>NW_027131527.1:20000000-21272586 GCF_026122565.2 Emydura macquarii macquarii
GACTACCCCTCCTATATACAAGATAGAAGACTTGAAAATGCCCATCGCCGTTTGGAGTGGTGGACATGACTTGTTTGCAGACCCAAGGGACATGGCTGCCTTACTTGGTCGAATTACTAATCTCATTCACCACAAGCACTTTCCCGAATGGGAACATCTAGATTTCACCTGGGGTCTTGATGCAGCTAAGCGCATGTATGTAAAAATCATTGAGATGATGAAGACTCATCCCTGAAGCGACACAGTGGTACCTAAGATTGACTGATTTGATTTTTCTGTTATGCTTGGCAATAAGGATGGTTTTCTTGTACAGTTTTCTTTCCTTAAAGTTATTTATCATGGGATAAGTAAAAGGCTTTATGGTGACTGGCTTGTATTTTACTACATTTGTCACTCTACTGCAGTTTCCAACCTGCTGGTGAATTTCAGTAAGTAGAGAACTACCCCAGGAAGCTGAGCTACATTTCTAAGAGGAATCAGTTTTGAAGCTACAAAGCCAGTCATATGCACACCTCATGTAATGCTGCAGGGGATCACTTTCTTTGAAATGCTTTAATCTCTGTAATATAGTCTGTCAGTGGATGATTAATGACGTTCATCCAGTTCCAGCCAGTAGCATTTTTTTCATAGCTTTTAAAGAGCGTGGGTTTTTTTACTGGACAGTTTTTAAACAGATTGTCAAAGTTGTTAGTCAAAAAAAATTAACTTTGGTGCTTGAGAATGATTCCCTTTGTAGCCTCTGGCAACTCACTCAATTTCTTTGACAGTTTCCTATTTGCAAAATGGGAATAATACCTACCTTGTAGGGATGTAGTGAGGATTAATTTGTTAATGTTTGTAAAGGACTTTAAAGATGAACAGATCACAAGTGCTAAGTTTTATTAGCTCATATTGAAAGATTTATTTCAGCTTTGTAGGTATTCGTAAACTTTTCCATCCAATCTACAAGAGACATGCTAAAAATTCAGATACATGATTTTCATGTGCAGCTGTGATGTGGTAATTACTAACCAATAGGTACTAACTGATATATATGTTAATGTTTAGGTTTAACTAACTCCCCTGAGTGCGTTCCTTCAGTCAGTAATGCAGCTGCAAGCAAGCTGTGAGCAGACTCAGCTATTTGGTGCTTTCATTTAAGTGAAGTTCTTGATTCTGTGTTGAGTTCTTTCAGTTAAAGATTTCTGATTTGTTACCCTTGGTAGTTCTTTCAATGCGTTTAAGATGCTGAAAAACTATACTTGTTCTTGCAGAGTACTCCTGTCTTAAAAACGGTGTGGGGAGACTGTTGGGCTTTTTATATTATTAACAGTAAGCAACTAGGCGCTTAGGGTATGATTACTTGGAAAATATGCAGATCATGGAAATACATTGTGTGTACTTATGCTTTGAGATTTAAGACATTGTTGCAATTAATTAAAAAGACCTCATAAAATCATCTCTTGTTGTTCCTGGGTTAGCTGTCTAAGTATTAATTTTAATCTAATATAAGAGTTTTCCTATTCCATATCCAATAGAACATCCCTCTACATCTTCTCTAATCCAGAAACTATCAATGGGGGTGTCTCAGCATCAACAAGAGTTAGGTGTTTAATGTCATAACACAGTGGTTTCTACCTGGCCCACGGGGTCTTTCATAGTGGCCCACCACTCCCCTCCCGCTGGCTGCAGAAGGGAGCTGCTGCCCAAGGACCCAGGCAGAGCGCATTGCCACGGGGCTAAAAGAGCGGGGCATGCTCCTTGCTGTACCCAAGGGGATGGGAGATCAGCACGCCCTTCCTCTGGCTCCAGCAGGGAGCATGGCATAGCGCTCTGCCTGGGTCCCTAGGGAACACTGATCTCCCATCCCCCTAGCTGCAGAAGGGAGCCACTACCTAGGTACCCAGGTGGAGTGCATGGGGCTATAGGACACATGCGGTTTCCCTGCTGCAGCCAGGAGCATGAGAGATCAGCAAGGAGACAGCCTCCTCTTTGAACTCCTTCTGTCTGGCTGCAGTGGGCAGAGGGAGGAGGCTGCTGGCAAAGCAGCCAGAAGAGAGGCAGGACTCTAAAAATCAGTGCTTTCTGGTTTGGCCTGCACTTAGTAGGCCACCCACTATGACTTAGCTGCCAGACCATGTGCTTCAGTGTGTAGTGACATTCACTCATCTACACTAGTGCTTTGTCCGCGAGTGTGTGACATACTGTGAGTAATTTGTAGGTGCAAAATAGTGAATGTAGAAACAAGCACAGTAACATCAAAATGTTTACTTTAAATATGTAGTGATTTGTAGTCCTTAATGGCGTATACAACAATACATTTTTTATGAGCTGATAGACTGGTGGCCCTTTAGGGTTGTAAAAATGATAGTTATGGCCCTCAAGCCAAAAAGGTTGGGAACCACTGTCTCAACAGTAATCAAGGGTTTTTAAACAGTTAATTGTTATTTTATCCTCATGATTTTGAAGCCAATCTCATGACCCTTTGGATGTCTAACTTGAGATTTTTGAACATGCAGAGGTGGCAATAGGGAAATCAACACCCAGAAGTGAGATTTTAAACAAAAAAAATGAGTGATGGAAAGGGACAGATATTTTTCATTTTAAGATTTTTATTGGTTGGTTGTTTCTACCAAATATGAACGAGGGGAGTGACACAGAGGATACAGCAGCCAGAAGTAATAACCCCCCACATGTATTGCAAATATAGAAAGAGCAAAATAGTCACACGCCAAAAAATTACATCCACACTTTTTCTTGAATTTTCACTAGACTTCCCAAAATAATAGCAAATATCACCTGTGCTTCTATTTTTATTAGAAACATTATCTGTCTGCCTTTTGCTCTTTCTTTTCCAGCTCAGCCTCACACCTGTACAGCTCTCATGCAGTCATGTTACATTTCTTAGGTGAGGCTTCTAGGCTGCTCTCTCTGGAAGTTGCTTCTCTTAAGTCTCCCAAATGGCAATCGTATCAGGCAGATAGGGGCAAAACCTGTATTTAAAGCCTCTGCTGATGTAGTAAGACCCTACACTGCCTTGCTCTGGCCTGCATTTCCAATCCTATTGCGTATCACATTCCCTTCTCCAGGCCACCAGTAATGTCAGCACTGACTCCCATTATAGTCTCTCCTACTACCCCCTTGTTTTTCAAGAATGTCCTTTTTCTCAAATGTATGTCAAACAAAATATGCTTCCATGCCCTCACTTGTAGGTGTAAGGACTATGGCGGGGGGGGGGGGGGGGGGGGAAAGGCATGTGGAAGAACTCCAGCCTGCCACAGCAATCCTCCACTGATGTTCCATTAAGGACCCTATGCCATAGTGAAATTTGGAGCTGCCCAGGAGTAGCTGTAAGCATGGTTAGCACTGACCCAGAGGTGAGAACCAGAGAGCTGCTTACAGAGTGCCACCCTTGCTCCTCCTGCACTGAGTGTCGCTGGTGCAGGAAAGAAGGATGTCCCTTTACGTCTTGACTGGGAAGTATTAGATTTTATTTGTCCATGTTCCCCTTCAAAAGCACCACAGGGACAAAAATGAGAGTTCCATGTTGTCACATAGCTGGGTGGCAATTTAAAGGTTCAGGTGTGAGATCCATCAGCTCCTCCTGTCCCCCCCCCCTCAACAGCTGTCCTGATCAAATGAGATCAGGGGCTCAGCTTAGTTATCAGGGGAGAGCTGGGGATGTCCATACAGAGCTGGATGAGCACAGGTGGCAGGTAACCCCCACAGAGAGGAGTTTTTCTCCCCTTTGGGAAGCAGCCTGAAAGAAGGCTAAGAAGAAGGCAAGTGAGATGAGAAGACAAGCCTCTCCTAAGGAGACCTGGAAGCCTGACTGGAGGCAGAAGACCAGATGAGCGGCAGCCTGCCTGAAGGGAGAAGTGTGCCAGCCCTTGGGTAGTGGGGTCATCGGAGACGGAGTATAGCAACTTAAGGCTTGCACATGAGGGAGAGGTGGCCTGCTGACTCCGGCCAGGCTGAAGGTTGGGTTGTTTTCATAGGTTTGGTGAGACCTTGATAAAAGACTCTGAAGCCCTGGAAGGGGCTGGACTCCAAAGTGGTCTGGCCTGAGGGCCAGGTCACTCTTACAGCTAGACTGAGCCAAAGGACAGTGGGGAAAATTCAGGCTGAGTTGCTGCATCACTACACCCAGCTATAAAAGGGGGGGGGGGTGTCGGGGAGCAGCAGTTCGCTACACATGGACAGAATGCCTGCAAAATCAGGCTCTGGATTGTCTTCATTAATCATGAAAATTGAGAATGGAAAAGCTGAAAATGTTATATATTGAGCCTGCAGACCTCTGGTGACAACTGTCCTGTGGTCAAATATATCCAGCCATCTTTTTAAAAAGTTATGAAATTTAAATACAATTTTTTCTGAATCTGTTGTGAATCATGGCTTCTACAGTAATTACATTTCAAATAAATAAATAACTTTTTAAAATTCCCTGCTCTAGTGTAAGTAAGGAGAAAAATTATTGGTCAATGGAATAAAATGCTGTATGTACTGACTGCACACCAGTAGATATAATACAGTACATGTCTGCAGCAAACATCAACTCTGTAAAACAAACCAAAATAACCACCTCCATGGCATTCTTGGTACTGAACAAGAGGAAATGCCCAGATAGGTAGGTTTGTTTTTTTCCATGCCTAACCAAAACATCATCTCAGGAGGACTAGGATGCCTTCTTTAACACATGTTCAATGGTGGTGAACTTTAATCTTCTCACTATATCCAATGGAGTCTCCCCATTCTGAAAGAAATAGACAAAATACACTGTTCTAACAGTCATGGAAGCAGGTGCTTGAGTGTGAGTGAAGCATGTGTAGAAATACAGGAGGTGTAGCATTAATCCACTTAGCACCAATGCCAGTAGGAGTGAAGTTGTGGCAGCACAGACTTCGGTACAGGCTAGCTCCCTGACTAAGTACCCAGGATCCTATTTGTGTTCCAGGAAGTGGGCGGGCTTGAGGCCCCTCCCCCAGCCTAAGGGGAGGAGTCACTGGGCCCAGGACTCAACTGATTATGGGGGACAACAAATGAGGAAAGAGGAACGGGCATGAGTGTCAAAGGGTCAAACGGAGGGAACCTGAAGGGGACATCAAGCAGAAATCCCCGGACAGTCTCCACTGCTCCTCAAAAGGTGCCTAGGGAGCCAGCGGACTAAGTACTCACAGTCCAGGGCAGGCAAGTAAAGCCCATGCTGAAGTCTCTGCTGCCGCAGCTTTGTTACTATTGGCACTCACACTAACTAGATTAAAACCAGCTTGGGTATGTCTACATGGGCTGCCATCACATCCCTGACTGCAGTGTAGATGTACCCTCACTAGAGAGATCAGCCCATTTGTGTTCACCCTATATGGGTTTTATTGTCTGATCCATAATGATAAGAATCCCTAGCACTTACAAATGTACCAAAATGAACTGGGTCTGATGCTGCTCCCCGTCAGTCAGCGGGTCAGAGCCCTTTAGTTCAATCACAGCAAAATCCATTCTGTTATCTAATTGGAATGATGTCAGAAGTCCATGTGGAAGCAATAATAAGTGAAGAGAGCAGCATTGCCAAGCTACTTGCATGTGTTTGGTTGGTAGGTGGTGAAAAATAAGTCCTTTCCTTTGACGTTTGATTAGTGATGGATGAGTCTCCTTTAGGAATGGAAGTTGCTTACACTAGTATAAGCCAGTGTGCCAGCCTCCCTGTGGCAGAAAATACACCTGGGGAGGGTACCCACATATCTCATTCCACCAGGGAGCCTGCAAATAGACATCATAGCTGGAAGTGGGCAGTGCTGGACTGGCAGGGGCATGGCCAAGGCTCCAGGAGACCCATTGATTCAATACATCCCCCAGGCAGCCTGCACAGCTCCAATCACGCACTATATACAATTTAAAGCTGCTCTCCTCCTAGGAAGGCAGTGGGACAAATACTTCTTTGTCCTCCCCAGAAAGTGAATCTACTCTTGCGGAGCAGTGCACTCTGCATTCACCCTGTGCCAGCCACCTGATTTCTGGAAGCTTAGCAGGGAAATGCTCACATACATAGCTATTATCAGATATTTCTCCTTACCTTATTCTTTATAGAAGGGTCTGCATGGGCTTCAAGTAGCAGAGGAATGATTGACTGATTTTTCATTTCACAGGCATAGTGAAGGGCTGTACTACCAGACTGAAAGTAAACAGAATCCAGGTACAGTTTACTTTTACCACCCTTTAAGCAGAAGTTTTAGATACATCCATTTATTTTTCATTTCAGCAGCCCATCTCCCAATGGTACTTGTAGCTTGGAAGTTGTTTTATGTGTATATGTAGCCATAAATGACACAGAGGCAGAAGGCCCTTCATGTGGTGGAGTGACAAGTTTGATTGTTTTACTGTTTACTAAAGATGGGGCTAAGCCACAAAATAAGGATCTAAATACAGGCCCAGACTTCAATCTCCCCAAAGCTTGAACGTGAATATGGCCCACTGCACTACAGCAAAGCTTACATTGCATGCTAGTAAATGTGGCGAGGCAGTAGCCTGAGTAGAGGAGAATCACTGGATGTTTGTGGCCAGTCCAGTGAATTTAGCAGGGTTTGGTTTCTTTAAACTATTTCTGTATTTAGGAATTTTAACTGTTTACAAATCCTAGCCCTGTAAATATCAGACACAATACAATAATCATTACAACAGTTAGAGAAGCATTACATAGTAATCATTGGCTCTCTCTATTTAGCAGGGTGTTGCTATGTTAGAGTGAGAATCTTTACCCATGATGTGACATTTCAGTGATTTTTTTTTAATTAAATTGAATGAAATCTCTGATTACACACTTAGATTGATTATCAGGCATGACTATCAAATGTTAACATTTTAAAAAGTGGACAGTTATGCTGGTTTTTTCCATCTGAATGTATTATCTAGACATGTTTACTAGCACGCAGTGTAAGTTTTGCAGGCTTTTTAAAACTGAATTGTACAACAACATGTTGGAAGATGCAGTTGCAACACATTAGGTTGTGATCATGTTTCCTTCGAATGGCTGGCCTCAGTGACTCAAGAATCTTTCTTCCTTAGGTCATTACACTAGAGAAATTATTGCATTCCTTTAAGAGAAGAACAGGAATGAAGAAGCATGTCTGCTCCTGTCACACCACTTCTGCTTTTGTATGGTAGCTAGAGAAGCACCTGGGATTCCCTAGCAAGTAGCCTATGGCTGCTATTGAATATCAAGACCTTCCCTAAAAGTTATATCAATAACTAAGGCTTATACAACACTATCTGCTCATGCTTTAGTGTTGCAGAAACTGGCTGAAGAAAGAGCTAAATTTTTCCCTCTCTTCCTGCTCTATGTGGAGGAGAGGCAAAGAGGCTATTTACTATACCCAAAGTTCCTGATGGAGATAAGAGGCCTCCTGGTACTCTCCTGATGTGACTAGGAGAGAGAAGCAGCCACCTGGTGCCCTCTGAAGACTAAGAAGTTGTAGAGATCAGACCATCCCCCTCCTCCAGGACAGAACAATGGTAAAGTTTGGGAAGTGCCCTTGACCCATAAACTGCATCAGCCCAGGTCCATGGATGTTTGTGAAGCCAGGCTGAGGGCTTACATGTAGGACTAGAACCTGAACCCATCCTGACTTTGAATAGATAAGTGGTTCTAGCCTAGCTGTTCATACCATCTCTCATACCATGACATCACTTAGGATAGCCACAAAGTTAATCTAACCACTTTGACCTAGGGAGTCAGTTCCTTTCTGGTGTTGTTTTTATGGAAGATTTTCACTACCTGACTCCACACCTACCGGCAAACTTGATAGTCCCAGTTCTACACTCACAAAATCTTTTCATCACCCCTGGTGAATTAAAGCATGTTCACCCCACTGAAGGCAGATTGTTGACTGAACTCAGGTAAGTTTCCTTTGCAGCTTGCACTCCTTTAAGGGTGTTGTGGCAATGTGACACTTCATTGTTCCCCTGCACTTGACTAAGACTCCAGCAAGAAAGAGGCTGACAATCAAATGTAACACACCAGGGTAAGTGGAGTATGTCTAACATTTCACATTTATTTTAGATGCTGTGTTTGGAGCAATAGTAATTAAGAAGCCAGTGGGAAGAAAAATAACCAAGTTGAATAAAAGCGAAGCTGAGCTGCCAAGGGGGAGAAAATTGTGTACTTCAACAAATTTCATCATAAAATTCAAAGGACAACACTGAGCCGCAATGCACAGCTTAACATATCAAAATAACCTCTCAGTGGTTGATCTACCCCTGAGAATGATACTATTTCTAGTAGCTTCTGAAAGTTATCTTTTCTAAAATAACTAAATTAATGTTGCATACACCACTCTAGTGCGGACACAGGGTCCACTCACAAGCCCACTTACATAGTCTGTAGCATTAACATCGACACCAGCTCGAAGTAACATCTTGATTAGGTTTTCATTCTGCTTAGTCTTTGATACCTGTTTAACATATGGGAAAAAGTCCAACACAGTTGGAAAGTTAATTCCAGTAACACAAGCTACTAAGCAGATTTGGGCTGGCTATGAGAGCTACTCAAAAAAATGGAGGTGCCCTATTTGTTCAGTACACTTAAATGTGACACTACTCTCTCAGCAGAATGTCAGTTATATTCAGAGCCAAATCCTGAGGTCTTTATACATTTTTATAGTTCTTACTCACTCCCAAATTTGAAAACCACAACCCATGATTTTGTGTGTATTCATAACTCTGGATAAGCTACAGTACAGAGTCCTGCCTGCAATAGCTAATTTGTGATATGTGGGTGCCACAGGCTGGCTGGCCCTTTAAGGGGAACCAGGCCCAGTCTTGCCTATAATGATCAACTACCCACTCAGCTGACCCTGACTGGCTAGGGATCAGATGGCCTTGTTCAATTACTAGATCCAGCTGGGAAGGAATCATGGGAGTCTTACAAAAAGATGAGGTGTCAGGTAGGAGTTAAATGGTCTGGGAGACTCGAGAGAAAAAGCACTGGGAATTGCTAGTTGGTAGAGACTGAAGTGGAGAAGAATCTCATTCTCTCCCTACCCCCCACCCCTCCCAACCGGGCCTGGGTTAAGCCTAAAAGCAGTAAAAGCCACTTAGGAAGGCTGGAGAGTGAATCTGCTATAGGATGTCCTCAGCAGAGCCAGAACTAAGAATCTTGTACCAAAGGTGTGAGCCAGGTAGGAAGACTGAGTGAGTGGGAGTTCATTAATAAATCCATATTACTTGACATGTGAAAGCCTATATAAAAGTTACTGGAGAGCATAAAAGGAGAAACAAACAGCAGCTGGTGCAGGTAGCAGTGGTGTGCTGTGATGCTTTTAAAGGCATGTAATTCTACACTGGTATGCTTTAGGTGGTCCAACATGGTGTCCTTTATGTGGCATGACCTTGCATGTATGGTGCATATGAGGACACGCTGTGCGTGGGATGCCATTTTGTTCTACAAGATGTGGTGGGGAGCTAGATGGAATTGGCCTGCAGGCTGCCGATTGGGTCATGGGTTTTGTGACTTTTGTGATGGTCAATGCAAGCCTTGCATACATGGATGGCATGCCACTGCCAGGAAGTCTACATGCCTACAGTGGGTGTCAGGATAGGAAAAAATGTAAGGTAGGTCTTTCTAGTTTAGTTTGTACTCACCATGAGAAAATAGCCAATAAGCAGAACAGGCATTAGGATGATGATGAGCAGGTAGTCAAGAAAATTAAATCGTTTTCTCACAGCATAATGCAAACATGTGCGCTCTTTCTAAACAGAGAGGAAACAGCTCTTATTAGCATTAAATGTACTGTTATTCCCCCTGGAGTAATTCACAGCTTTCTGAGTGGTGATACCTCTGGAGTAGTGATCTTTCACTAATGTTGAAACAAGGACTCATGTATCTTGTTTAACTGAATGACATGCACTTCAGCAGCACAAAGTCATGGTAACTGGGCTTCATGGGATGCAATGTGCACTGAGGTCTGCAATCAACCTCTCCTATCCTGGGCCAGGTTGGGGAGTGAGTGGGTGGGAGGAAGTGCACTGCAGTTCCCATGTGACCGTTAACATAGCCTGTGGGTTCAGAACAGCAAGAGTAGTTGTGTGCCATTAATCTGTGTCATGAGAGATCCTATTGGCCTTCCCCTAATCAGAACATTTCACCGGCTTTCATGTCAGTCTAGGCAAAAATAATGATGCCTTGGCTGAGATGTTAATGGGGGACAAAATGGATCCTGTGTGACACACAGCTAACACACTGCTTGCTGCAGGTGCAGAGGCTGCCCTGTGCAACTGCTCAGTCAGCAACTCCCCTTCCTCAGCCACATTATGGGGCTTAAGTGAACCCCATCACCAGTCTGTGGGTGGAGTGTGCAGGGATTTGTGAGGTGAAAGCTATTCCCACAACCCCATTGTGCTAGGCATCGTACCCCGGAGCCATAGATGATCCCACTCCCACAGAGCTTACAATCTACTGAAGACATATAGGGTGGGGGAAGGGTTTATCACACAAGCACAGTGATATGATAAATGTCAACTTTTGTTCCATGATTTTTTTGGGGGCGGGGATAAACTAAATGGAAAGGGGACAGTGAAGGGAAGGGGTGGGAGACAGAGTAAGAGGAGCAGATGTGGGGTGAGGCTGTGAAGAAGGGGGTAGGAGGGGTTTGGAATAAGCAGCCAAAACAGAGCTGCTGCAGAAGCATGGAGAGTTCCCCATGCCCTTAGGAGGAAGAAAAGTTTCTGGGTGGGGTTGGCGGGAGAGCAGTAAAAGCCTTGCAGCTCTGCTCCTCCTTCCTCTCCTCTGAAAAATGTATTTGTCTGCTGCTCCTCTGTAATGGAGAAACACTAGGCCTGGGAAGGGAGAGAAGAGGGCTTCCTTGGAATTAACCTCCCTCCAGACCTGGAGTGGGTGGGTGGGTGTGTGTGTGTGTGTGTGTGTGTGTGTGAAGATCCCCTGGATCTGCCCTCCTGCCAGGCCTGGGAGATGATGAAGAGCTTCCAGAGATGCAGTAGGGGCCAAAATGGGTGAAGAACTGTGGTCTGGATGGAGTTGATGTGCAGGCTGGGTCGCAACATTAATTGCTGTAAGGCTGCAATGACTAAAAATCCAATTTCTCTCACTAGCTGTCCCACATGCACTGAGGATGGGTGAGTGTAAAACTCAGGACACAACTTAAAAAAAAAATTTTTTTTAAATCACAATTTAGGGGCCAGTCTCATGAATCTTTTTTTAGGTCCGACTTGTGATTTTTAAACTTCTGAGGTTGGCAATACTGCAAACATTTTCCTCCACTCCTACTTGCGAAATGTAGTTGGATTTCATTAACAAAAACCATAAAACATTACTAGGATATCTGGCTATTGCCACTCACGCTGTTTCTGAGGTTCACATCAGCGTTCCATTTCAAAAGATAATTGGCTATTCTGTTGTGCCCCCCTCTGCATGCACAGATTAGAGGTGTGTCTCCAAAAAAGCTATCTCGAATGTTCAAATAATTGCTATCCTCTTCCAACAGTAGCTGAACTTGATTGAAGTCATTATCATAAGCTGCCTGGCAAATGGGCTGAGGAAATGAGGGAAGGAAATGTTAGTGAACCATGCATTTATAGGCCTGAGCCTAGGAGGAGCCAAGTGTTTCCCACTAGGTGAAATGAGTTCCCCCTAGCTCCCTTTGAAGTAGATGCGAGGGCCCTCATTTCCCACCTTTTGTGAAGCGCTCAACACCTCACAGGCTCAGGCCCTATGAAAAGAGAGAAAGATTAAGGTCTAACTAATAAACAAGCAAGTGTAGATACTGAGATACATATTGCACTGTCCTGAACCTTACATAGGAACAGTGGGGGAAACCTTACACACAAAATTCAAAAAGAGAACTAAGCTAGGGCCCAGCTCAACTCTCATAGAATGGAAAAAGTCAAGATTCCCATGGGCTGCAATGAGAGTTGAATCACTCCCCTAATGCAGATGCATATCAGTGGGAGGTCAGGATTTAGATGAGTAGGAAATAATGTATAATATTGCAAATCAGGAAAGATTAAAATTTCTCAACAGATCCTATACTACGTGTGTGTGTGTACACATACTGTGACGACCATGCTTTTTAACATCTTGAAGGATCTTAGGTTATTTTATGGGATCATTTAAGCTGCTAACATTTCATGAGCTCAAGTGAGGTTAGGTAAAATGGCTTCTCTCACCCTAATTTTGGCTTGTTCATTATGGGAGTGTTGGTGATCTCCTACTTATCCAGGAGAGAGAATCTAAAGGAATATTAAAAGGGAGGGTTAATTTCTAGGGCCTGGTCTACATTTAGAACTTAGATTGACATAGTTATGGCATTCAGGAGTGTGAACAATCCACCCTTATGAGCTATGCCAACCTAACTTCTGCCCCAGTGTAGTTGCAGCTAAGTCAGCGGAAGAATGCTTTCCTCCACCTAGCTACTGTCATGCAGGGCAGTGGTGTTGCTGCAGTGACAGAAAAACCCCTTCCACCACTCTAGGCTGAGTCCACACTACAGGGTTATGCCAACATAGCTACTGTTCTGTATTGTAGACGTGGACAACCTTGAGAGTGCTTTAGGCTATACAGTAATTCAGATGGATGTTGCAGTGATAGCTAAATTCCACCAGATGGTGCCAGGAGATAAATCACAGCACAAATCTGCCTATTCCAGTTTAACAGTTTAATAGACCAGGAGAGGAAAGCATCAGGTTTGGCATGGCTATAATAAGCCAAACTATTAATTTCTGTATGTGAAACTGGAAGACGATGCTCCAGGCAGAACTGAAAACTATAGTTGTAATTCAGCAGTTCCTAAATTTCCTTTTTTGGTGTCTTTGCCTCTGTTTAGGTCACACATTTTGTTTTTCTGTTATAATAATAATCAACAGACCACTTTAGCCATGCAAAGAGCCCATTGACTTCATTGGAGCTAGTTACCACAGTAAACACTATAAGTTCAATCCTGAAAAATATTGGATCCCTGTCCACTAAACCACTTACACAGATGTTTACCTTCACAGATGATGAGTAATCCCATTGGATCAGAACCGCTGAGTAAGAAGGTACAGTTTCTACATAGTCACTTTTCAGAATAGAGCCATACTTCAGGTTAAAATAGAAACTTTTAAAAAATATCAAGAAAGGATCACTTCACTTCTGTAAATATTGGTTGAGAAGCTTAAATATAAGCAGCCCAATTTCTTGCCAGGATAAATTGGGCTTTTTTTCTTTTAGCAATCCCATCCTGTAGCCGGGGGCACGGTCCGGCTGGGGCATGGCGACCCTCCCTCAGGCCCAGGCTCCGAGGAAGGCCACAGTGCCTCCCTACAGGGGGAATAATCGTGCCTTTTCACAGGTCTTAGCCCAGTCCTCAGGCAGGGCGGGGCAGGCAAGCAGTCTACTGTCTCCAGCCCTCAGGCAGGGAAGCAGTCTAGGACAGCAGAGGATAGCATTTCCTCCCAGGGTGGTTAGGGAAGGGAGGAGGGGGACGCAGGCCCACCTGTCTCCACTGCGTCCCAGCCCAGGGCCCTATCAGTGACTGGGTCAGTGGGGCTCCCACCGCAACACGCTGACGGGGGGTTTCACCCCTGATTCAGCCACTTGCTAGGGCTGTCCCTGGGCCACTTCCTTTCCCTGATACCTAAGTTCTCCGTTTCCTCGGGGTCACTGGGGTACTCAGCACACACAGGCCCACCAGTCCATTCTCGTCGATCAGCGGCAAGTCCGGGAACTCCTCAGCGGAGGGCAGCTCCTCCAGGTCACAGGGCTCCCAGGGTTTCTTGGCATCAGGCAGCTCCTCCAGGTCAGCGCCGGCCTCGGAGGGCAGTCCCTCCCACAGAGTCTCAGGGAGCTCGGTCCAGGTGCCAGGGCTTGGCAGCCCGGTTCAGTCACCGGGGCCTGACTAGCTGGGCAGGTTCTGGGGCCTCCGCTCCGTGGGGTGGGGTGGGGTGGGGTGGTTGCTCCGAGCAGCAGCAGCTGCTCGTTGGGGGTGAGGTCTAGACTGCAATCTGCGGGAGGGCATATTTGCCTCTGGCAGCAGCTTCCCTCTTACGGAGCTCCTTGGCCAGACTTTTATACTTCCCTTTCCTGGGTTAGCTCCACCTCTCTGTTGCCAGGCAGATTGGCCTGGCGGGCCTGGATCTGACCAGCTGGGGTGTGGCGACTCTTCCTCCGAGGAAGTCCACAGCACCTCCCCACTCACCTCCCTACACATCCCAATGAATAGACCTCTGAATGCTGGTATTGAAATGGTACTGTGTTATTGTGTACTAGGAAACTTTTTAGTGTGCTGCAGCGGGTTCTAGTGGACCAATTAGTTCACAACACATTGGTGTGCTTCAGAAATAATATCCCTGAAGCATGTAGATCTGCCCTGAGAGTACCTCATTTTTGTAATCCAGAAAAAAGCAGGTCCCAGGAAGGAATCTTCTCAACATCCTTAACAGTGAAGACTGATTCAGAAGTTGTTTAGTTTCTCAGCAATGTCCTTGTCTTCCTTAACTGCTCCGTTAAACCCCTGGTGATACAAGGGACCTAGAAGTTCTGTCACAGCCTTCCTCCTTCTGATATACTTAAAGAATCTCATTTGTTTATTTTTACCCCTTTTGCTGTTGGCTCTTCAAAATCCATTTAATCCCTTCTAATTTCCCTAATATTGCCTGCTCTAGTTTATGTTGGTGTTTATTGCTTTCAGTAGAGTCAGATTTCCAAATTTAGAAAGATTTCAGTCTGGCTCAAATAGCCTTTCAAACCTTGCCATTTAGCCATAATGGTTTACTCCTTGCCTGCCTTGTTTCCTTTTTGTTCAGCTATTTAATGTGCCTTCTGAGGCACTGTTATTGTTTTCTTAAGTAGCATCCATGCCATCTCTAGGGATTTTACTTCCTTTACTTTTAACTTTATGGCTTTCCTTGACTAATATTCTCATTTTAGTGAAATCTTCCTTTCTAAAGTGGTCACTTTTTGGTACCCTATTACCCCTTAGATTCTGAACCTAATTATGTTGTGGCCACTATTACTTAGTGGCTTAACCACTGTCACTTCTTGAATTAGCTCCTGTGTGTTATTTAAGGCTTACTCAAGACTGTCCTTTCTTCTTGAGTGCTTAAGAGCTGGCTGTTCTAAAAAAATAATCACATCATAAAGAAATTGGTTTTTCAGATGCTGTGTTGTTGTGCCATTTGACCAGTTTATAACTGGGTAGTCGAAGTCCCTCATTTAGAAGAGAGATAAAAGCAACAAATAAGGTAGGACTAGAGCAGGGGCTTAAACTAAAAAAAAGGGGCTGGCTGGATTATAGGGTGCAGGCTCTGGGGGTCAGAATGTGTTCCTGGTACTCTTGCTTTACAATGTAGCTACATAAAACACTTCCCCTTTATTTAAAGGTCTACTTCTATTTTTTCTCAGACCTTGTAAATTTCAGCTGTGGCTGTTTATAGAGAAAGGGTGGAGAGTGCTCTGGTAAGGTGAACACCACAAGGAAGTAATTTCCCTTGAATAGGGAGGTATGTGCTGTGACAGATATGACAATCTCCTGGACAAATCTTATGGAATTAAGATTAACATTACTGAATTTAATTCAGTAGCTTTGAGGTACACTGTACTAAAAAGGCAATTGTTTGTGTTATTTTGAGATTGTCTGTAACTTCGGGTATGCTAACTCTGGTTATCAGCCCTTTGAAGCCCTGCCATCAAGAGGTTTGCATATAGTAGTTCAAACAGGATTCTCCAGGGAACCAACAGACAAGGATATGTAGATAAATAGCCTGGTTTTAAACAGCCTCAAGGTTTTCTTCCTGATCCAACAAATGGACAAGCCTTCTGGTCCAAGGAGGGTCCCAATCATCAGGGAAGGACCTACTGAGGCCCCATAAGATTGTGTACTTGTTCTGAATGGAAGGTATGATGAACTTGAAACCATAAAGAAACCACTTGGTGAGGTTTTGAAGGACTGTTCCTGTCCGAACCCATGTTAGGGTTGAGGTGATTTCTGGTACGTTTATTTGCATGAATAGAGTTTCTTTTCTTGTTTTCCTCAGTAGTGCTTTTACCTTAAGAATAAAATAGGCTTGCATAGGAAGTGCTGTGTGGTAACTTATAGCTGCAGGCAATTACACTGTTAATGCTCTGATGAGAAAGTACACAAGCCAACACAGTGAAGGCAAGGAACTGTTCAGCCTGGAGATATCTCAGTCAAAAAGGGAGAGAGACGCATGCCTCCAAGAGAAGTGATGGCCAGGGAGCCTTCTCAGAAATTGCAAGTGACTGATCTTAAGATTGCATCTTGTCCTTCATTAACAAAAACACACACACACACACACACACACACACACACACACACACCAAAGAGGAGGAATAACAGCAAACTTTTCAAGACTAATAACAGTTAACAGCAGGTATTAGAGCCTTAAAGGAGAAGCTAGGGACTCAGCAAACAGACAGTTTTATCCTTTTACACATAGAAGAGGACTCTGCCTTAGGCACACTAGTTGAGCAGCATGAAATACCTTGTAATACAGCTGCTCTTGAGAAATGACTTCAGTCTCCTGGATTATTAGCAGTACTAAATTAAGATGAACATCTACAGAAACAAGGCCATGATCACACCTCTGGGAGAATGCCTGTCTTGCAAAGAAGAGCAGTGGCTGGTTTTGGAGATAACTTTAGGAAAACTCCATTGATCTGCATGACCAGAGTGCTGAGTTACAGGTTCAGATCGCAGGATTCAAATGACAATGGTGGAGCCCTGCAAATATGCAGATATTCGCTTTATATCCATGGATGCGGATATCGATGGACCGTGTCTGCAGATTGTGGAGGATGTGGATCCAAATATTATCTGTGCAGGGCTCTAACGATAGCCTGATCGAAAGAGGAACTACAAACCACTTTGGCTAAGGTGGAAAAGGAAACAACCTGGAAGAACATGGCCCAGAACGTAATCAGCAAGTTGGAATCTCAGGTCTCTGAACTTCAGGGAAACTTGGGGCTAGATTCACAAAACTTAGGCATGACTCCACTCAGTGTTGCCATGCTTAACTGTTAGGCTCCTGGAAATATCACTGCGATTCACAAAGCCCAGGTTAGGCTCTCTATACAGTGAATGGGGAAAGAGAGGCACATCAGAATGGGATTCACAAAAGCCAACACACTATGTGGCTCCTTGCCTATGCGAGCCAATGGGAGATGACAAGCCAAGGGGTGTGCTAAACCCATGCCTCCCTCCACTGGGGGATCTCTTCTGCAAACCTTGTCTTGATGTTAGGCACCTACACCATTTTAACAAAAACCAGAAAGGGGGACCTCCCTCATAACTTTTAGCTCAGTGGTTAGGATAGTGGTACTCTCCTCAGCTATTTTGTGTAAACTTGCCTATAGGGACCTCATCCAGTAGACCAGCTCTGACCACACTTACTGAATTGGGTCCTGTGGGTAATTTAGGCAAAGGAACACCTGTCTTCCCCCAGTTCATGCATCGTTTTGGGCTTAGGCTTCCAGATGCCTGGTAAGGGCTTCAGTGCACATGCTCAGAGGCAGAAATATAAGCACTTAGGGAATTTTCCCTGCAAAAATTTACTCACCGTGTTTAGAGGCATACAGCATTCGGGAGCATCTGAGCAGAGGTTCTGTGAATCCCAGTGGGGACTGATGGTAGGATTTAGGCACCTAAAGTGGCAGTTAGTTTCCTAAGTTCTTTTGTGAATCTAGCCCTTGAAGTCTGAGTGAGTGGCCAGATACAAAGCAGAAACCAGAAGCAGGAGCTGACGGGGGCGGATCTGGAGGCCCTGAAAACATACACAAGACAGACTAGACTAGACTCCCCTGTCACACAGCAGGAGCTCAGATCAAAGTAGGAACAGGAACTGCCTCTTCTGAAGAAGATCCTGGATGACAAGGCACAAATCAGGAGTTGAGGCAGAGGCATTTACAAGCTGTGAGCCTCTGAAGGAGCCGGGTGTACTTCAGACAGTCCCTCTGCCCCTCTCCCTAAGACAAGTGGTCCCACAGCTCTCATCCTGGGATCTGAAGCTCTCACTTAGGCCATCTTACAGCCTCAGCCAGCTTCCCCTCCAGCTGGTCCTTTTTCCCCAATCAATCCTTTCACCCTCCACCAGCAAACCAGCTTCTGAGGAAAGAGTATATACAGTCTTCCCAGAGCTTGTCCCAATTGGCTGGGTGAGAGGAGACTCCTACCCAGCCCACTCTACAAGGCTCCTGGCCCCAGGCCCTTAAAGAAGCAGTAGCCTGGATTTTCCCCAAGACTTAACTTTTCCTTTAGGACCATATTCCTCTCTCCCAACACCTAACTCTGCCTTCCCTAGGTCTTCATCCACTCTACAAGGGTCCAGGACTTAAAGGGGACACCAGAGAGCAGAGGTTGCCCTGCATCTAAGAGAGGCAAGGAAGGAGGAAATGCTTGTCTCTAAAACAGCACAAGACCTTACACAAGGACATGATATATGATCCACAGGGGGGAGGGGGTGCATGCAGTGTGTGTGAAGTTGTGGGGAACAGGCCACTCTGTAGAATGTTGACTCCCCTCAATTCTATGGGCTCTGCAATTACTTGTATGACTTCCTTCCATTTGTTGTGAAAACCTGTAAGGGCAGTGCAGAGTCAGACAATGGTCAGCACAGATCCTGCCAGAGTAAGAGGAATAATCTAAAAAGGGGAGCATGGATCCTCTAAGAGCCTGATCCAAAGCCCACTGAAGCCAGCGGGAGTCTTTCCATAGACTTACTGGGTATTGCATCAGGCTCTGAATGCAATAAAACTTATCTCCTATAATCAAAATACTGATGACACAGTAAGACTGAGCAAAATCTGTCATAAAGCACTTCGTTAAATCGGAGCGTGGTGGAAGTGGAGTTGATCTGTAACTTATGAATATCTGGTTGTTGGGGTGTTTACTGTAAGAATGTGTTGGCTTTATCTAATAGCGTGCTGAAAGGTAAAAATAAGCAGGAAGAGGAAAAAATGACTACAGATAAGCCATCCCATGGCAAACACTTGAAGGTTGTTCTGAGATAATGCCATTACAACTAAAGGCCTGGAACCATGAGATCAAAAGGACTATATCAGTTTTAAAAGTGACTGTCTCTGAAAAGAGAAGGTAGTTGTTGGGCACGTGATCTGGGAACCCATATGTGTGCACACACCCTTGTGTCTGAAGGGTGTCTGAAGAGGAATAATCCTGCACAGGTTACCTGCACAGGTTCCAGTGTGCCTGGAAACATGTTTAAGTTCTTTTTTTCTCTTATGCTTTGTTTGTACTGTGATAAGTAAGTATGCTGATTTAAGAAAGCTGTATACACCAGTAGTCATAGACTCCTGAAAGGAAGAGTCACAGGAGCTGAGCTCAGTCGGACGTGCTGGGTAAGCACAGTTGATGCACAGGGTCCTGTATCCCAGAATCTCATCTAAGAGTGGGAGAATTTGAGAATATCTCCCTTGAGGTGGAAAGGGCATGAGGCCTGACACCTGAAGGAGTATACTCAGAAACGGGACAGTAGTACAGCTAGCCTTGTAACTGTGACCCAATGTACAGATAACGACAATCTCTCAAAACTGCCTGGGAATTGTAAGAGTATTTCATAAGTTTCCATTTGCTCTTATAAAATGGAGTCACTTCCCACAAAGCATAGATACTCCATTCCAGAAACTTCCCATTGCATTAATTTATGCCCTAAAATCTAGTTCAAATTAACATGCCTATTCTACAAATTAGGTGAGAATCATTGTTGAAGAGAATAATTGGAAAATAAAACCATTATTTTCACCATTTTTGCAATATCTGAAAAATCTGGCACCATCCCAACTGTCCAGAAATTATAACTTGTCACTCATTTACATCATTGTTCATTTATATTAGTCATGTATGAGCCCTACTTTGCAAAGAAAATTACTCCCCAAAAACACGTTCAACAGGGAAAATGCCTAACAAATCAAGAATTGTTTACTAAAAAGTACAAAAGAAATGTTGACAATAATTACACTGACTCTGTTCTAATTAAACATTGTAAACTTTGTTTTTGATTGTTAGACAAATTAGGCCCACTTTTAATATAAAAAGCCCAAGAAAATTCTGTCAGCATAGTAAAGATTTCAAAGTTTTAGACAGTCATTTACAACAATTTCCTTTTAAAGTGGAAAGAAGTCCAACCAGTCAGTTGATATATGACCATGTGGAACGGAACTATATGTATAACAATGAAATTCAAGTGCCTTTTTCCCTTTCATTTGAAATAACTTTTTACTTTTTTTAAATGAGACCTTTATTACTTTTCCATATGTAAATTTAATTTTTGAGAGGAATGTACATGCTGTGCTATATCTAAAAGAATAAACCAATTCATTGTAATCAGAGTTTAGGGAGCAAATGAGAGAGACGGTTCCTAGGCTGTAATTATGGAAAGTACTTGATCATACATTTTATACAGCACCCTTGCTAAATTCAAGACACTTCCCTTCTCCCCCCATTCCCCAGACTGTGAGAAGAGAACTCTTCTTCCTTAAGTAAAGAGAAATGGCAGCTGGATTTGGCTCTCAATGCTAATTTACCACCTGTATTAAATCTAAAGCAAAGTGGCCACTCAGTCCCATTGCCTAACAACATGCAAGCAGAACCACGAACTGCTTTGATCTGAATGCAGAACTGTAGCATACTCTAACTTAGTCAACACCTTCCTCTCTGAAAATGAAATACCTCATGTAATGTATTTATTATTACAAAAAAGTACCCGTAGCCACATGTAAAGTGTTACACTTTAGAAATTGAAAACTGCATCTTGTCTAATATGAGCCTGTGAAAGAAACCTAAATGTCTTATTTCTATATCTTCTACAGTTTCACATACCGTATAGGAAATGGCCACATACCTCTGAATAAAATATCCCCATGTCTGTTCTTTGGTTTTTGCCTGAAGTCCTTTGTAGCTCACTTGACCAGCAGCTTTTCTTGACTTTCAATTGCTCTTGAGTTTGTTTAAAAGTTGATTAAAATTTAATCTCAAGAGTCTCTTAATGCAGCGATTTAGGCACTGAACAATGTAGGTATCTGATCCTTTCCAAAGTTACACTTGTAAGTGCTTTCCTAATCAGGGAGTATGAAACCATGCTGTTTTCAAAAGCCCAACCCAGTGAGGTAAACGTGAGTGTGAGAGTTGTTAGAAGGCTGACACAAGCAGTACAAGTTACAACAGCTTGAAGTATTTTGCAATAGCAGGTTGCCTAAAAGGAAAATGGTAAAGTAGCCACAGGAGAGAAGACAAATTTCACAAGAGAATAAATGAAGAAAAGTGACTTCTAAAACAAGAAACTACAGAACTAGATGTCAGATTATCACTCAAAGAAATGTGACCTTAAAACATAACAGCTGTGACTGCAGAAAATTAGATTAAAGCTAGTAAGAATGGTTTTAACATTCCTACTGAAAGGGGAAATGCAGATTTGCTTTATCAGATAAATACTCTTTCATTAGTACACAATCACAGATCAGAAACAATGAACCTAGTCTCCACTGCTAAAACGGGATTTCCCTGTAGTAATTTTTTCCTAGTTTAATATACATTTCTAGTTTTAATATGGTCCAACTTCCCAAGGGAATATTCTATTAGCGGAGATGGATACTTCTAGGAAAAATAGTGATCACTGTTGCATCAGACTGAACACCATATATTTGACAGTCTGCTCTCAGCTCAGTGAAGCATTCTATTACTTATTGTATATTATACGTTTTCTAAGAAATGACAAAAATATTGAAATGTTTGTCCTGTTTGAAAATCTTTGCATGTGTTCTTGCTAATGTCCATCAGGAAAAAACACCAGCAAACAGCTCAGTTTATGAATAATTACAAACACTTATTCCAGTTAGCTAAAAAAATCTTCATATGTCCCATTCCAACCATTTTGAATATGAAATCTACTACCTAGCACTTTTTTGGCCCCATCTTGCAAACACTTACAGATGGGAGCAACTTGACACATGAGTAGTTCCATTGAGCACAAGTAGACCATTCATCATTGTGAAGTTACTCATGTATGTGTATTTGCAGGATTGTTTTTATATCACCTAAACTTATTGCCTATGGTGAGAGTTTCAGATTTCATATTAAAAATACAAACACATAAGTTAGCATCAATACAAAACAATTTGTTGTTTTTCCAAATTCCTTAATATTTTTAACATGAACAAAACAGTAAAACAATGTAACACATGTAGTAGATAATGTGTGGTGGTATTCCAGAACAAAGATTTCTAGGGAAAAGGTGAGAAATGCAAAATCATTTATGTTGTCCAATGCAGTATAAATTCAAACTAAAGAGAGATGCTGAAGACTCAAGTAATGAATGTAAAGAAAGAAAGAAGATAGTGGAGATGCCACCTAGCTGCACTCTGTGACCCGTCCGTGCCTAGGGTAGCCACCTGAAAATGCCCAGGGCAGGACAGGCTGTAAAAGGAGAGCAGATTCTCCCAGCCCTGGTGGATGACACTGAAGTCAGACTTCCCAACCAGCCACAAACAGTGCTTCTGGTTCCCCACAGTGGTTATCAAAAAGTCAAAAAAAAAAATATATATATATACATATATACACACACACAGCCCTCTTTACTGCATTCCAGTCTCTGGCTCCCACTCAGCCAGTAGGTTCAGTAAAGAGACCAGTTATTTAAAATTCTATGCTCTTTACCAAAAAGGTTTCTTCTGACTCCAAAGGGTCAGCCACAGTACCAGATCAATACAAGTTTAGATCTTAGCCAAAATACCATGCTACCAGCCAATCCTTTAGTAACTAAAACTAAAGGTTTATTATAAAAAGAAATAAGAGAAATGTTAAAGGATTAAAGCAATCAGACACATACAAATGATTTGAAAGTCCATATATATCAGGTTTGATACAGCACAATTTGAAATACAGATGTATCAAACATATCCATAACTTCCATTACACATATAACACATGAACATAAACATTATCAACTTACTCAGCACCTTATAGCCTTTCTAACAGTACCTGACATGGCATATCTCACATGAATTACTATGATTTTGACATATTGATGTTAAATAATATAATAAATGCCCCCCACCAATCCAGCCAGCGTGACACACACATTCAGCAAAGGCTGGAAAAGGACTCCAGGTTGCAGTACAATAACTATAATTTATATAGCATCATCAGCGTATGTGGTGCTTTACAAAAACTTGGGAAGGCAAGAAACCTGCCCTGGAGAACTTACAATAAAATGATCACTGTCCTTCACGATTATGAGACTCTTCACGATTTACGTTCCCCTAGCTCTGCAAACTATTCTAAATTCCTGAGGTTGAAATGGGGCCATTAAGCAGCCACGGTGATTTTTGGTGCAGACAAAAGGGAAACTGAAAAATTATCTACCCTTCTATATGTCCAAGAAGACAAGAGAGACTCACCTAATCCACAAGCAGACAGTGCTCTTTTGTGCCTCTTGACAGCATAGGGTGCCACCATCTTCTCTGAGAGCAATCTGGCTTCAGGCCCTTTAAGAACAATAGGAGGTAGTGGCCATCTTTGCTAAGGGCAGCTTGTGGCTTTAGTCCCATTGAGAATGAGAACAATGGGTGATGCTGGCCATTTTGAAAGAAGGTACAATTCTCTCTGATTTTTTTATGTTCTAGGAAAGGGAAAGTGGATATCATGCTTCGGTACATATTGTATTTAGAAATGTGTGTACGTGTTTATACTGCATCTAGAGTTTGAATAGGCATAATTAATATGAATAAATAAATCAATAAAATAAATACTCGATTTCTCCCCTGCTGTTGCATTCCCCTGCACCCCTCCCTACTTCAGTTCCTGGCCCAGTTTTCATCTGCACTTTGCTCTGGAGGGGAGTATATGAACTCATGAGATTAATATGAATCACTGACCCTGAGGAAAAATCACCATTCAGTTCAAAAACTTAAAATAACTAATATTAAATAATTCCTCCTCTTTTGCTATATGGGGCTGTGGCTCACCCTTTTTTTGTATTGCTATAAATCTTTAGAAGGAATGACACATAGTTTAGGTGTTAATATGGGAGGGGGCAGGATAATAGGGTGAAGCTGAAGGATGACAGAGTGTTTTCAAGTTTCACTAGTCACATTTATATCGGTCTGTGTAAACATTCTGTGCAAACATTCAAACAGTGAACCATACCACCTTTCTTTAAATTATGCAATGTAACAGATTGTTGCACTGCCAAAGGGTGTGAGATCATGCTCCTATGATTTTTAACTTTCTGGGGAAGCACTGTGTGCCTGTGTAAGATGCAAGGTTCCTCCTCACCAGATATAAGCTATTCATTTTAACTCTGGATGGATCCAACCAGCTTTGCCATAACAATTAAGAAAATAAAAAATCAGGCCCACCTCTATAATCAACTTGTCATGCTGGCTGGATAAGGGCGGCTCTTGAGGTGTATTCAGGAGCTCTGATTACTCCCTTCTACACCAGTCTCGCATTGGGGGTGTCACACTGGCTAGATTGGGGGGGGGAGCATTGAGTATATTGTTTGACATCAGTATGTCAAAATCATAATTCATGTGAGATATGCCATGTCAGGTACTGTTAGAAAGGCTATAATGTGCTAAGTAAGATTATAATGTTTATGTTCATGTGTTATACATGTAATGGAAGTTATGAATGTGTTTGAGATATCTGTATTTCAAATTGTGCTATCTGGGGCACACCCCAAACAGGATGGCTGCAGAACAATAGCCTGCTTAATGGCTCTTTAAGACATTCCCAGGTGCAAGGGACCCAGGGGGAGAAGCCAGGGAGATACCTGATGAGTCACCAGGACTTGCCCATGTGACTCTGGACTCCATTTTGGTTCCTGTAAAATTCCACAAGCAGCATGGCAGGAGCCAGAGGATATATAAGGCAGAAGCCTTAGAAGCCATTTTGTCTCCAGTTGGGTTCAGCCACCTATCTACCTCTGGATCAAGTCATCTGCAACTGAAGCTGTGAAACAAAGGACTGAGACCCATCCAGGCACTGGATGTAAACCAGAGGGACTGCAAACTCCACAATTCTTCTGGAAACCTGATGTATATGGACTTTCAAATCATTTGTATGTATCTGATTACTTTAATCCTTTAACATTTCTCTTATGGTTTGTTTCTTTCTTTTTTATAATAAACCTTTAGTTTTAGTTACTAAAGGATTGACTGGCAGCGTGGTATTTTGGCTAAGATCCAAACTTGTATTGATCTGGTACTGTGGCTGACCCTTTGGTGTCAGGAGGAACCTTTTTAGTAAAGAGCATAGAGTTTAAACAACTGGTCTCTTTACTGGACCTAGTGGCTGATTGGGGGCCAGAGACTGAAATGCAGTAAAGAGAGCTGTGTGTATTTGTGTACTGGCTTCTTGATAACTGGTGTGGGGAATCAAAAGCACAGTTTGTGGCTGGTTGGGAAGTCTGACTTCAGTGTCACCCACCAGTGTTGGGAGAACCTGCTCTCCTTTTGCAGCCTGCCCTAACCTTGCCATTATCAGGTGGCTACCCTAGGCACGGAAGGGTCATACAACTATTAAATAGCTAAGATAACTGTGACTGCTTTAAAATTCAAACCCCCATAATTTAAAAAGCATTGGCTGTGGAGATGTCTCGGAATCATTAATATTCATTATTAACAAATCTTAGAGTACTGGGGAAGCTCCGGAGGACTGCAAAAAGCTAATGTTGTGCCAGTATTTGGAAAGAATGACCTAGGTACTCATAGTCTTATAGACTTAGTCTGCTATCAGTCCTGGGCAAAATCATGGAAAGGCTGATGTAATATGCAATCAGTAAAATATTAATTCCAATCAACCTGGCTTCATGGAAAGTAGGTCTTGTCTAACAAACTTAATATAATTCTTATGAAATTACAAGTGTAATTAGTTAAATGTTGTTGTATTGATATAATATATTCAGTTTTCTGTAAGGTATTTGACTTAATAATTTTGATTTAACACAACATTTTGATTTAAAAAATAGCAGTATACAATCAGGTGTTTCTCATGGGGTTTTGCAGGGGTATGTTTTTGGCACAATGCTATTCAATATCTTTCGGTGATCTAGGAAAAAAATACAAAATCATTTCTAGTAAAATTTGCAGATGACATAAAATGAGCCAAATGTAAATAATGATAAATCAGTTACATGGAGCAATCTAGATCATTCAGTAAATTGGGATGATCCAAACAACATGTGTGTTAATATAGTCAAATGCAATGTAATACATCAAGGAACAAAGGCCAAGATTCTCAAAGGTATATAGGTATTGAAATCAATGGATGTTAGGAGGAAACTAAAAACCTTTTGAGAATCTGGGCAAAAAATGTAGGTCTGACATACAGGATGGAGCACTCTATTCTGAAAAGCTGTAACTCTGAAAAAGATATAAGGGTCATGGTGGATAACTACATGAACATGAGCTCCCAGTGCAATGTAGTGGCTAAGAAAGCTAACACAATCTTCGGATATATAAAGAGAGGAATATGGAGTAGAAGTAGGGAGTTGGTATACCTCTGTATATACCATTACTGAGATCATTACTGGAATATTGTGTCCAGTTCTGATGTCCAAACTTTAAACAGGATGCTGAAAAATTAAAAGGAAAAAGCTAAAAGAATAATTTGTGGCCTGGGAAAACTTGCCTTTATAATAAGAAACTAAAGGAGCTCAGTCTATTTAGTTTATCCAAGAAAAGGTTCAGAGATAAATTGATCAGGGTCCATAAGGACTGACATAGGAAGATTTGATAATCAACAGCCTTTCGGTCTAGGAGACAAAGGCATATCAATGACAGAAACTGAAGACAGACACATTCATATTGGAAATATGGTGCAATTTTTTTAACACTGAGGGTAATTAACCATGAAAAAAACCGATCTAGGGATGTGGTGGATTCTCCCGTCACTTGACATTTTGAAATCAAAATTAGATGTCTTTCTAAAAGATATGCTCTAACTCAGCCAGACGACATGAGATTGATGCAGGAATCACTTGATGAAATTCTGTGGCCTGTCTTATGCAGGAGACTAGACTAGATAACCATAATGATCCATTCTGGCCTTAAAAATCTATGCAAATCAGTAATGGATCCTGAATCGCCTACATTAAAATGTATTTATGAAATAATCCAAGAAAATGTCCCCTTTTCTACAGTCATTTCCAGATTGCAGAAGTCTTTAGTAACTTCTGGGAAAGAAATTAAAAGGGAAACAACCATAGTGGTTGTGGCTAGGAGAGGCAGCAAGGACCTATTTCTTTAATTAGTTCAGCGTTTGGTTTTTAGTTCCTAAGAGAAGCTGTGGATGTTGTCTCCAAACAGAGCTGATAACAGCTCAATTGTCCTTAGTGTTTCTGTTTCAACGTCAAGTCTTAGCCTCTGCTTGACAGAAATGAACAGCACCTCCTGTTGTGCAATATGGGAGCAAAAATGAGATATTTGTCATTTTAAGACTGGTGCACTTTTAGAAAGTGCTATCTGTACATTCTGAAGTATGCATGGAAAGCTTATAAACAATTCACTGAGCAGCCGTGGCAGGTTATGAAAGGGTGCAAGAAGTCAAAATTATTTTTTATTTGCAAGTAGAACCTTTTTAAACACACCTGTTAAAAGTAATAACCCATGAAAATAATAAAATTTTGATGATGATTCATTTATCAGATTTAAGCTGTAAATGCTTACATTTTAAAAATGGGCTCTTTGTTGAAGGGTATATGTTCAAATAGCTGAGGCCCAGCCTCCCTCTATTCATATGCAATTCATGGCCTCAAATTCAGTACTTGTACCTAAGACTGCCTGAATTGTGCTCTTAATCAGGAAGTTAGAGGGGCAGGTACAAATTACCCACAAAAAATAATCCACCATTTTGAAAATATAGCCACTTGATTACTTTTCAAAATTTGCAAAATAAAATTGATACCCATCAAAAAATCAGTCTTTCAGATACAAACACATGAGGAATTTCTTGCAAAAGTTTGTCATTTGAATACTACTCCTGAGACATCTGGTTTAAAAATCATATATCTAAACTTAGGGGCCCATTCATTTCTCACTGTAGTCAGTGGGAGCTGGATTGGAGGCCTGAATTGTCAGATAGTTTTAATATTGCAATTAGTATAGTTAATCAAATAGTGTGTTCAGTGAACTTTGCATTGCTCACTGAATACATTTTAAACTGGTAATTTTTGCTTTATTTGCCTTGCTCTATAGTTAATCAAATAGTATTTGTCAAACAGTTTGACAAATAGCAAAAGTCAGTGATTACATTATTTAATGAATAAATGTGCATGTCCAACCAGTTCTAAATATAAATTTCCACTTACGTAGTGCTTTCCATCTGAAGTCCATAAAATATTTCTATAACTGTGCAATTTCTAATGTGGCTAAGGCCCAGATCCTCAAAGGCAGTTAGGTACCTAGCTCCCATGGAAATCAATTGCAATTAGGGGCCTAAATCAAAAGCTGGCAAGTCTCGTATACTGTATGGAACAATACTCATCACCCAGTTTTCTTATTGCCAACTACATAAGGTAGTGTGGACAGCTGTCAAAATGCAGAAGGCTACATTATCAGACTTTGATTAGTGATGGTCACCTCAAGTAGATCAAGATACTCTTTCTTGTTCATTCTTTTACCCTGTCCAATTAACACATTAATTTGGGGAAAATACTAGGTTCCATACAAAAATTCTTGAAGATGGGATTAACACTGAATCAACCTATTTAAATATTGAAATTAACAAGTACTAAAGAGCAAGTAAATGAACACACAAAGGAAAACAGAAATCACAGCTCCTATAAAATATATTTTTGTAGCACTGGAAGAATTCCTCCCAATTACATATCAAACTTTGGTTATCTTTCATATTTATGAGAGTCACATTTAATATGGTATATGGTTCAAAAACAATAACCTGGAAACACTTTCAAATATATAGAATCCCATTAATTACTTTTTGAGCAAACAAAGATGAGAAAAATACATATTACATAATACAATAATGTGTTGTAATTTATTGTTATTCAGCTTACTCCTGTATATGTAACAATATATTTATATTTATTTTAGGTTCTCCTTCCCCCTTTGTATTTCTACTCCAAAAGGGCTTAATCCTGAAAATACTTATCTCTGCTTTACCCTTGCTATCTTATGAGTAAAGTTACCCTGATATGTTTATGCCCTTACTGTGTAATTAAATGTGCAGTACCACAGGTAACAAATAGTGTAGATCAATCTGTAAAAAGTTATAATATTTGTAACAGATGAAGATGTCTGTCACATTTCCAAAGAAAAGACTATTTCAGATTTTTGAACTCAAGACATTCTATAAGCACATCCTGACTCAGCAGAAGGAGGTCAGCATTAGTCTTCGCATAGAACATACAAAATATCACTCATCTAACTTTGCAGAGGGTATCACCGAATCTCAATTTTGTAAAAGCATCTCTTGGGAATTAAAGATAGGGAATTTTGCAAAACTATGATCATACAAAAGGATCTGTACAAGCAGACCTTGAAAATCAAGGCTTTTTGCCTCCAGCTGGATGTCTAAAAACTGAAGCTCACAAAATCAGTGGCTGCTTTTAAAATCTGTTGGATTTTCTTACTCTAAATTCCATAATTTAAATAACAATCACCTTTTTTGCAACAGTTTTTCAGACTTTTGAGCGCTGATTTAAGGGCAATGAAGGTAAAGGAGACATAATAACCACATTATCAATATACATAAGTAGAGTTAAATAACTACGTGTGTCACGCTGTCTGGAGTGGATCACGACCATGAGTGCCACCTTAGGGCAGATGGTCAAGCAGGGCAGACACTCCAAAATGGTTGTGTGTTCTATAATTAGATTTCACCAACCCAGAAACAAGTGTGAACTCGTAAAGCACTATAGCAGTCTGACCATAAAGTTGCAGACAGCCCCCTTGGTCATTCCAGTCTGTCTTGCCACTCAGGCCAGCTGAGTTTAGTGATTGCTCTACACCAAAGATCACAAAATATTCAGGTTGCTCCCAGTCCCATGAGACCAGTCACTCACTCTAGATCAATTTGTACCTTAGATCTCACACCAAAGATAATGCTTGCAGCTGATCCTATAGTAAAATATCTAAGGATGTATTAACTAAAAAAATTAAGTAGTTATTACAAGGTAAAAGCAGGCAAACATACATACACAAATGAGTTACGGCCTGTGGTTTCAAAATGTGACAGAGCTGTAGTACTCTGTCAGCTCTGAATGTCTTTTACGGCTAACCCAGGTTGACATGGGGATGGCCGCTTGTTTCATAGCTCCACCCTGTGAGAGTCAAAACAGCAAAAGATGAAAAATGTTCTCATCAGTTATTTTTATTTCCTTTTCCCAGAATTCAAGCTGATGGGATGGGCCCTTTTGCATGTAGTCTCTTCATTAGTGTGCAGGGTCAATTAACAAAGTCTTTGTATTTTGATGTCCCACAATGACCCATTTAGTTTTGACAGGCCTTCTTGTTGGGCAAGAGACAATTCCTTCTGACTGGTTTCACAGCAAACATTTATTAGTTATAAAGCAAAAACTTAAATGTTACCTTAGAGCATGTGCTAAAGATATTGTAAGTGAGATTAATACAAGTAGCCATTTATGGGCATTTCATAAAGTCTAAACACTGAACACATTGTCATAAGTCCAACACCCATCTTAGCCATGTTAAGACACAGGTGAAACAGACTGGTTTCCAACAATGAATTTGTCAATGCTTAGATGAGGCCTAAAGCCTTTTCAAGAGCTGGCACATGGTCAACCAGCATCACAATGTGCCTGTCTAAATTGTGTTCATCAGTACTACCTGGCAGAACTTCTTTTCACTTGGATTTTGTGATGTTTGGTGTTTTTATCCCTTTACCTAGCAAGAAAGTATCCCCAGTCTTGAGGATGGAAGACTAGTAGGGTTTGGCCCCGCTCAGATGGGTCATTGAGACTTAATGGCCTGATGAGGGCCAGCTGCTTTATTGAATAAACAAGTTGCAGAAAATGTGCTTCAAACTATGGTTCTGCTCAACAGTTTTATACATGCTCTTCCACACCCATGTCCATTGGCAGGATTCCCCATCCATGCCTCAGGGCCATACAATAGTCCGAGATGCTTTAGAGTAGTGTTCTACGTCTGCATTTCATTGTACCAGTATTGGAATCATCTTTCTTCTGGCCATGCTAGAAAGAGGGTGCTCCTCGAGGTGGCATTTTTATTTATCTTTACGAAGTTATACTTGAAGATTTACCTGTGTCTTTGTGCCATAGTCCCTGGTGGAGGGCAGTAGGAAGGTGTACCACTCCAGCAGGATTTACTGGAGGCATTGCACCTGCTCCAGAAATGTTGTCTTTGAGGCACAGCCCTCATGATACCCTATGAGTTAGAACAGCTTCGGTGGCTAGAGTAGAGGGGCAGGCCATTGCCCAGTCTACTTTCTAGTGCCAATCTGGGCACAAGCTGAAATTGGGTCTTGTGTTCTCTAACCACAATTAGGAGTGTGCCTGGTCCCTGCTCAGGGACGTAAGGGAGGAGGAAGCCTCCCTACACTCTCTCCCCCACTTTAAGTTCATTGCTGCCAACTCTCATGATATGTTTTTTTTTTTTTTTTTCTTTTTCTTAAAGCCCCAGCTCCCAGAATCATGTGCTTATATGATGATCTCAGCTTTCACTTAAAATAAAAAAGTAAATTTCTAGCCCTCCTAGTTGTGAAGAAAAGCTTGAAAACATGACCGTAAGGGTATGTCTACATTGCAGCTGAAAGCAAGCCTTCCTGCCCAAGTAGACAGACTGATGTTAGTGGGACCCATTGTGGCTTGGAACGGAGCTCAGGTTCTCAAGCCCACGGACCCCCAAGGCTTGATAGCCCAAGCTCCAGCCTGAGCCACAACATCCATACTGTTGTTTTTAGCGCTCTAGTGTGAGCCCTGCTAGCACAAGTCTGTCTACCCAGGCTGGGAGGCTCACTCCCAGCTGCAGTGTAGACATACAAACCCCATACTCAAAACCCAGAAGGTAAATAAAAAGAACTCAAATATAATATTTTAAACCTCATAATTTATAAGACAAGATTATGATTATTGGACCCTAATTTATGATTCTGGAATGCTAACAATTGGCAATACTGCAATTACACAAGTCCAGACTAAAACTAGCTCTGCTACTTTTTAAAATGTGAACTAAGAATGAGACCATTCTTGTTGTTCTTACTCACATTAGTAGTCTCACTGAAGTCAATGGGATTATTCAAATGAGTAAAGGCTGTAGGATCAGGCCCATTGTGTGGATGTGCTCTAATCAGACTGGTCCCTGACACTATAAAGTGAAACCAGCAGCTGTGAAAGATGAAAAATAACACATATATGGACCTGAGAAGAATTTTACCATACCAAATTATACCGCAAAATCATAAATACAGTTAGTATAAAGTTTCCTATCATAATTAAAATTACAGAAGAGCAAACCAATAAATCGCTTTAAAAACTAGCTAGCTAGAGGGCAGGTTTATTATTTTGATGTAACATGTAGTTTGCATATTTTACTTATTCTAACAAAGTAGCACCTGCCTTCTTTACTGCACTTCATACAATTTTTTTATCAAGACTTTTAAGGCTGAATAAATTTATTAATCTTTTATTCATTGCTGGTTATTGATTCTCTTATGGAGGTCTTAGTTAAAACAGACTACAAACCAACCTTTCCTTTTCTGTGTATATTACTCAGTTTGCACACACCATTAATTCATTATAGGTAATATTAACCTTCAACCACCACTGAAGGAATCGTGTTCTTTTCCCAGGACATGAGATAAATATGTTTCACCAGAGCACAACTGAATATACATACTATACTGCCTTCAGATTAAAACATAAATATAATTAAAATAAAGCAATATTATGGACTCATAAATCAGTTACTGAGTCAAAACCTTTTTTTTTTTTTTGCAGTACATATGATTAAAAAGTATTTTTTTTAAATAAATTACAATGGCACTTGTTTGCACAAAAAGATGGATCATCAAAAGGAAAGGAAACTTTTGTGTGCTGCTTTTAAAGTAATGTTGACATGGCAGAGCTACCACTTTTCTGAGCTATGTTAGCCAAGGGGGAAGAGCTCTTTCATTCTATGGAACTTGTCTTTACCCTCCATATCTCTATGGAAAACTCGTAGAGAAGGTAATAGGAAATGATATCCTTTCTACAGATTTTTGAACCAGCCACTAGAATTTAGGAACATAGCCACAGCTAGACCCTCTGTATCTACTTTAGGTACAAATATGGCTTCCCCCATCACCATAGTAGCTGAGCATTTCACAATTTTTAATGTATTTATCCTCACAAAACCTGTTATTCCCACTTTACAGCTGAGAAACAGAAAGACTATCTGAACTGCCCAAGCTCGTACCAGAAGTCTCTGGTGGAACAGATAGTTGAATGCTGGTCTTCTCAATCCCACGCTAGTGTCTGACCACTGGACCACCTTTCCTCTTCTGACCTGTGTGGAGGGGCAGGCCACTGGAAGGAGGAATGATTTTCTGTTTAACTTGAACTAATTAGAACTAGCTACTGTGATCATTTTGCTTTTATATGGCTTCTCGTTCCCCTGTTCTTCATCTGGATTTTGTCTGTTTAGGCCCTGATCCTACAACTGAATCCACACAGTCAACATGTTCTGAGAGGCACAGAAGTCCACTCGTGGAGCCATTTGCAAGATTAGGGTCTAATGCCTGCAGGGGGCTCAATCCCGCAAATTTATTCACAGTGCATAAAGATTTAAGAACACGTGTAAATCTTTGTAGGATCAGGGACTTAGATTGAAAACTCTACAGTCAGCTGGTACATCAGCAAAGCACTTAGTGTGTATTGGGCATTAACTAAATAATAATATCAATGTGACATATTATAAAAACCTGTTCTGTTCCACTGTTAGCACTGCAGGCACAGAGGGTTTCTTAGGTCAGCACAATTGTTAAAACATAAGAATGGCCATACTGGGTCTAACCAATGGACCATGTAGCCCAGTATCCGTCTTCTGACAGTGGCAAATGCCAGGTGCTTCAGAAGGAATGAATAGGCAATCATTGAGTGATCTATCCCGTCATCCACTCCCATCTTCTGGCACTCAGAGGTTAGAGACACCCAGACAGCGGGGTTGCATCCCTGACTATCCTGGCTCATAGCTATTGATGGACTCATCCTCCATGAGCTTATCTAGTTCTTTTTTGAACCCATAGTTTTGTCCTTCACAATATCCCCTGGCAATGAGTTCCACAGGTTGACTGTGTATTGTGTGAAGAACTACTTCCTTTGTTTTAAACAGGCTACCTATTAATTTCATTGGGTGACCCATGGTTCTCGTATTACGTGGTGTAAATAACACTTCCTTATTCACTTTCTCCACACCAGTCACAATTTTATAGACCTCTACTTTATCCCTTCTTAGTCATCTCTTCCAAGCAAAACATCCCAATCTTGTTAATCTTTCCTCATGGAAGCTATTCCAGATCCTTAATCACTTTTGTTGCCCTTCTCTGTACCTTTTCCAATTCTAATATATCTTTTTAAAGATGGGATGACCTGAACTGCATGCAGTATTCAAGGTGTGGGTTTACCATGGATTTATATAGAGGCAGTCTGATCATTTCTGTCTTACCTATCTCTTTCCAAATGGTTCCTAACATTGTGTTAGCTTTTTTGACTGCTGCTGCACATTGAGTAGTAGGTGCCAAGACTGTAAACCAGGAAAGTCAAGAGACAATATCACACTTGGGCCACTGTGACAGCACACAACACCTGCACTTTATTAGCTATCCAATCTGTCTAATCTAGCTCCTTATAATTTATTACCAGAGACAGTAAAGTTCCTTTCTCATTCCTCTGGAGCTCATTTTCTTGCTTGCCTGATTCATATACTGGTATGTTTATTTTCATTAAACTGGGTCTTGGGTGTTGTCTTTTTTCCTGTCACTCTTCTTAACACGATATGTCTTTAGTTTATATATTGCCCTTTTAAAGAAAAACAGTTACAATGTGAGATAGTGCAGACAAACCCCATAAGAGGCTAGCCCATAAGTACAGATGGGACAAAATTCGTACAGTTTATTAAATCTTCAGTTAATTAAATTAGCATAATGAAAGCGGAAGAGGTGAATGGAACACGAGAGGCACAATCACTCTAGGGCTGGTGTTCCCCCACCAACCTGCCTTGGGCCCTGATCCTGCCAATACTTGCGAACCTGAACAGTTCTGATCATGTGAGCGCCCCCCCTTGAGCCCCTGCTCTGCGCAGCTAGTCGCCGTGCAAGTGTCTGCAGGATCATCCGGCCCTTAGGAGGCGACGGGTCACAGAAGGTTCGGTAGGATGCGGGACAGGGGAGGGGGCTGGAGGGGACTTCGCTGCGAGGCGGGGGCTTTGCTTTGCCACACACGTCACCTCCCTGTCCCGTCTCCCGCGCCTGGCGCCCTGCGGCGGGCACCACCTCCAGAGTCCCGCCGGCCTCCAGTCCCGCGGAGGAGGCGAGGCCCTGCCCTGTGCTTTGGGGGGAGGCTGCCTCGCTCCCCTCCCCGGGGTCCCATTTTCTGACGTTGCTCCGCGTCTCCCAGGCGGTTCGCTCGCGGCAGCCGGACCGGCCGCGGGGAAGGGGGGCGGAGGCTGTTCCTGCCATGCTGCTTCCTGAGTGGCGGCCGCGGCGCGGGCTGGAGGGAGCGCAGCAGAGCGGAGCTCCTCCTCCCCCTGCCCGGGGCCGCCCGGGGCTCGGCTCACTGCTGCGGCGGAGACGCGGCAACCGCCTCGCCGGTTCCCCTCTGCCGCCTGCGCCGGCCCGGCTGCTGCGGAGGGGGGCCCTGCTTGCGTGCTGAGCGCGGGGAGGCGGGCAGCCGGGCAGAGGCCCTCCTGCAGCACCAGGAGCCGGCCGCGGGGAGCCGCCCCCCTTCGGGCTCGGCCCCTCGCCTCGTGTGGCCGGGGGCAAGTGCAGCGCGCCTGCCGCAGCCGCTCGCAGGCAGCCCCCGCCCGCCGCGCCGCAGTCCCGCGGATGCGAGCCCCAGCACAGCAGCCTGAGCCCGGCTTCCTGGTAAGAGCCTCTCCCCCCCGCGCGCCCGCGCTCAGCCTCTCATCTGCCTCTCCCGCCAGCGGGGCGGGGATGGAGGAGGGGGGGCCGCCGCCGCCGCCGGCGGCTGCAAGGATGGTCCGTCCGCTCTCCCCTCCCCCGCTGAAAGGCGCAGAAAGAATCCAGATGCGCTTGCAGGCGCCGGCGGGCTGGGAGGAAGCGAAACCTACCGCAGCTGGGGGTAGCTGGTGTGGGGAGGGTAAGAGACCCTGAAGGGTCAGTAACCGGAGGGATCGGCATCCCCCTCGCCCCGTGTTTCTGGGGCACCGATTAGCCTTGGCTGCACGTGCGGTACGGCACATTACGTTAGGTAGCCAGGTGTGCAGCTCCCGTAGCCAGCCGCGACCAGGAGCGTCCCCTGGTCCACAGTCCATTATCGATCGCGTCTTGCTGTGCCCGTGGCCATCAGGGTCTCCAGAGCGCCTTGGCCAAGGGCCCGTGGAAAACAAAAGCCTGTGGTGGCACCTCCGGGCGAAACTTTGACACCCTCGGGCAGGACCGGGGGTCAACATCCGTGTGAGCTCTTGACGTGCTAGGAGCGGGGCTGCGGCATGGCCTGCTCTGACATGGTGTCATAATTTATGACACTACATTTTGCAACTGCAGGGCTTGTGATAGGAATGGGCCAACTGCTGCTCTCAAGTGGTTGAAAGCAGAGTTTGATCCAGTATTCTTTATTTTTTTAAATACGGTGGCAATAGTTTTTTGGTTTTTAAATTGCACACTTTTGTAGGCCATGTATATGGAAGGGGCATGACAGTGGCATAGCTGCAGAGCTGCTGTAGTAGCATCAGAGTGCAGATGCTTTTTTACATTGATGAAAGGGGTTTTTTGGTCAATGCATATAATCAGTATTTCAAGCAGCAGCAGCAGCATCCAATTGATGGAAGAACTCTTCCATTCAACCTCATCTACACTGGAAGTTAGGTTAACTGTGGCACTCAGGAATGCAAAATGTTTCACACCCCTGAGCACCGTTGTTAGGTCAATCTAAATTTCATACACACACATACAAGCAGTCAAGCAAAGAACAGCAGCATCATGGTAATATTTTTTTTTTATTTGCGCACATGATCAAGCAAAGAACATTATCATAGTGGAAAGCGGAAGGAGAGGGTAAAAAGAATGAGATAGAACAAATATTTAATTGTAGTGTCTGGAAACCTGAGACTTTTAAAGTATGCAGGTTCTTGTACCATATCCATCACCATAGTATTTGAGTGCCAGCCAGTCTTGCATTAAGCAATATGACAAACATCTGTCATGTGGTTGTTCTCTCACGCTTTCCCGAGGGGAAAAGTGTATAGTAGAATGTTTTGTTTTCAAATTTATTTTAGTGTGTGTGTGTGTGTGTTAGTTAGATAGATGATAGATAGATCGATCGATCGATCAGGGTCAAAGAAATGTACCTTGCACTTGAAATAGAAGGTTTGTGATGGTCTTTATTTCTTGGGCAAGTTCATTCCAAAGTCTTGGGCTGGCACCCAAGAAAGCTTTGTCTCCTTCACAGATGATCTTTATTCTTAACATAGAGAGTTCGATTGTCCCAGCGGAGTGCAGTTGTTGACCATGCATTCTGGAGCTTAAATCAATCTTTTAGATATTCTGGGGCCGGACAATGGAGCACCTTGAACATAGAGATCAAGACCTTGAACATGTTTCAGTATTCTATGAGAAGTCAGTATAGAGAATGGAAGTCAGGTTTTAGCTTTTACGGTATGGTAGCCTATGTTATTGAGTGTTGCAGCGTTCTGTAATAGTTGGAGTTTCATAAGCACTAATGTCTTCCTGCCCAGGTATATCGCTTTGCTGTAGCTCACTGTCCAGCTAAGAGGTGATGAGGGCATGAATAACTGAGATCTGGTCATTGTTTGCGAGTATGGGATGGAATCCTTTAGCCGACTGGATAAGGTAGAAAATGTTTCTTGCAGATGCTGCTTAGTTATATTTGCACAAATTGTAGTGAACATATTACAAATAAGATTGTGGCAAATTATAATAATTGTAAATCTGTATTTTTTATTTTAAAATATTGTGATAATAAAAATAAATAATAGGATTTAATGGCTTGATCCTGCAAATGTACATACAAGTAACTTTACTCAAGTGAGTAGTACAACAGGACTTCTCATGAGTTAACTGACTTTATGCATGTATAATAAAACATGTCTACATTTTTGTATTAAGGGAGACTTTCATTTTGATTAACAGTTAGCAGATTATGAAGCACACTGGAGCTATGGGATGTCTTTGAATGGGTCTTAATATGGTATCAAATGCTGATGTTGTTTGAAGCCCTAATCTCAAGATGCTTGTCTCCAAGGATGTAATCCAATCTCCACTGAGGTAAAGGTAAAGATTTGGGAATCTAGACTCCTGATTCTTTACAGTTACTTCAGTGGAAATTGGAATGGATCCTAAAAGTGCTGAAGGGGGTGAGAATAGTATTTTAAAAAAATCATGAATGCCTGTTTTTCCATTTAAGTGCTGAAGAATTAGGGATACAACTTCTATGAACAGTAACTACCAATGTAAATCTCCAAGTGTTGAGGGTGGCAGAGGGAGGGAGTATCACAATACCCCAATCTTATTTATTATTTGTATTTATTGGTAACTGGAAGAGGAGAACAATATTGATCATTTGTCCTATATGAATGCAACACTATCCAGTAAAATAGCTTGCATTTATGAGCAGTTATTTTCTTTCAGTTCTTTATTTGTAAATTGTAAATTCTAGAGGAAACGTGCAATATGGGTATGACTGAAGTAGAACACCTTTGTCTTAGGAAAGAAAAATTAGTGACCAGCAGTTAGCATTTTGAAAGCTTTCCCTTAGAAATGACCAGCAGCTTGCTCTCATAAAGAAACTATTGCAGAATATCTTAATAAATTTGGGATCTAGTCATGGCTGATGCCAAAAGCTCAAATTAACTGGTTTTGTGGGGGTTTTCCATAGTCTCTGGGATGGCATCCATTCCCCTCCCTCACTCTACCTGTTGATCAAGCCATAGATATTACAGTAGCCTCAGGGCCCTTTGCTCATCAGAGTGTGATGAGACATGAATTTCTGAATGGATCTCCTGGCTGCACACTTCCCCCAAAGGATGTCTTCTTTTACCTTCAGAATTTGGCCTTTTAGTGAACTAGTTTAGGATAATTTGCTTCTTCCGTAGCTTCAATAAAAAGGCGGCGAGCATGTGTACTAATACTGCTGTTATTTATGTACAAGTCCAGCTGTCTTCATTACACATTACATACACATAAAGAATGTAGGATAATTTTAAAAATATGTGGTTTGTTTGAATTGCCACTTAAAATGCTAATGTTTTGAAGATGCAAATTACTGTTCTCTAAGTCACAGTCTCCTTCTCAATTCCAACTGAAGTAAATAAGTATCTGAGGGCAGTATCTGGCTGTAAACTATAGTATTTGGTTTCAATTGGTTTGGCTGTGACCTCCACAGGGATAGGGAATGCCTATTCTAGTAGGGTCATCTGTGCTGGGGGGAGAGTGTCATTGGGTACTCCATCAAGGAAGAGCATCTTTAATTTATGATGAGACCTCTGTAGGTGCAATCTTGGTAAGAGCTGTACAGGAGATGTCTTCAAACCAGAAATAAAAAGTTGACTATTTGTCTTGTTATGGTCTGTGTTCAGGGAGCGTCAGGAATCTTAGCACTGCCCATGTGTCAGACTCAGCGCTGCTTGATTCTGGGCCACACTACTCAGCTGCGTTCTCCCCACCCAACAGCAGTTTCACCTCCACTTCTGGGTGGAGACATGACCACATCTGCACATCATTATGTTTTAATTCTTCATTTGAATCAAGTAGGGCCTGTAATAATAACGGGGGCATAAGGGAGCTTAAAAAGTTATATAATCATTAGAAACTTTATATGTGATATATTACAAGAGGTCAATTTCACAACATTATGCATAAAAATAGATGAAGATTAAAGTTCTGTTTTACACTTTCAAGCTATGTAGAATGAGGGTTACTACTGTCTTTATCAATTAATTCAAATTTCACTTTACAATGACTGGAATTTCTGTTTTCTTAGGCCTAGTCTTCACTTACCCAGAAATTCGGCGGCAGTTGTTTGGAGTTACACAAGCTATGCAGAGTAGCTTACTTAACTCCTGTCGACTTCGTAACTTCCATTTAGTGCGCTGTCTCCACTGTGCTGTGCTGACGGGATATGCGTTTCCATCAACGCAGCGCTACGCCTTTTGAGGAGGTGGTTTAATTGAATTGACTTCCGGATCAATTGAGCGCGTCTTCACTTCTGCTCAATCGATCCAGATAGATCGATCTGACGGTGGGGAATTTGTCGCCATCAGTGTGTACATACTCCTGGCGGTGGTAATTTTTCTTTTGCCTATTAAGCCATTTCTCATAACTGTATTGATGTGCTGAATTATAAACATGTATCCAGAATTTTTCCATTTCATCTGTCTGCCTTTGTTGACAATTTCAGTGGCTTGGTCTAGTGATCGATGAATTGAACATGTAGATACCACAAGACAGGAAAAAACTGAAACAATACAGGCCTCATAAAGTTAAGAACGCACGGAATGGACCGGGAAGATAAAGATAACTTTAATATGTTGTTAATGCCCAATATAGCAAATGAATGGTCTGTGAAATACACTGAGTGGAAATGAGAAAATCTGCAGTTAATGAGAACCCAGTTTTACTGTCATGGACACAAAATGCAATTGAGTAAAAATAGTGTGCTATTTCCAGTATTGCAGATAGATATCAGCACCTTATCACACTGTAGCAAACCTTTCTCGTATTGCAGAAGTATCTCTTTGTTTGAGTCATTCTTAATGAAATAACATTGGTATGTAAAAAGTGAATCTGTTCCAAAAAGAAATCTACCATTAGAAAACAGGTGAAAGAGACGGCCTTGCACCAAAAATGTTACATCTGAATTTAACTTCATTTGAATTCAGAAGAATTGTAGACTAGCTTTAAAGTATAAGGTTTGGAAGGGCTTATTACACCTTTTTGGCTGCTTTTAAGGGGAAAATAGATTTTAATGTCATGTTTTCTTATATAAGTGAGGTTGAATTGTGTGACTGTAAAATATAGCACAGAGAGGCTTAATCGCTTGGACACTTGGTAGCAGGCTTGTGCCACCGAGCACTGTGCACAGGGTCTTCTTCATGCAGGATCTTCCCGTTTTGCTGGTTTGCCATTGCAGAAGTCTACCCCTCTGCCACTTAGCTGGCAGAAAAACCTTGCTGTTTGGTACAGGTTATGCACAGAGGAGATGGACTGTGCAGATATGGGTGGAGTCTGGGATGAAGCACTTTGTCCCTCTTCTGGTTCATGGAAATTAGATGTAAAAGAGCATATAGCCCTGACCAGTATGATCTCTTTTTGTATTGCTCCCAGCTTTCCATGGGGACGGTCATGAGGGCTCAAGGGAGACCCTGGTAATCAGTTCAAATGGTGGTGTGCTGATGAGTAGAAAGTAAGGTTATCTATTTGGATGGCATGGATTCCTGGAGATCATCCAGACTTATCTTCCACCTAAATTAACAGGACACTGCCAGTGTGGGCCCAAAGAGTTAAAGGTGTTAACATGACCCAGCTCCTATCTAAGATTAAACACTTTGGTATACAAAGACTTCAGCATGCTGAGTACCATGGCAAACACACTGGAAAATTCATCAATTATGACTCATGGACTCATGGACAGATGGTTGGTCAGCACAACAGCTGTTGCTTTGGATCCTGGCTTACCTCCCTGGGCAGGGACATCATCTGGTTGTTCTGGTCAGGTCCCTCTTTTTCACTGGTTCTTCTCAGGCTGAGCTGAATTCGATGGGCTATCTCATCTCGCCGTGCTGGTGCCATGCAGTTAATTTCAGGATCAGGTGAAAAGCTGAGAGAGGTGGAAGGTAGCATGTGGAGGAGGGGGGCGGGGAGAAGTTGAAGGAGGGATGAGTTGTGCAAAAAGGAGCACGTAAGGGAAGGAAAAAGAGAGCAGGATCTCCTGTATCAGGCTTGAACCCTTGCTGATGCAGCAGTGATGGTCAGGAGTGTGCCAATTTCTGTGCATTACAATGAATAATCCCTTCACAGTGGCTGTTGTAGTGTTGGTAGTAGTGTTCCCCCTATCCCAAACTTTTTCTTTTAAAGGCCTCCAAAAAGGGTGGTGATAGAATAGCTCATGCCCTCATTATTTTGGGCACTAGTTAGACTTAATTTTTGGTCCCACGCTCCTTTTGTTTACCAAATATGATCTTAACACAGTCCTTGCATGGTATCGATAGACCTCTGTGTTTAAATTAATTTAGTCTTTCTATCTCCTTCTCACATCTTTGAAACAGGCTGTTGTTCTCTTTATGCTAGCTGAATCATTCTGGTAGTGAACAGTTATTCCAAAAGCCATGTTTATTTATAGACAGCCATCTTCTGTGCTCACTGAACTGCTAGAAGGCAGCTGTTGCTGTTTTGATTATCTTCAAGTACTCTGTAAAGACAGTTTCTGTCCCATGACTTAAATTTTCAAAGAAGTCTACATGAATTAGGTACCTAACTCCGACTGAAATGCTGTAGAAGATGGGCACTTAATTTTCTTCAGCTCCTTTGAAATGCTCAGCGAGCCTGTATTTTCTGCATATCAGACAAACTATTTATTTTTACTCTTCTTTTTGATACAGTGGATTTTAGAAATGTAGGGCAATGTCATGCCACTAATTTTTAAGAACACCACCATGGTTCTATTTTAAAGTTGTTGAGACTATTTGGGCCTGTAATTAGGAGTTAAAAAGTTTCTTTTGTTTTTGTGTTTTTCCTCATTAAACTGATGACTTCAATTGTCACTGAACTCTTTTCCTAGATACACACTTTTACGCTGGAAGACAATCTTCATTTTTTGATACATCATGGTCATTATAACATTTGTAATAAAATTGTGGCGTAATAGGGTGGGGAAGGGCAGAAGCAGTAGGTACCATGTTCTTTGTGGGCATGTTGATGTTCTGTATGTAGCTGCCAGTGGGACTGGAAGAATTTGCTTAATCGTTATATGTATATTAAGAAATAGCCATACAGTGATTATGTAAATCCTTGTGTTCTATTTTGCTCAGGACATTTGTTAAGTAATCATTACAGGGATTTGCAAACGGCTTGGTAAGAAATAACTGTACACTTATTATGCAAATCAGATTCATTCTCAGCCAATTGAAGTGCACAGGATTGGATAATTGAGAAATATGTCAGTAGCTCTATAGCATTCCTGTACGCTCAACTGGCTGATATGGTTCCCAGTTAGTATAATGGTTCATATCCCCTGTGTTTCAGGTTGGATTATAGTTTTACATATTCACATAGTTGTTTTCTATATCTGAAAAATGTACAAAACTACACTCCATTTCACTGAAAGGGATTACACAATTGAATTTCTACTTGCTGCCGTAGAGTACTTCAGTACTCTTATTATTGACTTGTATTTCAATAATACTTAAGAGGCCCTAATCACGATGAGGTATTATTTTTTTTCTGTGCACTGTGCAAACATATAGCATATTCATGTGCAAATGCAAACAAAGCTGGCCAATGTCATTATTTTAAAAAAAGGCTTCATCTTCTGTATAATAGTAGTCTCATTATTCTCTACACCTAGGATTATTACAAAATGTGCCGGTGCTTTTGTAGCCACATTTTTATCTGTGCTGTATGTGCTATTAGGCATTGCATTTGTATCTTTTTACAGTAGATTTTTACAAAAATATCAAATTTGTCACAGTACTGCATTTATTGTATCAATTTTAAGTTTTGCCCCCCAAGCTAAATTGCTTTCGAGATTGGAATCCACTATTTTTTTAATTAAGTGCTTTGTTATTTGTACTGACTTTGCTGCCAATCTATTTTGCTGTATCTTGAGGTAGTGCACACACGTGCAGGAGCTTACTTTTTAGGGCTATAACTTTCACAAACCCCAGTGCATAGTTTGAGGAAGTCAGTTTGAATTTCTTCTGCATCAGATGTCTTCTCTCAATATAACCAAAGTTGTAATTGGCTTTTTTCCTGTTACCACTTCTTTAAAATAAATAATTTTTTGAGGCAATTGTAAACTTTCAACTTCAACTTTTGTGCTATCAGGGCCAGGGTATGCTGGGAAGGTTGGGGGTGGGGAATTCCTTGATGGGTGTTTGTGCCTCCCCAAAAGAGGAATCTGTTTGTATGGTGTACCCTGCCCCAACAAAGACCTATTCTGTGATTGTGGCAGACAAAGAGCTCGCCACTGGTGGCCTTCTTGCTCCATAGCTCACTGCTTCCTGGTGGGGAGTGGACTGGGACTGGGGTGTGATCCAGGAGAAGGGGAACCTCAGGCTGCTCTCCCTCAGCAGAAGATTCCACATGTGAAGCCAACATAAAAAGATTTATGATTGATTCATTTAGGGGTGAGTGGCATAGTTGTCAGCTCAGTGTTCAGCCTTCAGGAACCTGGGAGCTTTGGACAAAAGGAATGGATGATACCTGACCAGTGAGAGATGGGGCAGTAGGGAGGGTGGGTCTGGTTACCAGTGTGTTTCAGCCTGGCTTATAGATGTTGGGGAAAGTTTTTAAGCGGTGGTGGTAATTTGTCACCACTGACCTATATTGGATTCAAACCAGCAGCCAAGCGACAAAAAGATTATCATTCTCCTGAACTGTCCGCTTCTTTAATGAACTTCTTAATTTTAAATGGAGAAAGGTGTCTTTAAAATAAAATTTGATTTATTTTATCACTCAAGCAGTTCATTGTACTGCAGATTTAATCTCACACACACACCCATGCACAGTTTTGTTTTGTGAACAGACTTATTGGAGTGCTTCACTTCTTGTTTGAGGTAGGTTGTGGTGGGGTATGGAATTTTATTTTTTATCCAAAATAAATGCTCAGTCCTGATATCTATCCTGAATCTTTTTTTTTTTTTTTTTTTTTTTAACCCCTACTTCCCCAGTTCCTTAAAAAGTGAACAGTAACGCTTTTGAAAAATAATAAGATTGTAGCAGGGGTAGACTTAAAATTAAAAATTAATTCCTGCATAATAGACTAGATACTGAAGTCCTTGCTCAGGCAAAATGTCTTCAATGAGGGATTTCCTAAGTAAGGAATCTTAACTTCAGGATCTGATCATATTTTATAGATATACAGAAAACACCTGCTAAGTCCCAAATTCAGTATTTTGTAAGTAAAGGAGGGAATGATTTCATACCCTTTGTTATAATATGAATATATATTGTAGTAACTTTTGATCCCTCAGAGGTGTTTGCTTTCCGAGCCACATAAATTCTAGAAGATTGGATGCTGTTTTTCATGCTGAAGACCAAAAAGTACTTCTCCATCTCCACCAAGAGAATCTGTGGAGCTGCAGAGGTGGGAAAGCTTATGAAAATGAGCTCCTGGCCGCCCATTCTATTTGTCCTGATTGTTGACACAGTCTACAGTAGTTCCAGTAGTCTGGCTGAGCTGAGGGGATATGGATGGAGCTGACCTTGGGTCATTTTAGCCCCTGGTATATGTTAGAGCAAGTGGTCTTTTGTGCCCTGTTGCTGCGGCCTCAAGGGTCAGTTGTACTAACCAGGGACAGGCAGTGTCCTGGCAATTTCCCAAGATACAGCTCCTGCTATTGGGCTGCAAGGGGAATGGCATAAGCGCACTATGCCAACTCAGCCTCATCCAAAGATTCCCCTTACACCAGGGCAATTCCCAGGTAATCAGTTAAGCTAGTTTTAAGGTCCTTTGGGTCACCAGGGTAGCACTAAAGACCCATAACTGGGTACAGTGACCAAGATTTTTAAATCTTGTGAGACAGCAGGGCTAGGGGGCAGCCAGAGAGAGAGAGAGAAACTCTAGAATGATCCGGGCCTTGTTCCCTGTGAACTGAGGGGAGGTTAATTAGGAGCATCTGAGGCCAATTAAGACCCAGCCAGGGACCCAGTTAAAAACCCCTGCTCCAGCCAGGCAGCTGGTGAGAGAGTTGGAGGAGTGTGGTGACTGACGATAAATACAGGAGAACCAGGTGAAGGAGAACGCTTGCTTACTGAACCCCAGAAGCTGAAAGGACAGGTGGGGAAAGTAACAGCTGGAAACACTGGTGGTAGTGCATAGCCACTACTAGTGGGGCCCCTGGGCTGGGACCCGGAGAAGGGGATGGGCTTGGGTCCCTTCCTTCTCCCCCCTTGCCCCAGGGAGCATTACCGAGATGGCCAATGGCTGGAAATAGGGGCCACATGGGACACCTTGACCCTCTACAAAAAAGAAAAGTGTAGGAACCACAGTAGCTGAGCCAGCGATTTGTCACAATATATATAATATAATATATTTATATATTTAAAAGTTAGGCTTGTAAGCCCTTACAGTGGCCTGATTTTCCAAGGTCCCAAGCACCCAGCAGCTACCATGGACTTCTTTTTAAAGTTTGATTACAGAACTGTGCATTGAAGTCACCGTACAGCTTATCGAACAGTGCTGGCAGTGGTAAGGACTGAACCAGGAAACGTGACAAAATAACGTCTTGAAGAACAAATCTTGAGTCCTTGATGGCTTGTCCTCTAGGGTTATAAAGCAAGCAAACAAACCTCTCACTTAGCTCAGGGCTATTGTGACTGATTGGAAGATTATTAAATTCACTTACGTAAAAATCTCTTCATGTTAAGGTAATCTTTTTCAGTTAACAGAATTCAAAATTTCCCCTGAATAAATTGATTTCTGTACTTGATATCTAGATTCTGTAAAATAAATGGTCCCTCCCTCTTCGCAACACGTAGCAGAACTTGATTGCTTTATAAAATTTTGTGGATTTTTTTTTAATGTTCGCTTCATAGAACGATCATACCTACCTCATTCTAGGAACACAGTTTATTCTTGAAAAAGAAATTTAACCACTTACAGTTTTCCACCTTAGTATATGGAGCACATTTTCATGGTTACATATAGTAGGCGATTCTCACATGAAACAGGAAGCATCATATTACAATCAGGTTTGTAGTTGTTTCTAATGCCTTGTCTTGAAAATTTTAATCTGGCAGAAGTTGAGAATCTCTGGAATACAACTAGTTTTCTGTGTGTACATACAACACTAAATGCGAGTGAACTAAATTTTCATTTTGGATCCAGTTTTCAAAGGAACATTGCATAAGCATGTAAGTATTTTGCACACATCTGCTTGAAAATACAGGCCTTAAAGTTCAATTCAGAGATTTGTAGCACACCTAGCAATGATTGTGAAAAGAACCATGACTGGCAGTGGAAAAAGTGGGGATGGACCCAAGCAAGAGTATATAGTCAGTAAGACTCACTAGGTAATTATAATGACTGCAGCAATGTAGAATTAGGCCTTGTCTGCACAAGCACTTATTCTGGCAAAACTTTTGTTGCTCAGGGGTGTGAGCCAACATAGCTACTACTGCTCATTTAGGTGATTTTATAATGTCAGTGGGAGAGCTCTCTCCAGTTGACATAACACGGCTACACAAGTGCTGTTATAGTGGCTCAGCTGTACCAATACTGCTGAGCTGCTGCAAGTTTTAAATGGAGACTAGCGCTTAGTTAGATCTAGTCAAAGGGAGTAAGTGGATTAGTGAGGGCATTTACAAGTAAATCAAGGAGGAAACAAAACAAAAAAGAAAGAAAACAGGCCAGTTAATAACAGATTAAATTTACTCTAAAATGGTTATGGTAATGGTTAAAATTAAAGGCTCACCTACTGGATATAATTAGCCTTTAAGAAAAACAAGGAAGTAATCGCAGAAAACATAACTAATGATTTATTTTTTAAAAGTGAGAGAAACATATATCTGGCCAGGGTGGATTGATTTAAATTAAGGCGATTTAAGTCACCAATTTAAATCATGACTTAAATCACCAAGAGAAAATCATTGATTTAAATCAAGTTTCCCACTGATACTTCGTCACATATTCATTAAACAATGGTGTAAATCTGATCACTAAACCACGTTAATTTACAACTCAATACAGCATTTTATAACATATAGGAAGGTATATTTTGTGTAATTTTTTAGATAACTTGATTTTTATTAATTTAGGAAATAGTACATAATACTCATTACCTGTGTCAAGCTGCAGATGCAGCAGCAGTACATTAGGAATGATAAGAACTAAATCACACACACAAACACAATAGCACTTATATTTTATTAAAATAAATCTTAAATGTTACATAAATTTTTCACATTTGCAATTTCAGCAGTCTCCTGAGTTGCCAGCTGACAGCTGTCCTTAAACTTTTTTTTTTTAATTTTCAATTTTTATTAACTCTAACAGACAAGTCATCACAACATTAAACGTATGCTGTCCTTAAAACTTCTACAACTAGCTCTCATCTTCCCCACTCCCACTGTCATTTTTATTCATAGACAGAAACAAATACGAGTTTTCCTGCTTTTTCAACTCCCAGTCGATTGCTCCATCCATCAAGGCTTAAACTGGCAAATTTCCCCTCAGTATTTCTTGCACACTGTTCAAGTTCCTTCTCATACACTGTATCTAGTAACCTTCCACCAATGTCTGCTCTACCAGGTGGAGTGTAGCCTTGTCATAAGGACTAAAACATATCAATGAAGTGTTTATTGTTCACAGTGTGAAAAGGAGAATTTGTGGCATAAATGAACCGAGCAATCTTTTCACCTATGGTGTCTTGTTGGTATTTGCTGGTCCCTTACTACAAACCCATACATGGTGGTGGTTTTACTGGATAATTGAAATCTTTTGCTTATTACTGATACTTTATTGTCTGAAATATGTTTAGCTGTTAAAAGTACCAACAGATGATTCTGAAGTTGTTGCAGATAGACAGTCACAGTCAAAGTCTCTTATGCTTAAATGGGATCCTGAAACAAAATTCAAAAATGATTTTGAATAGTCATTCTTCTCACTCTGTTACTCAGTTAATCATTTACATTTTTTTCAGCAAGGATGCAAATCTGATTCCAAATTAGCCCCATAGAACTCGCTGGCACTTCTGTTTTTTGAGAAAACGAGTATAGGATTGAGTTCCTTTGGGAAAGCTGAGTTATGCTGAAGTAAAATAGGAAGTAGACTTATGTCATCACCATTATGGTCTGTGGCCATGATGTTCCAAAATAAGGGGCATGTATTATTTAATATAAAATAAGAAAATGACTCCCAGTGGCAACTGGCAACTCTAGATTTCTCTTACTGCAGCTTTCTGTACCGTATACTTGGGTGATTAATTCTAAACCTAGTTAACCAATTAAACAAGCTATAAGGATTAGCTAAGCTAAACATTTTTTTCTAGCAACATCCAACATAACAAACATCTTGGGAATTTACTTGTTAAACCACACTTATACTAAAAGGCATAGAGAGAGTTTTGAAGAATGATGTATTGCAAAGTGAATTATTTAAGTTACTAACCAGTTGGTCCAAGTTGTTCTTCAGACATATCCACATCTTGATCCACATCATTTTCTCCCAATAAGCAGTTTTCATTACGATGTTTCATTCTTGCATGTAGGCCCGCATCTCGTTCTTGCACTGCTTACACTTTTTTACAAAGGGAAGGAATTTCTTCAAAAGTTTCCCAGATAGGGTTTCTCTTACACCCAGAAGCCATGACAGTTTTTCTGTGGCAAAAGTGTGGGGGAATATAGGGTTCACATTAGCCTTCGGAGAGGAAGGCTGCAACTCCTCTGGGGTCTTCTTTGCTGAACCAGTCAAGACTTTAGATGTTTTGCAGTATGCATTTTCAGTATGGTACAAAACCTTTAACATTCAAGACCAGTCTTTTAGGCTGAGCACTGAAGTGTTAAGAATTTGAGCACACCGCTTCATATCCATATTAAAGTATAACTTAATTAATCATTTCCGTGTCAGAAGCAATTTTGCTGATGACCACAGCACTTTTAAACATTTGCCTTGTTACTATTCGCCTTTACTGAAGGGTAGTATTATATTCTGAGTGTAGTTTTTTATCACTTCTTGCAGTCGGCCAGTACTATAGGTTCAAATGGTGCTGGAAAGACTTCATATCCTTTTAGTTACTACATGTAGTTTCCATATCCAGACAGGACAGTTGCCTGATTTTATTTTTAATTATAGACCTGACAGAAAAAAGTGCTCAAATTCACATTATACATAGATACATTCATCGTGGCGTATATAGATGGAAAAACAAATGCATTCTATTATTTTTTGAACTTTTGACTTGAACTCTTCCCTCCCCCCCCCACTTAGTGCTTGAAAGGTACTAGTTTATCATTTAAATTACAACTTAAAATGTGATAGCAATTTATTTTAAAACTACTTAATATAATAAATACTGAGGCCAACTGTAGTACTTTATGTTTATTAAAAGGCACAATTTGACTTGTTTGTGTTGTCTGATTTTAAAACTGGTATGGTACTTGGCATGACAGGCATAAGAACATAGATGTTTGAAGATATTTCCAATTAGAATGACTTCATTGTCATATTTCATGATAGATAACACATGGTGACAATCCGTGTATTTGTACTGAAGTTCCTCTTTCATTAATAAACCATGACTCAGGAGGCAACTTATTGCAAGCAATGAACACTGCATTTATTTTTTTCCCCTCCCTCTCCTTCACCCTCCCATTTTTGTTCTTTGTGGCCAGATGGAGAGATTGGAAAGTAATAGCAATCTTTTTGGTTTGCAGACAGTGGGCAACATGGAACAGCCATTCACTGTTAATTCGTTGGTATGTATTACATTTTGATATTTAATGCATTGGCATCCTGAGTTTAAAAAAAGCAGCAAACTACATGACACCACCCACGCTGGTTTAGTTGTGTTGACTGCCAACTCAAGGGTTTTTCCAACTTTCCATCCACTCTTACCCTGCTACGACCCTTATACTCTGCCCAGCTGCCCATTAGTGTGGAGTGTAGCAAGCTGGAATAGACGTATTTTTTTAAATGTTATATTGAATACATTTGATTTGTTGGGTTTCTCCCTATTTTAGTTATTGCCAACTTCTGTGTGTGGGTGGGTGGGTGTATACAAATTCTGAATTGAAAGACTGAACCCTTTAAAATATAATAAGATGAAGCAGTTTCTCAGCAGCAGTTTCATTCAGGAATGTAATCAAAATTATTTTGAGTAATGGTACAAAAGAGAAATAGCTTTAGTTTATTCAGCTGTAAGTACAGTGCTTTAATTTGTAAAATTAACATTGAAGTGAACTTCTGATGTGATCCTGCCAAGTCTGACTGCTGTCATCAGTTGGGCTAAACCCAATAGTAAACATTACGTCAAGTGATAAGGGCTTGTCTACACTTGAAATGCTACAGCGGCACATCTGCAGCTGCTGTAGCATTTCAAGAATAGACACTACCTATGCCAATGGGATGGCACTGATGGAGGTAATCTACTTCCTCAAAAGGCAGTAAGTAGGTCAACAGAAGAATTCTCCTGTTGACCTAGTGCTGTCTATGCAGGAGGGGGAAAGGGAGGTGAGGCAGATGAGGTTTGTATAGCTACATCTCTCGGGTGTGGATTTTTCATGCCCTTAAGAGGCATAGCAATGCCTGTGTAAGTTCCCAGTGTTGACCAGCTGTTAGACTTTTCAGGATCAAGCCTAGGTAGCTTTAAATGTTTTATAAAAATAGGACACTTTATGGGAATTCATATCTTGGGAAATCTAGGAAGCTGCCAAATCAGGCTTATTCTTTTATTTCTTTCACTCTGGTTTAATTTAATTTTATCTTTATCTTGTTTCACAACATTTGTATTTTTAATATAATTTATTCATTGTTTTTAATGCCATTGAAGAAGCATGATAAAACCTTTTCATTGCTATTAACAGTTGGGGTTCCTTATTTATTGGTTTTATTTTATTTATTTATTTATTTAAATTTAAATTTCCCTTGGTGTCTTGAACAAGGTCATGTGTGCACAGGCTCAGCCATCCCAGGTGAAATGTAACCTGTGATGTGTTCCTTGTTTTTCAGAAAAAGCTTGCAGCTATGCCTGACCACACAGATATTTCAGTAAGCCCAGAGGAGCGAGTACGTGCCTTAAGCAAGCTTGCCTGTAACATCGCAATCAGTGAGGATATTACTCCACGTCGTTACTTTAGATCCGGAGTAGAGATGGAGCGCATGGCATCTGTGTATCTGGAGGAAGGAAACCTGGAGAATGCTTTTGTTCTTTATAATAAGTTTATAACGTAAGGAATAGTCTATAGATTTTTTTACCTTAATGATTCTGATGGGTAGATTGTTTGGGGAATTTTGCCTAACCATCAAACAGACCACAAAAATAGGGGCTTTTTAGTTCGTCATTTTACTGCTCTTCCACACAAGGATTAGACTGAGTCTGTTCGTGAATGAAAAAGCCATTGCAAAATGTCCTGTGCCTGCTTAGCATGTGATTTTTTTTTCCAAAGGGTCATAACTCCATCAAATTAAAAGCAGATTTCACTAGAACACTCAGATACTTCCTCATTGAGAGCTATGTCCATGCCAGATTTAAACTTTCTAAGCAGCCAGTTTGGCTATAAAGCTTTTAAAAAAGTTAAATATAATGGGGGGGGGGGGGTTTAAATCCCTCACTGTCCTATTCTGAGGATAGTGAATCCTGTTTGTTTGTTCAGATGTTGTGTTTGGAGTTGTTTGTTTAAAACAAAAACAAAAACACACAACTTTTGGGAACAGAGCCTGGAAACTTCCTGTCTGCAAGGTGAACTTTTCAGAAAGCTGTGGTTGCCTGTAAAAGGGGATATTCACTATGCATCCTACATACACAAGAGTGATTGATTCTGTGTGTACTATAATATTTTGTTTCACCTCACAGTACAGGTTGGTCTGGTCAGAAGAGGGCGGCAGTAATGATTGTCAGTATGGCATGCATGACTTCACTTGAAGACTCTACAGAGACTTCCTCTGTTGGCTGCTTCCTCTCCTTACTCCTGAGAGAATTCTGCACCAAAATTTTTAAAATTCTATGCACAATATTTTAAAATTCTGCAATTGTATTTGTCAATAAATAAATGTGGAGGCTCCAGCATGGCAGTGGGGAGCACAGGCCACTGGCTGCAAAGAGGTGGGATATCACCCTGCAGCCACTCACCCCCCTTCACCCTCCCCCCGAGGACACTGACTCAGTGATGAAGTGCACCCAACCATGACACAGCACAAGTCCAAGCCTGCCCCAGAAACACCCCGGGGCCCTGTCCCTCCACGCCAGCACACCAGGTGTGGTCAGGCAGGCTTAGTCTGTGAGGATCCAAGAGTGAGGGGCTCAGTGAGGGGATCCAAGTGTGGGGTAAGGAGGTTCTGTGTGGGGCAATCTGGATGCAGGTGGCTCAGTGGAGGGTCCGGATATGGGGGGGATCTGGATGCACAGGGGCTCATTTGGTGGGTTCCGATGCAGGTGCAATGGGACTTTTCAGGAGGGTCCAGGTGAAGGTGGTTGGGGCTCAACAGGAGGGAGTCTGGGTATGGGGGCTCAGCGGGTGGGTCTGGGCACTGGGGGAATGGAGCTTGGTGGGGTGGGGGTCTGGGTGCACCTGCTTGGGGCTCAGTGGCAAGGGTGTCCAGATTTGGGGGGCTCTTTAGGGTGGTCCAGGTACAGGGGGGTGGAATTCGTCGGGGTGGGGTTTGAGTGTGGGGGGCTAAGCAAGGGGTGGTCTGGGTTCAGGAGTAAGGGTCTGGATGAAGGGGGAGGGGTTTGACGGGGCCTGGAGCTTGGAGGGAGGGTGTGGGTGCAGGGGGTGATGCTCAGCGGAGTGGGGGTTCAGGTGTGGGGGCTCTGGAGGGATTCTAGGTGCAGGAGGGTGAGGCTTGGCAGGAGCAGCTTCCCATACACTGACCCCTCCCTCCATGGCTGAGGAACAAGGGTGGCATGAAGTGGTGGGGAGTGCGGAGCTTCCTGCAGCCAGGGGAGGCTTTGGGGGTGGGTCTGTCCCAGCCCTGACCCTGCCCATTCCTTGCAGGGGAAGAGGAAGTCCCGTCCATTCCCAGCCCAGTTGGGAATAGCAGCTGAGCCTGTGTTCCTGCCCCCTTCTCCGCTCCCCCACAGTGATTTACCTCTATGCCGGCTGCTCCGGGAACCCGAAACAACGTGCCCGTGCTGCTGAGGAGGGGTGCATGACTGTTCTTGCAGCTTTCCTTTGCTTCTCCATCAGAAATCATTTTTCTGTGGGGAAGCAAAGAAAGCTGCAGGGAAAATGAATTCTTCATGCGTGCAGGGGTGCAGAATTTCCCCAGAAGTATCCTACACCTCTGCCATGTTGTTATTATTTGCAAGACAAGAGCTAACAAGTGTGTTCAGAGTGAAAAAGGGATGAAAAGACAAGGGTGATGCTGATAAGATTTGGTTACAAAGGCTAACTATGCCTAGCATGGTGTTTTCTGGTGCCATGTGCTAGTTAGTCATGTTATTACCCGTTGCTACTAAAGAACGAGAAAAAGTACATCCAGCTACAGAACATAGCATTGTGGGGGGGTTAAGATTTGTGTTGCACGTAAATCAGTGCTGGAATTTCAGTGTCATGGTTTAGACCTGTGAAAGCATACAAAACTACTGTAAATCAAATTGGAATGCAATGTTCAACACCTGTGATATGTAGAACTTGTTTTCCTCCCAACATAAAAGCTGTTATGGATCTTCCTTTCATGAATAAAGAACAAAAATGTGTGTGTTTAATTTTCTAGTTTATTTGTAGAAAAGCTGCCCAATCACCGAGACTATCAGCAATGTGCAGTACCAGAAAAACAGGATATTATGAAGGTAGTATTGCTTTTTCTTAGCATTTCTCGAATTGCCCTCTGAGCAACTAAATTGTTCTTTTCCCCAGTACAAACAAATATACACGGTACCAACCCAATCTAGCAAGACTAAGTTATTATAACTAGCTCCATTAGCTACAAGGTTTTCATTTCAGCTTAGTTGCTTGATTCTTGCTGGGATTCCTAAAAGCAGAAAGTCAATCAATTAGTATTACTGACTACACCCAGTAGTATATGGATTGTTGGAAACATAGTTAATATGTTTCTAAAGGAAACATATTTTGAATAATTAAAAAATATATTCAAATTCAAATATATTCAATTAAAAATATTTTTGAATAATTAAAAAACATTTAGGATCTCACCCTGGTTCCATTTAAGTGAATGGCCACTGACTTCAGTGGAAGCTAGCTTGACCTCTAATTGCTAAAAATGGAGGGATGTGGAATTATTAGTGTACTGTATATTGTCTATTTAACATGTGCTTATAAACCAAAGCATTTTCTACTTTCTTTAACACTAAAAATGTACTCCTTTTTGTTTTTCCCAGTTTATCCACTACTATACTGGTTTCATAATTGCTTAAAAGTTTATCCTTCAATTAAAAATAGTCCCCTCCTCAGTTTAAAACATCTGAAATTATCCATTGATATTCACTAAAACATGGAAAAGTGTCTTCTAGCAGAACCTTGTCCCGCCATTCCATAGTGCATTCCAAGTGATTCCAGAAGATGGTAGCTGCTTTCTGTTGCACGTGTGCTGTGACAAGTGATAGCACCTGTGCACTGATTTGTATATACTCCGATTAATCTGGCAAAATGCTACACTGCTGTTAAATTTTTGGTGAAATTTTCCAGTTTGGTGGAATTATTTAAACACCCCACTAACTATAGGGCCAACCTATTGAACTCAATAGGAGTACTTACATGAGTAAAGCTAAGCAAGAATGTGAAGTGTCATGTGATTGAAATCTATCATCATAAGTTTAATACATTTAATAATGTCCCTTTTGAGGCTTGGTCCACATAATTTTCTTCCAGTTCTTATTCTGCCTTGGGCCTTGAGTCAGAAAAGCATATTAGGAAGGGTGCCCAATGTGCTTGGTTAGTCCGTGGGATTAAGTACATGTTTAAATACTTTAAGGCTTTGAAATGTGTAATATCAAAGACCCCATTCCTGCAACGAACTCCCTACGGGAAGAACTACCTCTGAGTGGAGTATCATTGACTTTGTGGGGGCCCCACCTGGCTCATCTCACACAGCTCATTGCAGGAGTTGGGCCAAAGCTGATTTGAAACCTAGAAACAAATGTCACCTGTGCCAGAAGTGCCATTTGTCACATGTCAGTCATGCCTCACAAAGGCATCAGACTGGTTGGAGAAGTGACTTTCTTTTTCTATAAAAAAAATCTGTTGGCCAGATCTCAGCTGGTGTAAATTGGCATACTTCATTTAAATCAGTGGACTGTGCCAATTTATAACCACTTAAGACATGGCCTTATATATTTGACATGCCTGTAATTTAGTATTTTGAACTTTGTTTTGAAATTATTGACTTTTTTTAATTTGCATTCCAGCTGGTTTTCCTTCCCAGCTGATCATTTGTTTGTTTTGGAAGGCAGGAAAGCAATTTTACATTTTTTTTTGTCCCCACTTTTCTCCCAAAGAAACTGAAAGAGGTTGCATTTCCAAGGACAGATGAATTGAAGACGGATCTTTTAAAGAAATATAACACAGAATACCAAGAATATATGCAAAACAAAGTAAGTCTTATCTGAATTCACATTGAATTTTTAAAGCATTATTCATATAAATGTTTACTATTTGATTGGTTATTTATATGTTTGCATAATGATCAAAATTCAAATAAAAAGTAGTTGTATGAGCAAAATATCAACATTTTAAAATTGCATAATAATTTAGGCACTATTAGAAATTGCATTTGTTGAATATCTCAAACAGCAATGTATTTGAAAATAAGTGGTTATTTAGAAATAAATATGCAAATGTTTTAGTATTTACTTAATAGAAATGTTTTATGTCTGACTGTCTTTATCTATTGTAGAAAAAACCTTTATTGCAGTTTGGTACAGTTTGTTTAATACTATTTTATTTGAAAAGTAAGATACTATACTAATGAGTATTTGAATGGGCCTCTTTCCTTAAAGAAAAAGCAAAATTAGATCACAATACAACTAGTATTCCCTTGAACTCTGACATACATCAAGGCATTGTGAAAGATACAAAGTTAGGCTAGGTTCTTATTGATTCATGGGTGTATTTCAATAACTGCTTAGGGCTGTATAGTCCTACTCCCACTTTGTGTAATAAAGTCACTGAAGGTAGGATTTGTAATTTAAAAATATGTAATGGAAAGAGGTAGAGGAAGTAAGGAACATGTTCTTTCTCCCATCGTGTGTCTCCTGGAATTTGGAACAAGAATCCATGTTCCCATTTACGATTTGTTTCTGAGGTTTTATTTTGTTGGTCATTTATTATCATTAAGTATCTATATTTTAACTTGCTTCTGCAAGTTTGTGTTGCTGTCTCTTTAACAGAAGTGGGGCAGGAATGTTGGAACCTGAAGGTTCCCTGCAGTTCGTGGAATAGCAGTTGGTGTTAGGCAGCAGGAGGGAGATGAGAGTACAGAGAGGACTTGCGTGACCGAGACAGAAGAACAAGTAGCCGTAGCGTGGAAAAATCCATACAATGCAAGGTTAAGGGCTGGTCTGCACTGAAAACTTACATTGGCCTAGCTCTACACCCCTGGGAGATGTAGCTCTGCCAATCTGTCACCTGGTGTAAATAGTACTAGGTCAACGGACGAATTCTTCCATCAATGTAGCTACCGCCTCTCGGGAGTAACTACAGCGATGGGAGAACCCTTCCTGTCAGTGTAGTGAGTGTCTGTACTGAAGCACTACAATAGCACAGCTGCAGCGGTTTAAGTGTGGACATAGCCTAGGTTTCATGGAAGCAGCCCAAGGGAAATTAAAGTAAATGGAGAAAGAAAAAGGACAGGAGAAAGTGACAGAGAGACAAGTGTGCTGTGAAAATCCACCTGAAGATAAATGTGTTCTTCATGATAAAGGCTTGTTTGTGTCTCCACCCTTTACCCCCCTATTAAAAAAATGACTCTTTTTAGACCAATTATTTCTGCTAAAATATAAATGGGTTAAGGGCAAATACTACTGCTACTGAGGTAAATGCATAATGTATCAGGGGGTGTGCAGAATGGGTGATCCGTGTCATCTTCCCTAGGTGCATCGTCTTTATTATGTTAGAGCACTTCTGTGGGCACAGTTGTATTGGGCAAATATGTAACATTTTCCAAACAGTGTCGTTGTTGTCTAATAATAACTGGTTAATCAGTTTGCTAGCTTTCCCCTCACTATTTAGTGACTTTTTTAGCGTTATCTAAAGGATCTGACCACTTTATTTACATATTTTGCAGAACAAGTGTAAAGCTGAATTCTTAAAGAAAGTGGAGCAGCAGAGGTTGATAGAAGCAGAAAAGAAGAGAATTGCACAGATGCGACAACAGCAGCTTGAAACAGAGCAATTTCAGTTCTTTGAAGATCAACTTAAGAAGCAAGAACTAGCCCGAGATCAGAAAATTAAAGAGAATATGGTTATGTCTGAGCAGATTGATGGGAGTGTGTTATCTTGCATTTCCATGCATCAGAATAACTCCTTATCTACCACATTTTCTGAGAAAGCCAGTAAGAGTGATGCCTCTGTTTCTGCTGGACAGTCTCCTTCACTAAACCAGGCCTTAAAGCCAGCAGCCACTTTAAGCACTGTTCAGAGTAAGTGTTCAGTTGGACAGTAATGCTCCTCTGCCTCTCATAACATACCATATGATATCGACATGCACATGTTTATTTCATTGTGGCTTCTTCTGGGATGGAGGGCCAAATGTTCCTGGAATATTTATGTGCACACTTACCTTTGTTTTCTCACCAAAAATGGATACATACATATGCGATTACTAATTTCACACCTACAAGTTCTGATACCAGGCCTGATTGCTTCCATTGAATTAAATTGAAATTTTGCCATTGACTCAGTGGGAGCAGGAGTAGACCCACTGAGATTGCATTTTTCGAGTTCTTCTGAAAATTTGGCCCAGAAAGTAGTGATGATTCCCTGCCTTAGTGAATGCAAGCCAGATAACATTCTGTATTCTTTGATGTATATTTAGTAGAAGAAAGGTTATGCTCAGTAAAGTTCTGGATTATTCTGACAAAAAGCTGCTTTGTGGCATGTATGATATTCCTTTGTAAGTCAGTTCAGTTGATCATTAACTGTGTATATCTGTTACATTAGAAAATTTTGCACTGAAGACTAAATTATAAATGCCCTTTCTCCTTGTTTATTAGATCAAGTGGCTGAAGCACTCCGAGGTGTAGTTTTACCCACAGATCTTTGTCACAAATTTCTGCTGCTAGCGGAAGAAAATACAGTAAGAGGAATAGAGACATGTGGAATTCTCTGTGGAAAACTGGTACAGTTGAACCTTCACATTTGTATGGAGAAGGCACTTTTGATAGTATTGTATTTTCCTGTAGTGAACTAATATCAAAGCAAAAGCAGATCTAAAGTGTAAGTGTATAATGTAAATAACTTTATAAAATAACCTTATGGGTCTGTTCGGATATCTTATTTAACTGTGGTCTGTTTGCATAATTACAAACCTATTTGGTCTTAATTCTCCGTAGTCACCACGGTCCTCTATTGTTATTAAGCTGTATAGTTAACCTCCATTACGGGAGGTTTCAAGAACATTCCCTGGTATTCATCAAACAAAATGAGGTTTATTTACAGGAAAGCTGGGTATTAAAAATGTTAGAACCTATTGGTGGGTGTCATCAAATTCTAAAAAAAATAAAACAATCATTGCTGTTTGTTTTTGCCCATACCCTAGATAATGTTTTAGTGTTCAATTAGCTAACTTTACAGCAGTACTTAATTATCAGATTGTTCCCAGAGCAGAGGGGGATAGCACTGCTGATGCTGATACACAGATATGCAAGTACAAAGAAGTTCAAAGTGGATATCAAAGTGCGTTAGACACACATAAAAGCCAAGAATAATAAAAGCAGGGAAGCATGTTGTATTTCCAAACTTCAAAGAAAGTAATCATCTTTTTAACTCTCTTGCTTTCATTCTTAACAGACATTCTTTCCTTTTGACATTTTTCTGTGCACACACATTTCAAGTATGTTTGTTGCTTCTCTGTTTATTGCTATGATGAAATGCTGACCAGATACTCAGCTCGTGTAAACTGGCATAGCTTAATTGAACTCAGTGGAAGTACCGCAACTTATACCAGCTGAGGATCTGACCTTTTTTTCCTCAACTTCATGTTCAACATTTGCTCATTAGAAGACCCTTAATTCAAGTCATCTTCCCACCATGTGTTTTACAGACACATAATGAATTTACTATTACCCATGTAATAGTGCCAAAGCAGTCTGCAGGACCAGATTACTGCGACATGGAGAACGTGGAAGAATTATTCAGCGTTCAGGATCAGCACAATCTCCTCACTCTGGGATGGATCCATGTACGTATGCCTTGTGGATCTTGATTTTTCTATATTGGTTATATAGGCTATACACACTCAATACTGAATACCCCAGCCTAAGGAAATAATTTGCATGATCTAAACTAATTTTTTCTCTCAATTTTTGTGTTGGTGACCTGATTTGACATAAATGTCATCCACTGATACAAGCTGTTCTTTATTTCTAGGAAGCTGTAAATGTGATGATAAACAGCATTTTAAAATCCTAACATATAAAAGATGGAATTCAGTGCAGAATTTGGCCTATTTGTATTAGATATACCCCATTTCTAAAACCGTTACTTGTAGGTTTTCAAACTGTAGAGTTTGGATTGAGCAATATTAAGTGTTATCAGTTTATTCCAGGCATGGTGAGAACGAAAAATTGTGAAATAAATATTAAAAAGTAGAGTACTTGACTGAATATGTTACATGGTTTTCTTTAAAAATCAGTAGCAAAGAAGAATTTTTTTAAGATCGCAAACATGACAAAAAGAGACCTGCAAGCAAAAGAAACTTGAGGCTCTGTTTTGTTAGAATATCTTTTTTTTTTTTTTTCCCCCCCTGTTGGAAACTTGGCTAATCTTGTATTCCATTTAATTATAAAATGAAAAATTAAACCTAAATATCTGTGGAAATGAGTAAAACAACTGAAGAGTGAACTTCCAAGCCTTCATACATTAATGACTAAGATCTTAAATGGCAGAGTAATGCCTGACGTCTTTGCCATTCACGGGTCTGATTCTGATCTCACTTATACCACTGTAAATCAGGAATATCTCCGTTGAAAGCCAGAACACCTGAGATCAGAATTGCATTCCAGATGTATAAAGCTCCAATTTGTAAAGCTGGTCAGGAATTTTTTTACTATACTTTTATTTTGTTGTTGGAAAATGCTGATTGGTCAAAACCATATCTTCTTGGGGAACAATTGGTTCTGATGAATTCCCCATTTTGAAAAATTAATAAAAGTTTTGAAGTTTTTGAAACATCCCACTTTGACTTTTTCTAAGAAAAGTTCAATTTTTCTGTTTTAGAAATTTTAATTTATAGTGTAAAACAAAAGTTATTAAATGGAAACAAAACATTTTGAAATATCGAAACAAAACATTTCAGTTGAACTGAACTGAATATTTTTTGGTGATTTTTCAGTTCTCAACATTTTTGAGATTGCAGTTTTTGGTCCTGATTGGGGACAGGAAAATCTTTTGAAATCTTGAAAATTTTCATGGGACAGGAAAACCATGTATCACAGCCGCCCAGCTCGGTCAATTTAATATTAAGTCCATGTTTACATTGGAACCAAAGACAGGTATTCAGCATGTGAACACCATGTAAAATTTCAGCCTGCTTCACACTTCCATTTGTCTATAGGCATTAATTCACTTTTTACCTTCTAATGACAGTTACTTTCAATTATGTTCTAATTTTTCCTTTCTGCTTGAGATGGTTGGTGTGTAATCTCACTTTGAGGGATTTGGGAAAATTAATTTAAGTCCTTTTCCCTCTGTCTGCCATCTTTTTATAATCACACATGACTTTTTAATCTGGAATTGTTTCTTTTCGTAAGAACATTAATCTGATATTTAGAAGAGTTTAAAATTGTTTTTGGAAGCCTTCATACACCTGCTATTAGGGATTTACTCCTGACACTGTAGGATATAGCTTTTGTATTGTTTAGTCATTCCTGCAAATTATCCTGAAAGATGTGTTGTGCCATAGAAAAGTTCAGGTTTAGTAGCAAATAATAAAAACTGAATCTGGGGGAGACGCTAACACTTTCTCTTGTTGCAAAATCCTGTTTCTTCGTGAATGGATTTTTGACCATGACTTGACTAAGAAATACTTTCACTATGCAGAGCTTTCCCTTTCTTTTTGTAGACGCATCCAACACAAACTGCATTCTTATCCAGTGTTGATCTTCATACTCATTGTTCTTATCAGCTAATGTTACCAGAGGCTATTGCAATTGTTTGTTCACCAAAACATAATGAGTGAGTTCTGTTTTTTCTAAGTAATGTTTAGCTATTCTCCAAGCCTGCTATCTCAAAACTAGATCACCTGCAAAACAGCATCTGAATGTCAACTAAGGTGAAGGGGAGAAAAGGTTGTAGTATATGTGGGGGGAGAGGGTTTCTTATGTTCTAAATTGATATAGGCTTGTATTTCAGTGAACCTGGTGTGCAATTTTATTTGACTTAACTTTTTCTCCTATTTAATTTTAAAATTCTGTAAATGGTGGTGCTCCACTGCGCTGAGTAGGTGTGATTGTATTTGACTGTGGTAGTTCTAGGCCTGATGGATCTCATTGCCGGGAATCCGGACTGCACTCTCCTTAGTAAAGAAGGTGGATGGTAAAGGTTTTTTAGCTTTTTCATAATGAAAAACACTAAAACAACGGCAGTGTAGAGATAAGTTGGACTTTTTATTAAGGTTCTGTTTTACAAATAGTTTATAAAATATAAATAAATCACTAAAAGCTGTTTTTAAAGTACACTTGTTACAGGACCAAATTTTTAAAGCTATGTAAGCGTTGCTTCTCTCAGCGTTACAAGTGGATTCATGAGGGGGTTTAGGCATTGCAATGCTGAGTGTTGCAACATGTAATTCTTTGATGCCCTGCTCCCTAGTGGAATTCACAGGCCCAAGTTGGATGTCCAGATTCCCCAGGGCGTGGATTAGGTATTAGAAAGGGGATTCTCAGAAGTCAGCAAACTGAGCTGGGAGTCACCTAAGACAGCCAGGAATGAAATACAGAGGAAAGGGTAGGTCTCAGGGCCCAGATCCACAAAGACATTTGGATACATCTACACTGCAATTAGACACCCATGGCTGGCCTGTGCCAGCAGGTCTTGGACTAAAAGGCCGTGTAGACGTTCAGACTTGGGCTGCAGCCCGGGCTCTGGACCCTCCCACTTCACAGGTTCCTAGAGCCTGGGCTGTCGCCCAAGCCCAAACGTCAACACCACAATTCAACAGCCCCTCAGCCCAATCTCCAGCAGCCTGAGTCAACTGCCGCGCGTAGGTAATTGCAGTGTAGATGTACCCTTGACTGAGAGGCTGGAGGAAGGCTCCGGTCTGTGCTCCAGTTTCACAGCCTTGAACTCCCCTCCTGGAGTTAGGTGCCTAAGAATGGTCAGCCTTTTCTAGCTAAAAACAGGAGTAAGGATCTTCCTACCCCTACTGATTATAGTTCATAGCCCAATGGTTAGGACATTCACTGAGGACGTGGGAGACCTGTTTTCTAATCCCTTCTGTGCCGGATTTGGAGTAGGTCTCCCGTGTTCCAGGCGCACGTCCTAACCAATAAACTATTTGGCATTCTGGGTCTCACTTAGAGAGAACATGAGTACAAGAGACTAATTAGGGCACACACATGGGATGTTGGACAGTCAGTTTCAAGTCCTTGCTCCAATGAATATGTAATGATTTATACAAAGTGGAACAGCTCCAATAGGAGCGATGCCTGTCTCAGAATAGCCTGATGTTTAGGACACTAAACCACTTCTGAAGTGGAAGAGCAGGGTTCAAGTTTCTGCTCCAACTCAGGCAGAGTGGGGATTCCAACGTGGGACTCCCACATCCTAGGGGAGTAACCTAACCACTGGGCTATGGGGTATTCTGGGATGCACAGGTAAGCCAGCTAGCTCTGATTCTCACCTAGTTTGAGAATCCCACCAGGGTTCAGGCATGAGCTAGGGCTTTGAGCAGCTTGTGAACTTCAGGATAGGATAGGATGGGGTGGGGCAGGGTGACTTCAGGAATTAGGAGGCTTTGCACATGCCTACCAGCAGAAATAATGGTGCCTTCAGATTTAGGGTCAACGGTGGTTTTGTGAATGCCAGTGGCATCTAAATGTTGGACTTAGATGCCTAACTGTCTCTTTAGGCACCTAAGTCCCCCTTGTGAATCTAGCCCTTAGGTAATGCTGAGTGTAGCAACATCTCCATGCTTTTAAAAATTGGCACATGGAGCAGGTCAATAGATTGCATGTAATCATGACTTATAAACATCTATAATACCTTTGCCTGCTGTGCTTACAACATCTATTGCACATCTTACTCATGTCTGTAACATTGATTAATCAGTTATTAACCCTTTAAGATTCTATTAATAAATTGTTTATAAAGTGTGATCACGATAAAATGCACATGTATGTAATCACTATTAATGAAGGTTCTATGCAGGTTTCCCTACAAGCTGCATGTTATCTTAACTCACCGTGGCTAAAAGAATACAGCCAGCATACACAGTTTTTAGGCAGCACAAGGAGGAAGACAGTCTACCGCCACATACCCTTACATATGGCAAGGACATAGCTCTCTGGAACCCCTGTGCAAAACTGCCATGTACAGGATGCATGGCTAGCTGCATTGTAGCACCCTGAAACATGGCTGTGCTATGATCTGGATAGTGGAGAGGGAGACAGGATTCTGTTCCTCCCTCTTTCCTTGCCCCTCTAGTGCATGTAGCAGTGCTACACACCAAACCAATCTGAATGGGCTTTGGGCAGGGGTTGAGAATTGCTCCTTAGTTACTCTCTTCAGACTTACAAAAGTAACAGTCCTCAGCAAAAGTTTATGCAGCAAATATGAAACAATGGGGCCGTAGCGTTCTGTAACAATCTTTTTAACCCAATACTCACAGGAGTAGCTCTTCCTCACCTGAGTAGTACTACTGCTGACTTCAATGGAGCTACTCATGTGAGGAGGAACTAATCATTGAGTAAGAGTTTATAGAAGCAGCCCCTCCATTTGTATTTCTGAGATTCTATTTTTTTTGTTCAGCTTGAGGAACATTAATAATAGTGAATTGATTTTTAGCCAGGTAGTTCTTTGTTCTTCTGTAGAATTTCTTTTTACTAGTAATAAGACTCAAAGCAGAGAATACATCTACTGTATCTGGCAAGATATTTTCTACTTCATAGACTCGTAACTTTTAATGCCAGAAGGACCATTATATCTTCTTTTCTGACTTCTTGTACATCAGAGACCATTAAATTTCACCCACTTACCCTGTATTGAACCCAGTAACTTGTGTTTGACTAATGCTTGTTTGAAGCATGTTCTTTTAATGCTACAAATCTTATGTCAGTTTTGTTCTTTGCTTTCCAGCACTGGGATCTTCAGACTTACTAATGCTGGCATGCTTGAAGTTTCTGCTTGTAAAAAGAAGGGGTTTCACCCACATACTAAGGAGCCTAGACTATTTAATGTAGGTATATTACTTTTAAAAAATTCTTAACATACTCCAACAGAATAGACATAGCTGGGACCATTGTGATCAGCTAGTCTAACCTCTGACCTCCTGGCCATATGCCATAGCACTTCTCAGAATTAATTCCTGTTTGAACTAAAACATATCTTCTAGAACCGTGCTTTTCAACCTATTTTCATTTGCGGACCCCTAAAAAATTTCAAATGGAGGTGCAAACTCCTTTGGAAATCTTAGACATAGTCTATAGACCCCCCAGGCGTTCGCAGACCATAGGTTGAAAACCACTATTCCAGAAAAATATCTAGAAAAATTCTCACCTGTGCAGCAAGCAGAAGTTATACCAGATTTTGGTTGGGTTTCTTTATATTTTTCCTTTGAAATATTTGGGCCATGTGTAGTTCATGGTCCTTTCCTAACTGACAGGTGCATTCCTGATGCCTCCTTCTAAAAGCCATTCATGCCTGCCATTTGCTTCTGTAGCCTATAAAAATGTTTTTTTATGTTAAATAGAAATGTCCTAAAACGTAAGTAGAGAACTTAAATTTAGGCTTGACAATAACGAGGCTTGGTAAACTGGATGAAGTAAAGTGTTATAGCTCAGGGCCAAACTAGAGGTAAGTTAAAACATAACTGCAGGTCATGTTCTAAACATGTTTGGTTCTAACTGGTTTTACCAAGAGTTTTGAATGTAATGTGAATGTTTTGGAAGAATGCTATCTATGTTATTGGAATGGCAATTATGCAGATGTTAATTAAAGATGATGTTTAGTATATTAAATAGCCCATGAGAGAGTAGAAGGCATTTTAATTATGATAGTAGAAATATAGATATGGCAAAAGGCAGGTTTAATGCTAATTAATTAAAGGATGTTATTGTAAGTGATTATAAAATAGCACACTAACTTTAAACTAGCACACTCATTTACCATCATGGTACTGTTAATGGAAGGATTTACACCCATTCTTCTCATCCAGGAATTGATCACTCCTGGATGAATTTCATCTTGGAGTGTGAAAGATTTTTCCATAATTTTTGTTTGCTTTAACTATTTATTCTATTTTAAATAAAGTCTTTGATTCAGTCACTCTCAGTTCTCCACTAACTGTAACCACACCAGAGATCCAAACCTAAAGAACTGAATTTGGTTATTGATATTATTTCCCTGTAAAATTTAAATCAAAGGTTATACTTCTTATTACTACTTGAGAGGCAGTAACCAGTAAATGTTATGAAGAGCTCTCTGCCTAACTTGAGAAATAAAATATCAACCAGAAAAGAAGTTTTCCCACACTAGGATGTCTGAGTGCTCCCTGAGCATGGAAAATATACTCCTGTTGTCCTTCGTAACAGCTCGTCAGTAGTCCCATGCCAAGAGGAAAAGGGCTAAAGAATTCCCACTGAAGTTTTCTATGACCACTTAAGAGATTTTTTCCTAGCAAAGAATCACAGCTGATTTCTCCAGCGGTGATGTCCAATAAACTTGCAGAGCTAACAGCTAATCACTGTCAAGGATACTTTTCTCTATTGAACCCTTGCTTCCTTCTGTCCTTTCCACCAGCCTCTCAGAAAGTCATTCCCACAAAGTAGTTACCCAGTTAGTCTGGTGGGCTAAGGTTCTAGCATGCTCTTTACATGGCTAAACTGTTTATAATGAGAATCTGTGACTGAACCATTAAATAATCATTAATGATTATCAGAAATGCATTCAGTTGTTTGAAATAAAACCAATATTCCTGATTTTAGCATAATTCACAAATAGGGTAATAGGGCTACTGGAGTGTTATTTGTAAGTCAGAATTGATGAATAAGAACAAAAACTTACTACATTTAGAGGTACAGCCTTTCCCTTGGGAAGTGATAGTGGTATAAAAAGGCTGGAACCTGAGCCCTAGTTTCCATTGGGGTGGGATTTTCAAAAGTTGACTATGGGCCTAACTCTGCTCCTGTTGAAGTGAATGGTAGTTTTACCGTTAATTCCAATGAGACCAGAGTTAGGCCAATGCTGAACACTTTTGAAAAGGCACCAAGTACATGGTTATATTACCTCTCGCATCAGAGACAAACAGAACTCCCCTCTCATCTTGTAAATTGCCTTCTCTCTTCGAGTGATTGCTCATATGCATTCCAATGCTAGGGAAAAAGGTTCCGGGAATCTGTGCACTGGGCGTGCACACACCTACATTGGAATGGATATGAGCAACACATCTCGAAGAACAACAGTTACTGGTAAGTAACCTTGTTTTCCAGTGTTACAAATCTGTCCTGTGTTCCAAAGAAGTATCTATGTCTTCCATTGTGGGTGTGTCTGCTGGTTTAGTCTTCTCCCCTGGCTTATATGTATTAAAGCTGATATATAGCATTTTATAACCCCCTCTCAAGCTGTCTGGAGTGGCTCTGGAAAGTGAATACCAACCTCAAACAGACTGTTAAGAAGCAGGGCCCACACCTGAAATTGGTTGTGAGTTCAATACTTAGATTTCACCAACCGAGGATCAAGTGTGACCTCCTCAGGCACGACAACAGCCTTAACGTGGAGTCACAGACAGTCCCCTTGGGTACTCCAATCTATGATGCTTTTGTGGGAGATGGTCCCTTGCACCAAAAAGTCATAATATTCAGGTTACTCCCAATCCCAAAGGGCCAGTCATTTACCTCAAGTCAACTGCACTTCCGATCCTACACCAAGAACAACGCGTGTAGCTTATCCTATAATAAATTAACTGAAGATTATTACCTAAGAAAAAGAAATGTTATTTACAAGGGTTGAAGAAATAAACACATACACAAATGAGTTAGTTTTAGGTTCCAAAAGGGTAAGAGAAACTGCTGTAATGTGCAAGCTCTGTATGTCCTTTGGGCTAACCCTGGCCAAGCACTGAGACATTCTTCCTTAAAAGTCTTTGCCCTTCAGAGTTCAAGCAGTGTAGAGATAACAATTTCTTCTTGACAGGGATTTTATTCACTGCCCCCAGAATTCAAGCTGATGGACTGAGTACTCATGCATTTCTCCTGTTCATGGGTGTGGGGGGAGCAATCCATACAGTCTTGTCACTGATATTCCATCTGGTGTCTAGAGACCTTTTGTTGGACAGAACGTGACACCTCTTGTGGTAAACTAGTTTTTCACATTTGTTTAATGCTTCTCTCCTGATTTAGGGCGTGGGGCGGGTTGCAGTTCCATAGCAAGTACTTCTATAGTTACAAAGTAAACACTTAAATATTACTTTATAACATGGAGTACAGCTATTGTAAGGGAGTTGAAGGCATGCAGCAACTTACAAGCATTTCATAGGGCCTAAACACCTTTTTATAACTCTATACATATTTTAACAATACTAACACACAGGGGAGCCAGACCAATTTCCAGCTATGCATTTATTAGTGTTCAGTGAGGCCTGGGGAGCATCGGCATGAGCTGGCACCTAGTCTGCCGGCATCACATTCCCTTGAACCAGAACATAATGATAAGCCTGTTTCCACGCCAGTTTATGGCAAATAATGTCTGACTGTTTTTAATCATACACAGTCATTTAGTGCTAGATTATCTCTTTAGGCACAAACCAGCTCAATTGTGCTGGCAGGTGCAATGCTGGGGAGGGAGTATGGTTAGGGAATAGTGGGCACCCAGCTCCCACTTTCCCCTGCATATCCAAACAAGCTCCAGGCAGCTTATGCAGGTACATAAATGAGCACACAGGAGTATAGCCTAACACTTCAGCACTATTCTCTTTAAAGAACCCATACTGAGTTTTGCATGTATAGTCACTTTTCTATTGAACTTTCAGTCCATGCTTGCAAAACTAACCCTGTACATGTTAACAGACAAATCGGGGTGCCAATAAAACTTGTGCCTATAGAAATGATATAAACAGGCTTGAAGCTTAAGAGGATGTCACAAATCACATATCCCATTTGAGTCCCAGCCCATAGTGAACAAAATTTGTTGCCATCTCATGGGTTCTTGTGGCTTATATGAAATGATTTGGGGGATTTTAGGTCTGTGGAGAGGACAAGACTCCCCATCACAGAACCATACTGACAACACTGCTTGACACCCTGGTTAGCAGTCTCAGCAAAGACATAAAGGTGTGACTACAGCTAGCTTCAGAGCTACCCTTTTTTCCACTCTAGAGATGGTCTTACCAAGTTGGGATTGAGGAACATTGGCAGAGTAGTATGAGAGAATTTGCAGTGTCACTACCAATGGATTACTGGTCTGTTGCTAAATGGAGAACATTGATGTCCAGGACTGCTACTCAGCATCTTTGAAAGTATTAGGACCACTGAAGTAACTTCTTTTTAGCTTTCACATAGAAAAAAGCAGAAAGAACATACAGGATATGGAAGGGCTCTTTGATTTGGTTTTGGAAATGGAGCTGGTGATCATACAATTTTGCCTGACATTCAAATGATATATTATCCTCAGTGGCTTCTGTCAGTGAGTAATGGGTTGATTTCTTTTACAGACGTGTAAACACGTAGTTGGGAAAGAAACAAAAATAATTGTGCTGGATCTGAGGTGATGGGGATGGAAGATAAATGACCTACCAAACAGATGCCCCACATACAGAAATGGCTGCCAGATTTTACTATGGTGTTTTCAGCAATTACTGATGTTTTATATTTATACATTTTAGATTTAATGGTTTGATATTTATTGCTCTTGCCATTTTGAAGTTATTTTGTTCTGTCAAGACAGTTCACAGTGCATTAAAGCAAAATCTGTAAATGTATCTAAATAACATGATACAACAATAAAGTGAGCTTCAGACAACACTGGTAAAACATTTAAAGTACTGCTGAGGTCAAGTTGCCTGTCATTGGTTATTTTCTGTGCAACAGATTTTTTCAGCAACAGTTCTCAATAGCCCTGGCCTTCTGAAGGCAGTCTAACACGTTCATCTTAGGTGTGGTACTCTCACTGATGCTTCCTAGTTGGCTGCTGTAGTCCCCTCACAAGCTCCAGGGGCTGCCTGGGTCAGACAGACATCAGGTCAGTTTAGAGGAATGTGCCTTCATATGCCTCAGAATGCCAAATATCTGAATCCAGTAGCTGACCAAGCACAGACTGCTGGCCCTGCTGAGATTCCCAAGATGAATTTTGGGACAGCTAAGAGTCAGATCTGGAGTAGAGGTGAAGGAGGAGGATACAAAATAATCTGCTTTGCTAAAAGGTCTGCTAAGAATCTGTTCAGAGAATCGAGATGGCCTTGCACATTCCACAGTGCCTCATACTGACATTTATATTCCAGCACGGGCTGGAGCCCAATCACACTGGAGTCTGTCATGGGAAAACTGCACCCTTTCTGGGGAGTCATGGCCCAGTCTGCCTGTGATGGCCTTTGACTGTCACACGTGGCAGTCACTGACTACCCCAGGTTGCTAATGAAGGGGTAATTATTAGCAAACAAGCACCTGGATCTAACAAAGGTTACCCAGAGGGAAATTCTCAAGGAAACAAGAAGCTCCTGTGAAGAGGACCTTTTAGGAGGGCTGAGCAGGGAGCCTGGAGGTGGGCACCTGTAGGTAGAGGGTACATCTACCCTGCCATAAAACACCTTAAACTGGCTGGGGTTGGGGGGAGTATAACATTCAGTGTAGATGCTTGGACTGGAGCCTGGGCTCTGGGACCTCTCCCCCTTGCAGGTTCCCAAAGCCCAGGCTACACCCTGAGCCTGAACATTTACACTGCAGTTATAGAGCCCTGCAGACCCAGCCCCATGAGACCATGTCAGCTGACATGGTGCCCGTTGGTGTTTTATTGCCATGTAGAGAGTGCACTGAGGTGCACGCCAGCATGAGGAACCTGGAAAAGCAGCTCCTAGAGATGGGAGATGCTGGGAGGGAGAGCTGAAATTGTCAGGCATTCAGGAGGACCCCCCCCCTCCCCCCGACTTAAGAGAAGGATTCTACCCCCTTAGAAACCTGCTGCCTGAGACACAGGCCTGAGTCAAGAGGAGCGGGATGGGGGAGGGCCTGGAAAAAAGAAGAGCAGTAGACTTACAGGGGACAGACAGAGTTAAGACTGCCTTGGTCTCCTAGCCATAGGGCTGCAGTGAAGGGTTTGTGTATACTTTCTGCTGGACTACCTGTTAATAAATGAGACTTCCAAAAAAGGGGCACATTGAGTATTTAAAGTTCTGTCTGGACTTGTTTATACCCCATGAGAGGGGTAACTCAAGAAAGGCCGTGTCTGTGGTCTCACTCCCCTAACCCTCAAGGGGGATTCCACTATGGCCTGCCTTATGGCAGAGCTGCACTGTGCTAGGTGCTGTACAAACATATAGTGACTGTCCAGGCCCAGACTGGCTACACGCCTGAACCGCTGAAAGAGACTAACAACTGGGTCAGGGGCATGTAGTGTAGGGCATCAGAAAGAAACAAGGCACACAGTTGCCACCTGGTAACTGGTGAGACACGTATCCCCCAATAGTCTGACAAACGCAGGATAAACTGTCCTGAGAGAAGGTGGGTGATGTAATATAGCGTTTATTGGCCCAACTTCTGTTGGTGAGCGAGAGAGAGAGAGAGAGAGAGACAAGCTTTTGCATGTACACAGCAACCTGACCCAGGTAAGGGCTTAGCTACACCTGCAGTATGGCCAGCTGGTGAAGGTGCCTTATGCCAATGGACGAGAGCACGCCCCTCAATATAATAAAACAGCCTCGGTGCGAGAGTAGCTGTGTTGGCAGGAGAGAAGGTAGGCAACTTTTTATTGCTGAAAACTGCCCTGCCCCTCCTCTCCCTCCCCCCACCCCACCTCCTTCCACAGAAGCCACCCCCCCTCCAAATTCAGCCCTCTCCCTTCTGTCACTCATGCTCCATCTGCCCCTCCCTCACCTGTCACCTGCAGAGCTGGGCTGGGAGGCATTGATGCAGAGCCTGCCTGCTCCATTGGGGCACAGTAGGGGGAGAGGGTGGTTCCCCAGAGCACGGGGCCAGTAGGGGCAATTGAGGCACAGTAGGGCAAGGGGGGATTGGGCCCTGCAGCAAAGCACAGTGGGGGAGTCAGTCCCTGGAGCGAGGCGCTGGGATGGGGCCCAGCGGGGGGGGGGGGATCAGGTCCCCAGTATTGCTTGCTCTATAGAGCTAGCCAAAAATCACAGCACTATAATAATATTGCCGCAGTCAGTCCAGCCCCATCATGGCACGTTCTGAATTGCAGTCCCAGTTTATCTTAATTGCCAGCACTTAGGATGTTTAGCTCCTAGAGCGAAAGCAGCACCTTGACAGTAACTCCCTAAGCAATTCCCCCACTTTGGCTGAAACACACGAGGAACACTGGTTCAGCCCAACATGTAGCTTGTGTGTAGCAATAAATAACACTTAGTTACAGAGTTGTGTGAGACCAGACAGACTACAGCTTGTGATGACACCAAACTGATGGCGCTATTTTATTGGGGCTACTCAGCACCTGTGAACATCAGTTCTTCTAGATAGATGTGATAAGGCTGTGCCAGGTAATTAATTGTTTTCTGACATTACTGCTGTTGAATGAAGAATTAACCAGTTAAAAGCCTCTAAGAGATCATCACACCCTGTTGTAAAATGAAAGAGGTAACTAGTAGCATATTTACTATTTATTCAAAAAATACATAGTATCCACTTAGGCAGAGCCATTATTATGAAAGATTTTGGAATGAAATTATAAGAACGTATTTATTCCTGAATACATTCACAGTAACATGCTGGAGAATACAGATACAGATAAGCCGTTTAAAAGCATTTGCGGTGAACAATGGATGGGCCGGCTTCGTCGTACTCCTGTTTGCTGATCCACATCTGCTGGAAAGTGGACAGGGAGGCAAGAATAGAGCCACCAATCCAGACAGAGTACTTACGCTCAGGAGGAGCAATGATCTGTCAAGGAAAAATGCACCTTGTGTTATGGGGTAAACATGTTTGCTAGCAAAACTACTTAAGCAATGATATGTCATGTTAATGAAACCCCCTTGGAAAATCTGCAGCCCAATGCCATCCCCTCACATTTCATTAGGCCACTGATGTGTGGACTATGAACCAAAATTCTCTCTCTCTCCCTCCCCACTAAAAGCAGTACAAGTGACTGGAAGTGAAGAAGGGGAAGCCACAACCTTTGAAACATTTAAAGCTAAACTGGATTTATGAAGGAACAATCAAGGGATGGACAGCAGTCCTCACACTGTGCTCCGTAGAGCCCTTTCCTGATGGCGTGGAGACTATGATATTTCAAGAGTCGATGAATGGAGGGATTGTGGTGACAGGAGAGGATCTTTCTTTTAGGAAGCGATCAACGGAAGGAAAACGTTGGAAAATGCTTGGCATAGGGGTCTGATCAGTAGCTGTGTCCTGGAGTCTTTAGACTCCTGGTATCAATGGGAAACGTTAAAATTTGGGTAAAATTTTCAAAAGTTCTTAGGAGTGGGATTCACAAGGAGGACTTAGGCTCATCACTGCAGCATCTAACTTTTAGGTGCCCTGGCACCGAGGGAATTTACAACCCTGACTTAGGCACCCAGGCTCCCGATACATTGCAGGGGAGAATTAGTCGCCTAACAAAGAGATTAATAGAATTCAGCAAGCTAAGGATGAACCGCCTAGGCTAGCCAGCACAAAATGCTGAGGAGCTTGGTGTTGCCTAAGCCCTGTCCCTCCAAAGGGTTAGGTGCCTAACTAACTCTGGACCGGAGGGTGACACTTCCCTCCTTTCAGGATTCTCAGCTGTGAACCCTCTCCTCGAGTTAGGTGTCTAAGCCAGGCCAGCCCTTTCTTAAGAAAAACAGAGGAGGATGAAAAGCTGGTGCTTTCCTCCCTCCTCCCAATAGCCCTGTGGTTAGACCATTCACCTAGGGTGTGGGGGACTTGGCTTTAAATCCCCAGCCTGTAGAGCAGAGACTTGCACCCAGATGAGTGCTTGGACTACTGGGTTATGGAGTATAGTGGGTGGGTCTCAATCTCCCCTGTGGAAGCTGCCCACTTTTATAAAATACTTAAATATCCACTGGGCGAGAAAGCAAGATTGACGCGATAGTCTGGTGCTTAGGTCACTCATTGGGATGTGGGAGACCCCAGTTCCAGCCCCTGGGTATAAAACCCTTAAAGAGTCATTGGAACATCTTCAACAGGGAGATTGAGAGACCCAGCCCAGAATATCCTGTAGCTCAGTGCTTAGGGCACTCACCTGGGAGGCGAAAGATCTCTACTCCACAGCAGGCAGGGATTTAAACCTAGGTCTCCCACATCCGGGGGAGTGTTCTAATCACTGGGCTATTGGGTTTAAGGGGCAGCACCATCTCCTCAGGCTGTGCTTTGTGCCCAATCTGGCATGAGACAGTCGCTGGCCAGGAACACGGGGGGAGTAAGCTCCTACACAGAAAAATGTGAAGTAATTTACTCCATTCCCAAACCAAATGGAGAACAAGGAAGGAACTGGGATTCAGTCACAATTCATTCTCTGCTCTCCTTTTGGGGCAGTGCAGTTACCTGCCACCCCTTGCTCAGGGCAGATTATGAAGTTACAGTCTAGCACACAGTAAGGTACATCTCCTCATGAATCGGGGGCAGGGAGGAGGGGGGCAAGACTGGGCAGGGTATGTGTTAGTGAAAATATGCACATGAAAGAGCTGAACGCCACACATTTTTGCAAAATTTTAGCCTACAAATAATTTCACTGTACCTTGATTTTCATAGTGCTGGGAGCCAGAGCAGTGATTTCCTTCTGCATCCTGTCAGCAATACCCGGGTACATCGTAGTACCACCAGACAGGACGTTGTTCGCATAAAGGTCCTTTCTGATATCGATATCACACTTCATGATGCTGTTGTAAGTAGTTTCATGAATGCCAGCAGACTCCATGCCTGTGAAAAAATAGCAGGCAGTTTAGAATAAGCAATAAGTAAGTAGCCTTAAAACTATTAAGTAAAACAAATAGGAGGTGCTGTTTAGAAGGCACCAGTCTCCAAGGCTTGTGTAAAGTCATGCAGAGTCACTCTGCAGCTGGCTAAACTACTTAGCAGCATAGCTACAGCGCAGCAGCTGCGGCACTGTGGCACCATAGTGTAGACACTTCCCATGTCAACGGAAGGGGTTTTTCCATCAACGTAGTTAATCCACCTCTCTGGTGGCTTGATTGACAGAAGAATTCTTCTGTCAAGCTAGCTGTATCTACAGTGGGGGTTAGGTCAGCCTAGCTACCTCGCACAGGGTGTTGTAGCTAGGATGTACAGCCCTGAGTGATGCAGCTAAGTTGATCTATTTTTTAGGTGTAGACCAGAGAAGTCAGAAGTTATTTGGGGCACAGACATCTTGTATAATCGTTTCATACAAGAAACCAAAGGGTCTGAAATGAAAGAGAAGTAGATTCTCCATTAAAATTTTCCAGCCAACTTCAAACAAACTAAGAATTCCGTACAGATGTACTGAAATAATTTGTTTTTGAAAAACTAATCCAGTTCAGAGCCAGGCTAGCCTCACTATGTCCTAGGAACATTAACTATTATTTCTGGTTGGGAATCCTGCTTTCTCCCAGGACCTACTGGTGATTCCATTTGGTTTCTTGGCAGCCAATACTCAAGCCTGTTCACTAGCATGATGTGGTGCTAATGCCTCTTCCCTAAGCCACAGACACCAAATATACTCAGGGCAAGGCAGCCATTGTACAGAAGAATTAAAGTAGCATTTTTATTTCCTCTGTTAGCACAATGAAAGTACAATACTGACACTTCCTAGTTAAAGAACACCTGAAACCCCTCTGAGAGGAAGTACAGCTTTCCCTGGCTCTTTTTAAATATATAGTTATATTTCTTTACCATTTCTGTTCCCTGATGGGATGAGTAATTCTTAGGGCCAGGTTTCCTGTGTGAATATTTGTATTTACAAATTCAATACTCCCTTTCCAAGAGTATTCTCCAATTTTGCTTAAAATCTGTTATGTGCATGAAACTCTTGCCAATAAACTAATTGTCCTCTGGTAGTTATGGAAACACAAACGGAGGCAAATACAGTAAAAGCAAACTATGATTGTTCAATATTTATATTACAGTAGCATCTAGAGGCCCCATTGTGCTAGGTGCTGTAAAAACAGATGTGAGAAGATCCCTGCCCCAAAGAGTTTACAATCTAAGATGATGAGCAGCTACAAAGAACATAGAGATGCAATAATTTTCTTAACACTATATGACTTGGTCAGTGAGGCGAAGTTATTGTATATTGGGTTATAAGAATTTCCTGTATGAATGTATTGATCTAGCTTAATGGGGTCTGTGACAAAAACAAACAGGGAAGCAACACAATTGCTATAGATAAGCCACTTAATTTTCTAACAAAAACTTGAAGAGCAATTACAAGACAACAACCTACCTCCTGTCTCCAACCCAAAGTTACGCATCAATTTTGCCAATGTAGGTGAACTAACAGATCAAAGGACTATAAACAATGAAATAGCTTGTCCTCTGGGAAGGAGGGTATTCAAAAAGAATGAACAGCTTTTAAATGGATTCTCCTTGAAGCAGAAGGGATTGAAATGTTTTTGAGAGTAAAGGGAACAGAATATGTAATTGAGACCCTACGGACCTTAGGAGGTCTATAGGAAGCTAAGTCTAGAATCCTCATGTGGAAGATGGCTAGACACCTGGTAATCAAGACATTCATTGAGTCCATCTATTGCTGAAAGACCTATTTTCTTTTAAATGCTTTTGTTCTAAATAAATACTATGTTGCTTTAAGGAGGCTACTTGGTTAGTGGGTACCAGTTTCATTGCTCCTGGAGAGAACAGACTAGCAGGTAAGTCAGAGCCGCTGAGGTAATCACAGCTGATCACCAAAGAGCGCAGCCAAGGGCCTGTACTAAGAGTGGAAGAATCACTTGATTCCACCCAAGAGAGATTTAAACCTGAGACCTCAGCAGCCGGCATTGGGAGAGACCTGGAGGGATCAGAAGTGCAGTTAGCCAGGTAACTGTCACAGCTTCCATTTAATGAGTCAAGAATGCAGAAGGAAAACAGAAGTGAATTTTGAATTTCCAGTGGTATCTATGGCTTTATGGGAAGTGTACAGAGTCCCAGGGAAGCAGTGATCAGTGAACAGTGATCCTGACAAAGCAGAAATAAAATCTTCAGGCCAACTTCTGAGCTGCTGTGGTAGGTAGGACCCCAATGATAGCTCACCCACCAATTAATCCAGATCTGAATTAGACTCGTGGATGTTTTTTAAAAAGGATTAGTTTTGGATTCTCAAGATGCAGCATCTTTCATATTGTCTACTAATGGGATGGGGAGTGACTTGTTGGTCCATACACGTCAGCTATTAAAGCACAGTAGCTGATTGTACAATATATGAAATGATCTCATCTCTGTCTAAGAGGACAGGAATGATTAGGTTTTGGTTTTGTTTTGAAAGTGTCTATTACTTAGCTGCTGAACTGTAACTTAACATTAAACTCCATTACATGAATGGTGCTGTTATAATATAGGCCAACATTAACTGAAAATATATTCTAGAACATAGAATATGTGTCTATAGGCACCGAATGCTGTAGGCTAAGTAAACATATGTGGAGCCAGGCATGGATAGGAATTAAAAGAGCTATGAACATAATTTACCAAAAGAAAAAATCAATTCACTTACCAATGAAGGAAGGTTGGAACAGGGTCTCGGGGCAGCGGAAACGCTCATTACCTATGGTGATCACCTGCCCATCAGGCAGCTCATAGCTCTTCTCAAGAGAGGAGGAAGAAGCAGCAGTGGCCATCTCATTTTCAAAGTCCAGGGCCACATAACACAGCTTCTCCTTGATGTCACGGACAATTTCACGTTCAGCTGTTGACAGGACTCAGACTTTAGAATGGGAGTTAAAGATTCATGCATTTCAACAGATTGTCCATCACTTCACTCCACCAGCTCTTCCAAACAACTTGTAAAAATAAATGCTCTCTCAATAATGCTGGGTGGGTACTTTATTTTCTGTTCTATTTCTTTATGCTTCTGCTGCAGCTCTAGAACAACCATTGATCTTTTAAGGCTATCAGGAAATTTACACATTAAGCAAATCTTCTCCTTATGTATTATTGTCCTTACCAGTCGTCACAAAGGAATAGCCACGTTCAGTGAGGATTTTCATGAGGTAGTCAGTTAAGTCTCGGCCAGCCAAGTCCAGACGCATGATGGCATGGGGCAGGGCGTAGCCTTCATAGATTGGCACATTGTGGGTGACACCATCACCAGAGTCGAGCACAATCCCTTTGAGAAGTCAGTACAGATGTCATTTGGCCTCAGATTCCTTTTTTTATTTTAAACTGTTTAAACTTCACATTTTCCCTTCCCAAAGATCCCAAAGTCACATACCTGTGGTACGTCCAGAAGCATAGAGGGACAGAACAGCCTGAATAGCTACATACATGGCTGGTACATTGAAGGTTTCAAACATTATCTGAAATGTAATAACAATACCAACTCACTGTAGCTACAGGGCATTTTTTAAAAATTACAAACAATAAGTAACTCGTTAGACGGGTGGAATGGGTTTTAGTACAGATTATGGGCAAGCAGTGGCAGGAAGAAATTCAACGGGTATTCTGTCTAAATTCTATTCACTTTGGTTAAGACACCAACTATTTTGGATTTGTTCATGTGTGCATTCTCTCTCTCTCTCTCTCTCTCTCTCTCACACACACACACACACACACAAACAGAGCATCACTTATAATATTTTGTTTTCATCAAATAGTTGAGATCGGAATTTTTAATGGAAAACTCCCCATTACTCTTTTTTAAATAGCCTTTCACTTTAAAAAAAGGATTTAAAAGCTAAAATGTGGCAGCTTGTATAGATTGGTTCAATGACTTATTTTTAAAAAGTTTAAACTACAGAAACAGGTAAATTTGACAACTAAACAGACAAGTAGGTGAGGTAATACCTTTTTTTGAACCAATTTCTGTTGGCAAAAGAGACAAGCTTTTGAAAGCATTTGAAAAACTCATCTCTCTCACCAACAGAAGTTGGTCCAATAAAAGACATTACCTCATCCACCTTCTCTTTCTAATATCCTGGGACCAACACAGTTTCAACAATACTACAAAGAACAATTTGACAATTAGCCACTCTGCCTGCCTTCCCTTCCATAACTATTTTATTATCATGACTACCAATAACATACGATGTACCATTGTTATTATTCTAACTGTAATGATCATATAAAAATCATACGGAATCCACAGACTCCTAGACTTTAAGGTCAGAAGAGACCATTATGATCATGTAGTCTGACCTGCACAACGCAGGCCACAGAACCTCCCCCATCCACTCCTGTAATAAACCCTTAACCTACAACTGAGTTATTGAAGTTCTCAAATTATGGTTTAAAGACTTCAAGGTACAGAAAATCCACCAGCAAGTGAACTGTGCCCCATGCTACAGAGGAAGGCAAAAAACCTCCAGGGTCTCTGCCAATCTGCCCTGGTGAAAAATTCCTTCCCAGCCCCAAACATGGCAATCAGCTAAACCCTGGGCAAGACTTGTATAAACAGTACTAACACCTCCCTATCTCTACTGGAAATACTTAACCTGATGTAACCTAGGATCACATTACAGTTTGAAATGATTTCAGAAGAAGTTTCTCAATGCCATTACAGTGTCAGAAAGGGGTCTGGGTTTTGATCCTTTCACCATATTGTAGCTTTTTAAAAATATGGTTAGGAAATCAAATTTGAACATGGCAAAAGATAGAAATTCAGAACTCTGGCTGCTATTTTATATTCAACTCTAGCTACGGTTTCTAAATTTGTTGTACCTGTGATACACAGTAACCCAAAAGTGACTAGGTTTCACTAGAGTTTTATCACCGCAAATAATAAGAAATATCTTCACGCTGAATGCCCTTGCTTCTATAGGGTTAAACATTATTTCATTAATTTCATTGACTTACTGGGAAACTTTGATGTAGGCGATCTCTGTTCATGTGATTCTCTAGGTATGAAAATTTATCCTTTGTCACTTGTCTCTTAATTTATCTGACACCCCCATCTGTCATTTGCTGGGCATGGAAGGGAAGCAGTCCGGCCTTTCTAAATGGCCAGTAATGACCATACTGTATTCATGTACTGGCATGCTCACCTGGGTCATTTTCTCCCGATTGGCTTTTGGATTTAATGGAGCCTCGGTAAGCAGAGTAGGGTGCTCTTCAGGGGCAACACGCAGCTCATTGTAGAAAGAATGGTGCCAGATCTGGTGACAATAAGAAAAGGCAAAGTGAAGAAACATCAGCAACCAAGAGTCCATAAGCAGAGTAGTCACTTCCAGCCACATACAATGCCCCACAGATACAAGTGCTTCTAGCACCAGAATTTGGCCAACAATATCTGACATGCAGTTGTCCCCAATGGACATAGCTGAATTCAGGGTGGAGAGTTAAGTGATCATCACCTGCACAAGTGCTGTGCAAAATAACAATCTACTCCAGGTTTTACCGCTAATAATGTTTTGCTTATTGTACATCAGTTTTGGGACTCCTACGTTAATACAAAATAAATACACTGAGCTTCAAAAAGCAGATAAAGACCTTTATGTCCTTTATGGTTTAGAGAACAATGTACAGTGAAATAGCATCCATTGAAACAACTTGGATCTGTTTGGATTAATTATATTTTTCACAGTAGCCATCTGTCCATTTATAGAAGTGAAGAAAGCCTCTCACTCCAGATGGAAAGGGGAAAGGTCCATAAAAACAGATTATGTGAGCAAATCAGAAACTGCAGTATGACTCTTCAGAGATGGAATAAATTATACTAAAAGTGACATCCATACAGGCAATGATCAGTTTTTGTGTTTACATACTGTTCTTTTCTACAATAATTTTGTGACTCTTTCTAATGAGCAACATCAGTAAAATAGGACAAGGTCAGAATGAATTTGGCCCTTCAGATTTTTATAAGCAGGGAGACTCCTCAAAAAGTATATCAGTAAAGGTTGGAGTTAAAATAGCTTTATAATTAAATACAGTTTCCCAACATTCCTCAATATGTCTCTGGTGTTGGACTCTGTCTATACCATCTGCACGTCCCTGTAATAGTATTTAGTAGATAATAGAGTTATTGATAACTGGTTCCTAGGTGAAGACTAGATTTCATGGGTGAATACTTTCCTTTCTTGTTTGTAGAATATCTCTGAGGTCAGTTGTTTCATAGGAATTTGTGACGAGCCCCACAAGCAATTTGCTTTTATTCCAAACAAATTCAGTTTAACAGGATGATTTTTTTTTAATTCTATGTCTATTGCCTTTCCACTCTTAATTTTCATTCTTACCAGATACAAAATCTTGGGCCAAGTTGGCTGCAGTGAGGGAGTTAACATTCTGATGAACAGTAGCATTTTATGCATTGTTTCTTTTTTATTGAATTTTTATATATATAATTGTTTCCAAATCATTGGTGATCATCACAGATCAGTTTGGACTTTTGGACTGGGGAAGTGTCATTATCTTGCTAAGGCACCCATCCTCCTGCTGTTAAAGCTAATAAGAAAACTTCTGTCTAGGCCTGAGAACTTTTGTGATGGATTGTGCTGCTTACAGAGTTCTGAACTGCTCTAGTTTGATAGAACTACTTTAAATAGAAATGTCATCAACATCTTGTAGATAAATGTCAACAGTCTGTGCAACAGACCTGGGTGTAGGGGCAGGAAGTTTGGGATTTGAATTGTGGTTCTGCAATTGACTCACAAGGGCCCCAACCTTGCTAATCATATGCATAACTTTGCTCACAGGAGTAGGTCACTGACTTCAAAGTTACATCTGAGTTTACATGCTTGGCAGGATCGGGACACATGTGGCCTTACTCAAGTCAACCTCTCTAATTCAGCTTCCCTATCCTCAAAATGGGGATAACACTCAAATACCTTATACAGTAACTAGTAAGGTATATACATCACATTTTGAGAGTAAATAATAAATAATAACACTGATTAGCTCTAGGGTGCTGTATATATGTTAATTATTACTAGATTGGCTCCAATATTCAAATATAAAATAAAATATTACCGGGTAGCATGACACTTCAACCTCAAGTTACTTTGTAATCTTTTACTGTTGCACACAATTACTTCCATCCACTGGTGATACATATAAACAAAATGTTTAAATACCTTCTCCATGTCATCCCAGTTTGTGATGATTCCATGTTCTATGGGGTACTTCAAGGTCAGGATGCCTCTCTTGCTTTGAGCTTCATCCCCTACGTAGCTGTCTTTTTGACCCATACCCACCATCACACCCTAATAAATTACATAAACAATGTGACTATTTCAGTGGGAGGTGCTAAGAAGCAATCAGAATACTAGCTGTGAAATAAACATATAATACAACCTTATATATTTCTAGAAAGTTTACAAAACATTCATTGAGTTCTAATCCTGGAAGCATTACTTTTATCTTACTTTAATGCAAAAAATTGAATCGTTGGTTTACTTACAATATTATAAAGCTCTGGAGTTCATGTTCTTATTGTAACTAAGTATATAGAGTAAGTAACAAAAGCCTAATATAAAAGTCATCAATACGGTGGGGAGCACTTACAGATGGATTCTTAATAATAACTCAATCTGTAAGTAGTAGTCATGGAAGAAACTATCACTCAACCAAATACACAAGCGCTACATGCCATCTAGTGGTAAATGATGAGCAATACATTTTTCAAATTTACCCAAGGGCCTATCTGTATTTTTCTGAATGGAAGAACAGCTACCACTAGCTTTTAAAACTGTTAGCAATTTTAACTAAATCGTTGGCTGCTTTCACTGTATTGTGTTCTTGTCAGAACCTGATAATTACACACTCCAACCCCTCTGCTTCTCAGCCTGATCCATCTTGGAGACTGGTTACTTTGATCTTGTGATTTATGACGTCTATAGCTCTCTGAGACAGACTGAGAGGTGATCTATGATGTGGATGGTTCTAAATAGCTACATTTTCAGTTGCATGCAAGCACTTCTTTTCATTATGACTAATCTGTCTGTTTTTGAACAATGAATATAATCAACACACTGGCTACAGAAAATGGCATTTGAATTACTATTTATTATTTGCAGTATGCTAGTGCCCAGAGGTCACAAACAGGATCCGAGCCCTGTTGTGCTAAGTGCTTTACAAAGATAGAGGTGTACAGGGTCCCTTTCACAAAGAGCTTAAAATGTATCTGCTATATGCAGGATTGCTATGCAGCCTCAATTTAAAAAAAGAAAAGAAAATGGAAAAAAGGAGTTACCCTAGCTGTAAACTCAGCCCAGGTGTGGGGGAGCCTCTGATGGCATAGCAGCATCCTCATGCTGTGGAAGACTCAGGCACTTAGCGCTGGAGTTTCTGACCCATCCTCTCCATGACTCAGGGCACTTAAACCATTACAAGGTACCCAACAGCATGTGCAATGAATTGTCCATCACAGGCAGCATAAAAAAAGTTCAAAACTAGCTGCCAGTTTTTTTACTCTTGCTAATCTGTGTCAGACACAGAACAGATGTAATTCAAATACAAATTCAAATACATGCTGTTAGTTTTTCCTGGCTACCAAAGGAGACCAGGAAGAGTGTGAACACTTGCAGCTACAGGGTCAGATCATGGGCTACATTAGGCTAGCTTTACTCTCTTTACAGTTTCACTATACTAGGGCCTGATCCAAAGCCTTCTGAAATCAATGGGAACCTTGCACTTGTCTTCAATAGGCTGTGGATCAGGTCCCTAGTCCAAAGCTACCCTAAAGCTAGTTTACCCATCCACTGGAGGATTCCTGCTGCACAGCGATCCTTGAGTGGAGCAGAGCCACTGAAGCGGATCCTAAAGACCCCAATCCCAGCAGCTGGCCTCGCAGGGTCAGACTCACATGCCTCGGCACCACAGTAACTGCCTTGAGCTTGCTCTAACTTGTGCTGATAAGGATGTGGCTCATAAGCCATGTAAATTCTATGACATTCAGATGATAAATGCCTTAGCACACATGCTACAGCCTGTCATATGTTTTATATTGTAAAATACTTATCTGGAAACTAAGCCCCACCTCACACGCCCCCCCCCCCCCCCCCCCCCCCCCAAGCTTATGAAATTCTTTCTAGCAAGTAAATAAAACAGAACAGGGTTACTAGGAAAGCTGGATGAAAAATTCAGAAAAAAAACTGGCAACGCTTTCCGGAAATTTTGTTTGAAAAACAATTTTTTTTCCTGTGTTTTCAACCAGCTTTTAAAGTGGTCATCATTTGTGCAAACATCTTTCAGGGGTTTTGTTTTTTTTTAACCACAGGAAATCAGAGGAGTGATAGGGTGATCCAGGAGAAAATAGGAAAAGGAAGGGATATTGAAAACTTTTGGGAAAAGGACTTCTCCCACCAGACAACAGATGAGAACTAACTCAGGCATGTACACCTGCCAGACCTGTATGGTCTTATTTTATCTGAAAATATATACCAATTAATAGCTTGCAGCTACAACCACTGGCTCTGTGGTCTCATCAGATCTCAACCTAAGCAGAATTGGGGCTAAGGAGTACTTCCAAGGATACACCAGGAAATGGTGTTGATATTTAAGGAGGTGAGTCACTACTATCTCTAATACATTCTGTTTAATCCCCCATGCCGTGCTTGAATAATTGAACTGGTTATTTACCTGGTGCCTGGGACGACCCACAATGGAAGGAAAAACTGCTCTTGGAGCATCATCCCCAGCAAAGCCAGCCTTACAAAGCCCTGATCCATTGTCACAAACTAGGGCAGTGCTGTCCTCTTCTTCGCACATCTTCTACGTCAACGTCCTCAGGCTTCTCTCTCTCAACAACAGCCCTACAACAACAACGGAAAACACACAGACAATTGAACAATGCTGGAGGCAAAATGCAGGGGCTGCTGCATGAAGTGGACCTGCCCCAGTCAGAATAAGCATGACATCCAGTAGGAACAAGAACATCATTAATAGACAGCGTAAAGATTCAAAAGAGAGTGTTAATCTCGGAGTGCGGGAGCCTCATATTCAACCTGTCCTGCAGGAAGTGGAGATGTTTTTAAAAAAAACAAAACAAAACCAAAAATAAAAACAACAGGAATGCAATTATTTAATGGAATTTTCCCTGAAGGACAGGAAGTCTGACCCAGGAGAAATGCAATTTTAATGGCTTTGAGGATGGTACATATATTTATATTTTAGTGTATAAATTCAGTGTTCAAAGAAGGTGCTGGATTGATAGCTCCAGATATAAAAGTCCCTTTAAATCAGGCACAGTACAGGAAGGGGCAGTACAAGTTTCCCAGTCACCAGGCCAAACTCTTGACCTGGATGAACACTTCTAAGGGTGAAAAGATGTCCTTCCTTAAAAATTAAAGCTGGAAATCAGAGACAGTATCTTCATTTAAAACAGCCATAAAAGATGCTGCACCCTCATTCCAACATTGTCTAAAAGATCACTCTCTATTACTATGCATGTTTATTTTGCCTTGGTTCCCAGATGAATTAAATTGGTTCCCTGAAATTGGTTCCCTTTCTAAAACGATGTTGTAAGGAAAGTGACACATAAAATGCTTGGAAGTATTTTGGATTAAATCAATAAGAGGAACCAGTATTGTGCAGAGTTGCAGAGACACGTTTGTCAGCAATTCATATCGTTAGGGAGAATCCTCTGAATAGCTCTGGACCTACTGTTCGGCTTGCAAAGGCCTAGATGTGGAATAAAATGTTTCTGAAGTGTGCTGAGGGCTAAGTGAGACACAGAAGAGACACAGCTGACTGCACACGCTCATTAAGAACCTCCAACACAGAGGTGTTAGAAACGGAGGGTGGGTGGGAGTCAGGTTGAAGTGATGCATTGCTGATGGGAAGGGGGGTGTATGTTGGGTAGCCTCAAGAGCACAACAGAGGGAAAAGTGACAAAAGGAAAACTCCCCCCATATGCTTCTTTTGAGCTGTGTTGTCACTGTGCAAAAAAAATGAGTCCAGGAGGCACTGCCCAGTTCAGCTACTGTATGCTGCATAGATGCTGGCTGCCAGCAGAAAAGTTGATATATAAATGCTAACTTGAAATATTCTAGTTTTATTTATTGGGGAGGGGGAAAGGAGGAGTTCTGCAGCTGTACACAATTATGCATGTATTAGGAAAAAACGCTATTTATGTTTAAGCATTTACTTAACGGCGTACGGCTTATCTATCATGCATGAACTGCCCAGTTTGGAACAAACCATTTCCTAATTAGGAAATAGATTTTCCAAAGTCTGTTTTTGGAACAGAGTTGGAGGTCAGGGGGTTTGCTCAAACCAATGCAAACTAGTGCTGTGCCAAAAATCATCTGGGGGGAGGGAAAAGGAAATGCTACATTTCTGAGCTTAGTGGACTCTAAATTAAAACCATATTTAGTAATAAAGCACCAAAGCTGAAGAAATCAAAGCGGAATGACTTCAGACAGGACTCTCTGCTGCCAAACACTGATTTACAGCTCAGGACTGCCATGGACAGCAGCGGTAACATTCTACAGTAGTAAACACCACAACATTGTGGAATAAGGTAAAAGTACACTATACATCTCAGGTGATTAAAACATGGATTTAGTTGCTAGCCATCTTGTTGCTGCATGCTTTCTGTTCAGAGAAAGAGAGAGAAAAAAATGATCCCAGAACATTCCCCCCCAGAAGACTGTTAAAAGATCCCAAACTTATAAGAAAAATTCTATCTGTAATCCATTCCTTATATAGAATGCATGGCATTTTACACTATGGGCAGTTTGCTATGTAAATAGACATCAATCATCATCATATCATGCTAGATACCATTCAGCTTATTTAAAATCATGTCCCCAGTAACCTTTTCTAAACCAGCACGCCAATGTACAGTAAATCTACAGCACTAAGACACATCCATGAGAAAACGTAAGCCAAAGCCCATCCCATAGCTAGATCTAATGGGCAAATTTATTCCTGAGGACTCCTGGACTTCAGTGAGTCCAAAGCAGATAAACCAGTGTGTTTAAACAAGAACACTGTCATAATTCCAATCACAGAAATATTTTAAATATACCTTTTAATATTACTTTACTGCTGATGTGACTGGTGAAATAACTCGGTAGAACTAAACTTTTTCCAAGACTGTAAAATATCTTAAATATAAAGGCAATGTAATATAAAATGATTGGAATGTTTGTTTATCGGTGTAATTTTAATATGAAATACATGACAGAAGAATAGTACATTCTCCTGAATAGTTTCTGCTTTTTCTTTGTTAATAAAAGGCCTCCTGATATCCATCGAACTGTCGGTTCAGTGCCACTTACCTGACGATGCTTGGCTGGGGATAGCTGCTCGGGACGGTACACTGTGAATCTGAAAGCCGTTAGGTTATATAGCCCCTTGGCCGGTTCCCCTCCCACTAGCTTCCCAAACAAGGAGCAGAGCCAGACTTCAACTCCATCTCTCAGTCTAGGAGAACCATATAGGGACCTCAGTACAAAAACCTCTGATCTGGGTGGCCACGGGCCCTGGATCTTTTCCACTGCATTCCACTGCACTACTCCTGAAACAGGAGATTTCAGCTGTGTAAGATAAACACACTAAAACTTCAGGATAACTGCTAACATGCACTGCGAGATACTGTACCAGTGACAGAGATCCTCGGCTGCAACATACAAAATAGCATAAAAAGCTCTGGAATAGGGACAGCAACCAGTTATAGAAAGGGGGATTCTAGAGAACTCATGTTCACATTAGCTAAAGATTATTTGGCAAAAGCAATACAAATGATTGTGGTAAGCAGACAAGTTGCTGTACTTTGCCACAAATGCTCTTGAAAGAGACGTATAAATAAATGACTCTAGCACATCAAGAGTGTTAATGGGAATGGGAGTTCTGAAGGGCATTCTCATTTGGCTCTCTGGGCACCCAGGTATGTAGGGCGCAGTAGAAATGCTTTAATTCTGTACTGGTTGTAAACATGCACTGTAAGAAGATGGTAACTGTGTTAGGGGGACCATTTATGATATTATTTAACATCGATATTTCAAAATTACAATAATTCATGTGAGATAGGCCATGTCAGGTACCGTTAGAAAGGTTATAATTTGCTAAGTATGATGATATGGTTTATGTGCATGTGTCATATTTGTATTGGAAGTTATGGATATGTTTGATGTATCTGTAGTTCAACTTGTGCTGTGTTTCTGGGCGACACCCCAGACAGGATGGCTGCAGCACTAGCTGCTTGATGGCCCATTAAGGGGACTCAAAAGTACAATAAGCCCAGGGAAAGAACCCAGGGACTACCCCTTATGAGTCACCAGGACTTCCTCATATGACCCTGGACTCCATTTTATTTCTGTAAATTTCCACAAGCAGCATGGCAAAGGTCAAGGGACATAAAATCCAGTTGCACCACACACATGTTGTCTTTAATCTTCAGCCTTCACTTACCTCTAAATCAACTCATCTACAACTGAAGCTGTGAAACAAAGGACTGAGACCATCCAGGTACTGGATGTACACCAGAGGGACTATACAAGCCTGCAAACTCCACAATTCTAATGAAAATCTCATATATATGGACTTTCAAATCATTTGTTTGTATATGATTGCTTTAATCATTTAATATTTCACTTATAGTTTGTTTCTTACCTTTCATAATAAACCTTTAGTTTTAGTTGCTGAAGGATTGACTGACAGCGTGGTAGTTTGGGTAAGAACCAAACTTATTATGGTTTGGTAATGTGGCTGACCTTTTGGGGTCAGGAGAACCTTTTTGGTAAAGAGCATAGAGTTTTAAATAACTGATCTCTTTACTGGACCTAGTGGCTGATTAGGCACCAGAGATTGAAATGCAGTAAAGGGGGCTGTGTATATTTTGTTTTAGCTTTTTGATAACTAGTGTGGGGAATCAGAAGCATTGTTTGTGGCTGGTTGGGAAGTCTGACTTCAGTGTCACCCACCCATGCTGGGAGAATCTGTTCTGACCTTGGCATTTTCAGGTGGTCTACCCCAAGACCTGGCAGCCTGTCCTGACCTTGGCATTTTCAGGTGGTCTACCCCAAGCACGGATGGGTCACAGTAACAATCCCGTGGAGACAGGCTTTGTTGATGGGCTGGAATTCTTTTCCTTCTCATTGAGTTTTAAAGCACGGGAAATACTGGGCCCAATTCTTCCCCAGTGTAACTCCACTGGACAAAATAGGTCCATTGAATTTACATCTCAAATATGTTTATAATAAAATTTGCTACATTATGAACCCACAATTAACTCCACAGCTATTTTCAGTGTTCAAAATGAGGGTTTTTACTTACATATAGAAAAGTTATACCCAGGGAAAGGCAGGATTTTACAAAATCACATTCTCTAAAATATGCATTGCTGAATCATTATGAAAATCAAACTGTCCCACTCAAGGAAGATGACATTCCAAATAAGGTCACTGTTTTATGAACTTTTTCTTAACTGGATGTGTATGTCTGTGTGCACACGCCCACAAAGGGTTTGGTGTCTACTCCTGCAGCTCTAATGCAGGAAAAACTCCCATATGACTTGCATGGGAGTTTTCCTGGTGTAAAGATTTAAGGATTAGGCCAGCTGTATGGGAAGTAGATGGAAAGAATTATGGACTGAGGCCTAAAAAACTTTTAAGAAATTTGTTTTCTTTTGAGGGTCAGAGAGGGAAACTAACAGAAATTATGGAGCATGGGGTACAGAATTTTTTATGTAATGATTTATGTTTACCCATAACAAGGGTTCTGAGCATGTGATATAAAATAAAAAAAATCAATGTGAACTTTCCATAACAGTCAGAATAAACAGACTTTTCCTTGTATTACTCCAGCTCATCACCACAGAAAAAATAAAATCTTCCCCAAGAAAGAACAATAGTCTAGTAAATGGTTGACCAAAATGATGTACCTTGTATGGTTCTCTATAAATTAATATGTTCAAATCAAAGGGAATGAGAGTTTCACAGCCCAGGACCTTCCTCTGAAGACACCTGGGCCTGATTTTGATACACACCAGTTTTACATCAGCATAACTCCATTGACATGCTGATTCACACTGGTGCAAACGAGAAGAGAATCAGGGCCCCCAACCTCCACTCCTCAACAATGCCCAACGAGGGACTGTCAGCCAAAGCACCATAGCTGATCTTAGCTGGGGCAAGGGTGAGTATAGAGAGGGAGGAAACTTTGAAGATCACCAGTATGGCTTTATGCAGTGAATTAGATCAGGGAACACTGCAGAAGAGCCAGTGCAATGCATGCAAGGACAGATGCAACATGGTCATGCTGATCCTGTCCACTAAGCAGGTGAGTTCCTGTACCTTCCATATGGTCTTCAAGTAGAATGCATTGAAAAAGTCCAGTCTAGAGGTCTGAGGGGGTGGGTGGAAGTTGGAGTCCTGCACCAAAGAAAGGCTGTAATCAGTTAGGTAACAACAGATTTTAAAAAGTGATGCTAGCTATCACTGCTATCTGGGAATCCAAGATCAGACCACTCCCAAAGTATCCAAAGGTAGTGAACCTCCTAGGATAAGGATAAACATACTCCACCAAGAGATGCAGAAGTTTCAGACACTTGCTAAAACCTTTAGTGACTCTCATGGCCAATCAGTGACATCTCTGCTTTATCCAGACTGAGGCTCAAACATCTTGTTTTCATCCACATCTTTGCTTTAGCTAGGTGCCAGGGAAGCAAGGAAATACCATCACTCCGGCCTGAGGGTGAGATGTAGTGTAGGCCTTGGGTATTTGTCCTTTTTGGGGATCTCACCTTGAATTGTTGTCACAGGGACATTGGAGACACACTCTGAGCACGGAAGGAAAAGCAGCCTAGGCATGAGCACTGTATCTCGGCAACTTAGTTTTTTGAGTTTTTTTAATTTGATGCCAGACAAATAGGAGGCCTCAAGAAGAACAGAGCAGAATGGAAAAGAAGAATGAGGCTATTGGGAACCAGAATCTAAATATAGCATGTTAGGGGTGAAATTTCTAAACCTGCCTCTAGAACTGCACAGGAACACTGTGTGTGTGCAAAGTGCATGAGCATGTCCAAAACTCTGCATTTTTGCCCATTCCATCCTCCATTGCCGTTCTCAGCATGATAGGAACATGACCAGGAGAAAGGGTATGACCAGACTCAGGGCTTAAAGACACTCTTGTCCCTTCTTCCCATCCCCTCCCATCTCTTCTTAATGGTACCAAGCAAAGCTCTGGTGCACCGAGGATCCGGTTCACTGGCTTCAAATATTTTTCAAGACAACTCTGGCAATGTTAATTACTGATTCCTTTTATTTTTTAAAGGTACTGACTTAATTTATCATGTGACTTTTTAGATGTGACACTGACAGAAAATGTGCTTGGGAATCCATGCTAGCAGTAACTGTATAGCTAATATGCCTAGGAACTGGGCTTGCTGGTACAATTCTGCCCTAAAATGCTGTCTCCGAACTCTGTGGACTAACTATTAGATGTCTGGCAAGGGAGGCCAGAAACTGCAGTGTTATCCCAACTTCTGTGGAAAACTTAACCTCTCTACTCGTAGTAGACAAAATACTTACATGCCTTTACTTTATAAGGGAAGCCAGCTTCTTAGGTTTTTGTAAAGATCTTCCTACTTAGTTCTAATTGGCTGCTCAGGAATGAGGCTCAGCTAAAAATGTCTCCGACTCCCTTTGATTTAGGGATTTTTTCATCTTGCTCTAGCAATTGCAAAATCTCTAAATGTTTTGGTTTATCTGTCTGCAGGTGCTCTCCAGTATCTCACTGATTTCTCTCCACTTCTCAGAAAGGAGAGAAACAGCTGTAGGGAGTAGAAAGATCTTTTAACAAGTTGCGTTACTGCAGCTACCATACAGTTTGATGTATCTGTGAAGTGTCAGGTCTAATATAAGTGAGGTATACAGACTTGCTAATAATACAGACTGTATTACTCAGACTGACACTGGCCTCTCTGGGGAGGCACTCACTACTTCCCAAAGAGCTCAAGCAAGTCCAGAACATAGGGAGGGGATGGGGGAGGAATAGACTCACTTTCTTGCTTAGAATTTTTCAGAAACCATTATTGGCTGTTCGGTACTGAATACTAGCCAAATATTTTGGGCCAGATCCTCAGCCCCTTGTAAGTGCCCTTCGCACTGCTGCAGCTGCGTGAAGGGGACTTAAAGGCTACCTTAAGACAGCACTTGAGGATTTTCTCATGATAGGGGTAGGGAATCCGCCAGAGCCAAAGGTTCCATGTAGCCAGCACTACGCCAGCTCTGCCTCGGTAGAGGGAACATGTTGGGGCAGGAAAGGGTGAGGCCAGAGTGCAGTTTGGATTGGTGGAGTGGCTCTGTTGGAACTGCAATCACTCACACAAGTTAGAGTGGCCCCGAGGCTCATGCAGTTCAGGAGACTCTTTGGATTTGGAGCAGGGCAATAGAAGGAGGGATTGAGGCATAAGTTCTCAAAAGTGATTAGAGATTTTTAGGTGCCCCCACTTTCCGGCACCCAACTTGGGACATTTTAAAGGGGCCCGATTTTTCAGTGGGCAAGTGCTCAACCCTTTCAAAAGTCAGGCCCCTTTGAGGTGTCTCAGGTTGGGCACTCAAAATCCGAGGCACCCCTCAAACCATAAATTACTTTTGAAAATCTAAACCAATGCCTGGTGGCTCTGCTTATTCCTGACAGTTCTAGGACCTTTAAGGAAACATTTATTCCCCTCTGTGCCATACCATACAGGGGATGAAGGAGCCCCTAGTTATTAATTCACTCCTGTCCTTCCACCTTTCTGCCAGGGCATATTGCTCTGTGATTGCTCTAATACAGATCCTTCTAGGCCAAAACCCAAGAGCCATGTTCACAGCTAAAATGTGTGAATAGTTCCTCTCTGCTCCAATTTATACACTCTCACTTACACTGATGTTACCTTGGCATAATTCCATTCGATCAGGACTGATTTTGCATTTGTTCAAATTTGCCCAGACATGAAGTCTTCTCATCTGTTATTCACTTAACATGTACAAGTTGGCAGCAGCAGTTTCAGAGCCATTCATTCTCTACCCATTTTTTCCATGCTATAGAAGTAGTCAATCAAAGATGCATGTATATATGTGCAGTATGTCTACTTCTGTGTACAGCTACATTAACCTGGCACTTATTTCCAGCTATTACAGGCCCTTATCTAAGTCATGTAGCTGTGGAAAACAGCCCTTAGAGAACATCTTTTAAAAATCCTTTTAAAAATAATACATACACAACATTGGGTACCTCATGACCTCACTCTGACCAGTATTACACCCTTCACTATTTGAGATCTACTGGTTTGTGACATCTGAAGTAAACCTTTTATTTACCAAACTTTAGGCAAGAGTTGAAGATGGGGAAATGTTCAGAAAAATTGAAGATCAATTTCAATTTTCAATTGAATTTCAATTTCATGAAAATATCAAAGAAGAAAAATCTGTGTATAAATCATAACTTTGGCAATTTAAATCATAGATGTATATATATCAGCCAAACAACCAATTGACAGTTGGCACAAGTGTAGGCATCATTAGGGCTGCTAAACCATTGATAGTGACCATCTAGAACAGAACAGTAAGTGAAGCAATTCTAATGATGCCTACACTTGTGCCAACTGTCAACTGGTTGTTTGGTTGATAGTAATACAGGGGTTGGTGTATGGGAGTTGCCCAACATTTATTTCTACTGTTTTTAGATGACCTCATTCTGGCATTCAGAAACTCTTGGCATTGGGGTTCCAGCAGCTTTTTGCATTTCAAAAGTGCTTTGACTTCTGTTTCCTCTTTGAGGGTTATATGGTTACATATTCCCCTCATTTCTCATCTCCTTATTGACCTGCAGAAGCACTCTTCTTTCAGTTCTGCATTTAATCATGTTCCTTTATGAAAGCAGAAGAGCAAAACTTTGCCTTTTGACCTCCCTGGTGCTATATCTGCCTTATTTGCATATGTAAATTGGATAATAAAAACAGCTGAGTCAGATAGTCCCACTTCAACAGAATGTATAGTGGTCATGTGGGCACTCCCATACGGAAGGCCCAGGTGCAATTTCCAGGCCCCTTCTTTAGCTATTTGGGATGGAAAGGTTCCACCTGCAAGCTGGGTTGCCAACCTTGCATTTTAGTTTGTACTGACATGAAGATCTGAAGTTGATTTTTTTTTGGGACACGGTAAACTTTTTACTGATATCACTAAAAATACCATAAACAATACAATCATGTCACAAAAACGTGTACTCATTCGTGGTATTCTGTACACAGGAATTTGGAATTATGCAATTATTTTAGCTGCAGTTAATTGATCAATCGGGTTCTTTAAGCATGTGCAATAATAGAAAACAGGAAATCAATAAAGTCATGGTCAGTATAGTTTTATGATACAAGAAGTGATTCTGAATGATAATCAATGTTAAAATAGAGTATGTTTTATTTCTACCCAATTTCATGGACATTTTCATTTATTTATGGGTTTCAGACAGTGTTAAAATTGTACATTTTTTTACTTACTATCTGTAAATTTACGAATGGTTGGCAACCATGCAGGGCACTAAACTTCTGAAGCATAGGTACAGCTGCTGGAGATGATGAGGAAAACATGTTCCAACAGCAACTCTTTACTATCCTCTGTACGCTCCTCCCCAGTGCAACTATGACACTAACGTTCTCACTTCTGATCTCCCAGATTTTTGATGTGGCTGAACCACTGCCCTGAGGGGAAGCAATTGCTTTGTATTGCGTAACAGTGACCTTGCCACTGCCAGCCACTGTCTAGTGCAGCAGACAGTCCTCTCATTAGAATGCTGGTCATGACTTAGGGCCTCTTTGAAGCTCTAATATGTGGTAAAAGGACCCCTCATTCTCACTCCTGAGCATTGACACTCTGCCCAGAATCATTTTGGTTGTTGATAAGAATGTGCAGAGAAACATAAAAGCTCAGAGCTTCTATTATTCACTACAGAGTGCAGCAGGGGAAGAAAGTTTGATGCGTTGTCTCTCCAAGTGACACCAGTGTCCATTCCCTGCTTCTGCCACAAGTACCATCCTTCATGCTTTCTTCCATGCTGCCAGGTATTCATGGAACAACCTCTGCAAATTAACCCTCAAGGTCCACTTCTACCAACCCACATACAGGAGACTGCCAATTACTAATGGTAAGGTAGATGGCCAGGAAGAACTTCTGAAATGTTTTTTACTGATTTGACTCATGTAATGATTTGTCCCTATTCTTTTAATACCTTCTCTCTCTCGCTTGCTCTCCTTCCTTCCGGTAAAGTAACGATTCCACAGATGGTTCTGTCTTGTGTGGACAGCCTCTTTTGCAAGATCCGGGGAGTCAAACTGATAATGGTATTTCAAAACACAGACTATCAACTATGATTGCATAATGGCTTTGGAGAAATTCTCTGTCCGAGACAATATACACACAATGCTTGTGATCTCACTTTTTCAGATCTTCATAATGATCCAAAGTCCACTGAAGTCAATGTAGAAACTCATACTGAAATCAATAGGCTTTGGATCAAGCCCTAACAAATATTTGTAGATAGATTAGTTATGTACAGGACATAATGCTATATTACCACCCTGTGTTTTATAGGAGTTCTATTTTTCTGGTTTGGTTTCCTGAGCACTTGTCCATATTTTATAGCCAAATAACATTCTTTCTCTTCCCCCAAGATGGATACTGCATGCGCACAGATATTTATTTGCTCAGACTCCCTCTCATGTATCTAGACCAAAGAATATTATTTTGCTCAGTTTTCCATGCTCAACTACAAGAAAAGTCTTACACTTACTATTTTCAGAGAGATGTCAAATTAGTTTTTTCTCAGTTCAGGAGGAATATTCTGCAAAGCTCTTAATTATTTCATTGGTGGTAAATTCTTGTTCCATTGAAGACATTGGCAAAACTACCACTCAGATCAATGGGAGCTGGATTTGCCCCTGAGGGCTTGAGCCAAAGCCAACTGAGGTCAATATGAGTCTCTCCATTTGTTGGTATTGCAAATACTTATATCAGTTTATGTCATTTTCTAGATAGTCTGTGTTGATTGGTAGTGTCGTTGCTAAGCACAAACCTAATTCTCATGCATCCACTTGAGCAAGGAGCAAATATATAACCTGGCATCATTGGGACATTCTGAGTGTTTTGAGAGGGTCTCGGGCAGGGCATAATTTGTACCAGGGCTTGCCAGGATGAGCCCAAACACCTCTAGGCATGGCAGTCGATAGCCCCAGCGCCTCTGGGCTTGCCATGTCAGTTAATTGCTTGAGCCCCAGCACCTCTTTCATTACAAATTAAGCACTGGTCTCAGGTACATGTAGAGAGAAAGTTGTAAGGCCCATCGTTTAAAAGTTATTTACTGTTCTTACAAATTAGAGAGTAGATTAAAATAAAATGCACGTGAAGCTTTCTACGTACCTTAAATCTTGGGAATATGGCTTCTGCCATCACATAAGCCATTTGTACAGGCATGTCCCAGTTTGCTCTTTCTTAGTATTTATAAGAAAATTTTCCAGCTTTCCTTTTAAGAGTCTGCTTTAGCAAATTCAGTTTAGGAAAGACACTGCACCAGCCATCCATTAGTTTTGTTAGTACAATACACAGCAGCCTAACCAACTATCCTATCAGGATCAGGTCTGTTTCTTAAATTCAGTTTCCACAGTAGGATACAAGAGCCTTGCCCATCTTTCACTTTCGTCCTCATAGTTAGTGCTTGTTACTTATCTGCTGGAATTGAACTGTCTCAAGGAATCCATTTATGATGTTATGAGCTCAAGCCTCTCCAATATAACATAAACCTTTGCTGTACACTCATCAGCCTGTGTTATACAGGGTGAACACATTGTTTAATAAATGAGAAAATTATGCAATTAGCAGCTCTTAAGTATAAATACTTCCCTCTTGCTGAATAGAGTGTAATCAAAACAGTTTAGGTTAATCATAAGCATCCTAAAGTAGTTCAGTGTTACTGTGATTGTAAACAGTCTTGCCATCTCATAAAACACTGTGTAAATGAATCACACTCAAGGAAATATTCTGATATTTGTGCGGTGGTGATGGGCTTTTTTAAAGGCTTAAGAAATATACAATATAAAATACTGTTTCCATTAGAGCTATATTTTCCTTCTTAGGTTGATTTGCCAAGAGAGGAGAAAATATTTTAATAATTTGTAGCCCTACAGTGGAGTTATTTGTGTGCAGAGCTTTCTGTCAGTTCCTGATCTTCACGTAGGTACTTCAGAACAAAAAACCAGTGGGGTCAGATTCTACACTGGGCCTCTCAGGTTATAGCCAAGAGAGGTGGGCGCAAAGGTGGTTTTGGGCCACATTTTCACCATCCAGGCTCTGGGATGTTCCAGGGGCTAATGTGGCCCCCAGCGTATTTAGAGCAGCATTTGACTGCCCCTACAGCAAGGGCAAACAGGGATTGGCAGCCAGCCCTGCATCTCAGAACAATTCCCCACCAATAGAAGAATCCCCAGTTGCTGCCTTAAAGCAGCTTTATGTCTCCTGTGTGCACCTGGGGCAAAATTCTAGCCCCATTCAAGTCAACGGCAAAATTCCCATTGATTTCAGGCGTGAAATTCTGGCCCCACTGGAATGCTCCAATGAGAGCTAAGAGGGACTGAAGATCTGGTCCAGAACATCTGCTTACAGGGATAAGAGGCTTTCACTGCACCAATCATTATAGTTAAAGAAATGAAGCAAGGTCCCCCCTGGATTGGCTACTTCAAATCTGTGGGGTTTCTGAGCATCCTCATGAGTAGGAGAGGATTCTAGGGGAGATGCAAAGAAAATGAATGACAGTTTGAAGATTTAAGAAGGTAAGAATGATCATGTGTATCCACTCTTCTCATACTCATCTGTGTGTCCAATAATTCAGTTCTTTGCTATAGTTTTACACAATTTGCCTGGTACTGAAGTTAGGCTTACTGGCTTGCAATTGCCAGGATCACCTCTGGACTCTTTTTAAAAAAATTAGTGTTACATTAGCTGTCCTCCAGTCTTCTAGTACAGAGGCTGATTTAAGCGGTAGGTTGAACTAGTCAGAAGTATAATGGGAGATGCATATGAAGCTACTAGAAGGGACCAGAAAGCCATATTCTACTCACCCCCTGCTAACTCTCCCACCTTATCTCCAACACATACACACACACACTGAGCCTTGGTGAGCCACCATCAGAACTGGCTATAAAGAAGAGGTGAGATGCAGCAGCCAAACTGGCCATGTTGTACCATAGAGAGGGAAGGACACCTCTTCTGAAATACCTGGCTTCAAAAAGGTTTTTGAAAAAGTATTTGGCTGAAGATCAATATCAACATTTTGACTGGAATTTAGTGGAATAATTATTTAAAAGTTGTTTCACTGCTTCCCTATTAATCAGTATCAGTTCCTAGACAAATCCAGTCCCTCCACAGGTAGATAATAATATTTCCTGGTAAGTTATTCAAGGCCAAAATAATTAGTTTGCATTTTCTATTCATTTCATTTTATTTATAATTACATAGAGTTTGTTCATCTGTTCAGCAGTGCCCTGAACAGGTGGCATGGGGGAGTAAGACCCCCTTTCACCGCTGCATGCCTTTCCCAGACTTTGGGTGTGGACAGGAGAAAGCAGGTACTGCAGTAGGAGTAGGTGGATGGGGAAGGGCAGGATATGGGCAAAGCCAGACCATTCTCCTCACCCCCAAAGCATTAGCTGGCACATCTGAGCTGGCATGAAGTGGCCTAAAGCTGAATTTGGCCATCAAATCATGCAAGCGTTATCTCCTACTGGGTTAACAGCCATTTGTCTAAGAACCTTGTTCTTCATCATACACCTAAAATGGCAACCCTAGGTGCCACCGACCTGATGGGAATTTTAAACTTTAGCAAATAGAGAAAGAATGATGCTGCTAACATTGAAACTAACATTCAGATGAGATCACAGCAGCCTGTTCTCTTTCTGAAGGAAACAGTTAGATGTCAGAGGAGACTGATTGATGGTGCATGGCCACACAGAGACGGAGGGAGTAGCTCTTTTAAATCTTTTTTTTTTTTTAAAGTCAGGAGGCATCAAAATAGGTAAATGGGAGGCTAGACTCAGCCCCTATGCATCACTTTTTCCAGGTATGTTATTTTAACTTTTCCCAGAGATGGGAAGGTGACAAATGAGCAGTGGGATTTATCAACCAATGACGACAAATCCCCGAAACAACAAATCATTTAATACCTTCTCACGTGTATTTGGTGCCCTAAAACAGCTCTTTAAAATGTTTCATTTTCCCTTTATTTTTCCACTGACTTTAAGCTAACTTGTCCTGGGTTCCTAAGCCTAGTAAAGCTTCTAAAAAATTTAATGCCACACTTTCCTAAGTTTTCTGTGATTAGCCGGTCAGAACAAGAAGGGATTCTGCTACTTAGATGGGGTATGGGCTTCCCTTAACCAAAGTCTAAAGGAAATAGACAGGGGACGTCCTGGTACAGCCACATCCATAGCAAAGGTCTAAAATGTGGCTCACTTCAGCCATATTTCCCTTTCCCTTTCTACTTCACAGATCTTTTCTCCCTAAGTCTCACTGCCAGTTTCAGCCCCCAACACAACACAACACAACACAACACATGCTGGAGGGAATTAAAAAAATTCCTTGAACTAACTCAGCCCTGCTATCCCGTACAGACATGTGTGTTCTTTTTCTAGTCAGAGGGAAAGAGTTAAACTTCTCCTGCCAACCACACTCTCCCAGCAGCTTTCACAGTTAACCTGTTCCATGGTTTGTACCAAACGTTACATGTGTAATGCATAACCTTCTTACTATTACCCCATGGGAATGACTGATGGGAGCTAAAATTTTAAAAATTGGACAGCCGGCCAGGTACTGAAACTGTCTGATGCTGCTAAAAACCTGAAGATATATAGAGATCTAAGTACTTACAACAATCAGCTGCATTTACAGAACCTTTAATCAAGCAACCAGTGACATTTTAAAAAGAGTACCTAGGGATAAGAAATGACTGCTTAATAATACAGTATCAGAAGGGATCAATACAGAACTCAGCATTCATTGGCAGCACACAGGTGAGATTGTTATAGCACTGGAGTGAGGGTGGCCCCATAATTAAAATAAAGAAGCCAGATAGTCAAGTCTGAGATGGGAATAAATCTACATTTATGGTAACGTTGCAGTGATTGGCTGTGAAAGTCACCAGGCACCCACCCAATTCACTTTTCCAGTATAAGAAAATGCTCAGTTGGTTTGAAAAATGGTTTTTTTTCTGCTGTGAAGAATACATTGATGTCGTCAAACTCTGTTCTGTTTAATGAAAACATGGGGCTCAGGGTTGTAACAACAAACTGAACTGCAATAGGCAGGACATGCATCTGATTTAGCTTCCCTCAAGAATGACAGGGACTATTCCAAATCACTGATCTTTAGGGTTCAATCATCCCCTTCTATCCGTGCTTAATTTGTAATGGAAGAGGTGCTGGGGCTCAAACAATTAGATGTCAAGGCTCAAGCCATTTTTTTACTTGTATAACTGATCCAGAAAGGCCAGAGGTGCCAGGGCTATGAACTGCCAAGCCCAGAGGTGCCAGGGCTCAGCCCAGGCAAAAATTAAGCACTGCCTCATATGGAAAAACTGCAGGAGGAGAAAGATTACTTACTATGTATGGTGGTTCCTGCTGCAATACCTCAGCCATATTAGCCCCACAGATACACAAGGACAGTGGCCTCAGAGAAGGGAAAGTAGGTGGAGCTGTATATCCTAGAGATCTGTTGCTAAGTGTAGCTTCAACCCTCAGATGCTGACTGCCTTCCATGTGTCCTCCAAGATCCTGTCTCTAACATCATGCCTGGCTTTTGTGTCATACTTCCATCATGGATGTACATTACAATGTCTTCCATAGAGTTAATACCACAGCCTGATCATCAAATTACTGCAAAGGTTAGGCCTTCTTCTAATGGGAGCATGATGCATATGATGGAAGTTCCTCACATGCATCCCCTTCAGACTGATACAACCCCATTGCCCAAAGCTTACGGTACCATTGCCATTTGCTGATCATGCAAAGGGTGATCATAGGCAAGGATGGAACATATGTCATTGCCACAGCTCTACAACCATGCACTACCCGCCCCTCCACCCCACGTACTTCCAAGGCAATTCTCCTCCATTCACAAAGGGAGAAGTACATTTGGGCCTCTGTAATATATTATGACTGGATGATCTGATTCATTTTCCTGCCTAGATGATTAGAAATAAAAATATAAACTTAGAAACTGAAATGGGTCAGTGGAAATATAAAATCTGTTAGACTAAAGTCATATCACATTGCAGTAATGATTACCTGATTCATTGACTATTCCAACTCATTAGCAACTTTGAAAAAAATCTAATATTTGTGTAAAAAACAAAGTTACAGAATAAGGCATATGAACAAAGAAAAATAAAGCTGCATTAAAAGCCTACTAGGTACCTAGTTAATTCCCCCAGCTTGAAAAGGAGCCTAGCTTTTAGCCTACATCTCTCATCAGACGCTCAACCTAACAGCTGCTGTGCAGGTACAAAATATCAATCCTGTTTTAATAATTTTGCACCAAGATAATCGTAATTCCTTTGTGCAACAATCCTAACATGAATCATGGGCCAAAGGGTAATTTAAGTCAATGGGACTATTTGTGTGAGTTAGTGTAGCACAATTTAATCACAGCCTATATTAATGCAGAATGACTGTCACTGTAATATTGTGTGCAGTGTTGTTGTAGCTGTGTTGGTTCCAGGATATGAGAGATACAAAGTGGGTGAGGTAATATTTTTATTGGACCAACTTTTCTGTTGGTGAAAGATACACACATGCATATGTGAAAACATCTCAGAAGTAAACATAACATCTGTGGACATTCAGTATGTTTTAAAAAATAAAAAAAACACTGCATTATAGTAACCAAGATTGCTGGTTCTCTCTCCCCCCTCCCCCGATTTTCTCTCTTTAAAAAGGTAAAAGTCTTCAAAATTTTGAAAAGAGCCCATTAAGGTTTGAGGGGCCACTAGGCTCTATACTGTATCCCTAGTTGATCACATGCTTATGGTCATGATTTATCTCACCATATCCTCTTCCCCTATAGAGGCAGTTTTTGAGAAAACTACTCTAGCTGTCACTCAAAGAATCCATAATGCCCATTGGGTACCATTTTCCCAAGGGAAAATTTTCTTTTAGGGAAAAGAATGAAAACCTTGACACCAACTCAAGCATGAATACATTAAAACATCATGATTCTTATTGCAGAGCCCTACAGTCATGTGTTTTAAAGTCAAAGTCTTACTCCTGCGATTTTCTATTGGCTCTCTCCAGTTCACTTTAGGCTATCATCATGGGTGTGAAATAAAGGGTACCGTGAATTAAACTGGTGTAGAAAGAAGGTTAAATTATGAACGGATGTGTTCACTGTAACAGCATACATTTTCAAAGGCTGAATGCCTGATGACCTAAAAAGTTCAGGAATGTGTGCACTGGCACAACTCCCGGTTCATTATTACAGCTGTTCTGCGGTGAGAGCTATGAGGACATCTCGTGGCAAAAAAGTGTAGTCCAAAGCCAGAGGTTACATTATTCTAACTTGAAACACCACAATCCAAGTTCACATAAAAAATTTGGCCTACTCTATACTAGAAAATTAGGTCGGTTTAACTAAATCGGTCATGGGTGTGAAAAATCCACATCTCTGAGTGGCAATGTTAAGATGATCTAACTCCCTGTGTACATAGTGCTAGGTTGACTGCAGAATTCTTCTGTCGATTTAGATATCGCCTCTCATGGAAGTGGATTACCTACGTCAATAGGAGAACACCTCCCATCAGCATAGGTGTTGCCTGATCTATGGATTGTGTATTAATTACACTGATTACTTAAGAATTTCCGGTTATCACTCTGAGGTTTGACATGTTCTTGTCCCAAAATCAGGCCCAGTATTATTAAAATTATTGTTCAGGGGAGCCCTGATCTGTGCAATTGCAATATTCACACTTTAGGAATCTTTCTGTATTTGTAATGGTTTTATTAAAACATTAGCAAAGTCACAAAACCTCTATCTACCTTGCTGGGTTAGAGTTAATACAGAACGTACATCTGAACATCCATATACCTCACACCATCCCTTGCAGAATCACCTGAAATGTTAGCCATTATCTTCCTCATCACCATCGCTAGTGGCCATCATCCTGGCACCTCTCAAGGGCTACATCTTTCCCTCCTCATGCACTCAGGCTGGGATACAGCTTTCATAATATGTTACGCTGACACCACTATCCCCAATGTATATTCAGAAGGGGTTTCTCTCCTCTTCCTTATTTGTATTTCCTCACCCTACTAATGTTAGGGTGCCCTTCTCCTATAGCTTAGTACATTAATAATCTCAATTTATTATCATATATGTCAATTCATTGCCATGGCACTCTTGTGGTCAGACATCTGCAGGTGTTCCTAAAATATCCAAAGCTGGTGTTAGTCCACATTCCTGTGTTTACCTGGTGTTGATATATATAAACTTCCCCCTTAAACATTCTATTTCCAGTTTCCCAAAATGTAGGGGTGATCATTGAGCCATTATCTGTGCCAAAGTTCTTAGGCTTCAACCTTATGCTAACTGCTGACGCCAATGTCTTACAGAATACAGGCCTGTAGGTGTCTTGCATTACTATTAAATAAAACAAACGCTAAAGCTAGCATAGGACTACATAGGTAGTGTCTATATACTGAAGCGCTAAAGCGGCACCATTGCAGCAGTGCAGTTGTGCCACTATAGCATTTTAAGTGTAGACAAGTCCTTAAACAGAGGGGGAATGGGGAAGAAAAGAAATTCAGAGTCAAGGCGGCCACTTTCTCCAGCCAAAGAAGCTGCTACAAGTCCCATAGTAATGTACAAATCAAAACACTTTCACTAGAGTAGACTAGAAATGTTAATGAACTATCATTTTAAAAAACAAAAACAATACTGCCCTCTCCCCAAATCCTACTGTTGTGTCGTTCACTCACAACAAAGGTAATTAAAGGAACCACACCCACACAGTGAGGTCTAAATAATAACTGCGTTTACTAACTATATACCACATGCAATGTTTAGCTGCATAAATACACTGCTGCTATGGCAGGGGTCTGGAGACTTCTGAAACCCAGGGCTTGTCTACACTTACAGAGCTGCAGCAACACAGTACAGTGCTTAGTGAAGATGCTACCTATGCCGACAGGAGAAGCTCACCCGTTGGCCTAAGTACTCCTCCTCCTTCCCGAGAAGTGGTAGCCATGTCAATGGGAGAAGCCCTCCCGCCGACACAACTCCCAATGTAGACAGCACTCTCGAAGCCAGTGAGGGCCAGTAGAAGGCACAAGCTATTTAAAGGGATCCTTTCTGATTCCTACACACTCACCCACCAAAACAAAACACACTACACTGCACGTACAATTCTGCCCCTGGGGAAGTGATGAGAGAAAGAACAACCGACGTGAGAGATGTTAGTCATGTCACTTAGTTATGCACCGCTGGAAGGCATGCAGAGACAGTGCTGACGAGGGCAGTCTGAGAACCTGTATAGAACAGAATCTGGATTTTTTTTAATGTTAAAATGATACATACCAAGTGGCCAATCTTATTGGATGTTTTGGGGAGGCTTGTTTTTAAAGGAAACACTGCTTCCTTGATTGATGAATTCAGCAGCAGCTCTGTAGACTTGCAGAGCCCCTCCAGCAGGTGAGGGCAATCTAGCATTTAATTTTTACTCAGGCATGCTCCTATTAAAATCAACAGAAGAGCCCGGAGTGTAAACAGAGTAATCACTTTGGGATTTAGGCCCATTATGAACTGAAACTATGGTGCATGTACAGTGCCCACACTTTACATATTTCGTACCATCTCACTTCATTTTGGGAGGTAGGGGAGTTTGCCATTAATATCTACACCAAGGATGGAGCATCTCAAAGCATCAGTAGCTCTAGATGAAGAGTTTTGTTTTGGGCGGAAGTGGTTAAAAAGTCAGAAATATTTAAAAGAGAAGCTATTTTTTAATGTGTTTCTGAACATAGCTTAACTGGCTTAGCAAGATTTCTCAAAGTGCAGCTGGCAAATACAAGGGTGAGTCATAAACCCCTGAAAAAATGGGCTTTGAAATGGAAATACCAGCTCAGATGCAACCACAGTCTTGCAAACTCAGTACCATCATGGCATAAACTGAAACATGTTTAACCATTTCTGTAACTGCTACATGACTGAGACTGTCACATTACCTTCAACAGACACAGTTGGTAGAGGACGGTTGGAAGGCCAAGAATTCATACCGTCATGTCACACATTGAAGACAAGCACAAGAGGGACGCTGTTACATTATGTGCATGTGAATGGTGGTGAAACAGCACAGTTGATAGGTCAGATTACCAACCCTGTCAGCACACCATCAGCCAGGACAGTGGAAGGCAGCCTCCCTTGTCTATTGCAATGAGTCTCTGCCTTTTTCCACTCACCTCTGATTAAACTGGGTTCCCTCTCCCCTACACATATACACACACAACAAAGGCAGGAAGTCACTCCCCCTCCAAGATGAGAGATTCTTATGTAATGGTTGAAGCTCAGGACTGTGGAGACAGGAGATTTATTCCCGGATCCACCTCCAATTTGCTGTGTAAACTTTAACAAGCCACTTAATACTATCTATCTTGGGTATTTTTGCAGCTGCTATTATCATAATATCTGAATGCCACACAATCTTTAATGTAGTTATTTATCTTCCACAACACCCCTCCAATGCAGGAAAATTCTGTTCCCCCATTTTACAGATAGGGACTGAGACAAAGAAAGAACAAAATTCTTATCCCGATTGTAAAGGTATTTAAGCACCTAAAGATGCAAATAAGCACCTCATGGGATTTTCAAAAGTGCCTACTGAAAGCAAGGGGAGTTAGATTTTGAAAATCCCAGTAGACAGTTATATGCATTGTTAGGCGCCTAAATGTAATGATCTGGCTTTAAGTCTCTTTCCCAAGGTCACACAGGAAGTCTGCAGCAGAGAACGAAACTGATCCCAGCTCTTCAAAGTCCAAGTCTAGCAGCCTAGCCACTGCACCGCTCTTCCTCTCTAGACCTACCTCACAGGAGTATTGTTAGCTTTAACGGATCCATTTGAAAACACCTAGATCCTCGTACGTAAGGCACTACAGAAGTACAACTTATTACCACATATTACACCACAGGTCACCACAGAAATTTCACTCAGGCGCACCTGAGGGCAAGACTTTTGTTCTGGACAGAGGCATCGGAAAAAAGCAAGCATGAGGCAAGGAGAGAAAAAAATAGGACTCTTCCCAGAAGAAGCTAGCCAGCCCCAGCCCTAGCAGGCCCTGTTATGGGGCAGGGCTAGAGGAACCCACTGCTCACAGTAAAAGAGCAGGACAGCTGTTTGACAGTGTCCACCGAGCAGGGGCTGGGCGCCCATATCACACCTTTCAAAGCACAAAGCTGCAGCAAGGGCGCTCGGTGGCTCTTGGGAGGCCTGGAGGATCCACCCTGCTACGGCTCTACCGGGCCACGGGCGCCTCGCGCTCCACTCTGTCATCGTCTCCCTCGGGAGGGAACGGGACGGGCGGTGGCTAAACCCAGAGGAGGAGCCTGCCCCCTGTCCGGCCCAGCACCGCGCGGCGCGGGGCGGGGCACGGTGCAGCGGCAGATGGTGCGGGCGCGGTGCCGCTGGCAGAGGCAGAGGCAGACCCATGGGGGACGGCGGCGACGAGGGCAGCTCCCCCGGCGCCGCGGACTCACTTTCGTTTTGGAGGGCAAGTCCCGCCGGGCTTGCCCGGGCACCGCACCAGCAGCATGAGCGCAGAGCTCCGCTTCCTCCGCCTCGTCCTAGTAAGTCCCGTCGCGCCGGGCCGGGCCCAGGGGCCAGGCTGTCTCGCGCCGCTGCCGGGGATGGGGGCGGGCGGGATCCCCGGGGCTCGGTCGGCGGCGTCTCCTTCTCCCCAGTGCCGCGCCTGAGCTAGCGGGGGGAGAGCCTCCCAACATCCTGTGTGCGCCGGTGCCTCTCCCCTTAACTACCGGGAGGGAGACGCTGCCGTGGAGCTGCCCGCGGCCGGCCAGGACTTGTCAGGTCCATCGCGCTGCTGATGTGCTCGGCGCGGGACAGGCGCGGGCTGGCCGCGGCTGAACAGCTCCGCGCACTCAGCTAGAGGAAGCCGGAGGCCAGGGGCTAGGACTATGGAACCCAGGAGAGGTGCTCCCTCCGTACAAAACAACCATCGTTTCTGGGAAGCGATGTCGGTAGAGATAAAGTCCAGCTTGTCCCGTGACGCATCAGCAACAAACAGAAAGCATTCCTGCTTCCTTAAGATGGGGCCGGTTGATTCAGCCCAGGTGCAGGAGACTTGACTCTGAAGTATTGTTTCCTGGAAGCTGTTTGATGTTGGCACGGTTTTAAAAAGGCTGTGAAGTGAACTCCTGCGTCCCCCCCACCCTTCCACTTTGCGGTCTCTCTGTGGAGTAAAGCAATGCAGTGAAACTGAATTCTTTCACTCGCTCATTTATGTTTAAGTTATAAATTACATTACATGAAGCAAGAGAAGACAAAGTAAATATTTTGCAGAGTTGGTAGAGGTCCCTGCTTTATCCGGCTTATATAACTGAATTTCTATTTTTTTGGATTTCTGTTGTTCTGCTTTTGAAAATTGACATTTGCCAACACTACACCATTATCACATCTATTTCCTAGTATAAGAAAACTGTGGGAGCAGTTGGCAATTATTGATCCTTTAATAGTGAGCTGTGCAAACTGCAGAATTGAGATGAAATTAAATAATATTAATGGCCAAACTACTATTGATATAAATTGGGAGCAGGATTGGACTCTGAAAATGTGACATCCTCTGTTTATAAAACTTATTCATTATGGCCCTGATCCTGCAAACACTTAAGCACATTCTTGACTTTGCTACCATATTACCATTTGAAATCAGCGAGTCTGCTCATGATAGTATAGTTAAGTATTTGCAGGATTGGGATTTATCTTTCCCTTCTTCCACTCCAGGGAAATATGCTAGACCACTCTTTCTGATGTTTTCTAGCATTTTGTCTGGGGACCATAACTGTCCCTCAGTTACTGCTGTCAACTCTCTGAGACACCATCTTGAATTTCACACATACGATCTTCCCGCAGCACAGTTACATTTGACACTGAATGATTTTTTGTGGTGCAGAGGCTAATGTTAAGATGATTGGTACCAAAATTTTAACAGTAGATTTTATTTATCACTTTAGAGTTGCAAAATTAATTTTGGTAATGCAGTTAAGTGACTCCGTTTATACTTTGGAGTCTTACACCAATTGTGCTGCTCCACAAAACACCAAAATATAAATTAAATAGTATATAGAGGATGTTTAACAACCAAACAGTGGGAGTGTAGGTTGTGAGAGTCAAAAGAAGAGAAGTGCCGACAGCACACCAATGGCAGAGATGTACTCCAATTATATCACGCTTAACTAGACGTAATCACTGTCAAAAATAGAAATGTATCTATATCCTGAAGTTATTTGTCAAACTGATAGTGGTGTAAACAAATCTCATCCTATTGCCTCTTTCCTTCAACATACACAATAGGTTGATGTTTCCATCTAAACCAGGCTCTCTGTCAAATCCCTGTCCCATTAGCCAGAGAGGAAATTGCTCTCCCTGTTATTCCCACTTCCCTGATTTTTGTAGCATATGCGCTTACCACTTTATTTTTTTTTAAAAGTAATAAAAGCCCTGCAATATGCATCTGGCCTATTAATTTAGTTACACCAGAACATGGGAGTAGTTGGGTTTATTAGGCCTTGATCCTACACATGATTCCATAGGAGCAAACCCCTGCACTCATGGCACATCAGTTGTGGAAATAGATCCTTAAGAACGTAAGAGCGGCAGGATCAGATCATGGTCCGTGTTATTTAGTGGCCTGTCCCAGAGTTTCAGAGGGAGTGTACAGAATGGAATACTTATGGAGTCATCCACCCCATCTATTACTCCCATTTTTTGGTAGTTCGAGGTTTGGGATCGCCACAAACATTGGGCTGTGTCTGAGACCATCTTGGCTAATAGCCCTTGATGGACCTATTCTCCTTGAATTTATTTAGTTCTCTTTTGAATCCAGTTATACTTTACCTATCACAGCATTCCATGACAATGAGTTCTACCAGTTAGTTGTCTATTGCATGAAAATGTACTTCCTCTGCTGCCTATTAATTTCATTAGATGACTCCTGGTTTGATCAGATGACCCTCCTTAGGCTCTTACTATTCCTTCTATGTTACCAGAAGACTAAGCATAGGCCTGCCCTCATAAAAAAAACAAAGCACAGACCATTTGAAAAAAGAGCTGGAAGGCACTCATACTACAGCGATGAGCATGGTACCAGAACATATATAAAACAGAATAGAAAAGAAACAACTACATTTAATAAGAACAAATTTGGATACCTTCAAAACAGCAAACAAATACTAGCCAATAATTTTCTAGTTCATATAGTAAGGTCATTTATGTAATAAGCAGCCAATTTCTGAGAATTTAGAAATGACCTCTTAGAAGTTAAAGCCCTCTCGCTAAAGTGTTTATTCCACCCATGATACTCCTTATGGCTCTGATACTGCAAACATCTATGCACATGCTTAAATATATGCACTTAAAAAATCAGATTAAAGACAACTCGATGACTCATGTAAAGATAAGTTTGTCATAAGTGTTTGCATAACTGGGGTTGTATTTGCACAATATGTTTATGTATTTTACTGCTAAGATGAATTTCTCTGTTTTCTTCTATTTCGATGCAAGACACTGAACAACCAGGAAATGATGAAAAGTGAACGTCAATATATTGTATAAAAGAAAAAAAACAGATCATAAGTTTCCTCTGAATCTTCCATTTTGACATCCGGCCACAGAGTAGCAACAATGAGATAGAAGCTGCTCATGTTGCTGCAAGTCTTAACCATAAACAGTAATCATTAAGAAATGTGCATTGAAACAGAGCCCCAAAAAATCTACAGAACATTCATCTGATATAAGGACATGTTATTATCCCCACTGTACAGATGGAAAAACTGAGACAAGAAATTAATGCCAATGTTTTCAAATTTGACCTTGTTTGGGGTAACTCGGGTTTAGTCCCCTATGGGCTTGATTTTCAGGGGCACTGAAAACGCACACGCACACACCCCTACCTTATTAACCACAGCACCAAAGATGCGCAGATTCTATGGGTTTTATACCACTGTAACTCTATTGACTTCACAAAATTAAACTCAATTCCTCGTTCTGGCCCTACTGGTTCTCATGACTCAAGTGCACTGAACACTTTGGAACATGAGGAACTGTCACTCTGAATGTTTGCTTCAGTGCAGTTCAGTGCTAACTGCACACTTCATCTTGATGTGAAAAAAAAGCAAAGGAAAGAGAGAGCAAAAAGAGGAGGGAGCGGAAAGTGAGAAATGTGCTACTGGAAACTGGACCAGAGAGCACCTGCTATAGTAAGACCTCTACTTCATCCAAAAGAGTGCAAGGAAAGGACCCATTTGCCAAACAATATAAAATTACTACCTGTTTGATAGTTACATCTTACTAGGATTAATGTAAGCCTGCATTTGGGGGGGGGGGGAGTTAATTAAAATAGCAAAAGGGGGATACATAGTTCCTAAAATCATTCTTTGTGAAAGAACTACAAAGAGCAGACAAACATCAGTACATAACTGAAACTTCCAGTGTGGTGCTATCCAATACCAAAGCAAGGAAATCCCCTCTCTCTTTTTAAATTTCTTGAAAGCCCCTGATGAACTATGTGCACTTGCTGCTGTGTGACTGATACAAAAACAGATTGGGGGTTGAATGGATGAAAATTATGGCCAAAAATTAATAGATGCAGGTGCATGCTCCTAAGTGGAGATGGGAAATTAGTGAAAGAAGAGAGTGGGAGACTGAGAGGAAACAGAGAATTTCTTTTAAACTAAATACTTAAACAGTCGTCCATCCACTATCTGGGTCTCACATTCAAATATTGTACTTATTATGACTATGTAGATCATTATGCCACTACTTAGTGTTTCCTCTAAAGTCTTCCACTGGTGGGAAGTGTGCCCCTTTTGTAAGAGACCAGGGGTATGGCCCATAAATCACATGGATCCTTGAGGATTCATTAGGCCTTCCGTGGCTCTGCCTTGGCTCCATAGATAGTGTGGTTCAATTACCACACTGCCACAGACTCCCCAACCAGTGCTTGCCATTGGAATCCAATTTTTTTGGGTTCCCCAGTATAGAGAGGGGCTCTGAAAGAAGGTTAATGCCTGAGCAGATCAAATGGAATTGGAACTGAGAATCTGGCCCAAATTATTATTTCCAATGTTTTTTCTGGGGTTAGTTGCCCCTACTGATTTTGTTCCTACTGTGTGTTTGGACTTTTCATTTTAAAATGGTATTTATTTTAGATTAGGAAAAGAACAAAAACAAGTCTCCGTGAGTCATTCTAGGCTGAAAGCATACATTGTGTTCTGTTTTCATGAAAAGAGGTCAATAAAGCACCCATCATCCCCTTAATGCATGTGTGTAAGTTCGGTTATTGTCACTCAGTGATATGGGTACTACTGAGGACATGAATGGCCTCCTAAGTGCGCCATCAAATTGTGTTAACTTTAATTCCAAGGAGATTTATAAGAAAAACAATAAAGTGACCCTAGGAAATAAAGAAATATTGTGTAAAAATTAGAATGTCATGGGGGGGGAGCGAAAAAGGAAGAATATCAGATGTGGAGTAATGTTTCTGTGTGCCATGCATATGTGATGCTACTTAAAAGACAGTCCCTGAGTAGTAGTCCACACTTATTGTATTAGGAAGTACAGAATTATCTGTCGTGATAAATTAGTGGTATATATGTTACTATACGTTATGTTTCGGTCCTTCGCTATTGTGTCAATACCTATAAAAATGAGGAGAGGTGGGGCGGTTTTGGTGGTTTTGAAGAGGGTTATGAGTTCATGCATGCACATAGAAGCAGCTAAGAGGATTTGTTAGTGTGGTTTCCGCATGTTTATCAGTTATTTGCTTTGCACGTGTCTGTCATTTAGAAAGTTATTATTATAGTCACCCATTTTATCCTATTATCTACCTCATGCTTCATACATTTTTCTTTTCATGCTCATCTTATATTTGCTCCTTCTCGGCCTTAAAACTAAATGGCAGTTGTAGTCACACCATAAATTTGGTCCATTTATTCTTGTTTCATCATACAGTCTCTCTCTGTGTTTATCTTTCTGTTCCACACTGTTTCCTCCTTTTCAAAATGACAGCTGCTGACTTGACATTCTGGGGCTGATTCTACTCTCTTTCACATTGATATCAATCAATATTACCTCCTCTGAATTGCTGGAGCTACACCTGGTTACTGGTATAAAAGCAGAGTAAAGGAGAGGAGAATAGGGCCCAGTGTGTCTGAGAATACATATTTCTAGAACGTGAAAAGTTTCTCCGAGCTAGGTTATCACTTTAGGCACAGCCCTGAGCAAGGAATGGTGGGTAGACTACCCACCCCAGGAGCTGCTCTGAGAAGCATTGTGACTCAGACGACACTCTGAATCACAGTCCTCCAGTTTGTGGACAGCATTGTAATTTCCTTCTGGCCTACTCACCGTGTAGCCCCATTGACACCTGCACACTGCACCTATGGTCAGGGTAGCCCAAGTAGAGGCACTAAGGACATCGTGCCTCCATCTTGCTTCCTTGAGCCAGGGGATAGTCCACTTCAAAATCTCAGACCATCTAACTTTACAGGTTTCCCCATGGACTGTGGGTTTCCAGACCCTTCTGTTGGTCCTGGCAAAGCAGTCAATCCAAGCTTCTTCAAGTGCTGAGGGACAGCCTGTCCCTCACTACCTATAGTTGCTAGTGCTCCTGCTACCTCTTTCTCCTGCTCCATTCCCTCCCAAACACACAGGGCTGCAGTACTACTCTTGCAGCACTCAGCCCTGAGCACTCAGAGCTGGCTTGGGCGGAACAGCTCCCTCAGCCCCCAGCACTTCTGGCTCCCAGAGCCAATCTCCTCACAGGACTGGAAGGAGGCAAAGATCCTGACACTGCAGCATCTTTGTGTAGCATGACCCCTGAGATGAGAGAGATACGATGAGATATCGCTTTCCTCCTTTTCCCTCCTGCCTCTCCATGCTGTGAGGTACTGCTCGCACGCCATCATCCACTCCTCCCTCAGAGCCAGTTCCAGTGTGGCCCACTCTGCAAGTAGAAGCTGGATAGGGTAGGGAGCAGAGTTTGAGCAACTTTCCCATACCTACAATTTTACTGTTCTCTCCCAGGTGTTTGGCTGGACTATTGGATCACTGTGTGAAAGTGATGTACCTGCTGCACACACTGTATATGATAAGCTGTCTATACAGAGGAATCTCTCAAAAAGGGAACTGAAATGTGAAGAGGGAGAATATCCTGCAGAAAATATCTGCTGTAAGAAGTGTGCACCTGGTAGGTATCATTTTAAGATAGTTTATTGAAAAATAAAGAGGTGAATGGAAATGACCACCTACAGAACTGCATACTGCTCAATAAATATTCTATATACTGTAGCATCTACTGGGACACAGTGTAACAGGGCCTATCTCTGGCCCCCCCAATGACAGGACTACATTGGCTTCATATTTTCATTCAGAATTCCCTTGAGCACTGAAAACTGTACTCTATGGATTGGTCTCTAACCTTCTGGCATTTAGGCTTTTTCCCTAAAGGTGTACCTGGTTAATCCATGCTATGCTAACACCGTTCACATGACCTGTTCCAAACCCAGGTGGGTAATGCAGAATCTTAGAAAACACTCTTAAATATTTACTGAGTAAATGCCAATAATTTCCCTTGGATTTCAGACAAATCCACGTAAGCAACTTGAATCCATAGAAAAGCGCTGTGATAATTATATGCACAGTTTTCAAGGAGGTAAAAAAAATGCATTCATGCTCTTTTACCCACACAACTCCCCATTTGTACCTGTGAATGGGTATTTTCATTGAACAGATCATTTTGGTTACTAAATTTTCCTTGTTTTTAATAATTAGAATTTTAAATCCAACCTTGCATATGCTACATTATCAAAAAGGCATGTATAGATAGATACCCATCTGATTTATCGATAGCATGTAGAATATATTGATCCTGTCATTATTCATAAATTAGAAATTTTGAGAGATGAAGAGAAACAGAAAATCTGAAGCAGATCATCCAGCTGACAACTTTTAGGTGTAGATACTGCAATGTTCATTCTTCTTTTTGCATTTTTTTTACAGGTTCATTTAAACAGGCTGATTGCACAAAGGTCAACAACACAACTTGTGTACAATGCGAAGAAGGATCAACATTCATGGATTATCCCAATTACTACTTGGGGTGCAGAAGGTGCGGAACATGTGACACTAAACTTGGTACGTCTGTAAAATAGCAACTTAAGCAATAAACACTTTTCAGAGGATTAGACTGAGGAGTTACCGCAAGTCTTGAGGAACGGGTAGCATATAGTTACTATGTCCCAGGAATAAACCAGGGAGGAAATTGTGACAAAGTCACAATCTGGTGCCTGGATCCCCTTTTCTCAAGTGCTTAGGGGAGTATGCGATGCCAGTTCTTTTCCTGAGCAAATGCTCAGGTGCACTGGTTGGCACTTAGAGAGAACAAAGTTAAGGCTCTGTCCACTCCCACCTACCTGTGTTGGAGGGCAAGAAGTCCTTGGAGGTGGCTCTTCCACCCATAATATGACATGATCTGGGTAGCCCACTATGACATTCCGGGGTGCAATCCAGAGTAGTGAGAGGCTGCTACCCCTGGCCCTGCACCCTTGGGTGCCTCACAATACTTTACTGCTGTACTCCCAACCTGGGCCCCTCACAAACAGCCAAACAACATGCAGGTCACATCCTGAATATCTGAGTGTAACTGCAGCTGGCCAGCACACTCCAGTCACATGCTGGTTTCCACCAGCCTTGGTTACCACTTACAGGGTGACCCCGACACATTCCCATTCCTGGATTTTCCCCAAAAATGTGTGTTCTGCTCTGTCCAGCCCTCTCCTGGCAGGTATTATACATCCATTGCCCCTGTAAGGGGTCAAATGTACAACAGTTTGCTACTTTAATTGGAGTTACCAAACAATTCAGTTTAAACACAACACTGGATTAGTTGCAATTTAAGAATAAAACAAGTTTATTGAACTACAAAGAGAGGTTCTTAAGTGAGTACAAGAATAAGGTATTAAAGTCAGAAGTGATTACAAGAGAAATAAAGATAAAATGGTAACTATAAGTTAACAAACTAGACTTGGTTCAAGGTAAATTTCTTACCAAATATTTTCAGCAACAGGGCTGACCAAATTCTCAGGTCAGAACCCTCCCAAAGTCCAAAGACTGTTTCTTTTGTCTCCTTAGATCAGTGATCTTCACTATATTTCAAGCAGGGGCCACTATGGCAAAAAACCTTCAATGTGAGAGCCACATCAACCACTAAATTAACACATTGCTTGTTACTCCTTAATGATGTAATGTTACAGAGTGACTCATGTAACTAAAACTTTTGTTTGTTCGTTTCATTAATATCCACAGTTACGTTCCTATCTGCTTTTTCTCCTGTTTCACTTTCCGATTTTCTCTTCAACGGAATTAAGAATCTATCCATTCTTTCCAGTAATTCACTGGGGCCAAAAAATAATATACGGCACAAACAATTGAACATTCGGAGTTCTACATTGGTTGCTATGGTAATATTATGGTTATTATACAATGGATATACTTAGATGTACTTATTGGTGCACATCGTACCATGTGGTCAATGTGACGCGTAAAGAAGGCGGCATTTGATAGGCTCAGTAGATATTCTAATGTTAAAAATAAAATAAATTGGAATATAAACAATTAGTCAGGGAGCTGCACTTAGGGTCGATTGGAGCCACCTCTGGTTCCCAGGTCTTGCAATGAAGAACACTGCCTTAGGTGAAAAAGAGAGAGAGAGAGACAGACAGACAGACTGACTATCTGAGGTGTTTTTGCTCCTCCTTTTTATAGTCATCACCCTTTGAAATGCATTTTCCTGAGGGGTTACCCCTTGATAAAGTTCCTTCCAGCTGTGAGGGTGGAGACATGGGGTCTTATGGTGAAAGAGGTTCCATGTAGTTGTTTATTAAAATGCGAATCAATCTGTTTCTGCCTCCCTTTGCTGCTAAAGAATGGCCGCTTGAGCCATGATTACCAGTCAACTTTGATGACACTTGTCTAGCAGCACTAGCTTGTCCTTTGTCTTCGGGAAACTGGCCTCCCCATTCCCCAAACTCCCTTGGCCTGTGGCCCCGCTCCCAGCCCTCAACCGCAGCTCTGGCCCGGCTCCCAGACCCAGCTCTCAACCACAGTTTCCAGAGGGGTGTGGACCAGGTGGGGAGGCGGGGAAGGAGCAACGGAAAAAGTTTGGGGACCAAAAGTATGGATGGTATGAATACAGGGTTGCAGTCAGTCACACCCACCTTATGCCCCCTGAGTCCCTTGTGTTGGCATTTATCTTGGCTCACAATCAGGTCCACAGTGCAAACATTTTAGATATATTCAAACATTTTAGGTGGCATTAACAAAAAGTAAATCAAAAACAATCTTTCTATAATATCTCATTTTCAGAAGTTACTTTGAGTCCTTCCTGATGATAAAAAACCACATACACTAGACCAGGGGTGGCCAATCTGCAGCTTGCGAGCGCATAGGGCTCTTTGCTCAGACAAATACAGTACTGGGGAGAAGAAGGGGAGTGAAATTGACCAGCTGCCCCCAAAATTGACAGATCAGTGGGAACTGTCCCTGCAGAGAAAGGAGGGGGAGTGAAAGTGACGAGCTGCCTGAGGGCAAGGTACCTGTGGCTCTTTGTCTCTCACTGGTTGGCCACCCCTGCACTAGACAGTGCAAGATACAACTTGATTTTCTGACAAACAAACAGTCTGGAGTGTTTTAAAATGGACACACACACGTATAACACAAAGCAACCATTTGGGAGAACACAAATCTGCTCCCACTCTAGTTCTCTACTGATGCAGGTTTGCAGTTACTCCTCCTTAAACTCAGGGGGTGCTGCAGAAGCAAGGCATAGGAGAAATTTGTGCATAATATTATAAGAGGCATTTGAGGAAGCCCGTTTGCAGGTGACTGAGGGGGGTCACAAGTTACATAAAAAAGTTTCCAGTAAGGAATTGTTGTGTTAATTTTAATTAATTTAAATTTCATTTTAAAGTTATTGGAGGCTCAGGACCCTGAGCATCTTACAGTGTTTTGCACCTGATTGTGTCTGGCCCTCTGGCTTTGCAAGTGTGTGGGTGGGGGCAAAAGGAGCCTTCTCTTGCAGCCATGCTTCAACCCTCGGTGGTTGCTGAAATTGGCTTTTTTATGTGGGCAGTGGGATTCGGTTCCAGCAGAGTGTCTTTTCCTTTAATATCTCTTGAGATACTGCAAGGTCCCCAATCACACTCTGAATGCTTGCCTTACCTGGGACTCAAACTGCTGTCTGCTAAAGAAAATTATTTTTTAAAAGTCCTCTTCACATCTACATGTGTGACTAGTACTGTGTTACTGTATGGGTATCCTTTGCTGTTATAAGATCTCTGCAGTCAAGACAATCTTCCTAGCCAATACTGGATAAAAGCTGATTTTAAATAGGAAGAGCTTACTAGAAGAAAACTAAACTGGTTCAAACAAAGCCAAACAAAGTGACTCAGCGCAGCCCAACTTGTCCATTTTACCCAATGTCCAGTCCAGGGAAGTAGATGGACATGGGGAACTTCACCAAGGGTTGACACCAGCAGATGGTGCAGGAGATGCACAGGGAACCATTACAGAAATGGCAGCTAGCGCAGAACATTAATTATGAAAAGTGTCACAGAATGACGAATGAGAAAAAAACAGCTAGTGTTTTGTAATGCTAGATAGTAGTCCCCTTCCAGCAAAGCAAGTGCTTATTATCAGCTCATTTTTGTGGGGTTTGCTAGCAAAGGACTCCTTTCCTCTCTCCTCTTCCCAATCTCCCCCAATCAGAAGGAGCATGTAGAAAACAGTATGGTGATGCTTCCTATTATGACCAGTTCACATTGATGCATAAAACAATATAGCTAAAAGCACTTGGCTTGAGCATAGCATTTGCTAATAGTGCAATAAAATAATGAAAGTACCTTCTAATTGAAGAAAACTCTTGAGATTTATTATAGGTTTGGAAGTTGCAGAACAATGTACCATCACTCAGAACACAAAATGCAAGTGTGCCCAAGACCACTTTTGCAATTCTTCTGTCCCATGTAGACATTGCGATCCATGCGACAAGTAAGTTTGGGGTCTTTATTATTTAACTATTCAAATAGTGTGTAATTTAATGTGAATTAGCCAGGCTCAACCAGTTTTTCAATCTTAGTATGGCCTCTAAGGCATTGTTTAGACTAGGGAAAAAAGGTAGTAGTTTTTCAATTTAGCTCATTTAACTCAGTTGAAAGTCCCACTTAACATCAACGTAGACAGAGTCAAGTACCTTCTAGCTTCATTTTATTGGTCAAGTTATGGCCTAATAAGGTTTTTTGTTGAGTTAAGCTAGTTCTATTGAGCTCATTCAATTAAGCACTTTTTTCCTAGTCTAGACAAGGCCTAAAACCGTATAGGGTCCCCATTTGCATGCATGGTTTTCACAGCTGTGTGCAAATATGCATTTAAATGCATAAATCTGCACACACTTTTAATAACTCCCATCTGAGTTTTTCTGGCTTTGTCTCTGTATTTTGTTGGGGTGGATAGAAGATTGTTCCATGACGGGAGGTTATGGAATGAAGGATTGAATGGGTGAGGAAGTAGAGTTGGAAGGTCTGGCAATCCCAGAGGGTGACAGTCTATAGAGGAAGAGAACTTCAGGGAAAGCAGTAGGTGCCTTTTATAGGATCTTCTTCCAAAATCCCTTGGACTCATACCTCTCCAATCTCCCTCCCAGGAAGTGACATCACTCATTTTAGAGAGACAAGATGGGTAAGGTAATATCTTTTGGTCCAATAAAGGATATTACCTCACCCATCTTTTCTGTCTAATATTCTGAGGCCAACAAAGCTACAGCAATACTGCATACATCTCATTTTAGTCACATTGCTATTGCTATTGCCTAAAGAATTGGTATCCCTTCATTTACTGCACAAATTAATTTCCATCAGAAATCTAAAATTATGAAACCAGGGTTTTAGAGTGATTTTGACTGAAGGAATGAATCCCTCAGCATTTTAATTTCTTGTATGAGATTTTTTATTCTCTAATTTTGGTCTTTGTCACACACTGACTGCATCCCAAACTGGGGTCTTGGCAGAGTGAGAGATGTGTTTTGGTTCCTATTCATAAACACTCACGTCGGCCTGGTGCAATGGGTAACTCTGTATGTCTGCACTGCAATTATACACCCATGGCTGGCCCATGCCAGCTGACTCAGGTTCACGGGGCTCACGCTAAGCAGCTGTTTAATAGCAATGTAGAAGTTCAGGCTTTAGCTGGAGCCTGGGATCCTCCCACTTCACAGGGTCCTAGAGCCCAGGCTGCAACCTGACTATCTACACAACAGTTAAATAGCCCCTTATCCTGAATCAGTTGGCACTGGCCAGCCGTGGGTGTCTAACTCATACCCTCGTGTAGACATACCCTCTGTTTTCTGCTGCATGAGTGTTTGACAGATCTGTTGTGAATAAAGCCAGCATACTTTTCTAACTCATACCCCGTGTAGACATACCCTCTGTTTTCTGCTGCATGAGTGTTTGACAGATCTGTTGTGAATAAAGCCAGCATACTTTTCAATTCTATCAAGGCATGCACCCCCCAACCCACCCCACTCTTAGCGGGTGTAGGCAATCGTGCTTTTAGTATTGGGCACCTTAATGGATGGACCTGTTTCTGTCTCCCCAAAACCATCTCAGTCCCAATCGCTTCCTGCTTTTAAAAGGCAAGTAAAAACATTGTTCCAAAGGTGCTCGGGTTATTTTAGAAGGAGCGCTGCTGGCCCTTTCTTTATTACCTTTCTTTTCATGCCTCTTTCTGTATCAGGCTCCCTCATTTGTTTTATCTTGAGGATATTTTGTGTTTTTATTGTATTTCATTGGATTTTATCATGGCGTAGAGCACCTTGAGTGGCTCACAAGGCCACATGGGGGCACTCTGTAAATAGTGGTATTAACATCATTTACATTATGACTCGTGACTTCCAGGAAACTGGACTAAACATTAACACCATTGGAGGGCTACAGAAAGACTTCTTCCTTCCTACTAAACTCAAAACTCCACCACCTTGCTATATTAAAAGCCAGCTGGGAACAGGGGCATGGATGATCTTGCCTTCTTTTTGTGACAGATTGTGTTGTTTTTCCATCTTTAAATTATTATTAAATGCATTAATATTTTTCATATTTTCTCTAGGTGTGAAAATGGCGAAATTGAAAAAGCATGCACCTTGACCACCAATACCATATGCAAAACTAAAGGTGAATTATTTAATCTCGGTATCTGCCCAGCTGGAGGCAGCTGGATACAGTGGAACCAGTTATATGATGTAGGCCAGGTTGTGTGCGTTAGGCCCATGGCGGAGGCAATGTGGAGCTGCACCACTCTATACAATGTTTCCCAGGGACACCTGGTACACAGCAGGGGAGCACACCCACTGCTACACAAGGATACAGCATGGCCTCCACTCCATGACTGGTCAGCTCTGATGGCTGGGGTGGCAGGATCGCCCCTTTTAGAGTGGTTTGTATTTTAGGGGCCAGGAGAGGGGAGCAGTCCCTGTGGGCAGGAGAGAACAGGAATCATTTTTTTGCCTTGCCCTGGCACAGGGATGCGCGGAGCACTCACCTCCCCACCTGGCACACATCTATACGAGGGCCTTCCGCAGCCTGACCTGTATGATCTTATGAAGGGTTCCAGGTGTGGTGTTGTATTGCACTGTTTTTCTGCGCTTCGCCTCTATGTAAATTTTACAATGTTCTAAATTAGCAGGCAACTTCTGGTGGATCTATCTAGTGGTTGGAATCATAATCGCAATCCCATCACTATCAGTCATCGCTGTGTGCTGCTGTAAGTTAGTCTTATTTCTTCATCCATATTCTATACTGAATTGACTACCTAATTACTTAGTTAATCATAATTCTACTCGCTTGGGTGCACCACTCCAGCACCGATACGTACTCTGTGCTGGTTTTTATAATTCTTTGACATGGTTTGTTTCAGACAAGAAAAGATGGCATAATTTTGACTTGAACAAGCAGAAGCTGGATCAGGATGTTCACAAACCATACACCTCTGTGGTAGGTATCATTGCTTAGCATGGCTGAAATTCAGATTGGGGCAGGAGGCTAGCACTAGGCCCTCTGCACCACTTAAATCTGCATTGGGCCTGTGAAGATTGTGGGGAATGGGGAAGCCTGTCCTCCCTTTACTCTCTGGCTTTGTGAGAGTGAAATGAACTTCACTGTGGAGAGAAAGACACTTGGGGCAGAATTCCAAACTATTTTTGCCAAGTAAATAATAGGATTTGTCCATGTGCTTCCTACAAGCAGTTCTGAAAATGAAGTGTTTTGTACAGTATAACGTACACCTGGAAAACAAGAGGAAGTTTTCCAACTAGTAGAATCTTATTAAAGGTTTACCCTACCTGTCCGAGCTACCCACACAGGCTAGAAAGGATGTCAGGGATTTTATTCAGATCACTCCACTCTCTCTGCCTGAGTTCAGAGTCGAAGCTTTTACCTCCTAAATAGTCCGATCTGTAAACATGCATTGTTTCTTAGGGTAGACTGGGCTAGCTGAGAGCTCCCAGCCGCTGAGGATAAGGGAGGACATTGTGTCATTCTGTTGTGACTCTCTATCCTCTTAGCCCAGCTACAAACAGTACTGAGGGGCTCCATTCATCCAGTTCTCTATGGCTGAAGGACCGTTGCAATAGTGAGGACCATGAGGAAGCAGTGAGGGAGTGGGAGTGGGAAATGGTTTCTACAGAGGACCCTGAGAGAAAAAAGACATAATGGATTTGCTGGCTTGATTCACTAGGGTCAGATCATTACAGAAACATGCAAAAAGTGGCCCCAAGTTTGCTGGGGGAGAGCCTCATTTCACCCCCTTCCCGCCCACCACCACCAGATGTTTGGCTGTAGGGTGTGGACAGGAAGGGTGTGGAGCTGGGGGAAGCTACCTTCTTGCAGCAGCATCTCTCTCCAGCCTAGCAAGGAGCTCCTCACTTGGACAAAGGATCATTTTTCTCCTAAAGAGGGTTCCATGCAATGATTAAGCATTCGGAATAGCTAAGGTCCTGAGGTCCTTGTACTAGTCCAATGGCCCAGATAGAGTCCTTCTTCATTTCTGTTAGTCAGTTCAAAATTGGCTAGTGCGCAGTATTCTAAACATGGCCTGGCTACTAAAGAGAAGGGCCATGGATAAAGCTGGAGAAAACGTCAAGTTCCATAGCAAAGTTTCATGAAATTTAGTATTTTGCATAATTTGATGTTCTAAAAAATTTGGTAGTGGGAGCACAACCCCCACCCCCAGGTACAAAAGAGACTGTACTGCTGAAAGAATAAGAGAAGATGGGAATAAGTGAGAAAACTAAAAATTTAAATAACCAAGAAAAAACTGGGGACAGGGAGGGAAACTCTACAATCTGCAGGGCCTCCTTTACATTTTTTTCTTTATCTGTTTCCAGGAAATGGAGCCCCTCATGTACACAGGTATGAAATTACATTTTACTTTCTCAATAGGAATTTTGAGTTTAATGCCAGGTCAGCCTCTGTTTCGAAGGGCTGTCACTCCTCACTGATTTGTAACTCTCCTAACTAAATAAATGTCCGATGGGGGAACAATCCAGCACAATTTTCATTGATATTAAATCAAAGAAAGTTTTGCCTCAGTAGGGCCTGCAGGCCTTATATTTCTTGACGCATGTTAGAAGGAATCAGTTATTGAAAAATCTGAAATATTTCTGCTTGGATAAGCACCCAAATGTCTTCCTGATTGTTAAAAATGGGAGTATATGCAAACTTTTGGAGACATCATCCCACAGGGGACTAACTAGGAAACCAAATACTGGCAACCAGCCAATACTGGATCTCAGGTATTCATATATTCTGATTTCCTGGACTCTGCAGCTTCCAAAGGCATTCACCATGTATTACAGATCATGTAGTACTGTAATGTAGTCGCACACAAAGCCTAGATGATAGGTTTCTAGATACCAAATTGATAAGTGCATGAGTCAAGCAATGGAAGTATCATCATGGAGTAGTTCATGTCCCAACTATGAGGATGCCAAAGGTGTGTGTCTGCTTGACATGACCTTCATAAATTTGGTGATGGGAGGAAGGAAAGAAAAAAAGGTCCTACAGAAAGATCTGAGAGCTTATTTGAAGTCCCGGGAAGGGGATATGGGTCCATACCTGCACATTTGAATTTTCTAACAGAAGGGAAAGTATAGACCCGTACCTACTATGAATTCCTCTGTAAAAGACGCTGACTCTCCCTCTCTCATTTAGGCTTGAAATTTCATCTGTTTTGAATAGGAAAAAAGTGTGATCTATTTAAAACACGAGAAAGATCAGTAAGATGCTAGTGCCATGAGTTTGTAGTTTCAAATGTTATTTGTAGTTCCAGATGTTGACCTGAGCACCCACGTTCCTGCTATTGTGGAGGAGATGACACTACCACAAGTCAAGTCTTTCGTTCGGAAATACGAAATCCCAGAACCTGCCATAGAGCAGATCCTCCAGGACCATTCAAATGATTCAGCTGAGCAGAAAATCAAATTGTTCCATGTCTGGTATCAAATGCATGGGATGAAGGGGGCTTATGGAAATTTGATGAGCAGCCTGAGAGAATTAAAAATGCGTGCTGTTGCTGATAAAATTGAGAAAAAAATGAATGCGGTCACTTCCAGCACTCAGGAAAATGGAAAATCAAATGTCAAGACTGCTGAGCAAAGCAGTGCCCATTCTGATGGATATTTAGCACCATAATGTGTAGTCAGTGGAAAAATATTTCTAAACATATTAGTATTATTTTTATGTTGTAAATAACAAAGCTTTCAAATGCCATTTCCTTCAGCAGTTCTACCTGATTACACAAGAGGTGAGTGAACAAACACAAACAGCATGACTAATTTCTAGAGATGCATCATTGTGCACTTCAAAAATTCTGAGATTTTCCAATTCTTTGTGAAGGACTGTGAACACAGATGCTGGAGAGCATTCACTAAAAAAGCTACATCCTGGAAGTTCATGCAGAAAACTCACAATGCTTCTGTCACACCCACAAAAAACTAGTAGTCTGCCAACCTTTTGGAATGAAGATTTAGTTAAAGATTTATAGTCCCAGACACTGGATGACCTTTGTGTTAGTTATGCTGAAATTATGGTTAGAGCTATTTTCCTTATTATTAGTGCAATGTAAAAGAATGAAAACTCTGGTGTTATGTTTACAAGAATATTTTCAGCAAAAATGTTTAAAGAAAAAAAAAGATTTCAGTTATTTTAAAGTTAAAGGCTAACTTTAATGTAATCAGTAAACATGTTAAAGTTTTATTCAGATGAGAAGTCCCATTCAAAGTCAATGGGGCTATTCACTTGTGTAAGCATTTGCAAGATGAAGAATATACTTGTTTTTATAGTTTACTTTAAATGATACTTTCCGTTGTGAAAGCATGTGCACATGTACATAGTTCATGAAGGGCCCCAAACTAACCTCAGAAATACGGGTGCAGCTTCCATTGCCTTCTACCATAATCATGATGGTCCTTTCTAGTCTTAAAAAAAAATCTACAAAATGAAATGGGAATTATGCCTGTATAGCTGAAGGACAGAATGGGATCCTCAGTTTTTAAAGGTACGTCATACTAGCTGTGATCCTCCCAGGCCTCAGTGTTTGATATTAGCTTTTCTAATGCAAAATTTTAAAGTAAGATACAAGAAGCAATAAAAAAAGAGCTTGAAATACTGTATGGTTCTTTCTTTTAATTTGTATAAATTGGCCTATAATAACCACAGTTTCAAGATTTCAGATTCCTGGTGTCAGTAAACCATAGGAATGAAAAGTGAGAGCTCCATTCATCTCAGGACCATATGAAGCCTAGAAGGCTGTGCACCAGGCCAGTTTAATCAGTATGTCTGGGCTGCCACGTAATTTATCCACCTCCAAAAGAGCCTAGGGAACTGCAGAGCTACTCTGTGGAAGGGAAGGTTAATCTGTAAGCCTATGTTAGCGTCCTATTTCCTGTGCACCAAAATTTCCTATACTGGACCTATTTCCTTTTCTTCCTCTTGCTCCTAAATCCCTTACATAGCTCCAAGAGAAAGTGAGGTGTGTAGATTTGCTTCACTGTATCATCATTTATCCATCATGTTAATTTTCGTGTATCCAGGGTCAACTGGGTTAAAAGAAGAAAAAACTAGCTACCTGGGCTGTCTGTGGAGTGAAGTCTCCCATCTCGCATGACTTCTGTGGAGGGCTCTCCCTTATCATTGAAGTCCAGGAACTGTTTTTCCCTCCCCACTCACTGAATCTATGCATCTTAATGTTAGGCTGAGAATTTTCAGCTTGATGAATGTTGCTCTTCCTCCTGACTGAGCTTTTCTGGTCACATGATGCCTTTACAGGTTTTTCTTTGACTCACTGACTATCAGTCCTCCAACAGTAACTGCAGCCTGTGTTAAGGCATCAGGGGTACGTTAGTCACACTCAGTGCATCGCCTGACACTGCTTCCATGAACCTGATTGCTACTATACACAAAAAGTATGGACTTGATTCTACACTGGTCTGCACCTTGTGCCTTTGCTCCCATTTACACCTGTTAAAGGGGTTGTAAACAGAAGGGTAGCACTTTGCTCAAGTGTAAATGATTACATGGGTGCAGTGCAAAGGAGCATCAGGTGCTGTGAATCAACTATAGAGCAAGTTGGAGCAGCTCTGTAAACCTGAGGTCAGTATTAGGGGTCTGCTACTAATGATCATGCTGCAAGTGAAATACAGTAAATCTTCCAATTTTCCAGGGGCTGGGAGGGCTGTGAAGGAAAGTGTGACCTGAATGGATCCCAGAGCTAAAGCCAGTGTGAAAGAGATAAATCTGAGTCTAAAATGAGAGGCAATTCTCTCAGTAAGGTATCTCTGAGAAATTTCAGCCATTCTTGGTTCTGTCCATGGAGTTTTTATGGCTATAGAGCCTGCATCTAGTTTAGGATCCACAACTCCATCTCAATTCTTATGTGGAACATGCATGCTGAACATTTGAAAACATCCTGACAAGTGTGGAGCAAGACTTCACATGTGGTACATACCTAGACATTTAAAATGACCAACACACATGTATTAATGCCAGTCAGTAGGCTGATGTCGAGGCAGAGTGTCAAAACACCCACAATCTTCCTCACTTTATAGGAACCTCAAGTAGCCCTCTACTAATTGCAACTGCACCTAGGAGACCAGTGATCTAACTTCTGTGTTCATTCCTTTGCACATGATCAGGAGAGTTGCTGAGCTGAACTGCAACGGGCACACACATCTCATGCCCTTAGGACTGATTTTGTGTCCCCTCTCCCACACTGTAGCTCTTTTATGCTGTTCCACTACCATAAAGGGGATGGAATGACTTCCTAGGAATTCCAACGTGTAGGAGTAGCATAGGGCTAATATGAACTGGCCTATGCTACTTTTCTATGCAGTCCCAGTGTAGGTGAAGAACAAGAAGAAGGGAGAGAGTGGCTGGAACATTCTATAATCTGTCATGCCACAGTGGCCATGCCAGACTCCTAGAGCAGGCCTGAATTAGGAAGGCACTAAAAGTAGTTTAAAGGCACATCTACATCCTCACCTCTTGGGCTCTCATTCTGGCTTCACTTACCAGAAGGTGCAGCACAGATTACAGCCCGTCCCCTTTATTTTTTTGACCAGTGCGAACTATGGGTGCCCATTTCTTAAGGCTGGAGTGGGTCAAACAGCTTAGCCAGTTCGGAACAGAGCGGCCTTAAAATGAACATGCCAAACCTCTTACATGTGTAGCAATTAAATGTAGTTTAGATACAATGGAATTTCCCAAACAAGCACTGTCAGACAGATTGGTTACAATAAAAAAAACCCCTGAGGAGTGAGTCATTTTCCTTCTGAGAAGGCTGCAGATCTGAACCCAGAATACTATTAAACCTGCTACTCATTACACCTTTATTTTTTAAACTGCAACATGGGGCTGCCACAGATCAAGTGACTATACTGGCGGGCCAGAGGTTCGTAACGATTATAGTTACACTTTAAAGCACCTTTTACGGATAATGGCTATATCATGCACAGAGCCAGACATTCAAAATGCCTCAGCATTGGGTAGAGCTCAGTTACAGACAGACTGGGGAGAGTTCAAGTGAGAGCACCAGAAGGGATAGAATGGTTAGAAAATGAACCCTACTACACATGGAAAGCTAAGAGAACTGAACGTGTTCAAGCTAAAGAAAAGCAGACAGGAAGGAGAAACTGAAACTCTCTGTACATGCATAAAGTGCCTTAACGTGTGGAGACAGAATTATGAAAGGAAACTGTCCTGAGGAGACAAACTGTGCAAAACACCTATTAAAAAACAAAAATACAGATTTGCATTTGTTCAAAAGCATTCCCGGATAAGCAGGTATTTTCAAAAATCCTTACAAATGCCTAATGGTTTGAAAACCAGCTCTCTCCATAAGAGCTAAGAAATGCAGCATTATGCTCTGACAGGCTGTAAAGCTTCTTTAAAAAGATAGCACTGTAAGTGAAATCCCTTTAGATGGGTGCGAGCATTTTGCAGTGCCTAAGTCCTTTCATGGATCTCACCTCCTGTGCCCAGGGGAAAAACCACTCCTCTGACTCTAGAAGCTCTGTAGCCAGTTCCTGGGGCCAAGAAATGGCTATTCTCCATAGCACGCTACCTGCCAATGCTTACGTGGGCTATTACTGTGGAGGTTTAATGCTCACAGTGCTTCAGAGAGAGGGTTTTGGAACAAATTTGGATGGAGGAGCCAACAAAAGAAGAAGCTGATATGAGCCATCTTTCCACAGGAATGGGAGAGGCTGGACAACAGCCCACAGGAAGAGTTTCCAGGAAACCCAGGAATCACAGCATAAGGAGCTAATGATCCCTGCCTCCTAAATGCCTTGCAGAGATATTGGTATGCTTGGGTTGTACCACGGGAAGATAAAATATGGCCCATAGTTTGGAGACAGTAAGGTAAGAGAAAGATGGAAGGTTGATTTCACCAATCTGGCTGTTTTAGATGCACTGCCTCCCAGTTCCCCCTCTTGGGATATTTATAGCACGTCCAGCGCTGTGGTATCTGTGCACCTTCAATCATTACATAAATCTGGCAGGTAGGCTGCCCCTGGAGCCTTAGACTGCCCCTTTGGGTCTTTCTCTCTGTTACCAGGCACGTGTGGATGGATTTCCCTCTAGTGCGCAATCTACAAAAGCAAAGATGGAAAGGTGGGTTTCCATCGAGCCCTGAAGTTTCTAAAACTCATGGGCATTCTGAACTGTTGGGCCAGGCACTAAGAAAGCTCTGGTCCCTCTTCCCATTAGCCTCACTCACATCAGGGGCAAATCGGTGTTTCCTGTGGGCTGCAGCTCTCATGTTAGGTTTCACTGAGAGAAAAAGTAAATCCCTCAGATAGCCCTGACCAAACCGATGGAGGGTCATGAAGATAGCGAATAGAACCTTGAATTGAATCCAGTATTTAGTGAGGAGTCAGTGTTGTGTCTAGGGCTATGTCTATTGGTGGTGGTGTGTAGTGTGCATGGAGGTACATGCTGCAGTGAAAAAGCAGGCTGCCTCCAGACTGCGGTGTGTAGCTACACATCAGTGAAAAACTCTGCAGAGGGGAGGAAGCGGGGAAAAGCTTCAGTAACTTCCCACTTCTGGAGCCTTTCACTGTGGCAATGAAAGTCTCTGGCAGAGGATGGGCAGCGGAGGAAGGCTCAGCCTTTCCCCACCGTCCACACCCTGCTACTTGTCTTTCCCTGCTGCAGGGAAAGGCTCTGGCAGTGGGGAGGCAGCAGGACATTGCACTGCTAAAAACAGCAGTGTGGACTGGGAGGCAAGGCGTGGGGGGTACAGTAGGGTACCAACACGCCTCAGGCATGTCTTTACTTGCCTAAGCTGTGCCTCATAGTTTATGTGGTTAGATACACCCATCCCGGGGGGAGAGGGGATGTACTTATGTATATACAACACATGCTGCTGATAGAAGCTTGTGGTACAGATGTACTTGCAGTGCCACAGTGGTGTGTGTTATGATGTGGCTCTGAAGGGAAACAGACATTTTTCTGCCAGCTGGTTTCCTCTTACTCTGGGACAAGATAAAAAAGGATCAGTTTTCACTATCCAATTAAATATTTTCTGTATCTCAATCATGTCTCTTTTACTCGTTTTTCCTTCCATTTCTGTAGTTGTTCCGACCACTCTGTGAACTATTTTGATCGATAAATCAAGTTGAGTTAAAATAAACTTAAAAAACCATAAAGAAAAATCCAATTTTCTGTTATTTTTGTTCAATGGAAACAAAATGCCATTTTTTCCCCTCAGACAACTAGATTTATCTCCTTAAATGTTTTAGTCTTAAATTTAATTGCCCACCAGATGGCAATGTGTACCAAGAGTTTCCATACCAATGATACTAGATTTTCTGCTGATCCTGTGACGCTACAACTACAAAAATCCACTTCAGACAAGACCTGAGGCTGTTCTCTTTTCATCCCCAACTGGATAATACATGAGGAATTCCACAAGCATACAGTTCTGGTATTGTGGGAGAACTTTTCCTCCTCCTGCCAGCTTTTCTGTAGAGGGAAGGATTTGTCCCCATCAGGAAGTTTTCCTGATATACAGCTTAAGTTTTCTTTTTAATTTCATCCCATTGCAATCCAAGAGCTTTAGTCCACCCCCTGTCTCTCAGGGAGTGAATTGGAATTTGGTACTTAGGAATCGTTCTTCAAAGGGATTCACAGTGCTGAGTAGAAGACCCTACTCCACAAGTGGAATTTTAAGATCCCAGGATTGTGCTTCTAATCAGACCTTCTTGCACACTCTAAATAATTCCTCTCTCCCTTCTTTGCAGTTGTAGACAGCTGCATTGTCCCTCCCTGAGTCATCACCAGGCCAGGCTAAACCTAATCAATTCTTAATATCCCTGGAATCAATCCCTGTAAGTCCCTCATTTTTAATGAGCTTCTTTGAGCTCCAAATTGTCTGCCTCCATTTAATGTAAAGCTTAATTCGCATCGACCTGGAATAACAAGTGCCCGAGGTTCTGCTCGCTCAAGGGTTGTGAGACTAGGTTGATTTCCAACACGTTCCTCATCGACTGGATGGGGACCCTCATGTACTCATTCCCACCCATTCCACTCCTGCCCAAGGTCCTTCTGAAAATAAAGAGGGACAGGGCAAACGTTATACACATCGCTCTGGCCTGGCCGAGATAGCACTGGTTCAGCATGCTGCTGGACCTCTCAATCGCCCCACCCCTGGAGCTCCCGAGGCGACACGACCTTCTCTCCCAGGACCATGGTCACCTGTTGCACCCAGACCTGGACTCCCTGCACCTCACGACCTGGAGGCTCTGTGGCTGATGGAGGGAGAGAGACCCTGCTCGGCACAGGTCCAACAAGTCCTGCTTGGCAGCAGGAAACCTTCCACACTGGTTGTGTATCGGGCTAAGGGGAAACAGTTTACCTCTTGGGTGGAGTCCCAGGGCATTCCGCCCAGCCTCTCACCTGTACAGGCGATCCTGGAGTAACTGATCCAGCTAAAGCTCCAGGGTCTGGTGCTGACCTCGCTGAAGGTTCACCTGGCGGCCATTTCAGCCTTTCATCAGCCGCTAGAGGGGAGATCCCTGTTCTCCCATCCCATGTCGGTCAGGTTTCTCAAGGAGGTGGAGAAGCTTTATTCGCAGGTCCGTGTCCCGGTGCCTCCCTGGGATCTCAACCCGGTCCTCTCGAGATTCATGGACCCCCACTTCAAAGCCATGGCTTCATGCCCTCTGCTCATGCTTTCATGGAAGGTAGCCTTCTTGGTGGCCATTACCTCACCTAGGAGGGTCTCCAAGATTAGGGCCTTGACATTGGAGTCCCCTTATACAGTATTCTATAAGGATAAGGGGCAGTTGAGGCCGCATCCAGCCTTCCTGCCCAAGGTGGTTTCCCAATTTCATTGTAATCAAGATATTTTTCTCCCCATATTTTTTCCCAAACCTCACGGTTCGGAGGAGGAGAGGAGATGGCGTTCGCTGGACGTGAGACAAGCCCTGGCCTTCTACATCAAGCGTACAAAGCCATTCCGGAAATCAATGCACATCTTCATCGCAATGGCTGACTGGATGAAAGGATCACCTGTCTCCACCCAGCACATCTTCTCGTGGATTACATCTTGCATCAAGTTCTGCTACGAGCAGGCGAGGGTGCTGCTTCTGGGAACCATCACAGAACACTCAACCAAGCCTTGTCTACAGCCTTCCTGGAGAGAGTGCCCCTGCAAGACATCTGCAAAGCTACCTCCTGGTCGTCGGTGCGTACCTTCATGTCACACTATGCCATCATTAAGCAGGCGAGAGAGGATGGAGGATTCGGCAGAGCGGTGCTGAGGCCAGCTCACTGGTAATTCCTACCTACCTCCGAAGGTATTGCTTGTTAGTCACCTATAGTGGAATGGACGTGAGCAAGCACTCGAAGAAGAAAACAAGGTTACTTACCAGTAACTGATGTTCTTCGAGATGTGCTGTTCATGTCCATCCCCCCCCCCGCCCCCCCCGTCCCTGCTGCTGGAGCTGGCAGAAAGAAGGGACTGAGGGGGCGTGGGGCCGGCAGTGTGTCATATACCGTGGAATGTGCACGGTGCTCCAGGGGGTGCCGGAGCTGGCCCTACGGGATCTGCTAAGGGGAAAAAAGTCCCAGGAACCATGCACAGAGGCGTGCACACACCTATAGTGGAATGGACAGAAGCAACACATCTCAAAGAACATCAGTTATTGGTAAGTAACCTTGTTTTATATTATCTTATATTATTTAAGAAATCCTATAAAAGCATGTAACTACATACAATGGAATTTCCCAAAGAAGCACTATAAGATCTAGTGGTTAAAATAAAAAGCCCCTGAGGAGTGAGTCATATTTTCCCTCTGAGAAGGCCACAAACGTGAACTTAGAATATTATTAAACCTGATAGTCATTACACTTTTATTTTTTACACTGCAACATGAGGCTGCCTAATAAATAGAGTGAATGTAATAGTGGGGCAGAGGTAGGGTTCATTACAACTATAGTAACACCTTAAAGCATCTTTTACACTAAAGGTTAATGGCTATTTCATGCACAGAAACAGACATTCAAAATGCCTCTCAGCATTGGGCAGAGCTCAGTTACAGAGAGACTGGGGAGAGTTCAAGTGAGAGCACCAGAAGGGATAGAATGTTTGGAAAATGAAACCTACTACACATGGAAAGCTAAGAGAACTGAACGTGTTCAAGCTAAAGGAAATCAGACAGGAAGGAGAAACTGAAACTCTCTGAACACGCATAAAGTGCATTAACGTATGGAGACACAATTATGAAAGGAAACTGTCCTGAAGAGATGAACTGTGCAAAACACCTTGTCACGTTGGTTGGCTTGAGGGGGGAGGCATTTGTTGTATTGTTTAACATCAATATGTCAGCATCATAATAATTCATGTGCGATATGCCATGTCAGGTACTGTTAGAAAGGCTATAATGTGCTAAGTAAGATGATGATGTTTATGTTCATGTCTTATATGTGAGATGGAAGTTATGGATATGTTTGATATATCAGCCTTTCAAATTGTGCTGTCTGGGTAACGACTCAGACAGGATAGCTGCAGAACAATAGCCTGCTTAATGGTCCATTAAGACATTCCCAGGTGCAAGGGACCCAGGGGGAGAAGCCAGGGATATACCTAATGAGTCACCAGGACTTCCCCAGGTGACTCTGGACTACTTGCCCATGTGACCCTGGACTTCATTTTAGTTCCTGTAAAACTCCACAAACAGCATGGCCAGAGCCAGGAGGTATATAAGGCAGAGGCCTGGGGAATCATTTTGTCTTGCAGTCGGGATTCAGCTTCAGCTACCAACCTACCTCTGGATCAGTTCATCTGCAACTGAACTGAAGCTGTGAAACAAAGGATTGAGACCCATCCAAGTACTGGATGTATACTGGAGGACTATATAATACCTGCAAACTCCACAATTCTTCTAGAAACCTAATGCATATGGACTTTCAAGGCATTTGTATGTATCTGATTACTTTAATCCTTTAACATTTTTCTTACGGTTTCTTTCTTTCTTTTTATAATAAGCCTTTAGTTTTAGTTACTCAAGTATTGGCTGGCAGCGTAGTATTTTGGGTAAGATCCAAACTTATATTGATCTGGCACTGTGGCTGACCCTTTGGGGTCAGAGGGAACCTGTTTAGTAAAGAGCATAGAGTTTAAATAACTGGTCTCTTTACTGGACCTAGTGGCTGATTGGGAGCCGGAGACTGGAATGCAGTAAAGGGCGCTGTGTGTATTTGTATGCTGTCTTCTCGATAACCAGCGTGGGGAATCAAAAGCACAGTTTGTGACTGGTTGGGAAGTCTGACTTCAGTGCCACCCACCAGTGTTGGGAGAATCTGCTCTCCTTTTACATCCTGCCCAACTTTGGCATTCTCAGGTGACTGCCCTAGGCACGAAAGAGTCACACACCTATTAAAAAAACCCAAAAGTACAGGTTTGCATTTTGTTCAAATGCTTCCCCGGATAAACAGGTATTTTCAAAATCCTTAACATACCCAAGCTGCCATTGGTTTGAAAACCAGCTCTCTCCATAGGAACTAAGAAATGAAGCTCTGAGCTCTGAGGGTCTGTAAAACTTCTTTTAAAAGATAGCAATGTAAGTGGAAGGCCTTTAGATGAGTGTGAGCATTTTGCACTGCCAAAGTCCTTTCATGGATCTCACTTCCTGTGCCCAGGAGAAAACCACTCCTCTGACTCTATGGGATAGGAGCTCTGTAGCTCAATTCCTGGGGCCAAGAAATGGTCATTCTCCATAGCATGCTCCCCGCCAATGCTTACGTGGGATATTAGTGTGGAGGGTTAATGCTCACAGTGCTTCAGAGAGAGGGTTTTGGAACAAATTTGGTTGGAGGACCCAACAAAAGAAGACGCTGATATTAGCCATCTTTCCACAGGAATGGGAGAGGCTGGAAAACAGCCCACAGGAAGAGCTTCCAGGAAACCCAGAAATCACAGCATAAGGAGCTAATGATGCCTGACTCCTAAACTCTTTGCAAAGGTAGTGGTAGGCTTGGGTTGTACCACGGGAAGATAAGATATGGCCCATAGTTTGGAGACAGTAAGGTAAGAGAAAGATGGGAGGTAGGCTGCCCCTGGAGCTTTAGACTACCCCTTTGGGTCTCTCTCTGTTACCAGGCACGTGTGGATGGATTTCCTTCTAGTGAGCAATATACAACAGCAAAGATGAAAGGTGGGTTTCCATTGAGCCCTGAAGTTTCTAAAACTCATGGGCATTCTGATATGTTGGGCCAGGCACTAAGAAAGTCTGGCCTCTCCTCCCATTAGTCTCACTCACATCATGGGCAGGTTCGTGTTTCCTGTGGTCTGCAGCTCTCATGATAGGTTTCAGTGAGAGAGAAAGAGTAAATCCCTCAGATAACCCTGACCAAACCTATGGAGGGTCATGAAGATAGTGAATAGAACCTTGAATTGAATCCAGTATTTGGTGAGGAGTCAGTGTTATGTCTAGGGCTACGTCTATTGGTGGTGGTGTGTAGTGTGCATAGAGGTACATGCTGCAGTGAAAAAGCAGGCTGCCTCCAGACTGCGGTGTGTAGCTACGCATCAGTGAAAAGCTCTGCAGAGGGGAGAAAGCGGGGAAAAGCTTCAGTAACTTCCCACTTCTGGAGCCTTTCACTGTGGCAACGAAAGGCTCTGGCAGAGGATGGGCAGCGGAGGAAGGCTCAGCCTTTCCCCACCGTCCACACCCTGCTACTTGTCTTTCCCTGCTGCAGGGAAAGGCTTCTGCAGTGGGGTGGCAGCAGGACATTGCACTGCTAAAAACAGCAGTGTGGACTGGGAGGCAAGGCGTGGGGAGTAGAGTAGGGTACCAACACGCTTGAGGCATGTCTTTACTCTACTTGCCTAAGCCGTGCCTCACAATCCACGCGACTAGTTACACCCATACTTGGTGGGATCTACGTATGTATGTACACCATATGCCGCCAAAAGAAGCTTGTGGTGTAGATGCACCCTACAGTGCCACAGTGGTGTGTGTTATGAGGTGGCTTTGAAGGGAAACAGATTTTTTTGTAGCAACTGGTTTCCTCTTACTTTGGGACGAGATCAGTTTTCACTATCCAATTAATTATTTTCTATATCTCAATCAAGTCTCTTTTACTCATTTTTCCTTCAGTTTCTGTAGTTGTTCTGACCACTCTGCGAACTATTTTGATTGATAAATTGAGTGAAAATAAACTTAAGATACTCAAAGGAAAAAGAGAATTTTCTGTTATTTTTGTTCAATGGAAACAAAATGCCATCTTTTCCCACAGACAACTGGATTTATCTCCTTAATTGTTTCAGTCTTACATTTAATTGCCCACCAGATAGCAATGTGTAAAGATACCAGATTTTCTGCTTATTCTGTGACACTGCAACTACAAACATCCACTCCTGACACTTCTCTTTTTTTCACCTCGGCCCCCCCGCCCCAACTGGATAATACATGAGAAATTCACAAGCACACAATGCCAGTATTGTGGAAGATCTTTTCCTCCTTCTGCATGCTTTTCTGTAGAGGGAATGATTTGTCCCCCTGTCATGAAGGTTTCCTGATATTCAGCTTGTTTTCTTTTTAATTTCAATCCATTGCAGTGCAAGAGCCTTAGGTCTGGTCTACCTTAGAGAGAGTTGTCGACAAAAGTCAGCTTTTGTAGACAAAACAGTGCTGGCGTACACACCACAATCACGCCTCCTCCTCTCCCCTCTGCCCCTCACTCACAAAACTGCCCTGTTTTTCCAACAAAATAAAACCACTCAACAAGAGGTGTAGGACTTTTGTCAGCTTAGTGATGGTGATGCAGCGTCAATGTAGACACTGCATCCCCTTACATCAGTGGTGGGCTGTCATTCTTGTCAATTTCAGAAATCAAGAAGAAAGCCCAAGCAGCTGGTTCACACTCCCTGTTGGGAGTGGGGTGAGAAGTCCAGGCTATTGCAAGTCTGAACGGCTGGATCCTGTAGGGCGGCTGGATCCTGGCTGCAATCCGGGATGGGAGAAGCTGCAGGCAGCTTCTCTGCCAGCTCCCCACAGGGAGCAGGGCAGCCTTGTCAATTTCACAGCTGGGGACAGGGACTGGAACCTGTCTCCTGGAAGTGAGAATCTGAGTCATGAAATTGACAAGACTGGGAGCAGGTGGGAGGGGGATGAGAAGCTGGGGCAGCTGGATCCCACTCCCTGGGGCAAGAAGCGCCAGGCTGCTTCCCCCTGGTGACTTCCCCTGGCTCCAGGTGGGGAATGATGATGGAAGAAGCCTAGGCCCGGATCCTGGTGGGGAATGGGAAGGGAAACCCGTCAGGAGCCAGCCCGTGGGGCTCCCAGCAGGGAGCTGAGAGACCAGTCTCTCAGCTCTCCACACTGCCACTCTTAGGTCAGTTGAAATGCTTCTGGTGAGGACTCACGTCACCAACACAAGGAGGGCAATGTGGACATCAGCCACTGCATATATTATGTTGACTTATTTTTTGAGTTTAGACAAAGCCTTAGTCTGCCACCTGTCCTTCCGTGAGTGAATTGGAATTTGGCATGTAGGAATCGTTCTTCAAAGGGATTCACTCTGCTAACTAGAAGATCCTACTCTACAAGATCCCAGGGCTGTGCTTCTAATCAGATCTCTTTGCACACCCTAAATAATTCCTCTCCCACTTCTTTGTACTTGTAGACAGTTGCATTGTCCCTCTCTGAGTCATCACCAAGCCAAGCTAAACCTACTCAATTCTTAAGATCTCCTCATGAATCAGTCCCTCATTTTTATTGAGCACTTTGAGCTCTGAATTGTCTGCCTCCATTTGATATAATGTTTAATCCTGTCATTGTTAATTGACTAATTAATCCTCAGTAAACTTCCAAAGGGTGACAAATCACCCCATTTTACAGATGAAGAAACTAAAGCAGATATTGCAATGATGCCACTTAGCAGTCAAGCACAGCCCTGGCATAAGAAAATCTTCCATTAGCACAGAGAGCTTGTGTAGCCAGCTGACCCCATAACCTCCCAGCCCTCACCCAATAACAGTGGGCTCCTGCTTGTATGGATGCATTACAATAGAGTCCTAATACACATTCACATAAGAAATAAAAACATCTGTGTTTAAATTAAAAAAAAAAAAAATCTGGACTCTCCCCAGCAGAAAGGAGGAATGCAGTGTTTTTCCTCTTTAAAAAAAAAAAAGGAAAAGAAAATCAAGTCCATCAAAGCAAAGAGCAGAGCTTAACAGTGTCTGAATAATACAACTTTTATTATGTCCAGGGAAAACCTGTATGCTATCCAGAAGTTTGGCCTTTCTAAATAAGGACATCATCCTGGAGGTGAGTTATCTAACAGTGTCTTCATAAAATGATCCAAATTTATCTGGAAAGGGCAGAGGTTTTGTAGGAAGGATCAAATTAACTGGTGATGGAATGAATTGGAGTGCACCATAAATATGTTTAGTTAATAAATAATGATTTACTTTCCAGTAAATGTGGCAGCTCCAAGTGACTTGGCGTGTGTATAAATACTTCAATTGCTGCAACATCCCTGTATTAACAGCTGAGTCTTGGTTCTATGTACATGTTATCTCAGCAGACTACATAATACAGACTTTGTGCTGAAATTATATTACTTCTGTGACCCGTCCATGCCCAGAGCAGCCACCTGAAAATGTCAAGGTCAGGGCAGGCTTTAAAAGGAGAGCAGATTCTCCCAGCACTGGTGGGTGACACTGAAGCCAGACTTCCCAACCAGCCACAAACTGAACTTCTGAATTGCCACAGAAGCCAGTACACAAATGCACACAGCCCCCTTTACTGCATTTCAGCTCCAGGCTCTCAAATCAGCACTAGGTCCAGTAAAGAGACCAGTTATTTAAATTCTATGCTTTTTACTAAAAAGGTTCCCTCTGACCCCAAGGGGTCAGCCACAGTACCAGATCAATATAAGTTTGAATCTTACCTAAAATACCACGCTGCCAGCCAATCCTTAATAATGAAAACTGAAGGTTTATTATAAAAAGAAAGAAATAAACCATAAGAGAAATGTTAAAGGGTCAAAGCAAATCAAATACATACAAATGATTAAAAGTCCATATACATCAGGTTTCTAGAAGAAATGTGCAGTTGCAGGCTTGTATAGTCCCTTTTGGATGGGCCTCAGTCCTTTGTTACACAGCTTCAGTTGCAGATGACTTGATCCAGAGGTAGGTAGATGGCTGAAGCTCAGGATAGAAGGCAAAATGGTTTCTGTGGTTTCTTATATACCCTCTGTCCCTGGCCATGCAGCCTGTGGAAACTTACAGGAGCTAAAATGGAGTCCAGAGTCACATGGGCCAATCCTGGTAACTCTTCAGGCATATCTTTAGTTTCTTCCTGGGCCCTTTGCTTCTGTAAAGGTTTTGATGGGCCATTAAGCGGGCTATTGTCCTGCCGCCTCTCTGTGTGGGGTGTATCCCAGCCAGCACAATTTGAAATACAGGTACATCAAATATGTCCCTAAACTTCCACTACACACATAACACATTAATATAAACATCATCATCTTACTTAGCACTTTATAGCCATTCTAACAGTACCTGACATGGCATACCTCCCATGAATTATTATGATTTTGACATATTGATGTTAATCAATATGACAAATGCTCTTCCCTCCTCCCCCCATCTACCCAGCATGACAACTTCTCCTACAGTTGTAGAAATATTTGTAATAATAACCACAGTGTGGACTGCTGGTTGTCAACAGTTCTTTTCTGTAAAAGAAAAAAATGAAACATTTCACTGTTGCTTCTGCTAGAAAACTAAAACAAATCAGGAGTATATATGCCTTTGTGCTTTCCTGAATAAGAATGGACTTAAGCAGGTGCTTAAACATTTTCTTGAATTGTGGTCTTAATGCATGTAGCACAAGGCAGACTTAAGGTTGTGCATGCTCACTTAGCTGTGTTATTTCTCATCTTTTCATTGCTTAGCCATGTAAATGTAATGGTCTCAACTGTTATTTTTTTAAATGTAGTTTCCCAAGTTCTCCTATTTTTAAATGAAATCAGATAAAACTAAAATTCTATAATCAGGAATTTTATGGCTAGACACCATTGGAAGGTTCTGTCCTGTGCGAAGGAAGGAGACCATAAGGCCTCAGCGAGGGAGATTCTTGCAGAGCTCAACTTCCTTGAGTGCACACCTCTATACACACTAGTATTAAAATTGTTGGACAGATTCACTTACTCAGCAGGTGGGTCTAACAAATCTTGATTAAGGCAAAACACTCCAAAAGAAGTGACCAGATACTTACAAGTGGGGAGCACATCAGGACAATCTCATCACAGTCACCTCCAGCACCGGATAATACCGCTTCAACCTCCATTTGTTACACAGACTTATTTATAACTTTGTCATCTTTTCTTATATGTGTGTATTAGTCTCTCATTTCCATGTTAACTCGCCTCCCCCGTCAGTACAGGTTTAATGTTAGTTCAACCCATTTTCTTCTAACTTTGTGGCTTCTTTCTCTTTATTTTTCCTCACAAACATGAGTACTCCCCATCTTTCTTACATATGTGCAACACTAAACAGAATTACTCTGCAATTTGTTACACATGCACAGTTTACTTAGGTGTACACTGTTAAATGTTACCAGAACTGACTCTTAAATCACAGCAGGCTTCTATCACACCTAAATATAGCTTTACTTCCAACACTCCCTACCATGAAAGCATAGAATCCTTTCTATGGCTTCTTCAATGCCAGTATTTCATATACATCTCTTTTCTTTCCTAATGGCCTAACCAAGCTCCTAACCTTGCAAATCAACGCAATGAACATCACTAGTAGTATGGCTTGCACAATTACAAAGCACATTGATATCATGAATATCCATGGATGTTTCCCAATACTGTATGCTAACCTCCACCTTGGAGCATTTCCCAGCACATCTATGTCGCTCTGAATGTTTCGACTCTCCTGTTTAAGGTCAACAAATATTCTGAAAGTCTACTCATTAACTGCAATGGTGGTATGACTTGGTTTAACAGTACCTTATAGTACCTCGGTGTCTAGGGCTACACTAATTAGAGGGGCATCAGTTGACAGACTGTGGATCTCATGTTGGGGAACTGGAAAAATTACTTTGTCCCCTATTCGAGTAACCTTTCTTGGAACTAAGCAGAAAATTGGCCAGTCAACACCATGTTTGTGACCAATATTGAAAGTGTCTGACTCATGAGATTGCACAATATTTGCCCGAGCCGTATTGTGCAATTTTGGATTTCTTTATCCCAGATGAACTCACATGCCGGCAGCACACTTTGCAGTACATTACAATGACATAACCAGGTACCATGCCTCTTGGAATAACATAAGGTATCTGGGGCTCTCCATTCTCCCCCCACCCATCGTTAGAAGTATCTGGGGACAAGTGCATATTCCTTTAAAGTGTAATCTACTATAGTAGGTTCCAACATCCCTATGGACACTCTTAATGCTTCACTTAATCCTATGACCATGGGTATTGCCAGTATCATAGGAAGGACTCAAGTTTCATTAAGATTGCACCTCTTCTGAGCATAATAGACCCTGGAATAACGCCTGACCCTGCACCAATATACTCCTTTTATTTCTGTCCATTGTTCCAACATTGTTATGAACCCAAGCACTTCCCCATCTTTAGTTTCCTTTAGTCCTACCTGTGGCTCCTGTATTAGGAAACTGCCATAGCACGAACAGGTGATTGCCTTCAATACATTAGGATAGTCCATGATTCGGATAGTTCATGGAATACTGCTTCTACTTCCCTAGAATAACTGTCCTGTTATTTTAGCATCTTGAACATCCTCCCTTAGAGCCTAATTCTTGTGTTTATTCAACCTGGTTAATGACTTTTGCAACTGAACTCTCACTTTCTGATTTTCCTCCCACCACAGCGATATCCATAGGATTCCATGGTGATGTTGCCAATTCCACAACTCCTTGTGCTGTTCCTATATCACTTTTATGTATTTCCCCCTGCCTCTTTCCCTTTTCAGGCCACCAAATTTCCTCCAGTGCCATCCTATCCATTGATTGTCTGAAACTGTGCACCGTTTTTGCTATCATTTGCATATAAAAGTGCATATATTTTGCATGACAGAGCTGCTGTGGCAATGTAAAATTGGTTAAATTCAATTCTACAGCTATCATTTGATACTGTACCTACATAATCTGATGTTCACGATTTATCACTAGTCCATTGGCAGGTCCTGCCTCTGTTTCTGGGCACAATTCATCATCTTGGTTCAGTTCTGGAGTACAAGGCATTCTTACTTCAGGATGTCCTGGAGTAGTAGTGGTACTCTGCCAATCCTCAATGACATTCAGAGAGCAGGTCAAAGTCTCAGTCACTTTCTTGGCATGGTAGGTGGATTCACGGGCAGTTCAGTGATCTGCTAAAGTAACTGCAATATTTCCTGAGTGTGTTAACTGCACCTTGTGAATAATAGCTTAGCCATTACCATTCCACTTAAACAATGGCCTCTTGTAGGTCTCCCAGTCCAAGAGATTTGCTTGGGCTGCAAGATCCTTCATCTTGGCTGCAGTCCAGTCTGTACCAGAACACTGTAGGCTTTCCTGCATGATTATTCGAGAACCATAAGACTAGAGTGGCATTCTACCTCTCATGCACTGTCACAGCTTTGTTTCTCTGCTGTATCCCAAATTCCACAGGCCCCAATGTGGTGCATATTACATCTTGCAAGATGATCAACACCTGAAATAGAAAACAATTATTCTCACTTTTCTTTTTTATGTCAGAAGATTCCCTCCTGTCCTCCCCTTGTATGGTCTCAGCTGCACAGCTTGCGGCCATTGATTCACCACCCCTTTTTCTTCCTTTATCTGGACCAGCTACACCGATGGACTAGCTTTGTCCATTGCATAGAGGGACCATCCCAACTGGCTTGGAAAGGCTTTTTATCTGAGACATACTGCACAAAGCCTTGCTCTCTCACTTTAGACTCCTGGCCAGAAGCTTGACCATTAAAATAACTTTTCATTTTTCACTGGGCTTCCCCTAAATTAAGCAGCTCACATTTCTAAACTGCAATTTTATTTTTCTATTTCAGCTTTGAATGTGTGTTTCACAGGCAAGTAACTTTTTGTTGTTTTTCGACATGGTTTCTGTTACTGCTGTATTTTAGCATCATTACATTGTACTGATGCTTTCATTTCTCTGTTCTTTTTGAGGCACTCAGCCAACATAGATTTCAGTAGCTCTGTTGTTACACTTAAATTATCTTTTCTCTGACAGGCGGTAGTAGCTGTTGTGTTATTAATTTGTTTCTTACTAGGAATTTCCCCTTTCTCTTTTTTGTTTTTGTTGTTGAATTATAAACATCCTTTTAAACACTTGCACTTGCACTACCCTGACTGTCTAATCCCCGCTGAGCTCTGCACAATTCATAGCGGCTGTGCAAAACTCCTTTTAACTTCACATTTCTTTTCTTTAAATCACTCAGCCTGTTTTTCATTGTCAAATAAGACATTTCCCAAGGCCTTGCTAACAACTGAATTCTGGGATTGTAAACTTTCTGTCTTTTCGCCCAGTGTGACACAGGTTTCAGCCAATGTATTCAGTGGCTTTACACTTACCTCTGTGCCTTTTATATTCATTTTTCAGTTTAGCACACTTTGCAGCTGTGCAGGGCCGAATTAACTCTCTTGTGGGCCTGGGGCTATTAGATTTTGTGGGGCCCCTTATGGGCTGGTGCAGCAGTGCTCTGGGGGCTGGGAGCGCTTGGGCTGGAGGCACTCTGGGATCTGGGGCAGACCAGCAAGTCCAGGGGCTGGGGTGGGTCCGCACCTGGTGCTGGGGCACTCTGACAGTGGGGGAGGGGAGCTGCTGGGGCACGGGATGGCCAGGGTGGGTTGGGGTGGGACAGTGCTGGAGCACGGGCTCTGGGGGCGCTTGGGGCAGGGCTCTGACAGTAGAGGGGTGGAAGGGGCATGGCTTCAGGAGGAAGGGGTGGGGCTGGGGCCTAGCCTACCTGAACAGGTGGTTCACCAGCCACCTGGCTTTATTTTTGCGAGATCCCCTTAGCCCAAGGCCTTGGCCTGCAGCCCCTAAAGTCCCTGCATTCATCCGGCCCTGCAGCTGTGTCTGCGAAGCTGTACTCCCAGATACTGTCTTTTTAAGGACAGCTGCTTTTTGTTGTCACAGGCTGTAAATAACCACATGGATCAAGTCCACTGCCTCTCTAGGGCACCTATGCTGTTTCTGGGAAGAGCAAATCCTGCTCCTGCTCCTGCAACACACATCTATCCTCCACACTCATGGCAAAAATTTCAACAAGTGACATGCGCAGCTCCAAAACGTCAGCATCTGTCAGATGCTTCTGCCAACCTAAAGACTGAACCTCCTTAACTGTAAACACTGCGTGAGCAATAGCTAGTGATATGTTCTTCTCTTTGTCCTTAGAGATATTCCACAGCAAAAGATTAGCTAAATGCACCATGCAAGCCCCAGCTTTCATCCAATCTGCTCCAAAAATCTCCTTAGAATCATCATTCACGCAGATATGAGTAACAGAAACCTACCTACAGTGACATCGAAGGGTTTAGTAAGCCAGCAAGTGGCTCCTTGCCCTGTCACTCTGGTCATGGTAATATAGTGTTGTGTGACATCCCCTAACTGAATTCTAGATGTTAAAGAGACGGACCTCGCGATCTCAAACACAGTTTGCTACAAATGCTTTGCATATCTGAAAACACATTGAGACATCTCCAGTCAGCCAAGACAATGCGGGTAAGAATCCTGGATGACTGGGAGAAGGCTTGGCATCCCTGTTGGGGGTGGAAGAAGCAGTTCTCCCTGAGGTCAGCTCCTGCAGCCTCTGTACCTCCTCCTCTAGCTCCTCATTATGCCTCTGTACCTCCTAAAAGAGGATCCGGGGGCTGTCATGGCTGCCCCCTTTCCCTTGGCCATGTTCTCTCCAATACCCAGGGGTTCCTGTATTAACCTCCTGGGCACTCTCAACCCTGAATGCCTTTGTCTCATCCACCGGGTTCCGATCTTTACCCCCCAGGGGACACTGACAAGCACATTCTGCTTTTTCAGCCCAAGTCTGAACATTAGCATGACCCCTGTCAAACACCATTTTAAGTGCCTCTCTTACCTCTGGAAGTTGCCCATCTACCTCTCTGTCGTCTGCAACAAGCTGTGGGAAGCCTGGCTCCTCACAAGCTGAATTATTCATGACCAGCGACTAAGCAAAAAAAAGGCGCTCTTCATATTCTGCAGAGGGCTCATTAGGTTTCTGCTTAACTGCACTAACAAAGGTGCTTGCCACATCAGACCTGAATAAAACGGCTAAGCTCTGACCACAGGACCTGCCACTGTCCCCAAGACCCATAGCCCTGTGGAATATGCTGCCCAATCCCAGAGCGGATGCCCATTTGCAAAATTCTCTCCCAATCCCTTCTAATCAGGTCACAAAATTCAGTCTGCTCCCCAGTTTTCATAAGACATTTTAGAACTTCTCTATGCCCCTGCTTCAGCGCCAAGGACCTATTTCTTTCACTGTACCTGAAATCTCCTCTGGGGAAAGGTTTTTAACCTTCACATCTGTTCAGGTACCACCCTGATTTTTTTGGCCTGTGGATGTGGTTGTAGGCTCCACAGGGACGTGTGCTGTAGGGCCTTTAGAATCCAGATAGTTCAAGGAAAGAAAAAGTGGACTATACAGCGATGGAACTATCTCAGACAATGCAACACTGTTCACATTATTCCGTTTTCCTTCCAAAAGTTTCACTATGATTAAAAGTGCCTCTCAGTTCTGTATTTTCCAACTGCTTCTAATTGTGCTTACAGCATGCCATTCTGCTCCTTGAGGGTATGTCTACACTGCAACGTAAGCCCAGAGTTAGTGGGACTTGAGTCAGCTGAGCTGTGTTAGGGAACCCTGAGCTTTAGTTGCCACATTGTTTTTTAACTCACAACATGAAGAAAAAGGAAGCAAAACTTAACAGTGGCATCTACTTCCTAAGTTTCCCAGACCTGAAGAAAAGCTTTGTATAAGCTTGAAAGCTTCTCTCTCTCACCAACAGAAGTTATTACCTCACCCCCCTTGTCTCACTAAACCCTACTTTCAGACTCTCCTAATCTATGCTTGAACCTGGGGCTCTGGCGTCCACACTACAGCATAGTGACCCAAGTTAAAGTACCATCTCCCAGAGTCCCTACCGCCCCTGCCCTCCTGAAACATGGCTGATGTAAACCTAGGACAGTGGTGCACTGTAGGAAATCTTTACTGCCTGCCTGGCCCATTACCAGATGTTTGCACAGCCTGTCAACACAGCCTGCTGAGTAGTCATTGTGGTCTGTGTGCTCCCAGCTACCAGAGCAAGCACACGGAGAAGGTGTCTTTTGACGAACTTCTCTTACTTGGGCTTTCACTCCTGTGTCAGGAAACTGGCCTAGCGTCTGCAAGGTGCCAGTGGACATTTCGGTGGCATTTTCTGCCCCACCAAGGGTACCTGATGGAGCTGCAGGAGGCAGCAATGAAGTACCTGGCATCACAGACTCACACTGGCAGATGCTGATCTGCGTAGTTGCTGCTGCCCTGTACATAGACCACACTGTCATGCAGACCTGGGATGACCAGCAGTGGGTCCAGAATTTTTGCATGAAGAAAACACATTTCTGGAGCTTTGTAAGTAGCTTGCCCGCCTCCCTCTGTAAAAAGAGACAACTGAGGTCACCCTTGCCAGTCAAGAAGCAGGTTGCTATAGCCATCTGGAAGCTGGCTACCCCAGACTGCTATGGGTCCATTGCCAACCAGTTTGGGGTTGGAAAATCTACTGTGGATAAAGTGGTGGCAAAGTGGATGCAATCAGGCATGTGGTGATTTACCCCAAGGTGGCAGGCATTAAAGATATTCTGGCAGCAATATCTGGCTTTGAGAGAACGGGGTTTCCTAACTATGCCAGGGCCACTGACAGGACTCATATGCCCATAATGTGCCCTCCTCAAGGAGAATATGAATACATAAACCGTAAAGGGTGCTACTCCATTGTTATGCTGGCACTAGCAGACCACAGAGGCAGATTTCTGAATGTCAATGTGGGCTACCCCTCTGGATCTTTAATCTGAGTTTTATATATTCTGCAGTCCAATTTCAATGCTGCATTTTGTTTCACAAAAGCTCTGGTTGCTCACTATTAAACCCCGCACAACTGGAAATTTTACCCTTTTCTTAGCAACCTTTTTGTTGCCAAAAAAGTTGCTTTCAAGCAGCTTAGCCATCACTTCAGTCAGATTTTGGCTTGTGAGGATGTTATATTGGGCAACCTGAGCAGCCTCCAGTAATCAATCTGTTTCTTTTCTACAGCGTCTTCCACCTGAGTCTTTCAAAACACTTTCTAAGCAGTCATTATTGTAGAATCAGAGCACTTGGGTGAGGTATCATTCCACTTAACAAAGAGGAAACGTGCAGACAAAACTAGTGACTCGTCCAAGCCTACACAGGGATTGTGGCAGAGCCAAAACACAGAATTCAGGTTTTGCCGTGTCTGGGCTGCAGAGTGAGGGCTTGCGGGGTTTGGGGGGCAGGGTCTCTGCTGGGAGCAGGAGGTGGCTGTGCCGAGATTCAGGGCAGGGTCACTGCTGAGCGTTGGGACTGGGGGTGTCTCACTGCATGAGGAAGCAGTGCTGCATTTTGAGGGACTGGGAAGGTGGCTGTGCACTCAAGCTGGGATCCAGACTACGGAGGTGGTGGATGAGGTGGAGGTTCCAGGCCTTGAGGGTCTCCTGTCTTGGGCTGCCTGGCTGGCTCATCTTGCACTGGGCTCTTGCTTTGGAGGCCCTGTTGGGATCTGCCTGTGGGTGGGTTTAGGGGCTTCTTGCCTGCAGCATTTGCATTGTATCCTGTGTGTCCTCGAGCTGGGTTCCCCTCCCCCATTGCATTGTATCCTGTATCCCCATTGGTGCCCCCCCATTTCATTGTAGTCTGTGTGTCCCATGGGACTGGGCTCCCTTCCCCCCATTTCATTGTAGTCTGTGTATACCATGGGGCTGGGCTTTCCCCTCTGGCATTGGAACCTGTGTGTCCCATGGGGCTGGGATCTGTCATGGGCCTGTGCTGCCCCCATTGAATTTGCCCTCAAAAAAGTTTTCTTTTTTTTAGGGGGGGTCCGGGGGGGGAGGGGGAACCTACCAAGCCACCCTTCACAAAAGAAGGAAGGCCCAGATCCTCAAAGATATTTGGTTACCAATCTCCCATTGAATGATATGGGCCTAATTGACTTAAGTGGGGTTGCAGAGGGTAGCAAAAATAAATTACTTACTGTAAAGTAATTATTACACCATAGGGATTGAATTTCCTAGCTCACCAAACCCTGTTTTGTTCCTAATGAACTAGCTGTTTTTTCTTCAATATCATACATAGTACTGCATTGCAAATAGGAAATAAAGTCTTCTGATTAAAGGGAAATCCAAGATTTCTATTTGAGAACACATAGAATAGGAACAAAGAATGCTAAAGATAGCATTCAGACAGCAGGAAACAGGTGGAGAGTCTGACTTTTTTAAAGTACAGTCAGATAGTCTCTTCTGCCAAAAGTTACCAGTTAGCTTGAACGTGCTAATCCAGCTATCCTTCCAGTAAGTTATGTTTTGTCCTTTGGTTGTATATTTCTGAAACGTGCTACTTAGTCCAAGTCATGGTCAATAATGCAACAAGAGAGATAGGGGCACCTAAGAACACATCACGTTCTTTTCCATATCCTTTGAAATTCAGGAAGCTTTTTCCACATTTCACCTCCACACCTTTTATTTTTTCTAATGATAATGTTTATATTCAATTCAACGCAGGCATGTGCAAAGGCTAACTTTCTTAATCTGACCTTGGACAGCACAACTACATCATAGCTTTCTTCTTATTAAACAGTAATACAATCCTTGGCTGGTAAGTAAATGACTTGAAAAAAACTTCACTGATGATTAGAGATAACATTTTCAAAAGCACAGAAGTGATTTAGGAGTCCAAGTCCCATTTTCAAAAGTGACATTGAGTCAAACAATGTATTACAGTAATTTACCAATGAGTCAAGTAATGTGTCACACTGGTTCCACTTCCAGGGAGATCTCTTTACTCGAAAGTGAGGGCTTTGTTTGTATTTTACAGATTGTGATCTTAAGCAATTGCATTTTGAAAAAAAATCCCGCATTATTTCTGTGTTGTTGTTATACACTGTCTTAAATGGCTTTACTCATTCTGCTACTGAAAAGTTTTGTAATTACATAATTACCACTGCAGACAACATTTTTCTTTAAATTGGCAACAATTTCTTTCTGACCCCATCACTGAAAGAGCTGACATTCTCAAATGGTTTTATGGCATTTAGCTATTAAATATACTCAGAGCATATTACCAGAAGAGTTATTTAAGCTGAGTGTCCTGTCTGGAATCCTTTGTCCAAACCAGATGTTTTTCCTGGAAGTGTCCTTGAACTTGTGCTTCTTTTTCACTATGGCCCTTTTCTTCTGGGTTTACCGTAGCTTCTACATTGCAGTGGGTTGTAGCAATGCTTTGCTGCAGTTTGGATATTCTCGTGAAACATAAAGGTGCCTACCTAATGATTCATGGGGCAGCACCTAACATACCTTGCTCCATATGCCAGGAACATGAAGCACAACTTACGAAGTTAATATATTATACCTATCTAGTTTTAGGAATCCATAGTTTGCTTTCAGGCTTAGAGAGGCAGCACTCTAAGTAACTAGTTTGTATTCTACAGCACTATAGAAAATCCAGAAAAATGTATTAATAATTTTAGCACTACTATCGGACACTTTCAATTTTTGTCAAAACCAATGGCTCATCAGATCAAATAGACAATATCCTTCTCTAAAGCTAAAATACTTAATTCGTTTTTGAATTTACAATCACCCCCCTGGAAAATTAAAGTGAGAAGAACTAGCAGGAGCTGTCAAATGTCCTTAACGATCCCTTGTTTCTCATAAGTCTTTGTGTTCTGCATACCACTTTACTGACTCTCACTTGCTGACCACAGGGACGGACCTAGTCAGCTATGGAAATTACTTACTTGGGCAATTTAACTTCTACATCCCTGGCAATACTCCGTGGTTGACCAACAATGAAGAAAGTTTTGTGTTGAACTTTGGGCTGTGGCTATTTCTGTTATTTGTTTTAGAAATAACTCATCCACCTCCTCTTCCTAATTTGGTGGTCTACAGTTGACCCCTACAATGCCATCACCCCTGGGTTTATTTTCCCCTTTGATCTTCACCTAGAGACTTTCAACTGGTCAGCCTCTCACCACCTTCTGGATCTCAGAACGAGTGTACATATTCTTGATCTATAATGTAACACTGTCTCTCTTTTTATTCTTCTAGGCCTTCTTGAACAAGCCACACTTCTCTATTCCAATCATAAGATTTACCCCACCAAGTCTCTGCAATACCAATTTACTCATAATTTAGCTCATGAACTAATTCTTCCTGTTATTCCTGTTTATTACCCATGCTCCTTGCATTTGTATAGACATATAAGATGTTGAGCAGATTCTCCAACTGATTTTCTTCTTCCTGTTTCTAAGAACCTATTGTAATTTTCCAGGTTCTTTCCTTCTCACCCCCAACACCTAGCCCTCTGTTAAGATTGTCCTTTTATTTCATACTTATCTGTGGACTTTTGTCACCTGCCTCCTTGAACTTAGTTTAAAGTCCTGCTCAATAGGTTGGTAAGACAGTGCATGAAGATGCTCTTCCTCTTTTTGGTCACATGGACCCCATTCTCTTCCCAGCAAACCTTCTTCCTAGAACTGCATCCCATGATCAAGGAAGCTGAAGTCCTCCCGTCGACATCGACTGTGCAGCCATGTGTTCATGTCCAGGATGCGCATGATCCTGCCTGAGCCTTTGCTCTCACCTGGAAGGATGGACAAGAACACAACATGCTCCCCTCCTCCCCCCCCCTTCACCCTTGCTCCTAGAGCTCTGTAGTTATTGCTGATCTGCTCAGGGTCATACCTGACAGTGTCATAAGTGCCCACAGGGAGGAATAGTATGGGGTAGTGGTTAGAATGATCAATGAGATTCAGCAACCTTTCCATAACATCTCGGATGCAGGGTCCAGGCAGGCAGCACACTTCCTAGCACTTCATGTCAGGCTGACAGATGGATGCCACTGCCCCATCAGAAGGGAGTCCCCAACCACCAGCACCCTGCCCCACCCCACTCTTGGGTGTGGTGGCCATAAGCCTCCCAGTTTTGGGATCAGGTATCTTCTCCTCCTCAGCCATTGGGGTCTGCTCCTCACCTCCTTTTGCCAGTGCATCATAACGGTTCTTGACCTAGATGGACAGAGAACCTCGGTCAGGGGGATGGAGTACTGTCAATTGCCTGAGGAGCCAGAACCCAGTCTCTTCCCCATAGAGCAGCCAGTTCTCCTTATCCTCTGGTGTCACTGTAGTCAGCTAGCATCTTCCATTCTAAATGTTTCCACATGTGTCCTGTCATTGAAGTCTTCTCACTCCCGGATGCTATGTAGCTGAGCCATTTTCTCCTGCAGATCTCTTACCTGCTTCCTGAGAGATTCCACAACAGACACCTCTCACACTGGGCATAAGCCACAATCACAGCAAGTCAAGACCGGGGCCTAGGTGGAAGCCTCTAGGGTCAGGAGGGAAAGAGAAAGAGCTAGCACTAGTGTTGGCGACACGCCATTTTCGTCTTAGTGCGGGCTCCTCCTTATAGAGTACCTAAAAGGAAAGGAAAAAAACAACACCCAATTCTACCTCCTTGCCTTCTTCAGCTGGCTAACTCCCACAGTCTCCCAGCTGCTTTCATTTCATCAGCAACTGGGTGGGTGCCTGTGTGCTTTTTAAAGCTTGGGCCCTACACATAGCTGGAAGAGGTAACTCAACCCCCCTCACTCAATTGCCTCTAATCACTGGCCTATCCAATCAAAAACTGCGCTCTTTAACCTAAGAGCCCTGCCAGAAAGCAGGTGCTAATTCACCTAACTGCAGGATAATCTATCTCAGACAGTCAGCAACCACACCTAGATTTCAAAACACAGAACCAGCCCGTGGTCCTACCAAACTCGATGGCAAGTTACCAGCACAGAAGCTTCTATTTTGCCCCCCAAAGTTAATGAACAGCAATAAGACAGAAGTGCCCCAGAGATATTACCATCTGACTAACTCCCTTAGTCTCCCAGCTGCCTTCAGTTCACCGGCCGTGTCCATCCCGTCATTATATATCCAAGAGCACAAATTCAGTCTCCCATCTACCACTTCACTGTGGAATGAACTGGAATCTAATAGTGTGCTCATTAGTTCAATATCCACATTGGAGAAATGGAAAAGCTCCCCTCATCCTAAACAGGTACTGTTTTATTCCCAGTATATGGTTTTGTAACTGTACCTCATTCTGTCATGTCAGATAGTGGCTTCTACATTAAATATGGTCAAATATCAATAATAAAGATGATTACTGTGAATCAGCAATAAGTTCTCATAGCCCCTCCTTATTTTTACCCCAAACTTTGTGGAACATGTGCTCATTCTATCACATTCAGCCCAGTCTTGTTTCTCTGTCACCCATTAAGTATAATTAAAGCTGAATTGTGTGGCCAATGCTGTAGTTTGCATATAGCAATAGAAATAATAAATCATCAATGATTATTTTAAAATGTTGAATTGTTATGGCAGAGCTTTTCCCTGTTAGACCAACACTTGTCTGTCTGAACATATTATTTGGCTAACAAAGAATGAATCATCAGAACAACTGGTATCACTTACAGCACACATGTACCCGTTTAAGGAATAAATGGTCATTAGACCGGAAATGAAATGAGCAGCACGAGGTGTAAATCAGGACAGAATCTGGCCAACGGAGGATGCATGAATGTAACTGAGTGCAGAATTAACTTAAAGAACTTAATCTCTGGTAAGTGCTCCTTGATTTAGTTACATTTCAGGCGGAAGGTGCTCTTCTTTGAGATGCTGGGACATCAATATCTTGCTGCGAAGTCTGAGGTGGTACTCTGAAAGAAGAAAAACAGATGTGTGTGTTTTAAAACACTGATTTTCTCTTTGCTGGATCAGAGGGCTTGTGTGCACCTAGCTATTGCAGATTTTGAGGCAGTATTTCCTCAACTCTGTGTGACGATGCAAAAGAATAGAAACGGAAACACTGAAGAAATATTTTAAAATCAGTCTTAGACTAATTTAAGTTCGCTTCTTAGGGACATCTCTTACTCTCAATTACATAGCTGCAACTCACAATGAAATCAGAGGAAGCTTCACCCTTGTAACTTGGAGTAGAACTAGGCCCATTAACTAAGGGTAATAATTAACTCCAAAAGACCAAATCCTCAGCCAGTCAAATGGAAATAACTCAACTGAAGTTAGTGGAGCTACAGTTGACACCAACTAAAAACATGGGCCCAGGGTGTTTAAACCCATGACACATGAGCAGAGTAAGCAGCCTGAAAAATCATAAAGTGAATTATTTTACAGTAACATCTAAAAATACTCTAGCTCTTGATTTTATTCCAAATGGACCAAACCTTGTGTTCCTCACAATGTTTCTATGCAAACAGAACAAAGACCGAGCTCAGGACTTAGCCCTAGCGTTTCAACTAATTTATCATTGTTAAAATATTTTTTTCAAAGTGACTTCTGTGAGTATGTTATTGGAACAGACACAATTGTTGATAGAGTTAGCTAGTGATTTTTTGTGCAGATACTTATCTGGTGCAACTCCATATATAGCAGGGTCAGGTCGTGGGAGAAATAATGACAGACACTGGGCACAACAGTCTGTATCTTCTGAAATACTTCCTCCACTTTAAGAAGCACTAGAAGAACATTTGGTCAAAGGTCAGGAAACAGCAGGGCTGCTTATGGAGCTTTGTGGCCTTAGTGACTCAGTCAAGCTAACCAGAAACATGAGCGCTACATAAGGACCTATTTACAATCAAATCAACTAAACCAGGAAATATTGTCATCCAAAGAATAATTCTCCACACTTGGAGCGTGCCAGTGCAGAAGCCTGGTGCAGTTCTCAGCGAATTCAGTGGGAGTTTTGACAATGACTTCAATGTAAGTAGGAGCACACCAAAGGTGCACTGAAAGACGGATTAGTGCAGAGTCAAAAAATGCCTCTTCCCGGTACAGTTATTTTTTCACATTATGTATTTTAGTTTTGTGTTTCCACTTAAAACTTCAAATACAAACCTCACAGTGAGATTCTCATCCTTGCTCTGGCCAAAATGGGGGTAAAGAGGCTCTAAAATCCTCTGCTCTGGCTGGGGAGGATTTCCACACGTGTGTGTTAGGATTTCCCTAACACTGGTACTGTGGAGCACAGCTGTAACACTGCCTCCCAAGGACTCCCTTGCATGCTCCAGTCCTACAGAGGGAGCGTGCTGCGGAAGAGATGTGTCGGGGGCAGGGCCACAGGACACAGCACTGCAAAAATTCAGGGCTTTGCTGCAGCCCATAGACCACTCCGAGGAGACTGCCATAAAACTTACACAGACACACACTTGCACCCGCACTCAGTCTGTTTAAGTTACAGCAGGGGCCTCTCCATCTCCAGAGCAACCCTGGACCAGGAAGGCATAAAGGTGGCTTACGGCCACCATAGCCCTTCTCCTCCTGGGCTGAGGGTTCTGTGCTGCGTGTCTTAGAGGTACAGTGCATAATCTGACAACTAAACTTTCTTCAAAGCTACTTGGAAGCCAAGATCCCTTTGGAGCCCACTAAAGCCAGCAGGGCAGTTCTATTGTACCAGAAGCGAGCAGAACTTTGGGGTTTTTACTTTGCATAATTTTTACAAAACCTCGGGAAAGTTTTGACTGTGTCACCTGGACACAACACAGAAGTTATAAAGATGGCACAAACTATTTGTCTGCGAAGACTCTTTTAAGTCTGCAAAAGATTTGCTTGGAGGGGTGTGGCCACATGTAAGAGGGATGATGGTGTGAGTTCAGTGAGCACTGACTGCTGTTCACCTAAGGCAAAGCATGAAGCCCTTCCTTTATTTTTAGTCAATCTTTACCGAGGAAGAGCTCCCAGTGATTTTTATTGCCTCGTGCTCCTTATGCCCGACTGTACCCACTGAACTCCTATTCAATGCTGATTATTTCTGCATGGAAGTCAGATGAATATTTGGAAGACAGGAGACCACTGAATATATGGCATAGAAATAAACCAATAATAGGAAAACTTACTTAATCCAAAAATATCTGCAGAACAGTAACTGCAGAATACATATGTCATTTAAATGATTTTTAAGAAATCATCCTCATTAAGGCATGTTTCATTAGTGCTTTCATTTAAGTTTATAAAATATCCACAGTGAGCAATCAGTATGATAAAAATATATGGCACAACAGGCGCCTCTACCAAGCTGGGCTCCATGGGGCACAGAGGGGACACAGGGTCTCCAAATCTTTCCCACCTCCTTAGTGCTGCACAATGGAACTGCGCTTGTTCCATTGAGTGCGTGTTGGGTTCTCTGGTGGGAACAGATTCTTCCACCCAGCAGCAAAGCACTTGTGTATCTAAGCTTCAGAAAATCCGTCAACCCAAGTAATTTAGAAGCAGCTGCTGCCTACTGTGCACCATCTCTTCTCAAGAGGCTCTATGGCTAGTGGACAGATCTGGGACAAGGACTGGATTCATAAAGGAGACTTAGGTGCCCTGCCGCCAAGTAGAATTCACAGTCTCAAATGAGGCCCCCAGTCTTGTCAAGGGAAGAGTTAGTCATCTAAGAAAAGGATTTTCAGAAACTAGCAAACTGAGTGCAAAGCCAGCTAAGCTAGCCAGGAGTGAAATGCAAGAGGAAAGGGCCTAGATCCATGAATGGACTTTGGCCTATCAGTCAGGTGCCCAAAACCTAAGGGAGATGTCTACCTGCACTCAGGATTCTCAGCTGTGAACTATCTCCTGGAGTAAGGCACCTAAGCCAGGTCAGCCCTTTTCTTCAAGAAAAAGGGGAAACGGAGTTCTCCAATCTATTATAGCCAATGATTCAGTGGTCAGGACACTCATTTGGGGTGTGGAGACCTGCTTTCATATCCCTGCTCTCTCTGATTTGGAGCAGGGACTTGAACTTGGATTTCACGCCTCCCAGGTGAGTGATCCTAAGCACCAGGTGATTGTTGTTCTAGGGTTGGTCTTTCTCAATCTCTCTCATTGGAGCTGTTGTATAAATACATATTAACTGGAACAGAGGCTTCAGCCTGACTCTCCCGCCCCCTAGGTGAGTGCCTTAACCAGCAGGAGAGTGGGCATTCTGAGCGACACATGCATGCATGCCAGCTACAAAACATCCTCGACCTTCTCACTCCCAGCTGTCAGAGCATGCCTACTAGATCAGGCCCTGCTGGGGGGAAACACCTAATTTAAGAATCCCGCTGAAGTTTAAGCATGAAGAAGGACTCTGAGCAGCTCTTAAACTGTAGGGTGACCTCAGGACCGAGGGTACATCTTCGGTTCAAACTGGGGATGTAATTTCCAGCTCAAGGAGACATACTCATGCTGCAGGGGCATAAGCAGTGTGAGAGGCCAGCCCCCCCAACTATGTGCCTAGAGTCTCAGACAGGCACGTACACTATTTTAGCGTGTTAGCTCTACTAGAGCTAGTGTGGGTATGTCCTTTCGAGGTGGAAATTGGAGAAGATTGCTTGGGTGCTAACAGACTAGTGGTGCTGGGGAGCTTACACCCAGTTAAGCTCCAGCAAGCCTCTCTCTCTCAGTGAGGCAGAGAGATAAAAAGGGGACTCATAGTCCTGGGCCCCTCCAAAGAACTGCCACACCATTTCTCTTTTTCTCCTTCCTTCAGACAGCAGAACCTTAAGCGTTCAGCTGTTTTTTAGTCCCGCTGCTCTGCAGGGGCCACAAGAACTTGATTTTTGATCACTTTATTTGGGGGGAAAATCAGGGCTGTGAGTGGGTAGAGAAAGTTAAAATAAGGTATTGATTCAATCATTGCACTAAGATAGGTAAGCATACAGCCCCCTTATATTTATTTATACAGAGAAGGCCAAGATAAATACAACTGTGAACAGTAAAGGACGGAGGCATAAAGTACTGGAAGTCATTACTCACCAACAAATCTACATAAGCATGGAATTTAATCAGAAGATGACTAATTTACATTTAATAATGGAATAAACATTTCAAGGGCTGGGAAAGTGTCATCCAATTTTGGTATTTTAAATATTATAGCAGGCAAAACCCACACTTCACATATTGAATTTATTCTAAACAGTGGAACGAAAAGTGGTCTGCATTTTTATAAGGCCTTTTGAACAGGCACTGTCTCTTCCTCTTCTATTGAGGCAAGTGTGCTGACAGCAATCAATAACTAATAGAATAACCAACCATGGCAAGAGATGGGGCCATCTCAATCCTCTTTGTGGAAAAGTCTTCAGTAGGGGGAAGGTTATTTGGAAAATTGGAGAGTAGGTAGAGGGCATAGCCAACTCCCCCTTTGTCTCCCAAATCATGGATAGCCCAATATCTGTGGGAAGACTTATGGATCTTCAGAGTGTCACATGGTAGGCCAATTCCTCTGTATTATTCCTCGGACTCTGCCCTCTCCCGTGGCAGCACAATCAGCCAGTAACTGACTCTCTCTCCCAAGTAGATTGCTGTAGATCAGGCCTCAGAGTTAATGCTGACTCCAGCAGGAGTTTCCAAAGGAAATTCTGTGGGTTGATGCTGCAGTCATTAGAACAATAGATGTCCTTCTACCGCACCCCGTCTTCCCATACACACGTCCCTTCCAAATCTACTGAGAATCTAAGACCTGGTAGACACTAGAAAAATCCACAGCCCTGAACAGTATATTTAAATTGTCCTAAATCCATATGCAGACAGCACTAGGCCGACAGAAGAATTCTTCCTTCAGCCTACTCCCTCGGAGGATTACCTATGCCAACAGGGGAATCCCTCCCATCGGTGTAGATAGTGTCTACACTGAAAAGCTACAGTAGTGCAGCTGTGTCACAGTAGTGTTTTAAGTGTAGACAAGCCCTAAGCAACAGGATGTTCCTGTTGAAGGACTTCTGCAGGTCAAGTGGCAAGAGCTGCTCCCCTACTTCAGATAATCTTGGGCTCATTGGAGTGGAATTTACACTACTTTGATCCCTTTCTTGCAGCACAGAGAGGGGGATGCTACAACCCCTAATGCTTAAGTGATTCACTGGTTAATGTTTCTAGAGCCCTTTGATAGTGTAAAAGGCTGCCTTTTGATCAATTAGTTATAAAAACATTTTCATATATTTCCAAATTCTATTCTGTGACATGGAACATGGGAGACTTGTGGCGATCTCTCTGATAATGTATCCTGAGGCATACCCTGTTACTGGAAGCTCCAGAAGCCCCTTGCTTAGAGAAGTGAGGGGGTGTTGGCCCAATCCTGTTTTTATGAAATACATGAAGGAACAGAGCCACAAACACACACACCCTTCCTACCAAGAGGCACTTCGGCCTGACACATTGTAACTTTAATCAAAAGCTAAAACCTCAACTGCCTCTTATTGTTCTACCCTTTGAAATGTTCACTTCAGTCTTTTTAAAATATCCATTTACTGCATAATAATTCAAGTCTGTCTTTACTTTGTATAATTCTATTTGTTTTAAGATTGTTTGTAAAACCACTCCACTGACAATTTTATCTGTTGATTTTACCCACTTTCAGAATATTTGTGAAAATCCTATTTTAAGTATAAGAAGCCACACTGTGAAATGTAATATACCTACCTAATTGTGAAAAACACTGGCAAAAATGAAATAATGTTTGCTTTAAAAAAATATGTGAATTCTTCAGCTAGGAGTTGGCACTGAGTGATTGAAGTGTGAATGGCTAAGCAATTGAGGTGGGTGTAGACAGGGAGAGTGATTGAACAATTGGTTTACGTAAGGGATGTCAAAACATGATGAAGAAAACACCAGCCTCATCTCAAACGTTTGAGGGAGGAAGAAAGGAGCGAAGATAAAAACTTTTACAGCTCAACTGGCCAAAAAGGAGTCCACCCTGATAACTTTGGAGTCAGCCCACTTCAAACAATGATCCGCATTGCAACAATGTGGGTGATTAAGGATACAGTGCAAAAATCCATAGACTTACATGAGATTTTTTTCCTATAAAATGGGACAGAAAGATGAAGGCTAGAGGTTCGGGTCTACATCACTACACCTTCCAGGAGTACCGATGCGCATCGGCAGAACCTTGTTCTTCACCCTCGTGCTACAGTCACCTGGCCTGTGACTACCACGAGCACCAAGAGGATGGTAAATATAACATCTGTGAGACCCCTATGTATGTTTGTCTGTCTCCCTGTCTGTGTGTATGAGTGTGAATGAAAGTACCAGTTGAAACATGTGTCAGTGAAGTATACTTTATTAACAAGATTCTCTGTATTTGTAATCACTAGGTAAAACACAATATTGATATTGTTACAGTGTTGATACAGTTTCCCTGGTATTTGCATTATTGATGCTATTTACCAAATTTTTGTATTCACAATAGAATCATAGAATCATAGAATATTAGAGTTGGAAGGGACCTCAGGAGGTCATCTAGTCCAACCCCCTGCTCAAAGCAGGACTAACCTCAGCTATATCATCCCAGCCAGGGCTTTGTCAAGCCTCAGCTTAAAAACTTCTAAAGATGGAGATTCCACCACCTCTCTAGGTAACCCATTCCAGTGCTTCACCACCTTCCTAGTGAAAATTTTTTTCCTAATGTCCAACCTAGACCTCCCCAACTGCAACTTGAGATCGTTGCTCCTTGTTCTGTCATCTGCCACCACCGAGAACAGCCTAGCCCCATCCTCCCTGGAACCCCCTTTCAGGTAGTGAATGAACGTGGTTTGTTGCCTTATCCCCTGAAAAAGATCCTGTGATATTTGTTATTTGAATAACAGGGGTGCAAGTGAGGAGCAGAGTTTGTTAAAAATTATTCCATTGATCAGACTCTCTCAGCCATTTGCTCTTGAGATGTGCCACTCACAGATCTTTACTAAAACTCAGAATCACTAAAGCAGGGCACTTAAATGAGATCAAAAGACATGAAGAGGAGAGGAAAAGTCTGTTGAGTGTAGAGATAGAATATAAAGAAAAACAATTCTAATATATATGAAATAAAGGACAAGGATGTGTTACTGTTTGGTCCTTTGAGGATGGTGCATGAGTAGCCCGGTCACACACAGGAACTGAGGAGATGGAGCATGCTCAGTGAAGACAGAAACTTTGCAGATTTTAGCTACTGAGCATATACAAAATGAAATTTTTCAAAGGCTTATAACTTGGCCTAATTTGGGTGGATTTTCACAGAAACAGCAAAAGCCCTGCTCCAAAGCATGGGAGAGTTTCTCAAAGAAAAATTCACAACAATTTTTTTCACATTGAAAAACAAAACATTTTCCCTAGCCTCATTCTCAGAAACTACTTTCACTCATCCCTTTCATTTGCATATTATGAGCCTACCTTGCTGATTTTATTTGCTCTCAGTTTTAAGAATTTTTTTTATTGTTAACACTGAAGTGATTGGGGGGCAGATACTGTGCTGTGTGCTTCAGCCTGGCTCAAGATTTGGAGGGGTGGAGGGGGGGGGGGGAATTTTAGTAACACTAAAATCAGAGCCTTTTATTTTCCAGTGTCACATAACTTAGCAAAATATCTCATCATCTCCTATACAAAGCATTTTGTACAAGAGGTGCTGGGTTTTTTGACCAGTCCTGTAATTTCCTCTGTTAATAGGCCAGTGCATGGGATGACCCAGGCATGGATTTTTGTTGCCATACCAGACCATGTAATGCTCTTGATGTGTGGAGCATGGACAATAACTCCTGAAGTTTGGTCTGAGTATGCTGTGAAGAAGATTCATTTCTTAAATGACTCAATAATAGCAAAAGTCAAGGATATTGCTGACTTTTAACACTCTAAAATGTAGATCCCCACATACCATTCCTAAACTGGAGTCTAAAGCCATTGCCAGCATTCAGCAATCACTTTACAGCATTTAAATAAAGAAGGAAGTCAAGGAGACTATGTTTGGCCCTCCCAGGAACAGATAAGTAGACAGAAAATGTTTTGGTTTTTTAAGATGACAATCAAACACAATTCCAGCTCATTTGCTATTTTGCATGAGTGTTCATGAAAGGACAATAAGGAATTCCCCATTGCTTTAGCAAATGTGTTATTGGTCCATCTCCTGTAATATCTTCCCATTCACATTCAAGATTAAATAAATATTGATTAAGGGAAGAGCAGCAGCTGCATGTGGTAGCTGGCCCGCACTGTAGCTATAACAATTCAGTAAGAGCTCAGACAAAGTGAGGCTGCTTGGGAGACCTGGAAAATCCACACAGGGCAGAAAGTAGTGTTGGTAACACGGCAAGTAGCTGTTTAATATGCTCTGTACTCAAATACAGAGTTACCCTAGATTCCCTTTATCGCTATACTTAACATGCTGGGTACCTCTCCTTAGAATGTCTGGCTTTTTTTATCTTAAGTGAATCCAACAGGTTCCTAGTTACAATTGGACTCTACTAATTTTCTTTAAACTAGAGTTTAAGATTTGTTTGTCTTTTCACAGATGGAGAAAACCATGGAATAAGTTGTTTACAAACTATAGAAATGTAAGTGTCCAAACGATAAGTGTGTGTGAGAGAGGCAGGAGGGAGGGGGTTGAATAGAAATTGTGAGTGAATGTAGAATGTCCCAGTTCAGAGCAACTGCACTGGTATTTCCCTTCAGTGGCCCAGCAAGGGCAGCCACTTTCAGGTTTCCAGCTCCCCATCTGTTGCCTTTCTTGAGCAGAGACCCACATCTCACTCCCTTCTGATCAGGGTATTTCCAGGCTGCACAGTTCCCTGCCTTCACTGTGTTATTCCCAGCAGACACAGGCAGCTCAACCACACCTGCTTGCTTTCTGAGATGGATAATAAAGTGATTGTTCACAGTTATAAGTGCCACACAGTTCTTTCTATGCAAGCCTATTTTACTCTTAAGGTAAAAAGTACTACAGCGAAAACATTAAAAACAATAAACGAGCCTATACATAATAAGCTTACCAAAATTCACTCAGCTCTAACCTAGAGTCTCTGGCAGAGCAGTCCCTCAACACCCCACTCTAGGGGTTTCCTTGTGGTTATGAGTTCATCACAGTTGCGGTTTGGAACAAGCACAGAGTCTTATGAGGCCTCAATAGGCCCAATCCTTCTAATCCTTCCCAAAGGACTGGGCCCCTCTGTGGACTAGGAGTCCTGTTTATTTGCTGGATCAGGAAGTAGCCCGAAGCCCATTTAAAACCAGGGTTTTTGGATAAATAGCCTTTCCTTGCTGGTCCCTGCAAAATCCAGTTTGAACTGGTATATGCAGGCCTCTCGAGGCAGGTGGCTTCAAAAGGCTGATAAAGGAATTTTTCTGGCATTAGCTGAAAACTGAGGACACCCAGTTGAGAAATGTAGAGGCAAACAAACCAACCAACCAACCAAACTGGCAATCAAAAGGAAATGGCAGAGAAGTACTGAAAAGATTACCAGAATTGTTAGTGTAACACAGATCATTGATTTGGGTGGGAATAAACTTTCACATTACAGTCATAGAAATAAATAACAATGGCAGGACATCCTGTAATTCCCAGTCAAGTGAAACTGGTGATTTTATCTATGCTACTTACTGGCAAGAAAAATGAAATAGCATTTCTGAGTCATCTTCAAATCCTCAGAGCCTATATTTCCACAGACATGAGGAGAAAGGGAATGTGTGTACAGTTCTTTAGTGGCAAGGATTGTCTTTGGGTAATTATAGCTGTAAACTGCCCTTCTGAACCCTGTGATGATGGAAGAGGTATGTTTCAAATGCCTACATAACTCCTTGGGTCCTTGCATTTGAATAAACTGGGTGGTCAGAAACAATCCTATTTGTACTGACAATGCATGTGAAATCCTTCTGTAACTGTTCATATTTATTACAGTGAAAATATATGTTCCCCTCCTAATTTAACAAAGGCCAAGAAAATGAATCTCTTAATGGACTAAATCAGGGAAATGAATACATCATGTGTGCGTAGAGATGCTCCCTAGGAAAATACAGTGACGAGTGAACCATTTAAAAGTAATTCCTGACAATGGGACGACTTGGAGAACCTTGCACTGTGCCATACAAACATACGGGAGACCACTGAGTACAAAGGGCCAGTTCCTCAGCTGGTGTCAATGTTCATCACGCTGATGCCTTCAAAATGGAGCTATGACGTGATTTCAATGAAACTAAAGCAATTTACAGCACCTGAGAATCTGCCCCAGAGAACTGACAGTGCATTATTGCATCTGTTCTTCTCTGTCTCTCCTAAATGGCATCCCACTACAATCAGAACATTTGAGGAGACAATGGGCCAGTCTTTGAAAACAGGGAAATGCCTAATACAAGTTGGTTTCAGATTGGCAGCTCTCTTGCAGCACACAATATACACTTCCTATTGACTCTCTCAGACCGTCGCATACAGACTGGAAACCAGCTGCACAGGCGAAAGGCCAGATTCACAGCTTAAATCAAGACGCACAAAACAATCCCCAGTCTTGGCTCAGCTGTTTGCCAGGCCTCTCAGTTTGACATCACTTTGAGAAGCACAGAGGCTGCACTGATGTGCAAAATCTGGTCCTTCCACACAGAATTACTGCAGCATCAGTACTTTGTTATGTAAACATTCTCCTAAAACATGCCTCAGTAATCACTGGGACACTATGAACTTTGCCACAGCTTCCAGTACAAAGCATCAAAAGAAGCAGCTGCTTCAGTGAGATTGTTGTTAGAGTACCAAGGGGAGATGGGTAAAGAATATATCAATAATTTAAAGATTAACTGAAGTGTTTAAATAAGACAAATTAATTAAGTGGCGTTTCCCCTTACACATACACAGTTTAAACAATTGTTGACAATCCTCTTGAGCAGGACAATATAAGGAGTTCAATTCCTGTGTAATAGGATGGTTGTTGGTGAGATAAGCAGCTGTTGCTGGAGACGTACAAGGCAATGAATGCAGGATTTGGCACCTAACAAGCTATTCAGCGAATGCTTCACTTTTAAGTGAACAATAATAGTGAAAAGAGGGGGCATTTGCCTGCCAACACACACATATCCTGAATGCTTACATTGTTATCTATGTCTTTGGATATGTATATGTATATGTATATATTGCCTCCTCTATATGTTGCCAATATTTGCTGTATTATTTCTACCAACTGCATCTGAGGAAGTGAGCTGAAGCCCACGAAAGCTTACTCCTGCTGAAATTAAATTTGTTAGTCTTTAAAGTGCCAAAGAACTTTTTTTTTTTTTTTTTTAAAGATTTGAGAATGATATTCTAAGTCATTTAAAATGATGTCATTTAGGCTCCTTTGAAAAATAATCCCAACCTTACTGCATTTCTTTGTTTTGTCTTTGATACTATTTCATATTTTTAATTGAATGAAGTGCTGCTGGGTAATGATCTGATAGATGAAGAGAACGTATAGTTCTCATGTATGTGTTCATTGGAAAAAAATCATGAGTTGAAGCCTGTTCGGCTAGTTATATTATCACTCCCAGCCTCAATATATTATTTTATTTACTTTGAGTTTTAAAACAAGGCATGTACCCTTAGTTCTGTCATAGAATCATAGAATATTAGAGTTGGAAGGGACCTCAGGAGGTCATCTAGTCCAACCCTCTGCTCAAAGGGGGGCTAATCTCAGCTAAATCATCCCAGTCAAGGCTTTGTCAAGCCGCATCTTAAAAACTTCTAAAGATGGAGACTCCACCACCTCCCTAAGTAACCCATTCCAATGCTTCACCACCCTCCTAGTGAAAAACATTTTCCTAATATCCAACCTAGACCTCCCCAACTGCAACTTGAGATCATTGCTCCTTGTTCTGTCATCTACTACCATGGAGAACAGCCTAGCTCCATCCTTCCTGGAACCCCCTTTCAGGTAGTTAAAAGCTGCTATCAAATCCCCCCTCATTCTTCTCTTTTGCAGAATAAACAAACCTAGTTCCCTCAGCCTCTCCTCTTAAGTCTTGTGCTCCAGCCCCCTAATCATTTTTATTGCCCTCCGTTGGACTCTCTCCAACTTGTCCACATCCTTTTTGTAGTGGGGGGCCTAATCACCAGCACAAGCCCAGAAGATATATATGTTGGGAACATGGACACAATACTCCAAATGCGGCCTCACCAATGCCGAATAGAGGATGTTGAACAAAACTGGCCCCAAATTTATTCATTTATATCACAACAAAATTATACAATACAATACAGCACCCCAGCCAGCCTTAACAAGATCCAACTATCACCAAGTAATAAAACGAACAAACCAACCCTCCCTCAGATCCAACCACATTCCCTCTACACTTTCACCAGCACAAGCCCAGTAAGATAGATATATATTTATATTGGTGATATGGGCCAAACCCCATTCCCTATTCATTTCCCAACTGCTCACCTGGGATAGCACAGTGGCTGGCAAAGCAACTCTTCTTTCTACGGCTTGTTCACCAATGCTGCAGCCATTATGTTTCATTCACATTTGGGTTTCCTGGGTGCTTGTGTTGGTGAGACAGGCTAGGTCTTATTCTGTCACAGAGAAAAAATAAGATCTGCTGGTGACGGCTGCTGCTGGGACTTGTGCTCTCACTGCCACCACCTGCCAAGTTAAAATTCACTACTGGTCAACACTACAGTTTTCTGTAGTGCTGAAGCTGACTTGCAATTTATAATGGTATTCAGATTCTCCCCAATGGAAGCCATCCCAGGATATTACTGCTTATGACATCCACTGTTAGCACCTTGTCTCACTTTGATCCAGTGCTTTAGAGGCAAGAAGCCCTGCAGCAGGCAAATAACCTGCTCACATGGAGAGCTTCTTCCTAATCAATTAAAGATTAGTTTGTGCCCTGAAACAAGGGTTTCCTCGCCTTTCCAAACTTTTCCCTTTATTAGTAAGGATTTTTAAAAAATAATAATTACTAATGTAACTCTAGGCCTGCATACCCATTGCTAACTGCCCAACAAGCCCTGGGAAATGAGGCCTTTACATTCTCCCAGTATAATGAAACTGATTGCAGTGCCCAAGGCTGGTCCTGTTCCTGGGGGATTGCAGCGATGTAGAGATTTTGACATCATTTATCTGAATAGCAAGAAGTGGCCTGGTGAGGCGATGGCGCTCCGTTTCTGTAGGGAGGGCAGAGAGTAAAGTACTCTGGAGGGCAGCAGGGACTGCCTAAACACCCTTTCCCACATCTAGGAACCAGATAATGCCAGACTCAGATTCTCAAAAGGTATTTACGCACTTAACTTCCATTGAAATCAATGGGTGTTAAGTGCCTCAAAGAATTTTCCAACTGGCATTAAAATGGCAGTTGCAGATTCTCTAAAGATAACTTATTATTGAATCATTAAGCTATGAACTTTGGAACAAAAAGAAGATCCAGAAGACTGAAAGAAAGCTAATGTTCTGCAAATATTTTAGAAAGGTAAAAACAATATGACCTGGGTGATAATAGGCCTATCAGTCTGACATCGATCCCAGGGAAGATAATGAAGTGATTGATATAGGATTCGATCAATACAGAATTAAAGGAGGATAATATAATTACTGCAAATCAACATGATTTTATGGAAAATAGATTCTGCCAAACTAACTTGGTATCTGTTTTTGATGAGACTACAAGTTCAGTTGCTAAAGGTAATACTGTTGATGGGGTCGATCCTGGGGCCGGTTTTATTCAACATCTTTATTAATGATCTGGAGGATGGGATAGATTGCACCCTCAGCAAGTTTGCGGACAACACTAAGCTGGGGGGAGTGGTAGATACCCTGCAAGGTAGGGATAGGATACAGAGTGACCTAAACAAACTGGAGGATTGGGCCAAAAGAAATCTAATGAGGTTCAAAAAAGAAAAGTGCAGAGTCCTCCACTTAGGAAGGAAGAATCCCATGCACAGCTATAGACTGGGGACCGACGAGCTAGGCAGCAGCTCTGCAGAAAAGGACCTGGGGGTAACAGTGGATAAAAAGCTGGATATGAGTCAGCAGTGTGCCTTGGTTGTCAAGAAGGCTAATAGCATATTGGGCTGCATTAGGAGGGGCATTGCCAGCAGGTCACGGGAAGTGATTATTCCCCTCTATTCGGCATTGGTGAGGCCGCATTTGGAGTACTGTGTCCAGTTTTGGGCCCCCCACTACAAAAAGGATGTGGACAAGTTGGAGAGAGTACAGTGGAGGGCAACAAAAATGATTAGGGGGCTGGAGCACAGGACTTATGAGGAGAGGCTGAGGGAACTGGGCTTGTTTAGTCTGCAAAAGAGAAGAATGAGGGGGGATTTGATAGCGGCCTTTAACTACCTGAAAGGGTGTTCCAGGGAGGATGGGGCTAGGCTGTTCTTGGTGGTGGTAGATGACAGAACAAGGAGCAGCAGTCTCAAGTTTCAGGGCGGGAGGTCTAGGTTGGACATTAGGAAAAATTTTTTCACTAGGAGGATGGTGAAGCACTGGAATGGGTTACCTAGAGAGGTGGTGGAATCTCCATCTTTAGAGGTTTTTAAGCTGAGGCTTGACAAAGCCCTGGCTGGGATGATATAGCTGAGGTTAGTCCTGCTTTGAGCAGGGGGTTGGACAAGATGACCTCCTGAGGTCCCTTCCAACTCTAATATTCTATGATTCTATGATAATATACTGCGAATTCTGTAAGAAAGTTGACTGGGTACCACAGGACATTTTGATTAAAAAACTTAAAAGATGTACAATTAACAGGGCACACATTAAATGGATTAAAAGCTGGCCAATTGGTAGGTCTCAAAATGTATTGTAAACAGGGAAATCTACAACAAACAGGTGTTTCTAGGCCATATTCTGTTTATCATTTTTATTAATAACCTGGAAGAAAACAAAATCACTGATAAAAGTTCACAGATGACAAAAATTGGGGATGTAGTAAATAGTGAAGAAGACGGGTCACTGATACAGGGAAATCTGGATTGCTTGGTAAGCTGGGTACAAGCAAACAATATGCATTTTGTTATGGCTAACTGTAAATGTAAACATATTGGAACAAAGAATGTAGTCCATAGTTACATAATGGGGGACTCTGTGAATTGAACCAGTGACTTTGAAAAAGATTTGGGGATCCTCGTGTATAATCAGCTCAACATGAGCTCCCAGTACTATACTGGCCAAAAGGCAAATGCAACCCTGGGATGCATTACCAGGGAAATCTTGAGTAGGACTTGAGAGGTTGTTTTACCTCTGTATTTGGCACTGGTGCGACCACTGCTAGAATTCTGTCAATCCTGGTGCCCACAATTCAAGAAGAATGTTGATAAACAGGAGAATGTTCAGTGAAGAGCCACAAGAATGATTAAAGGATGAGAAAACTTGATTTATAGTGACAGATTCCAGGAGCTCAATTTATTTAGCTTAGCAAAGGAAAGGTTAATGGGTGACTTGATTACAGACTAAATGCTAAAGAACCTACAGGGGAAACAAATATTTAATAATGGGCTCGTCAATCTAGCAGAGAAAGAAATAGCACGATCCAATGGCTGGAAATTGAAGCTAGACAAATTCAGACTGGAAATAAGGCATACATTTTTAATAATAAGGGTAATTGGTCATGGTGAATTCTCCATCACTGACAATTTTTAATTCAAAATTGGATGTTTTCTAGCAAATATGATCTGGAAATTATTTGGGGAACAATTTATGGGAATAATATTTTGGGAATAATAATAATCTATGGCCCATGTTATACAGGAGGTCAGACTAGATGATCACAATGGTCCCTTTTGGTCTTGGAATCGATAAATGTATGAATGATTATCCTCTATTGACATCTTGGGTTGAATTCAAATAATAGCACACTATTCTAGTTAAATGAGAAGCCATGCCTTTTCTAGTGGCAAGATTTACATTTAATTGAATGTTTTTGCTAGGGAAAGTCAGTCAGAATTCTATTGCTGCCAACGAAATTCTAATCAGCTGGGAGGAGGATTATGTGACCTAAGATAGTTAGCCTTATTTATGGAAATTTGGTTTCAAAGAATTAAATTTAAACAAACAAAGCTTCAGATGAACATACTTAATTTCTGCTGAATATGGCAATATCTTTATAAATAAGACAGAAAAAAGTGTTCATTGTTTGCAGTCTAGATTTGTAATTTCTCTTCTTATGGGGTGCAAGATCATTGTTTCTAGGTAAATTAGTGCCGAACGAAGGCATTCATCACTACGTACTACCATATCCTCAATTATCCAGTAATTTACCACAAACCCTTCTATGGTTCCATTCTCCTTCCTCTCAGCAAGCCACATTCTACTGTTATTCCATAGATAAACAAACAGACACCTCTCTCTCTCTCTCTCTCTCTCTCACTCACACACACACACACACACACACACACACACACACACCCTTTTCAGCAATATCCCAACCAACACGGCTGTACTATTATTAGTAATAGTACACATTTATGTTATAATAGCACACAGAAGTCACACTCATGATTGTGAGTAATAGGTGCACTGAATAAAGAGAGAGAGAGAGAGAGAGGGGTCCCCCTAGATGCTCCTTGCATGGTTCAACGTTCCTTGCCACAATTCTCCAACTGACTCCTGGCAGACGTCCTTCCCTTTCTGCACTTTACCCTAATGGGATCTTAAGCCCTGATTACCTTCCCCTACCCTTACAAATCTTACATACCATGCTACTGTGTACATTTAATCTCTCTTCTATTTTGTTGCTTCTGAATCTTCATTTCTAGGAAAGTAGGAATCTTGCTGATGGGAGAGATCATTAGTGCCAGGCTGTTCTTTCTTCCTTTGTGTCCATATTTATTGAGAGCTTGTTTACACTGTGCCTTCATCTTCACCAGAGAGATGTAAATTCTAGTGCACACTGGCATGTTGGGCACTAACTGGCCTATTCAGACCCTGCTGGCACACACTAGAAGTTCCCTGGCACACGTTAATGTAGCCTGTTTTTCAAACAATGCTACATTAATGTGGACTTGGGGCTTGTCTACACTTAAAATGCTGCACTGATGCAGCTTCGCCGCTGTAGCACTTCAGTGAAGACACTACGTATGCCGACAGGAGAGCTTCTCCCATCGGTGTAAGTGATTCACCTCCTCAAGAAGTGATAGCAATTTCAATGGGAGAAGCAGTCCCATTGACATAGTGCTGTCTACATGAGGGTTAGGTCAGTATAACTACGCTTGAATGATGTAATTATACCGACAGAAGTTCCTAGGGTAGACTAAGCCTAGGAAACTTCTAGTGTGCACAAATGTCACAAAATAACTAGCCTATTTTGACCCGACTGACATGCCCTAGAATTTACAACCTTTGGATGTGGACTAATGAACCATGTAGATGAACTTGCTTAGAAACAGTGCATACCGTTAATCTTGGTGTCACTTTTGATTACAATTTATTCATAAAAAGCCGTTATTTCAGATGTGGTACAAGAGACCTTTGATCTGGCATTTGCACCATTTTTTATCCTGTGATGGCCCCATAATAGCACCACATGCCCTTGTGGCTTTTAAATCCCTTGCGGGTGGCTTCCCAATCACTTGCAAGAATACAGAACCAACCTTTTCCTGAAATACAGAGAAAATGTCCTCCTTCTGAATCCTAAAAGGCCACAGCTCTCACTCCTCCCAATCCAACTCCAAACACTAGGTTAGTGTTTTTGCTGAACCTGGTTCCTCACATGTTCATTACATCATTGAGATCCAGCTCTGATTAGAGATTGGATTTCAACAGAAGGCTTTGTGCTTTTAGGAGACCAAATTATGACAAACTTTAGTGCCCCGTTTACAAGAAATGCTACACAATTAATTTCAGTTCTCAGTCCAATAATGGTACATTTTCTATGGCTTCTTGCACCTATAGTTATTACTTCTGCCATGTTAGTAGAGACATAGTAACATATTAAACAAATATGACTGTCATTTATATAAAAAACTCAAGTTCAGTGTAATTCCCAGGTTGAAAGATACAGAGATTACTTTAATTTTAAGAATCAGAATAACTGTTTACCTGAAGGAAATACATAAGAAATGGGTTCAAGCTCTAAAATGCAGAAATGGGTTGGTTTGACCAAATTTGGGTGTCTGGATCCAGGGTTTTGCTCTGGCTCATTAGAAAGACCAGAGGCACCTTCAAATTTCGTTCTAGACTTAGATTTTGAACTGTCCCAAAGTATGGGTAGTTTTCAGCTGGCGTAAGAGTCTAGCTTGAGAAATGACATTACTTTTCACATTTGGGTGATCACCTGGCCCTTTAAATCCAGATCAGAGTAGCTATCGATAGAAAAGTCTCATGCACAATCCCCATAAAGTAGGACTCACTCTGCAATTCTCTCTGATTTCACACTATACATATCAGGGAGTCAGTGCACAATCAAAATCCCAACTAAAACTAAAACTAAAATCCCAATGAAAACTTTTCATTAATAAAGCTACTAGAATAAATATTTATAGCAATATACAGAAGTTAACTCTACTGCATGCATTTCAGTGTGCTAGACACAACCAAAATAGAAATTCCCAAATAGGACAATGCAAAGCAAAAGCACTAATACAGAATGTGTGTTGACTTACAGCTCATTTTCAGAGCCCACATGGCAGAACATAACTCCAAAGAAAACATCTGGGAAGATTGGTATAAAGTAAAGAGACTTTTCTTCTTGGGCTCCTGCCCCAATAGCAGAATCTTCTAAATCTAACATCCTCTTGAAGAAAAGAAAAAGAAAAGCAGAAGTTTAAGTTGCCCAAACAAAATAGAGAGGCTTTAATTATATTTGCTGAAGGAAGAGAGAGTATCAGTACAGTCATTACTTAGTATGACAGACATGAAGGATTAAGCATGGATAAAGAAGAGTGTCAGGGAAAAAGTATTATGTCCCTCAGACACTCAGAATTATCTATTCTTAAAATCAAAAGGAATCCATTTATACAGACTTTGGAAGAGACTAGCTGAAGATTTATGCTAATTTAGAGGACTACTTTTTCAGGTATATAAGAAATAATGTACTTGAAAGACATAACATGTTGCAGTGTTATCGAGAAAGTTTAACTGAAGTGAACTTTTGCTCACTTCGGTATTCCAGAACAACTAATGATGGACACGGACCACAATTCACTGCAGCAGAATCTAAGACCTTCCAAACAAAATATGATTGTGAATATATTACTAGCAGCCCACATTATCCACAAGTGAATGGAGAGGCTGAGAAAGCTGTACAGACATCCAAGAAAACGCTACAGCAAGAAGATACATTCTTTGCTCTTCTGAGTTATAGATCAACACCAATAGCAGCTACTGAAAATAGTCCAACACAACTCCTGATAGGAAGACAACGGAGAACTATTCCAACTTTGGAAAATCTATTTCCAGTGTAGCCAGATATGAAGAGAATAGCCAAATCAGATTAAAAAGGGGAGAAAAAAAAGCTAAAAGAGCTTATGAACGCTTTTACAGCAGATTCCAGGATTCCAGGATTCCAAACCTATAAAAGCCAGTTGTTGCAACTAATGAACTGCCAGATGACCAAGTTGTTGTGGGTTCAGGTCATATAACTAGAAAACCATACTGAACCTCAAAGATAGTGTGATAATGTAAATATTGTAAATGGTAGGAATGTAGAACTTAAAGGGGGAGATGTGATGGAATGCTAAACTGTATTCTATTTTTCAGCCACACCTGGCACTGCATATAAAATACCTAATTTTAAAAGACATCTGGTCAAAACCTGGATATCACTATCATGGGTAATAAACACACTCACATTATCAGCATATGCAGAGACTTTCACCAGAATACAAGCTGGAACACAGAGAGAAAGATGAGAAAGGCGCTTTCGCAACATTTAGAACAGAGGTTTGATAGCAAGAGCATATAAAATAACCTAAACAGGGAACAACCCTGTTTGATTCCCCTACAGACTAGAAACAGGGTACTCAATACATCATTCTCCTTAACTAGACTATATGTATCATTATACAGTAACGGAATGCAGGAGACAAACCTGGGCCCAACTCCAAAAGCACAAAGGGTACGAAATGAACGTCCATGATATACATGTTCAAAAGCCTTCTCTTGATCAAAGAAAATCAACTCAACATGCAAATCAAACATTTTTAGGCCAAAATTATGACTTGTGATAAGAAAATGTTATAAAAAATGGATCTGTTGGGAATGCAATAGGTCTGATCATGGTGCACGACCAAATCAATCATAGTTTTCAGCCTATTTGTCAAGGCCTTTGAAAAAATGTTTACAGTCAGAGCAAAACAGGGACATAGTTCTCCAATTCTTCACCTCTCCAAGGTTTCCCTTCTTAGGCAAGATGGTAAGAACTGCTCAACAACAACTGAGTGGCAAGATCTCTCTGATGCTCTCTTGAAGAGCCTGGAGCAAGTCAGGCCCAAAATGAGCCCCAAAAGCCTTATAAACTCTATAGGCGAACCATCAAATACCAGGTGCCTTCCTTGGAGCAAAGCCTTTCAGGGCAAAAGTTAGTTCTGAGAGTGTCAAGTCCTGTTCAAGTCTGTCCACATCTAATGTTGAGATCCTAGGAAGATCATCAAGAAGCCTCTAAGTCTCATATGGACACATAGCCTCTGAAGCATATAGGTCTGAGAAAATATTCATAGCAAAATTCCTAGTCCTCACAGGAACTGAAAACACTCTGCTCAATGATGTCTTGAAGTGGCCAATCATCTTCTCTTCCACACGTTTCTTTTCCAGGCTGAAGAAAAACTGAGTAGGTGCATCCATTTGACAAAGGTCCTGAATTTGGGCCCTAACCAGTACACCTTGAACTTTGCTATCCAACAGGTCCTGCAAGACTCTAACTCCTCCATACTCTGGCGAAGGCCCAGTGTTGTCTGCTGCATGTATTACTGACAAAAACATTTAATATTAACTTTACCCACCTCCCACCATTGCCTCAAGCAGCGGAAAACATCCTTTGAGGGAATCCAGTCTCCCAAAAGTAACTGAAAGGGTCCCAAAAGTGAACACCTTGTAAAAAGCGAGTGTTAAAATGTCAGTGTGGACGACAGTTTTGAATAGAAGAGACAACTCAAATAAGACCAAACCATGATCTGAAATCCTAGTAGGGACAATGCAACTAGAAATCAAATGAAATAAATGATGATTAAAAACATAAAAATGGTTCAAATGGGCCAGATAGAAAGAGCTGGCACTAGCATTGAAACAGCTGTGCATAAGGGTGAAAATGTCACCACACATGAGTCAGGTCAGAAACCTATAAAAGAGTTGCAAGTCACTGAGCAGACTTCCAGTGGCTACAGTTCCAGATGATTCCTATCCAATCCCTCATGAATTAAAATTGCACTCCTAAAATTAAAATATCACTTGCCAAACAATTTGTCAAAAGAGCACTCAAGCTCTGGGATGGGGAAGAAGAACACACCCTGTCCTTCCCTACAGACGGAGCATAGACATTAATAAAAAAAAGATTATATTGCTCAAAAGTATCTCGAACCATCAATAAACAACTTGAAACAACTTCCCACCAAACCACCAAATCAAGCTTCACCCTCTTCATAAACAGAATGCCCCTCCGAACTTGCAGTGGAACTATGGTTCAGAAAAACTACTGCTCTCCAAACAGCAAATTGCCTGTATGTGTGTGCATCTCTTGCAGAAATAAAATGTCCACCTTTTTCTGGGACAGGTACCCAAAAACAGCCATATGTTTTCTAACAGCCCTGCACCCATTCACATTCCAAGAGCCACATACAAATTTATCCATCAGACCAGTACTCATCAGAAAACATAAGAAAAAGACAGACAGAAAAAACCCACAAAACCTCAAACGTAAAATACCAAATTTTCCTATATCCATTAATCTCCAACATTTCCATGGCTCAAAGAGATACACACTTTGGTCATCAATCTGTGCTGCTTCTGTTTGTCAAATTCAGACACAGATACACATCTCACAGTGTACTGAGTACACAAAAAAACAGATTAAGGTCAGAAAACCAATTTCCACTTAGTTTCATCCAGAAACCTACAAATAGCGTCCAGGGTCTATCCCCCACTGAGGCAGTTCAGGACCCAAGAATCTGTGAGTTCATCATCTCCCATGCTCTGACTCAGTAACTACCAACCTCGAGGGGGAAACTTAGAGAGAGGTGGCTGCTGGAACCAAAGGGCCAAAACCAGTATCTGAAAATTCTTCATGCCTCCAACCAAAGAACCACCCTTAACAGCACCCTCAACAGCTTGCTTCCCAACTGCACTGACCAAACTAATCCACTTCACAGCACCCTCAGAAATCGAAGCCCCTTCCGCCTTCAATAGCCAAGGCTGCAGATTCCATAGCAACAAGCTAAGCCTCCATTTCACAGTCAAGCTCAGGCCAAGAAGGCCACTGGGTCAGGAGCCACAGAACCAGTGATGCCATCTCCCCTAAGTTGCAAAAAGGGCACTAACTCCCCAGAATCAACATCCCCAGAGACATCTGGAGCCTGCTGGGACTCAGTCTCTGCCACAGCCACCCCTCCCCATGCTTTACTCTCAGAATCTCCCCCATTCCCAAGCACAGGGTCACCATTCCCAGGGGCAGCCTATCTCTTCTGAGTGCACCGATTCACCAAATGTATCAGGATCCCACAACAAAAACAGGCCATGTCCTCAGTGTCAACAAACACAATGTAGTCACACTCCCCAATCCTATACTTCAGGGAAACTTTTAACACTTTGGAAGCATTGTTTATCATTATATAAACCTGCTTTAAAAAAGACAAGACGTGCTGAACCTTAGGGGTTTTACAAGTCAAAGGAATCCTCCTAATAGGGCTAGTGATCTTACATCAGAACTTGCCAGGTTTTAGCCAGCTGTTCATTTCCTAATAATGAAGGAACATTAAAGATACTAACAGCAGCTGTTGAGAAGAACACGGACAAGTTCCTCTCTACAACCACCCACTCACTAAGGCTAAGTGTGATAACAAAAACAAGAGCCTTGCTCATGCGGGAGGCATACCTCACACTTTAAAACCCAATCACCCTTCCCTCACAGATAGAACAGAGGCAGAGGCTGGAGGCAAAATCCACAACTATGGCCATGGATTAAACTCTCAAAATCCATAACAAACTGAGGTCACTGTCAGTCTTGGCTAGCCATGCCCAGAGGGCAGACAAAAGCCTGCTAAAACAAATGATATCCTGAAATTAAACCCACAACACAAAAACCAAAACTCCATTTCCCCAACAGAAAGAATAGTGAAGCATACCCGCCCTCAAGGTCCCTCCCAAACACTCACACAATCCTGAGAGAAAGAGAGAGAGATCTCACAGGGCTTATACAGACAGGCTGCATCAACTGAACAGGAAATACACTGAAAAAAAAGTTAGTATGGTGACAGAACAAAAAACAAAACACACACACACACACACACCTTATTCTCACTTACAGGTTCACTGATGACAACACCAGAGAAGCTATGTACAGAGTGGACACCTCCTTAAAAGACTGCATTTGGATTGCTAAAGAATCTTTGGCAGTATGGACTGTTGCTTGGGATTCAGAAATCTCTGAAGATATTTCTGCTGGTTTTAAATCAGACAACAGTAAAACAACATAGACATGAGACACAATGCATATGCTGATACCTTCAAGCATGAAGTTCATAAGAACGGCCATACTGAATCAGACCAATGGTCATCTAGCCCAGTATCCTGTCTCCCAAAAGTAATCGGTGCCAGATGCTACAGAGGGAATGAACAGAACAGGGTAATTATCAAATGATCCATCCCGTCATCCAGTTGCAACTTCTGGAAGTCAGAGATTTACGGAAAACTGGACCATGGGATTGTGTCCCTGACCATGTTGGCTGATAGCCATCAATGGATCTATCTTCAATTAATTTATCAAATTCTTTTTTAACTCAGTTATATTTTTGGTCTTCACAAAATCCCCTGGCAACAAGCACCACAAGTTAACTTTTGCTTGATGTGAAGTACTTCTTGTTTGTTTGTGTTAAACCTGCTGCTTATTAATTTCATCAGGTGTGTATTATTTCAGGCACACTTAAATGTATTCCTTTACCATAGATAGCAGTTCTCTGCAATATTGCTCCGCCCAGTGTTCGCAGAGAGGAAAGCGTAGCAAAGCTTGTGATGAAACTGCATGATATGCCATATCTACTGTTAACGACTTATTTAATCCACCACATAATCATCTGCCTTCACGGCACCCATTGTTGAAAAGGTTACCATAAATCCTTCACCTTGTAGAGGATGTGTGGTGAGCTTCATGGTCTGCAAAGAAAGTGACAATTATCTTGTCTCGGATCCCACTAAACCTCTATCCAGGTGTGATTTATCGTGTAGGCAATTGAGCCTTCTGAACCAGTTTTGCACCGGACATGGAATTTGTGTTGCAGTGGAATTTTGATGGCATTTTAGACACAGTCCACTATGTTGATGTGGGCAGCCACAAACCATGACGCATATTGTTGAGGACTGCAAAATGACTCAACTTCCAGGAGTCTTCATGCCTTGAACATCATTGATAAGAACGCTGTGGCTTGGCTTGACGGGATTGCATATGCCAAATAATAAATATAATATTCATCGTGACCTCTTGTTCTTGTATAATGTGAAGCGGTAACACTTCACTATTCACTTGCTCCACACCATTCATGATTTTATAGACCTCTATCATATCTCCTCTTACTTGTCTCTTTTCTAGGATTAACAGTCCTAGTCTTTTTAATCTCTTCTCGGATAGAAGCTGTTCTATACTCCTAAATCATTTTTGTTGCCCTTCTAAGTACTTTTTCCAATTTTAATATATCTTTTTTGAGATGGGGTGACCAGAACTGCACACAGTATTCAGTATGTGCCAGGGATTTATATAGTGGCATGATGATATTTTCTATCCTCTTATGTATCCGTTTCCTAAGGATTCCTTAACATTCTGTTAGCTTTTTTGACAGCCGCTGCGTTGAGCAGAAGTTTTCAGAGAACTACCCAGAAGTACTACATCACTGTGTATATATGCTTGGGATTGTTTTCCAGCATCCATTATTTTGCACTCAATATTGAATTTTGTCTGCCATTTTATTACTCAGTTACCCAGTTTTGTGAGATCCCTTTGTAACTCTTTGCAGTCAGCCTTGGGCTTAACTATCTTGACTAATTTAGTAACATCTGCAGACTTTGCCACCTCACTGTTTACCCACCTTTCCAGATCATTTATGAATATATTAAACAGCCCAGGTCCCAGTACAGATCCTTGGGGGACCCAGTTATTTACCTCTCTTCACTGTGAAAACTCATCATTTATTCCTACCCTTTGTTTCCTATCTTTTAACCAGTTACTCATCCATGAGAAGATTTTCCCTCTTGTCCTATGACTGCTTACTTTGCGTAAGAGCCTTTGGTGTGGGACCTTGTCAAAGGCTTTCTGAAAGTCCAAGAACACTATATCAACTGGATCAACTTCGTCCACAACCTTGTTGACACCCTGAATGAATTCTAACAGACTGTTGAGAAATGATTGTCCTTTACAAAAGCCATATTGACACTTCCCTAACATATCATGTTCAATTAGGTGTCCAATAATTCTGTTCTTTACTATTGTTTCAGTCAATTTACCTGGCACTGAAGTTAGGTTTACCAATCCTGTAATTGCCAGGATCAGCTCTGGAGACTTCTTAAAAAAAAAATCAACTTTATGTTAGCTATCCTCCAGTCATCTGGTACAGCGGCTGATTTAAGGGACAGGTTACATGCCAGAGTTAGTAGTTCTGCAATTTCACCCAAGAGTTCTGAAGGAACTCAGATATGGATACCAACTAGTCCTGGTGACTTATTACTGTTTAATATATAAATTTGTTTCAAAACCTCCTCTGCTGACATCTGAATCTGAGATAATTCCTCAGATTTGTCACCTAAAAAGAATTCTCAGATAAGAGAATCTCCCTCACATCCTCTGCAAATGAATGCAAAGAAGTTATTTAGCTTCTCTGCAATGGCCTTTTTTTCCTTGAATGTTCCTTTAGCACTTTGTCCAGTGGCCTCTCTGATTATTTGGCAAGCTGCCTACTTCTCACATACTGAAAAAAAAGTTTGTCAGTTTTTTACCCTTGGCTAACTGTGCTTCAAATTCTTTTATGGCCTACCTAATTATATTTTACACTTAACTTGCCAAAGAGTTTATGCTCCTTTCTATTTTCCTCAGTAGATTTGACTTCCAATTTTTAAATGATGTCTTTTTGCCTCTACCCATCTTTTACTCTGTTGTTTAGCCATTTTTTGGTCTTCTTACTGTTGGGTTTCTGTTTTTATTTGGGGTATACATTTAGTTGGAGCCTCTATTATGGTGTTTTAAAGTAGTTTCTATATAGCTTGCAGGTATTTCACTCTTGAGACTGTTCCTTTTAATTGCTATTTAACTAGCTTCCTCATTTTTGTGTAGTTCCCCTTTTGGAAGATAAATGGTACAATGGTGGGTTTATTTAGTATTTTCCCCTCCTACAACGTTAAATTTAATTACATTATGGTTACTATTACTGAGAAATACAACTATATTCATCTCTTGGACCAGATCCTGTGCTCCCCTTAGGACTAAATCAAGAATTGCCTCTCCCCTTGTGGGTTCCAGGACCATCTACTGCAGGAGGCAGTCATTAATGGTGTCTAGAAATTTTCTCTCTGTATCCCATCTTGAGGTGACATGTACCAAGTCAATATAGGGATAGTTTAAATCCCCCATCATCATTGGGTTTGTTTTTGTAGTCTCACTAATCTCCCTGAGTATTTCATGATCACCATCGCCAGCCTGATCAGCTGGTTGATAGTATATTCCTACTGCTATCCTCTTAGCGTTCAAGCATGGAATGCCTATCTATAGAGAGTCTATGGTACAGTTCACCGGCATCATTACTGAAAATCCCAACGATCTGTGGGGTCTGCTCAGGTGAAGGGTGAGATTAAGGACACCAAAGTGCCCCCTATTTCTCCTCTTACACAAACATATCCCAGAGGTAAGAAGGAGCCCCTGTTGAAAGTCCCAAAGGCACATCTAGGAAGAGCAATTGGAGGATTCCAAGGATGATGTTCTCTTTTCCTGCCAAGACCAGAAGAGGGGAGTGCTGGCAGAAGACTCGGTTTGCATGGAAATCATGTGTTAGTGAGCAGATTTTACCTTTAACTTCAAAATTCTGTGATTTTTATAGAGTTTCACTTTGAATTTCAGGTTCAAGCACTTACAGTGACCACACGAGCTAACACCAGAAAAATGGGTTACTGAACCTTCAAAAATTGGAATGGCAGAGTTTTATGCAGCTTGTTGCATATTCCTCCTTTATAATCATATAAGACTATGTCTAAGTTCTTACTCAGACCTGGTCCACACTTAAAAATGAGATAGATCTAGCTACATTGCTCAGGGCTGTGAAACGTGTGCCACGACTGGGGTAACCTAACCACCGGTGTAGTTACCATCAACCTATCTCCACTTCTTGGAGATGTGGATTAGCTACATAGACTAAAAACCCCTTCCATCAATTTAGGATGCATCTGCACTATAGTGCTGCGATGCCATAGCCGTAGCGTAGACATGGCCTCAAACTCCCATTTACTTCACTCACACACTCCTCAACTGCCACACGAGCCCTCCCTGTCCAGCCAACCTCCTCCAAAACCAGGAAACTGATTGATTGAGCACTGTCAGCTGAGCTGGAGGACCAACCAGGTCAGCCTCCAGGATGATTAATGAGTTCAGCTGGGTTGCAATAGGATTGCCTGATTGGCCTGTCTGTCTGAAGGGAGTCAGCAGACCTGCTTGTAAGCTCAGCAGCAGCCAGTCACTAGCTGCTCAGTGCCCTTAGCTGCGATCACTCTGCCCTGCATTCCCTTCCTGGTTCCTGGCTTCAGCTCCAACCTTTGGCTCTGACCCCTGGTCCCCAGTTCTGATTTGTGCCCCCACTCCCTCCTTTAGTGGACTGCCAGAGCCTGCCTTAGACAGTAACTTTCTATCCACCTCCCAAATTGCTTGTTAGGAATGCCTTTTACCTGAGACACTCCATGCCATGTCTTTGTGCAGTTACACGTTCATGTAGGGAGGCAGAGGATCCTGAAAAGAGCCAGTGGGATGTGACTGGAAGAATCTCCACACAAACCTATGCCTGTCTCTCTCGTCAATTGCCTTTTAGTTCTAGAACCTTCAAAAAAAAAAATTCATGAGTCTCGTAGATTTCTATCAGCTTAAATTGAGCCAACTGCTCTCCCAGACCAGAACAGGCTCAGAAGAGCCTCACTCCTCTGATATTTTCTGAGTGTCCTCTAACTTGCTCTCTGAGGCAGCTTAATGGCTCAGGAGGCTCCTGAACATGAAACTGGTAATCACTGAGACATTAAACAGGGTGGGCATAAATACGACTGAGTCAGAGAAAGATGGAAAATGAAGTAACTGGCATGAATGTTCTGACGATCCTGGTTTATTAAGATAAAACTAAGTAACCTTTCTGAAAGGGCAAATTTAACACACACACAGACAATCAACTTTAGCAGCAGGATTCACTTCCACTTCTACAAACTGTTGACGTGGTCTGGCCTTTTAGAAACCTTACAGCTCTTTCACCAGTCTCAGAAGTCAAAACTAATAGATCCACATGATATTGACTGAGAACCATTTTTAATTAAAAACAATTTTATAACAACAACATTTTAGACCAAACTGTAGTCCAAGACTGCCTTTCCAAAACGTACTTCAAGCTTTTCTGTTTATAAATAATGGTTTGCTTAGCATTACTGTGATTAATGGATTTCCTGAATATATGAATTCTTGTGATCAAAAAGTCCAAACAAAAGATAATGCTAGTCTCTTAGTAATGGACATGCACACAGTTCCAGCACTGAAGTTGTCACTGGGCAGTCAACCTAGAACCATTTAAAAAAAAAAAAAAAAGCAGAACTTCTTGTACTAGAGGGAAAGGATCCCCTGGAAATAAGCAGAAAGCTTTGTGACAGCAACTCCATAACGGTCTCTAGGCAGTATCCCTCAGAGTTGAGTGGGGTTAGCCAAGTACAGCTGGCTGCAGCCAGGAGAAAAAGTGTATTTGGACTTATTGTATGTAAGGAGTACAGAGACTAGTGTCAAGCGTGATAATAAATGTAGCCTGGACAATTATTACACATATAAGATTAAGTATTGCTGTGCAACATGCAACTTTTCAAAAAAAAAACCAGGTTCTTATCCTTGGCAGCTACTTAGAGTTAACTGAGAAACACACACAGAAACTTTATTTTATACAGACATCTACAATGGAAATCATAGGAAAAATCAATATACATAGCAATTCGAATAAGTACAGTATAATGGTTTCCTGCATTGTTCATACTTTACAGTCTAACTTTGTGCATACTCACAACTCTGTGGAGACCACTGGAAACAAGGAGGAAAAAGTAAGTGGAACTCATCAGAGTGGAAATACTGATTCAGTTTATACTGTATCAGAAACCCAATGAACCCAAAGAAAGAGGAACGGGGTGTGATATTTTATACCCCTCCTTATGGTAACACTAACACTAACACTAACATTAACACACACACACACACACACACACACACACACACGATCCTTTACCCTGATTATAATGAGGTCAATAATAAGACTGCTATAAGGCTTTTGGGGTGTCCATAAGTAAGCATCAAGTATTAATATTCATGATTTACATTACTTATTTCTTAATAATTCCTATACGCAAATGCAGTCTAACTGCTTAAATGCTGCATAGCAACCTAATTGCCAAAGCCCCACCTGACACTCCCTTCCTACAGAGCTCTGTGGCGTGCTGTATCTGTTTGGGGTTGCTTGTCTGTCTCCCAGACTGACAGTGCAAAATATCTCACCTTGGGTTTTCGTATTAGGGGTCTCCCATTTTGGCTACATTTCAACCTTTTATATAACTACCCTGCACAAACTCTTAACCTAATATAACAGGCCCTTAATGCTAGCAAGCTTAATAACCCATTTACTTCTGTTCACTTATTTTCCCCATCCATGCATGTTTCAAGCCAATAAGCAATACATCCTTTATACTCCTATAATGTCATTTTACCTATAGCAAGTATAAAAAAATCACTCATGAGACACAAAACAGGATTATACATCATAAAATCAGGTTGGGGTCAATAAATAAATATGGAACTGCCTAAAACCAGTGCACTTAACTTTCTACGTGCCAGAACTTCTGACACTCCCTTATTAAATAGAAAACAAAAACAAAAACCACACACACACTGGCAAGAATGTACTTTTGAAACAAGGCTTGGACATGAATTACTAGATTTAAACCAGCAATCAAGCAAATAAATCATCTGTAACACCTACAACTTTTGAAGCTGTAGTAAGTGGAACCTATTGCAATAATGTAAAAGTTAAAAGATTTTATCATAGCTGTAACTGGTGTGGCCAGGCAGGAGGAAGTGGGATACATTATCTGTTATATTCCTGAAGGTGGGATATGGGCTGGTCTATTTTAAGTTCTAAAAATCTCTGCCCTGACAATTACGCTAACCAAGAAGTCTGTGTGTATTAAGGAAATTGGATGAACCATTCTAAAGGACAGCGATGCAGCTTACCCAGTCCCCATATATACCTGACCCAACAGCGGATTCTGCTAGGGAATACAAGTATCGTACTTGTAAAAGAAAAGACTAGCAGGATCTTATTCAGGGAGGGACAAGGCAATATGCCGCATTTATTGTAAATGTCAGAATATCAAAAAGCAGTCACACACACATGCACACACACATTCATACTCAAGAAGTTCTGCAAGCTGGTGTGGTATAATTACCAGTCCTTTTATGCGTTGCTCGAGCCATCCTAGTGGCCAACTAGACTGGGCACGAAGAGGAGCCGGGCATCTGTCAGTTGCGAATCTGATGCTCCAGATGACAATTGCAGAATGTGAAGAACGAAGAATGCATATCAATGACCCTAAAGTACAGAAAGATCCACTCCGGGAACAAAGTACAGAAATAAGAGAATAGTCATTCTTGCAATTAACTGGTGATTAACAAGCACACTGAACCTAGAGGCAGCATGACACAGCAAGGCCCATAGACTTACATGCGAGCCAGCAAGTATAAAAGATGGGGTAAGAACATGGAAACTTTGGTCAGGATGGCAGTCTGAGTTTTTACTCCCCTTAATGTTGTTAGAGCAGTTTAGGTTGGGTCTTTTTATGTCCTGCACATACATTCCTCACTCACACACACACAAAGAATTCATCAAGATATTTTTAGGTTCAATAGTACAAGTTTCAGAAAAGAGTTCACTTCAAGAAACTCACAAGAGGGAGTACACTTACGCCGCACTAAACAGTACTATACCATTATCATAATAGTCAAGGAAAAATCTCTCTCTACCTTTATCTCACTTACACAATAAAACAAGGAGTCCACATCTGATTTGTTTGCACAGCTCCTGGGGATGGCTCACACTATACAGATAATCTTTGGGTTGAGACTAAGCATGGAAATATTCAGATCAAAGGCTTTTTCCCCCCAGATGGTTCCCCGGTAGTGAAAACTAGCACTTTCAATTGACACTCTTGCAACCTGAACTATGAACTCAGCTACCAAATAAATTTAGTAACATACGCACAGTTTACATGTTAGGATTATTTTTAAATACATTTTTTAAAATTTAAAATAATCTTTGGAGGGCCATTTAATTTGAAATAAATTAAAGGTTAATGTAAAAAAGAAAAAACCTCCTTACCGTCATTATTTCTTAGCCTTTCCATTCAAATGCACCTATGAATGAAACACAGGCCTTCCTTCACAGCATTCATTTTATAACCACGCACTGTGGTTTGGTTTGGTTTGGTTAGGTATCAGTAAGAAAAGATCACTTACAGACAGGTATTAGAGAACATCTGTTATATTTATCTCGCAGCCAATCATAAAAGTTAAGACAAAAACCAACCTCCACTGCACTAGGCCAAACTCAGATGCGGTTATCAAGCAGTGGCATTGCACACACTCACACCAGATCTAAATCTGGTCCTACTGAGTTACTTTAACACCAAACAAGAAGGGTAAGGTTTACCCTTCATTGAACTGTATGGATTTTGGGGTAGAAGAGGGGCAGAAATAAAAACAACGCAGTGGGAAAAGTTGATGAACACATTTATTTATGGAGTGTCTGCTGGTTCTAATCTTAAAAAGGAGTGAAGTTAAGAACATAAAAATCGGCATAGTGGGTCAGCAGCTATCCAGTCTTCTGACGGTGGCCAATGCCAGAGGCTTCAGAGGGAATGAATAGAACAGGTCAATTATCAAGTGATCCATCCCATGTCATTCTGTCCCAGCCTCTGGTAGTCAGAGGTTTACGGATAACCATAGCATGGGTTGCAGCCCAGACCATCCTGGCTAATAGTCATTGGTGGACTTATCCTTCAGGAACTTATCTAGTTCTTTTTTAAACCCAGTTATACTTTTGGCCTTCACAAGATCTCCTGATAACAAGCATCAGAGATTGACTGTGTGCTGCATAAAGAAGTATTTCTTTATGTTTGTGCTAAACCTGCTGCCTATTAATTTCATTGAATGACCCCTGGTTCTTGCGTTGTGTGAAGGGGTAAATAACACTTCCTTATCACTTTCTCTACACCATTCATAATTTCATAAACCTCTATCATCTCACCTCTTAGTTGTCTCTTTTCTTAGCTGAACAGTCCCAGTCTTTTTTCCAATCTTCCTATACACCTAATCATTTTTGTTGCCCTTCTCTGTACCGTCTCTTTTGAGACGAGTTGACCAGACCTGCACACACTATTCAAGGCGTGGGCATACCATCCGTTTATATAGTGGCATTATATTTTCTGTCTTATCTAGTCTCAGTGTCATCCAGCATCTTTAAAGACAATAGGTTTCAATGAGTACACAGAATGCATCATTTGGTTTTATGTGAAACACAACAGAAGGCTGGATCCCATTTGGATTTGACCTCTGAATCAAAGCATGTGCTATAGTTGTAGCCATGTCAGTCCCAGGATATTAAAGAGATGAGGTAGGTGAGGAAATATTTATTGAACCAACTTCTGTGGTGAGAAAGACAAGCTTTCAAGCCACACACAGAGCTCTCCTTCAGCTTTGGGAAAGGTAGGTACCAACATCACAGCAAAATGCAAGGTAGAACAGATTGCTTTGCATAAGCAGTTAACACATTTTGTTAAGGGACCAGTCAAGGTAGAGTGGGCCCATTAACACCTCTGCAGTCATAGGGAGGGGGAAAAAAAAAAAAGAAGAGGGGGTTAGTGGTTTACAGATTGTTGTAAAAAGCCATAAATCCCCATGTGTCTGTTCAGGTTGTGATTTTTAGCATCGAGCAGAGTAATGGATTGAGCCTCCCAGGCTTGTCTTTTGAAAGTGTTGGGCAGATTTCCTTTGAGGATGAGGACAGATATAGAGTGATCGCTTTGTGAAAAGTGTTTACCTCCAGGTAATAGGAAATTTCTGAACTGTGTCTCACCTTGCTCATAAGTAAAATAGAGATAACATAACATGTCTTTCCACCAGCCTTTCTTTTCACTTAAGAGCACTATTTACCTTATAAAAGTATTTTGCAGACATTCTTAGCACATACAATTAAATGACATACTGTGATATTTTCATAGTACATAGGAAGTTGCCACATGCTTTAATATAACTTCACAGAACTGAAACTAACAAAGGAAAAGGGGGGAATCCGTAAAATCCTCTACCACAATCACATGGGCTATTAAGTCATTTTATCCAGTGATCATCACTGGAGAATCACCTTCTAAGCGCAAATGAATCATTGCTCAGTCAGGAACAGATGGGATCTGAATACAAGAAGGGACAATTGTATGGGACCTGCCTGACCCTGAGTTACCAGCACCTTAATATTCATTAAGTCTATGCTTATATAAACTAAAATTGGAAAAACTGGAAATTGGAAAAAAATTGGTACAATCACCGACCAGGAACTATCAATATGTGAGGGGTCTGATTAGCAGAATATTTTTCTTTTTGGAAGCCAAGTGTTGTCTATGGCTACTTTTTCACAACAAAGCTAAAATATTATCAGGAATTGTGATTATGTTTTTACAGCAGATACGTTCCCTAATTCTATATAGCAGCAACAGTCTGTTGAAATGCCAGGATGGTTGGACCAATATTGTAGTTTTAAGCAGTGTTCTGCTGTTTTATGAGAGTTACCACTTATATTCTTGTCAGAGGCTTGACATGAATCACAAAAAAAGTACATGGAAGAGATGCACTGATCTCAGATCAGTTTCCTGACAGCATGGCAAATTAAGACCCAACCCAACTCTTGTTAAAGTCAATGGAAAGACTCTGTCAATGGACATGTCTATTCTGTAGCACCCCCTTCTGGCTAAGTGTCCCTGCTGCAGCCTGTCTCAGTTTCCCCATCAATGAGGTAAGGAGTTCACTCTAAAAGCCTGCAGAGAGAGACCAAATACTCTAATTAACATCCATGTCTCTCTCTTTAATGGAGCCTATTCAGTTTAAAGGCTCTTACCTCAGAGCCCAGGTTAGGGCCACTCAGACCTTAGAAGTCTGAAAACAAAAAAAGTCTCTGCGCCAGGTCAGCCAGTCTTCAGGGAGCTTGGTCAGGCTCAGTCTCCCTTGTCAGCTGTGCAGCCTCTCTACGTGGTTATTTTCAGCAGCTTCTTCCTGGTCCACCCTGGCTGTCTTACTAGCTTATGTTCTTCTAGCAGCAGCTGCTATAAGGCCCCAGGCTTCTCCACTGCCTGGAGAGCTATGCAGTCTCTCCCAGAACTCCTTGTCTCCTTCTTGTAGCCCTTCATCAGCCAGCTAATCAAGCCCCATCCCTCCCAGGAATGGCAGGCAGGGCTAACTGGACAGGCTGGCCAACTCTAGGCCTCTGACCCTTAATGGGACAGACCACTGCTTTACAGATGCACATCTTTAGGAGTTGGATCACACTCTCCATTAGAAAAACAGTAAGTGTATTGTCAGAACTAGGCTTCTCTCTACTCTGTGCAGAAATTAGTGATTTACACATGAACATGAAAGGAAATGTCCCTTTTTAATTTGGAAGTTACATTTGTTACAGCAATTGCATAACGATTTTTTTTTAAATTATTATTTAATTACAGGAACCAACAAAGGAACTATGCATGGACTGAATTAATCTGGAAGAATAGATTGACTATGCCCCACAACACCTAGCCGAACTGGTTCACAACATTGTTTCGAGTTATTCCTCAAAGTCCCACAATAGAATGCAAATTCCTGGGGAAAACATGGCAGTGTCAAAATGTTCTTTCACTAGAGCTGAAATAAGAGTCCTGGAATGCTCTTTTCCCAGAGTAATTGCTACTGAGCAGAGGTCACAATATTGTGGTGGCTCACCCACCACCTCCCATGAGTTAATCTACTACACCCACGGACCCCAACACCAGGTATGCCTCATAAACACCTCTTCAGACTCTGCTGCTCCCCTCAGTGTCAAGCATGGCTTCTGCTCCTTCCACACTGCTCTGCTCCTTGCTCCCCTTCTGGTGCTGGGGAAGGTTCAGGAGTAGTGTAGCAGCCAGAAGTCTCTAACTGCCCCCCTCCCAAGGCATGGGGGGCCAAGAGGGAGTTCCTTTGGCCCCTCCCTCACCCTGTCCTGGGAGGGAGGCAGTGCTGGGAATTGGAGCCACTCAGGGGATTTTCCCTGTAGCCTTATAGGAGGGTCTGAAAACCTGCAGTCTATTGGGAAAATCCATCATGTTGGCTGCCTTGTGGAAGGGGTGTCAGACTGATTGCTGGCAAGACAGGACAGATATAGTTCTGATAGCTGTCAGGGATGACCTAAGTATACTTAATCCTACTGCAGCACAAGGGAATGGACTAGATCAGTGTTTCTCAACCATTTAAGTAGCAAGTGCCCCCAACTTATTTAAAATTTTAATAAGTACCCCAACACTCAATTTTTCACAGGATTTTATGTTTACAGACTAAATGTGAGCTATATGTTTGAAGAAGGGCTGAGTATATAAGGCCGTGATATGACAGATGTCAGATCTAGTGTGGGTAGGGTTACCACCTTTACATCAGGGGTGCACAACTCAAGTATGCACCTGGGCTAGAGGTGATGTTGGCCAAAGCTAGGAGGCTTTGAGCAGCATGCCAATGCTGGGGAATATAAAGCACCGCGCCAAATTTTTTGCCATAGATTTGAGAGGAGGAAGGGGTGAGAGAGAGACAGGGAAGGAGGACCAGAAAGAGAGATAGGAAAAGAGGGTAACTGGTGAAATCTGGGGCAGTCATAGTTGTCAATTTCACTGCTCAGCTAGAGCAGAGAAATTTACAAGTTTTCTGGGCACTGGGCTTTGAGCCAGGGAGGGAAGCTGACACCTGGGCAAGTTGCAGGTGGCTTCCGCTTGGCTGCCAGCTGGGAACTGTGATTGGGCGGGAAATGGGTAGCTGCCACACGCCTTCCCCAGAAGCTGGCAGCTACCACCTGCCTCCCAGCTGGGAGCTGTGACAGGGCAGGAAACGGGCAGCTGCAGCCCACCGCCCCCAGAAGCCGAGGGCTGCCACCCACCTTCCATTCACTCTGTTTTTCCCCAGGTACCACCTGCCTGTGTCTCGCATACCCCCAGGGGTACGCGTACCACAGGTTGAGAAACTATGGACTAGATGACCTTGAGGTTCCTTTCAGCCCTACATTTCTACAATTTCCTCATCAACACCTAGGCTGCTGATTGTATTGCTGTCTTGCAAAATGTCAAACCAAACTTTTGTTCCTTAAAGAAATAGTTGAATGAAACAACATGTAAGCTAAGATCCCCTGGCTTAGTAACTGCAAAATTCTCAATCTTGAGCTTTTTGGAGGGGGGGAGAAGGGGAGTTTGTGTTACTGTTCATCCTCTCGCTTCCCACAGGTGTGGCAACAAAAGGGACTTTTCAGATCACTCCAAAGGCTTTGGTGTTTCCTTACCCTTATGGGATTAGCTGGCTGGTGCAGTCAGTCAGGCAAGCAATGAGATCCTTCCTGTGCCCCATCTAGAAATGTCTCCCAGATCTGTTTGAGTTTCATGGCATTTTTCAGTATGCTGGCGTATCAATATCACTGGGGCTGTTTCACCTATATCCATCTTTCTTTCTTTGGACTCCTATTCCATGTGTTACACGTTTCTGACTTTTTAGTTCACTGGGAAGTCAGTTTGGCTTTCTTCTGTCTCCTCTTTGCTCACAGCCATGACCTAATTCATGCCTAAACCAGCCTCGCCCTGCCCTTCCCTCACAAAGACAGCAGTAAAATAAAACTTCATTTGCATGCCCATAATGCAAAAGCTTGGAAAACCAATCTTTTGCTTCCATTTCTGGGTCCCATACTTACATTTAATTCCACTCTAACCTATGATGTACAGGGTTAGTTCAGTTGGTTCTAACCCACTCAGTTCAGAATGGTTTTGTATGCAACATACTATAGAGAGAGCTGAGCAGTTTGTTTTGGCAACTAGAAATTTCAACCAAGAATGCACTTTTGAGGGCTCCAAAACTATTTGTGTATTCAGAGTGAATTCGACACACAGTTCTTTGGGGGGGGAAAAATTTTTTTCCAAAAGAAGTCAAAAATTTCATTTCAACCATTTCAAAACATTTTGCTTAGACTATTTCGTTACAAAACATTTTGTTTCAACTTTTATTTCAAAACGGTATTTCATTTTTAAATTTAGCTGATTAAATAAAGAAAAACACAAAAAAGGTGAAAGACACCCCAAAGCTGTCAAATTAAAATGAAAACCTTTAAAAAATGATTGTGAGGCAACCCTATCATTTTGGTCAATTTTAAAACTTTTTATTTTTTAAATTTTTGATTAGACAAAAAATTTCAAGAATATTGATTTTGGGTTGGAATAAAACCAATTTTTTTTTTAATTTTTGAGTTTGGTCCCCCAACCAAAAAATGCAATATTTGCTCCTCTCTAACCATACACCTCTCAGACCTTTATACAGGTGCTGCATCAGTCATATGGCTCAGCTTTTGATATGAAACAGTAAAATGTAAATTAGAACTGAACAGCTCCAAAAAAGGGTCTGATACTGCAGGAAAAATTCCTTTGATTTCATGTATGAGAATTGCAACATGAAGCAAGTTATTTGGTTGGACATGTAGAGCCCCACTGCCAGCCTAATGAGCCAGCTAGGCTGCCTGAGGGACCACCTGCCTGATTGGTTTAGGAAACTAGCAGGCTGGTTCTTAAACCCACCAGCAGCAGTAGCTCATTGACTGCTCAACACACATGCCTACGGTCTCTCTGCTTCCTTGTGTTCATCTCTCACCAAGTCCTGCTCTTCCACGGCACCAGCCCACATCCTGCACTGCATCCACCCTTGTTCCAATCCTATTCCAGCCTTGCACCTGGTCTCAGAACCAGCCCTGCTGCTGCCTTCCCTGATTCCTGGTAATCTGGCTCTGACCCTTGGTTCTAATTCCTGACTCCGACTCTGACTCGACTGCTGGCTCTAGCATTTGGACTCTTTGAATACTGCTGCATACAAATAAATATACATACCCATAGCCAATTTACATTCAATGTACATGCACAAGGTGGAAAGCTTAAGGAACGTTGTTTTAAGTATGTAAATTGTACTAGATGTATGCATGAGTGATAGTGCTTCAAAGCTGCACATGCAAGTGATTGCACAAATACAAATGGAAGCCACATTTTGAAAGTTTGGTCCATAATGGTTAAAAACTATTTCCCATAATTCTGACTAAGTTACCTAAATGGCTTTTCTACAGAATTATTTCTCTAGTTTTATGTACATTAATAATGAAATGTTTCTAAGAGCTCAAATTAAGGTTACTCAATGCACGAGACTAGTGGTTAAGGGCAAACGCTGGAAAAATAAAGAGGAGTTTCAACACATGAATGTTAAAAGAGATTTGCATCACTTAACTTTCATGTTCATGAATATCAAGAACATTTATGAATATATTTGGCTAAGTGGTGCTGGAATTTCCTAGCCTTTTTTCAAATGCATAAAAATGAAAGTAAGGCCTTCTCTACACCAATATTTAGTTCACGGCAAGCTGCACTAACAGTTTCTTGGAGCGCTTTGACTGACTCCAGTTTCAAAGTGAAATACAGACCTGTTCATGCATGTCAGCATGGTCCACATGGCCAGGTAGTGCATGGCAGGCCACGGCAGGGTAGATTCACACCCCAGTTTGCCAGGAACTAGATGTTCATGTAGACAAGCCCTAAGAAAGTTTTACAAGAAAGAGTGGTCAGAGAACACAAAAACGTGTCACAAATGAGGAGGACTAAAGAGGAGAGCTGGCCAAAATTTGGGATTTCCAGTTTGCGAGAAATTTTGTGAAATAAGCCTCCCTAATAGCAGCCCTTCAACTGACAAGAATGTCAATTCAGTCAGCAGCTGCAGAGGGTCCACCATGCAGACTGCCCTACTACCAGGGACCCCAGCGCTTTCCAACCAGTTCTTGCCAGGAATGTATTTGCATTACACATGCTCTCACGGCCATTTTGAAAATCTTTTTTTTTATTTGCACAAAAATTTAAACAATTACAAATAGGAAACATTTACAAAAATCACGCGGTTTGCAAATCATGCTGTTTGGAAGACTTCCTCCATTTTATAAATCTTGGGGGTTGTCTAAGTGGTGCATTAGTCCAAACTAGTAAGTTATTACGCACCCCAGCATGTCATTTAGACCTATGTGGCTCACGCTAAAAGTCACCTAGAGAATGTTAAGGTAATACTGTTTGAAACGGGACTATATTAATGTGCACTAAGCAATGTTTAGTGTGCGCCAGCAGGATCCACATGGGCCAGTTAGTGCACAACACACGGATGAACTAAAATTTGTTGAAAAAACATTCAAATAAGGTGGCTGTATCGGTAAGCAAATTAGCAAAAATCAAATCCTGGACTGCAGATAACTTGCAAACACAAATAAGGACAAAATTAATCAAGTAAATTATTCACAATATATCATTTGACCAGCTGGCCCTTTTCCCCGCAGAGGGGAGTCTTTTTTTTATTATTATTATTATTATTTCAGTTTGTATTTCTCAACCTGCCAAATCCAAAATGTAGGTGGATTTAACAAAGATCCAAAAATTATGAACACAATAAGTTATTCATACAAGATACGTATAATCTCAGAAGATTCATTCCTCTAGAGCAAATAATCTTTTCTATAACCTCAGTTCAATTACTCTTTGTTTCTCAACTAAATAATTTTCAACAACAAAAATGAAGGAACACCAAATTTGTATGGAACATAAGTAACTTTTGGACTAAAATAAGTGATGTCCTCTGAAAAGAGACATTTGAAAATTACTTTTTAGTTATTGATTGTGAACAACTTTATTTTCATTCAGATCAGATTTATAAATAGAGGGGTGCAGGAGGAGAGTTACATTTTAAATCAGAATAGCACTGGAATTTTTTTGTGTGGTTTGGTTTGAACTGTGCGCTTACCAAATGAGGCAGCTTTGGTTTCAGCTATTATATCTCAGTCATTATAGCAACTCTGTTTTGAGAAATTAAAACCTGTGAACCCAGAAAGTATCATTTCTGTACTAACTTGCAAACCACCTTTAATGGTTTCCCATATTCCCTTCCCGAGATATTGAAGACATCTGTGGTTTATATATTGAGGGGAAATTTCTACAGCAAAGGATTTGGCACTGTTGAAAGGAAGAATCTGTTTGCCAGACCTATTAAAACAATTCTAGTGTTAAGATGATGTTGGTATATTTATAAATTAGGTAAACATCAATTTCACTAAATACACACAAATGGACAAAAAATATTTTCATTGATAATTTAAATTTACAGATGGAAAAAAGAAAGAAAAATGCTGCTTGAGAGCTTATTAGGGTTTGATTTAAGGATATTTAGTTTGTATGTTTTGTGATGTGGACAATTTGTGTTGTAATGGTTATAAAGCTTTAACTTTTTTAATCTCAACATCTACTGTCATTAAATAATTATTGCCTGACTGCCCTCAATTTCTCACAAATGTGAAAATTTAAATAGATAAAAATAAAAATAAAACGCTTAAAACCCGTAATTTTGTGCAACTGTGAAAATTTAATTATATAAAATAGAGAAATGATTTATCCCATAACATAAAGGACATAAAATATGTTCATTATGTATATCTAGCTAAGAGACTACGTGCTTTTCTTTCTGACGAGAATTCACTCGGTCATAAATGCATTTGTTACCCCCAAAGTTGATTATTGCAACATAATACATCTTGCCTTGAAAACACAAGCCTTGAAAAAGCAGCACTGGGTGCAGGAAGTGCTGGAACAAACAATTCAGCCCCACTGACTACTAACGGAACATCATTCCTGAACGCCACATGCTCTGTAGGCTCCCTATTAAACATGCAGCCATTAGTCCACAAAGCAGCAGCATGGCTATGAATGGGCGGCCAGGCGTGCCCTCATCCCTGATTAGAGAGTAACAGGAAATCCCACCCTGATTTCCTGTTGCTAGCTCTTCCCCCATTGAAGGATTGGAATGCCACTTGGCAGGAGAAGTGGACAGAAGGTAAACAGGCATACAACTGTGCCAGAGTAGTAATGAAAGGCAGTTTGGACCTCTTGATTACTAGTTTGTTAAGGGCCTACAGTTTATTGCATTCCTCCCTCACTGTTTAATTGCTGAGGATGATTAAGCTTATGTGCGACTCTCTTTGACTGTCCTTTTTAATGATTCAGTCCATGCCACAATAAAAATATTGAGACATATTCATGAAATGTAGCTATTCTGGGATAAATTCTGCTTCCCCTAGACAGATTATTCACCCCAAGGCAAGTAGGTGGTAAAATGGGACAATCCAAGCAAAAAACTGAGCCCTCACTACAGAAATGCAGAATCAAGTTCAGGCCTAGCTTCTTTATTTCCGAAATGTTGAGTCGGCTGGTCCCAGGCTACTAAAGAACTGCCTCACTCTTGAGACCTCAGATGCCCTCCATCATTCTGCTTCTCAGGAGCCTCCGAACTGCCTCAAGCATGTGCACAGGAGACAGGATTTTCTTGGCAGTGGGCCCAAGACTATGAAATTCACTCCCACAGATTAAGAATGACCACAAACCTTGCCACTTTGCAGTCAAGATGCAAACCTCACCTCTTTGGCCTGGCTTTCCCAAATATAAAGCAAAACAATTAAACCTAACTACTTAATTTACTCCCCAGTGTGTGGGGCAAGGAAAAAAAGTAAAATTTAATTGGTTGATATCAGTCATTTCCTATGTTATTTCGCTGAAATGTGCTCTGATACAACAGTGTTAGGTGTTGGGTATAAGAACCTGAATAGAATACTACTCATCCATAAAGAGCACATACTGTAAATGGAAGTCAACTCTCAAAAGATCCCACTCTTACTGTTTTATATTAAGTATTGATTCCACAAGATTAAACTAAAATTTTAAAATAGGATTTGGTTTTACTGAGAAATTTCAAACAAAATTAAATTTCCTATAATTTGTGCTTCTCCATTTGTAGCAGGAAATGTGACACTAAAAGGACACAGTCAATTTGAAATCTAGTCAATTTCGGGGGGGGGTGGGGGAGAGCGAAGAAATGAGTGAAACATTTTAGGGACTATACTTGCTGAAATCCCCCTGGCAGTTTGTGTGGCTTTAAAATCATATTTTCCTTTCAAAAATACACTCTCTTTTTGCTGAGCAACAGAACAGTTATCAGGGGAAACTGATTAGCTAAACAGGGGCAACTGTGAAACTGACAGTAGTAGTACACACAGTGCTGTCAAATATACAAAATAAACAGAGAAAAGAAAGTTTAGTGATCTAATCTCTTTCATTTACAGTAATCTTAGCGGTTGCTTGTATCAATCGTAAGTTAAACAACCATTTTCAGACACCAGAGACTATGATTTTTGAGTTAATGGTGTCCTGTTAAGCTGTTTTTCTCTCTATTTTTTCAGTTTTACTAGTTGGCATTGTTCTCAGTGGAACTGCTGGAACTTTTGAAAATCTGGCCTGTAACATACAATCAATGTTTGATACTTTAATCATTAGCTACCATTTAATTAGTGTGAAATAGACAGATCAAATCTAAACATACTGGGCCTGATTCTCATCAGTGGAGACACTTCTGATTGAGCCCACTCTATGTGAAATCAGAATCACTACCACTGTGTTAGCTGGCGGTTAAAAACTATTCAACACTTGTTAAAACACAACACAAGGGTTTTTAAAAATGAAAGTATTAAATACAACAAGTAACTTTACAGGAAATCTAATGCTTAGTGTCGTTTCTGATTTGCCAGGGGGGATATTTTCTGGATAATTACAATCCACCTATAAACACAGATTTCCTGTTAGTCTCCAGATAACTCCCACTCTGCCTTCAGTAATGCAGATGTACAGTAGTCTAAGTATGTTTATTCATGGGAAATGTTATAATCCTTTATGAGCAATACTTTATAGTTACCAAAGAAATGTTTAGCCTTGGCAGGAGGAGAACAGAAGTGCTGCTATCTCATTCTAGGTCTACCTAAATTCATATCTGATTTAGACTACAAATGAAATGCCTTTGGCACCTTAGTTTCTGGTGCACATCTGTTCAGATCAACAGCACCACATGAAGTTGGAATACAACACTTCACTTGATTGCAAGACAGCTTGCCAATGTTTTAATGGCTTGGCTTTCCCCTCCTCCGTCACTGGGCAAAGGGAGTTGCAGACTCAATTTCCATGAAAGAGGAGTCAAAACTTTGCTCCACTTTATTCCCACAGAATATGCCAGTACTGAGCTATGAAAATAAGATTTGATAGGAGCTAGCTCTTGTAAAATGTGGTTCCAACCATTTTATTCTTATAAGTGGTATCTCAGTTGGATGAACAAACAGCAGCCCTGATGTTTGGATTGTATTGATGGTGTACAGAATGCATTTTAATTGTTTTTGTTTGTTTGTCATCAACACACTCCAACCCAGTTCAAAACCTTGACTCTCTGAGGATCTGAGACTCCTATGCTTAGAACTCCCACCAACTCTTCTGCAATTTTGTCTCTAGCCACACTCTCTCTGCTACTACTCCTCTTTTGTAGGGAAATGGGATTTCCCCAGATTGTCCTAATGAGAAAACTGAAACCATCTGAAAGGAAACTGCCTCCTTCTTATCCCACTGTTTTGACTAAGACGTTGACTCAACATGTCCCTCCTACTAGCCTCTTCCTGTGATTCACTGCCCTTTCTTCACCCTCCTCTACTCCCCCTCCTGATCTTATCTTTCTTTTACCTTGCATCAGGCTCTGCCTCTTCCCTCCTGCTTAGCCACTCTCTCTTATTTGGCTCCTTTCCCTCTTCCCTCAATCATTATCAGGATTACTTACATAGCATAGTAAATGTGCAAGGCAATTTAGAGAGATTAGAGAAAAAGCCTGTCCAAAAAGCTTAAAATCTAAATGAGAAAAACACAGAGAATTAAGGTAACTTGTAAAGGCAAGGGCAGCTGAAAGTTAAAACAATAATATCAAAAGGCAAATTAAATTCTGATCAAAAGAGTGAACAAATGACCCAGCTAAAGGACTTACTATAATCTATAAATAAATGTTAGACTTTTTAAATTATTCTGTCTAAAAATGGCATATTTTCATCCATTCACATTGAACTTTTAATCTAAGCAAGTCCCCCTCATGTAAGGTAACCATTAGAAAATCCCTATTAGAGCTAGTAGCTACTTCCCCAATTGAATGGGACAGCTAAAGTTAATCAGACAAATCACATGTCACACATCTACTGCATGTAAGCTGAAAAATAGCAGCTCTCAAGCCAAAACTCAATTATTGTACTTCTGCTTCTAGCAAAAGAGAAAAAAGCCTGATGGCATAATGTACTAAAATCTCATTCTATAGAAAGTTAGTGACAAATGTAAGGAAGGTATCATTTGATTCATTAAAAAAAAAATCTACAGAATCATTATTTCGTTGGTGTCATTCTCTGTGATGTGGCAGGATGGACTCAATGCCAGCCCCCCGGCTCCCAGCTCCAAGTCCTCCAGCAGGAAATCAGTTGAGGTGGGTATCATTCAAAAGCCCTTTCCCCAGGAACTTAATGGCACCAAACATGACAAACCTAGGATCATTATGTAGATATATATGGTCGAGAAAATGTTTAAAAATTATACTTTAACACAGGGATGTCAAACATGCAGCCCTCAGAAAGTTAAATTGTGGCCCTCAACTGGCAGTACTGTGTTATAAGTCAATGCTCAGAACACGATACCTGATTATTTTTTTCCAATATTGCAGATTACTATAATAGAAGGAGGCTTCAAGTTGATTTGCCATTATCAGGAAAAAGGAGCGGCTAAGTGGTATCAATTATCACCTTTGTTTATTATGCCAAAAGAGTTATGAGACACTGGTTAAGAGATTAGCATCCAGCCAGAAATTACTGGACTCCATCCGCAAATGGTATGCAGATCTGGGGAATTTATCTACCTCTATGCTGGGGGGAGTGGTAGATATGCTGGAGGTCAGGGATAGGATACAGAGTGACCTTGAGAAATTAGAGAATTGGATCAAAATAAATCTGATAAGGTTCAACGAGGACAAGCGTTGAGTCCTGCACTTAGCAGGGAAGAATCCCATGCACTGCTACAGACTAGGGACCAACTGGCTAGGCAGCAGTTCAGCAGAAAAGGACCTGCGGGTTACAGTGGACAAGAAGCTGGATATGAGTCAACAGTGTGCCTTTATTGCCAAGAAGGCTAATGGTATATTGGGCTGCATTAGTGGAGCACTGCCAGCAGATCAAGGGAAGTGATTATTCCCCTCTATTCAGCACTGGTGAGGCCTCATTTGGAGTACTGTGTCCACTTTTGGGCCCCCCACTACAGAAAGGATGTGGACAAATTGGAGAGAGTCCAGCGGAGGGCAACAAAAATTATTAGGGGGTTGGAGCACATGACTTATGAGGAGAGGCTGAGGGAACTTGGCTTGTTTAGCCTGCAGAAGAGAAGAACGAGGGAGGATCTGATAGCAGCCTTTAACTACCTGAAAGGGGGTTCCAGGGAGGCTGGAACTAGGCTGTTTTCAGTAGTAGTAGATGGCAGAACTAGGAGCAATGGTCTCAAGTTGCAGTGGGAGAGATCTTGGTTGGATATTAGGGAAAAAATGTCCACTAGGAGGGTGATGAAGCACTGGAATGGGTTACCTAGGGAGGTGGTGGAATCTCCATCCTTAGAGGTTTTTAAGCTGCAGCTTGACAAAGCCTTGGCTAGGATGATTTAGTTGGGTTTGGTCCTGCTTTGAGCTAGATGACCTCCTGAGGTTCCTTCCAACCCTAATCTTCTATGTTTTTCTACAGACAATACTGTGAACCAAATTCTTGCAAGGAAAAAGGAGCACATGCAATGGAAGCACACACCCAAATACTTGATGCCCTTCAAAAATGCTACCTACATGTCTTCTCTGAAAAGCACACTGATGTGTTTGAAGTCATTTCCCAAAAGGTACAGGACTTGCAAGACCAGTTCCACACATTGTGTATATTCTGCTCTATGACCTACTGTGCAGGATGGAGAGCTGCAATATCACAGTACACATCAAGCAATTAGATGAAGTTGAATCAGCAACAAAGCAAACTTTTGGTTCAGACAAAGCCTTAAAACACTAAAATTATCTTGCATGCCATGAATGCCACAGAGAAAGGTACTACAAGCTCTGTATGTAAGAAAGATAGAGGTTCAACTAGAAGCAAGAGAGCATGATGTAAACAAATGGTTATGATACAAAACAAAACCATAAAATGCAAACCAGACCCCCCTACACTGAAGTTATCTTTCCTATCTAATACAGTAGGGCCCCCACTCCACACCCAAAGTTCACTCTGTTTCAGAGCTGGCTGTTTTACAGGAACCAGGATCCAAACTTTCATGAAAACATCCCCACTCCACAAGATGTTTCCTCAGTGAAGAAATGCTTTGAGTTCATTCTCTTTCCCTACGAGCATCACTGACTTCTGAATTCCCTGGACTATTCATCAGCCAGCTGGATTTTGTCCAGGCATTCATTTCCTGAGGGCAGTCTCCTCTGTGGGATGGCATTGATCATGTTGGCTGAGCAGGAAAGTGCAGACAAAGGTGTACAGAATACTGGAGGCTTGTAGATTTGTCCTTTAAAGCCCTTTTACTAGAACCAAAATGGTAACTCTGGACTTTCTCTACAAGATACTTTCATCATTAAACAAACAGTGATTGCTATTCTTTGACATATTAGATGGAATTCACATAATAGTATATTATTCATCTGAAACAAAAAGCCATGTCTTTCAAATACCAGAGTTCACATATATTCATCCTTTTCTCTGAAAAAAGAGTCAGAATTCCATGGCTGCCAAGGAAATCCTAAACAATAGCTGGGAGGAGGATAAAGTGGCCGTAAAAAGTTGGTTTCTTATTTATCTCATCACCTCAGCTACTGCTCCTAACCCCCTTCCCCCAGGTTCCTATGCTCCCTCCCACACAAGTCCGTTTCTCTGTCTGTTTCTTTGCATCTCTTTTCCTCCCCACAACATTTCTCATCCCTCTGCATTTGAGTCACCAGGGACATCTGAACACCTCTGCCAAATTTCAAGTCCCTGTTCCAAATCATGCAAGTGCTAGAGGTTCTCAACAAAACAGTTTAAGAATTTTTTCATCATGGGAAAAATCAACCTATTTTTCCCTAACCTTATTCTTGGATGTGGCTAAACAGTTTTAGCTGAAACTTTAAAAAAAAAGTCAGCTTGAGGTAGACACCCAGCATGGAAAATTTCAGTCCAAATAGTTCAAGTTTTGCAAAGTATAAGCAACTGAAAACATGGTCTTTTATTGGAGAATGTTGGGCAACCTTAATTATAGACAAAGCAGGAGGAACCGCTAACAAGTCATACAGCCCACTTTATGCTGAGCAAAGGAGATACCTTCAGAAGAGAGAAACATCAACAAATTCAAGGCTCAGGTATGTCTACACTGAATACTGAAGTCAATTTACTTTAAATCGACTTTCATCCACTGAATTTTAGAAGTCACAGGAATGTGATCACACCCCGCTCCTTGTACCGGGCTCGTGTCCCCACTTGCCACGCTTGGGTCGACATTCAAAGCAGAGCACCATGGGTAGCTATCCCACAGTGCAACTAACTGCAGAGGCTTTTGGGAAGCTTGTCGTCCTCCCATGATGCCACGTGTTCCCTCCCCCACCCTTCCTGTTCCAAACAAATTGCAAATGCTTTTTTGCACCTTTTTTTTTTTTTTTTTTTGCTGTGCGCACACCGTTGCCAGAGAGACATGGAGCCCCCTCAGCACTATCATTGTGAGCATCACAAATACCTCCCGGCTTATCCTGCAGCATTTTCAAAGGCGAGAGAGGAGCTGCAGCATGGAAAATAGCAATGTTACTGAGGCCGCCCTGCTACAAGCCATAGAGCGGAACAATTCTTGTTTGCTGCAGGCTGTCTTGCATAACCTTCACAGTCCGTGAAGCGCCTGTTCTGGTCCTGGGAAACAAGCACAGATTGGTGGGATCGCATCGTTATGAAGATGTGGGATGATGAGCAGTGGCTCCGGAACGTTTGTATGCGAAAGGCCGCTTTCTTTAAACTTTGCGCGGAGCCGTTCCCAGTCCTGAAGCACGTGAATACTCGCTTGAGACCAGCTCTGACAGTGGAGAAACGAGTGGCCATCGCTCTGTGGAAGCTGGCAACCCCAGATTGCTATGGGTCAGTTGGGAATCACTTTGGAGCTGGCAAACCAACCGTTGGAGCTGCTGTGATGCAAGCATGCAGGACCATCAATAGGCTTCTGCTAAGAAGGATAGTGACTTTGGGAAACGTGCAGGACATAGTGGATAGGCTTGCCGCAGTGGGGTTCCGAAACTGTGGGAGGACAATAGAAGGCACGCATACCCTTATCCTAGCACCTGACCACCTTGCCACAGAGTACATAAACCAGAAGGGATACTTTTCAATGGTGTTGCAGGCCCCTATGGATCACAGGGGATGTTTCACTGACATCAATGTGGGGTGGTCTGGAAAGGTGCATGACGTGCATCTTTAGGAACTGGGGTCTGTTCAATAAAATGCAGGCGGGCACTTTCTTCCCTGACCAAAAAAAAATCAACATTGGGGATGTGGAAATGCCAATAGTGATCCTGGGGGATCCTGCCTACCCCTTGATCCGTTGGCTAAAAAAGCCTTACACTGGGCACCTGGACAGCAAGAAGGAGCATTTCAATAACAGGCTCAGCAAGTGCAGAATGGTGGTGGACTGTTTATTTGGCCGTTTAAAAGCCAGATGGAGATGTCTGCTTAGTAGGCTTGACATCAGTGAAAAGAACATCCTGTCAGTTATATTTGCATGCTGTGTGCTCCATAATTTGTGTGAAATGAAGGGGGAAAAGTTCCCTCAGGATTGGGCCATGGAGGCTGATAGGCTGACTTCAAATTTTGAGCAGCCAGATTCCAGTGCTACGCTCAGAGCCAACCGCAGAGCGCTTCAGCTTAGGAAGCATTGAAAAACTGGTTTTGCAATGAACTGCAGTAATGTATATCTGTGCTGTGCCTTTATTTTCCATCCCCCACCAATGCTCCAGCAGCCCCCTCCCCTTCTCTCTCCACCCAAACTATGAATGAATAAAAGACAGATGTTTTTTAATACTACAAAGTTTTATTTGTGACCCATTTTAATGGGAGGAAAGGAGACTAACTTAAAATTTTAAAGTGTCACTGTGCAAGCAACTGTGGTTGCATGCAGTTCTTAAAGGGGCCGTCGCGTCCTTCTGCTCACCTCCACTGGTGTGGTGCATAGCACATTTTGCACCCTGCTCAGTCTCCTCTTAGGTGGGGGCTGATAAAGCAGCAGGCAGTGGAGCGTTTTGGAGGGGCTGTGGGAATCTGTCCTGATGTTGCTTTTCCTGGAGCTCTACCAGATGCCTCAGCATGTCGGACTGATCCCTCATAATATGCAACATCTGCTGCTGCTGCATATCACACTCCTGCTCCTGTGCAGATCTTCTGTGTTCCATGTCCATGTCTAATTTTTCAGACAAGGACATCCTCCAGGCTCTGAGCTCTGTGTCAGCAGCCATGGAGACATTCATTCATTCACTGAACATGTCATCCCATGTTTTTTTTCCCCCACTTCCTAATCTGGGAAAGTCTTTCAGCTGGAGTTCGGCAAGGGGGGCTGAAGGCCGAGGTATCTACTGTAAGATAAGCAAAGCACAAAGTTGCAGTTGTTAGCTGACCCAAAGTAGTAAAGGAAATGTTACAATGTAAAAAGTACTCCCCTTCGTGTTCACAAGGCTAAGCCAGACCCGTATTCCATTCTGTACATCTCGGAAGGGTCGGACTGGCGTTACAGACATGGTAAGCAAGGGGCCCCCCTTGCATCTGTTATAGGGAGGCTTCATTAGCATTAAAATCCACAATCCACACTGGAGCAAGGAAAGGGATCATCGGGCTCCCCTGTAAGATGTCAAAGACCGGTTTGGGAGGAGGTGGGCAGAACAGATTAGAGGACACTGAGGGTGAATTGTAGCAGCAGAAAACATAAGGAAACGAGTGTCCCAACCCATAATGCCCATTACAACAGTAGCAGGACTAGGAATAGTCTTGGGGAGGCCCCCAGGGACTCCGTCCATGGCAGAGGAATAAAATGGAGTGACTGCATTGGTTGAGTACTTTAAACTTGCGCCATCTTCCCTAGGTGACCATGTGTGATATCAGTCTCCTGAGGGTAACACAGGTGGAAAAAGAAGATTTGCTGCAAGCATTATAGTACATGCCTGGCCCTTATGCTGCTATGCTGTGTTCCGCGATGATGCCTGCTCATTGAATAGCAGAGTGGCGGGGAAAAGCATCCTACTGTGGTGGAAGAAATAAGGCTGCCCTCACCAGAAACCTTCTGCAAAGGTTAACAGATTACCTACATGAAAGTTTCCTTGAGATATCCACAAAGGATTCTCGGCACATACCTCTGCACATAAATAGTCTGTTCGGGGAGTAACCCTCCGCTGAAGTTTGCCACCACCCAGTAAGACCTTCCCCTCAAAAACACAAACTCCTTTTAAGAACTGGACTAGGGACAGAACCGCAAAAAAAGATTTGCCACACACACTCACCAGATGTGCCTTCCCCTGCATCTCGATCAGTCCCACTGTCTTGTGTGTGGCTGGACTGCTCTGGGGTAATGAACAGGTCCTGGCTCTCAGAGAGAATGGATACCCCGCTCTCCTCATCCTCATCCTCCTCGTCCACAGAGCCCTCCTCATTTGTCCTGGACTGGGATTCTTTGGAGGTATCGATGCTGCGTGGTGGCACAGTGGTGAGGTCCCTGCTGAGAATTGCATGCAATTCCTTGTAAAAGCGACATGTTTTGGGCGAGGAGCCAGAACAGCTGTTAGCTTCCCTAGTTTTCTGATAAGTCTACCTCAGCTCTTTGATCTTAACGCGGCACTGCTACGCATCCCTGTTGTGCCCCTTCTCCAACATGCTGCGAGATATCTTCTCATATATATCTAAATTTCTTTTGCTGGCTCAGAACTGAACCAGAACAGACTCTTTGCCGCACAGACCGATGAGATCCAAGACCTCTGGTTGACTCCAAGATGGAATGCGTTTGGGCCATGCAGTCATCATGAGCAGTTAAGCTACACAGCTTTCTCCACACTGTCTAAACCAGAAATGGACTTTCAAGATTTTCTGGGGCTTGAGGGGAGGAGCTATTTCCTGTGTACATGGCCACATTACAGCAGAGCATGAATGTCCAGAGTGGTCACAACGGGGCATTATGGGATACCTCCTGGAGGCCAGTGGCATCGATTTACATTGTGCTCTGCCTACACTGATGCAAATTCGACCCATCGAATTCGAATTCAGCACTACGCCAATGCAGAGATGGTTTTATTAGTTCAACTTTTACCGCTTTTTAAAATCGACGGAACTTAAGTGCCAGTGGAGACGCATACTTTAGGGGGTCGACTTAAGTGGCGTTACATCAACCTCCATTGCCAGTGTAGACCAGGCCTGAGATTCTGACTGAAATTCTCTTTCCCTGACATCCCAGGAGAGAGAGAGGGTGAACCAGGCCTGCCAACAGGGGGAGGGGGCAAAGAGAGCAATTGCCCAGGGGCCCGATGATTTAAAAGGGCCTGGGCGGATGGGAGAAGAGAACGTATCCTCCTCTTCTCCCCATACCCCCTTCCCTTGAGGCCCCCGCCACTCATGCTCTCCACCCCTCCCGAGCCGAGCTTATTTATTATGCACCATGCAGGTTCCCAGGCAGGCTGAGGAGGTGGTATCTGCTATTCAGTTTCCCAGGTTCATCAGTACTCTCCCTGGGGATCCCAAGGGACCCGAGAAGCTGAGTAGCAGATACCGCCTCCTCAGCCGCCCGGGAACGTGCATGGCACATAATAAATAAGTAAAAACTTGTGGCAGAAGCCCACTCGGACCTCAGCCCTCCCTTTCAAGGGTGGCCATTGACTCTTCTGTCCTGGAGCCCGGAATTGCTGTCGGTGGGCCTTGGGTGAACTATCTGAATGGTTATCATTTGGAAAGGTTTTTAGCTACTACAATAACCACATTGATGGCTCAGTTACAAACAATCCTGTTGAGTACCATCTGGCATTTGAAAAGCTCAGTAACAGATAAATATTTGTTCTTCTAGTTTCAGGTTTATAATAAGGGAAATGCATGGAACACAAAAACACAAGTTCTAGCCTGTAGAACCACAAAGTCCAAAGGCCCCCAAGCACATTCCAAATATTTATCAGAGGCCTTATATTTAATGCCAAAATAAAAGCAAAAAACCCCACTATAAGATGTACATTTAACCTCTCTTTCCTTTTCCCAGAATTTTTCAAATTATTGCCAATTATTTCCAAGCATAACAGATTCATCCAATGGTATTTTAAATTTTGGAAGGGGGTCAGTCTGGGCAATTCCAGTTTTACAAACACTGTAATTTGAAATAATTAAACAAAAATACACAATTATGTGTAATACAAGAGGACCAAATCCTGAAGCCTTATTCTGACACATCTTCTTCTGAAGTCAATAAGTGTCTTGCCTGAGTGTGCCCTCAATAAGAACTTCAGGATTTTGTCTAGTTTTAGTATGTATAAATTCAGTTCTATATTTCTACTAGTAAGTGTACTACCAGGTCTCTAGCCATGCACACAAGATTGGGGAGGTTGTTGAGATGCTAGTGTGTGGTAGGATGTTGCATTTAATTATATTATGGTATCTGTAAGATATGGCTCAACTGCACTTATTTCTTCAACCAGCTCTTCTTAAACCTCTCCTTTTTAGGGCTGGATCCTGCAAACACTCATGTGAGTACCTCCTTTGACTTCTCAGATATGTAGCACTATTGAACTCAAAAGGACTACTTAGATAAGTGAAGTTACTCATGTACATACTGCCTGTAATACCGGGACCTTAACAATTAAATAGATTCCAAGGCCTGAAGGGACCATTATAATCATCTAATCTGACTTCCTGTATAACACAGGCAACAGAACTGCACCCCCCCCTCCAATTCATTTTGAACTAGAGCAGTGTTTCTCAATTATATTTCACCGTGGAACCCTTGCGCGGCCATGCCATACCCTCCGCCGAAAAGTCCGGGAAATTTTCCCTTTTTCGGCGGTGCAGTGTAGGCTGTTTTTGGCGGCACAGTTTTCCCCGGCGCCAACAGTTGTTCGGCGGTGCGCCAACAGCTGTTCGGCAGCCCATGATTTCTCTTAATTTCGGCGGCGCAGTTCCGCTTTTTCGTGGAACCCTTCAACTCAGCCCCGCGGAACACTGTTTGAGAAACACTGAACTAGAGCATATCTTTCAAAAAAACAAAACAAAAAAAACATATCCAGTCTTGATTTTAAAATTACCAGGGAAAGAAAATCCACCACGACCCTTGCAAAATTGTTCCAATAGTTAATTAGCCTAAACGTTAAACATGTACACCCAATTTCAGTCTGAATTTGTCTAGCTTCAACTTCCAGCCATTGGATCTTGTTATTCCTTTCTCTGGTAGATTGAAGAGCCCATTATTAAATATTTGTTCTCCTTGTAGGTGCTTAGACTGTAATCAAGTCACCCCTTCACCTTCTCTTCATTAAGCTAAATAGATTGAGCTCTTGGAGTGTCTCACTATATGTCATGTTTTCTAATCCTTTAATCATTCTTGTGGCCTTCTCTGAAATGTCACCAATTTACCAATATCCTTCCTGAATTGTGGTCACCAGAACTGGACACAGGATTCTAGCGCTGAATTCAGAGGTAAAATAACCATTCTACTCCTATTTGAGATTCCCATTTATGCATCCTAGGATTGAATTAGCCCTTTTGGCTACAGGGTCACACAGGCAGTTCATGTACAGCAGATTATCCACTATGACTCCCAAATCTTTTTTAAAGTCACTGCTTCCCAGAATAGAGTTCCTCCTCTTGGCCTATATTCTTTGTTCCTAGATGGATACATTTAACATTTAGCCGTATTAAAATGCATATTGTTTGCTTGCACCCATTTTACCAAGCAATCCAGATTGCTCTGAATCAGTGACCTATTCTTTTCATCATTTACCACTCTCCCAATCTCTTTGTTGTCTGCCGTCTTTATCAGTGATGATTTTAGCTCTTTTCCAGCTCACAGATAAGAATGTTAAATATCGAAGGCCAAGAACTGATCCTCGTGGGACACCATTAGAAACACATCTGCTCGATGATGGATTCCCCATTTACGATTACATTTTGAGACCTATCATTTAGCCAGTTTTTAATCCATTTTATGTGTGCCTTGTTAATTTTGTATTATTTACATATTTCTGGTCTTTGATCTGAAACTGTGCACTTGATGCTTTTCAGTTTCAAAGTCTCAAATCACTCTCCAGAGTGACAGACCTTTAAAGTTACCATAATTTGGAGGTTTCTCTGGATAGACAAAAATGCATCTTATTTTGAATTAGTTACAGGATTACTTTTACCCAATGCTGTAAATCACCACTGAGCATGCACACCTTTTTCTCTACCTATTTTTGGTATTGCCAGATTCCACTTACTTTAAAAAGTGTGCATGGAACCTTTAAATTATTGCAACATCTCAGTCTACCTGTTGATAAACTGCAATATCCATTTAAGTTTCATTATTTAGGTCTTCTAAAAGCCACCACTTGAAATCAAAAGACAAGACAAGAGGTGTCGAGTTGTGATTTTCCTTCTACCAAATCTTTTATCCAGACTTGCATTTATTTATTCTGTTCTATTCTACCACAGGAAATTATAGTCTTTCTTCATAATAATCTGAACCCATTGCCACCAGAGTCACCTTACTCCGATTTGACTCCACCATCTCCATTCCACATAAATATTATAATAACTAAGGTATAAAAATATTAAATAAAACTAATTACATGAGAAACTTATTTTTAAATATTCTCAAAGTAGTTAATGTATTTAATGTGCATGACTAAAAAACAATCACCATTTACATTCTCCATCATTTCCCAACAATTCTGCAGAAAACTTCCAACTAACATGAGTTAGAACATCATGCCATACAAAATTTTAACTCATCCATTCATAAAGAAAAAAAAATTCGTGAAAAAATGATATTTTTAATGCTAGCATCAAAAATTAGAAGTATCTGAATATTTTTTCCTAACAGAAGGACAATCATTTAACTGATGAGCTTACAAGATATTGGAGGTAACTCTAGAATTACAGAATGGGAAATGTAGAGCTAATGAAGAGAGGCAACTGGAATAGAAAGATAAAGTAAAACTGAGTCTGAATTCCTAGGACTGGAAAGGGCTGCAAGAATGTGAATATTTAAAACATAGCACTTCTATTTCCAAATATCTTAAATGTTTAAGATCCATATAAAGGGAGGTGTGAGAGGAAAATAGATATAGACATTTTTAGCCAGGTTTTGTGTTATCCATTTCCACAGACACAGCACTTCTTAGGGCCCAATCTAATATTGTGTAAGTAGGTGGAACTTCCTTTACCACAAGAAAAATCCCAGCCTCTCCAGGCTACTAATCTGGCATTCCCCTTATTGCTGTACTTCAAGGCTGCAAAAGCACCCTTTCTCCCCCTCTCCCCTGAGTTGTTTTTTGTTTTGTTTTTTAATTTCATTGTGTCCCAGTACAGCAATTAAGGAGCATTGCTAAATCCTCCATCAGCACTTCCCCTTTTAAGTTAATTGTATTCATCTTGCCATGTTAAAATCCTTCCCCTGGGAGTTATTAGTACCCATTCAGTTTTTCCTTTATTAAGGGACCTATGCAAGCAAAGAAAAGCTGTGCAGCTGCTACGCCCTCTGATGTGAGTGCCAAATACACCCTTTGTGGCAAGGAAGGCTGCGTTTTGTATGTTGGCAAGACAAAATAAGGGTAATACATTAAAAAAAAAAAAAAAAAAGTGCTGCTGGAGAAAGTGACAATATATTCCAACTAGCAGTTGTTTGCTAAGGCTGACAAAGGTTGTCATTAATGATCCCTCAATACGAGGGTGATGTTTGCCAGGGGGAAAAGTCACTGATGAGACCTAAGATGGCTGAGGAGTCCAATTTGTACTCTACAGATTTTTCTACGTGTGACAGGCAGTTGCTTAGAGAGAATACAACTGCTGGCTGGGATGCTGTACACTTCCCTTCCTCCTCTGCTGTTTCTTAGCCTCCTGAACAAGATGATTCTCTTCAAAACGGGCTGAGGCTTTGATGTATGATGTGACACCACTGCAGTCTATTGCCAGCCAGCTCGTCCCAATCTATGGGAAGAATTTTAATCTTATAAAGGAACTCAGTCAGAAAAGCTTTCATGCTTACTTAAATCAAGGATACTGTAAGGAAACTAGAGGGATTCCAAAGAAAAATGGATTTTTCTTGCTTTGCCACAATAGGAATGTTTGTTGAAGCAAACTACTGGTGGAAACAGAAAGTTAGTATGTTTGATGTTAAAGAAAAGGCCCATATTTTACAGACCAAACTGGTTCAATTGTAATGCCATAGCTATGGACAATGACACCACTTAATCATGTACAGTAATGACAAGTCTGACAAATTACAGCTGCATGACAGCTGCCTGACCTTACAGACCTAATTTTAAAGAGGACAATGCATGCAATTTGTGGGGACAATTCTTTCCAGTGATCTCACTTATTTCAAGTATGCTATGTTCAGCGACACCCCAGGCTAAAATGATGTCACAGTAGGCTACTTCATTTGATGGCTAAAGTCTCTGCTACAGTATTTAATTTTGACTGCATTACCAACATCTGGCCATGCAGCATAAACTAATCTAAACTGAGTTACTGTATAAAGACAAACAAACAAGATAATTGGATTGTCAAGAAATTGAAGCCAATTACTTTGTAATCATTTATAAAATGGTCAGTGGTGATCAAACACTGAATTTTAAACTTTCTTTCAGTTTAAGTAAATTGCAGATTTTCTCTCACACACAAAATGTTGCCAAACTGTGGAAAAAGTGTAGTGGGGCATCCACGGGTAGGGAGTCCTTCCTACCACTGACTTCAATGGTTTGAATCAGGACTTTAGAGTACAGATTATTTTGTCAAGGAAGAAGCTGCCTGCCACCAAATTACCAATAGGGCAAATAGGTTGCACCGGTGACACGGTTTTCAGTAATAATTATTGCTACCCCTCCAACCTAGATGATGTACAAAGTCTCTTTTTTTGTTCTATTTTTTAAGTGTTTGTTGCATTTGACTTTCAGGGACAATGGAAAATTTTATTCCAATGTTCATTTCTATTAATCTTCTCCCAATGAGCTTCTTCCCAAGACAGCATGTTATACATTAGCTTTGGAAATAAACAAGCGTCAGAGGTCTCATAGGCCAACAGCAACTACATAAAGTTACTAAAAAGCTTGAACACTATTTTTTTAAAATAATTTTATTACATATTCTGGACCTTGTTATCCAAGTGATCAGATGATAAATCACATAATAAACACAAAAGGACATAGGGAGCCACTCTAACAGCACTTGAACTTGGGACAGCCAAATTACTCATTATTTAGTAGTGGTAGTAGTAGTACCACACCACCATAATGCCCGGCTCATGGCTGACAGCCAGAGCCCTCCAGAGCTGGGTGGCCAGAGAGCAACAGCTGCTGGCTGGGTGCTCTGAAGGCAGCACCATCCTCAGCAGCAGCACAGAAGTAAGGGTGGCATGGCATGTGTTGGGGGGGGGGCAGTGACATGGCATGGGGGGGCATCATCACTTTTTTGGGGGGATCGTCACAGCCTGAAATATTTTCAAAGGAGGTCCCAGGGGAAAAAAAGTTTGAGAACCCGTGGACTGCCTAAGACCCTGGGTATGTGCTCGAGCAGCTACTTCGTGCTATCCTGGTTTCACTGCTATTATTATTCAAGCTTGTTCAAGCAAAGGATTTGCTTGCACATGCTGCAGGCAATCACATTTCCAAATTCCAATTGCAGCGTGGCTACACCTTGAGACCTTGCTGTGGAAGACAGGAAATCCTGTAGCAATTTCAGGTCAATAAATAATGGCAATTTTTACTGAAGCAAGCATGAAAATGAATAATACAAATTAGTGCACTATATGTGCTATTTTGATATTAAATGGAGTTTGTTTTCCGCTACCGCTACGTTTTCACTTTACACTATTGTGGCGCTTTATTGGGGTGCCAGAACTGTAGGTTACTGTGTTACCCCCCCTGCCTCAGCAACAGAGAGGCTTGCCGGTGCTAAGGATCTTTTTCTGCTCTCTCTCTCTCTCTCTCTCTCCACCAGCTCTAACTTCTTGGCTGTTTCACTGGGGCCTGCCCCAGCTTGGTTTTCTGGCTTTCTAGTTACCTTAGCCCATCTTTATACTTTCTTTTGTTCTATTTCTATCACCTGAAATAAAGAAATCAGAAAACAACTGCCCTGCAACCTTCTCTTGGTTTCCTACCGTCTCACTTGCGAATCTCTCAAAATCTAGTTTAGGAGTGATTGAAATGTGAGCCTCAGCCAAACAGCAAACCAACTGTGACTCTTCCTCTGGGCAATCAGGATTAAGAGTTACCTAATTTGTTACCACCTCTACCACCCTCACCCCATCCCCCCACCTCAGCCAAACTAAACAGGCTGGTACATGGTCTTTTTGGAGACAGTGAACTGTTAATTCTGTGCCTGTCCAGTGACAGTGGTTGTATGCTACCGGGGAATACTCTTCAAGGGGGCGCAGGGAGTGAGGTGCACCTACAGTTAACCTGCAGGGCAAAGTAAAGGCTGGCAGAGCTTCTGGGGAAGTTATTTGGGTGTCTAACAGACTGGAGTGACAGGGAGATGACACTCAGTTTAGCATAAGCAGCACTCTCTCTCACCAAGACTTGAGAGTAACAAGGTAACTCTCAGCCCTGTGAGGAAGCTTCACAACTACACTTCAGATTCTGTACTTATAGTTCATAATGCCATTACAGGAGCTGTTGGAGGGGAATCTGAACATGTGGACAGGTGAATAAGGGACATTTGGCACCAGGAAAGGCACCAGCAATTGTTTTGGATTCAGGGGTCAACCTATTAGTGAACATTTATGTTAAAAGATCAGCAGTGAAATAATGAATGTTGACATTGAAATTGTTCTCATTACATTTCTGAGCTAACAGCCCATTGATATTATAAGGGGAGTTCTCATATCTCAGAGTTGTAGTTTTAGGCTGTCCACAGACTCAGGGAAAAACTGCATTGTTTTACGCTTGGCTTGTATTTTGAAGGGGTTTGTTTGTTTGTTTGTTTGTTTGTTTGTATCTATAAGAGCTAGAAACATAACTTGTTTCAAATTAATACTTAGATACGGGACTCAGTTCTACAGAAAGATGTAGAGTCCACTGCTAAGGAATCTCAGAATACATGGTGTCCTCATGACACCTATCTTAAATCGGGACTACTACCTCTTTGGGGCAAGAATTGTCTTTTTATTCCACATTTGTACAGCACCTAGCACAATGGGGTCCTGGTCCATGACTGGAGCTCCTAGGCACTACATTAATAATATAAATTATAATAATAGTACCTCACCTTCACTAGCACTAATTTCTGTGTCCACAATTATTAGTTTAATTACATCTATTAATTATGTGTGTGGCCTTCTTTCATTAAAGGATATTTAGGATTATTTTCTGAAAGAGCTGAATTCCATTTTACTCCATCACATTTCAGAACGATGTTATTTTTCAACAAACTTTCTGAAAGAAGACAACTACATTTAGTTATTTAAGAATTCACCCCTTCAGATTCTCCACCTTCAACAAGTGATGGAAAGAACAGATTTGCTCAATATGGACAATTTTTTAACAAGATCCTGATACTGGTTTAGGAGCACAAGAAAGTATCCATTAATAGAACCCCATGAGTCTTTAAAATTAACATTTAGAAACACAGCAGGGGCTGTTGCTCAGCATGCAAAAGGAAATAAAATGGGAAGTACAGCTTAAAGTTAGACTGGGTTTTATGTGCCCTGCTCTTTTAGTTATTATGATGAACTGAATAAATGCCTGCATAAGCGGTTGGAAACAAATCTGCTTTCTGCACCAAGCGTGGGAGATTATGAAATACCTTTCAGTGAAAGGAGATGTGGGTTACTTTTATAACAAAACAATGAAGTCTGAGTCATAGGGGAAAGTCAAAATGGTACAGGAAACAGGAATTTGGATGAAGTTCTATTAAAATAAAGAGACGTATGAAGGATATTAGCTTTACTGTATAACTTAAGTAAAAGAAAACAAAACAAGAAACAGCATGGGTATAGGTGCATGTAGTTGCTGGCTCTCAGTTCTTGCCAGCAGAAGGTAAGCTAAATTGTTTCTGGTTTAGAAACCTAAAGTTCATGTAATATAAATGTCAAGAGAAAATAAATCCAGCAGTAAGTGATAAACAGAAAAAAGTTCCACCCCACAAACCATGAGAAGGATCAAGCAGTCTGTTGAAAACAGAACAAGTTATGTTGTTGCTACTTGTGTCTACAACCAGCGCTTACTTTGGGTCTGATCCTGCTCTCTCACTGAAATCCATAGCAATTTGCACTGTGTGTCTGCTGTTTGATGTTTATAGTGTAGTCTGTTTGGGGGGCTGTGCACTGAGACTAATGGCATGCTAGACAAGGCTGAGAGCTTCCTAAGGAGGTTCTAGCCTGCCATCCTTTGATCCCTAATCCCTTTAGGACCCCTTAACAAAGAGGCAGGTCTATTCACGAAGAACAAGGGTTTAAAAAGCCAGCTACTAAGCAACCAGAGAAGCTAGCAACCAGGAGCAGAAAACGGAGTTTAGAGAGGGAGCATGAGAACCAGATACACCTAACATTCTTTAAACCTGGGGTAATTAACTCCCCTCCCCTGTAAAAACAATGCAAGCAGATTCCAGCAGCAGAGTGGAGGCTATCCACTTTATTGCACTGAATGCAGCATGTATGATTTCCTGCCTGTGAGCAGGTGGGATGTGTGTGCATTTGGTGCAAGCAGCTTATGGCCAACAGAGACCAAGTATAGGTTCTTGAGGCTATAGGGGCTGAACTGGAGGAGCTGAAGGATGCAGAGAAGTACACAGAGAACATTTTTCAGGACACAGTAGAGTGGTCCCACTCCCAGTCTGACAGCCTCTGTGATGTTGAGGACTAGGATGAAAGTCCTAGGGAAGGAGAACATCAGAGTGGAGCAGAGCGAAATGATCCATCTGGAAGGAGGATCCCAACTATGATGTCCTGGTATCTTCTCACATCGAGGATACCCCTCCGGGAGAGAGAACCCCAGTTATTAGGAAGAGACTAGTAATAGTAAGGGGGATTTAATTATTAGAAATACAGATAGTTGGGTTTGTGATGACCAGGAGAACTGAAATTAAGGACTTTAAAAACTCCTCTTCTGGTGAGAGAGAGGGAGGAGGGATGAGAGACAAGCTACTGCAGGGTTAGTGGCAGCAGGGAGAAAAGGCTTCTCCTTGACGCAAGGCTGCTCTCCTCCCTCTAAGGGAATCAACTCAGCTAACTACCTGTTTGGGGAAGAACTGGCCCCCAGAAGCCAGCATTACAAGGCAACACGCCAGAGAGGGGGCAGGGACAGATATTCCTTTTTTGTGTTATGATTTTGGTTTTTTTATTTGGCTGACAAGTACTCCTTGGGCCTACCCCGATGTGTACATGTAAATATCAACAAAGAAACCAGAGTGAAGAATAAAGAAAACCCTCCAGAATCAGACTGCCTTACTTCAAGCCCCCACTCCCAGAGGGAGAAACACTGAGGAGGCAAATGAGGTGCCTTGCCACAGTACCAATGACCTAGGGAAAGGTAGGAGAAAGGTCCTAGAGGCCAAATTTAGGCTGTTAGGTAAGAGATTAAAGTTCAGGACCTGCATGGTAGCATTCTTTGAAATGCTTCCAGTTCCGCGCACAGGGTGAGTTAAACAGGCAGGACTGCAGGGTCTCAATGTGTGGATGAGACAATGGTATTGGGAGGAAGATTTTTGGTTGATTGGGAACTAGGAAACCTTTTGGGAAAGGAGGAGATATAAAGGAAGGATGGGCTCCAACTAAACCAAAATGGAACCAGATTTCTGGCATGCAAAATTAAAACAGTTGTAGATGAGTTTTTAAACTAAAGGCTGGGGGAAAGCCAACAGGTGCGGAGAACCTCATGGTTCAGACAGAAACATACCATAAGAGAGGATCTATTAATGGGGGTTCTCTATATCCTAGAGAAGAGAAGACAATAGAAGTTGATAAAGTACAGGAGCTGAAGAGAAATAGTCAAATGAAAGAGTCCCATTCAATTACATCATATGAAGGCAGACAACTAAATAAATGCTTATGTACAAATGCTAGAAGTCTAAATACTGAGATGGGTGAACTTGAGTGCCTGTTATTAAATGAGAATATTGATGTAAAAGACATCACAGAAGTTTGGTTGAACAGTGATACCATGACTCATTGATTAACACCAGGGTACAAAATATATAGGAACGACAGAGTAGGTCTCACTGATGGGGTGGGGGGGGGTGGCACTATATTTGAAAGAAAGCATAGAGTCAAATATAGTAAAAAAAAAGTCTTAAATGAATCAAATTATACCATTGAATCTCTATGGATAGAAATTCCACAGTTGAATAATAGGAGAACAACAGTAGGAAAATACTATTGACCACCTGACCAGAATGATAATGGTGATTGTAAAATCCTCAGGGAGATTAGAGAGGCTACAAAAATAGAAATCCCAATAATAATGGAGGATTTCAACCATCCCCATATTGGCTCAGTACATTTCACCTAAGGATGAGAAGCAGAGATAAAATTTCTAGACCCCATTAAAAACTGCCTCTTGGAGTAGCTAGTCCTGGAACCCACAAGGGGAGAGGCAATTCTTGATTTAGTCTTAAGTGGCACACAGGATCTGATCCAAGAGGTGAATATAGCTGAACTACTCAGTAATAGCGACCATAATAGAATTAAATTTAACATCCTTGAGATGATGGAGTAGAGGAAACAACAAGGAAGCTCACTCCAGTCACATTTAACTTCAAAAAGGGGAACTACACAAAAATGAGGAAGCTAGCTAAACAGAAATTAAAAACAACAGTCACAAAGGTGAAATGCCTGCAAGCTGCATGGAAACTTTTTTTAAAAAACCATAAGAGGCTCAAATTAAGTTTATACTCCAAATAAAACAATAGAAAGAGGAACAAAATAAGAGTGCCATTGCTAAACAGCAGAGTAGAAGAAGCAATCAGAGGCAGTGACAGCATGCAGAACCCCTGTGGTGCAGCCTAGGAGTTGCGGAACTGCTCAATACCCTTATCAACTATTTAGTGTAGGGTGAGCCCTCCACATCATTCTGGCTGGTGACCCATAAACAGCCTCTCCAGACCTTGTTATCACCCAATCTGAGAGCAGGTGGCTCCACATACCCAATTTAGTTCAATGAATGCTTTTCAGTCACTCAGGAACCAACAATAGAGAAACTCCAGCTGGCTCCTTAGCCCAGGATGACACCATCTACCCTGGTCAAAAAACCTGATCAGGGAAGATTATTATCCACTCTGCCCTTCCCTCAAAGTGGAAGGGAAGTACACTAGCTTTTGTCACTGAGCAGTTTGTCTAAACACTTCACTCAAAGGTAGACTGGTTAAGATAAAATATAAAACAAGTTTATTAACTACAGAAAAATAGATTTTAACTGGCAAGTGTAAGGAGATTAAAAGAAGTTACCAAATGAAATAAACATAAGGTCACAGTCTAAGTTCTACATACTAACAAGCTCTTGAATTCACAATGTCTCGTTGTTAGCTGGTACAAGCAGTTTTTTAAACGCAGCCTGGGATTCCCCTTCCCCCTTTCAAAGTCTTTTTGTCTTTCAGGACTCTTCAGGTGTTCAGTTGAATGCAAGTGTGGCGCCCCTCCTTTTATAGTCTGTTTCAGCTTGCTAGAACAGTCCACGCATGTGACATAGCAGCTGCTTCCCATTTGTCAAGCAACCCCATTGCGAACATCTACACTGTAAGCAATTCCAGGTAGTGGATTCTTTCCTTGGTGGCCTGTTAGCATGTGCAACCGCTTCACTGTTGTACCTGAAAATCTGGTTTAGGTGGTTCTCACCTCACAACATGTTCTAGTAGCAGTTACCACAATATTCTATAACTTCACTTACTATGGTAACACATATAATCCAACAGGATATTAATGTTTAGCAGATCAAGATAATACCAGACAAGGCATACCTGGTACAGAACATATCATAATTACATGACATTGATGAATGTGGGGTTTTGGGGTGTTTTCAGATGCAATGTGTCACAGAGGAAAAAAGGCAACCTTTAAAAATTGGAAGTCAAATCCTACTGAGAAAAATAGAAAAAAACCAAACTCTGCCAAGTCAAATGTAAAAGTATAATTAAACAGGCCAAAAAAGAATTTGAAGAGCAACTACCAAAAGACTCACAAACTAACAGAAAATGGTTGTGAAGTCCATCAGAAGCAGAAAAATCTGCTGTCAGTGGGGCCACTGGATGAGCATGGTGCTAAAGGAGGACTCAAGAAAGACATTGCAGAGAAGCTAAATGAATATTTTGCATTGGTCTTCACTGCAGAGGATGATTCTGACACTTTAGTCATTCTTTTTAGGTGACAAATCTCAGGAACTGCCTCAGATTGAGATGTCACTAGAAGAGGTTTTGGAATAAGTAGATAAATTAAACAGTAATAAGTCACCAGGACCAGATGATATTCACCCAAGAGTTCTGAAGGAACTGAAGTATGAAATTGCAGAACTGCGAACCGTGGTATCTAACCTATTATTTAAATCAGCCTCTGTACCAGGTAACTGGAAAATAGCTAAAATAATGCTGATTTTTCAAAAAAAAGTCTCCAGAGTCGACCCCAGCAATTATAGGCCAGTAAAACTAACTTCAGTACCAGGCAAACTGGTTGAAACAATGGTAAAGGACAGATTGATCAGACACATAGATGAACATGATTTGTTGGGGGAAGAGTCAACATGGCTTTTGTAAAGGGAAACTAAGGCTGTGCAACAAAGGATTGAGACCCACCCAAATAGTGGATGTATTCCAGAGGGACAATATAAGCTTGCAAACTCCACAATTCTTCTAAAAACCTGATGTACATGGACTTTCAAATTATTTATATGTATCTGATGACTTTAATCCTTTAACATTTCTCTTATGGTTTGTTTCTTTTTATAATAAACCTTTAGTTTTAGTTACTAAAGGATTGGCTGGCAGCATGGTATTTTGGGTAAAATCCAAACTTATATTGATCTGGTACTGTGGCTGACCCTTTGGGGTTAGAGGAAACCTTTTTAGTAAAGAGCATAGAGTTTAAATAACTGGTCTCTTTACCGGACCTAGTGGCTGATTGGGAGTCGGAGACTGGAATGCAGTAAAGGAGGCTATGTGTATTTGTATACTGGCTTCTTGATAACTAGTGTGGGAAATCAACGCAGTTTGTGGCTGGTTGGGAAGTCTGGCTTCAGTGCCACCCACCAGTGCTGGGAGAATCTGCTCTCCATTTACAGCCTGCCCTGACCTTGGCATTCTCAGATGGCTGCCCTGGGCACAGAAGGGTTACAACCCATCTCAAAAAAAGATATATTAGAAATGGAAAAGGTACAGAGAAAAGCAACAAAAATTATTAAGGGTATGGAATAGTTCCATATGAAGAGAGATTAAAGAGTCTGGGACTATTCATCTTGGAAAAGAGAGATGACTAAAGAGGGATATGATAGAGGTCTATAAAATCATGAATGATGAAGGTGAATAAGGAGATGTTATTTTACCCTTTCACATAACACAAGAACCAGGGGTCAGCCAATGAAATTAATAGGCAGCAGGTTTAAAACAAACAAAAGGAAGTACTTCTTCACACAACACACAGTCAACCTGTGGAACTCATTGCCAAGAGATGTTGAAGGCCAAAAGTATAACTGGGTTCAGGAAAGAATTAGATAGTTCATGGAGGATGGGTCCACCAGTGGCAACCAGTGGATGTCTACTAAGCCTCTGACTGCCAGATGTTGGGACTGGATAACAGGGGACAGATCATTTGATAATTACCTGGTCTATTCATTCCCTCTGAAGTGTCTTGCATCGGCCATTGTCAGAAGACAGGGTACTGGGCTATCTAGACCATTGGTCTGATCCAGTATGGCCATTCTTATGCTCACCCAGATAAGCATCCAGACCATCCTCACAGACTGAAATATGGGGATCACTCCTCTATTTGCCTTTTTTACTAGCATCACCAGGGAAAGCTCAATGCTGATGGGAGATTGGTGGCAGCATGGTTATGATTTGGGAGGTAATTTCCTTCTTAGCCCTTTACTTTCCAAGCACTTTTTTTCCTGAAAACCTAAATTAGTCTTTGGGGCAAACTTTTTTTAAATATTTCTTTACAGCACGGGGTGAAGTTTTTAAAAGGAAGTTTGGTAAGTTTACTTAGGTCACTCTCTAAATTGGAGGAGAGTGGGTTTTTTTTAAATAATTCAAGAAAAATGTTGAGAGTTCCTTTAGTTGTTGATTTGTTTGGTTCTTTTGAGCTCAAATAACTTGGTTTCCATACATCAGACTTGGTGGAGATATAAATCCCCTGTCACTGTTCAGGGCAACTACACCCCCTCCGTGGTCCTGGAGCCCAGGTTCCAGCCAAAGCCCAAACATCTACACAACAATTAAACAGCTCCTTAGCCTGAGCCCCACAGGAGAGAATCAGCTGGCACAGGCCAGCCACAAGTTTTTAATTTCAGTGTGGATATAACCTTAAGGCTTAAGGGCCTAAATCCCCCTGACTTTCAATGAGACTTGGGCACCTAAGCCACTTTGGTGCTTATGAAAAATGTTACCCCAAATCTTTAAAGATTTTTGAGTCTGTGCAGCATGAGTGTCGTTAATTTAGTTCTAAAGCTTAGAGAATACTCCCAGCTGTATCAAAAAGGCTGCTTTCACCAAATGCTTGCTAGATGAGCAACTCTTTTGGCACAGGTTCAAGAACTGGCTTTAAAACATCATATAAAGTTTTTAACATCTCTGAAATGGATTACATATGTTCTTACAGCCTGTAAACTTGACCTTGCAGAGCCTAGGATTTCAGAGACAGAGGTTCTGTGTAAAGGCAGTTCAGAGGATCAAATCTTTTAATTGTTACTTTATGAAAAACTCCTCAGATTTAGCTAATATGTCACAGCTGTTATGAATATCACATATGGATTTTGTGAACTATAGTTTTATAGAGAAGAATCAAACCCAATTTCTGGATAGAAAAATAAATCTATTCATGGGGGAAAAAACAAAATTAATAGATATGAATATGCAAGTTGTAAGGACTGGCAGGACTTGAACCTGGGCCTGCAGGGCTACCAGGCAACTAGCGCCACACTGCCACCTGACTGCAGCCATAACGTAGCTACTCTCAGCAATCCACAAAGGCTGCACACCACAGGAAGTTTTGACTTGAGTGGTTTGATTGACAATGGTTTTAGCAATCCCGGATTGGCTCCTTGATTCTATATAAGCCCATGAGCATACCAGAAAGTGTTCAGAAAACAACATGGATCCATAGTTAGCTGTTATAACCGCCCTGCTTCTGAGTTCCTGTTACGGACCTTGGCTCTGACTCAGATTCTGACTCCCAATCAATCTTTGCAACCCCAACACAGACCCTGCTACCTGATATTGACCCTCAGCCTGATTCCTGACTCTGTCTCTAGCTTTGGCCCTCTGCTTGACTCTTGACACAGATACTGGCTCTGACCCCTGTCTTCGGTTTCTGGATCCCAAGTTTCTGCCATTAGTCCTGCCTACATGCACACATGATCTTGAGACAGGTAAACCAACACTTCTCAAGAAAGTAACTCTGCTAGGAAAGTTCCAGGTGCACACAACATTCCTTATGAAGGTTAACAGACCCATAATATAGGGCCTGATCGAATGCCCAATGAAGTCAAAGGTCTTTCCAGCTCACTAAGGAATCATGTTTTCACTTTATTCATCATCGCGCACTAGATTTGTGAAATTGAGGAAGTTTGCAAGCTCAGAGGTGACCTGTTAAATTAAACTTATAATGGAGCAAACATTGTCCAGCTCTCCTTCCTCTCCTATGTCATAACTCTCTCCCTCCACGCACTCTTGTTTCCTTGAGGCTAAAGAAAGCCTCCAACTGTTGTTAAACACTTCCTCCAAAGAAAATTGGCTGAACTCATAGAACGAGTTTGCCAATTTTGCAGTGTTTATATTTGAGAGGCAGGAGAATTGTTCCTTAACTTCTGAATGACGTTTGCTGTAATTGCATTCTGCAGCCTAGAAGAACTACCATTACGAGGACCAGATGCAAATGTTTTTATAATTTAGTTCAACTTTAAAGATGACTATCGGCCTTGCAATAGAGGAGATACACTAAACTCACATTTGCATTGAACACATATGCTTGAATTTTTGTTCCCTCCATAGCCAGCCACCTGCATATGCAGATAAGGTATAAGTATTGATTGATGTAGTAATGCAAATAGAGGACCAACAGGCCCAGGGCCTGTAAGATTGCTTTATAGAAGTAACCAAGGCCTAGGCTAACGCTTGACATAATTAACTGACAAGCAAGTGACCTTAAGTCACAAGTTGTAGCAGTAAATAAGTGTAATTAGTCAGTTAGCTGGTGTGAAGCAAGAAAAGGCAAACCCAGGTTATTGATATTTTAAGGTGTTTTTTAAGGAATATGTAGAACCAAAACTCACAAGGATTAACTCAATATTGCTATGGCAACTAATTGATGTAAATGTTAATGATTGTGAAATAGAGAAGTATTTAACTTATAAGAAGTGGGGACTCTAAAAGAATTGGGTTGTAGAAGTCCAGATAAGGAAAAATTTTGAACATGCATAAGATAAAGTGGGTATTAGCTTAACACATTATAAAAGTTGTTTCCCATATGTTCAATAAAGTGTACACATACACAACATTGTGCTGGCAATTTTACAGGCTGAATTAAGACCCCCTTTGAAAATATTACCAATAAGATTTAAACTAGTGTTTAAACAAACTAACTAATCTGATGGAAGAATCAGACTTCAGTTTTAAAATGTTGCTATTTCTATATTGCATTTGCATAGAAATGGTCCTAAGCAGCAAATTTCAGATTTTGAACTCCTATGTGTCTCAATAAGGTTTCTTTAAAATACAACCAGCTCTCCTGGATTCCTTTCCCCCTCATATTAGCCTCCCAGGGGATCCTGCCCATCAGCTCCCTGAGGGAATCAGATGTGTTCAGATCAAGCTTTTGGCCCAAGCTTAGGACCATTTAGTACTGGATCCAGCTGTTAGCAACGCAGACATGGAAATTGAACATATCCTAAATGAGAAATGCTTGGACTTAACAGGAGCACATCAGATGTGCTTCAGACTGGCTATAAAACGCCTAGAAAACTACAGTATAGCTCTATCTCTACAGTATAGCTATACCTCCAACAAACCACTGTTAACACTATTGGACAGTGTAATTCAATTCACTCAGCTGTACAGAAGTGAGGTCTAGGTCCCAACTCCAACTGCTAACAAAACCAACGTACCCTAGTAGAAACCCTAGAGTGCTAAAGCCAAATATCACATGCACACAGGAACTCCAGCAACTATGCTTACAGAGCAGAACTGGTTCAATTCCCCCTCCTAAGAAAGAACAATAAATTTTAGTCCTATCTCAATGCTAGCATCTAATATTCCCTTCACCACAAAACCACAGAGAATTAAAAAGTAAATGCTTAGGTAATCATGACCCAACCCTGTAAATAATCACTCCTAGACCACAGCAATAGTGTATTCTCCAAATTAGAATAAACAAACCCCTCCCGAAGCTGAAAAATGGTCAAGATGATTAAACTGTTATTGTTTGTGTATTATTTGTATTGGAGTAGCACTACAAGAGACTTCAGACAGGATGTAGAGACCTGTTCTACTAGCACCATATAGACAAACACAAAGAATCCCTGTGGGCTAAGATTTAGACAATATATAAATAGCAGGAAGGTGGGACACAGAGTCTGTGTTAGAGAAAGAGGAAAAATGGTGTTTGAGTGGGCTAGACTACACTAGAAGCAGTATAGCACCAATGCAGCTGCACTGCTGTGGCATGTCTGGTGAAGATAGAATCATAGAATATTAGAGTTGGAAGGGACCTCAGGAGGTCATCTACTCCAACCCTCTGCTCAAAGCAGGACTAACCTCAGCTAAAGCATCCCAGCCAGGACTTTGTCTTTGTTAAGACTTCTTTATTAAGCTAAGTTGGGCACCTACATATTTGCTATTCTTTCTGCACATTGGGATGGTTTGTTCCTGCGCCCTCAATAAGGTTTCTTTAAAATACAACCAGCTCTCCTGGATTCCTTTCCCCCTCATATTAGCCTCCCAGGGGATCCTGCCCATCAGCTCCCTGAAGGAATCAAAGTGCTTTTCTGAAGTCCATGGTCCGTATCCTGCTGATCTCCTTTCTTCCTTTTATCAGGATCCTGAACTCGACCATCTCATGGTCACTGCTGCTGTGCCAACAGGAAAGAGCTCTGTCATCAGCATAACAACTCCACCTCCGCGAGAAGTGGTAGCTCTGTTGGCAGGAGCAGCTCTACCACCACATAACACTATCCACATTGGTGCTTAGGTTGGTGTAATTTACATCACTTAGGGGTGTGGATTATTCACAAGAGACAAGAGTGGTGAGGTAATATTTTTTTTAATCGGAACAACTTATGTTAGAAAGAGAGAGAGAGATGTTTTTGAGCTTGAAACACAAAGTCTATCCTGATGTGTGTTCATGCATGTGGTGGGCTGGTACATTTTTCAACTATTTTGCAAATCTGGATTAAACAAACAAACAAAACAAAAACAAACAAACACACACGATTTGGGAAATCTAACACAATAATTAATCAAGAAATCAAGTTCTCTCTCCAGAAAAGCTATTTTTAACATTTATTTTGATTTTTCTTTTATCTCCCTCTTAGACAGCTGTCCAGAGCTGCAGTAATCTTGTGCTGACAAGGGGGAGCTCTCTCCATACTGCCTGTATAAACCACCTCCACAGGACACCTACCGTGTTTATCCACTGTATTCATTTTTGTAAGAGTTAAACCCTGACTAAAAATAGATACATACCTTTTGGTCATTTCAGAGTTCAGTTCACGCTACTTACTTCATAGATTCTAGGATACCTTATACTGAAGATAGCACCAAAAATCAGCTAACGGGAAAATATGAGATTGTCAAAATCCTTGGCAATGTATGGTGGAAGTCACTAGAAAAGGCGAAAAAAAACAGGAAAAAAGTTGTATGCGCACACACGTTAAGGTAAATGGAAAAAATATTTTTCCTCCACTCTCTCTCCCTTTTCCAGTGTGGGGGGAAAAGGAACAAAAACCAAAATGTTGTCAGCTTTGGAAAACTTAATTGAAAATATCAATTTGAAATGGAACAAGTATTTATATTTCAATTCTTTCATCAAAAATGGAAGCTTCTAAAAATGAAAGTCAAAAATGGAACTGTTCACAAAATATTTGGATTTTGATTAAACTTTTTTTTATTTTAAAAATTGATCACTTTTACATTTTCCCAACTCAATGACTAACAGAAGGTGTTTATTTTCTTTTGAAAACGTCATATGCAATTAATGCAATATGATTTCACATGTGCAGAAACTCTAATTGGCTAAACTTTGTTCAGTAAAACAAATTCTATGTTTTTATCTTTATATTGCTACTCCCATAATGCAGAGTTTCGGCCCAAACTTGAAATGTTTCCTGGAGGTCCTTATATAGAATGTGGAAGTTGAATCAAAATGTTGACATTATGCACGTTCTAAGACCACAATGTATGTACATACTGTACACTCAGACGAATTCTCAACAGGTGACAGAAACATTTTTGGGGAAGTCCTCAGAGACAAAGGCAGTGAAATGTGTATAGAAACATGATTTCCTGCATATCTGGCTAACTGTATAATTCTGAAGTTTGGCACACATCTAATTTTTGCTTAGTAAAATTAATACTCCCTTCACTTTTTAAAATTATTATTATAATTGCAGGGAAGGTGACATATAGATGACATAGCAATCAGGCTTTAAGGGAACAATGCACATACCAGTTGAGCAGGATTATCACAAACTGACTGAAAGCTAATTTAAGATGAGCCCTAAAATGCAAAGTCAGTGAAACAAATGGATACTTTGTACATATATTGTGGTCTTAGATCCTGTCCATTAGATACGTCAACATTTTAATTCAACTTCCACATTCCATATAAAGATATCAGAAGACGTCTCAAATTTGCGCAGAAGTTCTGGATCAAGGAAATAATGACTGATGCAGAAAATACAGCATGTTTTTACTGAACAAAAATTAACCAGATGCAGAGTTTATGTACATATGAATTCATGTTACATTAACTGGATTTGTATTTTGTAAATGAAAATAAACAGCTACTTCCGTAAGTCAGAAGCAGGAGAATGTAGACCTGATCCAAAAAATAAATAAAAAAAAAATAAAGCACTTTTATCTGAATCAAAATATTTTGCAAACTGTTTCATTTAGAAGCCTCCATTTTTTATGTAAAATTCAAATGAAAATACTTTCAAATGACATTTTATTTCAGTTTTCAAAAGCTGACCAAATTTCATATTTTATTTTTTGTTCCTTTGCCAACTCTTCCCTCCTCCCCACTTTTTTCCCTTTCTGTAAAAAAGATTAAAAGTAGAAGAGGGAGAGAATGAAATGGGGGGGGGGAGGAAGAGGAGTTCCCCGCACACACACACACAGTCTCCCTTCATTTTCCTCCAACTTTCCCAGTAATTTCCATGATATATCACCATGGGAAGGGAACAGCCAAGGACGACATTCCATATTGCTCAATCACTGTTGCAGGTCCTAATAGCATCTCAATAAACTCAAAACTCCACCAGGTGCTAGGGCTGGAGCCAAGGTTACTACACTAGCTTCAGTATAAGGTATCATAGAATATTTGAAGTAAAAAACAAACTGAACTTTGAAATAACTAAACCAGCAGACAAAGGGGGTGCCATCATAGATCACAACCATGATGACTATGTTAATTAGACCAACCAACAACTCTCCTACACCACCTATTATAAAGAACTAAGACCCTACATGCCAATTCACCCAGAAACTTAAGGATGTCATCAAATCCTTCACCAAATAATTCCAGGAAAAACTCTACAACCTCATATCCCACAAGCCCACCCCATGCTTCTCAAGATAGAGACAAGGAAACCCAGGGAGACCTGTCATATTTGGTCATGACACATTTACTGAAGGAAAAGCAGGACTGACAGAAGCCATCCTCAAGCTACAAAGAGCCAGCTTCCTCCAGAACACAACCAATTTCCTTCATAAATTCTTCAGCATTAACAACCTACCTCTGAATACCTTCCTTGCCACATGGATGCCATCTCCCTATATACCAGTATCCTATACAGTGACTGCAATGCTCCGACTCAAATATCTACAAAACAATGGACAACACTCAAATACCCACTCCAAACACATTGCCAAACTCATCCATTTCATCCTCATCCATAACAATTTTACATTCAACAACAAACATGTTGCCAAATCATGGGAACAGCCCTGGCTTACTAGGAGGGCTCCCCAATATGCCAACTTCTTCATGAGCCATCTTGAGGAAGAATTTCTGAACAAACGCAACACAAAACCAGTGATATACCTGAGAAACATCATGATATATTCATCCTCTGGACAGATTACCTAAACTTCCTCATATTTCCACCACAACTTCAAACAACCAGCACCCAGCCATCAAACTCTCTTTAGAACACTCCCACAACAGCATCAACTTCCTGGGCACCAAGATCAGTTTCACCAATGGCACCCCATAGACAACTGTGGGGGGGGAGGGGGGGACACAGATTACCACACTTACCTTAACAGATTTCTTGACGTGTTTGGATCTGTATTCTACAGCCAGTCACTTGGATACCACATAATATGTTCAGAGGAGAAAATCTGGGATATACACTTTTAAACACACTTAAAACCACCTTCACCAAACAAGAGCACTCCACCAAGAAGTAGATTGCATCATGAAATGGGCTACCTAAATACTCCAAGAGAACCTGCTTCGATACAGAAAAAAGCCCATCAACCACAAACCCCTAGCTGATACCATCCCCCACAGGAACCCATATAGGATATCAAACAACTACAACCCATAATCAATGGGGACCACATCCTGAAAGAAATCTTTCCTGAACCTCCTCTTCTGGCCTTCAAACACCACTCACACCTTGTCAAGCTCATCATCAGAATCCAGCTTCTCACAAACCAGACCCCACCGACCTAAAGTGGAACCAGACCCTGTGCCATAAGAAAGCGAAATCTGCAGACATCTCTCCATAGCTATGATGATCAACTCCTCCCCCTCTCACAAACACACCTTTCAAGATCCAGGAGCACTACGCCACATATTGTGAAAGGCACATGCATTAAATGTGCATTAAATTAAATCCAGTGCATTAAATGCCTCAACAACAACTATGTGGATGAAACCAAACAATCAATCACTACGCTCTCAAATGGACTCGCACAGAAAAAAAGATGAAAAAAAATGCAAAAATCACTCAACCGTGAACACTTTTCACAAAATGATCACATCACGTTTGATCTCTCAGTCCTCATCTTCAAAGGAAGCCTGCTCAAAACCCTCAAAAGATGAGCCTGGGAACTTTGCTAGACACTAAAAAAAAACAAAACAGCAAGGTTTTAATAAAGACACTGAATTTATGGCTTGTTACAACAATCTGTAACCCAGCTTTTTTTGTCCTATCACTGCAAAGGTGTTAACTAGCCACTTCACCTTGAACTGTTTCTTGCAATGTGTGTTGACTACTTATGCTAAACAATTTGTTCCGCTTTGTATTTAACTGTGATACTTTGCATACTTTTCCTAGAGCTGAAGATCTCTGTGTAGTTCAAAAGTGTGTCTTTCATCAACAGAAGTCAGTCCAATAAAAGATATTACTTCACCCACGTTGTTTGTAATAGGTATGGATTTTTAGCGAAGGTCTAACTTTTACCCTGTTTATTCAGTGTATTCATTTTCGGAAGTGTCTTGTGTTGAGACAGGTGGCTTATGAAGGGAGTGTGCAGAGAGCTCTCCCATGTTGACACAGGATAATTTAAGTGTTGACGGTCATTGTAGACTGGTATATCAATTAATAGATACCTTAGCAAGGCTTCAGACAAAGCAAGGGTGAATCCAAACCGCTGTTAAGCATCCATAGATAAGTTCCAGAGGGGTAGCCGGTTAGCCTGTATACAGCAAAAACGAGAGTTCTGTAGCACTTTAAAGACTAACAAATTAGTAATTAATAGTTGTCTGCTATTATTAATGTAAACAAAGAAGTAAATCAGTCCTTGTGTCAATGAAAACCAAATGGAGATAAAAGGTAAATGCGCAACCTAATGGGTTCTCTTTTCTCTATATATCCCTTCAGTGAGTCAGTGATTGATTCTTCTCAATTTCCATGTTTTATGTGTTGGATCTATGCAACAGGGGTCAGGTTGTCCCACAGACCATTTAAGTAGCAACCGAAATCTGATGTATTTAAAGACCTACATCTGAAAAAGGAGGCTATTTTCTAAAGGTAACATTGTAATAGCTCTTTTTCATATAAATTGTGTGCATATTATATACAAAGGTATAGACATGCTGGCCAGAATGTCAATGGCAAAACTCTCCCTGGCTTCAATGGGGCTAGGATCTCAGTCCCAGTCTAGTGCCTTACAGCCTCTAGTGCCGCTGCTGCTACAGCTGCACTGCTGGTGGTACTTAGGCTAGCTTGCAGATGTCTGCATGTGATGAAATCACTCAAACTGACTGCAGTGTAGCCAGACCCTGAGTCAGTGACAATGCCTTAGCATCATGCTGAGGGCCACTCCATCAGCAGAGTGCCCTTTATGGGGAAAGAGAGCTATTAAAATCCCTGACAACATGTAGCCATTAAGTAAATATTCCATGTCACATTTTGCCTGTGATAGGAAGGTTAGCCCCAGGGTCCTGGCCAAATTTCAGTTGGGGTAATTACACTTAGCTGACATAAGATTCTTCCGGTAACATCCATTGTCTGGGATATTCTTCACTGCCTGGAGGGCACTGCTGTGTAATGTTGCTCAATAGCAGCTCAGTTCTGGGGTGGAGAGTGATTTCTGTTTGGGTGCTTAGTTGATCTGTGAATGGGTGTACAGGCTCTTTGTGGTGTAAGGGGCAAGTCATTTAAGATCAAGTTACTTCACCTTGATCATTCATGGCAGTTAAAAACATTGTCCCTGTAAACTCTGAAAGGATGGGTCCAGGCCAGTGGTAATTTTGACAGCAGAGGGGCCCTGGTGAGACCAGTGAGAATGTTAAACTGATTGCTGTGCTCTTTGCTACAAATTAGCCCTATCTCAAGCCTCTTCAAGGTGAGAAGTGTGTTGTGTGTCAGATCTGCAATGTTGGAATCCCCCTTTTCCAATGGTACAAATCTTCCATTTCAACTTCTGCAAGCTCGGGCAATAACATGCCTTATTCTGCCTCATGTTCCAGACCTGATTGCCAAACACAGGCATTACAACAGTGTAAGTTTAGAAGTTCAACAGATGACTAAGGGAGGAAATATTTTTCGGGTAGGAAGCTACTTGTTGTTTCTCAAGAGACTTGGAATCTCAGCGATGGCTTAAAAGATAAGCACAGTGAGATGTGACTACGTCATAGCCATCCTCTCCAAAGGTGGTGGTAGAAAGGCTGAGTGAATTAACTCACTTAGCATTCGCCTAAAATGCCTGGCCTAACACTCCTTCTTCTGCAGCTCATTCAATAACCTAGGGGGCAGGTGCCCCAGACACAGCACCTCCAGTAGCAGAGTCCTCAATCTACTCTAGCAGACTCAGTATCTATTCAAAAAGAGCATTCTACTGAATTGCCAGCCTCACTTCCTGTGTAGCATCTGTTTGTAAGGGTTTTGTTTTTTAAAAACAGAGGTATTCAAAATTTGGCTTAACCTTGTTTAGCATGCAGATCTGATAAGCTCACAGCATCACATGTACAGTACGATATCACACCCCCATTGAAACCACCGAACACCATCAGTAGAAATTAAGAATTTGGCCAGCTGGAGGCAGTGGAAATTTTTCCTGAGTTTAAGGGTAGAGCTTTGGACCCTTGGCCACCTCAAAAGACGACATGTTGATTAAAGAGAAATCAAAGTTTGAGACTTGCCTCTCATTTGCCATAAAAGAACATTTTCTTTCCCAGCAGCACACCCCAAAATATTTAAGATTATAATAAGAAAGCAGAGTAGATGGGTCTTTATTTCTGCTTAGTGAACACATCAATTGGTTCTATTCTTTGAAAAAAAATCTAAGCTAATTTAGTCCCTTTTAAAAACAGAATGTGATTTTAGATAAACATAAATTATTTTTTATGGAGATGTTTCACTCATGAAATAATCACCCCAGGCAGCTACTAAAAATATCATATGGCTCCCCTCCCTCCAAAAAAAACAAAACAAAAACAAAAACAAAACAAAAAAACGAAAAAACCAACCCCCCCACAAAACAAGATATTTCCAGAAATATTTCCATCTTTACCATACAGCCTGACAATCTCCAACAGCAACAATGACTTTTACTCATGGATGCTCAGCCTCTTCAGAACCTGTGCAATTCTTCTGCTGAAGAAAATTAAATACAAATGCATCTCGGGATGACGCAGTGTGTATACAGAACAGTCATCCCGCACCGCAGACTCATACCTTCACCTGCTCCAGAGATGTGTGTGTGTGGTTTACTAGAATCCAGTACAGGAGCTTTCCAGGATTTCATGTTGGAGGACCAGTGCTGTACTACTTCACTAATAGAATGCCCAGTGAAGTCACTAGGGATTTTGCTGAGGGAGGAGCGAGGGATCTGACCCATGACTTGTATTTTTACATTCTCTTATCAGCTTTATATTTCTGGATAACTCTGCCCATGTTAGCAATAACTATGCTATTGACAGCCTTAATTGTTCTTCAACCAATGCCATTCAAGATGCATGAAAATCAATTGAAAGATTCCTCATTGGGGGTGGGGTGGGGAGGAGGGTGTTCCAGTCAGATTTTTGCAAGTCACAACGAATTTGGCTGAACAAGAGTTAAGAGAATTTCAAGTCAGACTCTTATAGAAGGGTTGTCCTACTCACACCATAATGTAGTGCAAATTATTCAAAATGAACACCAATATAACAGAGTAGAATTTGGCCCACATTTTTAGACTGAATTCTACCTTTCTTTGTACCATCAAAAACTGAAAATTAAATAAATCCTCTTGATTAGTGCTTTATTCTGGAGAACAAGCAAACTGTTATTCTGATATTCAACATATGCCTTTGCCTACATGAACCTAAATATTTTAATAAGAAAATCCTGGCCTATGAAATTGAAACAAATCCCAAACTGTGCAGACAGAATCAGAGAGACAAGGTAGGTGAGGTAATATCTTTTACTGTATCAACTTCTGTATTGGATCAACTTCTGTCAGTGACAGACAAGCTTTCAGGGTCTTTAATAGGACATTGGTCCAATAAAATAGATATTACCATGCTCCCCATCTCCTTTGTCTCTCTAATATCCTGGGACCAACACAACTACAAGACTACATACAGTCTGAATAGTACATTTTCAATATACAGACTGAGTATTAAATATAAGGAAACAAAATATAGTTTTAAACATATATATTTATTTCTCATTTTTAAAAAAATAGAGCATACTGGGGTATGCAATATAAAGATCCAAATTATTGGAATGAAAAACAGAATCAGATTAGAGAATTAACGCAATCCCGCAGCAAACACTTTTTCTTTTAAATAAGAGGTATATATTAAAGCAAACAAAACATGTGCTCTAAGGCAAACAAAATTTCAAGGAACTATATGCACATTGTTTCTATTCATACCACAAATCATTCTACAAACAGCAAGAAAATATTTTTCTATGTATGTATAAAACACAGTAATAACAAGCTTTATAAAAGCTAGCATATTCAAAAGGAAAGAAAGCAGAGTCTCTCTCTTAATACTTCCCTTATAAAGTGGCATTGTTTCCAAACAAACAGTAACAAACAAACACACACACACACACACACACACACAATATTAAATCAGATTTGTTTTAAAATGATTTCCCATATATGGATTTCTGTGTCTTTGAAAATATACTTTTCTTTTAGTTTATTAGCTGTCCAGAATGTGCTAGGTTATAGACGAATTCCCTTACTGAGAATGCACATGAGCAAGTGTTCCAAAGAGTCTGTCCCAGTGGGTGAAGTAAGGAGCATAGTTAGATTTGAACTTCAGGTGATGGAGATCGTGATGTGGAGCGCCTCCATACAAGCCAAATGGCACCAGTCTGTTTGTTGACCATGGAAGGTCATAGCCTGAATGATCCTCCACTGACAGCCAGATATTAACAAGAAAGAAAATAATTTCTGTCAAAGGATGGCAGTTCAGCAACACCGGATTAATGGCAGCAAAAAATCCCAATGAAAGTAATTCCCAAACACTTGAGTACTGTGTGGTAAGAGCAAACGTAGATACATGCTTGTGATGAACCTTGTGAAATGTCTTGTAGAGCCAAGGCACCTTATGATGAAGCAAATGCCACAAAAAATATTGGAAGTCAAAGAGAAACAGGCAAACTGTTACATCCAGCACGACCTTTGGCAGCTCTGGAGCCATTAATGGTAAATCCACTGGTCTCCAGTACCAGTGAGCAACTGTCACTGGGAAGATAAAGACAACGTGATGATAGACACATTGAACCACACAAGGCACCATCATTCCCAGAGTTGGATAACTCAGAGGCTGGATTTTGTATTTTCTCAAGGCTGGAACTTTAGTGCTTAAGATGTCCAGAGCAACATAAGGAAGGCAGAAAGTCATGTAAGCTGTAAAGGAAAACAGTACTGGAAAGTAAGGTGACTTGATCAATGGCTCCTTTGCTTTGACAAAGTCCCAGAGTGGCTGCAGAATCAATGGATCCAGCCTCCTATCCATTCCACAGCTGAGCAGCAGCGCTCTGTTCTGCACGCTGCCATTCATACTGATGCTGTCTCAGTTCCTACTGAAGCTGCTGTGAATGATTGTGCTGCTTTTTTAAGACTTTACCCCACCCATTTAGTGACATCACACAAAACGTAGTCACAGCACAAGCACGCAAAAAGGAAATCTCTCAGTCCAGAAGCAAGGGAGTGCACTACAGTGTCTGTGCAAGTAGATTTGTCTCATTAGCCCACCTATATTGTAGAAACTAATTTTGTAAATTGATAATAGTTACAGGAAAAGGGAGTATCATGCAAAAAACTTACTGTATTATATGAATGGTAACTGGAAGTAAACGAATGCAATATCCCTGAACATTAGAAACAGGAGAAATGGCTGCAATACCATTTTCTATGGCACAAAGACTGTTGCCATTTTACAACTTTGTAAATCAAAGCAGTCACAGCTCTGTCTCAACAACCTAGGAATAGCTACACAGCGTATTTTTCTGTGATTCACACTAGAGATTTACCTGAACCTAACCCCAGATATGACATCCCCTCCCCAAACTCTTTGGAGTGAGAAGGCTAGAAATCTGAACCAAAGTACACACATATTTTGCAAACAGCTCTGTTATAGGGCTAGATTCTCTCACCCTAGATTCCTCTCTGTAAAATCCTTACACACTCCCCCGGAGCACCACATGCTGTCCTTTATTTACCACACCCTATACATGTGCTTGGCCCCCTGAGCATAAAGCACTTACCTTCTATCCAAACCCCAGGGCTCAGCTTTTTTGGCCTTTCCTTATTCTCCTATGGTCTCTTCTTCACTATCTAGTGCTGACAAGCTGAATCGCCTTGTTAATTGATTGAGCACCTGGTGATTAATCAGTTATCTTATCAATTTGTCCCACCTAGGGATGTTTAGAAAGTGCACAAAGTGGCAAGTCTGGTTTAGGCTACTCACACCCTGTCACAGGCCCCTAATCTCCATAATGGGCTCAACCCACCCCTGAAATCAGAACAGCACCAAGCTGTGGAACTGAATTTGTGGCTTTGATACACATCTGTCTAGTTCACAGCACATATCCAAGTTGTGATCCTGCACTCACTGAAGTAAGTGGCAAAACTCCCACTGACTTAGGCTGGATGCATAATTGGGCCCTTGGTTATGTAATTTTATTTAAATACATCATCTCACATCAAACTGAGGTGTCTGTGTCAGTGTATGTTAAATAGTACATCAATGTGCACTAAGGACCTTTTAGGCTCATTCATCAGCAGCGTCCACACAGGCTGGTTAGTACACAACCTATAGTGCATGCTAGAATTTACACCTCTGTGGCACAGACTAATGCACCATGTGGATAAGCCCCAAGGTTTCCGTGTCAGTGTAAAACAAACTGAAAAACATTTCAGTTACTGAGCACACTATTGGAATAAGTACTTGCATATCCCTTCTGTATTTAACTCAACATTACTCACCTAGCTTTTTTCACTCAGTTCATGATGCTGCCAAAGTTTCCATACGCCACAGGATTTCAAATTGGTACCTCACAAAAATCAGGGGGGCTTGCTATAGAGATTCAGTGAACAAGCCATATATTGGAATGAGGCCCTGCAATATTCAACTCTGTCCCAGTTAGATCCCAGCTGCTGGAGGTGAGGATCATGAGGTCCAGCTCCTTTGCACAAGTCAAACTGCAGGAGGTTTGCTGAGGGAAATTCAGACCTGAATAATTCACCATCTGGAACTAAATGCTAACAAGGAAGAAAATTCTGAATTTGACTTGTTTTTCCAGGATGTTTTGATAGGACCCAAGATCAGCACTCGGGGGGGTCAAAATTCCCTTCTCTTGTCCACAGTTATGGGGATAGTTCAGACAGCCAGTCCTAATGCACATTAAGCCCCATACTGGAAAAGGGAGTTGGGGAGCAGCATAGGCAAGCTCTGTAGGACAGCAGCTGGAGAGGCGAGCCATTCAGGGCTTACCTAAACTACAAAGATACTGGAGTAAAGAAGGGGAAAGGCTTCCCTGTCTTTCATTTTAGAACAAACTGCTAAGCGAGATGGGAAAAGGGAAGGTGACTGGGGTCCTTACATAAAGACTCACCTTGCTCCAAGAAGCTGTGTGAAACAAGTCAGGTGATTGTTGTACTTGAGTTCTGTTAAAACACCAAGTGCCAACAGCAGCTGAACTAGACTGCAGAGTCTCATTTACAAGTATATCTGCGCCACCTTGTGGCCAAAACCAGATTTCAAATGGCTTTATCAATGACAAGATAAAGTGGTTTTAAAATAAAAGCTTTCATGAGAGAGACTTAGTTATAATGGCTATTTTGGAAGTAAAGATTTGCTTTATGCTGTTAGCAGCAAATAATAAAACTCTAAAAGTAGTTTCTTACTCAGATGAATTTTCACGAGCAGCTGCAACTGGATGCTGCCAGCAAAGTAAATTGTTTCCTCAAAGTTTAACTTAGTACCAATATCTATTTAAAAAAAAAAACCACACACCACATGGGGGTAACTTTGATCACAGTCCATGATTTACTTAGTTCTTCAATTCAATAATGATAAAATTGTTTGCATTGTCCATGGATGAAACTAGCTTACCTTTAATATTAGAGAAATATTTATGTTTTGCAATGTGCTGAATATAGGATACAGTTTTTTTATTCCTGTTTTTAAAAAATAAGCTTCAAAATGCCTTCAGAGGACCAGGAGAAGAAGACAAATCTGAATCCATATTGCAGACAGCTTGACTGAAAGCTGTAACCCAAAATTCTAATCAGAAATTTTGTGGCTCAGATGTTTTAAAGTGTGAGAACAAAGCACACATCCTTTTGTATGCACAAATGTGCACACTTGTCAGAGTCTGCAAATACTGGACTTATGCAGATATACTTCTTGCGTTTCATATCTATTTTTTTAAATGTAGGCCTGTGTATCCACTGATTGATTAGCTGTACAGTGATCTCTAGTCTCGTGCTTTCTTGATCCTGATCACCTCAATAGACTATAAGCCTAACTCAGGCCTGGTCTACACACAAACATTTTATCAGTGTGACTATTTCAGTTGGGGAGTGTGCTGACTTTTACTAAAGCAGGGACAGCGATACATGCCCTAATGTGGATACACTTATACCAACAGATATCTCCTTCCCATACAGGAATTGCTATACTGGTCCAAATCACCTTTATACAACTATAACTACATCCACATTAGGTGGGGTTGTAGCATTTTAACTAAACTGGTATAGCTGAAATGGCACAACTTTCTACTATCTTCAGGTCCTCAATAGAAGGATTGCCATGTTCCCTTAGCTCCCATACTGATCCATTTTTTACACGGTTCCGAGTTGTGTACCCCCAAATCTCAAGTATCATAATATTATACAAGAGTAGATTAAAAAAAACCCTTCAATTTCCACTGGAAAAAGTTTATTGCAACATCAGAAATTCTATGTAGAAGAAACTCATCTAAAGCATCAAACGCAGTAAGATGATGGACCTATTTAGGACACTCTTTATGGATGTTATTAACATGACTTCCGTTGCAACTGATAATATGGACACCACCCGGAAAAAGAAGAGGTTGACCCAGAGATACACCAGGCAGAACAACAAAGTGATATTTATCAGCATGACACTCAGAAGCCTGAACATATCAGCACAACACTGAAAAAAGTGGTGGACGCCCTATGCACCTGAGGGTGCAGGAGGCTAAAGAAAGAAAGTATAATAAGCCAGAAGATGGCAGCTATAGACCTGGAGAATCAACAGCCCCGAGGGACAAGAAGCTGAAGGAATCGAAGACAGCTGGGAAGAGCACCATCTTGGCAGGGCTGTGTAGAACCGAGGTAGGGGCTGAAGTTTGAAATGCCTCCTTTAGTTTACGGTGCTGGAGTGTGGAGGCCTAAGAACCTTGAAGTAGCCCAAGAATCCGTAAGGCTGTTCAGTTTCGACTCTGTCTGCTCAGAGAACGGCAGGGAAGGGAAGGTCCTGAATCATATGCTGGACCTCGTGTAGGAGGCCCAAGGCTCTCAACTGCTTTGTCCAGGAACGAAGACGATGACATGTTAACTGGGGCAGTCTCTTGACCTTCTGCCCCCAGAGGGTCCTGCAGTGCTGGTTCCTCAAATCAGGGCCAACGTCATGCTTGGTGCCGGGCATCATATTCAGTGCCGGTTTTGGTACCAAGCAGTAGCATGTCCTCCAGTTGAGGTGGGTGATATCTGCTCCCAGAGGAGAGCAATAGCGACCATCCTGATTATGACTGTTGAGCCTGATGGAACACCTAGGGGGTCCAAAAAGGCCACTCAGCTGGCATTTGCCAATGTGGCAACCACTGTATGGGGAAGGGCTGACCAATCTTAATCCTCTGATACTACTTCTCTGATCAGTGCTAGCTTCACTAGCTGAGTAGGACTCTGCTTCGGAGTCAGAGCCCAACAACTTGCTCCACAGGGACCAGGGTGGTGTGGTTCCCATTGGTGCCAGAGAGCACACCATAATAGATGGCTCTCTCTTGGATGGCACTGGATGCTTCTTTGGCACCAGTGGTCTGATGTCCAGAGCACACTCCCGCCTGGAAGGGGATGGTGGTACCGAGTTCTCTGTCAGTTCCCTGGCTGCTTCAAAGGTCTCCAGCATGGAGGGGAGCTGTAGGTCCTCTTCGTGGGTCTCCCTGAGCAGGGAGTCCAAAGGCACCAGACTTGATGGATCCCTTCCTGGGCTGGAGTCAACAGTACCCAGGCAAGGTGCAGCAGTGGAGCGGCCCCATGTGGGTCACGCTCCACTTGAGCCCTTACATCCCATTGCTTTGGGCGTCAGTGAGTGCCCTGTCTGTCTTCCTCTGCTTCTTACGCAGTACAGGGGAATGCAAGCAGTGCCGCGTCCATAATGTGTACCTCAGTGCTGGTGATCTGTGACAGTGCCAGAGGTCTCTAGACACAGAATCCTTCTTGATGTCATCTCTTCTACAGACGCCGGTGCGCTGCACAATGAAGCCTATGTACTAGGTATCAGCTTGGCCGGGCTCAGTGTGGTCAGAAAGTAGCCTCCATTAGGATGAACTTTAATCTCTGACTCCTCGCCTTTTTTATCCTTGGGTGAAATCTTGCTGCAGATCTTACATCAATCCCTCTGCTGGGTCTTCCCGAGACACTTACGACAAGTGGTACGGGGATTGCTCCTGGGCATGGGCTTTTTGCAAGACCTGCATGGTTTAAAGCCAGGGGAACAAGACATGTTCCAGCAGCAGGAAAGGGGAGATGACCCTGATAAGCGGGGTCCTGTCTAACTAGACTAGCTATAATTACTAACTATTTACAGGTATCATTTCAAACAACCACTAGGAAGATGCTTGCAAAGCAAGAGAAGATGCGGTGTTTTAGTGACCATCATGGGCAGTAAGCGCCATGAATGTACATCTCCAGGGAGCTCCAGAGTCAACCCTACAGATACCACTAGGGGAGAAACTTTTCAGACTGTGCACATGGCATGCACATACCTACTTGGAATGGACATGAGCAAGCACTCGAAGAATATTCTTTTATATAAATGGTCTTAGAACTCCTGTGTGAGCAATTTGAGTTTTTGTGTAGGACTGCTGGATCCATGTACGTGAAGTGATTCTCAGCACAACCCAAAGAGAAATAGGTGCAAACACGTGCTACCTTAGGACATCTACCAACATTTGTGTCCTGCACAGAGAAGTGAAAGGGTTGATACAAATTGATGGTAGATATGGGATTGCTGGGCGGTCATCCCACAAGCAAGACAAGTGGAATGGTGTTTTTAGGGAGAAAATCTCCCTCGCCCTTGAACTTATATCTAGGGTAGAATTATAGAAGTGCAGGACTGGAAAGGACCTCGAGATGTCTTCTAGTTCAGTCCCCCTGCACTCAAGGCTGAACTAAGTATTACCTAGACCATCCCTGAGAGGTGTTTGTCTAACCTGCTCTTAAAAATCTTCAATGACAGAGATTCCACAATCTCCCTAGGCAATTTATTTCAGTGCTCAACTCCCCTGACAGGAAGTTTTTCCTAATGTCCAACCTAAACCACTCTTGCTGTAAAATTTAAGCCCACTGCTTCTTGTCCCATATTCAGATGTTAACATGAACAATTTTTCTCTCTCCTCCTTGTAACAGCCTCTGAAGTATCAGAAGAATTCGGCAAGCCGCCTGAATACGCCACATGGGTAGCAGAGGACTTGAGTTTTGTGAGCCAAGCTGTTATGCGGCACTAGGGAAAGGCCACACAAAGACAGATAGAACACTCTGACCTCAGGCTTACCAGTTACATGTGCTAGCCAGGAGCATTGGTGTGGGTACAAGACCAGACTAGAAGAAAAGTGCAGTGTCAAAAACGACACAGAAAATGTAATGATACCTTTTCAGCCACCAGGAAACTGCCTGAGGTGAGCTATATTTGAGCTCTCTCCAGAGCTGGACAGACCATCTCTTGCGGTACACTACAACTGGCTGAAATCCTTGGGGAATTCCCAGTGCAAGGACATTGATCCTACACAGGAATCCTGGGTGACCACCCAATCTTAGCCAAGATACTCTCAGGGGTCCTGTATTACAAGCTTCTCCAGTTCCAACACACAACCGCTAAACAACGCTCCTCAGTCAGAAACCAGTATGACCGGAGCCTGTTGAAAATGGAGATAGCGAGGGCAAGCATATGCTCTATGGGGCAGCAGGGCAGGGCTCTGCAGACCATTTCGGAGACTCCCGCTTGGCTCCAGTCTCAACCCCAAGGCAGTTCATAGCAGGTATGTAGACTGGCCAGATGAAGGAGCTTCAGCAGGTTGCACGTATGCATCCTCTTTTGGGAGGTGAGAGGGGGTTGAGGGGATGGGAATAACGTAAACCAGCAGATGACACTTAAGGGCATTCAGCCAAGTCCTAGAGGAACAACGGCTTAGAAGAGCAAGAAGCTGGAGGATTTCAGGACAGTTGAGAGCAGCTGGGTGGGGAGGTACCGTTTTAGTAGGATTATATGCATGGGTAGGCATCCATGAACAAGAGGCAGACTGTGTTGCCCTGAATGAGGGTGTATGTGAGCCCAGGGAAAAGGACAGCATTGGACACTGCTCGACTCAGGCTGGTGATAAACATTTTGGACGTACACTTCCTGAGGGAAGGAAAAGTCCAAGTAGCTGAGGCGCATGTACCCACCACCCCACAGGTCCAGACTGAGCAACCACCTCACCAGGCTACCACATCTCAACTTTATGTGCATGGGTGGGATTAGGGGCCTCAAGGGGAGGGAAGGTTTTGGGCACGTCTGCAGGTGGGGAAAGGGACTGTGGTATTGTTTCACTATTGCTGTTAAATTCCCTTAGGTCCCCCATCCTCTTTCACCCATTGATCTGTACCCTTTCCCTTGTCTGATATTCTTTTATGTATATCTTCTCAGAACCCTTTATGCACTATTAGGTTTTGCATCAGCTCCACGTAAACAAAGGGAGTCTACGCCCAATCCAGAGAAACAGGTGCAGGCACATGCTACATTAGGACATCTACCAGCACCTGTGTCCAGCCCAGAGATGGGTGGGTGAGGGTTGGTACAGAAGATTTTATATATAAAATATATATATATATAAATAAATCAATAAATGTGTAATTGTGTTTTCCCCCCCACGGTAGATTTTAAATATTGTAACTCCACTAGAACGATTTTCCTGTCCCCATCCATCATAGATGGCATGCTTCTTCCCATCCAGTGCAGTCATGCAGAGGGGTGCTGCTTGCATATACATCCACAGGAACAGCGGCAGCTGTTAATCCATATCCCAATTCCTGAAAAGAACAGAAACTTTGCAGAGGCTTCTATGGAACATGGGATGCTGCTTTTGTGCTACCTCCAATCATGCTGGGGCCCCTCTAGGACAGCAGCTTGGGGAAAGTTAGTACCCAAATGCACATTCTCTACTATACTAGGAACTCACAACATGCATTTACTGAGTGTAAAGATCAAATATGTTCCAAAGGGAGAAGTACTAATGTACAAATGCAATTTACAGCTCATGTTCAGTGTATGTAGATAAATAGAAAACATGAAGTTCATGACCTCTATCTCAGAGTGTTTTGAGATTAGGGCCCCCCCCTGCACAGCAGCACAGTTACTCACTATGTAGCAGATTAACAAACAAAACACTAGTAACTGGATTGTTTAGGGGATAGAGACAAGGAATGTGATGCAGAAAGCCTTTTTCCCAGGTCACTGGTGTGAAGAGAGGTCATAACCCACTGTATGGAGGCTTATAAGCCATGTGTTGGGCTCACAGGCTAGTCCCTGTGACTATGTTATCACAATTGACACCCTTCTTGAAAGTCTCACAAGAGAAGCTAGAGACTAAATGAATGATCGATTAGCTCTAGAGAGCGACTGTTTTAGGAGTGAAGTGTGCTCTTGGTGTTCAGTTTGCTACCTTATCCCTTCCGTGTATCTATCCTGGTCATCTATGTCAATGAAGTACCTTTGACAAACATTATATATGCATATATAAAACTACATGCAACGTAACAGAACATGCCATTCCAAGCTATGGCAGATCAGTTGGATTTATTGGAAATATTTAAAGCATTAATGAACATGATGGGCAATGCTTCAGCTATATCATTTACTGTGGCTGCGGCTGTCCAAACCACTTCAGGCTCTTTCAGAGACTTCTTTTTAAAAGCAATTTAAATCAAATGCCAATATCAAGAGTACAAAGCTTAGGGCTCTGTTAGGAGCCAAAACTAGGATATTAATCAAGAACAATTTTTTAAAAGTGAAAAGTAACAGAACTTATAAATGCAAGGGACTCCCTGAGACTTGATGAGGAGAAAAAACTGCAAAAAATTACAGCTTTTTTTTCTTGTTTATTTACAAAGAATTCTCCCCCAATAGCTTAACATCTAACATTTTCTATATCAAGCAAAGGAGGCAGCTAAAGGAGAAAGGATGGCTTTTTGGTTAGGGTTACAGACTGGGACTCTGGAGACCTTGGGTTCAATTCCTGCTCTGCCACAGAAATCCTATGATCTCCTAGCTCATCAGTACAGCACCTGATTATGGATAGAGTTCCACTGAAACTGTAAGCACAGCATACTTGAATTACAGAATTGTTTACCTTTGGCCCCTCCTCTGCCAGTACTACATATTTAAGCCTTGTTTTCTAGTGGTTATTAGTGCAAAAAAATATTATCTACATCTTCCATCCTTTTCACTGCAACTCATAACAATTAACTTGTTACAGAAAGCAGTGTTTTCTTTTAACCTGTTTGCGTCTCCCAGCAACCTGCAAACAATAAGTAGTAATTCTCATCAGTATTTTGTATTTTAGACATAAAGGGCCTTAGTCTAGTTGTATGTACGTGTAACTCCACTGAAATCTGGAATAATGCAGTACTGAATCAGACCCAGAATTTGCAACTCCAACTGGCACTGAAAGCTTTCAGTGTCAGCATGATTCTTCTTGGAGGAAAAAAAAACCTGATATGTTTAGTTCTTAAAATACGGCTAAAACACAAGAGAAAATGGCTAGGTGTCTTTGGTTACTGTGATGTCAGTGTTAAACTGTCACTGTATTAGCAAGAGCACCACTAAAGGTTTGGAAATGTCTATTTGATTTTCAGATCCATGTCAATATTTTATTCAGGGGAAGTGCTTACCTTTTGAACTTTCAGGCTGCTGACATGCAAAATGGGTTAATTTGTCTTTTAAACATTTAATTAAATCTACAGGGATTTAAAATATTTTGTCTAGGCAAAGCCACACTATTGTTTTCTGACAGTATTACCACATTGCATGAAGCCAGCAGGATAGGAAATGGACTGTAAGGGGAAAGAAATAACTCTGTTTCACCAAAAATAGATATTAATCCAAATCAGTAGGCATTATTGGCATTTTTAAAGGCATTATAAATAAAGACGTAGTGCTATTGCCATGGCAAAAACACATTCCAAGAGAGGCATTTAGCCAGATTTTAACCCCCCAAACACCAAGCAGTTTTACAGGTATGTGCTCATCTCGTTAATGATTTCTTTATACATGCGTTGCGGTGCGTCGAGACCCCAGATGAAATCCAGATGTTCCCATTCAGGAACGTGTTTGTGGTAAACCAAATTAGTGACTTGAGTGAGCAACATGGCAATATCCTTCGAGTCTGCAAGCCAGTCACGTCCACCAGTCCAGATGGCAGTTGGCACTGTCATCTCTTTAACTTTATAGATTGGAGGGATAGACTGGGAGGGGGGAAAAAGAAGAAGAAAAAAAAAAGATGGCAACCTTTTAAAAATAAAAGCATATATGTAAAAAGACAATTCTGGCTTTAGAAAGAGCCTGTCTGCTAAACAGTAGCACAGTGTACTAGCAAATGCAAGAGGATGGTAGAAGGCAGAATCCTAACCCTTCCCTTTCTTTGCTCTGGAGCAGCAGGTGGGAGAGCAGCACTCGATTCAAGAGACGCCCTGACTAACTCAGCGTTAAAGCCTACTCAGTAGGAAGAATGAGACTTTTGGACATTACAAGGTAATGCTGGATGAGTGATGTGTGCAAAAAGTCTATCACATACGATTTAAATCCCAAACCTGCTTTTATAGGTCATTATTACACTAAAAGTAAAATACATTACACCTACCAACGAGCATGCATGTTTCTAGTCTGTATTGCACTGCTCAAGCTAGATTACTGCAAGACATTACAGTCACAGTAACCTTAAAGAGGGGTAAACTTTTAACTAAGGATCTAGAGAAGAATTTGGTATCCAAATGAAGCTGCAGGAAGGATTTAAGTAAGCTGAAATTTGGTCAGGACATCAGATTTAACCCTATCCAACTTCTAATGAGAAGTGCTGTGAGATCATAAATGATCTAAACAGTCAGGCCTAGAGGTGAGCAAATAAGTGATTTTTCAGGGCCACACCAAATATTTTGGAAAAAAAATTAGTTTCTAACTAAAGATGAATTTTTTCAGGTTTTGGCTAAAGTGAAAATAAATGTAAAAAACGGTTTCAGACTAAAAAAAACACCCTAAATCTAACATTAAAATGAAATGTTTGTAGTTTTGTTTCATTTCGGGTGGTTTCACCAATTTTTTTTTTTAAACTATATTTCAAAACAAAAAGTCAAATCATTTCAGAATGATCAAAATGAACAGTTTTGATATTTAAAAAAATCTCTTTTGGCTGAAAAATTTGTAGAATTTGTGAATACTTTCAGTGTCCCTTACATGCATTTTTTGGGTGAATTTAGTATTCACCAAAAAAACCTGCACCCAGCACCAGTCAGGACCTTGGTTAAGACCTATTTACTGCTCCTCTAGCAACAAAGTATCCCTGTTACATTGAAGCATTGACTCTGTACTCTCAGACAACAATGCTACCTAGTGTCTAACCATTTCCTAGCACCTATAGGTCTACATCCCAGCTGCAGGTCCCTGCTTAAGCTTGCAAGAGCTGACTAGATCACAGCCTAACAGGGTCTCCTGGCAGTGCCTTAGACATTTTCTTTTTTGTTTCTCAAGGATCATAAGACTTCCATTAAAAGTTCTTTACCTGGTTATAATGAACAAAATTTTCAGCCTCGCTTCCCCAGTCATAAGCTTTGAGTTCTCCAGATTTAACGGCCTAAAACAAATATTCACACAAACATGTATGTCAGTGTCTGCACTCAGGAATTGCAAAGAAATAAAAAATGAAGGTCTGCTGGAGAATGCCTTAATCCTATGTGTTTAAATTAAAAACAAAGAACACACCCCAGGAAAAAGAGGTAATGTTTTATCTACACAATGAAACAAAGATAACTGGAGCAAGGAAAGCTGACTTGATTACAGCCTTTGTTCTTTCATATAAAATATTCATTTTTATCATTTCCAGACCCTGTTCCGCTAACCATTCCCATATACCCACTTCTCCACATGTCGTCTTAGGTCTCACATTTTCACCTACAGCTTATGGGCACTGAGAGTGAACAAGCGGGAGCAGACACCATGTACTGAAATGGAACAACACACAGTTGGCCAGATTTTCAAAAGATAAATATCCAAGTATGCTGGATTTAATCCAAATTGGGGGTTGCACTTACTTGCACATTGGACTATATATTTCTGAAAATCTGGCTCAGTAGCTGCAGGTCACGATTTAAGCAGTAAAGATTGGTTCTTACACAGAAGTTGTTTTGGTGCATTTGTACTGCAGCAAACAAACAATTCATGTCACACAAAGCCATCTTAGCCATTTTGGTAACAAGCAAACAATCAGTTCTGGGAACATGCATGGATCACAGCAGAAAAAATATGCAGGCTAACCACTCAGGCGCACATACATTTTTGGCCTAATATTACAAAGAAACACTTCTAAAGACTGGCAAGGTAACCTCACACAACCAGCCATGAGAGTTTAAAAAGCGATGTCGGTTATGTAAGACACAATCTTTGATATTAATATATCCTCTTCCTTTGGCCTAAGGCTCCCAGCCCAATTTAATTCCCTTGCAACGATCTCAACTGTGTATATTAATATCTCCCTAGCTCAATTCTGCCACAGTTGCTCAGATCCAATAGTACCTTACTCAATGGGAAGTATTACTTGGGGAGAAAGCACTACACAGTGGGAATGAGGGTGCGAGAACTGGATCCTTAATTCATATTTTCTCATCTTTATCTGTTGTGGGGAAACCAGTCTTATCTTCCTGCCTTGCTGAGAGTCCTGGGAGTGGGAAACGTTAACACTTACTGGCATCTTTACAATTAGATATGGTCTCTTAACATTTCCTGGTATCAACAGTAGGAAAGTGAGGAAAAAAGTCTAGCGTAGACGAAGGCAGTGTATGGGCCAAGAATGCATGTAATTTCATGGGGAAGGGTGATCACAGCCCCCCCATGAACTAAGAACAGTAGGGGGTGTTTAGGCAAATTCACTCAGGTTGCAACACCTTCGAAGAGGTACTACCACCTGGAAAGGCTAGCATATACTGGCTCAAACTGGATTCTCCAAAACCCAACAGACAGAGAAAGGGATTTTGGATACACAGCCTGAGTTTAAACTGACGCCAGGTCTTCTTTCTGATCTAGCAAGCAGACAACCTCTGATCTAAGTCCTGCTACAGTATGTAGCTCATGGTCAGAAACCAAGCTTGTTGAAGGAGAATCAAATGTTTGTTGTAGCAACGCTATCTCTGACATGGTAGTTTTAAATGCAGGAGGAATTACTGTCTGCTGATCTGGAGCATCTATTATTTGCACTCATGCAAAAAACATGCTACATCGAAAGGAAGAGGAGAATTAAAATTGCAGTGATTAACAGCTACTGTTCTAACTTTCTCTCTAGTAGTTCCAAAGTCTTACCCAAGTTGTGCTACCATAGGATCATTTTGGCATTTTGCCCCCATTTCACAGACAGCAGTATTTTATAAAACAAGTTTGGTTAATAGGCACTTTACATTTCAGAAACTGTACCTGGCTCCAATGGATCATGTTTTGTACAGATGTCCCAGCAGGGCAGTGTGTTGAATACACATCCACTCGGCTCTGCAACAACAACATAGTTAACAATTTTCATCTATCAATGTACATCAGTTCCATCCCGTATTGCTTTTTGCAAAACCAAATCAATTAAATTTAAAAGAAATAAGTTGAGAGTAGATTAGCATACACAACTAGATGGCATGTACTCTCCAAGACTTAAGCATCCTATTAATTGAATTACATTGTCAACTGGGTGTAAACTAAAGTTGATGTTCTGTTTATTTTACTGTAAAATTACACTTAAAAAAACATAAAAAGTCAAATTTAGTTCCTTGTTTTTTTGTGAGTTTTTTCCAAGAAAAAAATACAAGTGTGGTTGTATACGAAGAGATGTAAGCCTTCTAACGCATTGAGAAAAAACAAGAGAACAGTACTGCTCAAGTTAATAAAAGTTACTAGATGCAAAAGTGAAACTAATCAATCCAGTTTTGCGATCCAGCTCAATGAAATGCAAAAAAAAATAAATAAATAAAAAGCATAGATGTTGAAAAGTAAACTAAATTTAGGAAAAGCACTTCATTTTAAATATTCTATGGTGTTCTTAACACAAGGATTTTTTTTTATAAATAAATACTTTAAAGTTGACAATGATATGCATGATTTTTTATATTAATGTACAAGTTTAAAAGTGGTAATATTAGCGTTGCAAGTTCTTCTGTTTTAAACGTCTCCCTATACTATGCTAGTTTTGACCAACTGTTCAGCCTACTTTAATAATCTTCATTTATTTTCAGCTTAAAAATACTGACGGTCTTCTGAAAGGTGAATCCTCAGGCAGAGTAAAGTATTACCCATATCTAGAACCCTGCACAATTGTGTGTGGGGAGTGGGAAAATCTGCATGAAAAAAATTAGCTTTTTTCCTATTTCATGTAAATCATGCCAAATTCAGATTGTCAACCAAAATTCTGTTTTTTTTAAGTGAGGATGAAATCTGGCCCTTTTGAAGTTAATGACAAGTCGTCTTGATCAATTGGATCAAGATTTCACCAGGAGGATTTTGCCCAAATAATTCCTTTTTGACAGAAGAAATGGTTTTGCCAGTCTTCCCACAATTTTAGTGAAGTTACATGGAAAAGCGGATCTTTTACTACTGGTGGTTGATATGCCAATGGCCTGTGAGGGGATGTTAGATGGGATGGGTTCTGCATTACTACAGCGAAGTCTTTCTTGGGTTTCTGGCTGGTGAGTCTAGCCCACAAGCTCAGGGTTTAATTGATCGTCATGTTTGAGGTCAGGAAGGAATTTTCCCCCAGGGCAGATTGGCAAAGGCTCTGGGGGTTTTCACCTTCCTCTGTAGCATAGGGCATGGGTTACTTGCTGGTAGATTCTCTGTGGATGGGTGAGGTTCCGTGGCCTGCGTTGTGCAGAAGGTCAGACCAGATGATCATATTGGTCCCTTCTGACCTTAGAGTATATGAGTCTATAAAGTAAAAACCTAACATTGAAGTTACAAGTTTTGTTGGGAATATTTTGCACAATCTTCCGACATCAGTGTCCCTGTTTCATTGCTCCTTCAGATGGCTTGATCCCACTAGGATGGCCAGTCGGATTCACACTCACTCTCTCTCCATGTGCTGATCAAACCCAGAGCTCTTTATGTAGATTCTTACAAATCTGTCTTGACCACTGCCCCTGCTTACAGTACTACTCCAGGAACAGATTCTAAAAAGTGGCATTGTGGGATTCCCCATTTAATGTCGGTCACAGATGTCCAGAGCAACACAGAGAGATGTTCTGCTACTTGGTGTTTTTGTTTGTTTTTTAAACAAAAATCCAGCTCTGGAAACTCAACCTTGAGATTAAGACATTTCAAGCTGTCTGTCTTCTTTCCTTCATAAGCTTTATCACTAGAGCCCTACCATCACAGTAAGGGGTGGGGAATGGGGGAATCGTGGGATTGCCACCCTTCTGTGCTGCTGCTGGCAGGGGCGCTGCCTTCAGAGCTGGGCAGCTGGAGAGCAGAGGCTGCTGGCCAGGCACTAAACTCTAAAGCCAGCCCCAGCAGCAGTGCAGAAGTGAGGGTCATAGGGTATGGGAACAGGTTATCATACATCCAGGTTTTCCTGGCATCAAGCTGCAGCCTCCTGCCCGGTCAGGGGCAGTCCCAGCCAGCAGCTGTGGAGCTTCCTGCAGCCCAGGGAGGTTCCCAGAGGTGATCTGACCCTGCGCCAGGAGCAGGCCCTGCAGGAGAACAGGAAGTCCCATCCTTCCTCAGCCCAATCCAGGACTGGCAGCTGGAGGTAGGTCCATGCCAGGAGCCCCTGGCTGGGGTGCCTCCAGCTCTGCCCCTCCCCTACAAAAGCCAGATTTCAAAGAGATCAGATTTCACGGTCCAAGACACATTTTTCACAGCTGTGAATTTGGTAGGGCCCTATTTATCACCAGCAACAAAGGTTCCATAGGCCAAATTATGCCCTCATCAAAACATGCAACCCTTCAGTCTTCAAATTACATCTTCAGCAACAACATTTCCACCAATGCATTTGCACAGGTATAACAGATTAGGACTTGATAGACAATTTTATACATAATCGCTTTTCAGATTAGAAATACACTTAACTAATTTGACCATAACACAACCTGCACTGTCTCCTGTGCGTCAATCTCCATTTGGAACACGGAACAGCTACAGACTTAAATGTACAAACTGGCCCCTAGAGAAACAATTGCATGTGTCCACTATGAGATCTGGAAATTTCAGCAGCTCTTGCACATAGATGCATCCCAAGCTGTGAAGTCTAATTTTTACTACTCCTCCTTTCCATGTCTCATATCATTCTCTTCTCCATCTAGCCCATGTTCCTCCCACAGAGTACAAATGTTTCAGCCTCTCAAACAATTTTAAAACTCAGTTTATGTATTTTATCAAATAGATTTTGAACTCTTGTCTATAGTAAGATACTCATTCAAAGTCACAAGAACTAGAAGGCACTAAACTTTTTTTAGGTCACATGTAGAGTATAAATTCTTATATCCTAGTCTATACTCTTTTAAAGTCACAAGAAGCTAATTGTTAGGTGTATAAAGAACATACCATGTTTAAGTTTTTCTCATCAAAACCACATACAAGAAAGAAGAAATTGCCACAAAGGTCATCAAGTATTCTGTGGGTACAGACATGAGTGGCAAGCCACTTCAGCAATGAATTCTGGGGAAGGAATTGCTTCTTTCCAAACATATCCTGCAAAATAATAAGTGCACACATAACAGAAGGCTCTTTGCTTTTACTCATTATATTTTAGCTTTCATCGGATAACCATTTCAATTCATAAAGAAAGATAGAGTAATGCAAAACATTTTCACCACGAGAGCCTAGATCATAGTTCCTCAACCTGTGGTACGCGTACCCCACAGGCAGGGCAGTACCCAGGGAAAAACAGTGAAGGGGAGGCAGGCGGCAGCCCCTGGTTTCTGGGAGAGGCGTGCGGCAGCCGCCCACTTCCCGCCCAGTCCCAGCCTGCAACTTGCCCAGATGGCAGCCTCCCTCCCTGGCTCAAAGCCCAGGGCCCAGAAAACTTGTCAATTTCACTGCTCTAACTGAGAAGTGAAATTGACAACTATGACAGCCCCAGATTTTACCCTCTTTTCCTGTCTCTCTCTCTCACCCTTCTTCCCTGTCTCTCTCTCTCAGCCCTTCCTCCTCTCAAATCTATAGCAAAAAAATTGGCACAGCGCTTTATGTTCCCCAGCATTGGCATGCCGCTCAAAGCCTCCTAGCTTTGGCCAACATCCCCTCTAGCCCAGGTACATACTTGAGTTGTGCACCCCTGATGTAAAAGTGGTAACACTACCCACACTAGATCTGACATCGGTCATATCACGGCCTTGTACTCAGCCCTTTTTCCAACATATGGCTCACATTAGTCTGTAAACATAAAATTCCCTGGAAAATTGAGTGTTCGGGTACTTATTAGGTACTTGCTTCTTAAAAGGTTGAGAAACACTGGCCTAGATCATTATTCTGAAGTGAAATATATGATCAGTACCTTTGCTAACAGGTTAAGAATAGAATAAAATATTCATAGTTACCCAAAGAAAATCCATGAAAATTCTAACTTTTTAAGAAGTTTTCAGTTTTGTATTCATTATGTCAAAGAGAGCATTCAAGATATCTGGAAAAAGGCTAAATATTTTAAGCTACATCTGCTTAAATTGGGATGTTTGATATTTGCAACTTCCTCAATTTAAACTATGTGAGTAAAACACAAGTGTGGCTTGTGGTGACAGCTTCCTCTTCCAAGATACTGTTTTTTAAAAGTCCAAGGGTTTAAGCATAATCTACAGAGTGCTTTTAACACACACTGACACAGCACAAAGTTTATGACCCATCCACTGGTTTGTGGTGAACTGGGTGGTTCCACAATAGCTCACTATGCAAGTCACCATGACTGAATCAAGTTTCACAGTATTATGTGAACAGGTGCATTTTCTATAAAATAAAGGTCTCTTAACTGGGAATTCTGATATTATCCTAACTAAGCAGCCATCCTCACTATGAGAAGAGGGACAGAGGGAGCTGGTATGTGTTATTCTGTCTTGTCTCTATCTGCCTGACAGAAGAGGGGGAGCTAGTGGCAGTTACAATACACAATAATATCTATTCAAGATGTGTCCTCTGGTTAGAAAGAGAACTTTATGCCTAACAGAGGTAAAGTGACACTCCCAACATCTAAAATCTAGTCTGCCATAACTCACATGGCTCCCCTTCTTTCTCCAACCAAAGGAGAGCTGAATGGGTGGATGTAGGCAGCGCTGTCCCCATACATAGCACACGACACCCATCAAACATCTTACTGTATCCACCTTCTGTTTCCTCTCACTCTCTGTTTGGCAACTTGCATTGGAAAACAAGAATTTAGAATTTCATATTTGAACAAGCACTAGGGCCATTTTTCACCAGCCAAACTCTCCTTAATGGGGGCAGCATTTAAGCCAATATTCTCCTGCCCAAGAAGCAGGCATTAGATTAAGCAGAGTCTCTAGGAGGCATCCCAATTTAGTGGAGAGGAACATGTGGGTGTATCGACAGAAAAATCTGTATAAAGACTGAAGTACAGAGAGGTGATTGCTAAATAAATTTGCAGAAACTGATGACAAATGAAAAATATTCTATATAAAGGCAGAAAGGATATCACATGACCCTCCTAAAATTGACCAACTTATAAATTAATCATGGCTTTTTGGCAATACAAGTGCTAGAACCATGTGCTGATGAGTAAACATATTTCTGATTCTTTAAGGTCAAGCCCTATTTATAAGATAAATTTTAAGTTTTAACTTTCCCCTGGCTTCTCCAGTCACGTATTTAGATTTCTCAGCCTGCTGGTTCCACTCTCCCATTTTGAAGGCTGTCTACATCCTTGTGTATGGTACGTCGAAGATAAATATTAAGTGTTTTCAGATAGCATGTGATGCACCAACATCAAAACAAATGTTTGTTTTCACATTATTATTCACATAATATTTTTAAATGGGGGGGGGCATGCAGCACAATGGGCAGCATCAAATGCATTTTTTGGTCACTGGGTCAAATTCTACTCTTAGTTACGCAGTTATTAATATGGAAAACCATCACTGACCTCCACAGAGCAACTATGGACATATATACCGATGCAAGGTCAACATTTAGCTTAGAACTCGTGTTGCGTATGTTAATCTTCTGTACAAGTGTGTACATAGCAAGAGAGGCACGTTCACATGCATTAAGTTTACATGCACAGTTTTATTTACATTCTCTGCTAAAACCATTTTACATTGAAAAGAAATACTCTCACTTGGGTTTAAAATCAAATATCATGACTGAAATACATACCTTGAGCAGCAGCTCAGGAAGCACTCCAAGTTTTGTCAGAGGGCTAGTGGCGAACTTGACTGTAGCTACAGGTGCCAATGCAAAAAACATTTTTATTTTCTTAGCCAGCTCTGGCATAGTTGAAAATGCAATGAAAGCTGTGAAAAATGAGACTAGTTAATAAGACAATATTTGACAGAAATGAAATCAGAATTTTAGCTAGGCATGTTTTCATTATAGAGTGTAGTATGTTTTAAGTTCTGAATTTGGAAATTGTGTATGTGCTTAAAGAAGAATTTGAATTAGCATCAGTCCTGTATTTATTTAAATACTGGTTTGGTTAAATTAATGGTTGACCTGAGCATCAGTTTAGATTATATTTGGGATCATGAATCTATGATTTTTCATGTACATTTTCACAACTCTTTAGAATATTTGTTTTTATAGAAACCGGATGAACAACGTAGTTATTAGCTTAATTTATTGTTTTACACTTTTTCACTTCAAATCAATAGGTGAAAGTTAATTCTCTAGCCTTTTGGTTCTATTGAGAACAGATACAAAACAAACTACTATTAAATCTGTATTTTATCAGTATTTATCCAAAAGTATGCAAATCTATATCTTTAAACAAATTATTTAAATTAGATCTCTTAACATACCTACAGTGGTACCCTGTGAATGGCCAACGTAATAGATTTTCTCCTGTCCAGTTTTATTCACAATAAAGTTTATAACGGCAGGAAGGTCGTATTTAGCCATTTCATCAAAACTACAAAGCAAAGACAGAAGACGGATATACAAATAAAGCTATAACATTTCGGTATCAACATATACAGTGTAGAACTACTGAATGGAACTTTAGTACATTGAAGATTAGTAAGCTAAGAATGAATAAAAACTTCCAGAGGTTGATTCAGAACAGCCAAACCACTCAAGATTCACTTAGGACTTGATCCTGCACCACTGAAGTCAATGGGAGTTCTCTCTCAATGAAGGCAGGATCAGCCCATTATAGCAAAAATATAGTTTCCCATACTGCTAGCATATTAGCACATATGTAACCAGGACAAAAAAACTGCTATGGCACAATCTCGTTTCATTTGTTACTGAAGTGGGGTAGCAGATAGAGCAGGATGATATTATTCAGCTGAATAGTTTATTTGCCAAAAAATGCAGATTTAGCCAAAAGAATTTTGGGGGAGAGATGGAGGGAGCCTCCCTTAGAGTCTTTATCCCAGTGGTTAGGGCACAGTCCTGGGATGTGGGAGACTCTGCTTCACACCTCTGCCCTGGAGTAGCAACCGGAACAATTAATTAGCTTCCCCACACCCCAGAAGAGTGCCCTAACCACCCAGCTATGGGCTATTGCGGGGTGGGTCTCAATCTCTTCTGCTGAAGCTGCCCCATTTTGTATAAAAGTGCTTGAACAGTCATTGGGCCAGACAGAGAGCACGAGAGAGAATGACTATATCCCACTGGTTAGAGCACCCTGGGTTCCAGTCCCTGCTACATGTGGTGACAATATAATATCTAGTGACCGGCACTCGCCCCCGCTCGCCCCCTCCCGCTCGGCAATTACAGTAGACCTGACCTTATCGGGACCTTTACTGACTGACACACCTAAGATAGCACGTCTGAAATGGCAAACAATGGGACGTTGCAAAAAGCCCAGGGGCAGCCATCGGCTGTTACGAATACTGCACACCTCTCACGAACAGGGGCAGCCATCGGCTGTTACGAATATTGCACACCACTCATGTACCAAGCATAGCCCGAGTGCATAATAACTGCTGCATTTCGGCGGGCCTGGCAGAAGAGCTGTCGGCCAGCCAGACTGATCCCCTGGAGCTGCTACCTCTTCCCGCCCCCGAGTCCTCTGCTGGGCAAGAGTCGAGTCAAGTGTAACCGGTCCGAGTTTTGAACCCGAGCTTTTCTCGTGTCCCCCATTGGTCAGGCGTCATGACCCTGTTCCTCGTGGTGGTAAGATTTTAAATAGTATTCTTGTTATAGTTTTCGGGTATTAGTAACATTAATTTGATTATACTTTTGAAACTCATATAATCGTTATCTAGTGTACTCTGTGTTTTGTTCTCCTTCTAATCTGCTTAAATCCCCGTTAAGGAAAGTAGATAGTTCTGTTATATATATTGTTCCTTTTTCCCTTGTAAAACCCCACATCCCCTTTGCCCCAAATAAACTTGTAAATAGTTAAGAAACTGTTTCCTCAGCATGGTGCTTGGTAATCAGGGGATCCCTTTACCTGTCAGCAACACTACACAGCAGGAATTCAAACCTGGGGGTCTCACATTTTAAGTGAATGCCCTGATCACTAAGATAAAGGGGAACACCGCTGCCTCCGCTGTGAATCGAGTCCTTCATTTCCTTTGATTTTATTTTTTTTTTTAAATGTTGACCCAGAAGGACATTTTTCTAACTTCTTCAGTACATCAAAACTTTAAAAAAAAAAAATTGGTTTCAGTTTGACCCAAATTAACCTCCCCATTGAACTGCCAGCAAACCAAAAATTCAGTCATCTACATAGCACTAGTAGCCGGGGGCATGGCATCATTCTTATTGACAGCATATAGAGCATGTAATGAACAGCACTCCTCAGAAGTTTCTCAAGTGAGGTCCTGCTACCTGAAAACCCAGAATTCCTCTTGCTTTGCTGTAAATTGTTTATGCTTTCTGGACCAAGTGTTCCCCCTGCTATTTCCCATCCAAACATCATAGCCAGCATCTGCCAACATAAAGCCCAGGCTGTTGTTGTCCAAATTTGAGATCCAGTTACTACCATCTGCAAGCAAACCATGCTGCAGAAAAACAGCAGGCTTGGGACCTGAAAGATAAAGCATTTTACAGAATTAAAAATCAAAGCTTCGTGTTCACCTGACACTGAACTCCTAACACAAAATCTAGTGAGTATTCAGTATCTACTTCCAATCTATATTTGAGTGTTTGATCTATAGGGCTATAAGATTAACAGCCTTTTGATACCCACAATGTCTTAAATTCACATATTGTAATCTTCCACAATAGCAGGTTTTTTAAGAGTTATTTTATTGTAGTTATGGATTTAAAAACATTATATTAGGTATGTAACTAGAGCAAAAGGCAACTAGTATTCTCTTCCCTCCCCCTCCCCGGCAAAAGAAACCAACAAAACCAAAAACCCAAGCAAGTTTGCAACAACCAACCAGAGAAAAGCAGGAACTACAGCAAGAACACAGAGGATTCCCTGTGCTTATAATTACCAGGTGAGAGGCCTGATCCTGGAGACATGCTAGCTTTTCTTCACTGTCTTTGCTCCCCTTCCCACAAGCCTGTGGAAGGCATTCCCAGAGCACTGCAGGGATAAGGCTTTGCAGGCTAAGACAATGACAAGCTTCTTCAGCATCAGACGCCCTTCGGCTATGTATCAACATTAGCATCTACTGCAGGTTCTCACAATGCATAGGAGCACGGAAATGGAAACTAGGAATGGAAGGCGACCTTACTTTGATACCTTCCATTCACCTGTTCATGTTGATTTTTAGCACTCATTAACAAATTGAAAGTCATTGCCATTTTTCTTTTTAACTCAACAAATTTCCCTTGCAGTTTTTGCAGCTGTGGAACTGCAGAGTATTATGGACATTCGCTCCAAAAGCGCCAAATCCTATTCACATTAGTCAGATATTGCAACAGAAACATTATGAAATATATTCACTATGAATTCTGTCAGCAGTAAATAAACACTGTTTGGGAAAAGATACCAGATCTAACAGCTTTAAGTCAACACGAACTTTGAAGTCTTCACTCTTCTAGGGGACCATACTTGACAAGTTGCTCAGTAATCCTTGTTCTTAAAAATTAAAAATGTTTTATAAAACCGGAACTTTGACACGGCTTCCTCTCCCACCCCCATCACTTTTATGAGACAGGAAATTTCTATTTGCTTATTTTACAGATGAAAGAAAAATTCAATTAAAAACCTACAGAGGCATAATTGATTTTCACTTTGTGGATTTCTCAGGATTTTTTAAGCACAAATATATGTAAAGCACGAAGGATTCTTTCTCCAAGAATCAGGCAGCACACACAATACTGAAGAAGTTTATTCATGATACCGGGAAGTCTGAGATATCAGCTTCAACTTCATGGTTACAGTGGTCAATTATATACCCTTTCTTATCGATTACATAGTACGTTTAGATTCTATCTATTCACTTACAAATACAGACATTGGTGTCTCCAGATGGAACAACAGTGATAATGGTCGTTACATACATGCAGAGACACTTAAATACTTTACTTACACTCGGTGGGGGGGATCTTTACAGATAGGTGGCAGACAGACAGAATTTCTAAAAGCAAATGTGTTGTTTTATTGAAATTAAAATCACTAGGAGGACATCTGGCTACCTGGTCATCGGATGTCTGCACGAGCCATTGTCCTTGAGGATTAGCCATTTACATGGAGTTTTAATGTACAACTTGTTAGCTGAAAACAGTCTCAAGCCTTACATATAATACTAGCCAATATCACTTTTGCCTTGTGCAGCAAACTGTCTGCCCCTACGCTGTTTGAGATAGTGGCAGCTGCTAGGGCAAACACACTTAAGAGAGATCAAATCAGGCATCTGTCTGTCCTTAATGGTTGTTTTGTCTTTTGTAGAAGAGGGTCTTTTGCCATAGTATTTATTCACACCTGGAGTTATAGGATATTCACTTTTTTCCCCCTCCATAAGATACATAATGTATGCATCACACATCTTCAGCTTTTTAAGCTCAATGGGTTCAGACTCTACCTTCAAATATAAATGTACATTTCCCATTGAATTAAATGGTAGATTCATGTGTGCCTCAGGACAGAATTTATCCCCAAGGGATATTAAACATAAATTGATGCAGGCTGAATTCATCCATTGCTATTCAGATCTACAAGCATGTTAGTTTCCACAGTATAGTAAATCTAAGAATGTTTCCTGCACATGCTGCTTCTTCCACATCTATTTTAATCTTATTTTCAAAACATCCTATGGTTCAGGCCTTGCCAGTACTTTTGGCCTCATTCCCTCTTATATACGCTCCCACTCTCTACACTTCTACCAAAAGCTTCTCTTCTGAACACTCCCTTTGTCCCTTTCCTAATTTTGTGCCTTCTTTTGTGCTGTTCCTTACAGCTTCGACATCCTCCTGGTTAGTAGATGCCAATCACTCTTCTTTCCCGTCAAACCACTTCTGAAATTCAACCTGTTCTGCTGAGGCTACAAGCAACAACATCCACTTGGCCCTCTGTCTTGCTTTGGTTATTTTACACTGCACTGCATCCATTTCTTTAGAAACAAGATTTTGTTTTATGATTACAATATTTTATGTATTGTAAACAGCTATGTACGATATGGTGCTATAGTAATTACTTTCATTTATAGTTTACTAAAAGAAGACAAGGATAACAGCAAGCCAGAATCTAAAATCCACTTAGTTTTTTGTTTGTTTGTTGTTTTGTTTTTGAAGAAGGGAAGTGTCTTTCTGGTTTAATTGTTTTTCAACAGAAAAGGAGCAAGACCTGCCCCTACCTTCAGTGTTGGACAGAGTTTTTAAAAAAAAAAATTTAAATGAAATATCTTGCGACAAAAACATTAAAAAAAAACAAACAAAAATGTTACCAACATTTCTCATTTATCAAAAAACGAGGTTTTCCGGTAAGTGTAAAATTTCAATACTAAAAGTATGTTTTAAATCCTGCAAAATGCAAATCACTTCATAATTTTGAGTTCTGGGGGAAAATCCCCTCCTCCCCAATAATCTACCCATTCTAACCTAATCTACATTGTTATTTTCATTTATAAATAACTGTAAACTGCATTAGGTTACCAACATTTTTCCTGGTCAGGTTTATTGCAAGAGTCAGCTCTCTGGAAATCAAAGTGATCTTTTTCAAGACTTCCCTTTCTTCAGGGAAAAGTAAATCTTACCTTTCTTCCACCCATGGCTTTTCTTCCCATGAGGAATTCTGTTAATGCTCAGGATATATCCATCATCTGTCACCACTTCATATTCCTCATTAGGGTAGCCTCTGTATGTAACAATTTCACTCTGCAAAAAGAAAAACAAAAGCTTTTGATTGAAATTAACAATATTTGTAATTCATTAATGCCTGTAAAGTGCTTGGAAGTCCTTCCATAGATGCCAGTATGATGGTATGATGTCTCCATTGCTGTGGCTATGTCTGGTAGGTGGTAGAGAGAGACCAGTAGGGAAAGGTTTGTTACTAGGTGATGATGTATTTACTACTGCATGTGTTTCAGAGTCAAATGAGAATTAGGCACCCAACTCCCACTGACTTTCAATAGGAGTTGGGCACCTAACCACTCTTGATGAAAAGTTCCAGAGGGGTAGCCATGTTAGTCTGTATACAGCAAAAACAACGAGAGTCCTATAGCACCTTAAAGACTAACAAATTCCTGCGGGCATAAGCTTTCGTGTGCGGCAACCCACTTCGTCAGATGCATGAAATGGAAATCACGGATAGGAGGTATATATATACACATCCAAGGGTAAGAAACAACAATGGGGAGGGCAAGTGCTAACAAAGTCAGTTCAGTTAGGGTAGATGAGGCCTATTCGCAACCGTTGATTAGAAGGTGAGAATGTGTGAACAGTGACAATTACTTCTTGTAATGAGAGAACCATTCCAAGTCCCTGTTCAGACCCAGTCTGATTGTGTCAAGTTTGCATACGAGTTCCAGCTCTGCAGTTTCTCCCTGAAGTCTGTTTTTGAAGTTTTTTTGTAGAAGTATGGCAACTTTCAAGTCAGGAACAGAGTGTCCTGGGAGATTGGAGTGCTCTCCTACTGGTTTATGGATGTTACCATTTTTTGTGTCTGATTTGTGTCCTGAAGCAAATACTCACCAGCAACCATACACCATACAAGAACACTAACCCAGGAACCTATCCCTGCAACAAACCCTGTTGCCAACTCTGCCCACACATCGACTCTAGTGACACCATCACAGGTCCTAACCACATCAGCCACACCATCAGGAGCTCATTCACCTGCATGTCTACTAATGTTATATATGCCATCATGTGCCAGTAATGGCCTTCTGCCATGTACATTGGCCAAACCGGACTGTCACTACGCAAAAGAATAAATGGACACGGTTCAGCTCGGAAAAAAAAAATGACTAAAGGGGGATACAATAGAACTCTACAAAAATCATGAAGGGGGTGCAGAAAGTGAATAAGGAAGTGTTATTTACCCCTTCACATAACACAAGAAACCGGGGTCACTGAATGAAATTAATAGGCAGCAGGTTTAAAATAAACTAAAGGAAGTACTTCTTCACACAACACACAGTCAAACCTGCGGAACTCGTGAAGGCCATAAATATAACTGGCTTCAAAAACTAATTAGATCAGTTCATGGAGGATAAGTCCATCAGTGGCTATTAGCCAAAATGGTCAGGAACACAACCCGATGGTCTGGGTGTCCCTAAATCTCTGACTGCCAGAAGTTGGGACTGGACAACAGAGGATGGATCTCTTTGTAATTGTGCTGTTCTATGCATTCCCTCTGAAGCACCTGGCATTGGCCACTGTCAGACAGGATACTGGGCTAGATGGACCATTGGTCTGACCCAGTATGGCCATTCTTAGAATAGAATTGAAAGCACATGAGCTCAACTCCAGGGGACGAGGACCAGGAAGGAAAGATGATAGATAAAAGGAAGGGTGAAGAGAACACACAGGATGCTTGTTAAACAGCATCTAGTACAATGGGCCCTGATCTCATTTGTAGGCTCCAGGCACTGCTGTTACACTACCAGTTAAAACACATGGGAGGGGGTAGGGAAACTGAGGGAGAGGATGAAAAAAGGAAATAAAAGACATGAGACAGCATATAGGCCAGAGATATACAGAGGAAGTAACGTATATATGAAATATACATCTCCCACCATCAACCCACAGCTTTTTCTCAATTTGGAGGCAATGAGGGAGGTGGAAACTGAATGTTGCTGACAAGACTCCTGCTTACTGTCAGGCATGTAAACAGGTTTAGGCAGTTTAACGAACTAAGTAAGGCAATTTCCCTCTGTTCTTTAATTCAGACCTACAACAGGAGCACTATTAATTAAAGTTTAATAGGCAAAACACCCTTCCAGAGTTAAAGTGATCGTCACTTTTAAAAAATTCAGCATTTTTCCACAGTAATCACACTACAACAGCTGCGAGAACTAGAGTTCTTCCCTATATTGTGTGTGGTAACCATATGGTAACAGAAAACAAACATCAAATCTTTTAAATGGCAGCTACTGAATGAATTGTACAATACATAACTTACAATATTCATGTGTGTTTCAGGATCCACATTTCGTCTTCGTCTTATAAATGCTTCTGAACTTACAATTCCTTGGATCAAACTTGCCACAATTATGAGGAGCCACATCTTCATTCTGTAGAGAGTGCATTTCTTTATTTGTGTAAGAAAACATGGCTTTGTAAAAACTATACTGTATAAGAAAAAAAATGCTGTGAAAGAGACCCTGTCGTTAAGTTGTATGGCAGCTTCTACAAAGAAAATAAATGGAGGATTAGATAAGGCGTAATATACAAAGAGTTGCTTTGTCTACTATAATTGAGATACTTTTCTGTAGAGAGATTTTTTCATGAATATTTCCTATGGAAATAAATATCCTTCCTTGCCAAAAAATCAACATTTTTTTAAATGGTGATTTAGTGGATGCAGAAACAGAACAATTAAAACAGCACAACAATTTTAAACAAAGAATGGTGAAAGATGGGCCAGCGGTATTAAGCTGTGCATGTGCTTCCCTGGATTTGCTCTTAAAAAATAACTCTGAAAATCACTATTTTTCTTGTGCAAACTTCCCACAGATGTGTAACCATCTCACATTAGTAGTATTCACAATGCTATTCACATAGTTACAACCAGCCCCGGCTTAGCCAACCCACAACATCCTATACTATTAAGTTTAACAAGCAAAAAACAAAAACAAAAAAACCAACCGACTTTTTGGAGGGGAGGGAGATATGTATTTGTTAACAAAGAAATAACTGTTCCTGCCACTGTTCAGAACTTCTTTCACTTTCACCTTTACAACCCATAAGCACAGTTCAGAGAAGGTAAAGGACCAAAAGGCTCAGCGGCCATTGACAACCACACATTTTTATTACTAAAAAAAGAATGGTGACCATTAATGGTTTGTAAACTGTTTATTTTTCCCCCTCCCAACAGACTCATGATATTTTTCCCCATGCGCAGCCTATAACACACACAAAGAATTCTTGTGACAAGGGAGCAACAGCTTAAGTGCCTCCCACAATAACTTCATTGACAAGGAATCAAGATGGGTGAGGTAGTATTTTATTGGACCAACTTCTGCTGGTGAGAAAGACGAACTTTCAAGCTTCTCAGAACTCTTCTCCAGGTCTGGGAGATCTTCCGAGTGTCAAGGCTAAATACAAGATGGAACAGACTGTTTAGCATAAGTAGTTAACACACATTTCAGGGGACCATTTAGCTGTGACGCTCTTCCTAGATCTGAAGAAGAGCTGTTCAAGCTCAAAACTTGTCTCTCTCACCAACAGAAGCTGGTACAATAAAATAACCTACCTTGTCTCTCTAATATCCTAAGACGGACCCAGCTACACCATCACTACATGCAAGAAAGAATTAAGACAGAATTGGCTGCAGCACGTTTAAGCATTAGAGACTTAGCCACGTTGGTGACATCTCTAAAGGATCACAAGGACAGTTAAGGGGCCTGGGCACTGACTGAGGACTTGGGAGATCTGGGTTCAGGTTCCTGCTCGACACCAGGCCACTCACTTCGCCTCGCTGTGCCTCAGTTCCTCCATCTATAAAATGGGGACAATACCTAGAAAAAGGGGGCGCGTTTAAGTACTGCAGATAAGAGGGGGCAGCCACACAGAGCTCAGTGGGCTGTGACCCAAGGGGAGGCAAACAATGGCCAATACCACCCACAGCAGCAAAACAGCGAGAAACAGGCACGAAGCGACCCCCGCGCTAGGGAAGGGAGGCACAGCTCGAGCCCGCCCTTAGACGAACGGCAGGGACTGGCGCTGTCCACCCCCAGGCCTCCACACACGCAGATCCCAGCGCTCTTGACGCCGCCAGCCCCAGGCCCGGCGGCCGGAGCCGGAGGAAACGTCCCCACCGCTCGGTGCCAGGTACCCGCGCTCCGGCCGGCCGCCGGGCGGGGTGCAGACGGGCGCGCAGCTGGAGCAGGGCAGCGGCCGCACTGACCTGAGAGGAGGCTGCGGAGCGCACGGCCGGGCTGCCAGGGAAGGACTCGCACGGCGCCGCTCTCCGGAGCTGCTGCGGGAAGGGCGGGACCGGAGGGAGGGAGGGAGCGACTCAGGGCCCGGAAGGGCGCAGCCAAACCCTGCAGCCGGCTGCCACACCCCGCCTTGTCAGGCCACGGCGCAGCGCCAATCAGCGGCTTCGGGAGCAGGGGTCACCCCGCCTGCCAGGGCCTCCCCTCCCCGGGCCTCCAGTCTCTGCTCCGGCGGCTGCTGGCTGGGAGGCGGGGACTGAATGCTTCAGGCCAAAGGGGCTGGAGGTGGAGCCTGCTACAGAGACTGACAGGCCGGGGCAGGGAGAGTTTCCCTGGGCCGGCTCGTCCCCACCCTACCTTCCAAACGTATCCTCCAGCTGGGAGCGCGCCCCATCCCCTCCCAGAGTCCAACACCCGCACACTGCGGCCTCGCTCCAACCCCATCCCGCTGCAGCTCAGCACCGCACACACCTTGCCGCTCCCCATCCTAGCCCACCGCAGCCCAGCACCATGCACACACACACACACACACACACACACACCTACCTACCTACCTTGCGGCTCCCAAACCCATCCCACTGCAGCCCAGCACCCTTCCCCCCCCCCCCCCCACACACACACAGTGTACCAGCCCAATCCCACCCCACCCCAAAAACCCATCTCCTCCTCACACACCCAAAGCACTTCCCCCTCCAAAACCTGACACCCCTCACATGCCAATACCACCTTTGCCCAATTTTACAGCACCTGAAGCCACTGTGATTATCTAGCCTGACTGCCTAGAGCATGAACACATTCTCTGCTCCCCTACTAATTACAGGTGCCAGCAGCGTACACAGCACTTTATGATGAGTTAATATGCTGAAGGCATAAATCCATGCCCTGAAGAGCTGATACTTTGTGAGAATTAACACTGCATAGCACTTCACAAGCACAAAGCACTATAATTGCACACACGCTTAGCTTAATGCAGTGGTCCTCAAAATGTCTGGGAGGGCACAGCGGGGCCTGAGCCAGCATCCACATGGGGGAGGGTGGCAGGGACAAAGTGCCACCTAGCTCTGCTCTGCTGCCTGTTCCATCCAGGCCAAGCCCCCAGACGCAGCTTTGGCCCCTGCTCTCAGCCAGCGGTGGTGGGTAGACACGTTCTATTACCAGTAGGGGAATAGAGGGGGCGTATAAGAGGAAAAGATTGGGGACCACTTGCTCAATGACTGACTCAGCTGCATCAAATCAAAATGCCTCATTGCAGGGAGATTTAAATTATACCCTAAGGGATCCACCCTAAAGGAGGCAGTCAGTCGCACTGTCACCATCCTCTTTTGAGGTTTTCCACCTGGTACTATATAGGAGCCCTGCAGTGGAAGTTACTGAAAAGATGTGCTGGCTCAGAGCATACATCATCTGACATGGCCAAACCTCCCACACACCTAGCAACATCTACTCCCCCAACAGGAGGAGGTTGCAGCCACCTTGTATCTACTGCTACAACCTTGGGTTTAGGGGCCAGGCAACTGCACTTAAGCCTGCAGAAGCTTGGCCTGAATCCCGTGTATGAATATATATGTAAATGTAAGTAGATACTTAGGGCTTGTCTACACAAGGGATTTAAACCAGATAAATCGAGTTAATCTGGCTTGAAAATACTTTTATACACGAGGCAATCACCCCAGCACACTAACTGCACATTTATCGCAAACTCTGGAGCCCTCCTGCAAAGGAGACTTTGCTGAAAATGGAATTAGTGTGGTCTTTTGTTTGTGGGCACACAATGCCTGTGCCTCCAAACTGCTTTGCAGCTGACCATTACTGACCTGTCTGTTTACCGCTGTGACCTCCCCTGCTCTGATGTCAAGTTCCAAGACATCCCCACCCCTGTTCAAAAGCTGCTGCAGGGCCAGATTTTGCTCATTTGCACCTGGATTCCAATATATCAGCATGGGTACAATGCTATCCCAGAAGCTCCACAACATGTCTCACATAGCCAGTTGGAGCTATGCTGAGATCTTGAATCTCATCACCATCTGGGGTGAAGCAACAGAGCTAGAAGCTCTTGAGTCCAACCTCCAGAATTAAGATCTGTTTGTGGACATTGCAAAGCAGATGTCCAGGATGCTGCACAGTGCCAGATATTAAAACCAGGGAAAACAGGGGGTGGGGGAAATCAGGCAGGGGACACGTAACCAGTCCAATTTTTGTGGAACTGGACAGGATTTTGCACAACTACACAACCAGCCAGCCCAGTGAGGTTGTTGAACCTACTATCCTCTAAGAGCCAGGATCTCTTTGGGACTCAGGACCCTGATGCTAGCCAAGTAGAAAATTAGCCCGATTCCTGCACTGGAGCTCAAGTCCCAGCCAGAAACGCAGGCCAGGACCCAAGAGGCAGATCCTCTAGAGAGCGCTTCAGCATGTAAGTACCTCTCTTCACAATTTATTATGACTCTGCTGTACTGATGTGCTAGTTTCTGTTATAGGGGTCCCGTGGCCACAGCCATTTTAGGTGGATGTGAACTTGCAATCTTTTCAAGTCTTCAGTCCCTTCTCTCTCCGCATACACTGTTCATTCAATATCCTGCCTAATACATGTGTAAGCAAGGTGTGAGTGACACTCCCCCTGCTCAGCAGCTGAAAGGGGGGGCACTTTATTTGCATGGGCTTTGTATCTGCATGAGTAAAATTAAGTACTCAGCATATTGCATAAGCACACTAGGTGCTGAGCATGCTGGGAAATGGTCAATATGTCTGGTATTGTGTTACAAATCACTTGTGTGTTAACTGCAGGGGTAATGAAATGTCCTTTGATTGTATGAACAAATGGCAGCAGATCTGTGTTTAGCCTGTTCTGATAAAAGATTCACTCTCATCTAAACAGAGCCCAACAAGGGTGGCAGACTGATCTTCCAGCATTGTAAGGGCAGCAGGGAGGAGGTGAGAAGTCTCTTATTGAGACTGCACTAGCAAAGACAAAGGGCTACCCTCAGATAGATTGACTAGTTCCTCCCACTGTTAAAAGGTAGAATTAATTATTCTTCTTGGAGTCTTGTTTTGTTAAAAGCAGGGACATTGCTCCTGTATGAGCAAACGGTTTCCCCATGAGCTGAAAGGTGAAATTCACTAAGAGCTGAAATCACTAGAGGAACTGGGAAACCAGGACTGACAACCAGCAGAGAAGAGCCAGGAGCGGTCATGCCTGCAGACAGTGGGCACCTGCAGTTGTGGGAGCCAGGAGCCGTTGGCGCCTGCAGATGGCAGGCACCAGTAGCGGGGACTCGGCGAGGCCCAGAGGTGGCAGGAGGCAGCAGCGGAGAGGGCTTGGTCAAGCCCACCTCTGGCAGGAGCTTGCAGCAGAGGACTGGCTGAGCCCCCAACTGAGAGTGGACACTGCAACTACAATGGTCAGTACAGGGGAAAGCAAGAAGGGAGAGGCGAAGGACACACCCCCGTACTCTGGGGTAGGTTCAGCTCATTGAGTTCATGAATCCTGTTTGCACTGGTTCCAAAACCACTTTCTTCCTTTTATTAAAAAAGGTTTACTTTCTACACTCAGATTCTGTGCTTGCGAGAGGGAAGTATTGCCTTTCGGGGGCGCCCAGGGGATAGGGTGTGATTTCCCAGGTGACTGGGTGGGCGTTCAAGCTGGTTTGGTGTGGTATCATTGCAGGAACCCCTAGATATAGAACCCAGCCCTTTGTTGCTGCCAGCTCTGCCTGGTGGAAGAGTTACAGATGTTTTCAAGATGTTACCTGCTCTGCCCAGATAATCAGCCTCGGTCACATGCAAAAGCTCCAATCATTGACCATTTTCAGACTCACATCACAGAGGGCAAATGACAATCTACTGGTTTTCTTTTCTCCTCCCCTCATCCATGCTGCCATCTCAAAATGGCAGCTGGCAGCATGGGGCAGCTGTAGCCTCTACCCTTGCTCCTTCTGTGGTACATCTGAATTATGAAAACATTGATTTGTGCAAAAAAGTCAGTGTGTAAGACAGTGGTCACAGGAAAAGAAGTTTGGGTAAAATGAGAATACTACATGAGGTACACATGGACAGTGCATGCCCCTAAAGGTACCAAAAACTGCTCCCTGCTGAGGAGCAAGTGTCCTGTAACACTTATTCTTACACCTGACAGTCATTGCAGAACCCTATCTATTTTTCTCTGCACTGTCTCGCCATGCAGGGGAGATAAAACAGAATTTAAATATTGAGAAATTGTGGGATTTTTTTCCAGATATTCCAGAGGATAGCTGCATGGGGATTCCACCCATATAGATGGCAACTCCCTTCCACTCCTGCAGGAGTGGGGGGACTATCTAGGTGAATAACTTCACAGCGCACCTCGTTGGTCTTCTCTGAGCCTTTTTAAATAATTCTCAGACTTCCTAGTCACTGTAATGTCAGCAAGATTCAGGATAGTTTATTCTAAGGGGATGTAGAGAGGAATACTATCCAGTTCATCCCGATGTCTCTTTTTAACTCCTTGGACACCATACAAGCATCTTCAAGGCATAATAAAATTGCAAAGCCAGATCAGGAACATAATTCCCCACCCCTACCCTCCAACGCACAATGACAAAGTTCAGTTTATGCTGCAGACAAAAATCCCAATGCACTCAGACCTTCCTTGTGCACAGATCACTTACCATCTCTGAGGTTCCATGAAGACTGGAAAGAAAAGAGGTAAAAATCACAAATGCATATTAAAAAAAATGCTATCATGGCCTCTCTGTAATATAGAAAACAGCAGACTTGTTTCATATTCCCACAACCATGGCACCTGCAGTGGCCAAATCCTCAAGGAGAAGGCCTCCATCAAACAGCCAAGCAGCTGGCTAACCTGAGGCAAAAACAGAAAACTGGTTGAAACATTCATGAACCCCATTGCAGTGTCCTAAAGAAAAAAAAAATAGCAGAGAGGTGGAAGCAGTAGTTGTGGATGGAGCGGGAGAAAGGGAGTTTGCTGAAGACATGCTAGTGGCCAAGGACAGCGTGACAGTTGTCAGGGAATGCATCATCATGGCCAAACAGTTTGGAAAAAGACAGGGAGAGGCCAAGGCAACTCATGGTTGCAACATTAAACCAAAATGCTTTACCTCAAAGCTTGTTGTTGTTAGGACAGCAGTTTTGTAAACCGTGACCCAGCCATGTTGCTCAGCCCTGGACAATACACAGGATACTAGGAACACCAGCAATAACTCCCGGCAGCATCTCTGCAGCAATGCGCTTAGAGGCCATTCCCTGCACAGAGCCAACCTCTGAGCACAGAGAACAGCTGCATTTGAGAGCAGAGCTCTTTTGAGCCTTCCAATACCCCAGGTAACTTTGAGCTGCATCACTCAACCCCAACAGTACCACAAACAAGGAGAGAGAAAGGCAAGGTGAATACTACTCACCTCTCACTTTACATGCCTGCAATCCCTTAGCTTTGTTCTCCCTTGCATTGGACTATGGCAATTTAAGTTTTGGCTTCATTATTGTTTTAATCAAAAGTTTCTTTACAGTTGTCCGTTAACAGATTCTTGTTTAAATGCATGGTTTCATACTAAAAATTGCTTTATTATTGGTTCAATTAAAACGGTTTGTTACAAAATGGATTGCTTCTGGATAACCATTTCAAGTTCACTCATAAGAAGTCATCACAGCATTAAACACAGAAAATTCTTAAAACTAAAATAATTCACAGGGTTTCACAAATGTGTATAGGCAGAGTGTGACTGAGTGCCAGGATATTTACTGGCTCACCTGCTAGCTTCTATGTAACAGAAACTGGAATGGTCCCAAATTCTGGTAAGTTATATTGATACTACACCCGATCTAAGCAACTTGTCAAGAGTCACACAATGATTCAGTGGGAGAGGCAGGAATAGAAATAGAATCCCAGTCCCTCTGCACCATATTACTGTTCAATCCACTAGCCACACATCTATGCACAAATCTTTATATTTTAAACCAAGTAGAGCCTTAAATTCTTTTCTATTAGGAAGGTCTACCTGAACTTTCTGGGCTATCAAGAAATTATTGCTATAGTCTCTGTAGCACAGTTAAATCAACAGCATAAAGCCAAACGTGACCAGAATAAACAGATTCAAGTTCTTTAAGTTTCAGTTTCCTTAGCAGCAGCCGGTTCAGCTTTTCTGTTGTGTGTTGGTGGCGCTGTGCATAGGTTTCACTTTCTAGTTTCCATTTACTTCACTAGAGTGCTGTGGAACAGCCCAGATCACATGATGCTGGGGTGCACATAAAAAGGAGCAGAGGCACAGCAGCCAGCATCAGCAAGGAGAGAGACCAGGCAAGCTACATTATAACAGCTGATCAGCTAAGCCATGAGGTAAGTAAACAATAGCAACTCTGCACTGTGATTATTTCATAGAAATCATGGAAATGTAGAACTAGATGGACCTTAAGAGGTTGTCCCCTCATCTAGTCTATTGTCCTGTGCTGAGGCTGTGTTTTTCCTTCATGTGAAAATACTAAATTAATAATTTACATGAGTTTAAGTAGTTGATCAGGTACAGTACTAAGTGTAAGTAACTGTTTTACGTTACTTAAAATGAGGACTAGATTGAAGGGAGGGTGTTGTTGGATAGAATTACATTATCCGTTCCAGATGTTCAAATCAAATCTCAGACCCATCTCCATTTTTATGGGTGGAATTTACACCCACAAAAATTGTGCCCACAGGTCACAGTTGCCACAGGTACTGTAGGATCAAGTAGGTAGCTAAGTATCTGATTTGTGCTCTCAAATCAGGAAAGTGGGGTTCCACAGAGATCTGTTCTGGTCCAGTGTTGTTTAACATCTTTATTAATGACCAGGATGTAGGTATAGAGAACATACTGATCAGGTTTGCAGGTGGCAAAGCTGGGGGGAGTGGTTGCCAACACTTTGGAGGCTAGTGCTAAAATGCAGAGGTATCTCGATAAATTGGAGGACTGGGCTATAGCCAACACAATTAAATTCAGCAAAGACAAATGTAAAGTGCTATGCTTAGGGAAATAAAACCAAACGCACAAATACAGAATGGGGGAAACGGGTTTGGTGGCAGCACTGCTGAGAAGGATCTGAGAGCTGTGGTGAGTCACTAATGTGATGCTGTTACAAAAAAGGCAAATAAATTTTAGGTGGCATTAACTGAGCCATAGCATGCAAGTCCTGGGAGATGATAGTACTGTTCTACTTCGTGCTGGCTAGGCCTCAGCTAGAGTACTGTGGCCAGTTTTGGTTATCACTGCATAGAAAAGATAGAGGAACTGGAAAGAATTCAGAGGTAAGCAACAAATATGACCAAAGGGATGAAATTTAAGCCATATGAACAAAGGTCTGAAGGAACTGGGTATGTTTAGTTTGGAAAAGAGGAAATTAAGGGGGAAGGACATGACAGCAGTCTGTGTGTACTTGAAAGGCTGCCATAAAAAAAGATGGCGAAAAGTGGCTCTCATGCCACAGAGGGCAGGACAAGAGGCAATGGGTTCAAACCACAGCATAGCAGATTTAGATTAAGTCTCAGGGAAACTTCCTAACTGTAACAATAGGACCATGGAAGAACAGACTGCCTAGGGAGGTTGGGGCAGCTCCTTTACTGGAGGTTTTCAAAAGGAGGCTGGATAGCCATCTGTCTTGGATGGTTTAGACAAATCCTGCATCTTGGCAAGGGGTTAGACTAGATGATCCTTGCAGTCCCTTCTAAGCCTATGGTTAGAAATAACTTAATTACTAGTATTGTGGGTGGAATTAGAAAACGTGGATGCAATTTCTCTTCTGTGATATCAGTTTGCAGTAAAGAAAAAACAACTTTTCCCCTAAACCCCCAGATATCCAAATCTTAGAGCTTTTTCCACTGATATTTTAAAAGGGCCCAACTCCAGACTGGTGATTCTGAAAGTAACATTTAATGCTTCTACACTGAATTAAGCTAAATGTTTAAGCTGCATTAAAACTCCAACTGTTCACATTTATTTCTCCATTACACATGAAACTTTTTGTTCCTCTGGATTCAGGGCATGGCTTAATAATGCACTTAGTCACATGCTGAACTTCAAATGTGTGAATAGTCCCATTGACTTCAGTGGGACTATTCACATGCTTCGAGATAAGCATTTGCTTCTAGTGTTTTGTAGAATCAAGGCCCAAGTGAGAACGATTTTGTATTAAACATCTATTCTCCTATTGCATTCACTTCATTGACACAACAGCCCTTTAACATTGAGAATCTCCCCTCTACTCAAAACTTGCATTTTACTTACAGATGAAACATTTATGCTGATGTCATTGTACAGTTTAAATTTTTAATTGATATACTGGATAGAAATGAGGAAGTCTTTGACAGTAGGAGTATGCATTAATAGAATCACCATCACGCTCTCCTTCTGAACTCATTTTAGTACCTAAATGTCAGACTATTCAGACTAGAAAAAAATATTCACTTACATTTTCTCCCAAGAGTTCAGTGATCCAAATCTAATTCCACTCCCTCACCACCAAAGCTCTAATAGTTCATTTCTGAGTCTTCTTCTCCCCAATTTACTAATAGATCTCCACTACCCTACCTCATCTTTCCTTTCCCAATCCTCCAGTTGTCCCCTTGCTCTCTCCCTCACCTTCAGCATGCATGATTTTGCAATTGCATGGCAGCACCTACATCAGCACACAAGCTGCTAGATTTTCTTGTTTGTTACCTAGGTCCTGGCTGAACTCTGGTGGAATATAGAATTTGATTAGGGCTCTATTTTGTTTAAACTATACAAATGTTTGTTTGTGGAGATGCAGCGTTGTCTAGAGTAGAAGACAAACCTTGTCTTGACTAAGATTTAAAGGTGTCTTGTTGGGTGTATAAGCCAACAAGTTGTAACATATTCTAAAGTGCTCGTATGGACAAGACATAGACTTTAGTATGTGCTAAACTGGTCAAATTGAAGCCTAAAGGGTAGACTAGGTTTTAAGTCAATGAGTTTATCACTTGGTAAAGTCTACAGTGGCTTGTGTACACTAGAGTTTTAGAACACGTTAGCAGACACCTAAACACCACACACCTTTAAATCCTACTTAAGACAAGGCCTGAGTGTCTGGACACCTAGGTTTTTTTTCAGCTCCTAGCTAGAGCAAGGGGGAGTTAGGGTCAGATTTTCAGGGCCGAGAGAAGAGAGCTCAGAGAAGGAGGGATCCAGGGGCAGATGAGTGCACTGTGAGAAAGAAAATAGTGGGGAGAAGCAGCAAAGCAGTGTGTTTGCCAGGATAAATCAGGCAGGAGTATTGACTTCTGTTCCAGAAGAGTACCACCCTGTTGAGAGTGCATCCCTTTGTTCTTTTTCAAATGGTCTCCTGATAACTATCTATTACAAATAAAATAAAGGACAGGACTGTGGAAAAATATTCATAGAAATGTATCCTCTTTTTCCCATTTATCTATTGTAGGTTGCTGGGTTTTAGCACTTTTGAATTTCAGGCAGTTTATTTTGGTGTCAAAAATATGGATTTAGAAGCCTAAATTCAAGCACCTTTTTAAAAAAAAATCTTGGTCCCAGCTTCCAGTTTTTTCATAACTCCTTACACTGCCCCATCCATTCCCAGTACTGTCCTACCTTGGATGATCCCATGGGGAAGGAAGCTAAAGAGCCTCAAGCAAAGTTGCCGTTGCTTGAGAGGGTAATGGGGCCTGCAAAATCTGAGTGCAGGCAGCTCTATTATTCCAGCTCTTCACCAGCTGTATTCGGCTGTCCATATGTTCGTGTACATGGAGCTACTAGAAAAATGGAGCTGTCCACACTCTGAAGAAGCTCCTAAATGTGGATGCTATTGATCCAGGGCTCGCTAGTGCTCCCAGATTAAAGGGCTGGCCACATTTGACTCAACTATCTGAGGGTCTGTTTACATTAGAAACACTACAGTGGCACTGTAGTGTAGATACTTACTACAGATACTACAGAGGTGGAAGAACCCCTTTAATAAATCTACCTCTTCAAGAGGCAGTAGTTAGGATGACAGAAGCATTCTTCCGTTGATCTAGTGCTATCTACACTGGCGTTTAGGTCAACTTAACTACATCACTCAGGGATTTGAAAAATTCACCCTAAGCAATGTAGCTAAATTAACCTGAATTTTAGGTGTAGACCAGGCCTGATCAGCCTAGCCCCAGACAACCAAATAAGTGGAAGTGTGCACTCATGCTATGTTAAACCACATTTGAAGAGCAAGCCAATTTGGGTCTCTCATGCCTCTTTTCTATCCTTTAACTACACAGAACACTAATAGGGCAACGTAATACAAAATAATTTAATTGTACAGACTAAAAATGATCCAACATGGACAAGAAAAAATTCCAAAGCAGAAACAAACAGAATATCAATACAGCAAACATGAAATTAAGGTTATATTCCCAGATAAGAATCCTGTGAAGATGGAGATTAAGTAGAGAGAATTTAAGGGTAGAGAACATTACAAAATGATGCAATGGTTTCACAAAGAAGTATTATAAACCCAGGAAATTTAGAGCTAAGTTAAGCATAAAAGAAATCACTTGTTAAAATATGGAAATGCACATTTAGGGTTCCCAAACTCATGTACTGCAGTTTTGTTTGGTTTTTTAGTAAGCTTTTCCTTAAAAGTCTTGTTTTAGGTAAGTACTGGCATTTGTCTGCCAACTCCAAAATTGTTAGTTAGTGTAATCTGACACTTACATTAACTCCCTACATCTTCAATATTTTACTTGGGATCACAGTAATAGACAATATGAATAGCCAACAGTGATGGACTGGGACTAAAAATCAGCCCTGGCATTTAAAGCACACTGGCCAGGGCACCACTGGGACCACGTGGTGGGAGAGATGCAGCAGGGAAGGGGCAGGGCCCTGGGGGGAGTGGGTGTTGCGCTCCGGCCAGTGTGCTGCCGCTGGGCCCACGCGGTGGGACTTGGGAGAAGGGTGTGGCTAGGAGGGGGAGTGGAGCAGCCACTGCACTTCTGCCAGGGACCCATTGGGCCCTGGTGGTGGGGGGGCGGGGAAGGGATGGGACCAGGAGGAGAGGGCAGCTGCTGTGCTTGGCCAGGCCCAGCTGGAGGGCCTGATGACAGGCTTCTGTGGCAGGCCAACCAGCCCACCAGCCCTTGAGTGCACTGGCCCCTCTGGCATTTGCCAGAACTGCCAGATGGCCAGTCCATCCATGATAACCAATGATGTTCAGATCTTCAGACTTATGAGCTCCAGACCTTTGGCCTCTCAAAGTATTGTTCTCTGATGCACCCTCTCTCTGAAGCATCTCATAGAGGTGACATTATTGCTCTCTCACTGCTTAAGATTGACAATATTGTAAATTAAAAGTAGGGGTACAGAAAAGCAATATAGAAGCTAGATAATTGTCCTCTGGAATAAAATGTTAATCTCCTCTTCTGCAAATGCTTAAACATGCTTCTGTTTTTTCCCCTAGCAGTATTTCCAAGAATTCCCTAAAAACTGTCTTGCTGCAACTTGAATGCCATTTTACATGGACTTTGCTGAAGGATGATGTTGATCTTGATGACTTAGAGGAAACAATTTGTGATCAGATTGAGTTTCTAGTCACAAAATCCAAAATCACAAATTACAATCTGCTAGCCTATGTGAAACACATGAAAGGCAACAGTAAGGAAGCCCTAGAAAATCTACAAAAAGCTGAAGAAGAAGTTCAAACAAATCATGCAGATGAGGTTGACAGGAAAAGTCTTGTTACCTGGGGGAACTACTCATGGGTCTATTACCATATGAACAAACTTCAAGAAGCTCAATCCTACATAGACAAAGTGGAAAGCAGCTGCAAAAAGCTCTCAAGTGCATCTCGCTATAAGATTCAGCTCCCTGAGATCTACTGTGAACAAGGGTGGGCACTATTAAAGTTCGGAATGAAGTATTATGAAAGAGCAAAGCGATGCTTTGAAAAAGCTCTGGAAGAAGAACCCAATAATCCAGAATTTAATTCTGGCTATGCAATTGCAGTGTACCGCCTGGAAGATTTTCTTACAAAAGGCTCTTTCGGTGAGGACTCATCACTGGAACCTTTAAGGCGTGCTGTAAGGCTGAAGCCACATGACACTTTTGTCATGGCACTCCTTGCACTGAAACTTCAGGACATAGATCAAGTCGAAGAAGGAGAAAAGTACATCAAAGAAGCATTGCAAAAAACCCCAGATCTTCCCTATTTACTGCGTTATGCTGCAAAGTTTTACAGAAGAAAAGGACTAGTGGATAAATCACTGGCGTTTTTGAAAAAGGCACTGGAATTTACACCAACCTCTGGTTTCCTGCATCATCAAATAGGTCTCTGTTACAGAACACAATTATACAAGATTAAAAAGGCTACAAAACATCCCCCTAAAGAGCAGACAGAGGAACTTATTCGATTTTGCATTTTTCATTTCAAAATGGTGGTGGAGCAAAAATCAAAGTTTGTATATGCCTATATTGACTTAGCAAACATCTATGCAGATGGAAATCAATATCAAGAAGCAGAAGACACCTTTCAAAAAGTATTTAAGATGGAGAAACTCACTTGTCAAGAGAAGCAACAACTCCACTATCGCTATGGACGCTTCCAGGAATTTCACAGAAAGTCTGAAGCTGAGGCCATTAAACAATATACAGAAGGGCTGAAAATTGAGACAGAATCACATGAAAGAAAGATGTGTAAAGATGCTCTGAAGAAATTAATAGAAAGGCAAATTCAGAGAAGCTCCGCAGATGCTAAGAGCTTAGGTATTCTTGGACTCATTCACCAACTGAATGGGGAGAAGCCTCAAGCAATTGAGTGTTATGAGAAAGCCCTGGCATTGGATCCTGATAATGAAGAATACTTGAGTGCTCTCTGTGAGATTCGGCTTTCCATTGCAATCTAAAGCTTCTAGCAGCTGGCAGAAATTTCATTTCTCTAGCCACCAATATTTTTCTTTTCAAAACTATGATGAAAAGTTTGTCAGCAACCTGCATTATTTGTACTATAGCCTGAATTCCTCACTTATGCAAAACATGCACTGGGACTAGGCCTATAGTTTGGCCATTACTTACTAGCATGTTGGGCAGAATTTGTAATTCTAGCCGTTAACGAGCTCTCACCTTCCTCTCTCCCCTGTAAAATAGCTAGGATTATGGGGACAACCAAGAACATATATTCTGCAGTGTTTAAGGTGAAAGTAACAGATGTGGAAGTTAGCAGCACCACCTGCTGGTGATAACAGAAAATTACATTTACTACTTGCCTATCACCAAGAGTATGGTTGGAGAAAACATACAATAAATAGTTTGTCACAGGGTCCACTCACCACCGTGGCACCTCCTGATAGCCATTTTAGGGATTAGCTCTGCCAGTTGGTGCACCTTCTTCAGGTGGTACCTCTCCCATCATCCTTGCACCCCATGGGCCCACCTCATTCCAAGAACCACAGGGTCCTCTTCATGTGTCAGCCTTCCAGCTAAGCCACCATCCTGGTTTCCCCCTTTCAGGGTTACCCCAGTCCCAGGCAGTCTTGCTGCTGCCCTGATTATGCCACTTCCTCAGTAGCCAGTAAGGGAACCCAAGCCCACCCTCTACTCCGTGTTCCAGTGTAGGGACCCTCAGCTCAGCAGTTCTGGGCTCTACCCTTTCAACACTCATTGCTCCTTCCCTGCATTACTTCCTACTCTTCCTGGGTTCCCCCCTCTCTGAAAGTTCCAGCTCCCTCCTCCAAGGGCATGACTGTAAACTACCTCCCAGCAATCCCCAAACCCTCCTATCAGGAGCAACTACCCTTTCTCCACAACCCTACCTTGTCTCAGCTCTTGGGTTTTATAGACCCCACCTATTCCTGCCCAGCTGAACCTCCTTTAATCAACTCCCTGCTCCCTGGCTACTCCTCCAGATGCAGCCTGGGAAATTAATTGGCCTACCTGGCTACTTTAATCCCTTCTACTCCTGTGTGGGCTGAACACCCCATCACATAATTACTCCTACCTTTTGGTTCAATTTAAGATCTCTGTAAATAGCTGTGTTTCTGTTAATTTCTGCTGTCTTAGATACATATTAACATGTATGAACATGCAGTATACTGGGAAAAAATGAACTGGGAAAAGATTAATGTTAAAAATTATCAAGCATCTATTAGTTCATAGTATTTCAAGACATCAGATAATTGAGTGCATCCTCCTATGAGGAAAGGGAAATAATAACTATGTGGATTGGATACTACTGATGGGTTTTATTTTGGAAATGGTGGATTTATACTGTTACTAGAATTTACACTTTGGAACCATCTTCAGAGTTCAGTATGAGTCATGGACTTTTGTCCATCTGTAGGCTTGCATAATTGACTGTTTGCATTAATTGTTTTAACTGTGAAGAAAGAGCCCTGCTTGTGTCTTTTCCATTGAGACTCTCATAAGCCATGTACTATTAGCACTTTGCTGTATTTGTGTAAACTATTAAACTTCATTGAGTCAATTAAATCTTGCTTTTGGAATCTGTCAGCAGACTGACCCTCACATCTGTACTTAAAAGCTTCTAAACTGGTCATTTAAAAGTGTAGGAATAAAATTCTGAGAGGATATTAAGGAGCTAGAGGAAAAGCTCCACTTGATTTCCTGGACTCTGCAAAACTAGTTTTAGTGGTTTTGCACTGAACCATTGGACTGTGCATAGAGAGCATCTTTCTAGTTCAACTACATCTCACAATCTTGGGCACGTGCAGCTGGGTAGAGGGGTGAGAGAACAGAGGTTCATGTGCACAAACTATTTTTTTTCAGAATATGGGCCATATATTATTTCTATTTCTGAGTGTAGGTGCTAGATTACATATATTTCTATCATTACATAAATTAAATCAAGGCCCATTCAGGTTGGTAGAAGAAAAAACAAAACAAAAACATTGCCCTCACATGGGAAAGGCTGTAACTTGTGTATTAACTAGTTTAGGTACTGGATGTACAGCATATTTCAGCAAATCTGTTTCAGCCTAAAGGGTTGTGTATGCGTGAGAGTGATTTTCTTCCCCACCAGATGGTTCTGTTGCTGAGTTCTGTGCTGCCAAGTAAGAGACTGAGCCTGAGCCTTTGGAATCATCCATAAATCAATAAAACTGAAACAAGTGAGAGCGGCTCTGTTTAGGTATTGGATCTGATACTTTAAACGGCACATTTGTTAGATTTGTATCTTTAAAAAACAGTAGAAAATCCCAGAAAAATACTACTGTGCATTTTACACCCTACTTCTTTTTTTCAACGGGGCAAAGCTTGAAGAAATTGCACCATGTAACTACAGTACAGATCTTCTATCTAAGAAAAGTTGGGCATATTGAACTCATGCCTGATTTTTACCATGCAGACCTCAGATTTGTATGAAAAACACCAAGTTCAATGGGAGCAGGGGTGTTCTGACTTTTGTTGTTGTTGTTTTGTTTTAAATAAAGACAATGGGCCAATTCTCAGCTGGTGTGTATTGGCATTTCTCCCTTGAAGTCGATACTGATTTACCAGCTCAGAATCTGACCCATTGCCTGCTTCTCAAACACTTCTTCTTGGGTATCCATTCTCCAAGTGAAATAAATTCAGAATAAGAACCCTAACCTTAAGTTTAAAACGGTTTAAGATTGGTTTTTCAACACGGTTGCAGGTAACATGCTTTTGCCAGTGGTACTGATTTATGAGAATTGGGCAAGGCATTTAAAATGGTTTCTGAAAACCCAGATATGTACATTCAGGTTTTTAGAGCAATAAGCATATGCAGAACACAGAAGTGGTAACCATGTTATTTCAGTGAGTGAAGAATATGAAGAAAGAACACAAAGACGTAGACGTTTCCTTTTCATGGAACTAAAAATACAAGAAAAGTAGTCAGCTCAAGTACAATTTGTGTAACTGCATCACCCAGTTGGGGTTTCATTTGCACACTGTAAGCTTACCTCCATAAACAGCATAGTATTTTTGTAAATTGCTTTAGCTTCAGTTGTGGCTACATTTTTTTTTAAATCTTTTATGGTATATACTTTATAGGAGATCCCCAGTCACAGTGGGTGCTGTTAAAAAGTAAATAGTTACCACTCTCCACTATAGCCTACATTCTAAGAACAAGAAATACTGACGATAACACCACAGTAAAGTATTTGTTTACTTACTAATGGCACCTGCTATATAACATCACACAGTGTTTGTAAGCCTGAAGGCAAACACAGAGAGCTACATTCTCAGTTGGTGTACGTTAGCAAAACTCCACTTGCTTTGATGGAGGTATGCTGATTTACACCAGGTGATTATAAACCTATCTTAAGGACCCCATCAAGAGATCAACAAAAAATCACTTACCAAGTAGAAGTGATTCTTGTGAAAGTCAAACAATATTGCACTGGAAATCACAGTGGAATACTTTTCACTGGTCCCTTAAGAGAAGGTTGTGTAGTGGAGTGGTCTTTAGAGAATTTTACTTTTTGTTAAGCCTAAAGTGAACATTTAAGCAATGTGGCTAGACAGGCTGCCTCATTAATAGAATAGCTGTCTTAGATTTGTAAAAGTTTGGCAAACTAAACCCATGGGTCTACTGCAAGAAGTGCCACCATAGAGTATATTCATCATATAATTTTGTATATATGTTAGGCAGGCAGGTGATTATTATTATTATGAGAGCTTGTACAAGTTTTTCAAACACAAAGTTTTGTTTTATTGAAAAATTATTGAAATTTTATTGAAAAATGGCCTTTTCTTGAAAATAATTTTTTTCATGACAAAATGAATACTTTTTTTTTCAAATGTTTTTCACTCAACTTTTCAGGACATTTTCATCCCTTTTTTATTTCAATTTTGTTTAAAAATTGATTAAAATAATTGTGTTAAATATAGAAAAAACAACTACTTTGACATTTTTGGCCATTGTTTCTCTCCCATCCCCCCCACTTTTCAATCAGCTGAAATTACACTACCAGTGTAGTCATCTCTGAACAATCAAGGGGCCAGATTCACTGCTGGGCTGTGGCATTGAAGTCAATGGAGCTATGCTAATTTACACCAGCTGAGGGACTTCTCACGATCTCTTCTCAAGGAGCTTAGAGTCTATTTCAAACACAAACACACGCTTCAGACACATCTAAAATGCCAGAAATCAGTTCAATGCGATATCTTCAGGGAGAATTACATTGAAAGGATTAATGAAAGAGGCATATTTTCAGGAGGGATTTAAAGAACGACAGAGAGCTTGCTTGGACTATGAGTAGAGTGAGCAAGTTATAAGGGTAGGGAGCAGGAGGGATGTGGCTGGGAGGCTAAGGGGCAGGGGAGGGGAAGCTGCAATTGGGGATTATAGCAGTGTAGCCATTCCAATTTGGCTTAGAGCAACAAGCATAGGGTCCATTTCTTACCTCTCTTCCATTTCATGCTTACGCTACTTGACAATTGCCATTTATCTCTACATGTGAGCAGGAACCACAAAGACTTCTACATATGGTCAATTAACACAATGGTGATTGTAAAAGCAAGCTTAATTTTAATTCACAGTTTCAAAGTTAGCAACTATTCCTGCACACTTTTCCTCATACAAGAGGCCTCCTTGAAGACATTAGAACTACACATGTGAACCAGAGGGTTTTGGAGTGGGCCTTTAATTTTATTAAATTCTGTTTTATAGATCACAGGAATTGATCCTAAGCACACATTTAGTTTTGTGAGCAAACCTCACGTACCTGTCTCCTAAAAAGTTGCGTTCTTAGAGATCAACCCACTTAGTTATTATTCCATCGAGATTTATATTGCACTGTCTGGGCATGTATAAGGTGCCAATCATCATGCAAGAAAGCTGCCATACACAAACATGCATTTCTACACAGTTGCAAAAGCATAAGACAAAGGAAAATACAAATTTAACATATTAAAGGGCGTGCAAATATAGCAAATGTTTCAACTGATTAAGGACCAGATTCTGCCACTCTTACTCACATTGAGAAATATCTTACTTGGTGAGCAGTTCCATTTATTATTACTTCACTAAGTAAGTAAATATTATCTGTCATTAACAAACTCTTGTAGACTCAATACATGCATTTGTAACAACACAAATCAAGAGATTTCAAGCTTCTCCAGCACAGCAGAAACATGAGTTATTCAGGGACAACATTATTCCCCAGTTTTTGGATAGGATCCTGGAGTGGAACAAGAAGACCTGGAGTCTATTCCTGGTTCTGCTACTGACTTGCTATGTCACCTTGGGCAAGTCGCTTCACCTCTCTGTGCCTCCATAAACTCTTCAGACAGGAACGGTGTACATGCTGTGTAAACATCATTCTGATAACTGGGGTTTTCCCCATTGGCTTAAGCAGAAGCAGAATCAGACACTAGAAGAGTTGTTGAATAAAAGCTGAATTGTTGTGAGAGTAATATGTGTTTTTATTTAGTCTCTGGTATAACAGTACCAAAGCATGCTACATTCACTATCTGTCCAAGATGCTGGTAAACAAGATGCATACAGCTTATAAACATATATATTTCAATTTAACACCACATTAACAAAGCACTAGTATTTTGACTTTACTGTATTTTAATCTTGTGCAGACGTAATCATTACTGTACTTCTTTCAATGTAAATGTCTTTGAAAAGTTCCACTTACTGTTATAAAATACTGAAGACCTATAATACAATAAATACTCTTATTCATTCCTATCAATACATTTTCCCAGGATGCTGAATATATGACCTATATTGATCATAAATAGTTATATAAACATTTTTATTCAGCATTTCTGGGTAAATGTGTTGATAGCAATGTATTGTAAAGCCATAGTCCCTGAACACTCTGTCATTTTAACAGTTTACCACCATATTTTCTACTTCCATATTTACATCCCCCAAACATACAAACAATACAAAACTAATCAACAAGGGTGACTGCAAATGCCTTTCATTTTTTCCTTAAAATACAAAAAGTGAGCCTGATCTTGCAAACTCTTACTCAGGCAAGTAGTTCTTACTCATGTAAGTAGTCCTATTTGGACACTGCCACTCCAACCTCCCGAAAGGGCAGCCCAACATTGTCTGAAAGATGGACTGTGGATTAGATCATTCAGCAACAAACCTATTTTCCTAGCACAATTTACATACACAACAACAATGCATCAGTGTGTCTTTTTACGGCAGCTTGTGGGAGTCTCTTCAGTAAGCAGAAGATGAGCAAATAGAAGGGGACAGATGTTGGAATCTTACCTGAGATTTTCCAAACTCTCTGATGTATAGGTGTTTTGAACTACCACATAGTTCTCTGAAAACATCCCATCAAAATGCAGCTGCAGTCAAAAAAGCTGACAGAATGTAAGGAACCATTTGGAAAGGGATCAATAATAAAACAAAATATTATAATGCCACTATATAAATCCATGGAGTGCCCTCACCTTGAATAGTGCATGCAGTTCTGGTTGCCCTGTCTCAAAAATGATATTAGACTTGGAAAAGGTACAGAATGGCAACAAAAATTATTAGGAGTATGGAACAGCTTCCCTATGAAGACAGATTATAAAGAATGGGACTGTTTAGTTTAGAAAAGAGGTGACTAAGGGGAGATATAATAGAGGTCTATAAAATTACGAATGGTATGGAGATAGAGAATCAGGAAGTGTTATTTATCCTTTTACAGAACATAAGAACTAGGGATCACCTGATAAAATAAATAATCATCAGGTTTAAAAAAAACCAAACACAGTACTTCTTCACACAGTGCACAGTAACCTGTGGATCTTGTTGCCAGTGGATGTTGTGAAGGTCAAAACTATAACTGGGTTAAAAAAGAATTAGATCAGTTCATGGAGGATAGGTCCAGAAATGGCTATTAGCCAAGATGGTCAGGGATGCAACCCCATGCTGCAGAAGTCTGTAAACCGCCAGAAACTGGGACTGGACAAGAGGGGATGGATCATTCGATAGTAATTGTCCTGTTCTGTTCATTTCCGCTACAGCATCTAGCACTGGCCATTATCAGAAGACAGGATACTGAGCTAGATGGACCAAGTACGGCTATTCTTATTAAAAAATGGCTCTTTTTTGCTTTAGGTATGTCTGCTGTACCATACTTACAGCTTGAATCCTGCCTGCAATTTACTGTTTGGCAATATTCAAGAGATTTTAATCCAGAATTCTAGGTGTGATTTCCTTCACCCAATACCCATTTTTGTTTTGTTTTTACACTTTTTAGTAGCCTTTCTAGCTCCAGCGCAGCAATTATAATACACTATTGCATACACTGCAAAGAACTGAAAGGCTACAAAACTATAGTCTTCTAAAGAGAAAAGGGTCGAGTTAAAGCCATTGGTCAGATTCACCAGAGTGGTATCCCACTTTGCATTGCACTATTGGCATAACTGGCCCACACTGGGTCACCTTTGCAAGAGTGATCCTCCAGTGGCATAGAGCCAGCATACCCCATTCTCCCTCCCTATTATCAGAGCAGCAAGGAGAAAAGGGACACAGCTGGAACAGCCTTGTGCTATATGCGGATGTCTGGCTGTGTCTTCAGACCCTGGGCTCTTTGCAGCCCATGAACAGGGGTACCAGCCCTTTCACAGAGCTACTGTAGTATAAGTGAAGCGCAAAGGTCACTTTTAAGCTACCTTTGCATACAACCCCCTGACCTATGCTCGCTAAATTGGACTGCAGAAACAGGCTCTTTATCTTTATGTAACATGGTACCCATAATAAATACCTTCTCAGAATATTAACAATGATGACAAATTAGGTCTCAATATTTTATACTGAAATATGCAAGACAAATAGATCTGTTTTATAAAAAATAGTAAAAATGTGGTGTTATGCCCCTAAAGTATGAACCCTCAGCTCCTCATGATCTAAATCAGCTTTATATACTGTGATTACTGTTGCTTTCTCGTCTCACATTTACAGAGGATTAGGAAATCATGAGCAGCTACTGAATACATTGTAGATGACAAAGAAACATACTAGTTCAGTGTTAATGAAAATTCTTTGACTCAATCTGATAAATTTGACAGTATCAAAACATAGAAACGATGTTCATTTCAGAATGTTGGTGTCACCTGTCTGTTACACTGGCAGCATTTTGGACATGTAGAAGTGTACCGTTATTTAATAGATGAAATTATGAGTAATGTACCCTATGATCTACATTTACTCCATGGCTTCTCTGAAGCACTCAATTGTATTGTTTTTTCCAGCACAATGAGCCGGTATCAGCAGCAAATGTCAGCTGTTGTCTTCTGGCCCAAACAAGCCAAAAATAACTAGGGCCAGATCCACATTTGTTGCAAATCACTGATTCACATCCATTGAGGATCTGGCCCTGGAATTCTAGAGAGGAGAAGGACCTCTCTGGGTTTGTATCTGGTTTGGATTTCAGGCAATGAGAACTTGCTTTGGCTGCTTTACATTTCACTATGCCTGGTCCCATGCATTAAAACCCTGGAAGGACAGACTGAATACATGGAGCTGCAGAGCCCAGCTGGGATGGCAGTCACAGACTCCTTCCCATCTGCTCACAAAGGGATCAGCAACTAGAACACTGCCCCTTAGAAATCCTGTCTGCAGGGACCTTTGAAGAGAGGTCAAACATGTTGTAGCTGTAGCAGGTTTGGGAAAAGAGCTCCAAGAATGGTATTTCTCACAAAGCTGCATTCTAGTTATGTACAAAATTTAGGCACCCGGTAAAATTAAAGCTGCTTCAGAGATACTTTAGACTAATCCTCTATATGGTCTAAAACACAACTCTGCGGCAGAATTCCTTAACAATGACATTGGCATTTGTAACAGTTATTTTCAAAAGTTTGACAAAGACCAATAAGCTTGGAACATTTTTTGCTGGCCAGTCCACTGATAAATAAAACAAAGTGCAGCATTGAAAAGCTTATTTCATCAGCCTTTTTTAAAAACAGTTTCAACCTAAGTTCTGTTGTTCAGTTTTGCTTTTTGACTGTCCTGAAAATTACTTCTGATCATGATCAATTACCTCAGTAGGTTCATCCTATTATCTCTGGAGCCAGCATTACTGACTCAGAAAACATCCTGCACACGTTAACTGAAGAACTCTTCTCATTTGTATCTAACTTTGCTTTATAGCAGTATAAACCACAGTTTTTACCCTACTAAAATATGAGAAAAATCTAGTTGAAAGATGTCTTGTTTCTTTCATTTTATTGGGAAAATATATCTTCAAGAGTGTAGCATGTGCAGTCACATCTCTCTTAGCCATGGCTGTGCTGTATACCAAAACTTGATGGCACTTGTCATCTGTCGCTGTAACTGTTTGCCTCAGTGGCCAATATTTCTACTTCCTTTTGATCTAATTCTCCTGATACAGAATAAGCTATTGCTCCATTTGTCCAAATCTGCTGTTTTGTGTCAGTGTCTCTGGTAACTGACCTCAAATGTATCCTTTTGATGTTCTTTGCTAGGCTAGCAAAGCATAGTAATGTTGCACTGAATATCATAGAAAATCCACAGAGAGTGAAGGATGCAGTGTAACTGCCAGTTGTATCCACCAGCCAACCTATTGGAAAACAAATCACTTTTTAAGGCATTTGATAGTTTACAAACCCCTTGTACAGCATTTGCACTGCAGTTCTATCACATACAACAGTGGGTAAGTGAAAGGCTGACACACCAGTTAAACTACATTTTGTCTCCAGGGAAAGAAAACAAATATCTTACATAATGATCTCATCACGCTTAGCTCAAGTTTTTAAGAGGCCTTTGTACAGAACACAAACTATCACAAAAGGACACTATAGTTTTCCCTATAATCCTGGATAAACATCCTCTAAAAGCATTTATTTAGCTGGCAGTCTGCAAATGTGCTCCGAGCCACGGGATTGAATGCTATTCTGTGCATGAGTTCTGCACAAAGAAACATTGCCTGGGCTTGCATATCACTTGAAATGTTCAATTAATATTTTTGTTGTGACAAATCAAATGTGTGTGTGTGTGTGTACACACACTATGGCTATTCAAGAAGAGTAATATGAATCACTGATTTTAATCACTCAAAACAGATAAAAATCTTTCCGGTAGAATGATCAGGACATCACTGTTCTAATCACAACTTCATATTTCAAGCCAGCTATTTAATCTCAGCTGGCAAGAGCTGTGGTGTTCAGATATCACGGTGATGAGGGCTATTTAAGAACCTGAATAGAATTGAATAGAATGTTGCCAACCCACACTAAAGAAATTCAACAGTAAACCTGCCTAATCCAAGCCACATTTCTGAAATAGATGGATTAAGCTCTCTGGATCCTGAAGTCTATAAAAGAACCTCCTTTGATTAAAACTCAAGAGTTATTTAATTTCACAGCAAAAGATGTATTTTTGTACTTTTTTATATCGCTGAACTACATGAAACAATTAAATAAAATGTGCTGCACTATTTCATTGTATGCCCTTGAATTTCAGTTTGTTTTTAGTGTGCAGAACTCAATCCATCTAAACGGGCTTAAGTGGGACCCAAGTGATGTGTAGGTCATGCATTGGCCCTCTGCTCAGGACTCACGTGGATTCAATTGTGGTTTGTTTGTTTTCCTTTCTCTTTCCCGTCACTGAGTGCTAAGGCCTGCATGAATTTTACAGAGAATTTAAAAAACAACTAATCCACAGGGATCTTTCTTCACCAACACATTGAAAACATCAGAGAGAAAGGTCATTTTGATCAGTCACAAGGGGAGAACATGTTGGGATTGTTAATAATATTTGAAAACGTTATAAAAATACACAAACTGAAAAGCAAAGCTACACAAAGTTGTTTTCTCTTAACTACTAATCTCCTCTGTTCTCTTCCTGTTTTGTTACCTCACCAATATTGGAGGAGGCCTTTTGTTTTTAATATGGGCCAGATGCTCTCCTCTGCTGAAAATGTTTTACCATCTCACCAAAATGGGAGCCTTTGTGGTTGGAGGGTCCCAGAGGTCAGGCTGCAGCCCAAGTCCAAACATCTACATCACAATTAAACAGTCCTTTAGCCTGAGCCCCACAAGCCCAAACCTGTCATGGACCAGCCACTGGTTTTTAATTGCAGTGTAGACATAAACTCAGAGGACTATGTTACAAGGGCTGATGAAGGGATGCACCATGCAAGGACATCCTGACCTCCACAGGATTCATATCAGGATTGTCTGTGGCTCTTCATGCCATTTGGGTGAAAGCGATCACAAAATGATAGATCACATGATTCTCGGGAAAGGACAGAGTGAGAGCAGCAGAGTAAGGACAGCAGACTTAAAAAAACCAGATTTTAACAAACTCAGAGAACTAATAGGTTAGCTCCCAGGGGAAGAAAATCTAAGGGGAAAAGGAATTCAGGAGAGCTGGCAGTTTCTCAAAGAGATAATATTAAAGGCACAACAGCAAACTATCCCAATGTGAAGGGAAGACAGTAAGAGGCCAATATGGCTCCATAGGGAGCTCTTTAGTGACCTGAAAATCAAACAGGAATCCTACCAAAAGTATGGACAAATTGCTAAGAAGGAGTACAAAAGAAATGCACAAGCATGTAGGGACTAAATCAGAAAAGCTAAGGTACAAATGAGTTCCACTTAGCAAGGGACATAAAAGGCAATAAGAAGAGGTTCTGTGAATATATTATCAAGAAAAAGATGAAGGAAAGTGCAGGTCGTCTACTTAATGGGGAAGGTGAGCTTATAATAGATGGCTTCAAGAAGGCAATATGTTTAATGCTTATTTTGCTTCAGTCTTCACTAAAAAGGTAAACTGTGATCAGATACTTAACACAATATTAACAACCAGATGGAAGGATCACAAGGCAAAATAGGAAAAGATCAGATTAAAGAAGATTTAGATTTGGTAAAATGTAAATGAATACATCTTGAAACAAAGAATGCAGGCCCTATTTACACAGTGGGGGAGTCTATCCCGGGAAGCAGTGATTCCAGGGGAAAAAAAAGAGGGGGGGGTCATGATGGATAATCCACTGAAGATGAACTCCCTTTGTGACCCCGTAGCCAAAAGGGTTAATGTGATCCTTGGATGCATAAACAAGAGGAATCTTGAATAGTAGAAGAGAAGTTATTTTACCTCTGTGTTTGGCCCTGGTGCGACCACTGCTGGACTATTGTTCAGTTCTGGTGTCCACAATTCAAGAAAGATATTGATAAATTGATTTGATAAATTGGAGAGGGATCAGAGAAGAGCCACGAGAATGATTAATGGATTAGAAAATCTGCTTTACAAGAGACAGACTCAAGGAGCTCAATCTATTTATCTTAACAAAGAGAAGGTTAAGGAGTGACTTGGATAGTCTATAAGTACCTACATGGAGAAAAAAATATTTGATAATGGGTTCTTCAATCTAGCAAAAAAAATATAACAGGATCCAATGTTTGGAAGTTGACACTAGACATATTCAGACAGGAAGTAATTTTTAATAGTAAGGATAATTAACCACTGGAACAATTTATTAAGTGATGTGGTAGATTCTCCACCACTGGCAATTTTTAAATCAAGATTGAATGTTTTTTCTAAAAATATATGGTCTAGGAATTATTTTGGGGAAGTTCTATGACTTGTGTTCTACAGGAGGTCAGATTGGATAATTGTAACGGTCCCTTCTGGCTTTGGAATCTATGAATCTAGATAAATTAGATGTATTCAAGTCAGCAGGATCCAATGAAATTCATCCTAAAGAATTTACAGAACCAGCTGAAACAATCTCAGAACTATTAGCGATTATCTTTAAGAACCCATAGCAGATGGGTGAGGTCACAGAAGACTGGAGATGGGCAAACATAGTATCTGTCTATCAAAAGAAGAACAAAGAAGACCCAGAGAATTATAGATACCCAGAAATACACTAGAACAAATTATGAAACCATCAATTTGTAAGCACCTAGAGGATAGCAGGATTATAAGGAATAGCCAACGTGGATTTGTCAAGAACAAATCATGCCAAATCAACCTAATTTCCTTCTTTGTCAGGGTTAATGGCCTAGTGTATAGGGGAGAAGCTGTAGATGTGATATATGTTGATTTTAGCAAGGCTTTTGACATAGTCCCACAAGACATTCTCATAAGAAAACTAGGGACATGTGGTCTAGATTAAATTACTATAAAGTAGATGCAAAACTGGTTGAAAACCATAATCAAAGAGTAGTTATAAATGGTTCTTGTCAAACTGGGGGCATTTATCTAGTGGGATCCTTGTCCTGAGTCCAATACTATTAAATATTTTCATTAATGACATGGATAATGGAGTGGAGAGTATGCTTATAAAATTTGCAAATGACACCAAGATGGGAGGAGTTGCATGCCCTTTGGAGGTCACGATTAGAATGCAAAACAACTGACAAATTGGATAACTGGTCTGATTTCAACAAGATTATATTCAATAAAGACAAGTGCAAAATTCTACACTTAAGAAGGAAAAATCAAATGCACAGCTACAAAATTGGGAAAAACTGGCTAGGCTGTAATTTTGCTAAAAAGGATTTGAGGGTCATAGTGGATGACAAAATGAATGTGAGTCAACAATTTTTTGCCATTGTGAAAAAGGCTAATATGATTCTGGGGTGTATTAACAGAAGTGTTGTATGTAAGACAAGGAAGGAATTGTCCTGCTCTATTCGGCACTGGTAAGCCCTCAGCTGGCGTCCTCTGTCCAGTTCTGAGCGCCATGCTTTAAGAAAGATATGGAGAAATTGGAATGAGTCCAGGAGCAAGCAACAAAAATGATAAAAAGTTTAGACAAGGTTAGGAAAGGTTAGAACACCTGACCATGTTTAGCTTTGAGAAAAAAAAAAGACTGAGGGGGTCTTGATAACAGTCCTCAAATATGTCAAGGGCTGTTATAAAGAGGATGGTGACCAATTGTTCTCCATGTCCACTGAGAGTAGGACAAAAAGTAATGGACCTCATCTGCAGCAAGGGAGATTTAGGTTAGTTATTAGTAAAAACTTCCTAACTATATGGGTAGTTAAGCACTGGAATAGACTTCCAAGGGAGGCTGTAGAATCCCCCTCATTGGAGGTTTTTAAGAACAAGTTGAACAAACACCTGGCAAGGATGGTCTACGTTTACTCCATCCATCCTTCCAAAGCTATGTTTCTATGATTTTAAGCTCTGTATTTTCACTCTTTAATGTGTTTTTCCACAGAAGAGGATAATTTTGATGGCTGTAAATTAGAGATGGTCAGTCTTTTCCAGAATTTGATTTTTCAATGAATTTTTTAATCAGTGTTTGAAATTTCTACGAAACACATGGAACAACATTTCCACACAAAATTACTTCTCATGTCTGACCAGCTCTAGCATAAAAAATAAATCGTTCTGCTTTAATCATAAGGAAAATCTAGAGTAACAGTATGAACAATACAGTAGAGTCATCTGTGAACTAACCTGCAATGGGTGGACTCACTAGATAAGGGACTGCGTGAAGAAAATACACTACGCCTAGGGCTGATGATAAGGAAGCAGTTCCCACTACATCTGCTGTCACGACAGGGATTAGTGTAACATAGGCTCCATCAAAATACCCAAAAGTAAATGAGAATGGCACAAGCAGGGGGAAACTTCGGAGAACGGGAAGGAAGAGACAACAGAGACCATCCATTCCCACAGCAAAGAGGTAGCAAACATATCGGTACTTCTTCAGACACCTGTGGATTTTAAAAACAGGAAGGATAAGTTAATCGTGTACTTCCTCTTTGTTTCTGTTCATTTCCAGATCTATTGATTTACCATTTGCAATTAACATATGGTTGTGTCCTGGAACATTTTCTGTGTTAACCTGCTCCCTGTCTTTTCTATGCTGCACAGTTTTAATGTCCAGCTTAACACACACAATGCTTTCTGAGGACAAAAGCCAGCCAGTGCTGGTTCTAACACTGTGCTAGACTGACAAACTTGGATAGTGAAGTTCTCCATCTATCCATAGAACAAACATTAGTGACAGCAGTGCAAGCTTCCCATGCATGTGCCTCAGTTTTCTTGGGGACCACTTTTGGTGGGATGAAAGTAGTTCAACCTCCAGGCCCCTTCAACCCCCGGTTTCTGCTTTAAAACTTTCTCTGAATAACATATTCTTCTGTATTTATATTTAAGCTCACTAATGCTGTTGCTAATAGTTTGCAGAAATAAGATAAATGGCCCTATTACCCCTTCTCACTTTTACTGGTGTAAATCAGGACTGATGCAATGGAGTTAAAAGGGAGTAAGTGAGAGGAGAATCAAATCCACAATTCACATTGACTCAAATGTCCAATGGACTGAATAAGTATGACAACTGAAATGTTCTTTAGAATAGCGTACAGCCACACTCACCTGATCTTCGTCACCAGTATTATAGACATTGCATATAACAAAATGTCAAGATAGAGGAAAGGTAGCAAAATGTGGCTAAGCACTAAAAAGTCAGGAAATGCAGAAGTTAGGATTCACACACATTCTGGCCTTTTTGTGTTTACACCTTACAATACAAGGCCAGATCCTTCATCCCTTTGTGCCAGTACAGTGGCACAAATGAGACAGAAAGGCCGAAATAGCATCCTCGCATCGTCTATAGATCAGGCACAGAAGGTAATGCTTAATATATGCTGATCAGTGGGCTACATTTACACTGCAGAACACGGCAACTTTGGACAAATGTTAATCATTTCTAAAATTAAAATGATACATTAACCCAAAGATAAAATCTAAGATAAAAAATGAGCATTTCTTAAAGTTGTATAAATACCATAAATGGAGCTCATCTATGGGAAAAATAGCGCAAGTCATTTGTAATGTCCTCAACATGTACTTTTTAGCATGCAATACACCTCACTATCCTACATGCAATGTCTTATAACTAGTTTGCCATCTGTCATTACCTTCTGTCTGTCAACCATCCAAAGGTGATATTACCAATGATATCGATGACACCAAGTATGGACATAAGGAAAGCAGCCTGCTGATGACTCACACCAACATTCAAAGCGTAAGGCACTAGGTAGACAAAAAGAGGGCTACAGCCATATGCCATAAACAAAACAGACACTGCTAGCACCAGGAAGTCTGGCATCAGTAAGAAGTTATATTCCTGCCAGGAGCAGCAGCATAGACATTCATAGGACCATGCTTTGATTAAAGGTGAACAGATGGACAACTGCTCTAAGTCTTGCTTTGGTGCTTCTGAGACATATTCCTGTTCAAGAAACTCTGGAGGGTTTTTGTGGTCTTCCTTCAGAGTAATAGGCCTCATCAGGGCACCACAGACACAGAGATTTAAAACAAAACCGCCCAGGATGAGTAAGGCTCCACGCCAGGAAAACTGTTCAATCAAGAGTTGGACAACAGGGGCGAGAATGAAGGTACCGATTCCACTCCCTGACATGGCTATCCCATAAGCCAGTGCTTTTCTTTTGTTGAAATATTTGCCCACCATTGCTATGGCTGGAGAATAACAAAGTGCAAATCCAAGTCCTAGGAAAAAAAGGAAAGAATGTATGTTGTTTAATAATGAATACAGGCAATAGGATACATTACATTTAACCAAGTAACCCACTTCCACCAGCACTAATAATCAGGAGGCCGTTTGTGGATTATCACATTTTGCAGCTCAGAGAATATGGGATAAAAACATGAGGGGGGGGAAAAAAAAAACCAACCTCCAAGGATACTGAGTCAAACAAATATAGTTGAACCTCACTAATCTGTATCAATGCAGAAGCCCAGTGAGGGCTGATGAGCTTTGCATTTGGGCATCTACTCAGGCTAGATAGGAACAACAGCACCATCGGTCACTTATTAGTACTCTGACCTGGTTTCCATGCATCACTGAGGGCCAGGAGATGGTGGGAAACTCCTGCACCCCTTCCCCCCACACACTTAGATTGTGGGATCATTGCATCAGGCACACTGGTCCCACAGTCATTGCTCAGTATTTCACTCAGCTACAAACCCAAATATCTATTTTCAGGGGAGATTTGTACGTTTGCAGCTCTCTGAAGGATGCTGTGGGAAAGTTCTTTCTATTGTAAAATGTTCAACAAGAAACTTTCCTGACAAGATGAAGAAATTCTGCATTTCAACTGGCTGGAGTTCTGAGCTGTTTAAAATCACCTGTGAAAGCCCTTATTCAAGATGCCGTGACCACTTTCAGAACCAAGATTAAAAAGGTTCAGAACAAGATGCCCTTCCTATTTGGTAGATAAATTAGATTCATCTCTTGGGTGCGGAACAATTTCATAGACTTTGCTACAGAGTTTCAAGGACAGATGCACAAGAATCAATCAGTGCTAGCGGTTTTGCAGGGATTTCTGAATCAGACACAGAAATGTATTCCAGGCTGGCATAAATTGCTACCCTCAGGTACACAAGTACCTCTCCCGTTGCCTTCGTCAGAAAGCACCAGCTTTGGGAGATTCTCATATGTAAGTGTAGCAGGCTCTCTGTGTTTGCCTGAAACTCTCCACCCTGTTAGCAGGTGTTGACCCTGCTGGGAGAGGGTTGAATGGATTGTACTGACACCTTGAAACAAGCAGCTTAGTTACCTTACCCAGATATAAGAGAGATAAAGAGTATCTAGGGCGTGAGCACAGCACTCCTAAGGCAGAACCTTGGCTTTCACGGGGGAGGCTTGAACTGAATTTTATATTCTCTTATTGTTTATTTCTTTGTGAATAAAGCCAAACCCCAGGAAGGGCAGGGAATTTTGACACTACATAGTGTTTGGACTTTGTTTTAGAGCAGATGAGGGAAAATCACTTACTGCCCATAATAATACAATGATCAAGGTCACATATACCCATTAAAGGATCTGTGAAAAGTGCTCCGTTTCAGGCCTATGAAAATAACACTGTCTCTGACCTCCTTGGAAATGCAAACCCTGTGTGAATCTGAACAGGTTTTCCTCTCTCTCTCTCTCTCTCTCTCTAAATAATGACAGTTTAGTGGGTCTATTTCATGGAGCAAAGAAGAAACTCAGCCTCCCCATTGACAGGCATCAGATAGCCACCCCTCAGGCTATATATTCTTCACTGCTGTAAGTCTTGCAGCTTCCAATGGCTCTATGTCTGGACATAAGATAGTGTTGTTCTCAACTGCCCTCTAGATTACAGGTCAGCTCACTGCACCAGGTCTCCCAGCCTTTTACTATTAGTTCATTTCTGCACTGATCAGTCCCTGCAGACTAAATTCACTGCTTGTGAAATGGACTGTCTACAACTTAATGTGCAATGCTTCATTGCTCCTCTTCCTCAATATTTGTAACAGCTCTCGTAAAGGAAGCCTCAGTGGCAGTAGGAAGATATTTGATACAGTGCTTTGGGTTACAAGGGACCTTTTCATTTGTTACGAACACACTGGACAAAGATTAACATTGTAATTCAGGAGCAACACACACTGTAACAAGGAAATTTTTTCCTTAGAAAATAAGCTGTTGGCAGCACACAAAGTATAGTAATTCTACCAACTTGCTACTCAACGGCAGGGGACTGAGTACAAGGCTTATATCACCGTGGCTACCATGGCAGGTTTAATGAGGCAGGAATCTCAGTATAACTATTGTAACCTCTCATTTTCTTTTGTGTACAAGCAGCTATAGAAAGACAGGACAGACTGAGGATATTCTTTTAACACAGTGGTGGAATTCAAAGGGAGGATGCATTAGGATAAAGCATTCAACAGAGGATTTTTGCTTTTAAACTGAATGTAGTGCAAGTAGAAATAAGCCATGCAATGCTGACTTAAGAAACTGATGCAATGGACTCTCTCATTTATTTATTCATTATTTATCTTGATTTAAATAATAAAATAATCACCTATGCAAAGCTCTCGGTGTCTTGACCTATAATTTATATTACAATAAAACCCCAGAAGCATTAAACCAAAAGGAACTCTGCCAGCCAGTCACCTACCAAAAAACCCAAAAAACAAACAAACAATCCTCTTTCCCAGCCTGTTACCATCTGGGAAGTTTACCTTCAGCCTTCTCATATAAATAAATAAAGCCACCCAACTGTTGAAAGATGACTTTTGTTGTACTAGGAAGGTCACCAAAATTTGGTCTATTCCAGATCAGGGGAAAATGCCAGAGGCTGGAACCCTCCCAGATAATGTCCTGCAAGCTGGCCCCGTCTCTCAGAACAGAAGGATTCCAGATTGAAAGCCTCTGCTGACTGCAGCTGTGGGATAGAGGTGGTCCCTCTAATGTTAAGGTTATAGTTGGGACAAACATTATGAATGCCTCCTACCTGTAAGCACTCCTAATGAAAAGTAGAGGTGTTCCAGGCTTGTGGCAAATGAACTCAAGATCAGTCCAGCAGATGCAAGCAGTCCTCCAAGCATGATGCCCACTTGACAGGATACATGATTACTGATAAAACTCCCAAGTGGGGCTTCAAAAATAATGAATGCAGTTAGTGAATGGCATGTACTCATATGTATTTCATCACCACCAGAGTGAAGGCCTGGGAACAAAAATCAGCACCAAAACCAGACAAACAAGAGGAAACGCTGATCTGTTGCTGCAGCTAATTGGAGTGACATTTCAGATTCACATACATCACTTCATGGTGTTTGTGACCACCTCAAAAACCCTTTCAAAATGGCTACTTTCTATTTTCCATAAAAATCAGGTCAGTGGCTATTTTAAATCAGGCAATACCATTATAAAGACAAAGCTGTTTTTTCAATTAATGGGGTAAAAGGAGGCAAAGCCAATGACTAGGTAAGAAGCATTTTGTTCATTACCCTATCCTTACAGCTGCAATTAACCTGCTATCACTGGAATTTATACTGCTACTCTATGAAAAGATGTCCCTTCTGCCTCATCAGTAAAGATCTTAGAACCTATAAGTTGTAGAAAAGATCCCCCTCTCTGGTAGGAACAGGCTGACCCAGCAATATTCAAGTTAAAATCCCTGCACACACAAAGAGCAGTGCAGAGTGTCAAAGTCCAGCTTCACCCACTGGAAGTACAAATCCTAGAAACCTTTGCGCTCTTCTCCCTGACTACTTAAAATTCCCTTTGAGTTTCAACTGGAAAACTTGTCCTTACATCTTCATCTATGAGCTGTAGTGTAGTTGGTGCAGAGGTGTCTGGCTATGTTTTAGGCCCTAGTCCTGGAATGCAATGAATATGGGCGGATTGCTCTATGTGCAACATGATGTGTGCAGGATCAGAACCTAAGTTTGTACTGTACTTTGCAGTCCTTTAAATGATATCCATGAAAGTTCAATGCAACTCCAGAACTGGACCGGTGTCCTAGGGAATATTTCCTAACAAAAACACAAAAGGACATTTGCCCACAAAAAAGTTCAGTGAAAGGATGTTTTGGTTGTGACATGGACCAAAGGACAAGGAAACACAGAGTCCAGTCTGAAATGTAACTCCAATACAGTAGGTCAGTGGTCTTCAAACTGTGGTCAATGGACCCACTATGTCTAAGAAGTCCACAAAAAGTTTGTAGTTACAATAGAACAGAGGTTTTCAACCTTTGGTCCGTGGACTGCTGGGGGTCTGCAGACTATGGCGAAGATTTTCAAAGGGGTCTGCACCTCTGTTCAAAATTTTTTGGGTGTCCGCAAATGAAAAAAAAAAAAAAAGTTGAAAACCACTGCACTATGCAAAACAAGTCCTAGTTGAATGACACTCAAACTGTGAGCTTTCCCATTATTCTGATCACAAAAACATTTCTTAAAACACACATCACTTGACAATAAAATGCTCCGTTTCTTTTCAGTATCAAACAAAATGGTATCAAGAAGCCTCCTCCTTGCCAAACTGTGCTGTGGGATTCAGCTTGGACATACTATACCCATTTGGCTACACAGCCAGGCTGGATAAAAGTCATTATGGGTCAGGCTGAAACCAGAAATTTTCCACACTGGCTCTGATGACTTGTGAATACACTAATATCAGTTGTTCCACCGAACTAAAGAGCAAACCAGTTAATTATTCTAAGAGCGCAATACCCACCACACAGCATTGTGGCACAGTCTACAATGGAATGGATCCAAGCCGTTCGGGCATAATCCTGAGCAAAGTATGTCTGGAACTCCACAAAGAAAATTGAGATGCATCTAGGAAAGAAAACATTCACACTGATCTGTTAAATTCAGGGAGAAAGGGTACCTGTTTTGTGCCTGATCCAAATCCTATGGAAGTCAGTGCAAGGATTCCCATTGATTTCCAAGGGAAATTCATCAGGTCATTAAACATCTGTAAAGTGGAGACTCTCTCGATGCACAGAAAATAATGACAAATGAAAATGTGGCACATAGACTGGATAGTTCCTACAATAGCTCACGTGACTGTTTTATATCTGTCTAACTGAATCAGAAAAGAACAAATGAGACAATGACAAATGAACCAGAGTATGGTCACCAAGTATGATCCTAGTAGTAGGATTATACAGATTGGGTTAATCTGTCAAGAGCAAGAAGACATTTCTTTCTACAAGGGCAGCCAATCCTTAAAAAAGCAGACAATTCTCTCACCCTCTTTTATTCTAAGTTCTAACCTCTCATAAGCTATTTTCCTAGTCCTATATTATTGTCTTTAATGTTGTCTCTTTAAGGACTAATATATATATTAGTTGGATGACTTCTGGACCATAAGAAGTCACTTAGGGCATGAAGAAGGCTCTGCCATACCTGTGTATCATGCTGCTTGCAGAGTGGCTCTCTTTTGTTGTGTTTCTATACCTTCATTTTTTCACAAGGATAGGTTGTAGGCCTATCGTTCAACCCCTGTGATACTTCCCAGGCATAGGTGCTGGAACTACGGGTGCGGGAGGTACAGCCGCACCCCCTGGCCTGAAGTGGCTTCCATTATATACAGGGTTTACAGTTGGGTTCAATGGCCCTCAGCAACACCGCTCCTAGAGGTACCCAGAATCATGAGGCATCTCGCTGCCACTATCCCTTAGCATAAGGAAGCCTTGTCCATGTCTGCCATATGTCAGCTCCCTAACTCCACCAGCCACAAGCAACACAAGAACTCCCCGATGCAGGCCCTGCTCTCTCTCTCTCTACAAGTTAGTGATAGGCGCATTCCAATCTCCAAGCATCTCCCTCGACTGTTCAGCCCCTGGGCCACTGGACACTTGCAATATTCACAGATTCGCTCCTTCCAAGGAGCGGTACAGCCCCGCTTACCGGTTCCACCCCGTGGCACTGCTCTGCTTGACACACAGCACTTCAGTGTGTTTACGGTGAAAAGAGTAAACGTTTATTTAAATAAAAAATAGAGATTCAAGTGACAGCAAGTAGAAGTATTGGAAACAAAGAGTTACATAAAGTAAAACCATAAGATGCATTCTAGAAGTTAGACTAATTTTCATATCTTACAGCAATACTCATCCAAAGTCCTCCCAGCATATTACAGCCAGGATTGGCTGTGATCTTCCATTCATGAGACAAGCCATGCTGTCAGCTTGTCTCGTCAGTGAAAGATACAGGTGTCTGTTTACATCCCCAGATAGAACAGAACAATTCATTGTCCATATTTATAAATAGGATACAACCTGCTGGTTGCTTCTTCCTGTACACTCCCTTCTTGTAGGCTTTGCAATTTCTTAATCAGCATCTGGCTCACTACGCAAATAGGCCTCCATTGAGACATACACAATACACAAATGACCAGGCAGGGAGATAAGCATCTGTTACCCCTTCCTGAAAGGAACCCTTCTGAGACATGTCACCTCCTGATTATCTGCCTTAAGAATCTCATTTTCAGTATAGACACATAATTCCTTAAATATTATCTGTGCATACATTTTACAATGATTATGATGGACCAGTAGGCTACTGGCTCTCAGTAAAGACCTCACATGCCTATCTTTAGTGAATTATTAGGCATATATTTGACCTGGTGATCCCTATAAAACTCTATGCTCCCCCTGTGCCCACAGTTGGTTGGCACCAAAATGTCTCACAGATAGGTTGTTGGCCTGTTGTTCTCACACCACCACTCCCAACCTGGAGGACCAATGGACTGCTTTTTGTCTAATCCCTACCCTCTGACCTGTCCAGCTTGGGTGGCCCTGCCAGAAATTAAAACTGTGTCCGGTATAGCTCTTGTGATCACTGGAACAAGAGAAAACACACACACACACACACACACACACACACACACACACACACACACACACACACACACACACACACACACACACACCCCCACACACACACACACACACACACACACCCCCCCCCCCCCCCCCCCCTCAGGATTCCCTTCTCTTTCCCTGGGGTCTGCTCCTTGATGTGGTGGAAATGTTTGCATATTCCAAGGATTCTGAGAGCTATGCCAGAGGGAGTTAACTCCTGGCAGGGTCACCCAAGCAGGACAAATCAAAGGGTTGGGAGGGATCAGAGGAAAAGTAGTATGCTGGATCTCCAGGCTGGGGTGGGAGTGGGGAGGAGGGTTTGAGCAATAGGCCAACAACTTATCCCTGTGAAAAAGTTAAATTATAGAAACACAACAAAATAGCCACTCTTGCAAAGAGTATGATAGACAGGGATGGCAGAGCCTTGTTCATGCCCTAAGTGACTTCTGATGGCACAGGAAGGATTCAAATTCATGTTTAGAGAGAACTATAGATATACAGATGTACACACAAAATGTCATTCAGTTCAGATAACTACAGGAAGGATGTGGACAAATTGGGGAGAGTCCAGCAAAGGGCAACAAAAATGATTAGAGGCCTGGGGCACATGACTTATGAGGGAGGCTGAGGGAACTGGGCGATTTTAGTCTGCAGAAGAGAAGACTAAGGAGGGATTTGATAGCAGCTTTCAACTACCTGAAGGGGGGTTCCAGAGAGAATGGAACTAGGTTGTTCTCAGTGGTGGCAGATGACATAACAAACAGCAATGGTCTCAGGTTGCAGTGGGGGAGGTCTAGGTTGGATATTAGGAAAAACTTATTTTACTAGGAGGGTGGTGAAGCACTGGAAGGGGTTACCTAGGGAGGTGGTAGAATCTCCATCCTTAGAGATTTTAAAGGTCCTGCTTAACAAAGCCTTGGCTGGGATGATTTAATTGGGGTTGGTTCTGCTTTGAGCAGGGGGTTGGATTGGATGGCCTCCTGAGGTCCCTTCCAACCCTACTCTTCTATAATTCTATTATAGCACCCTGATTCACTGAGAAAGATTCTATCTGTGTGGAGTCAACCAATGGGAACAAAGGATCAAACTGCCTGCTAGAAGAGGAGTGACACACATAAGGTGTGCAGCTGTGCCTGGAGCCAGTGCCCCCTTTGCATGCCCAGCTCACCATGGATGACCTCCTGAGGTCCCTTCCAGCCCTAATCTTCTATGATTCTATGACGATTTAAAGGTTGAAACAAACTCACAGTAATCTAGGAATCCTGTGACCATGTGCCTGCAGACAGCAGCATACATTGTAATTGAATAAAGGATCCAAAATGCTGGCTGATTTAACAGTACAGACTCTGAATAGCTCTTTACATACAGAGGTTGATTCTGAGACCAGTCCTCCCTTTTTGTGGCTGCAACTACTTGTGTATGCACTGTGGACACAGACAGGAGGCCATCTGTTTAAAATCTGGCCAATAAGGTAGAATGTTGAAGTACAAACAGTAACCAAATCTTTGCCCCGGACACCTTGTCTATATTGACACCAATTATTGCTAGACTGATTAGTATTATTTATTTTACAGCTAGAGCATACTAGGGACCTTCTACTGCAAATCAAATAACACAACCCCTGCTCTGACAAGCTTACGAAGTACAACATCAATGAAACTTACTCATGCGCATAAAGTTAAGTGTGTGCATGACTGTCTGCAGGATTAGGCCTAAGGCTCGGATTGGGCAATGAGTTCAGTGTGGACAGAGACAATGCCCCACAGATTTTATTAGCCCAAGTTGCAATAGAATATATACAGACATTCTTCTTTCCTGAATCCTCAACATCGAAGTGCAGGGTGTGTCTGCCATCTTTCCATATCACATGAATGAACAAAGTTGACCTTTAGGATAAAATGCTTTTTATGTACTTCTAGGAGCATATTACTAAGGAAAAACAATAAGAGTTTTGTTTGAATGAAAACCTCGGTAAAGATGCAGAGGCACAGTGTAATTCTCAAATGTAGTCTAGTAAAGTAGCCCCTTCCATCATGTGGTCTGACGGTAACTCATGTCCAATCTCAAATTCACCATGGAATGCCATGGTCTCCTTCACTTCTCATGTGGCACCACACCACTATTTAGTGGTGTTTTATGATACTTCAAAATAAAATATCCACACACACCCCAATATCGGATGGAGAAATAGGAATATTTCAAGTTTGTTAAATAAGCAAGAAGTTGCTGGGTGCAGGGTGGATAAAAATCAATGATTTAAAGGGGTTTTTTTGAGGATTTTAAAAAAAATTGAATTTTAATTAATAAAATACTAAATTTCTCTCTTGGTTAAAAAATAAGTTACAATTAAATCTCATCACAAACATGCTAAACCAACACTTACAGTCTCATAAAAATGAATTAATGGCTCTAGTCTGTCCAGCCTAACTATCAGCTCTTGCTTCTTGAAAGCTCTGGGCTTTCAGTTTCTGTTTCAGTTTCTATTTCTCAGCAGACTAAAGTCACATGTGCAAAGAAAGACACAGGCTGGATAGGACTGTTGTTGTTCTGTGCTTATGTGGTGGTGGAGCTGGGCCAAGAAAGGCAGAGGAGCTAGTTAAGACTGTCTTAAAGACAGAGAGACAAAGGATGGAGGCAGAATAGAAAGGAACAGTGGAGTGAACGGGAAAGAAAAAGGGAAGACGTTATTCAGTACACACACAGCTTTCTATATTCCCCCACACTTTTCCCACAGAAAAACTGTCATGGCTTCTGGGTGTAAGAGAGACCCTATCTGGGAATATTTTGAAGAAATTCCTTCCCCGGGTAAAAAAGGAAAATGTGTCAAGTGTAAGCAGTGCAAGGAGGAGATGCAGGGCCTAGTTGCAAGAATGAAACATCATAATGAAAACTGCTTATTGGGAGAAAATGATGTGGCTGAAGATGTGGATATGTCTGTAGAACAATGTGGATCAACTGGTTAGTAACTTAAATTATTCACTTTGCATTGCATCATTCTTCAAGACTCTCTCTATGCCTTTTAGTACAAATGTGATTTAACAAGTAAATTCCCAAGCTGTTTGCTATGTTGGATGTTGGTAGAAAAAAAAAGTTTATCTTAGCTAATCCTTATGGCTTATTTAATTAGTTAACTAGGTTTAGAATCTATCACCCAAGTATACAGTACAGAAAGCTGCAGTAAGAGAAATCTAGAGTTGCCAGTTGCCACTGGGAGTCATTTTCTTATTTTATATAACATAATACATGCCCCTTATTTTGGAACATCATGGCCACAGACCATAATGGTGATGCCATAAATCGATTCCTTATTTTACTTCAGCATAACTCAGCTTTCTCAAGGGAACCCCATCTTATACTTGTTTTCTCAAAAAACAGAAGTGCCAGAGAGTTCTATGGGGCTTACTCCAAAATTAAGTGCACTCTAAATACAGTCAGTCTTAGCTTTTTTTGGTAATTTAGAATTGGATCTGCATCCTTGCTGGAAAAAAATGTAAATGATTAACTGAATAATAGAGTGAGAAGAACTGAGAAAAACGACTATTCAAAATCATTTTTGAATTTTGTTTCTGGATCCCATTTAAGCATAAGAGACTGTGACTGTCTATCTGCAACAACTGCAGAGTCATCCGTTGGTACTTTTAGCAGCAGTGCTGCAACTAAACGTATTTCAGACAACAAAGTATCAGTAGCAAGCAAAAGATTTCAGTCATCCAGTGAAACCACCACCATGGATGGGTTTGTAGTAAGGACCAGCAAATACCAACAAGACACCATAGATGAAAAGATTGCTCGGTTCATTTATGCCGCAAATTCTCCTTTTCGCATTGTTAACAATAAATACTTCATTGACGTGGTTGAGTCCTTACAACCAGGCTGCACTGCACCTAGTAGAGCAGATATTGGTGGAAAGTTGCTAGATACAGGGTCTGAGAAGGAACTTGAACACTGTGCAAGAAATACTGAGGGGAAATTTGCCAGTTTAAGCTTTGATGAGTGGAGCAAGGTACACAATGATCCAATAATACGTGCCTGTGTGACAACAGAAGATGGGATTGCGTATCTTTTAGAAAGAATAGATACATCAGGAAATGCCCACACAGCAGAATATTTAAAAGAAGTGGCAGTGAAAGCTGTCATAAACTGTGAATAAAAATTCAACTGTCACATGCACAGTTTTGTCACACACAATGCTGCAAACGTGGCAAAGATGAGAAGATACTTAGAAGAAGAAACGGAAGGATGTTCCTTAACAACATATGGCTGCAGTGCCCAATTAATGCATCTTTTAGCCAAAGACTTTACGTCTTCGCCAGGAATAAAAGAAAATGTTGTTGAAGTCACAAAATACTTCCATAACAACCATTTTGCTTCAGCTTCACTGAAGAGAGCAGGAGGATCCAAACTAATTCTCCCTCAAGATGTTCAATGGAATTCTGTGGTTGATTGTTTTGAACAATTTATTAAGAACTGGCCTGTTCTCATAAAACTTTGTGAAGAAAACCATGATAAAATAGATGGAAGTATCTCATCCAAAGTATCTAACATTGGATTAAAGAGGAATGTAGAGGATATGCTCAGTATACAGAAGCCTATATCCATAGCCTTAAAAAACTTCAGAGAAATTGTTGCTGCATTGCTGATGCTGTCGAAATTTGGAAGGCACCTCAAAAGACATTGAAGAAAGAAATACCACACCAGAAAGTTAAACTGCAGGAACAAAGAAGCAAATGGATCAAGCACTAACTCCACCTCATTTTCTTGCGAACATTCTTGACCCCCAGATATAAAGGTAGATGCCTAACTTCTAAAAAAAATGCTGCCATGGCATATGCATCTCAAAATCACTCTTCAGTTATGCCATTCATAATAAATTTCAGGGCTGGAGCAGAACCATTTAAACAGTACATGTTAACTGATGATGTTTTGAACAAAGTCACTCCCCTGAACTTCTGGAAATCATTAGCCAGGCACCTTGAAACAGAGTTCCTTCAGTTACTAAGCCAACTTTTCACAGCAGTAGCTTCCTCTGCAGGCACAGAGAGAATATTTTCATCGTTTGGTATTCACTCAAAGCTAAGAAATCGACTGGGAGCTGAAAAAGCAGGAAAACTTGTATTACTGTTTCAGTCTATGAATAAAAATGACAGTGGGAGTGGGGAAGATGAGAGTTAGCTGTAGAAGTTTTAAGGATCATGTACATTTAGCGTTGTGATGACTTGTCTGTTAGAGTTAATAAAATTTGAAAATTAAAAAAAGTTTAAGGACAGCTGTCAGACGACAACTCAGGAGACTGCTGTAATTGTAAATGTGAAACATTTATGTAACATTTAAAATGTAGTTTAATAAAATATGAGTGCTATTGTGTTTGTGCGTGTGATTTAGTTATTACCATTTCTAATGTACTGCTGCTGCATCTGCAGCTTGACACAGGTAATGAGTATTATGTACTATTTCCTAAATTAATAAAAATCAAGTTATCTAAAAAATTACACAAAATATACCTTCCTAGATGTTGTAAAATGCTGTATTGAGTTGTAAATGAACATGTTTTAGTGATCAGATTTGCACCACTGTTTAAGAAATATGTGATGAAGTATCAGTGGGAAACTTGATTTAAATCAGTGATTTTCTCTTGGTGATTTAAACCCATGATTTAAATCAATGACTTAAATCGACTTGATTTAAATCAATCCACCTGGTTGGGTGGTTTCCTTGCTCTGTCCCCAAACAATCAACTGTCTCTCAGTTCAAGGCTAGATTTCAGATGCATCTATTCCAAGAAATATAGCATCAATTAGATCTGTTCTTTAAGGCAAATCAATGTATTTCACATGCAAAAAAGCAAACTGTATGGGGACAAATGTGTCTGTAGAAAAACTTGTATTGTTAATATGTAGTTCTTATTATAGTTGTAGTAGATATGGTAGCAATGGACCAACATTTACATGATCATAGACAAGTAGTTTATAAGGCTTACCCCAAAATCCCTTCACCAAGTCCAGCAGCTTTATTTAAAAAGAAATACATTATGTAGATAAGAAGAGTTGTAATTGTATCATTGTCAGTTCAAATGAGACCTTTATTTCCAATGCCTCTCACATACTGTGCTGCCTGTCTCTGATATCCTTGATACAGTTTAAATGTTCATGTCAACATAGACCATCTTCCCATGTGTAATAAAAATAAAATATACCAACACCAGCAGAAGGAACCTTCTTGTTCTCAAATATATAGATGAGGTTTACAGAGTATGTTGGCCTATTTTTCTCTTTCTAATTTTGAGGAATACAGCAACAAATATTCCCTGCATACTTAGGATACTTGAGATATATATAGAGAAGGGCCTCTTTCGCTCACAGCTCTCATGCAGGATGGCACCTGAAATGTTTGTAGAAAGCAAAGGGATCACACTACTGGTCTATCAGATATACTCAAGGGTAAAACAAATCCACAGGAACTAGCAAAAAAAAAAAATAAATAAAATCACAGGAAGGTAAGAGAGGCACACAGGGTCTAGAAAGATCCTGACTGCCTCCTCTTGGTCCCCACTGAATAAGTACAGCATGAAGTTACTCTGATAGTGCAGAATAGTAAGGGCGGTGATAGGAGTTCTTGGACAGGGCATAACAGCTTTCAGGGACTAAGCAGGACTAAAATTGGAGGGATCTTAATCTCTTAGCTGTCTCAGCCCCCATACAGATTTCAGGAGGCCTTTGAAAACAAAACAGGTTAGAAGGATAGTAAAAATCCAGACAGAGTCAATTCCTTCCACTTCAACTATTGGCCATTAGAAAAGATCTTTCATATTTTTCTCTTTTAAAGAAAGAAAATGTAAAGTTACAAAGAGTCAGCCAGACAAGAAGCTATTTTACCTTGTTACAGCCCTAGTGCAGATAGTAACGAGGAAGCAGCCAACAACAATCATCCATCCCCAACCCCCATCAGGAGGGGAGGAGAGCAGAACTTTCTTTGGTGCTGCCATAGCTGTGAGAGTGTTTCTTTCTTCTTCTTTCCAGAGTCACTGTAATGGACTGACTTCAGCTGACATGCAGGGTATGCACAGAATGTTGCCTGGTACAAGGGTTAATTGCCATCTGAAACAGAAAAACAACGGGAAAAGAATCAAACTAAATCACCCTTCACACAATCACTGTGAAACTGCATTATCAAAAGGTAAAATATAGCTGTTGTTTTATTGTATATTGTGAGGATTTATTTCTAACCACAATGATGTGTAACACAAATTCTGTGCATTGTGGGAAGCAAATGACTTTGGCTCACATTCTGTTCTCATTTACTCAGCTGTAAATCAGGAGGAACTCCAATTATTTTAATTTACATTGTATAATGAAGAGCAGAATTTGGTTCTATATTTCTGAGAGAATTTCTACCTTTAATATTTGTTCCAGCAATTACACCTAGCACATAATACCACAAAATACAGTGATACACATATACAGGCAAAATCCTCAACTGGTGTAAATCCCTGTAGCTCCTTTAACTTCAACAGAGCTACACTGACTAACACTCGCTGAAGCTCAGGCCTGGGTTTAATTAAAGTTGCAAAATAGTTTCCTTTGTAACCCCCTTCTATTTCTGGGTTACTTGGGAGCCGGCAACACTCACCTGTGTGCAAGGGTGCCTAAGGTTGTTAACAACAAAGGAGATCCTGAGTATCCCAGTGATGATGTAGGATAGGTGGGAATTCTCTATCCACCCCTCTGCTGCAGTCCCTTTACTGCTAGAGGAATTTAAAATTGGCCACCTGGCTGGCTCCTGCACACGGCCCTGGGAGCTTCCAGGACTAAACCTAGCCTAATAATTATAATAATCTGAGACATAGGTCTAACTTAACAATTGCAATTATGCAAACTAAACATCCAATATACTTAAATTAGAGTTAACACACCTTTACTTAAATTAAAGAAATATGGCATAACAGACTGAAATTAACATCACTATTATGTTAAATCCACAGGGGCAGTTGAATAAATCAAATACAATAGTATACAGTAATAAATGAAACTTGTTTACACTGCCACTATTTACCGCACCTCTGGAGTGTGCACTCCCCTAGAGTTCAGAGCCCTAACCCCTTGCTTGCGTGGGTGCGCATGAAGATCTGAAGAAGGAGACAGCACTCTGTTGGTTCAGTGTGTCAGTTCAGCCCAGGTATCAAGCTGCAGATTTGGAGTTGGCCCACCCAAATGTCTGCAGTCCTGGCCCTGCTTGAAGGGACTCTCTCTCTCTCTGCCTCTTCTCAGGCCCAGTCAAAGTCTCTCTGCAGTGCCCCTTCCTTTACACGCCCTGCCCCAAACAACAGGGGGGAAGGAGGGTGACGACACTTACACGACCTTCACTGCAGGCCCACCTCAGTCAGCTCCGGGCTCAGTCCCTGCCCTGGCCTGGGCAATGCCACCAACCTCCGAAGCTCCCTGCTTGATCAAACTCCAGCAGACTCGCAGCAGCAGCAGCTTCAAGAACTGGGCAGCAGGCAGTAGCCAGCAGCCTCAGCTGCACTCCACCCTAGCACCAAAATGGAGTCCCCCACATGCTATTCTCTGTCTCTCTGGAAGGGGAAGAGTCTCTCTCCTTTCTCCCCAAGGCATCATGGGAGTTGTAGTCTCCCAGGATCTTCCCAACTGTAAAACCCAATCAAGTTCCAAGGCCCCTGAAGTACAGGGTGCCTACATCTTTATAATCAACTTTATAATCACTCACACATCATTTACTGAAAAATTCACCTTTTGGGCTGAAATTTTCACCTACACATTAAGGTGAATATCTTCAGCAAGTCTGAAGAAAAGTTACACCACCGTTTTTGAGCTATAGACAAGGAGGGGAAAAAGCATTTCCCCCACAAGCAAAACCCGTTGACTTTAGTTATGATTTTTCTGAGAATGGAGAAGCCTACAGGGAGGAATTGTTACCCTTCCCATGAAAATAGTCAACACAGTGTCTGTGCACCACTTAAATCCTAATTAAAACCTCAAAATAGGGTTTAAATGCAACTGGAATGGGGCCAGACCTCTGTACTAGACTGAATTCCACGCAGGGGGTTCAATCCTGTAACCACTTACGCATGTAACTAAATAGATGTGAGTAGCCTTCTTAACTGCTAAAGTTACTCATGTTACGCATGTGCAGGATTGGGCCCATAGTGACCAGCTGCCATGGCTGTGATTTAGTTTTCCACCAACCACAAGACAGGGCTGAGTATCCTGAAGCTGAGCCCCACTCAGGCTCTGTTTCCTGAGCATGCAGCCTGGCTGTCTGAGCTGTTCCCTGATTCCCAGGTCAGGGCAGGATGACTGCATGGTTTGAGCGATTAAGGGCTAGTTGCTTTGTTGCAGGGTTGTTGGGTTTTTCCTGAATGAAGTAAAGACTTAAAACAAACAAGCAAAGCTGTCTGGTATGTGTTTCAATTTTGCTTGGAGACACACCTAAAATAGCATAGCCACAGTGTAATATTTGTAGATGTTGAACATACAGCATTCACGCTGACAAGAATCACAGGCAGTCCCATGAAATGTTATCTGAGAAAATTTGGAGGATTCTGGGGCTCTTTAAAGGTACACAGTGATAAGCAACTCAGGGGAGCGATGAAACCTCTGATCAGACACCTGTTCAAATTGCACAGTTCCTCAGTCAGATACTGCACAGGGACTTGATCCTGAAAGGAACTGAGCATTATGGCCACAATCCAGCAAAGCATTACAACGCATGCTTAACTTTAAGAACATGAGCAATCCCACTGAAACTTGCACAACCAACACTTACGTGCCATAGCATCTCAGTTTGTGCATTTTAAAACAGAAAACTTTCCAAAGGCAGGATCTTCAATCCACAGGCCGGTATTACAATGCACCACAACCAGCAACCTGAGTTAAATAGGGAAGAGAAATATTTGGAATTGCAATATGGAAACGTGCGCTTGTCTGTAGTTTCAGGCTGTTATTTTAATGCAAAATGTGTTTTAGGAGGCATACTCCAAAAACAATATCAAGGAATAAAATAATCCACAGAGCAGGCTAAATCTGCATGTCACTGCCATGAGACTACACAAGTTTAACCAGGTCATTGACAAAATGCCTGCCCCAATTCTTGATGTAAAGCATACCAGAAGTACCAGTTATTTCTATGTTATGGTCCACTGGTTTTCTGTCACTCCCTTTACTTGAGGCCAAGGTAGTATATCAAGTGTGTTTTCTCTCTCCCAAGGCTGATGAGGATACCTGACAGTTATATTTAAATATTTCTAAATGATTCAGAGCCATCAAGTTATGAGCATTGTTAGCCCATGTAAATATATGTTTGCATACTATTACCCCCTCCTCCCTCCTACTGTTTGTCACACTCACTGGTTTTTCATTTAAATCATATTGTAAATTCTTTGCAGCAAGGATCCTGTCAACATAATGTTCACATAGCACCTCGCACAACAGGCCTCTTGAGTGGGGCCTTTGGGTGTTACTACAACACAGATAACAACACCACATTCATTAAAATAAAATAGGGCTGAGAGTAGCTCTGGAAGTGATGGAAATTACATCCCCTGAAACCGGTCAGCTCCCCTTCCCAATTCACAATGCTCTGGAGATAGCATATTGCTCCCAATCTCAATAATTTGTCAGGCCCCTTAAACCCAACATAAAAATTAGCCCCTGTATCAAAAGAACATCTGAAGTATCTGCAGGTTGGGTTGTATAGTAATAGTTATCTTTGCTCACAAAATCAAACAAGTCTCAGTTGTCACTGCAAGAGTTTTTACGAGCAGCCACCAGAATAGGTAGCTCAGCCACAAATGTTCCTATGGGAGTTTAAAATATACACTCTAGTAGCTGCCCTTACGAGATCACTTCTGAAAGAGAAGAGACCACAGACCTCATCAGATCGAATCTAGTTCAAGGTCTCAAGGCACTGAATGGCATGGGCCCAGGATATCTAAAAGATCAGCTGAAGCTCTGGGATGAAGACTGTGATTGGTAGCTGTGCTTCTCTGAGACACTGGAACTCTACAATAAGGGTAAAGCTCATCTGTTCAAGAGATAGAGCTTTCCCCAGGACTGGGGTCCAAGACTTGGAATGAACTCTCCCAGGCACAAAGGACCATCACAAACCTTACCACCTTCCACTCCAAGAGCAAGGTGTGTTTCTTTGACTTACCTTCTCTAACTAAAACATATAACAACATGTATATACATCTTATTTTCAAAAGTTCCAAAACAAGATGCTCCACTACATACACTTCTCCCCTCGGGTGGGAGCATGAGAGAACAAATACATGACAGATGTTAGTCAGATTGCTTCATGTGCTAATGGAAAGTGCTCAGATACTATGATGATGAATGCAGTATGAGAACCTATAAAGAATTTTACACACACACACACACACACACACACACACACACACACACACACACACACACACACACACACACACACACACACACACACACACACACACACACACACACACACACACACACACACACTCTCTCTCTCTCTCTCCTCCCCCCCTCCCCCCCAAAAAAAAACTAAAGTTGCCTGTGCTACCTTAATTTGTCCCCATTGTGCATATGCATTATGATACAGTCTTTAATTATATAATCACACAGTGAGATTCAGGAATCTTGGCTTCCAGTCCAGGCTCCGGAGGGGAGTGTATTCTAATGCAGCAGTTCTCATTAGAGAGTCCGTGGCCCCTTGGGCATCCCCGAGCCAGTTTCAGAGGTCCATTAGCCCCAGTGCCCCAGTTGGTGGGGTTGGAGGGAGCACAGGGGGGTGTTGCCCTCAAACTGCAGTGCCTTAACCAAAGCGGGGCAGTCCCAGGGGCACCACCACACACCCCCAACCTCCTCCTTTCCTTCCCAGCCCCTGGCCCCTGGCCAGGTCATAGGCCAGAAGCCAGAGCTGGGCAGTGTGGGGTTCTGCTGCTCTGGCTAGTGCCCAGAGCAGCAGCCGCAATGATCCCCCATCTGCAGCTGCTGGCGCCTGGGGCTACGGCTGCTCCCAGCCCCCTTTGACTGCTCACACAGCCGGTAAGAGCTGCCCAGGCAAGGGGACCCAGCTCCAGGGCTGGCGGAGCCCTCGGGGACCAGCAACAGCAGGTCTCTCCTCTCCTCCCCTGGCATTCAGCCCCTAGCTACCTCTTGCCTGCGCCCTGAGCAACCCCTTCACTGCACACAGCCCCTAGCTGCACCCTGAGTGACCCCCTCACTGCACACAGCTCCTAGCTACCCCTGCCTGCGCCCTGAGTGACCCACCTCACTGCAACCCGAATGGTTTTCAAACTCCCCCCCCATGAGTTACAATTTCTGATTGCATTCTCCCCAAACCAAACAGGCTGGGTGGCCTGCGGAGATGAGTCAGGGGGTGGAGGTGGCACTCCCTTCCTTGGGCCCCACCGTGCAGAGCTGGCCTGAACCCTGCCAGGCCTTGCACCCCCCAAAAATAGAAGTCAAACTATGTTCTATGTTTATGGAGGGCCCCACCCCCGCCCAGTGCCCCGAGCTCCAGCACCTGAGCCCACACTGCCCAGTGGCTGAAGCTCAGAGCCCTCCCTTCCCTGCTGGGCGCTGGAGTTTTTCTAGCGTGTGTGTGTGTGGTGGTGGTGGTGGTGGGTGGTGGGGTGGGGGGGGAGAAGAGGGTTTCAGAAAGAAAAAGGTTGAGAACTCCTGCTCTAGTGAACACAGACTTTTTTGTACATTGTACATTTCCTCCAACCTTGACCCCTTTTGCCTCATCCCCTCTAACTGGCCCCTGTCCCAGTCTGTCTCTTTCATCATCCTTTGCCCCTTGTCACAGTCTCATTCTCACTACTCCTCAGGCTTCTCATCCCAGTGCTAGTTTCCTTGCCCAGCCAGTCCTCACCTCCTCCTCCAGGTTCACTGTTGGACTTCCAATCTCTCCCCTGGCACAGCACCCAGTGGGATCAGCTGGGATCAGGGTCATATCATGCTAGATGCCTTGCTTATACAGCTTGTCTTCACTTTCCATGAACATTCATTTCCATAAACATTCCTAGAAAGTGAATTTCAAAGCTGTGTACATTACTATTCACAGAAAACAGATTTTAAAGTCACACATGCAAATTAATTCATTCCAGGAGAACTTATACACTCAGGCATTAAGGGCACAGAGGCAGTCATATGTATCGTATCTGACCAATTACCGTGAATCACCATAGCTAAAATAGTGAAGTGAATATCAAATACTGAATAAGCACACACAACATTTTCCCAGAATTTTTCTCCTGACAAACCACTGTCTAAATCCCTTTTTCTCATTCTGTCACATGAGAATTGCCTTTCCTTCTGTATCATCTGACAAATGTAGAAATTATGGGCCAGATTCTGATTGCCATTATACTGTTTTAAATCTGGACTAACTCCTTCGGGCCTGATACTCAGTTACACAAAGGCACTTTAAGGCCCCTTTTACACTTCCAAGGAGGGTTTAATATAAATGAGAATAAGGGTCATTGACTTTAATAGAGTTACTCCAGCTTTACCCTGGTGTAACAGAGAGCAGAATCTAGCCCTATGTCTGTTTCTCCATAACGGATCAATTATCCAACTAGAGGCCCAAAAGTTTATGAGACTCATCCAAAACCTGCAGTGGGTGAGGTAGCTATTTTCTGAAGTATTATTAACCAGAAACTCTGCAATGGAAGTTGAAGAGATGAACTGGAAAAGAAGGGAAAAAAAGGGACTATCTAATTTCCATAATTTAGACTAATATCCACTAAAACACAATAGCTGTTGCTATTGAATCGTACTGTTTAAAAAATGAAATCTTTACTGTGGAAGGACAGATGGACAGAGAGATGCAATGAGTGCTTCATTGGGTATGAGTCATTTTTAAAAGGTTGGTGGCTCTTGTTATGTGCAGAGGCCAGTTGCTAGGTTGCAGTAGATTTAGTTGTCTTCCTTTCATTAGGAAAAGGATCTCCTGATGAGGTGAGACTCTCAGGCAGTGTCATTTGAGCAAACTTGCCTTCTTCTTTCTGTTGGCTGAGCAGAGGCAGCAAGAGAGATATGGTTACTAACTGCTGTTTCCTATCCAGGGATCTTGAAAACAACTGTACAAGTAATTGATAGGCTATTTATTTTGCCAGATTAGAGCCTAACATATTAACTTGAGAACCAATTCACTAAGCAGCAACTCCTCTTCTGGACAAACAGGTTAGCTGAGACTTTTCTCAGACATCAGCAGAATTTCTGCTACCTTTTCCCCCTGGAGCCTCCTGTGAACTCATACAGCAAATTCATTTTAATGCCTGAGTGAAAATTACCCAAGAAATGTTCCAAAGTGCAAAATTCTCTAGTGATCTTTTCCCTTAACCCTTCCTCCCCTTAACCCAAATCTGAGAGGAAGACTTACTATGTATGCATATTACTTTTCTGTGATCAGATTCCCTAAATTGGTAAATATTTCATATGGTATCAAGAATCTCCCTTCCCTACACTCTGGTGTCCTTAGATGTTGACTAGCCATTTTAGTTATTTTCTAAGTATAATTAAAGATATTAGTGCACATAATCTGCAAACTTCCTTTTTAGGAGCCATTTTTAAGTAACAAGAGGGGAGAAGACGTTGAACGACACAGGAGTGTAGTCAAATGAATTATTATGAAATAGCATCAGTTCTGGCCTCCCTTTCTTTTTTTCCATGATAATTACATACCTCTAATGGCAATAAAATTAGAAGTTTGGAAGTCAGATTTTAACTTGTTCTTTAATGCATGGGACACAAATACCCTTTAATTTTGGGATTCAAAAGCATTTTTTTATTCTAATACATTTCTTAATTGGAGAAAATAAGCTGTCCATTTTGCAACCTGGGTGAGTTATTTAACCAAAAAGGACAGCTTGTTTTGATAAGTAGCCTCTGATGGACTCAAGAGTTCTATGATTATGATTTTGCCTTGTTTTTAATACAACTCAACTGAAAATCTTAGTGCTGCTGCCCCATTGTCTCAGATTTCTTCTCCACTTAGAGATGTTTCTGTCTAACCTTTAGACAAAACCAAATGTTTATGCTCTTCTGAGATAACGTGGGGTTTGTATATCCCTACACAAGTTGCTCGATTAACATTTGTCCCCTTGGGAAACAGTAACTCTGAGGATTACATTTACTAAGACAAGGTTGTTCATTCAACTTTTAAGCAGGTCTTGCTAACTTCATTGCTTCCCTTAGTGTTACAAATGGTCATTAAAAATTATAATTCCTTTAGTGAATTTCACCTGTAAAGAAGATTTCAGACAGATTATTAATTACAATAACAGCACTGAGATGTTACATACTAGTGTCTACTCTTGACCAGCTTACATTCCTTATCTCACTGTACCTTTAGGAAACATTTAGCCCTACGTCACTCTTATCTTTAACAGACATTCATCCACAATATAATGCACTGCCTCGTTTCTAACTAGGTGGCATCCACCTGAATGGTAGAGAAGATTTAAGTTGAAATGAGTACACTAGACAATCTTATACTGCAATTAAGAAGTGTTAAGAGTGAATCCAGTCACCTGTCTATTTTTGTAAATTACAAATATGATATATTTTGGATCATGTACAGGCTACACTGATACAGCTGGAGTTTGAGATATACCTTATTTATCTCAGTGCTGTCAGATTATGGGCCACATTCTGTTTTCAGTGCAGCCACTCAACCTCTGGATGATGACAATATTGCTCAACAATAGCCATAGCAGCTATTTGAGTAAAAAAAATCCAGGTTTTTTTGTAATATGGTAGAGTGAAACAAGCCTGAAGGAGTATTCAGAAGAATATCTAAGACCCATTAGTCCAAGTTTCAGCCTGGAGGCAGTAATTATTGCCAAATTAAACTAAACTCACCTGAAAATATGGATTTCTGACTGAAGCCCTGACATATCTTTAACTAATCTATACTAATCTATCTAATGTAATGACAGTATATTGGGCCAAATTCTCCACTTAAATACGTTCGTGTAAAAGAGGAGAAATAGCGCCTTTAAAGTGCATTCTTTCAATAAGATTATTCTATGATCACATACGTTGCATAAAATTAAATATGCTTACTGACTGGAAAGAGAATTCTTCTGAGTCTAATTCTTCTAACTGAGAAAGCCAGCACATAGTGGACTTTTTATATGTGTCAGCATTTTAACAATAAGCTTTTGTAGATTTCTACTGTGGATCTGAAACAAAAGTAGTTCCAATTACTAATAGACATCTTACAATGTTAACAGTAGGAACTCTTAGCCAAATTTTCATGTACACTGGTGTCAATCCAGAGTGATTTCAATGGAGTTATTGCAAATTTACTCCAGTGAGACTGAGGGCAGAATTTGGCCCTCTGCTAGTTTCATTCTAATGGTCCATTACATTTCTACAGTAAAAAAAAAAAATCTAATCAGAATTGAGGAACTGCCTATCAGGAGATTCAAAACTTTTACAGACACCCTCAAAGAGCAAGGACATTTATTGTACTGTGACTTTGATCCTGTTCTATTAATACAAAAATAAAATTAATGAAAAAGTCATCCTATGCTAATCCTACCCTAGCCTGTATGTTTATAGCTTGCATTGACTTCAGGGTTGCTCCTACTCACAAGATTATCTGATAAATGTAATTCAATGGCAAGACTTTTAGAATTCTGGATTTTTTTCTTACTAATAAATCACCTGTGAATTACACATTTATTATTCAGGAGGCTGTTGGCCCAGGAGTTCAGCAGTCATTCCCATAGGGCTTATATGCTTTCCCCAGTGCTAACTATTTTTTTCTTAATATTTGTACTTAATATACATTGTTGGCTCACGGTTCACTCTTTAGTGAATGTGGAAGGTTATAAGAATGTTTCTTAGAACTGCAAAGTTATATATTGATTTCACAGTTATACTGCATTTTGCATTCTGAAATTTGTCTTTTTTAATACTGTTATATTTTAAACATTCAACAAAACACTTCTCATTCACAGCCAAACTTCTAAATATGTGGTACTTCAGTTTTTCATTTTCCTGTTTGTTCTGGGAATCATAAATGCACTCTTTTGGATTGGGCTTTCACCCATTTCCCATTATGCCCTTAAACAGATGTGAACTTTTCAATTTAATTGTTTGCAAATACAGAAAAAGCTTTTTGTTCCAGTGGACATTTTCCCAGTGTGTGAAGCATTACGCTCTTCCATCTTGCAGGAACACTACCATGAGAAAGAATTCTGCTGTACTACTGCAATAAGACACATGGGAATATGATGTTTTTCTCAAGGCATATGGTGATTAATATGAGGAAATTATTTTTTTTTTCCTTTCATTGATGCAAACCAACTTCATTACTGAGATACCCTGACAATGATCCAAAATTCTTCTTTCTTTGTGGTCTAGTAATGGTCTAGTAATGATGTGAATTGTAGAGGGAACATGACCTCCTAGAAGAAGCTCATCTCACAATTAATTCAAGTAAGATTTAGAATGTTAATGAAATTGGCAATTAGTGCCCAGGCAGCCCTAGCTGTGTGGGGAGTACAAGATTATGTAGATAAAAAAGGAACGTACTATGTCATGTGGTCATATAAATAGCCTTACAAAAAAAGTACCTAGGCCACTAAAAAGCAGTGATACCGCCAGATCTCTCAAGTCCCCGTTCTGAAGTGAGATCTATACAGGTGGGCACTTTTTCCCACAGGTGGCTCCATTGCAGGATCAGAGCTTTCGGGAGGTGCTGGCAACAGTTCTTCTGGTGTATGGGAGCTTTGTTACTCATATCTGAAATACTCCAACATTCAGGCATGCCAAGTAAGCAGTAGGCAGGGCTACAGGAAGGTGAGAAGACCTCACCTAGAAACCTCATTTATGTATGTTTAGAAAATGTACTTGTATTTTGAGTTTATCTCATTTTTCATCTGATGCTTTTTCATCCCTTCTGTATGTGGAGTTGTTTTCATTCAAGTTATGAAAGGCGGAGATGGTCAGTAATGTTCTTGAGTTCTACTAAAATGCAAAAATGCCCCTGTAAAGCGGTTCACTCACCACAGGAGCACCTCCTTTTGACCAGGTGTAGCACAGTGGTTGTCCCTCTATGTAGCCCCCTGCTGAGGTTGCTCACTCACTGCAGTGGTCTTTCTTCCTGCAACTTACCCCTCCAGCCAGGTCACACTTTAGTCCACCCCTTCAGGGGCAAAAGAGTCCAACCACGCTACAATTGAATGACCTTACAACATGCCTTCCATTTGTCTCTGGGCTCCATAACCCTTACACCCTTACTTTAGGGGGTTTTACCCCACCTTCCTCAGTGGCTGGTAGGGAAGCCCATGTGCTCCCTGTACTCTAAGTTCCAGTCCAGGGACCCTATATCTGGCATCCAAGGTCTACTCCCTCAGACTCCTTACTGCCTCCCTGGATAGCTTCTTATGTCTTCTATCCCCCCAGTGAGTGACTGCAGATTCTCTCCCTGCAATCTCTTTCTGCTATAATCTTCCTGGCTTTATAGTCACCACCCATGGCTTTTTCTCTCTTGTGGGTGCTGCCAGGTATGTTGATTGGCCTCTCAGACCCACATTAACCCTTTCAGGGCCTCTGTGGGGTACACTCCCTATCACAATCCCCTTAGAATAAAACGAGGGATGTCCTTTTTTTAATCTTCACACAGAGCCTATGAAGCCTATGTATGTCTCTGACGGATTGTCTGCCACTCACCGCCCGACAGGCACCTCCTGCTGGTGTTCTAGGAATTAGCTCATGGCGGTGCCCCCATCCATGGCCTGTGCTCCGTCACTGTTCGTCTCCTGCCGTCATCAGGGCTCTTCGTCACCTTCAGGGCTCGGCCCTCTGGCCAAGCCACAGTCCGTGTTCCCACCCCCCCTTCCAGGGAGGAATTCTGCAGTCATTTTTCCACCATTTGTTTCAGTGGCCACTATAGTCCACTGCAGCACCATTGGCAGCCTAGGGGAGACTGGGTGTGGCCCGGCAGCCTTTCCCTGCCTCCCCTCTAACTCCTCTATAGCCTTCCCCAGGCCACTTCCCCGTACCCCAGTACCTCCTCCCTTGTATCAGGGCCTCAGTACCTCCTCTGCCCTTGTATCAGGGCCTTCCGCTCTCACCGAGCCGCAGCCATCAGCCACCTCCCCACTCAGGGTACTGATCTCCCTCAACCTACCAGGCAGCCAGCCTTCTCTCCCTGAGCTCCTGGGAGTGACTGCCCTGCTTTGCTTGCTACTCTCCTTTTTATACTGGGCTCCTGGGTCCTGACTGGCTGCCCCGCCGCTCCTGCCCATTGGCTGCTCCTTGCCCAGCCCTCCTTAACCCCCTCTTGACCTGTGTGGGGTAGGCGCCCTGCCACAAAGTTCTTTAGAACATATAGAAAAATGCTTTTGCCCATTAATTTTAAAAAGTGAATTTCAGGGAATGTAGATTTGAAAATAAGAGAGGCAAATATATTTTTAAAACAAATTCTAGTCCTACAGAAATAATTCTTAGGAAGACTCTGTATGCTTCCTTCTCCTTATATTTTTAATGCTCCAATATTGTAATTAGCTCAACCCATTTTTGTTTGTTACAATGCACAAGATTTCTTTACAAAAAAATCAGATATGAAAAGGCAGAACATATTGTTTCCTCATGTTTGCTCAAACTTACATACTCAAACAAATCAATTAGTATATTTAATGCAGTATATGTTCTTCTAATGGCAACATCCATTACGTACGATGATATTAAACTGTCACTATGACCATTATTTCCACTTATTATATGTCTCAATTATTAAGCATACTGCTGAAATCATGATCCAGTAAAATTATGATAGCCACATTATCAGCTAAAAGACTATTGATTTTTTTCAGTAGAAACCACCCTTGGCAATAATGGACCAGCATCTCCAAATATAGGGGAGATAAGAGCTCAACACAAAGGAAAACCAAAAAAGATGAAGCCCTTGGTTCTTGATATGACTTTTTAACTGCAGTTTTTGATGGATATTGTTTTAATAATGATGGGGCTAGACTTCACTGATACACCAAAAAGTCATCAGACAAACCACAGATACCTTAAAGAGAGAGTAAAGTATGTGGCCAATGACATCAACGAGTGAAGGCACCTCTATTATAGCCGTGCCATTCATGCTATTAGAAATCATATGTGTGTGTCACCTCTGCATCTAGGAGTCAATAAGATGATAAATATTGTTCTGGGACAATCCTTGATATAAAAGGTATCAGGTGTAGGAAGAGCTGGTTTTACAAAATGCAGAATGAAACTCTGTTTTCCCTAAGTAAATATGTTGCTTCCCATCTCTTGCGGCTTCACATACATTATTTTATTTAGGTGGTTAGAATAAAGGGTGAGCATATTTTCATTCAGAATACAATTCATCTGTATATTAACAAGTGAAGGATGCTGCTGTCTTTCCCTGAAGTATCAAACAATAGGTCATAAGCCAACCTCTTTCATTCATAACCTTGAAATTCCCTATGTTTCAATAATTCTTTATTTCTCAACAATACCAATCTATACAGTATCTAATAAAATCCCTCAATAGATGCTATCCCATCTATCCCTAACCTATCTACCTATTACAAATTATATTTTAAAAAAGGAATAATTAAAGTTGCTTTTAAGAATTTTTCTTGCTTTCCTGTAACTAAAAAAACTTTAAAAGAAACCAGCACCCATAACAAATTATGCCATTCATATCCATAACAAGTAAGATTTTAGGAACACATGCTGTTAGGTACAAAAGAATACTTTGATTTGCTAGTCACTTTCAATCAATATAAAACCTCTTGAGTCCGAGAGATATAAATATTAAATACCCTATGAATAAGAAACACTGTAAGGAAGAAATAGACAGACAAACATGGCATTCACATAGGAATTTTCCCTTGTATTTTAAGAAATTAGTGTAGGACTAAACTGTTGCACATCAAATCATCATCTGAGAAGAAGAACCATTAAAACAAAAGGAAAGTCACTGCCTCTATCATCCCCACAGCTTTTGTTATTCCACGTAACTTCAGGGTATGTACACACTGATGGTGGCAAATTCGCCACTGTCAGATCGATCTTTCTGGATCGATTGAGTGGCAGTGAAGACCTGCTCAATAGATCCGGAAGTCAATTCAATTAAACCACCTTCTCAAAAGGTGTAGCACTGTGCCAATGGGAACGCATTTCCCATTGGTGCAGCGCCATGGAGACGGCGCGCTAAAGGGAAGTTAGGAAGTCAACGGGAGTTACGCAAGCTACTGCCACCAAATTTCCCGGTAAGTGCGTACTAAGCCTCACTCTCATGGCAGGCACTCTTACAATGAAAGGCACAAATAGAAACAAATGTATGATTATTGTATAAATACCAATATGATTTATTCTGTGATATTTTCCCAAAATAACAGGACAATATACCTTTGTGTGTGCACAGCTTCACCATCCCCTAGGAAACAGCATAAACTTGTAGTAGGTCACATCAAAGGCTCCTCTTTTCCAATATGAACAAGGCCACATTTCATGAGAAATTTTAAAACCTCTGTGTTATTTTAATTGCTGTTTGTTGCACCTCCTTCATGAACAATACTTTTCTTTCCCACATATGCCAATACTAATTTGAGTTCTAACCAGAGCCTAATAAAACTAGAATAACTGCATCTTTTCATGCATTGAGCTGATGCATTTAGAGATTTTTTTTTCCAGTCTCACTCATGCTCTGCTAGGCATTATAGCAGAGACACCTTTCTATTTGGGAAATATCTCTTCCTTTGTTCTTACTCTATGTTCATTAACACGAAACTGCATTTACATGTGACTATGTCTGTAATGGGCCAAATTCTTCCTTCAGATGTGTGTTTACAACTTCCACTAAAGTCAATCAGAGTTGCACCCATGCACTTTAAGGCAGAATTTGGCTAATAGATCTTAAGGTTTTTTAATCTTTAACTGAACCATTCCTGACTACTTATTTACAACTCCAGTACAACCGTGCAATACCATCATCTGTATTATTTAATAACAAGCAGCCACAGTTCCGATACTGGTCCTTTAGGACTTCAACAGAAATGTCATTCAAGCATTTAAAAGTTCAAAGCCTGACTTCATAATTCCTCTTGCTAATAAGATGTCTTTCTATATCCTCCAAATAGTTCCCTAATTTATATATAGTTCAGACATATAACTTTGTCACAACACTCTTAGAAAATCTCAGATCTAGCTAGAGAGCGTATAGTATCTCTTTATTCCCTGAAGATTTTCCATAAAAGACACACATCTCTGCTTTCAGGAAAGTTACATTTTCCTTCCTTGAGTAAGCTGGGTTTTTTCAAATAGCCCACTCCTCCATTTAAACCTTTACAATGTAGATACTTAAGATGTTCTCCAGAGGTGGTGTTAATCCAACAGATGTATAAATCCCTGGTGTAAATATAGACCCTTTATAAATGTGTTACATTGTACAAATTCATTCCAGCAACATAAGCAATAGTAGTAAGTTTTCCAAGAATGATGTTAGTTAACAGTAAGTTAATTCAAACATTATTTTAAAAAATAGATATTGTGACCCTAACTGCAGCAGATACTCTGAAAAGTGTTTCATTTCAATCATCCCATTTTATTAAGAAAATGCTGGAAGCCTCATCCCTGGCATAATTTAAAACTAGATTGGACAAAGCCATCGTGATTATAGGGAACAATCCCACATTGGGAAGGGGAATATACAAATCACTCAAGTTATTTTCCATCTTTGTAATAATTTTATGATTCAGATAGCTCCTTCTATACCTGCAGCACATCCGGCTGTGATCCTGTCTGATCTCACAAACAAAAATGGGTTGAACCTAGCCAATAAATGTATTGGAGACCACAGGAAACACATGCTACAGGAAATAGTGCTGGAGCCTCAATAGTCTGCACTCTGCCTCCTAAAGCAGTGCTGAAGCGATATCCCAGTAAAATGATGGGTACACAAGTGTGACTGGAAATGTCATACTTTGGATGAGACATCAAGGTTTTGAACCCTTGTGTCATTAGATATTCCATGCCATTTTTCACAAGAGTAGGGATATTAGCCCTGGTGACCAGGCCAGCTGCAGCTGGGTAATTTATATTCTGCTTACATAAAAATCTCCCTGATGATTTCAGTTGGTTAAAGTATTCTTCCCTTTCTGTAGTGCACTAGTGTCACTGTCTGCCCATTGTAAAGTTACCGACTTCCACACTACAGATAACTGCATTTCACTGGTAGGTGAAATGATTCATATATATGTAAACCATGTGATTCCTCTAAATCATCATTCATTCTTTTGGCAGACTACCTGGAAATTCAAAGCTCTCTGTCAGGCTGGACTTGATCAGAATCATACCTGTCTCAATAATAAAATTGCAATACATTCTTTCTGGTACCCTGCATTTCTTTAGAGATTAGAAAACTCAGAAAAAAAACAATGTGGAAACAATAGTATCAATGTGGGAAGGAAACGTCACACACTAAAATGGAAGAGAAGGAAACAAGTGGAGATCAAAAGAAAATATTCTTTGTTTCCTTACAAAACAACCTCTGAACAGGAAGAACCTATTAGGCTATAAGATCATTGTGAAACAAGGCAAAAACTTTGATCTGTTCACAAGTAATAGTTAATTTTCTTAATAAATTATAACCAGGAGTCAAAGAACATCTGATATGTCTGAAATAAATGGGCACATTCCCCATGCTCAGTGTCCCAGTTTGTCTTATTCAATAATTCATATTTAAACTTGTTTCCCATTAAGCGTGTTTCTTTTTACTCTTAAGGCATCTTTGAAGTCATAAGAAAACCACCTCTCTAGTTTCCACTGCAGAGCCACCACTGGAACAGCTGTGTGATTACAGAAACAATCTGCAAGAACTTCCAGACATAGTACTGCTTGAGACCATACCTGTTGCAACCCAGGAGTATAGTTTCAATATTCATCATCTTTACCTGTGGACTTTGTGATTGGCTGGAGAATTATGTTCTTCACTTGCTTCATCCATCCCCTTTATAATCAATTCCAAGCCCTACAATGAGTTACCATAGAAATGTTCACACTGGTCATGTACAGACACTTGCCCTTTCCCTTTTGCTCTTTTAAAATCTATTTCCTATCGTGTGGCCATAGAGCACTTCAGCTTGTAAGATACCAGTGGCACAGGCAGACCTGAGCGGCAAACAGAACAGTATTTCTGGTGAGGAACATGTGGAGACCTTTGAGCAGCTCGTTTGGGACAGGCTGTCAGGAAGTCACATGACAGTGTTTCACATTCAAGGAATTTATGGATCTGTAACCCCAGGGAATGCTTGAAGAAATAACTGCACATGAAAACAGAGGATTAGGCCAACACTTAAAAAACAATAGACCAGGTTTGAGGTAGGTGAGATGCACAGAACTAAAGAACTACAACAAAGAACTAAAGAGTGTCCACGATGCTAAAACTAACTAGGAAAAGTGGAAAACTATGGTTTCATACAAAAAGAGATTGAGTCACATCAGAGCTCAGGCGACAGCAAACAGAGAGAAAGACTGCATCGGTTTTTCCTTTTCTCTTTACTAACTACACTGAAATAGGAAAGAGAGCCATAAAAGAAAGATTGACCTAGCCAAAGAGAAGAAGGAGATAGTGAGTCAATGAACTGTGAGGGAGCAATCTTGCAGATTAGAGAATCATCTTGATAGAAGTTAAGGGATTAATAACAACAGGGCCTGTGAAAGATGACATTTAAAGGGCCTGAAAAGAAAAAGAGAGAGAGACAAAGACTGACTCTATCTGTAAACCAATCTATGAATTTATCCATGAACCAGTTACAGGAAAACTGCACAAAAGCCTCCACATCTCCCTCCCATTAAACAGTCCTCTTCTAGCACAGTCATTTTGCCTGTGGATTAGAGAGTTTACAAGATGAAAATACTTGGTCAAGCAGTCATTTTAGAGAAGATTATCAAACTAAGTATTGGATGGCAGCATATGAATGGCACTGTTCTCTCACAGGGTATGGGGTAATAATACGGGACTGCAGAAGTGGAGCAAGTACATCATCTTTCTTCCTGACACCCAGCTAGACTTCATCAGTGAGACATTCTGAGGAGAAGTTGTCACTGGCTTGCCAGGCTGCACAATCATATGTCTATTCATTAGCCAATATCTGAACACATACCTCAGCTAAAAGAACCACCACTATGCCACCTCTAGCAAACAAAAAGTAAGAGTGTGCTAACAAAATTTGTGGATGACACAAAGTTGGGAGGTATTGCCAGTACGGAGCAGAACCAGAATATATACAAGATCTGGATGACCTTGAAGATTAGAGTAATAGAAATGGAATGAAATGTAATAGTTTAAAGTGCAAGGTCATGCACATAGGGACTAACAACAACATTTTTTTGCTATAAACTGTTGGAAGCAACAGAGGAGGAGAAAGAACTGAGTGTATCAGTCAATCACAGGATGACTATGAACCGCCAATGTGAAGTGGCCATGAAAAGGCTAATGCAATCCTAGGATGCATTAGGTGAGGTATTTCCAACAGAGAGAGGAAAATGTTATTACCATTGCACAAGGCACTGGCAATACCTCATGTGGAATAGTATGTGCAGTTCTGGTCTCTCATGTTTAAGAAAGATGAATTCAAACTGCTAGGATGATCAGAGAAATGGAGAACCTGCTTTATGAGAGGAGATTTAAAGAGTTTGGGTTGTTTAGCCTAACCAAATGAAGGCTGAGGGGAGATGTGACTGTTCTCTATAAATACATCAAAGGGATAAATACCAGGGAAGGAGAGGAGTTATTTAAGTTAAGGGCTAATGTTGGCACAAGAACAAATGGATATCAACTGGCCATCAATAAGTTTAGGCTTGAAATTAGACAAAGTTTTCTAATCATCAGAGGAGTTAAGTTCTGGAACAGCCTTCCAAGGGGAGCAACAAATCTAACTTGTTTCAAGACTAAGCTTGATAAGTTTATGGAGGGGATGGTATGATGGGGTTGCCTACAGTGTTATATGGCTTATCTATGACTGCTAGTAGCAAATATCTCCAACCCACATGCTCAGGGCCTAACTGATCGCCATGTTTGGGACAGGGAAGGAACTTGCCCCCAGGTCAGACTGGCAGAGACCCTGCGGATTTTTCACCTTCCTCTAGAACGTGAGGCACAGGTCACTTGCTGGTTTGAACTAGTGTAAATGGTGGATTCTCTGTAACTTGAATTCTTTAAATCATGATTTGAGGAGTTCAGTAACTCAGCCAGAAGCTATTGCAGGAGTGGGTGTGTGAGGTTCTGAGCGATGTGCAGATGGTCAGATTAGATGTTCATGATGGTCCCTTCTGGCCTTAAAGTCTATGAGAATCCTATGGCCAACTTTAACCCAGGGGGTTGGTCTAGTCATTTGTAAATATACATCAGCTTGTGAACCCAGGAGCACAGAAACAATAGGGAATAAGAGGCATCAGGCTCTTCAGGGACGCAACAACCATCTTATCCTGTTATTCTACTCAGTCTAGTTAACTAGATTCCATTACCAATAATCCTAATTAATGTAAATCTATTTATCCTTAAACATTTTATTACACAAGGCATCAAGAGAAACAAGAATGATGAAGTATTAGAGGAAAGAGATTGTAGCAGAAAAAGGTATAGCTGGAAAAACATAGGATGACATTCCTAAAAATTGATTTTGTCAGATTTCTTCCCCTGAAAGATGCAATGCCTCAATGATTTCTTCAGGAATTCTCCTATTAAAGTAAGTTCATCCTGTCAGAGAAGAGAAACCGTTTCTATGTGATTCAGGTGAGCAATCACATGACTCAAATAGCAAATTCTATATACCCAAAAAAGCAGGCACTTGGCAGTTTTCAGATAAACCATATATTGCATGTTCATAAAAGATCTTTGGCAAAAAATTATGAATTAACAAACAAACAAGTTAGTACAAATCCCAGTCTGCTTGTGGACAATTAATGAAACAGAAAACAGGGTCAGATACAATAAATACATTGTCAGCCAGCTCTGTTCTTATTCCTTGTCCAGTTAAGTGCAGCTTCAGTTTCTTTCTCCCTCTCCCCATTCATCCCCAACAATTCCTAACTGCCTTTCTTGTTCTGTATGTGGAAAAATATTGTAGACCTCTCTGGCTATGAACTTTCTTTTTTGGAATAAGCTCTTCTTAGCTTGAAAGGCTCAACTGATTTATTATTAATAAGTTCAACTGCAAATGTATTATGCATCACAATTTAGGTATGTCTTAAAAGTCTGTGGACCATATTCTGCACAGTTATGCATGTACATCAACCTTCACCTATGTTACTGAATCCTGTTTGGGGAGATGTGGATTATTTGTGAATAATTTACTTACAAGTGGAAAAGTCATTCCCAAGTGGCTATGCTTCAGGGCATCCCAGACTTTTGACCCTAATAAATAAAATGTCATGAGAACTGCACAACTATCAATACTCCTTGTCTTATATCTGTATACTAGACAGTATTTACGTCTTTAGATAGATTGCCTGCTCCTTGGGGTAAGGACTGCATGTTTTGCGAGATTTCATTTGATATATTTCACCAGCTGTAAACTGCCATATTCATCTGTAAAAAAACTGCCTCCCACTCCTCGTGAGGCAAGCAACCTCCTTTTTTCTCTTTAAAATCAATCCTTAAAATACTCTCCATGTATTTTACACTGTTTCACAAAGCCTTCTGATGCTATTCTTTCTGCACCCTTGTGCATTTCAGTTTTAACTGATGTCTTAGAGCAGATTTCAGGGAACTGGTCTTTGATATATTGGTAAAGTGCTATGCTATAAGTAATGGCAAAAGATTTTATTCCTTAACCAGCCTAACCAAATGGTGGCTTTATATTCCAGGTTATCTGAAGTGTCTCCTGGGATTTACTCTCTTAACAACACACAGATCAGAAAGTAAAGTCAATCCCGTAACAAAGTCCTTCAAGAAATGCCTCTGTGATTCTGTCTATGACAGTTTCCCATGTGAACACTCTCATTTGGGAAGTGTATTATTGCTACCATCCATATCTTGCTGGCAGACAATCAGATCTTGAAAACTATACCAGAAGGCATTTGAATGCAGGCTTCATCTCAACATCAGTTGAGTGTGTTTGGATATTTTTGCCCAGACTGCAGCACAAACAAAGCAGCATTATACAGTGTGGATTTATATCAACTCCCAAACAATGACTATCCAACCTCTAATTTCTCCAACAACAACTAGCTGTGTTGCATAACTCTGTTAGTTCATTTAACTTTGCTACTGCAGCAGGGTAAATGAAATTAAGACTAATAGGATAAAGTCCAACCACAGCTAAAATGTGAAAGAATGACCCCAAATAACAGAGAGTGGACCAGCAACATACAATTTGAGGTTCTCTCTTGCACCTCCACTCTACAGGGTCACTGAACAGTTTCCGCATCTGGATCCCTAAGCAACCTGGAATTATTATTTTTCAAAACCTGAGAGATTTGTATTGTGTACTATTGGATTAAAGAATGTCATCCAAGGACACAGTGTTTGTTTCTACAGGAAACAGGCTCTTGCTGGTGTGCACAGTGATGTCTCTGTTGTGAAACTTTGTTGCCCTGCCAATTTACATCTCAGCCACATCACTTTGCAAAAACCAAAACCAAACTGAGGCAACGTAATTGTTCTCCAATAACATCCTGTTTTGAATGCTGAGCATTTTCACATTTTTAAGGTAGAAGCCAGTGTCTTTTAGTGTAATGACATGCACTGCATATTTTTGCTGTTTGAGGGTTCTTTTTTTCCAAGCTGCAGTGCTGCAAACAGCACATTCTTCACTTTGTCAGATTCGTTACTCTCATCGAATTGTATTCCATGGAGTCTATATTTTCCCTTTTGGTTGCAAATATGAATGTGACCCAAGCATAATGCAACATAGAGGGAAAGTGACTGAAACGATGTAGACAGGGGAATTATCAAATTTAAGCCCCAGTTCAACGGTAATATTTTCTTTCACATCACAAAATTGGGGCTTCCTGGGACCTCACATCAGTCCCTGATGTGTAGAAGTTGCTTAATTTTGTACTGAACCAGGCCCTTGGAGAGTGGAATTGCTGCTCAGACTCTTGCTAAGCTGGTTTTCATTTCATTGTCATATGCCTTCACAGATGGATTATTTAAAACCAATATCACCACTTAAAAACAGATGAGTTTTTGCCAATCAGTGTACTGATGTGATTTGTTTTTAATTTACTTTGTGCCATAGCTGTACATGGCACCTCACAGGCTTCTTAGCCCAGAAGAGATTGCAATTCTAATTAAATAAAAACCATACCACATGATAAAACATAGCCCGAATTGAAATCAGGAGTTCTGTGGGCTGAGGCAGAGGGGAGAGTATCTGGAAGATACTGCTTATGGACGTTAAGCTTTCCCCCAATGCGTAAACAGGACTGGTTGAGTAGCCCAGGCAGCTCAGACAGGATGACTTTTCTTTGCTGGGTTCATTTTAAAGAATTTATGGAAGAAATGTATTTTAAGAAGGGGTTTCTTATGAGAACAAGGTGACCAGCTGGTGCATGAATCCTAGGGAAAACTTCTCCCAGCATATGATGCAGGATGGTACAATGATGAGAGTGGGCAGACTGGTTTTGTCATTCAAATGAAAACACATCTCCTGGGCAATCAGAATGTTTACAGACAGAAAGAAGTGCTAATAAAAACTGTTCTGATCTACATAAATATTAGCAATTAACAAAGAAAAATAAAACCAGCACAACCTAAAACTGGAATGTCCCATGAAATCAGTTCCCTGAGGTTTGATAAAAGCAATTATGTTGCAGACTGAAAAGTTATTCCCTGTGATTGAAAAGATGGCCCTCTGCCCTCATTAAACTCAGCACAGTTAATACATTTTAAAACACGTAATCTTTTATTTAGTATCAACAGTGTACTAGGTCCTTCACAGATAAGACTGAACACATGCTCCTGGCCCAGGGAAGGTTTCAGTCTAATTATGGGTGAGGCAGGATCCAATAGCCAACAAGTGACTGAGGGATGACACTGGCATGCGCCTCGACAGTCAAATCATTTTGGCTTTGGGATATTTTTCCTTATTATTTAAGATTTCCTGTTACCTGTTTGGTTACTGCCTCTTTGCGGGGCAGGCTAAAGCTATAGGCCTTTAGGAAGAGGCGAAGGTTAAGGAGAGACTTCAAGCAGGCACACAAACATAACCTCCAGAGTTCCAGTACACAGTGGGGATAGCATTCCAAAGAACACCAGAGCTGCAAACGGAATTTAAGGACAGGTGCAGGCCAGGGGGAGGTGGCCTGTAAGATCATGATTACACTGAGGGGCTCAACAGCCCCTTGGCCCCTGAACGGAACTGGAAATTTGGCCTAGCCACCCCTCCATCAGGATATAGAGATGTGGCTGGCCAAATTTGAGTGGTGTTGCAACCTTGTGTGCCAGGTCACAATGCAACTCATGCAAATTTGGCCTGGCCACCCCTCCACCACTATAACTTCATGCATCAGGTCACAATGCCACTCATTCAGATGTGGCCTAGCTGCCCCTCCATCAGGATGGAGAAGTGGCTGGCCAGTATTGAGTGGTGTTGCATTCCTGTAAGTCCGCTTAGTGCCCCGCGCCACTCCCCCCCCCTACCTTTCCAGGCCCTCCAGTGCCCATGGACACACTCAGTCCCTGCGGAGAAGTGAAGCAGGGGGCACCGGGAACTGCCAGTCCCCAGGAGGCTGGGAAGATTGGATCCAGGCTTTTGGTGCTTCTTGGGGAAATGGAGAGATGGAGTCTTGGGCTCCCAAAACTTCCTGGCCTCTAGCAGGGATGATGCTCTTCAGCCTGACTGCCTCTCTGGGTATGAGACTAGGGCTGGGCATGGAGTGGGAGACTGTGTGGGGCTAAGTGCAGTGGGAAGGTTGGAACAGGGTGTGGGGCAATGTGGAGTGAACTGTGCAGGGCTGGGTGTGGGGCAGCAGGGGGGGAACGTATGTGGAGCTGATGCAGGGAGGGAACGCAAGTCCAGTGCAGAGGCAGTGTGAGTGCTCAGGGATTGAGTATGTGGAAGCAGCAGGGGGAGAGGCCAGAGCAAGGTGCGGGATAGCAGCAGGGAGAGAGCTTAGGGCTGGGGGCAGAGCAAGAGAAAGGAAACTGTTGTCTCCCTCCTTAGGAAAACTCTGGTTGCAATCCTGATTACACTGACCCACTGGACAGTATCCATACATGAGGAGATGGGGTAAAAAAAAAAAAAAAAAAAAACCCTACATACCAGTGGGTCTCCTCAGCAAAGCCCTTAACTTCCTGCTTCCAAGATCTCATCAAATACAACAAAATAAAAACGAAGAAAAGGGTGACAAAATAACTCACCATAAATAACATAATATTGAATTACAAGATTTCAATTATAAAAAATACCTACTTCTGGCCTTCGGTTGCACATTCACAGTATTTCTGCACTTTGTCAGGATGATCCTTCCATAGCAATTAATTGTACATGACATTAAAAATCCAAAGGCAATATAGCACCTGCCACAGCAAACACCAGTGATACATGGTACAGCTGAAGGGGACCAAACTTAAAATGCCACAGGGTTATTTGAGAGCTTGATTCATCTCTCAGTGACCATGGGTTTACATCATTTCTCCCTCATTGACTTGAATGGACTTACTCTTGTTTACACCAATACAAGTTAGAGAAGAAGTAGGCCCTAAAACTACACTTTCCATCAACCTGAAAATCTGTTTCATCATACCCATTAAATCAATATATTTAAATATACATATATACTCCCCATAAAAATATAACTTCCTTTAATCTATGAATTCATCTAAATTCCCCCATGGAGAGATTAGTAAATAAGAAGGTAAAACACAGTTCTTTATGTACATCTTTCTTTCATTCTTTTCTATAACTTACTAAGATGGAGTTCATAATAAAACTAATAAAAATCACCTCACAATAGAATAACAGAAAAAAGAGGGGAAAAGGGTAATATTCCAACAGGAAAAGGCAGGTAACATCATTGACTCAAAGTGCCACTAAAGAACCCTTCAGTTACCATCCTCTAAGACAGTGGTCCACAAACATTTTTGGCTGCACCCCCTCAGCCCCCGTTTACCCAGTCTGTGTCCCCTTGGGAGCCAGGGGGTGGGGTCGCGGCCAGGGCCAGAGTCAGGTCCAGGAGCAAGGCTATGGCTGTGGCCGGGAGCAGGGCCATGGCTGAAGCTGAGGTCAGGGCCAGGAGCCACAGCCAGGAGCAGGACTGGGAACTGGGGGGCCGGGGTCGGTGCTGCAGCTGGCGGGGCTGGAGCAGAACTGAGGGCAGAATGGGACTCCATCCCCACCCCATGTGGGGGCTGACTCAGGCCCCACCACACGCTCTTGAATGTTCCTCTGCGCCCTCTTAGCAGGGCACACCCCGCAGTTTGGGGACCACTGCTCTGACTTCATTATTTCAGTCCCTAAGAGCATCAAATAGTTAAATGTGAGAGAGTCTAAAGAAGGGAGGCACAGACAAATAATTATGACACAAAAGGAAAAAATTGAAAGGATTGCTTGGCTTGTTACAAGTGCTAAAGAGCAGAGTACACCTTTTTATGGAGAACCTTGCAAACAAGACAGTTCTAAGCACAGGCTTTGCAGCTGAAGTTAGCTCTTAAATGGCATCATTTGCTGCATGAAAGGCCACTGGTCATGTTTAACAGGGATAAGCAAACTAATTCCAATAAAATCATACACACCTTGTGTTCTCATTCTTCACAGCAGCTCCACCATTCTCAGCTGCGGTGCAGGTTTGGCTAGGGGGAGAGTCTTTTGAGTCATCTTTTGGCAAACTTCTCTCGCTGTTGAGCTAGGATTTACTGCCTCTGGAGTTCGCATAACTCATGAGTCTGCAGGTAATGAGTGCTGGATTGGGCCTCAATTCTTGAAGGAGAGAGCATTATAGGGGCTTCCAAGTTATATTTGGTTCTACAGGGTCCCGTAACATGCAGCCTGAGCTATCCTACCTCAGGTATCAATCACTGGGTTATCTAGGTACCACATGGTAACTGAAGGTGCCCAGTTTGTTTTACGTGGCATAAACCTCTGCCCAATGTATAAAAATTGGGGATGTGTCTTGCTACTCCAAAAACAAGAATAATCCTATATCCAAGGAGGTTTTTTGATACCCAGCACTTGGATTCTAGAGCACAGCTCCTTAAAGAATCAATAGGAGCCCTAATGGAGGTCAGATGGGTCCTAAAAAGGGAAATTTTAGGCTGCTTGTTTTGTTTTATTAGTAAGGGGCCAATGCCTGCATTTCATATCTAGACCTTGTCGACACTAGAAAGTGTTGACACAAGTTACAGCGATGATCAAGATGTGCTGGAATTACAACGCTTGTGCCTGTCCACACAGCACTCACTGTGTCGCTGAAGCATGTCCACAGTTGGTGCTCTAGCATGGACAGTGAGAGCAGAGCACTGTGGGCAGCTATCCCACTGTGCAACTCACCACCTTGTGCCACTAGGACTTGTGGGAAGGCAGAGAGGATTGCAATGCATCATAGATGTGGGCTCAACATCCCATGATGCAGTGATTTCCATCCTGTCATTCCATGGATTTTCGACTGCATTTCGTGGCATTTTTCAACAGCCTCAGTTTCCTGAGCGTTCACCATCTCTATCTGAAAGGATGGATCCTGCACTGCTCCTATTGTTGTCAGGGTACTGATATCATGAGCTCCCACTAGGAACCAGAATCCAAGGCATCTGACCTGCTGTGTGCCATGCAAACAAACAATGCCAGATTACTGTTTGCATTTGCGGAGCATCTACGCACGGTGCACCACCGCTTTTGGGTGTGTGAAACAAGCACTGAATGGTGGGATCACATCATTATGCAGGTCTGGGATGACGAGCAGTGGCTGCAGAACTTTTGAATGCACAAAGCTACCTTTGTGGAACTCTGGGGGGAGCTCGCCCCTGCCCTGCAGTGCAAGGACAACAGAATGAGAGCTGCCCTCTCAGAGGAGAAACGCAATGCAATCACTGTGTGGAAGCTGGCAACTCCAGATTGCTACCGGTCAGTCACTAATCATTTTGGAGTTGGGAAGTCCACCGTTGGAGCTGTGTTATTGCAAGTTTGCAAGGCCATTAATCACATTCTGCTACGAAGGACTGAGAGTCTTGGAAATGTGCGTGAAATAGTGGATGGCTTTGCAGCGATGGGATTCCCTAACTGTGGTGGGGCAATAGATGGCACACACATCCCAATTTTGGCCCCAGATCATCTTGTGATGGAGTACATCAATAGGAAGGAATACTTCTCTGTGGTACTGCAGGTGCTTGTGGGTCACCGTGGGTGTTTCCCTGACATCAACACTGGTTGGGTAGGGAAGGCGCATGACACAAGCATCTTCAGGAACACTGGCCAGTACAGAAAGCTGCAAGCTGGGAATTTCTTTCCAGACCAAAAGCTTCCAATGGGGGATGTTGAAATGCCCATAGTGATCCTGGGAGATCCAGCCTACCCCTTACTGCCACTGTTCATGAAGCCTTATACGGGGTAATGTGGCTAGCAGCAAGGAGCATTTCAATAACAGGTTGAGCAGGTGCTGAATGACTGTTAAATGTGCATTTGGCAGATTAAAAGCTCGCTGGCAATGCTTTTATGGGAAGTTAGACTAAATGAGGAAAATATTCCCATGATTATAGCCTCCTGCTGTGTGCTCCATAGTATTTTTGAAGCTAAGGGTGAAAAGTTTCCCTCTGGGTGGCACGCAGAGGCAGATCACCTTGCACCTGGCGATAAACGACTAGATGTCAGGGCTATTAGAGGGGCACAACGGGGGGTCATTTGAATCAGGGAGGCCTTGAGGAGCCATTTTGACAATGAGCAACAATAAGGTGTCTTTATAAACAGCGCTGTGCCATGCTGTGACTGCAAGCCAGTTTGTACTGTGTATCAATGTGAGCTGTGCAGGAGACAAAGATGGCTTATTCTTCACGAATGTCTTTATTAAACAACAAATTTTCACCACACACACAAAAAGCTGGGCTAGTGGGGAGAAAGCAGTGAGGGGCAGCGTGAGCTATGACAGTTGATGACAGCTGGGTGTAAAGTCCAGCTATCATTCTGGAAGCTGTCTGAAGGAGTGGAGTGAAGGGGGCACCAAAATGGGCGGGGACATTGGTAGGACTGTGTGGGTGGAGTTTGGGGAGGGCATGGAAAGCAGTTTTGGATTGGCTGTAAGAGGGGGACGAGCATAAGCATGAATTCAGTCTGCCGCGTTATGAGTGACTTCAGCAGCTCCGTTTGCTCCTCCATGGCTTTGATCCTGTGCTCGTGACCTGCTATCACTCACGCCTGGTTTTCCCTCCTCTCCTGCCTATCAACTTTCTGATTTTCGGACACAGTTTGTCTCCATACCCTTTTTTCTTTTTTCCTGCCTCAGAGGATTGGAGGAGTTCTTGGAACATCTCCTCTTTGCTTCTCCCTGGTCGTTTTCTTATCAGCTGCAGACGCTTGGCAGATGTGGAGGGGTTTTCCCTCAAGACCACATCTGTAGAAGCACAACAAACAATGAACAGAAGCATTATTGGGAGTGCAAGAACAACATCGATTCATTTCTGTAAAATACGCCTCTTTCTCACTGTCGCCTGGCAAGCACCCAGCTCAAACGATCAACCAGGGCATGATGAGTTGTGCCCGGGGGAGAGGGCACTCAATCTGGGAAAAAAATTCTGGGGTGGTTGTCTGGGGCATTGATGCAGGTAGATAGGGACAAAATTTCAAATTGTGCCACCATTTTCTACAGGCAGAGGCCGTAGAAGCTGATATGTCACTCCTGAGAGTAAGCAGGAATGCTAGGATGAATCTCCTCCATGCAAGCAGCTTCAAACCAGGTCTCTATGCTGCTCGCCTGTGTGCCGCTTTGGTCCCTGCACAAGTGATTGCCCATTGGTACAGGGAAGTTTCCTGCAATGGGGAAAGAAACAAAGCAGCTCTGCCAAGGAATCTCCAGCAGAGGATTGATGAGTACCTCCAGGAAAAAGTTTCCTAGAGATTTCTCTGGAGGATTCCCATGAAATCTGTGTGCGCTTTAACACACTTTTCCACTACACTGCCGAGCTGCACAGGGGAATGGGAAGCACATGCAAACAGTTACTTTTGTGCCAGCTGTATAATGCAACAAAGCAAAGGAAGCTGTACCTCATGCAACCGAGCGGCATCAGCTCAAAAAACAAAAAAAATCACTTACCCAAGCTCCCCTCTTCTGCATCCTGCATGCCAGAGCTGGAGGGCTGGGACTGGTTCGAAGCCTCCAGGGTTGAGAAGAGGTCCTGGGTCCCCATGTCAGCAAATGACCCGATCCCCTTCTCCTCATCAACCTCCTCGTCCACAACTTCGTCAGGGTTGAGTCCAGTGTCTGCTATCTCCAGGCCGGCGGAGGTATCCACGGGTCTCTTGGGGATGGAGGTGGGGTTGCCACTGCGGATGGCTTCCAGCTCCTTATAAAAGCAGCAGGCCTTTGGCTCTGCACCAAAACGATAGTTTGACTCCCTAACCTTTTGGTACCCCTGCTGCAGCTCCTTGATTTTCACACAGCACTGCAGCGTGTCCTATTCATAGCTCTTCTCCACCATTAAATGAGAAATTGGACTGTACATATCAAAATTTCTTCGGCTGGAACGGGGCTGGGACTACACAGCCTCCTCTGCCCAAATGCTGATCCCCTCCAGAAGCTCCGGTGTGCTCCAAGCGGGAGAGCATTTGGCCCGTGGAGCTGCCATGGTCAGCTGGGAAGATGAGATGTGATCTCTCCAAGCCAACCAAGCAGAAAGTGGAATTTCAAACATGTCCAGGACTTCAGAGGGGGAGAGGCAGATGGCTGCAGGGCAACAAAGTTCAAACTGAGGGCCAGAGCAATGAGGATGGGCACTGTGGGACACTTCCTGGAGGCCATTTACTGTGACAGAACCAAGCGTGGTGTCTACACTGATGCTTTGTCGCTAAAAAAGTTTGGTGCAAAAAGCGCTACGCCTCTCATCGAGGTGGTTTTATTCTGTGGCAGAATCAGGGGAGTTGTGTCAGTGGGGGGTGGGGGGGACGGGAGGGTGTGTTTGCAACATGCACACCACAACTGTTTTGGCGCAAAAAGCTGAGTTTGGTGGACAAAAGGCTATGGTGTAGACTAGGCCACAGTCTTCGCTACAGCAAAACTCCCATTGAAGTCAATGGGCTCCAGCTACGGACACTGTTCGGGCTATCTTTTGTAAGAGGGGCAGGGCAGGGAAGAGTGGGGAAGGGACAGCAGAGGGAAGTGGACGCTGCACCCTCTCTATGAATGGTGCAGCAGCAGCCTTCTGTGCACCTCAGAGCTCACAGAGGTAGTGTGTCTCCCTGCAGCACACTGCACCCCACAGTTGCCGCTGGGATGGGTGCTTCTGCACTCCAACCCACAATGCAGGGCTATCTACAATCCAGCCCAAGGACATTTTTTACCCTACTGAGGGCTGTGTAAGGACTGCAGAATTTTACCCAAGATCCATAAAAGGAGCCACGTGTATTACCCAGAGGGTAGTGAAAGGCACCAAACCTTAGACCGTGAGACCACAGCCCTAATTAAAGTGGAACTGGAATAAATACTGGCCAACACCAGCTGCGTCACCACGTCCAGCCATACCTGAAATCCTACACGCTCAAGACTGAACAAGGTAGGCAATGCAGAAAAAGTTTAGCATCTTTAGCTGCTTCCAAATGCAGTTGAACTGATACGTGGCAATGGGACTCCCCTCCACAGCAGATAATTCTCTTGAGAAGAGCTCTACCCCATTGAACAGGAACCTATGCCTTTGGGATTGAATAATCCAAGTGCAACAGTGGAAAAAACCCTATTCCCGGGATGAATGGTGACGCCAATGGTGTTTGTGGACTTATAACTTGTTTTTAAATATTAATTCTTGTTAAGGATTGTTTGCATAGAAAACAGGGAGATGTGAAATATGGAGGGATCTATCAAATCTGCGGCTGTGAAAATTGCATCATGGACTGTGAAAGCGGGTCTCCCCTGTGGCATTTTGTCGCCCCTATGAAATATGGTCTTTGGCCACCCTGAAGGCAGAACGGAGAGCAGCGGCTGCTGCCCAGGCACCCAGCTTTAAAGGCAACGCCGTCACCAGCAGCAGCAGCAGCGAAGTAAGGGCGGCATGGTATTGCCACCCTTATTTCTGTGCTGCTGGTGGTGGTGGCATTGCCTTCAAAGCTGGGCGCCTGGCCAGCAGCCTCTATTTTCCAGGCGCCCAGCTCTGAGGGCAGTACCATTACGAACAGCAGCGGAGAAGGGTGGCATAGTATTGCCACCCTTACTTCTGTGAGACAGCTGGCCACGGAGCTGCCTTCAAAGCTGGGAGCCCGGGCAGCAGCTGCTGGTCTCCCGCCACCCCGCTTCAGGCAGCGCCACCAGCAGCAGCAGTGGAAAAGTAAGAGTGGCGATACTGCAACCCCCTCACAGGCTTGTGAGCCCCTGGTGGGTCGGAGCCCCCGGTTTGAGAGACACTGCAGAGAAAGCACACATTTTTTGTGAGCGGCATGGAAAAAGCAAATGTCATAGATATGTTAATTTGCTATTTATGCTGTGACCAACCTGCAAAAAATGTGTGATTTCTCTGAGACTTAAGTAGACTCCTAGAAATATGTTTACTATTTCTTTAAATGGATGCCAAACAAATGGGTTCAGGGAAGAAGGGTTCAGATGAAACTGCAGTGACAAAGAGATGGAGACAGAGAAGCTTTAGGGAAAATACTGTTTTCTTTATTCTAACACATTTCATGTTAGAAAACAGCAATGCTGTCATTTTTCACCACTGTCTCAGGACTTTAATAGCAAGTAACTGTAATTCAGAACTTTCCCCACATTAGTATCACATTCAGTTCCTGTTAGAAATGTACAGCAGGGACGATCAGAGGTCTCTTGAACTTAAATGAAATAGTGAGAAGTACCACAGTTTTTTACAATTGCAGTAAATTGCCCCTACAGTACAGTATCTCTCCCAATCTCTGAGAACAATGAAGTGTAGCAGGGTTTTCTATTGGTGCCCACACAGAACACCACAGAAATCTCTTTTAATGTAAACATTTTGTAAGATGCTGCAGTAGGATCATCATATAGAAAGAAAGTGTGTGTCAGGCAGGGATGGGAATAGGAATTTAAAATACTAATATAAAAAAAACAAACTTTTATTCCAGTCAGAAACCAGTTCACAGTGGGGTTTGGAAGCTTCTGTGCCCCACTGATTTTTCAATCTCCATATATAAATAAAGTGTGCCTCTAAATTAAAACATGGCTAGTTACATAACATTTTTAGAGTATGGAAGACTAACAGCATGTCCAAAGAACATTCAAAGTGCACACAGTGTGTAATCTTGATGTACGTAAACAGCATACATTGTGATTAGGTAACTTTGCCTACTTTTAACTACTCTATATGCTTAGGGTATCTCAGCATGCTTTACAAAAACAGTATTGGTTATTATCTGGACGCACTATGCTCCTGGAGCCTTACAATTCCACCAGACTGGCAGGATGCATTCCAGTGAATAACACTCAGTTCCTATCAATATGAAGCTCCCTTCCTGCATGGCAGGTGGGACTGTAAAGCTCCCATACTGCAACAAAGAATGGTAAGCAAATGTCTCCTGAAATTGACTACAATTATGACCAAATACCACTAAAGTAAAATCAATAAGGACAAGCTTTCCTAGATCCTAGGCACAAAATCACATCTGCCAAATATACATAAAAGTGTATGCCTTCTTTCTGTGTGCAGTTACCATGGGCTACACACACCTATCTGTTAACTGCATGCACAAATGATCATATTAAGATGTTTGAGCATTACATTTCTTTTTGTTTCATACAAGTGCAGTAAATAAATAAATAACTAAGAAAGGCAGTTTTTACATGTGCAAGCCTAAAATATTTGAAAATCTCTCCCCATAGGCTTGAGCTAAAGGATTTCAGCATTTGGCCCAGCCTTAACAGTCAGTTAAACTGTGTATCTTTAAAGCCATTTGTTAGGTAAAGATATGTGATGAATACTCAAGCCCAAAACTAGACAAAATACTCAGTTTTCAAGCTTTTCCTCCAAGAATGGTAGCTAAATCAATTTTAACAAAGCTTTATGAAATAAAAATACATGCTCTTGCACTGAGATATTTTATTTCATGCCATTTTCCAGTCTTAATTTAAAGCAAAAGTTAATGAGTGAGTTTTAAAGTGCTTAAAATGGAGGCTTCTAAAGAAAGTACTGACACATCCTCAGTCAAAATGGTGTTGCCACATACACTCATAGGTAATGGAAAAGTAGAAAACAAAATAAAACAAAGGAAAAATAGGGATCAAATAAAATAGTGGAGAAAAAGTAATGAATTGATAATACTACAGACTATTTTTGTGAGAGATTGCATTGTAATGATTATGTTACATAAATAACATTACTTATAATAAAGGCATAACAGACCGCTTTTGAACAAAATGTAATCCTGCTACACTTCATTAAGTTTCATATTCTCCCTGCAATTTCCCAGCATTAAAAGAAATGTTTTTTCATTGACTCTGCAGGAGCAGACGTACAACAACAAATAGAACGTGGCTGCTCCAACTAGCTTGTTAATTCAATAAAATCAACGCGGTCAGAAAGTTATCAGGCAAACATACTTGAATGCATCCCACTTGTTCATTAAGAGTGGACATTCTGAGAAATTAAACATGTTTAAAGTAAACTAATGGCAAATTAATCAAAAAGCATTAGTTCAGCCAAGCGGCATTATAAGTATTACCATTTTACCTTTTTGGTCTTTAGCTGAATTCTCAAGCATGTAATAATTGTATATAAAGCCTTTAAATATTTATTTGTGTAGGTAGGTTTGAAGGTATTTGCTTATGTGTATTACTTCATACTTATGGGTTGGCTCAGTCCTGCAAGAAGCTGAGCATTCAACTGTCCCTGGCACTGAGGACCTCCCAGAAGGCAATCAACAAGATTGGGCCCTATTTGAGTCACCATTTTCAATTTGACATTTTAAGAAGAGTATGGGCCACCTTTAGCAATCCTTCATCACACTTACTTTAATTGATTTCAATGGGACTACTTTTATAAGTAAGGACCATGTGCATCACTAAGGTTTTACATGATCAAGTCCTAGGTAATGGACTGACAGAAAGACAATCCACTCTGCACATATTACAAACTACAAAGGCATAGGCTTGTGCTACAAATGCTCCAATGTTCATTCTTATATTGAAATAATTATTTCCGAAAGAATTTGGAACAGTTATATTTGCACAGGTATCACAAGCAATAAGAGAATTACATTCTGTGACACCATCTGGGGATTTGGACAGTTGAACCATTTTTTGACTGTATCATGGTTAATCATATTGATGCATTATAAACTGAAAAATTGAAAAAAAAGTTTTAAAAATAAATAAATAGATAAAAGCTTCTGCATTTGGAAACCACAAAAGTAGAGGGAGTATGAAGATCATTCACTTAAAATACTGGTTAAGGAATTCATGTGAGTAAAACTATTGGACTTCTATGTAAGTTTGCCTTATTATACACTAGTCAGCAAAAAAAATGTAAATATTGTAGAGCAGGTAAAAAAAAATGGGACTCTTGAATTAATTTTTTTGGGGGGTCGTGAAAGTTTCATTCCACATTTCCTGTTGAAATGTTTTGAATTTGGACACTTTTCTACTACCTGACTAGAAAATGGAATGAATTTTTCACACAATTTTTTATGATATGTCTGGTTTTGTATACAATTGTCAAAGTTCAAAAATTTTAAACCATCTCTAAAATAGTCACATTTACAATTTTATATTACACTACAGCAAACCATTTTCATACATGCAGGTCTAAATATAGGTCCACCTACCACAAAACACTGTCTCCAAAATCCACATTACAGGAAGGATGTTTGACAGACAAGCACAGAATGGTACCCATCCCTTACTCTTCCTGGATACCATCTTACACATTGAGTTGGTGCTACTGAAGCGGATTGTCCTCCACAAGTAGCCCTATGCTACTGGATGTGAGTAACATATCACAGCCCGGCCCTAGAGCAGCACTCCTTTCCCCACGGAATTCACTGGGTGTGCTGCCTTTCCATTCAAGGGCAGAATGCAAAACTGGTCTAGTGCAGAGTTGGCTAAGTTTCAAAAACACCCTATCTCCCAGTTAAAACCCCTCCTAGCAGGCAAAAGTCTAACTTCTCAGACTTCTCATTCTGACCCCCCTCTGTCTCCAGGGCAGTTCTGGGGCTTGCCTTGGTCCCTGCACTTTGCAAGCAGGCAGAGACCAAGGCTGCCCTTTGCCCTGGCAGACCCCTGCCGGTGCTACCGTCCCGTCCGCTTTCTACCTCGCCTCCCCCAGGCAACGACACAGCCTTGCTCCCGAGACTGTTGCAGCCAAAGAAAAGCCACTTTCCCCGGGAGGGCTCCTAGCTGATCTAACTAGAGGAGCATGTGGAAGCCTTCTCGCCATTGGCTGCCTTTGCACCTTGGATGTCTCCTCCAGCTAAGGGACTGGGCTGCCTGACAACGTGAACGGGGGTGGCAGGAGCAGAGGGAGAAAATCGCTTGTCATTACACAAGCAACAATTCATCTGAATTCCTTTCCTGTTCTTCTCCTTTCGACCAGCCCCCCAGACACCGATCCCCACCATGCCCCTTTCCCTCATCAGAACCCCACACCCCTTTAGCCCCCCATCTCTCCCTCTCTCTCTCACACACACACACACACACACACACACACACACACACACACTTTTCCCCTAACCCAGTGGGGTCTAGTCCATGAGTGGTGCCAGTAGGTGCTATTGCAATACAAATAATAATACATACCCCCACCCTCAGACACACCCTTAAACCCACAGGTCCCCCCCCGCACTCCTCCCTTTAACACCCCCCAGATCCCTTTTTATCTCCTATTGCACCCTCCCCTCCCCACTATGCCTCCTCGCACACACGCTCTATCCCCACCCCCGCCTAGCCAGCCCTTCTCCTCCGAAGATCTTACCTTAACCCCCAACCAAAGTTCAACCTCAGCAGCAGGCACTTACCTCGAGTCGTGCGTGCTGCCGCCGCACTGAATTGCCCCGCACGATCCGAGCTGCCCCCGGCGCTGTGTGGAAGCGGTGCTCAGTCAGGGGTACATACAGACTCCTCCTAGGGGCTGCCCGGCGCGTTCCACCTCTGCTCGTGCAGATCAGCTGTGTGCTATAGAAGCTTCAGCAGCACCCTCAGCCAAGTTACAATGAAATCCTGGCCCCTAGATCACTGGAATCGGATTACACAAACTGCCCTGCTCTCTCCTTGCTTTACACGGGCCACTTTAAACCACAAGGATTTAATACAAGAAACAGGGCTGAAAAGAGCTAAATCTGATCTGGATTGTCTCCAAATGGGCGGGGGTAGAGAGCTTTTTTGGAATGAGAGGTCAGTGTGTTACTTTTTGTTTCCTGAATGGGTTCTCTTTGATTCAATTAAATACTCAGAGGTAAAGAATTAACCAATATAATCAGCACATGTTGGGAAAATGTGGAGCTTTCAAGTAGTTTAGGCACCAAGTTAGCCAGCCTGTAAAGTATCAGATAAATTCCTCTGGATTTTAAGATCCAAAATCCGCCCTCTGAGATCCCATATCATGTCTTTATTCACAATGTTAGTCATTTTACAAAAACTGTCAACCACATAATCTAGGGAAGAGCTAATGTCTGGCTGAAATGAGAACTGCTCATTATTTCATCTTAGTATTTGACAAAGAAGTCTGGAATTATTTAATTAAATCTACACCACATTGGAAACAGTAGAATAAACCCAGCACCTTCTCCAACACTGAACTTCATTCAGAATTATCTCAAGCCAATGCTAATCTTCTCAGAAATGGTTAAAACAGACTCATGCAATTATCTGTTGTCCAGTCAAGGGGAGCTGTCAAAGAAAGATGGTAGCAAAAGCAAACAGAAAGCTGAGATTAATTTGGGAAAGTGAATTATGCCAGGGCTGTCCACGCCTTGTCTAAGCTAAGATTTATGGTGTGATTTTACCCCTTTTATCTCAGCCATTTTTATCATGGATTAAAGCAGTGTGCCTACACTAGACTTCAAAATCTACGCTGGACTTCAAAAACATATTACATGTGTCAACATCACATGTTGAATCTAGTCTAAACAAGGGCTGGATGGCCTGTATTCAGCACAATAAAGCCCAGTTTTCATGGGCAAAATAGTTCATTTTTCAATCTGATTTCCTCAACCGAGTTAGCTTAATTCAATTAAGAGTCTCCTTTACCACCATGTAGACACACTTCAATTGAACCAGTCACACTGAAGCGTAATGATCAACTCAAACACTCTAACAATGCAACCACACTAAAAAAAGAAAGTATGTATTTGGGGGCAGGAGGGTTACCATGTATTAGAGAACACATGATAAAATCCTAGTGTGGACAAGGCAGGTGTAATTTACACATGGGTTAGCAGGTCAAGATAAAAAACCACTGGGAGCCAAGGGTTTACCTAAGCTGGCTAAGGTATGAAAACCTACAAACTGCTGGGTAATATCCTAATGTGAACATTAGCTAACATGGTAAAAAAAAAGACAGCAGGTGCTAAAACTACATGAGTGGAGAAACTCCCCTTATTTGCCCATCTAGACATGTCCTCAGATGCTATTGTGCCTTCCCCATAACCTTTCAATCAAAAAAAAAAAAAAAAAAGTTAGTGGTAAAGCAGTTGCATGCAGTCTGTCAACAACAACAAAAAAGTCCTAAAGTGGCCCAGCAGGAGAAAAAGTCAAATGTCATCTCAAAAAAAGTAACTGGTAACGTACAAAATAAAACAAGTGAAGCAAAAGGGACTGCTTGCAACTGCTTTACCACTAACTTTTTTTTTTTTTTTGGCTTTTTCTTTGCAACTTTTGAGACGTAACCTTTGACTTTGCTTTTAAAGGTACCGTGTTAGACTGAACTAACTTTTTTGCCCTACTTTTAGTAATTGGTTTTGCAAGTTGATTTATCTCCATTGGTTTTACCATACCAATGGGGATAGGATGCTTTATTGTTTTTTGGCTTTTTTTAAAAACCAAAAGAAACCAAACCAAACCAAAACAAAAAACTTTTTAATCCCTCTGACTCTGCCTTGATTGATGAATTAAGTGTGATTTCTTTAATTGCTTTGGCTCAGTCAAGTTAGTTTAACAGGATTGACAAACCTCTTTGATCAACATGAGCATTAAGGGTATGACCATGCTGCATGGGGGAGGAAGCCTCCCAGCCCAGCTCCACAAACTCACACTAGTGCTCTAGAAATAACCATGTAGATGTTGTGGCCAGGGCTGGAGCTTGGGCTGTGAAGTCTGGGGTGGGAGGGCAGGTGGAAGGACTTGAGAGCCCAAGCCATAAGGTCAAAGCAACATCCTACACAGCTATTTTTATGGTGCTAATGCAAGTCTGTGAACCTGAGCTGGGAGGCTCATTCCACATGCAGTGTAGACGTACTCTAAGAGGACTTTTCAGTTAATTCGATCTAGTGAATACAATTTAAAACATCCTTTTTGCCCATCAAGACAGAGCCTATAGACAACCTTTAAACTTACCTCTTACTTAACTTACTTAACAGTAACTTCAGACTTTCCTTTAACTCACTCTTCGTTTACTTCAGTATATGGAAAAAAATGACCAACTATTTTACTCAATAGGATTCAGGTACTGTTAAGAACCTGTGCTGATTAACTAATAGTAATTTCTCCATGTATGACTCTCAGGTTCACCTTTTTCTGTGTCTGCTTGCAATTAAATGTAATTAAATGTTCATTTTGATGTATTCTGCTCAAAGATCAAGGGTGGAATATCAATGTATTTTTCTTTAGGATGCATTTTTAAACTGCGCCATCAGCACTTAGTGCATAAGGATATGTCCACTTTTTTGCATTTCCTTTAACTGTAATAAATAAATAATAGAACATTGCCCATTTGAGGATGCTTCCTTATTTCAGTGTGCATGGATGAGGTGTTACCATGATATTCAGAGATTTATGTATTATAAGTGTACATTTATGAGTTGGACCGCTAGTATTGGTTCTGAATGCTTACACTTGACTCAGACACCACTTAACCCCAATGGGAAGACTCCCATACACTTCAATGGGCTTTGGACCTTAGAGTCAAACTTTTGGAATATGATGTTCAAATGTAAGCAGCCTTTTATTTATCTAAAGAAGATAAACTGAGTGGCATGCTGAATACTGCATGGGGATTTTTCAGATAAAATCTGGGCCCTCTCTGTTCTAAATGGACATTTAAAAGCGCCTGGCACTTTCTATAGGAATATGGGCAAAGGAGGGCCAACATTTCCCCTCCTCACATGCTGTTCAATGTTCTGAGTGCTATTTGGTAGCTGATAAGTCTGGCTGATTGTCAGTGATGCTGGATGTAGTTTACAGAAAGGAAGTGCAAAGCTCCCATTGCCTTAAGTGGTGCAGAATCAGGACCTAGGAAAAAAGCTAAGTTATGTATTTCTTACACTGCTTCTTCAGAGTAAGAGCCAAATTCTGATCCCCACACCCAATTCAAGTAACTGCAGTAGGTGCTGGGGAGGTGTGCAGCAGGAGAGGTTCTTCTCCCTAGGTCCTGGAGCTACTCTGCAGGGATACTGCAATCCAATGGTGACAGTAGCCTATTTGTCTTGCAGCCCTCACAACACACGTCCTCCCTTCAGCTGAACCCTCCATCTAGGCCTGCAGGAAGCTCCTGTGGGCTGTGGCTCTGCATTGCACAGGGAGTGCTACTTGCAGACCTCTTCCCTTGTACTGTGGAATCACCCCAATTCTACCTCCATGCGGTGCTCACGTCAAGACTGGATTTGTCCCAAGCACAGAACTGATGGGGACTCATTTTAAAAATATATAATACAATTGTTATATTTTTGGGTGAGGTTCACCTTCTTCTGGTTTCTGATCTTAAACTAAAACCCTGTAATGTTATCTTAGCATTAAAAGTCTTCCCGCACAGGGAAATCATGCGAGTAAATATAATGTGTATTGTGATGAACACTTGATTGCAGGTAGAGATGGTCTTTTTAGACTGGTCTGCAGCTCAACGGACACACATTCTATTCCTGGCTCTACCACACACTTACTGTGTTTCTTTCAACAAGTCATTTAGGCAGTGCCCCCACTGGCCTTTATCCTCAATGGAGACAGTAATGGTGGTGATCTCGACCAGCTGCTGGCATTTCATTTGTGTTGACAAGACTTCATACAATGGTACTTTCCTACCTTTCAGAGCTACTGTAAGGCTACATTCAAATTTGAAAGTGGAAAAACATATACATAAATAAATATATAAGTAACTAAATAAAGCAACAGCATTGCAGGGATTGGGAATACCTGGACACTTTGTAAGTTACAGTGTGCTGCGCTGGCAAATGACAAATTAACCGTGATAAACAAATCACATAACTTGTTTACGTCATGTTTAATTTTCACGTGGCTATAATGGCCAGTAATAGTGTGGGCTGAGATATGACAGGCGAGATTAATACTTCATTCAGTCATTCGGAAACTAGAAAAATTCTCTGTGCTAATAAGAACATTGCAGGATCTTGTCCTACATTCATGTCTTTCTGACAGGTTTCCTTTGTTAATCATGGACATTTTTTTGCCCACACACATTTCACCTGTTGCTGTGTGAGAAATAATACATTGAGATGTTACATGAAATGGTTTGACAAACAATAATGGAAATGTAATTCACCTGTAATTATTTCGATCCCAGCACTGCTCCACTGCTCTCTTTCTCTCTTTGTGTCTATTGAACTTCTAATAACATTTTCTGTTCATATCAAAATATCAAAGGAACACATTCATTTACCTGGAATACCTGCCTGAGTAGACATGCATTTTCTGACACAATTTTTTGGCTCTTGTTTAGGTTTCTGTCCACTTGCCTGCATCTCCAAAAGAGCTAACTGTTACAGTCTTTTAGATCAGGTAGACTAAATATAGGTAGATCAATTTTTAATATTAGCTTAACAAAAAGATCTATTTCCCTTCAGTAATTACCAGATTCCCCACTTTAAAATTGGAAATGAGAAAGCACAGAAATGATCTCACTCTTTTTACTCTGTGCTAGTTGGAAGAACCAAAAGCCTTAAAGGGAAAAGCCTCTAGGCATTGTCTACACTGGGAAAATGCTTTATGTTAAAAACTGTGTTAACTATTAGATGTGATTTTGCCCTTATTGTGGACAAGGACAACCATGCTTAGTAATGTGCTAGCTGGTTGTTGTCAATCTCAGGTCCTCACTCTGAAATCCACTGAATGAATTCCCTCCAGAATTAACCATGAGTACATGGCCATCTAACATGCTTCTAAAAATGATTTGTTCCTGTCTGCATTAAGTGCTGCATCTTTAACAACCACCTATGTAAAACATATCGACTAACACATTTTCTAACATCGAACATTTCCCCCAGTTTAGAGACAGCCTTACTCCTGTCAATAAGGGCTTACGAGATCAGGCCCAACATCACTGAGCAGAGATTTGTGGAGAGAGATGTTCCATTCTGAACTCACTGTTGCACTTTCCTTGGATACTTAAGGCCTGATTGGGTGAAGTGCTGAATACCTCCTTTGAAGTAAGGTCAAGAGTTGTTCTTCTCATTTCAAGACTGGCCTCTTAAAGAACAATTCTAGTTCATGGGTTTCCCAACCAGTCAACCACAGGTTAAAGACTTGGGCTTTTTCACTCTTGATAGAGCCCATTTCCATGATCAGGCTGAGGGGTTACTTTGTACTGTTGAGGGCTGGCAGCCCCTGGGGCACTGCCGCTGCTTTTTGCTCTTTCTTTAGGGCAGACTGTGACATGGCTTGGCATGCCCTTCCAGAGACCTGGAACTTGTAGTTTATACTGTATAAGAAATAACACAAGACCAGTTTCTGCCTGGCTCTTACAGAGTGTGGGGGAGAGTGCAAAGACCTGTCTCCCTTCACCTGGCCTTTATAAACATGAGACAAAATTGCAGTTCCACTGCTGAGGACAAAAAAGGCCTGCTCCTTCCCTACTTCCTAGTGGTTGAACAGTACCCAATGGGGGGGGGGGGGACGAGGGGAAGCCATGGCCCTCTCCCCACTCTACACCAGTTCACAAAGCTGATGGTGAAGTACAACATTCACTTCATTTTACAGATGGGGAAACTGAGGCTCTTGAACTCCCTAGCTCTCTGGTTTTCCAGCTGTAAAATACTGATAACACTCATTACCAACCTTCCTCTGAGAAGTACCATCAACTGGCCCTCTGACACAGGGCAAAGCTGCCGCTCTCAATTAGGGAGGAGGTGTACAAGACAGATAATCTCACAATGAACATTCGGAGACTAGCTAGCAGACTGCCACCCATTAAGAAAAGTGCTACATTTCAAGTGAAGGGGGATCATACAAAATGAATTGGCAAAAGAAATGGCATATTGTTTCATTAACAACCTTTGCACTCAACTCTGGAGAAGCAAAGCAAAAAGGGATGGGGAAACATATGTCAGATTCACCCTTCTCTATACTACATCTCAGCATTTAACCAGCACCAACTAAAATCCAGGGTGATGGTGCCATCTAGTGGTACACACAGCAGGAGCTCTGAATATCAGCCATATCACTGTATACTACAGTTACCAACCCCTTAGGAATGGAGGTTGTTCACAACTCTGAAATGTTCGTAATTCTGAACAAAACATTATGATCATTCTTTCAAAAGTTTACAACTGAACATTGTCTTAATACAGCTTTGAAACTTTACTATGCAGAAGAAAAATGCTGCTTTTAAACATCTAAATTTAAATGAAAAAAGCACAGAAACAGCTTCCTTTCCTTGTCAAATCTTGTTTTAAACTTTCTCTTTATTTTTCAGTAGTTTACATTTAAATCAGTACTGTACTTTATTTGCCCTTTTTTTTTTTTGGTTTCTGCTGCTGCCTGATTGCATACTTCTGGTTTCAGATGAGATGTGGTTGACCAGTCAGTTTGTAACGTTAGTGTTAGTAATTCTGAAGTTCTATTGTACGTGTGAAAGAGGAGGAGAAAGAAGACGGTTTGAGGTGTCATAGTTCCATCCATGGAAAAAACGTTATATAAACCTAGAGCTAGTAGGTCAGCGTGAATGAATGTTTCCATTTGTATCAACAATTTTTAACCCAGTTTTTCCACTACACAAATATGTAAGTGAAAGATTCTATCTTTTCATTGGTGCACACAGATCCATCTTTGTAATTTTTTTGAGGGCCTGAAAATCATGAGACATTAATCTTCTTTCAAAGACATCCCCCCTTCTTTCAAACTTTGATAAAAGACAACTTGCATTGCTCCCATCTGGGTCTGTGTAAGTCATCATGCAGAATTCTTGGATAACAAGTACCTCACTGTCTACCTATCTGAAGCCTAAAGTTTTCCCTTGCTGAAGAACGTACAGTGTTATAACGCTAAACCATGTCTCTTTGGTATCCCATCTTGTCTCTCTTTCTGGTATGTGAGCTATATCTTCTAGCTGCTGTAAGAACATGTATTGCATGCAGGAAATGGATGGATCTGGAAACTGCTAACTGAGACAACTCCTTTCATTGATAGGTTACTGGTTCAAGCCTGAATAGGTTGTTATGGACTGAAGAGCATTTCTTTCTGGTGATTGTTTATTGTGCTTTATAAAAAAGAGTGGGTAGATCTCAGTCAATTTCCTACTGGGCAAGCATCCAGATCACTAAACTGACCATCACATCTGGCAATTTTGTTGGCAGGCTAAGCAGAAAAGTCAAGGACTGAATAGGAACAGAAACTAAACTAGTCTCTTTCTTTCAAAAGGCAGGCTGAGGCAAAATGAGCAGGCTGGCGAATGGGAAGCTAGCTCTTCCCTACTTGTTTTGTGGATAAAGGGGCTTCAGCCTCTGGATCTATCTCCAACACTAACATAAGAATTCCCATATTGGGTCAGACCAATAGTCCATCCAGCCCAGTATCCTGTCTTCTGACAGTGACCACTGCCAGGTGCTTCAGGGGGAATGAACAGAGTAGGCAGTCATTGAATGATTCCTTCTGTCATCCACTCCCAGCTTCTGGCAAACAGAGGCAAGGGCCACTCAGATCATGGGGTTGCATCCCTAACCATCTTGGGTAATAGCCATTGATGGACCTATCCTCCATAAACTTATCTAACTCTTTTTTGAACCCTATTGCAATTTTGGCCTTCACAACCTCCCCTGGCAACGAGCTCCACAGGCTAGCTGTGCACTGTGTGAAGAAATACTTCCTTTTGTTTGTTTTAAACCTGCTGCCTATTAATTTTATTGGGTGACCCCTGGTTCTTGTGTGACATGAAGGACTAAACAACATTTCCTTGTTCACTTTCTCCACACCAGTCATGATTTTATAGACTTCTACCATGTCCTGTTAGTTGTCTCTTTTCTAAGCTGAAAAGTTCCAGTCTTATTCACTTTACTACTTATAAAGTCACTTCTTAGTATAATGTCCTCACACAACTACCCCATCCCACCACACTCTGTGATGTCAGGAGGCATTCATCTTGCCCCAGCCTAGTAAAAGGATCTAATAACTAAAGATGTGAGGTTGATAGACTACAGGGAAAAGGCATGTGAAGTGTAAATAGAATAAATACTTTAAAAATGTCTCCACCACTATTGTAAGAGATATAGCTTTTAGATTTGTCCAGGAAACTACAATCTTTTTGGCTATCTACTATATAACATACATTTTGTTGAGAAGATTACTTCTCAACCACCTAGTAATAAAGCGGAGATGTTAAATAAATAATGCTATAGATTCAAAAAGCCTGCCTGGAAAAAGGTGAATAATGCTTGCTGAAAGAAAGAAAAGAAAAGAAAGATCAACTTACATTTATGCTTCTTCTCCCAGATCAAAGTCCAAGTCACTCAAAAGGATCCTCCTTGGAGAAGTGGCAACTTTTCAAACATGGTTCCAGATCTGACAATGGAGGAAAATCATGGTAGAACAGCACAGGCATCAATGGACGGCCATGCATTCCTGCCTATCTGAAAACGAGGAATGTAGTCTATCAAGTGAGATGATGTGAATATCTGGCTCCCGAGGTCCTCACAAAGAAGAAACTTTAGCCTCCCCAGCATAGTCCCTTCCTTCTCAAACCTTAAAAAGGCTGATCATGCATTGCAGAGTTCTCCATGCTGCGCCAGGGTAGACAGAAATGTCTGCTGGAGAGAGGATGAGAGTTATTTCCAGTGCTGGAAAGGACAGAGGTATCATTTAAATCTGCAGAAGGCGGCACAGATAAAAAAGGAAATGATGCAGAAACACAGAGATCAAGGCAAGAATCTTCATCTCTCATAGAATCATAGATGATTAGGGTTGGAAGGGACCTCAGGAGATCATCTAGTCCAGAGGTTTTCAACTGGGGGTATGCGTACCTCTGGGGGTACTTCAGAGTATCGTAGGGGGTATGCAAGAGGACTCAGAAGTGCAAAAGTAAAAAAAAAAAATAGAAAATGGTCTTGAATGTATTATCTCTACAACACAAACACATGTAAAACATTTTTTCTTTAGCAATTGTTATCTATCAAAACTTTAAATTATAACTGATGGATGCTTAATTTCAATTGCATGGATTTACACCTATATATACAAACATATGCATTTAGTTGACTATACTAAAATAATTTACACATGCATTATTTCGATCATGCGGGTTTCAATTCCAATGGATGCAACAGTATAGTGTTTGGCTGAAGAGTGTTGTTTGACAGAGTACATTCATTTCAGATTAAGCCCTGTATCATTTCTTAAGTCAAAAATGGATAAATTTCTTAATTGCAAAAGAAAAGCACAGGAAGGAAACACAAAACAGTCTACAGAAAGTGCAAAGCGGCAAAAAGTTCATTAGGTACAGTGATGATTACTTGCAGTTTGGATCATGAAGATAAACCAAAACCCAAGTGTGTAATTTGTTTGGAAGAGCTCTCCAATGAATGTATGAAAAAACAGGGTTACTTACCAGTAACTGTTGTTCTTCGAGATGTGTTGCTCATATCCATTCCAGTATAGGTGTGTGCGCGCCCCGTGCACAGATCCCCGAAACTTTTTTCCCTTAGCTATCCCTGTAGGGTCAGCTCCAGCACCCCCTGGAGTACCGCGCTCATGCCGTGGTACATAGGGCGCTGCTGACCCTGCAGCCCCTCAGTCCCTTCTTTCTGCCGACTCTGACAGTGGGACGGAGGGTGGGTTTAGAATGGATATGAGCAACACATCTTGAAGAACAACAGTTACTGGTAAGTAACCTTGTTTTCTATCTTCGAGTGATTGCTCATATCCATTCCAGTATAGGTAATTAAATAGCCATACCTTGGAGGTGGGTAGGAGTCAGCGTTGAGCTACTCTCGCCAGTACCGCTCTGCCGAATCCTGCGTCCTCTCTCGCCTGCTGCACGATGGTGTAGTGGGACGTGAAGGTGTGGACCGACGACTAGGTCGCTGCTCTGCAGATGTCCTGCAGGGGCACTCCTCCCAGGAAGGCCACCGATGAGGTCTGGGCTCTGGTTGAGTGCCCTGTCACAGCTCCTGGAAGTGGCACCTTCACCCGCTCGTAGCAGGTCTTGATGCAGATGGTGATCCAGGTGGAGATGCGCTGGGTGGAGACAGGTGAACCCTTCATCCGGTCCGCTACCGCCACGAACAGCTGCTTCGACTTCCGGAATGGCCTGGTCCGCTCGATGTAGAAGGCCAGGGCTCATCTGACATCCAGCAGGTGCCATCTCCGCTCCTCCTCCGAACTGTGTGGTTTTGGAAAAAACACAGGGAGGAAGATATTCTGGTTATAGTGGAACTGAGACACCACCTTAGGTAAGAAGGCTGGGTGGGGCCTCAGTTGGACTTTATCTTTATAGAAGACCGTGTAGGGGGGCTCTGATGTTAAAGCTCTGAGTTCAGAGACCCTCCTAGCCGATGTAATGGCCACGAGGAAGGCTACCTTCCAGGACAGGACGAGCAGCAGGCATGTCGCCATGGGCTTGAAGGGGGGTCCTGTTAACATGGCGAGGACCAGATTTAGATCCCAGGGAGGCACCAGGTCACGGACCTGGGGATACAGCCTCTCCACCCCTTTGAGAAACTTAACTGACATGGGGTGGGAGAACAGTGAACGCCCCTCCATCGGCTGGTGGAAGACCGAGATAGCTGCCAGGTGCACTTTCAGGGATGCCAGTGCTAGGCCCTGGAGCTTTAGGTGGAGTAGGTACTCCAATATTGCCTGTATGGGCAAGCTGGACATTGGGACACTCCGGGATTCTACCCAACAAGTAAAACGCTTCCACTTGGCCCGGTACATGACCTGGGTGGAAGGTTTTCTGCTGCCCAGCAGAATATGTTGGACCTGAGCCGAGCAGGCTCTCTCTCCTTCCATCAGCCACAGAGTCTCCATGCCGTCAGGTGGAGGGAGTCCAAGTCCGGGTGCAGCAGGCGACCCTGGTCCTGTGAGAGCAGGTCGTAGCGCCTCGGAAGTGGGAGCGGCGTGTCGATTGACAGGTCGAGCAGCATACTGTACCAATGCTGTCGTGGCCACGCTGGCGCAATCAGTATCATATCCGCTCTGTCCCTCTTGATTTTCAAGAGGACCTTGGGCAGGAGCGGGATGGGGGAAACGCATACAGGAGGGGCCCCGTCCAGTCTAGAAGGAACGCATCGGAAAGGGAGCCCGGCTCGCGACCTCGGAGCGAGCAGAACCTCGGGCACTTCCTGTTCCAGGACAACGCGAACAGGTCCAGTTGGGGAACCCCCCACTTCTGGAAGATTAAAGTCACCACCTCCGGGTGCAGTGACCAGTCGTGTAGGGGTAAGAACGACCTGCTGAGGCGGTGTGCCTCGTCGTTCCTGACCCCCGGGAGGTGAGAGGCAGAGATGTGAAAATCGGGCCTCACGGCAAAATCCCAAAGACGAATGGCTTCTTGGCAAAGGGTCGATGAGCGTGCTCCCCCTTGTCTGTTGATATAAAACATGGCCGTCATATTGTCTGTAAGGACCTGAATTGTCCTGCCCCTCAGGAAGTTGATGAAGACTTTGCAGGCCAAGCGGACTGCTCTGAGCTCTCTGACGTTTATATGGAGAGCTTTCTTGTGTATTGACCATAGCCCCTGGGTGCTCAGGTTTCTGCTGATGTGGGCTCCCCACCCATCGTCCGAGGCGTCTGTTATTAACATCACTGAGGGAGCCAGGTCCCTGAAGGGAACACCTCTCAGCACCTCCCCTGGGTCCTTCCACCAATCCAGGGAGGACAATACCTGGGCAGGGACCGTCACTACCTTGTTTAGCTGGTGCCTGGCCGGTACATACACTGAGGCCAGCCACCCTTGGAGAGGCCTTAACTTGAGGTGAGCCAGCCTCACCACATAAGTGCATGCAGCCATATGTCCCAACAGCTGAAGGCAATGCCTGGCTGTCGTGGGGGACCTGTGGAGATCGTTGATTATGGCGGTCATGGTCTTGAACCGGGTCTGAGGAAGGAAGGCTCTGGCCTCTCGTGCATCTAATATGGCCCCTATAAACTCTATGCGCTGCACCAGGGTGAGAGTAGACTTCTGCTCGTTGATGAGCAACCTCAGTCTGGTACATGTGGCGCAGGTAAGGGCCAGGCTGTCCTTGACATGGGCCCTGGACTTCCCTGGATCAGCCAATCGTCCAGGTAGGGGAAAATCTGGATCCCTTTGCGGCGCAGGTGGTCCGCTACCACTGCCATGCATTTTGTGAACACCCTTGGCGCGGATGAGAGGCCAAATGGCAGGGCAGAAAACTGGTAGTGGAATCCAGCTACCATAAACCTTAAAAACGTCCTGTGGTCTGGAAGGATGGTTATATGAAAATATGCATCCTTCAGGTCGAGGGCGGCATACCAGTCCCCTGGATCTAGGGTGGGAATGATGGAGGCTAGGGAAACCATATGGAATCTGGTTCGCCTGATAAACTTGTTCAGGCGGCATAGGTCCAGGATTGGCCTCAGGCCCCCCTTGGCCTTGGGGATTAGAAAGTACCGAGAGTAGAATCCCCTTCCCTGTTCCTGTATAGGAATCTCCTCTATTGCACCTAGCATGAGGAGGGAATTGACCTCTTGTATGAGGAGTTGCTCATGAGAGGGGTCCCTGAAGAGGGACTGGGTTGGGGGAAAATGTGGGGGGAAAGCCGTGAGCTGTAATGCATAGCCCCTGCGAACTATGCCGAGGACCCATTGGTCGGTGGTGATGGATTCCCATTCGGCTAGGTATGGCCAAAGTCTGTGGTAAAAGGGTTTGGACTGATCCGGGGGGGGGAAGAAGTGCTGCCCTCGTGCACCCCGTCAAAACTTCTTATGGGGTACATTGCCCTTCTTAGGGCCTTGTTGTGACCCCTGATGGGGTCCCTGCCGGTCGCGGTGGTTAGGCGCCCGGTACCTTTCCCTACTCTTCCTGGGATGAGTAGGTCTAGGGGGCAGCCTCAGTGGAGGTTGCTGCTGCCTCTGTGCCTGGGGCCGGTTCTGGCGCCTCGAGGCCTGAGGTGTATAAAGTCCAAGGGATCTCAGGGTGGCCCATGAGTCCTTTAAAGCGTGCAGCTTTTCATCGGTCCTCTCAGAAAAGAGGCTGGAAGCTTTTGATACTGTCTCACACAGTATTCTTATCAGCAAGTTAAAGAAGTATGGGTTGGATGAATGGACTATAAAATGGATAGAGAACTGGCTAGAGCAGGGGTGGGGAACCTCCGGCCCGCGGGCCGGATCCGGCCCGCGAAAGAATTTGATCCCGCCCACGGGCGGGTGGGCGGGAAGTGCGCGCCGCCGAAACCCTGCCGCCGTCTGCCCATTTTCGGCGGCGGCGGGAGCTCGGAGGTGGTTACTGTCCCACGGCACCCCACGGACACTGTAAAACGGCGCCGCCGAAAAGACGGAAACGGCGGCGGCATTTCGGCGGCGGGGGGTGGAGTCGGCGGCGGCGCGGTTCCGTGGGGGGGGTCGGGCAGTTCCCGCGGCCGAAACCCTGCCGCCGTTTGCGCCTTTTCGGCGGCGGCGGGGGGAATTCGGCGGCAGAATCGGCGACATGGCCCGCGAATGGAGGCAGCAATATCAAAATGGCCCTTGGCAGGGAAAAGGTTCCCCACCCCTGGGCTAGAGCATAGGGCTCAACGAGTAGTGATCAATGGCTCCATGTCTAGCTGGCAACCGGTCATAAGCGGAGTTCCCCAGGGGTCGGTCCTGGGGCCGGTTTTGTTCAACATCTTTATTAATGATCTGGAGGATGGGGTAGATTGCACCCTCAGCAAGTTTGCGGACAACACTAAGCTGGGGGGAGTGGTAGATACCCTGCAAGGTAGGGATAGGATACAGAGTGACCTAAACAAACTGGAGGATTGGGCCAAAAGAAATCTAATGAGGTTCAAAAAAGAAAAGTGCAGAGTCCTCCACTTAGGAAGGAAGAATCCCATGCACAGCTATAGACTGGGGACCGACGAGCTGGGCAGCAGCTCTGCAGAAAAGGATCTGGGGGTAACGGTGGATAAAAAGCTGGATATGAGTCAGCAGTGTGCCCTGGTTGTTAAGAAGGCTAATGGCATATTGGGCTGCATTAGGAGGGGCATTGCCAGCAGGTCACGGGAAGTGATTATTCCCCTCTATTCGGCATTGGTGAGGCCGCATTTAGAATATTGTGTCCAGTTTTGGGCCCCCCACTACAAAAAGGATGTGGACAAGTTGGAGAGAGTGCAGCGGAGGGCAACCAAAATGATTAGGGGGCTGGAGCACAGGACTTATGAGGAGAGACTGAGGGAACTGGGCTTGTTTAGTCTGCAAAAGAGAAGAGTGAGGGGGGATTTGATAGCGGCCTTTAACTACCTGAAAGGGGGTTCCAGGGAGGAGGGGGCTAGGCTGTTCTCGGTGGTGGCAGATGACAGAACAAGGAGCAACGGTCTCAAGTTGCAGGGCGGAGGTCTAGGCTGGACATTAGGAAAAAGTTTTTTACTAGGAGGGTGGTGAAGCACTGGAATGGGTTACCTAGGGAGGTGGTGGAATCTCCATCCTTAGAGGTTTTTAAGCTGAGGCTTGACAAAGCCCTGGTTGGGATGATATAGCTGAGGTTAGTCCTGCTTTGAGCAGGGGGTTGGACTAGATGGCCTCCTGAGGTCCCTTCCAACTCTAATATTCTGTGATTCTATGAATAGTCAAAGGGAAGGTCCTGAATGGATTGTTGGACCTCCTGGGACAAACCTGAGGCTTGGAGCCAGGAGCAGCGGCGCATGACGATGGCCGAAGCGATCGCCCTGCTGGCTGTATCCGCTGCATCACTGGTGGACTGCAGAGCCACCCTAGCTACCCGTGGTAAAGTCTGTGGCCTGGTCCAGGGGCAGCCCCGAGGAGAACCTCTGTAGCGAGGACCAGAGGTTCAAATTGTATTTACCCATGAGGACCTGATGATTCGCTACCCTCAGTTGTAGGGCCGCAGTGGAATACATCTTGCGCCCAAAAAGGTCCAGCTTTTTGCTGTCCTTGTCTTTAGGGGTGTTACCCTGGCCAACCTGGCGGTCCTGCTGGTTCACTGCACCCACTATGAGTGAACCTGGAGCGGGATGAGTATATAGGAATTCAAACCCCTCCTTTGGAACATAGTACTTCCTCTCAGCCCCCTTCGAAGTGGGAGCTACTGAAGAGGGAGTTTGCCAGAGGGTTTTTGTGATTTTCATGACCCTCTCATGAACAGGCAGGGCCAGGCGTGATGGGCCTGCTGTGTCTGAAACACCAAATAGAGGATCCTCCTCCGACATCTCCTTAATCTCCAGACCGAGATTATCAGCCACCCTCCTCAGAAGGTCCTGGTGGCCCTTGAAATCAAAGAGGGGGACCTAGTGTCTCTGGCCGCCGCCTTATCTGGAGAGGAGGAGGAGGATTGAAGAATGGGTCCTGTGGAAGGCCCTTCCTCTGGGTCAGACCCCTCCTCAGAGGGGTGACCCTCCTGTGGGTCTGTTGTGGGGGGCATTGGTGGGGCCACCGAGGTATAAGCAGAGGTGGTCCCCGGCCCCATCTGAGTACCCCACGGTCCCCAATATGGCCATTGCCAGGGGCCTTGGGGCCATGCAGGTGCCGGTGCAGGAGCCTGTTGAGTTAGCTCCATCCTTCCCCCTTTAGAGCCCGAGCCACTCAACCTGTGCTTATGGGCTCTGGAAGGGGAGCGGCTCCTAGAGGAGGAGGACCTTCGGTGCCGACATCTGCGGTGCCGGTGAGGGGAGGAGCTGCTGGAAAAGCTGTAGCTGTCACAACCTCTCCCTCTAGACGACTTGCGGTGGTACTTCCCAGACCTAGATCGGGAACAGTGATGTCGGCGACGTCGCGATGTGGATCTGGAGTGCGACGTCGGTGCCATGGCGCTCGATGCCGAGACGGACGGTGCCGCGGCGCTCGGTGCCGAGACGGAGGCGGTGCAAGCGGTGCCAGCGGTGCCGGGGCTCTCGGTACCGACACAAGTCTCAGTGCCGAAGAAGGCAGACTGGTCTGCGTCAAGGCAGTCGGTGCTGGGGAACGATGTTTAGCCGGGCTCCGCACCGGAGTGCCAAAGCCCATACTCAGGTCCCCACTCGAGGTGGAACTGTATCGCCTTTGCCTCGAGCGTTTTTCCCTGGACCGCCCTTGGTGCCGTGGTGCAGGGGAGCTCGACGACTGGGAGTCGGAGCTGGGAGGGGAGCCCGCACTCTCTACCCTCCCTGGCCGTCTGGGGGGAGACCTCGACTCCTGTCTCCTCCACCCACCGGGGTAACCCAACGCGGGTTTACCTCGAGACACAGGTCCCGGAACCCTCGGCCGAGGGGGGGACGGAGGCGTAGTCAGGCCCATGAGGGAGCGTGCCGCAGCGAAAGCCTCCGGTGTCGACGGCCTTTGCAGAGGCGCTCCCCCACCCCCAGGAGTCGGGGGAGGCTCTCTGCGAGGAGGTGCCGGTGCCAGAGTACTCTCCACGGCACATGGCTGGGGCATCTCCTGTTGGACCCCCTGCTTTCCCGGTAGCAGGGGGGAGTCCATGTGTGCGGCCTCGCGCCGCTTTTTCTTCTTCCGTGCCGATGTACTCGGTGCCGGTGATGTCGGTGGCGATGTCAGTGCCGGCGGAGCGCTCCGCACCGAGGAAATGCTTGGTGCCGCCGGGGAGCGCGACGGTTCGGAGTCCGGCTGAAGCGCGGACTCCATGAGGATCGCCTTTAACCGGGCGTCCCTCTCCTTTTGGGTCCTCGGTTTAAAGGACCTGCAAATCTTATATTTTTCTTTCCTGTGTTGCTCTCCGAGGCATCGGAGGCAACGATCATGAGGGTCGCTCACAAGAAAGGCTTTTGCACATTGAGTGCAGGCTTTAAAGCCTGTGGAGCCAGGCATGGCTCCGCTCTAGCCCCTAAGGGCACTAACTACCTTTTAACTAACTGCTAACTATTCTATTCAAAAACAACAAACTCTAACAATAAAGGCTAACACTAAGGGATGCTACTTGCGTTTGAATGCAAGAGGCAGACGTCCCGTGTGACCGTCACAGGCGGAAAAGAGGAACTGAGGGGCCGCAGGGTCAGCAGCGCCCTATGTACCACGGCATGAGCGCGGTACTCCAGGGGGCGCCGGAGCTGACACTACGGGGCTAGCTAAGGGAAAAAAGTTCCAGGGATCTGTGCACGGGGCGCGCACACACCTATACTGGAATGGATATGAGCAATCACTCGAAGATAGAAACGAGGTTACTTAGCAGATCCCGTAGGGCCGGCTCCGGAGCCCCCTGGAGTCCTGCGCACATGCCGCAGTATATGAGGCGCTGCCGGCCCTACGCTCCCTCAGTCCCTTCTTTCTGCCAACTCCGGCAGTGGGGACGGGGTGAGTTGTGGAATGGACATGAGCAACACTTCTCGAAGAACATCAGCTACTGGTAAGAAACCTTGTTTTCTTCTTCGAGTGATTGCTCATGTCCATTGCACTAGAGGTGACTAACAAGCAGTACCTTGGAGGTGGGCCAGAGTTAGCGGTGAGCTGCCTGCAGCCCAGCTCTGCTGAAGCCTGCATCTTCCTGCGTCCGTTGGACAGAGGCGTGGTGGGACGTGAAGGTCTGCACCGCCAGCCTGGCAGCTGCTCTGCAGATGGCCTGCTCTGGCACTTCTGCTAGGAAGACTGTAGATGGAGCTTGAGCTCTGTTAAGTGAGCTGTGGTGGCGCCCAGAAATGGCACCTTCACCTGCTCGTAGCCGAACGCGATGCAGGAAGTTATTCACAAGGAAAATTTCCAGTCGGCTGCTGCAACAAAGAGCTGCATCGCTCTCTGGAACGGCCTCGTACATCTAAAGCCAGGGCCCCTCTCACATTTTTAACGAGTGCCACCTTCTCTTCTCCTCTGAACCGTGTGGTTCGGGGAAAACATAGAGAGAATATATGTTGGTTACAATGAATCTGGGAAACCACCTTGGGCAGGGAGGTCTGGTGCAGTTTCAACTGAATCTTATCTTATAGACTACAGTATGAGGGGGGGAGCTCCAAGGTCAGAGCCCTGATCCTGGAGACCTTCCTTGCCGAGGTAAACCCCCTTAGGAAGGCCACCTTCCTGGAAGGCCGGAGTAGAGGGCATGATGCCGTGGGTTCTGAGGGGGGGGGGGGGGGGGCGGGCAGGGACGGGAGTGGCCCCAGGGGCCGGGAAAGGACCAGGTCGAGATCCCAGGGAGGCATCGGGTCGCAGACCTACAGATAGAGCCTCCCACCCCCTTCAGGAACCGAATTGACATCAGATGGGAGAACCCCAATCCCCCCTCCAGTGACTGATGGAAGGCTGATATGGCTGTTAGGTGGGCCTTCAGGGAGGCCACAGTCAGTCCCTGGAGCTTTAACTGTGGCAAGTATTTCCTGGATCACCTGCACTGGCAAGAGGCTGGGCAGAATACCCCAGGACTCCTCCCGGCAGGGAATAGCCACTTCCACTTAACCCGATACACGACCTGCGTGGAGGGCTTCCTGCTATCCAGCAGGACTCACTGGACTTGTTCTGAGCGGCTCGCTCGTCGCCTCTCGGCCACCGATCCATCACTCCCTGAGATGTCGAGGGTCCAGGTCTGGGTACTGCAGGTGACCGTGATCCTGGGAGCTGGGATCGTGCTGACTCAGAGGATCCCAAGGCAGGTGAGCGAGAAATCCAGCAGTATGCTGAACCCGTGCTGGCGTGGCCAGGCCGGAACAATCGAGATGGCATCTGTTTAGCCCCTCCTCATCTTTAGCAGGACCGTATGCAGGAGGGGAAAGACGGGAAGTGAATATGAAGCTCTCTGACCGCTACAGATGGACAGTGTTTGCAATCGCCTCTGCCCCTTGATCTCGGAGAGAGAGCAGCACTGTAGACACCTCGTGCTCCAGTCTGATATGGACAGATTCCCCTTGGGGAAACCCCCCTTCCAGACGGTTGTAGATGCCCTTTGTGGGCACAGCGACCCATTGTGGTGAGGAAGAGTGACCCCTTGATGCGGTCTGCCTCGTCATTCATCACCCCCAGGAGGTGATCACTGCCAGGTCCTAAGGACCAATAGCTTCTCTTCATAAGGCTGACGAATGGGCTCCACCACCTGTTGATGTAGTACATGGTCACTGTACTGTCTTATCAGCACCTGTGAGCATTTCGCGGATCTGTACATAGGTGGGCTGACGCCTCTCCTTCCTTGGCCAGACACCTTGTGAGCCAAGGTCAGCACTGATACAGCACTTTACCCTCTGCTCGAGGCAGCCAATATCAGGGTAACTGAAAGAGCCTATTCCATGAACGGAACACCCTTTCACACATCCTGAGGAGTCGTTCACCAGTCTAGGGAAGCTAGGGCTTGCTGCTGTTGGTTTTTTTTTTTTTTTTTTTTGGGGGGGGGGGGAGGAGTGGAAGGGGAGGAGAGGGGACCATAGCCTCCTGGTGCAGAAGCTACCTGCTTGGACTGTATCCCGGGGCCATGACTGAAGCAGCCTAAGCATCAGGCTAGCTAGCCTCACCACTTAGGTGCAGTCCACCCTATGACCTATCAGCTGTCGACAATGTTTGGCTGTTGTCACAGGTCATTTGTGCAGGTGGGCCATCCTGAGGAACACTGTCTCACAGCACGGCTGGGCCAAGAAGGTCTGGTCTGGGAAGCAACCGGTCACGCCTATGCATTCCTTAGGCTGCACCTGAGTTAACGTGAACTTTTGTGTGTTTACCAGCAGGACCCACCAGCTTCAAGTGGCACCTGACCATCTCACACTGCTCTGGACTTGGGACCTGGACTTGCCTGGGCAAATCTTGCACCCTCAAGCACGCAGCTACCACTGCCAAGCCTTCAGTAAACACGGGGCCAAGTAACAGGCCACAGGGTAAAGCTGTAAAGCATTAGAGGGAGCCAACCCCTATGAAGTGAAGGAAGCTTTGAAGATATGCATCCCTGACGTCCAGGGCGGCATACCAGGCTCCTGTTTCCAATACTGGAGCTGGGGAGACCATGCGAGACTTGAGTCCCTTGTTCAGTATTTGTTAGATGACATAGGTCTGCCACCATCCTTAAATCTCTCCCCTCTCCCCCCCCCCCCCGTTTTTTTTTTTTTTTTTAAGGGGACAAGGAAGTACCTCGAGTAACACCTCTTCGGCTATGCCCTGTGGGACCTTTCCCACTGCTCCGGGCTGAGGCGGCTTCAACCTCTTGGATGTGGAATTGCCACTGAGAGGGAGAAAGGGGGAGATGTTGAGGGGGTGGAGGGAGGAGACGACTGGGGGCCCTAGCTCACCGAACTATATCAAGGACCCAGGGGTCCGAAGGCATTCTGGCTCACACGAACCTAAAGGAGAGTATAGGCTAGGGCGCTGCCCTTGCATGCACCATCAGAAAGGGCCTTTTCTGATTGCCCTATCACCGAGAAGATCCTTACTGAGGCCTAAGGAGCCACTCAGGTTGGATGGTATCTCCTAGACCCCCTGACTCTGTCCCATTGCCTGTAGGTAGCGAGACGGCCGTGGCTGACACCTCTGCTGCTGCTGTCCCTGGGGACCTGCCTGACACCTAAAGGTCTGTGGCGTGTAGCAGCCCAGGGAACAGAGTGTGATCTTGGAGTCCTTGAGACCATGCAGCATCGCCTCTGTCTGAACCAAAGAGAAGGCTGACTCATCCAAGGAAGAGCCCCGGATAGACTGCTGGACCTTTTTGGGACAGCCTGGGATTGCAGTCAGTAACCTCTGGGCATGCCGATGGCGGGGGTTTATGGCTCTAACCACTGAATCAGCAGCAACTGAGGATCCCTGGAGCACTTCTCTAGCTCCCGTGGTACCCTCTTCTGCAATGGTATACAGGTTTAGCACCTGCTGCCAGACCAAGCCTCAGCAAAGCAGCTCACTGAGTCCCCCGAGGGCTCACCTTCCACTTGCTGGTATTGAATAACATTTTTCTCCAAACAAGTCTGGCTTGCAGTTGCCCTTGTTCTCTGGAAGAGAGCCTGACTGCCCTGCCTATCCCTGTGGTTGGCGGCAACACCACCAGGAACCTGGAGCGGGGTGGTGAACAGCATTCAAACCCTTTGGCTGGGGTGTGATACTCTTCTTGGCTCATTTAGACATCAGGCTACAGAGGAGGGGGTTTGCTACGGGACCCTCACTATGTTGAGCGCCCCTTTGTAGACCAGGAGGGCTACCACATTGTGGAGCTCACCAGTAGCACATTAAAGATTGTCTGACGCCCCTTTTGCCCCTTCGCCTCCAGCCCCAAGGTGGAGGCCACCTCTCGAGCAGTTCCCAGTGTGCCCTAGAATCAACCAGGGCTCAGAAGCATGCTTCATCTGGCGTGGAGGAGAGAGGAGAGGGGGAGGGGGAAGGGCTCTACAGGCCACAGCACCTCTTCCCGCTGACAGGTGGTCCCCGCATGAGTCCCTCCCCATTGGGCCGAGTCGTCATCTGAGAGTAAATGGTGGCCCTTTCCCTGTACCTGAGGCACTGACTGTATCCCTGAGGGGTTGACAGACTGTGGTCCCATCCCCCCTGGGAAACCCCTTAGGCCTCCATACAGCCATTTGGGTGACCATTGCCTCTGAGGCCATCCGCCTGGAGATCTGGCATCTTTCATTGGTGGTGGCTCCCCCAGTACTACATCCCCAAAGGGACACTGAGGCACCATCAAAAGACCATGGCTGGGGCTGCCTCAAAGGCTCTCGCTGTGTAGTACTGTCACTTCAGAGAGTGTCACCTCGACGTCGACTACCAGGTTCGTCGTGGGTGCTGTGGCAGAAGCAGGAGTACGGACAACTTTCCGGCAAGCTGGGCTGACCTGGGCGTCATCCTGGTACCGAGGACTTTGCATTCTGCATGCATCTCGGCGCCGAGTCAAACTCCAGTGACCAGGCTCTGCTCGGCCTCAGTGCAGGGTGAACTCCTCAGTGCCAAGTCTGTCTCCTACCACTGAGTTTTGTGCAGCCTCGGTGCGGAGGGTGAATGCCTCGGTGCCAGGTCTGTCTCTGGCATCCCGGTTTGGCACCGCCCAGTGAATTCCTTGGTACCCAGACTGTCTCCAGTGACCAGGATCAGCGCTGCGACCTTGCGGGCGAACTCTTCGTTGCCGGAGCAGTGGGATGGACCTTACCTGGTCCCGGGGAGTTGAGACTGGTGTCGGGCGGGCGACTTCACTCTCCGCCTCAATGCAGGTCAGTCCAGCAACTGTGACCTGGGATAACTTCTAGGGGAACGTTCCTGCTCTACCCTAGGAAACCGGTCTGCAGGAGATCTTCCTCCCCATACCGGGGATCTCCTGAGCCATTCAGGGGGTCCCAACGCGGGCTTTCCCCGTAATGCCAGCCCCTTCTTTCTCGTGGAGGTATGGGTGGCAGTGGCGTATGTAAGGCCAACAAGGCTATTGCCGCCCGATGGCCACCGAAGTCAATGTGCTGGTAGGTGCCAAGGGGCTCCTCCACTCCCCGAGTCAGGGGAGGCTCCCTGGCTGGAGACACTGGCTCAGGCAGCGGGTCTCCATGATCCGACCTCAGTACGGATCGGTGCTCCACCCTGCCTGTTTCAACGGTGCGGGGGAGTATCCACACTCTGAGCACTGATTCCGTCTATTCGTGGTGCTGAGTTGGGTTGGTGCCAACGGTGCCCTCTGCACCTCTGCCCTCTGGGTACCGCAGCGAAGAGGGTTGGCTCGGAGCAGGCTTGGGAGCTCCATGAGCCAGGCTTTCAGGCAGATTTTCTGGAGGTCTGAAAGCCTTATCGATCAGTTCTTCTCCTTACGAAGGGCTTCCCCTCCATGCTCCAGGCAGTGGGGGTCACTTAGCGGTACAGCCTTCCCACTGGAAGCACACGGCTTGAAGCCATGAGACCGGAGCATACCTGCTCCCGGTAAGGTCTCAACTAGACTATCTCAAAGTCTCTAACTATCACTACAACAGTTATTAATCTAACTAACACAAAAAATCATTGCTTAGAGTTCAAAACACGGGAATTAAATGCTTGCAATTAAATGTAACCATCACAGGCGGAAAGAAGGAACTGAGGGGATGTAGGGCTGGCAGCACTTCATATACCGCGGCATGTGCAGGGCTCTAGAGGGCACCGGAGCTGGCCTTATGGGATCTGCTAAGGGGAAAAAAGTTCCGGTAGCCGTGCACAGAGGCATGCACACACCTATAGTGGAATGGACATGAGCAAGCACTCGAAGAACCGTCTTTATTAAAAAGGCACTTGGAAACTAACCATTCAAGCTTAGTTGGAAAACGGACTGAATACTTTGAAAGAAGGCTTGCATATTTCAAACAACAAAAGGAAGTGTTCACTCATACCTTAACAGTTAGTGAGTGCTCTGAAGGCCTCATAACTGATATTGCACTGGATTGCCAAATGCAAGAAAGTATATACAAATCGGTGAATCTTTGATTATCGCTGCTGCAGTGGACATCTGTAAAGTAATGTTTGGAAGTGAGCAAGGAAGTCAAGTAAAAAAGATAACGCTTTCAGATAACACTGTTTCTAGATGAATGTCTGAAATGGCACTTAACATAGAGACACAGGTAATAGAGAGATTGAAAACAGTTTCTGCATATGCTCTCTAGGATGAATCTACAGGCCTGGGAAAACAAGTTCAGTTAGTATTTATTTACTATGTTTGAGAAAAGAAGTTGGTTGAAGATTTTTGTTGTTGTCTTACATTGCCAAAACGAACAGGAGCAGATATTTTGAAATACTTAACCAGTACATAACCACGAAAAGCCTTTTGTGGGACAGCTGTATCAATATTTGCACAGATGGGGCATGACTATGACTGGCAATAAGAGTGGTTTGATAGTGAGAATAAAGCAGGTAGCATTGAACACTGTTTCAGCTCATTGTATTTTACAGAGAAGCATTGGCATAGAAAGAACAGCTTTCTAACTGCTTTAGCCCAGACTTGAATGACGTTTTACGTTCTGTTGTAAAAATTGTGAATTTCATCAAGGCCAGACCACTGAACTCCTGCATTTTTTCTGTTCTGTGTGATGAAATGGGTACAGGCTATTGAGGACTTTTTCTTCATTCTGAAGTTCGCTGGCTTTCCCTTGGATCTGTATTGCGAAGAGTGTTTGACTTCGTGCTGAAATAACTTAGTTTTTGTTGGACCAGAATTCTTATTTGATTGATTATTTCAAGGATCCCAAATAGAATGCAAAATTTGCGTACCTGGCAGATGTATTTGATTAACTAAACAGGCTTAACACAAGTATGCAGGGTCCTGAAACAAACATACTAGATCTCTGTGATAAAAATCAAAGGCTTTATGGCAAAAGCAGAACGCTGGAATGAATGAGTGAGAAGGGAATAACAATGATGTTCTTCTGCCTAACTGACTTCAATGATGGAGAATCTGAAGCAGTGTACATTTCTGAGAATCTGCAGCCATCTAACAGGACTTGTTGCTCAGTTCAATTTGTACTTCAAGGAAATGGAAGACTCTTTAAAATCCTACAGGGATTGGATCAGAGATCCATTTTTAAATGCTACTAACAAGGAAATGTTGCATAGTCTAACTATTGAGGAAGAGGGTAAACTGATTGAACTTAGCAATGACCGTTTTTTGCTTCAGAAGCATCAGAGTTGTGGACAACATCTCAAAGTTTTGGTTGGATATCTCAACTGAATACCCAGAGCTTACTTGGAAAGCAATGAAAGTTCTGCTACCATTTGCAACCACATATCTATGCAAGTCTGGATTTTCTACCTTGGCTGCAATTAAAACAAAACACAGAGCAAAACTGGACGTGAAGGATGAGATGAGAATTTGTCTTTCTGACACCGTACCAAGGATTGACAAGCTATGCAAGACCCACCAGGCTCCAGTGTCCCATTGAAATGGCACGTTTTAACTAAATATATCAAATTAGATCAGATTTAAGCATTCTGTGATTATCTTATGGTTAATGTTTTTGTTGTTGTAAATATTTAAAGAGCACTCCTAATTTAGATGGACATAAGGTAACATGATAAACATTTACAGCAGGTTAGACCCTGATTAGCTCTACTCTTGGACTTTCTTACCTAAAGTAAGATTAAGGCTTGATCTACACTAACCTCGGCAATTCAGCAGCAGTCAACGGGAGTTATGCAGAGAACTTGCGTAACTCCCATCAACTTCTGTGCTTCTCTTCTGCATGCCGTATTCACTGCACTATGCCACTTGAGGAGGTGGTTTTAGTACGATGACTTCTGGATCGACTGAGCGGGTCTTCACTGACCATTCAGTTGATCCAGATAAGTCAATCTGATGGTGGCGACTTTGCCGCCGTCAGTGTAGACATAGCCTGAGTAGTCCAAGATTAATACTAATCAGAGACTGTGAAATCAGACAATACAATGCAGAATATATGTGCATCCAAAATTGTAATTAAGAGCTTTAAGAACTACTGTTTGGAATTTTGTCCTAACATAATAGTGTCAGTTCTGTTGTGGTGTAAATTAGGTATTAAATACATGAAGAAAATGTGTTAGTTAGGCCATTATGCCTTTTATTGCAACTGGGAAACATCAGGTAGAGTGCAAACTATGAGGGGTACTTCAGGTGAACCCTTGAGATTGTAAAGGTACAATTTCTAAAAAAAGGTTGCAAACCCCTGATCTAGTCGAATCCCATGCTCAAACAGGACCAACCCCAACTAAATCACCCCAGCCAGGGCTTTATCAAGCCACACCTTAAAAACCTCTAAGGATGGAGATTCCACCACCTCCCTAAGTAACCTATTCCAGTGCTTCACCACCCTCCTAGTGAAAAAGTTTTTCCTAATTTTCAACCTAGACCTCCCCCACAGCAACTTGAGATCATTAATTCTAGTTCTGCCATCTACCATCACTGAAAACAGCCAAGTTACATCCTCCCTGGAACCCACTTTCAGGTAGTTAAAGGCTGCTATCAAATACCCCCTCATTCTTTTCTTCTTCAGGCTAAACAAGCCTAGTTCCCTCAGCCTCTCCTCATAAGTCATGTGCTCCAGCCCCTAATAATTTTTGTTGCCCTCTGATGGACTTTTTCCAATTTGTCCACATCCTTTCTGTAGTGGGAGCCCCAAAACTGGACACAATACTTCAAATGAGGCCTCATCAGTGCTGAATAGAGGGGAATAATCACTTCCCTTGATCTGCTGGCAGTGCTCCTGCTAATGCAGCCCAATATGCCATTAGCCTTTTTGGCAACCAGGACACACTGCTGACTCATATCCAGCTTCTTATCCACTGTAACCCCCAGGTCCTTTCTGCAGAACTACCGCCTAGCTCGTCAGTCCCCAGTCTGTAGCTGTCCATGGGATTCTTCCATCCTAAGTGGAGGACTCTGCACTTGTTGAACCTCATCAGATTTCTTTTGGCCCAGTCCTCCAGTTTGTTTAGGTCACTCTGTATCCTATCCCTATCTTCTAGGGTATCTACCACTCCCCCCAGCTTAGTGTCATCTGCAAACTTGCTGAGGGTGCAATCTACCCCATCCTCCAGACCATTAATGAAGATGTTGAATAAAAGGGATCCCAGCACTGACTCCTGGAGCACTCCACTTGTTACCGGCTGCCAACTAGACATTGAGCCGTTGATCACTACCCGTTGAGCCCAATGATCTAGCCAGCTTTCTATCCACCTTATAATCCATTCATCCAACCCATACTTCTTTAACTTGCTGATAAAGAGTACTGGGGGAGACCATATCAAAAGCTTTGCTAAAGTCAAGGTATATCACATCCACTGCTTTCCCCACATCCAGAATCAGTCCTCTTATCACAGAAGGCAATCAGGTTGGTCAGACATGACTTGCCCTTGGTGAATCCATGCTGACTGTTCCTGATCATCTTCCTTTCTTCCAAGTGCCTCAAAATGGATTCCTTGAGGACCTGCTCCATGATTTTTCCGATCTCTATCTTCTGATAGATGTCTGATGAATATTTTAGGATTATTTTTCAGTGTGATCTTTTTTGATGAAAGCTGTGAACTAACTCAGGAAACTTCAGCTAAAACTTTAACCTAATTGAATACTGAGCTGTCTGCTGTAGCCAAGTACAATAAGCTGAACACTAGCTGAGTAGCAGCATGATCCTTTTCAAAATGCTGTATGTTCTCAGAATAAATAACACAGATTTGTTTACTTAGTTAAATACACTAGAGTTGAAGCTGCTCTAAGAGCTAAAAGGATTGTAGTAACTGATACTGGCATTTCTGTTAAATATATTCATGCCCCTTTATGACAACTCCTTTTGCCACTTAGATGTAACAGTGGAGGGTCCCATCACCAATTTGAAGTCTGTTCTTTGAGTTAATGGACAGTAGTTTTAGAGCTGGTTGGTAATTTTCAAATTTTTAAACCAAAAATTGAAAAGGAAGGGAGGAGGAGCAGACTTTTTGGTGAAAAATTTCCAAATTTTATTCAGCTCAAGTAATTTTATTTCAACTTTTCTCTGAGATTGTAATCTCCAAACTGAGCCAAAAGAGAGATCAAGAAAACCACCTTTTCCTTTTGAGAAAAGATTTTATTTTTTTCCAGCCGTGTGCCATTATGAAAACACTCACACATTTAAATGTTTAATGGGGACTCAGGTAGATGCCAGTTTGAGGATGTGTCTACATTGGAATGTTAGCAAAGAGGAGAGACTGAGAAATAATTATGTCTGCTTTATAGACTGGTGACCAGGTGGCAGGCATAACACCATAACTCAGGTAATTAACTTTGGTCAAAGTCCCGAGATATTTCTTATAACTAGTGGAAGAATAAAGGAACGAGAGAGAGAGAGTTTAGATTTGATAGCTAGCCACTGGCTTGATAAATTCAACCTTCTCATCCTCACAGTATCTTATATCCTCCTTTCTACACAGTCCAGCATCTGCACTCTCAGGGATTTAGGGACTGGGACCAGTCTATTTGTTCTCTGGGCAGAGTCTAGCATACTCGTGAAAGCTAAAAAGTAACAAATAGTAATGTATCAATAGCCAATCAAAACACACCATGGTTTGGCTTGTTACTTAAATGATGCAGTGCATTACTGATATCACTGTTGCAACCACCATGCTATATTATCAGAAATAATTACTCCCACACTAACCAATCTTCATTTTGAATATCCCATCATGCTGGATCCCACTTCTTTTGCTCAAAGCATCCCCCTTGCTGCTGTAAGAACAGGAATGAATAAGATATAGGCAGTATTTTCACCTGGGGGTGAAGTTCCATTCAGCCAAAAGTGTAAACCAAAGTTTTTGAGTAACACACAATTTATCTTGAAGACTCGCTCTACAAACGGAAATTATCTAATGAATTAAGGCCTAATCCCGCACTCCGTGAAATCTCCTGTTGACTTCAATGGACATTGGAGCGGACTCTCTAATGTTTGTAGGACTCTCCTGTTATACAGTATGGATACCACAACAATTCCATTTAGTGGCAGGTAAACATTCCAGCAAGACACACATTACTAAAATCAGTTTAGCTTCAAAGTTTGAAAACGGTGAAGTGATGGACTTGGAAAGATACAAGTGTCAGGAAGTTTCCTTATCTCACACCATTGTGGAACAAAAGAAGCAAAAAGTCTTAAGAGTTCAGTGCAGGGAGTGACATCTCTTTATGACAAGGGGTATCAGAATTGGCTTTTTGTTCTCTCTCCTTTGTTGCTTTCAATCACACCTTTAACTTGATCTATTGTTTTTTAAAATGGTATTTAGAAAGAAAACACAATGAAAAAACAAAAGAAATCTCCTTTAGACTAACTGCTGCATTCTGGTGCCCATTAAAGATGTGCCATATGCCCACTTCATCTGAAATTTAGCTCAGTGAAAGCAATGGGTGATTGACAATGCCATGCAACCAGCTTCTGAGGACAGCTGTACATAACAGAATGCCCTACTAAGAGTCAGCAAAAAAGAACTGAGTCTCAGCCAATGTGATGTAATTGCTCATGATGTCAAAAGCGTTTGGGGCTCCTGATTCTTACATTGGTTCTGTCTCAACCCATAATGCCGAATTTGAGCAACACTTACACATACAAAAACTCTGTTGATGGGGCAGGGGAAATTAGCTTAACTTTCTATTGACACACACAAGGCCTGATTTCAAGCCCACTGAAATCTGTGGGAGTCTCCTGTTGCCCACTGTCCTCTTTGGACCATTGTTTCATTTCTTCCTGTGTATCTCTCTCCCTTTTCTTTTATTATCCCTTCCTCCCTCAAGTACTCTTTCACTTTTTGCCTCATTTTTACCCAATTCCTGGCTTCCTCCATTTCTGTCCTCAGTATTCTCTATTACTGCCTCAGCCTCCATCTCTCCCTTTTTCCCCCTTGACTCATGCTGTCCTCAAGACTCTTAGTCATTCCCTTCCTTATATTGACTCCCTAGCTCTTTCCCCCATGGTCCTCACATCTTTCCCTTCCCTAACCCTTTTTTCCAGCGCCCTCTCCTTTTAGGATACCTTGGCGTAGAGGCCCGTCTAAGCTGGGACATGGAGCATGAGTTCTACAGACTACCTCTTTGTGTCTGTACGCAGACTGGGCTCATGAGCATGGATTTTTCTAAAGGGCCCATAGGCCACTCCTGTTACACCCTGTGCCAGCACCTCTCTCATGCTTCCCTGCTAATTCCAACCAGGAAAAGTTAGAAATGAACTGGATTACATGTGACATGTTTAACATGTATGGCTCTTCTAGCTCTCATCTACTGCTGGGGAGGTAGAGGCAAACCTGTCATACAGTTTTTACAACTTGTATTATTTTGTTTTCCTCTGGATACAAGGGCACTTTGGATGTTTAAAAAACCGCACTTAAATGAGAGGAACAACCAGTCTGAAACAGGAACAATCACGGGTGTTTATTCTGTCACTAGTTCAACCCCACATGGTTTTCCACTCCTAAAATGCAACTTTGTTCTGCCAAAAATCACTTGTGACTATCGTCATAACCATCTCAAAAGAACATGAATGCTGAGAAGACTAACAGCTAGGGCAGCCTTGCCAAAGTTGGAGCATCAAATATGTATGACTGTTCTACAAGAAACCATATACACTTACTGCCGTCAGAACTGAACACCATGTATTCGTCTCGTAAGTAGATTTGATGAGTTAGAACTTTATTCTTAGTACCTCTCCCCCTTCCCTTCTGCAGCCAACAATAACTTCTACCCAATATTGTACCCAGAGATCTTTATTACTGAAACTAAAGTTTAGATTATCTATCTCCCTATGAAGTGATAACGCGCAGGTTTTATGTTCCCTAAAATGGCTATTAATCAGATGAGAAAGAACAAAACATCTGAGCTCACCGAGTGTTTTTTTTTTTTAATGGCCATTATAAAGTGGGGATCACATTATTTGGTGTTTCTCTAGAGCAGGGAGAATGGGGTGGGACTAGAAGAAACAGAATATGCTGCAAAGTAAAACTAGGGGATCTCATGCATGTTGCTCATTTTACACGTGATTTATTGCCTTATAGCAATAAGAGAGTTGTTAGAAGATTTCAGAGAGGAAGGCTAAGGTAATGAACACGGCCTGGTTTTGCAGGGATGGCCCTGGAATTAATACTGAAATGGTGCTTTGAACATGTTTTAACAATCTGCAAATTAGCTGACCTCTCCCACCCCTCAGGATGCCATGATGAGTCGAGAACCCTCTGTTTGGACCCGACACAACTCTTTCCCACTGTTGCAATGGAGGCTAGAGTGGTCAGGATCCCCATTTCTACTTGATGTAGCTGGGCCCAAAGGTAGGGCAGGGAATGTGTTTTGTGGTAGATTCTATAAAACTATATCAAGAGGCCCTGATCCTGATTTAGGCCCTTGAGTATATTTTTAAAATATATAGGTTTGTTCTAAGAGATTCATGTCTGTTGGTGATGCTTTTACAGTGGTGAACACTGCACAAATATTTGGGAGAGACAAGGTGGCTGAGATATGTTTTATTGGACCCATTTTTATTGTCCAATAAAAGCTATTACCTCATCCACCTGGTCTCTCTAATATCCTGGGATGGACAGGGCTACAACAACACTACATCCAAATATTTAGGGGCATAAAAGTATTACAATCTGTGCTTCAGAGGATTAGTCAGATTAACATTTATATAGTATCTTTTTTGTATAATAGAAATACGAATGATAATCAAGGCATTAGAAATCAGACCAATCCTAGCATAAGAGAGTGAATCACATTGTTAACAGCATGAGAGATGTGTTTAGATTTCAAGATGACAAACAACTATTTCATTGTATATAGGGTTTTTTTTTGGTCATCTAGCACCATACATATTTTTACTTACTTCTTACATTTTATCTTCTTATTCAGCTTCCTTTTATTACTTCTATTTTCTTGCTCTTTATTTGTCTTCCCTTTTCCTATTTATTTTATAACAATAGTTCAACCCAATTTTACTAATATTTTTGCTAAATATTAGACTCTTTTGTATTGTAACACATCTATAACTGCCTCATGATTTGTTTGCTATACATTTCCTTTAAAAAACCTCAGATAAAAGTTAACAAAAGGGGTTATATGTCCATACAAACCAACATATACAGAAAGCATTAAAAACATGTCATCACTATAGCAGGGGATCTATTATGCCTTTTAAGTTTCAGATCCAGGATACATTCAGTATTTTAAAAATAGAGTCTGGTTTTGTGCTTTACACAGACGGTTGAGACCAGCTGAGACACCTGAGCTTACAGTCCGGACCTAGGCGATATATAATGGCAGGGGCTGGGCTATTTTCAGAGAAGATCTCCAATTTAGGAATTCACTTCCCTTCTTGCACTGACACAACCTCATTTTGTTGACTGTCCAGGCATGTTGCACCATTTATTGATGCAAGTGCTTTCTCCTCAAAAGCCTTGTTTTATTTGTGAACCAGGAAGTTTTCACTCTTTTTTTTTACATTATTAATTTACATGATGTTTGTTTCTAAATTTGTATTCTTCTCACACCCAGTTATGAGAAAACTGAAAATACAATACAGTAAGTAAAGTGATGGATGTTCTCGTGTCAAACAATCACCTGTTAGGAAAAGGAAAGGGGAGTAGAGAGAAAATGACAAAACAGATTTTTCCGTCTAACAATGTAAACAAAATATGTAATACCTTTGATAGCAGTCTCTGGCTGTGCTCCGCCTATCAAAATTTGCATTATTGATATTATGGCTCCCTCTACTGTTTACTATAGCAATTGCAACAACCTAACATTTCATTTATGGTTAAAATAACAGCATCAAAAAAGTTTGTAATGATTCTGCATGAGAATTTTGAGAAGGAAAACAACTAAAATACATTAGAATTATGCATGGTGTTTATAAACACTGATAAATTACTGAGTTTTTTTGTAAAGAGAATAGAAATAATGTTAAAAAGAACTCTAAGGCCTGGTCTACACTGCTGCACTGGGTCGATGTGAGATACGCTAGTTACGTAATGTAACTAGAGTATCTCACGTCAATGTACTTACGTCTAAGCAGCACAGCATCTACACAATGGTATGTCAAGAGTATCTCCCGTTGATGCTACCCTTCCACCTTCAGGGAGGTGGACTAAGGCTTGGTCTAGACTACTGTTGGCTTGCATATCTCCTGTTGACTTGCTTACGTTGCTGTATCATGACATCTTCACTGCGCTGCATCGACTGGTGACGCCCTCTGGTCAACACAGCCTTACTCCTTTCAGGGAGGTGGATTAATTGCGTCGACCAGACAGCACTTCCGGGATCAATTGAGCGGATCTTGGCGTCAGTCCCAAAGGAGCCGGCAGTGTAGACATAACCTAATTCAGTAGACAGGAGAGCGCTCTCCCATCGACTGAACGAGTCTACAAGACCCACTCAATCAATGCTGCTGCATTGATGCCTGCCACAGCAGCAGTGTAGACATGCCCCAATTAAAAACAGACCTTTTTCTCATGATTTGTCATATCAAAGCTGAGGTCAATATTAGCCCTTAAAAAGGGCTACACTATTATTTGTCTTGCATTAGCAAGTCTAGAAATGCCTCTATATGGTCCTTATTACCACAGTATCTAAGCTGTAACAAAGAAATACCTTGCATACCATCCTGTTTCCTCTGCTCACCAGCTCTAGACACGCAGGACACCAGGAGAGCAATGAAGCTCAACTGACAGATTCTGAGCAAGAAGAATGCATAGGACTGAAGATGGCCAGAGAAAGTTTGAAGTAGAACAGGAGACGGTAGATAGTACTGAAATCCTCTGGCAGAAATAACGCATAGGATAGCAACCCATGGCTTTAATGGAGCTATGGTGAGTGTTCCAGATCAGAGAGGTGGTCCTACTTCCCCAGCCAGAAGAATCCATCTCACAGGCTTCTGGAAGCAGCTGCCAAATTGAACCAACACAGGCTGGGGGACATGGCAGGGACTTCTTGCTCACCTGAACTCTAATAAGCTCTCTCTTCAGCACTTCTCCTTGTCTTTCTCTCTGTAGGAGAAACATTAGAAGAGCCAAACAGGTTGTGTAGACTCCATGATTCCAGGAAAAAGAACATGAGAAATAAATAATTGTACTACTGGGATGACAGATACCAGTTTGCCTTTAGCTTTCCCATAGCAGCACAGGAGAAAAGAAAAATGGACAAAGGACAACAGGATTATACTTCATAAAAAACGTGAAGTATGATGTTTGAAAATAAGTCATTAAGGAAAGAAACTGCTGCAGTTCTCAAATACAGTTGTGCTCTATGCTGTAGACACAGAACTGAGTGTTGTCCTGTCATCTGTAAAGCATACAGTGCTTACTATTACAGCTTTAAATCAAAAGCACGAAGATTTTTCTCCTGCGAGTAATAAATATCTCTAAGTTCATGCTATGTTCAGTAAGTCTTTTGCCTGAAAGTCTTTTTAATCTATTCCAGATATAGAATGGCTCCTGAGTATTTGACTTCTTTATGCTGCTTAGAGAGGTCCAAAATATTGTCTGAGTCAGAAGAATTATAGTTTGTATGACAATGTGACTGTGAAAGATTTTGAGCACAGCTACCACATCCAAATTCATAGATTCAGTCACTTTCTGATATTTGTGGAAATGCAGGTGTGATTCTGCATGTGCAAATTTACCCTCTGAATATTCCTCGCACTGCAGGTTGAAAAGTAAACCTCCTATGTCCGTTATAATTGCTGCCCTTTTAAAAACTCAGGAGGCATGAAATGTTTGGAATAGCCACCATTAAGACCTAGCTGATGAAGCTACATTGCTCAGGGCTATCAAAAATTCCATGCACTGTGTGATGCAGTTAGGTTGACATAATCCACCCACAATTCTTCCGTCAACCGAGCTGTGTCTACCGCCTCTTGATGGGGTGGAATTACTACAGTAATAGAAAAACACCTTCTGTTGATGTAGAAGTGTCTACATTACAGTGGCAGTGCTGCAGCTGTGCAGTTGTAGCCCTTGAAGTGTAGACATACCGACAACATTTAAGATTATGCAACTCTCCTCTTAAGCAACAAAAAAACTTAATGTAACTTATTTTGTTCATGATGGACTAGAAGCATTCAGCCAAATATATCCCATGTGTAATTCTTTCAATAAGATTACTGTTAATTATGTTTCAAGTTTTTCATATGTTGTGGTTCACAGAAGTCATACAACCTATGAAAAGTCAACATTTTAAAAAGGCAAAACTTTAAAACCGGTTACATAATAAGCAGTTCAACAAAGTCTCAAATAAGTGGATGAACTGAAGTAGGAAAAACCAAATGGATGTAAAAGCAAAACCAAGTAACAGGAACAGATCGTAAAAATAACAAGGAGATGTAATCAAATTAATACTACTATGTACCTTGTATAGTTTGGTTTAAAGAAATGAATTCCAGAGATACATTAAAAACCATAACACAGTAAAGGGCTTTATTTCCAGCAGACAAGTCAATTCTTCTGTTAGTATCAATTTATTCAAGGTTTGAGAGATATGGAAATTAATGACTGTGTTCAGAAACAAAAAACCAAAAACAAAATGCAGAGAGAACACATGCTCTCTAAAATTATACAGTCCCTCTGATGGACACTGTACATCATGTAACTAACACATCAAAAAGGGTGTCTTTCAAAACACAGATTTGTAAGACCGAATCATTTAGGAAAAAATACTCAGACTTTACAAAGTCCAGGAAGAAAAATTAAATTTTAGTTCCTAACTCAATATATGATACAACAAGAATTTGTTCTAATTTTAGAAAGTGGAATTTGAATAATAGTTAAGCCACTAGTTGCTTTGATGAAGATAAAATTAAAAGTTATTGTAATAACTACAATAAAGTTCTCAGACATATTGAAATTATTCTCCCTTGTTATTTTCTAATGCTAAGTATATACTGTATAAATAACGTCTGTACCATAGAATTCTTTTCATAGATGAATTTTACCATAACAGGATTTTGTTTTAGTGTTGACCCAGTAATCAAAAATTTCAATTCATAATACTGAACATTTTAGAAAGGAATAGGCCAAAATGCAAGGGTCTTTGGTGTCACAATAAGCAGTTAACTCATGTTCATGACTACAAAAGTTGCCAGTGACTACACAAAGCTTAAAATCTTATCCCCACCTTAGTGGGTTTGCTAGTACCTCTTGTTAATAGAAACACATGTAGTCAAAGAAAGGTCATCTTTTTGGGAGAGGGATGACAGGGAAGAGTATCTTTTTAAATAAAAATAAAGTGAAGGCAACAAAATTAATAAGTTTAGTGTTCACAGTAAAATGTGCCAGCTTTGTAGTTTCATTGGAAACCAAGAGCAAATCATGAAATGTCATGAAAAATAAGATAAAAATCTCCTAGAGTGATTACTAGATGAAGTTAAAATTACCACACTAATTAGGAAACCCCAGAAGAAATGCAGGTGTCTCATAGTATAGGTCCTTCTTTAAACAGTATGCACTTTTTAAAATCAATCCATAAAATCTACATGTTTGGCCACATTGCACAGTATGGTTTTTTCCCTAAAAAATACAGAATACAGAAAAAACTTTTGTATTCCCAGTATGAATTTTGAAGTATAAGATCAAAACCCAAAAGTTAGAGATCAGTAAAAGGATTTTAAGTTATTTACAAATCCAGCAGGTAGAACTGCCATAATGGCTTCATTTCCATCCTCATAGTGGCTTTCATTCTATCCAGCAGCATCTTTGACAGGTATCTATTACGAGTTGGCTTCGTTACTGATCTTCTGTCATTTTAAGCAATTCTAGAAGGGCCCCCACAGCTCCAAAATAACCCTTAAAAACAAAACCAAGAACTATCAGAAATTCTGATGTACAACCACATAGCATAATACTCATAATGCTTTCAGTATGGATGAGGCAGTTAAAAATGCACACGTCTTGGGAGATCAGTTATCTGATATCAATGTTCAACATATGGATTGTAATTAAGTTCATGCTGATTTCAATGGAAGAAGAAAAGGGCCCAGTGTCATTATAAACCTTACACAGCTTGTTGTGACTAACCAAAGGTCAAAATAGCATGTTATGGAACCACTGTAGAGACTTCATACTTATGGTTAGCAGTTTCCATGCTAAGCTTATTATTCTAATTTTGAAACCACATGGTAAAAACCCAATCGCAACCAACCAAAACAAGTATCAACCTGAGGTTCTGCATGCATAGTCTTTTGCCAGAGAAAGTTTTGGGCAGATGTGTGAGGTTTATCAAACAAAAGTGAATTCAGCAAGATTAGCAACCAAACTAATTACAATTCAGGGATTAATAATACAAAAGGCACCTTCAACCACCTCCTGAGTTAAATGCCATTTTCACAAAAGCTATGGCCCCTCACTGGCTTTTTAAGATAAACATTCTCAATTGCAACTCTGTGTAACACTCAAAAACATCACAAAAATAGTTTCCGATAATGAATAAGGAATTTAATAGATACATTTCCCTACCTCATGCTCCAAAAACAGAGCCTTGAGCTGTCCCTTGGACCAATAATCCATGGCATATGCTAGCACCTTCATAGAGACCATATTGATTCTGAGAAAGTTTCCTACAAACACCACTCTATCAATGTTCTGTAAAACAACAATAGAAAGATGAAGATAAACTAAATTCAGTAAGTGTGCTGCTTTACACATACATGCAATTTTATTTCCATTGATAAATAAAAAAAGCTTGGGAATTTTCAACTTTATACATCACAGCATCCCTAATTCTCCCAACTGAAAGCCCAAAAGCAATCAGTACCTGTGATAAGGAGAAAAGTGGCAACAGGCAGGCAGATTTTATTTGAAGGACAGGATAAAATATGTCACTAATGTTTACATACATATAATCACATGGCACTTCCAGGATGTGTGATAGTAGGAGAAAGTTTCTTCAGGGTGTAAAAATGAAGTGTTGATTGGCAATGCTATTTCCACAGTGTTTCCATTTTATCTTCCATGTAATTTAATATGTACACTTTTTATTAATATTTCATTTATTAAGTGAAGCAACCTTTGAAGAAAGTCAAGATAATTGAGAAATCCACCTGGCTCCAAGGGAACCTTTGAAGGGTATGTGATAAGGATTATTCTAGAGATACTGAAGCCATCTGTAAACATCATTTCCAAACTGTGGTTCCACTCTGAAAGTGATGGTAAAATGGCAGGCTGAGGTTCCACATTTATTGTCTCTCACGGGTTTCAATGTGATCAGTTTATATGGAAAAGCATAAAAAAAAAAAAGAATGCTCCTGTAATTTCAATTAGCTAGCCAAGCAAAGACCGAACCTTTTCACACATCACCACCTGTAATGAAGATTCCTGTAGTCCATTATGCCTTCAGTTATACCTAGGCTACCTCACAGAATCCAATTCTGGTAATGATGCACAAAGAGAAACAGAATCTAGCATTTGGAATTTTAAAATTCTTCACACCCAGCAAATCAACAATTCAGCAGCAAGTAAGGTCTTGAAGGTGCAAGAGCTCAAAAGAGTCTTGTTGGGAAGCTTAGAAGATGTTGTATTTCATTAATAGTCTCTGCTGAATATCAAAGATAATGGTAATGTATGCTTATGTGGCCACAGGCTCCAGAGGGTCAATTAGAAGATTTCTAATCCTCCACGACTGTAAAACTGCATTATCTAAATAAAGCTTTTGTTGCTAAATATAGTCTCATCTGCACATGACTGTTCTTTTCCAAGTCCTTTAGCTAGTGCTAAAGTACGTCATGGTATAGTTATTTATATTAACATGGCTAGAGGACTTGGAAAAGAACAGTCAAATGTGCAGATGAGACTATATTTAGCAACAAAAGCTTTATTTAGATAATGCAGTTTTACAGTCATGGAGGATAGAAACCTTCTAATTGACCCTCTGGAACCTGTGGCCACATAAGCATACGTTACCATATCCTTCTATGAACTTATTTGGCTGGACGTGTGGAAAAAAGTCAATATTTTACAGGTTAAGGTTAAAAATGGGCAGCAGCACTCTGCGTTCCCCAGAAGACAGGACTTTCTATCCTGGGAAAGGCATTTCTGGCAAACTGACAGCAGAGACATATGCACAACACAACACTGGCAAGCTGTTTAGGACCCAAATTTAACTTTGTTCTTAATAAAATGCCATTTTCCCCTAAACATGACCGTGAAGTTATTAGAAAAATCAAAACAAACGGTATCTAACATGGACTTGCACACTTTTTATTGAGAATCCTAAACCTAAAAAAAAAACCCAAAAAAAACCTATTCACTATCCTATCACAAGTATGCAAAATTTATGGCAAATTATTTTTAAAAGAACTAATTCTTTGGTTGGACAACTAATTGAAAACTCCATAGGGACCAATTTCACTTGGTTATAAACAGAAGGAGATATGGCTAAGACAGTGAAATTGGCACGGCGGTTTCAATTTTAACATTTTGTTTGCAGTCACTTGTAACTTTCTGAAACTTATCACCTTTTGGTGCGAAACTTTCTAGGCCTGGCTTCTGCCCAGGGATATGTTTTGTATGGAAGTTTGAGTAAAGTCAGTTCAGCCACTTTTGAGTACAGGAAGAATGAGAACACAATATTCTTATTATGTAAAAATCTTGCTACCCTTCTTTTAACAGTTCTACAGACAAAATGAAAGCTGAAAGGTAGCAGCCTTCAACTAGTGAGGCATTCTGCTGAAATTCAGGTTTGATTTGATCAAGTTATCCTGAAAATGTGTAGTGTTTTTTTATTGAACTGTTAACATACACCCAGCTGTGGAAGACTACAGAGCACACAAGTGTGGCCAATTTAGCTGTACAGTGAAATCTGTATTGATGGTGTAGTACAGAGGACCACAGTGCATTTTATATGATTTGCAAGAAGTAGCCCTATTTTGATGTACCTTAGGTGCTTTGCAGTTAGGAAAGATGTAAGGCACCTTCCCCAGGTATGAATAGTGGGGGCGGGGGCTGTATGCAGATCTACAGGACACTGGACAGTGCTTCACTGGTATGTACCCAAAGCTGTTCAGACTATGGAATTTACATATTACTGCCAGCTTTATGCAAGCCATCTTAGCTTTGAAGTCTAGGAAGAAGAATCTTATTTATTTATCCTGCATTTGCTAATCATTTTCATTAATATGTTTAAGCTACAATCATAAGACTGATCAAATCTCATACCTCAGTGCATAAACTAATTTCTCCAGCAAGTCAGAGGGATCATCACCCTGGCCCTGACTACACACACAATGCTTCACAACAGGCTACGTGCATTTTTGGTGGTGGGGGTACAGTTCTGCCTTTCTCTGAGAAGATCAAGAACTGGTTATTGGATTAATCAAACCAGTGATATTATCACAAAGAAAATAGTTTGTTCGTCAAACAAGAATATTTAGTTCATAATTCAGCCTAGGATTTTTCTTGGTACTCCTAGCCTGTCACACATCATGAACAACTGGTCTTCTTTTGTGTCATAATACTGAATTAGGCATAACAAACAAGACCAAATTGCTGGTGGGGGAAGGAGGGAAAAGAAAAAGTCTATTCAGTTGTCCTCTATGAAATGTAAATTATTTATCACATCTGTCCATTCTCCCTAGTTCTACTGATCACATCCAGTTAAAAAAAAACTGTCCATTAAACAAAGGGGCCAAAAATTTCTTTGTAGAGGCGTAACACATTGCGGAGTGTCATTAGTTGTCGTTTTTCCTTCTCTTAATGCAACATGTGGGTCTCTGTTGTAACTCTCTATGCTTTGATAGCCCTGTACAATGCTGCTTGAACTCCATGCCACAAGGCAACACTGTAAAGAAGCTGAAAGCAAAAAGAATGTAGAAAACCCTCATGAATGAAGATTACTTTCCAGAAAATGGAGAGTACTTAATTTTTAACTCTAACTCCATGAATAATTCTTAACCACCAGATCATGGAAACAAACAAAAACCAATGTAATGAGAATGTTGCAGTCATACTTCATTGGTAATGGGATAATAACGACAGCAACTAAACCAAGAGGTAATTAGAAGCATTGTCTTACTACATGCATTGATATTAATGTCTCTGTGATCTAAGGAGTGAGAACAGCTGAATGGCGCTTGAGGATCATTGATTATAGGAGTGCTCATTGATTATAAAACCTTGGGTTTTTTTAATCCAAATGCTCTGTGCTTTATAGCAAAGTATACCTTGTAATAGAGTTAAAGGTAAATTTCAAAAGAGTTAGGAGCCAAAATTAAATGTGTGAATCCATCTATCTAGCAGGGTAGTCAGAGAATAGGTATATAAGCACTTTGCACTTATTGTTTTCATTATTTGTACTGCATTAATGCTAGAGTCCTCAATGAAACTTACAGTGAATTTGCATACTTACCTCGTTCAGTGCACACATGCGAGCAATGGAGCCAATGTTGTTGGTGATAGTGACCAAGGTAGCTCTGGCCAGGTCCTCTTTACTGATGGAATCTCTTTTTTCTTTACTCATCATGTGGCCAAAGCTGTGTTGGAAATATCAGAGTCCTTTTTATTCAAAAGTTATTCAGAAAGGTTAAATTCCCACAGATCCACCTTAGTAAGTTTATAATATAAACAGTTTTGCTTGGATTTGCTGCTGTTGACTCTGGGCATAATACAGACGTGAGAAAGCACCTCTTAATAAAGAAACACACAATGGATGACTGTAGTTACAATGAATAAAGGCATTTATTTCAAAGTTACTATATTTTAAGTGAAAATAAATTGCATTTGCTACACTTTGAACATTTTTATACTTTATTAGAAAACAAAAACAGGAGAGAGATCCTAAATAAGAACCACAGACAATACAGCAAGGTGACTTTTGTACACACACAGAGGACATAGCTGTCAATGCCTAGACTAAGTTTAGTGTGCACAGTAAATTTCTATTGAGCTCTTTGAAAACCACCAGTTAAATATGTACCTTGATGCTACAGCAGATCCTTGAAGGCCAAATCGTTCATAGTCTCCCCCATAAATATCTTTCACCAGTTTATCGACATTGGTGCTGTCTCCTTTAGCTGCCATTTCTAATGCTTCTTCAAAAGTCTCACAGCCAGTCAACAAACAACATAGGCCCAGGAATGTTCCACCTCCGAGACTAAAATGAGAACAGAGTTTTTAGGCACCAGGCAGCAATAAAAGTGTCATCCACACATTCTCTGTCTCCTGCTTTTTCTTGCTTTTTGCCCGGCTCTTTGTCTAGAAGCTCACATCTCCTAAACTGGATGGATGAGGAGATCCATTCTAGGCTGCATCTATGAGTACTGCCATGCCAAGTAGAACCTCCATGATTAGAACCCTGGGGATTCTAATTATGAAGATCTAACTGGGAGGACTCAAACCATGGGGATGCAGTGCAGAACACATTTCTCCCCATACCCATCCCAGGCATAGCCACAGACTTGGAGCTACAGCTCAAACACCTGTGTGGCAGTGTGGGCATCTCTCTCTGGTCATAGGGGGTCTGAGTGATAAGCACTGGTAATCAGCAGCCAAAGCTCCCCCAAGCCAGGGAGAAATGGGCAAGTAGCAGCCAGAGCTGGGCACCTAGCAAATGACAAGCAACCCAGGCAGCTATCCCTCAGCTGACGACAGGAAGCAGCCAAGTCCTCTCCCAGCTCAAGGCAAGCAATAGTCCTAGTAACCTAATGCAGCCCTCCTGTCCTGGGCAAGATGCAGATGGGCAAAGCCATAAGGAGCAGCCAGGGTTACCTACAGATACCAAAGCCAGCAAGGATCGTGGCAATTCTTATGTTTTTAAAGTTTGTTCTGCACTGCAGTCTTGTCAGGCTTAAGCTCAGATAATCAGGACATTTGCTGGTTATGTAAATAAAGTAATGCATATTTATCGTATGCATATTAGGCAGTGGAATATTTGCATAACAGTTCCAGATTTCTGAACCTTCAGCCTTAACTGGTCTAAGAGCCAACATTTTTAAAAGTTGAATTTATATGTGAGTTCAGTGCTTGTGAAGGGTGACAGCCCTGGAGACAAAATCATCATATTTGTCAACTGAGCTGAGTGTATACATTTCTCCAAACTTTCCTGTTTCCTAGGTCAAGATAATGAGAAAGTAATTTGGCCTATTCATTCCTTGACCTCTTTGCTGAAACAAGGGTGTCAACAAGTCTGAGATGGGGCAGTATTTCTATGGAATGAACAGCTGTCCAACTAAAAAATGGACTATTAATTAATTTTACAAATGCTACTTGCTGCTTACCTAAGTCACTTTAGAACCAATCAACTAGATAATCTCAGATCTGGAGTCAAAACATAGTAGCACTATAGGATGTTTGAGCAATAAGAAATATACAATTTTTATAATTAAGATTTTTGAATTAGTTAAAAATTATCCATATAAAACAACAGACTGTGGGCATGATTCTCCTTTTACAACTCTACTTAAATCAATGGAGTTATGATTGTGTAACAACTTGTGTAACAGGACATTCAAGCTCTACAGCTTTAAAAGGTGAGTGCTTACCATCAGTTTGTTTGTACTGCAAACTGGGAAATAAACAAATAGTTCAAGACTACAGGATGCTAAAGGCAAAGGAGTTTTAAAGTTGAAGAAATTAAAGGTCATCTCTGCATCCACACTACAAATTTATTACTCATGGGGGAAAAAAGCACAACACATGCACACGTTACTTATAAAGGCTGAAGTAAAAAACATGCTCTATACCAGTGGTTTTCAAACTACAGTACGCGTACCCTTAAGGGTACATGAGCTCTCGTCAGAGGGTATACGAGAAAAATCCTGTAATGGCGGACAACACATTTTATTTAGTAAGACTTGGCAATCTAATCACAGGTATATTATGACCCTATCTCAGATGGGGGTATGTGGTAGACACTATTTGGAAAGGAGTAAACAACCTAAAAAGCTTGAAAACCACTGCTCTATACTCTACACACAAGCACAATGAAAATCAGTGAAATTTTCAGTGTGCCTTCAGTGTTTAAGTGACCCCCCCATAGATCAGAACATATATTCAAACTTTACAAAGAACAGAACAGTAGTGAGTTACATATACTTTACATTAAATCAAAAAGAGGGGTGGGAAAGGCACAGAATATTGCCACAGATTACCCATTCAAAGGAGGGAGAAAAGATGCAGCATTGAGAAGTTTTAATATGAATGATGGACTGACAATGAAGGGGGAGTCAGAAAAAAACAAATGCAATTAGAAATATTGCCAAGTGGTCCCAAAATTGAAGAAAGAGACATCTAAATTATCTCTGCTAGAGAGGATTAAAGAAGTTGGGACCTACTGTAACAAACTCATATTTCTTTCATACTATTAGAAGGAAAAAAAACCCAATAGTATGTTAGCAAATGATTCAATAATTTAAAAAACAAAAACAGGTTTTTAGTTTAATTTATCTTACTCCCAATATTCATCACATACTGGGGTAGTTTCATTCCATAATGTATGAATTGCTATAATATTTTATATTTAGATCCATTGTGTAATTCTTCTATGTACTTCCTATCATATAGAATTCAAAAATTAATTGCACACTGTTATACTTAGATGGTCAACAGCAAGTGAAACAATTAGTGTTTTGGTTTTGACAATGCAAGCATCTCCATCAGGAGAGGACAACTTGAAATTTCAACTTCAGGTCCCTGGCAGCTGCAATGGATTTGTGCATCTCCCAGCTGTCTCCTATGGAGGGGCAAGGAGAGAGGTGGCAATAATCTGACCCAGTATATGTAGCATCCTTACCTGGTCCCTGTAACTCTTTTATAGTTGTCCTTGGAATACACTGCTAGAATGCTGACCCCTGAGCCTATGTTAACCAGCAACATTGGATATGGATTATCAAGGCAGTAAGGCTTTTTCTGACACTGTTCAGGATCTGTGGCATTTTCAAAATAATAGCACTCTGGCTGGCCATTAAACCCAACAGAATCAACATACAGCAGGCCCTGGATCAAACAGTCCAGCTCATCCAGTTTATGGAGCTGCAGATCAGCAATCTGGAAGAGACCAAGAAGTTAATAAATGAACATTTGTTGTTCAACACATGAAACACAGAGAAGGGCAAAAGGCTCTGATGAGGCACTTTGTACTGTTTGAGTTGCATAATGTGTCACCATTAAAGTAACCAAACCAAAGTTCTATTTAAGCCAGAAGTTAAGTAAAAGTAGATTACTGTATGCCCAACAACAGCCATATTAAAAAAAAATCAGTACTATGCAGTACAGGCTTCTGTTTCCCTTTGCCTTAAAGAGATTTTCTGGGATATTTGCAAAGCAAACTCCTGCCACCAAATCAGAGTTCAGATCAATGGGAAAACTTTGCAGGGAAACCTACTTTGCAGCTGTTTAACATATTTGACATGCACGGTCAGCAGCATTTTCCAGGATGCAGAGTTATCTATTTATCCAAACATTCAAAGCAAACACTCCATTGAAATCTAAACTTAAAAAACATTGCAGCTAAAATAACCCCTAGTCCAAGCTTCATGAAACAGAAAGTAGGAAACAAAGTTGAAATGCGTAAGAAGGACGAGTGGCCATAAAATACTGGTCATGATAATGATTTACACTTCTACATCGCCTTTTTATCCAAAGATTTCAAAAAGCTGTTTCTTCCTTAGGTTATGCAGATGGATTAGTTTATGATGCGTCATGAAAACACATGTTGGAAGTCATTATCCCCATGATTTAAAGGTAAGAAGTTGATCCCATGTGCATAGAAATATCCTTGATATTGAAAGAACAGGGCAAGAAAAAATATAAAATATCTTTTTTTCTAAAAAAATGTTTTCCTATGAAACATCATAAGTCACCCAAGAGTGGACTCAAGCAGACACACCATCTGTCATAACATGTTACTTAATAGGCTCAGACTGACTATTGCTTCCTGCTTGTATTATATGACATCTTTGTAGAAAGTTTCTCCTTCAAGATGACTTAGGGGTTGAGTCCATATCAGGGGAAAAATCATGGAGGCAAACAATATGGGGTAAAGATGCCGGGAGAAAAAATATATATATAACCATCCCCTGCTCAGATCCTGAAGAATGTAAGGTTTTCCCCTTGTCTCTGTATGGAAGTATGTCTTCTGTATTGCCCTTTCTACTCTATCAGCACTAGTGACTAAATGTAGAGAGAAACAGAAGATGCTGCAGTAGGACAAACAAGAAAGCAGTGGTTTTCAAATCTTTTCATATTGTAGACAACTTCTTAAGACAGGTCATTTCATAGAACTACTTCCTTTGTCAACCTATTTTTATTTATGGCAGCTGTATTAAGTTGCTATTGGGCTGCAAGATGAAAATAAAATCACTGTACTGTAATGGGTGGGGCTGTTTGGTTTATATTCCCATGCTTTATACCAAGGCAGTTTTTTTAACCTCTCCCTGGGTATATCAAATCATCTCTAGTTGCCTATAACACCCATGGCTTTTACTCTTCAGGTCATTTTACAATTTGGTTCTGTCCTTTTTGTGTTATCTTTCCCTCCAGTGTTGGCGTTGTTTGTAAGTCTGATCACCACTCTTTTTACTCCAAAGCAAAGCATAGGGGTCAGAGGGCAAAACAGACTTCTTTACAGTCTTCAGCACCTATTCAGCAACCCACACAGGTACAGGCATGCAAGGCAGTTCTGGCAAGAATACACACGGATTCTGCTTGATACCTGATACATGTTGAGACTATTCTATTAATAAAACTGCTTCTTCTTTCAACAGTACTATGTGTGCTTCACCACTGTAACTGAATCAGCTCCTCGAAACGCCTCATTGGGTACCAGTGGTGCATGAAGTACAGTTTGAGAATTAGTCATCTGTTGGCTTGAACTGTTTACACAATGAATGAGGAGAATGAAAAGGAGCTGGTAAAATTAAGGTTTTAAAAAAGTTTTTATAAAAACAGATAAGGCTGCTTTATAAACATCTTGATATGGAACAATCCCCAGTTATTAGATTGCTGTTCATTCCACTAGAGGAGTGGCAAATCAGAAAAGATGTGCTCCATCCGGAGACAGTTTAAGATGAACCACACCATCCCTCATTACTTACAGAAGAAATAATTTACTTGTTTTGCTAAATGCAACCTTGGGGTCAAGTTTTAATTGCTCCAAATTCAGAGTAAAGTTCCCTACAGTAATCATAACCCTCTCCCACTATGTGCGTACATTGTGACATAAGGTTCTTTCCTCACATAGTCACACAACACAGATGCAGTAAGGCAAAATGCTACATACTGTAGATAACTGCTATATGCACAAAGCATAAGAAAATTCATTTTTCTATGCATTATTGAAGGAGTGGAATGAAATATAGTTACTTTCCAATCTATTTTATTTGTAACTCACATCACACATTGTTCAGTGCTGTATGAATATGCTACATAATGAAAACCTGCTATAATGCATATTAACAAGGGGGCATAATTAGTGGCTATATGACCTCTAATTTTGACTTTCAAAAACTTGTGCACTTAAAATCTCACTTAACACTGCACCAGATTAATCACTGGTAAATGTTTTTGGTCTCCAATACACCAATTTCATATAATGAAAAGTATGGGTAACACAACCCTAAGAATGAAATAACAACCTGAAATATCAAGAAGAATGTCAGGAACAAAATTATGATTCTGATAGCAAAAATTCTAATTGCTGCGACTCCCGGGATCCATCCAGAGCTCCATTACACAGAAGTGGAATTTAGGGGAAGTAAAGGAGGCGCTAACAGAGATCTGTTCTCCACCCAAGGGCGAAGAACCATGTCTGCTGATGCATAAGTTTCAATCCAAGATAACAGGGAAATGGAAATTTGCCCTGTTCTCACGTCTCTCTGCTGGGTTTGACAGTTGCTGCACATTCATCTGAAAAAAGTCCTTCGCCTGCTTCCTTTCACACACAATAATCTCAGCAAAAACTTACTAGAATAGGGCTTGACAAATTTGTTTTGGAGCTAGGAGCCAGCCCAAAAATTAAGGAGCCAGACAACGTGGGCTCAGTGGCAGGGCGCACTCGCCGGAGCGCAGCAGTCACTCTCCCACAACATGGGCCCAGTGGTGGGGCGCCCAGGCTGGAGTGCAGCAGTGCCCTGGCCGGAGCGTGGTGGCTGCTCCCCCCAAAAAATTACTAGGCACCAGACTTATATTTCTAGGCACTATGGCGACCTGGCGCCCAGGGTTTGTCAAGCCCTGTACTAGAACAATTATTTTACCTCATTATAAAACATACTTTGTCAGTAAATAATATTGCATAAGTGTTCTGAAGCTAAAATAATGGTTATGAAGAACTAGGACCCTGCTAAATTGAGGGGCAAAACTTGTGATATTCTCCTGATGAGGGAACTGAATTACAAAAAAAAAACTTAGGTTTGCCCAATATCATACCACAAGTCAGTGGTAGAGGGAGGAAGAGAACCAGGTCTTTTCATTAACAAACACTATCCCTATCCATAGGAGTGACTCAAGTAGCTTGCATACATCAGAAAATAGATGCGGCCTGAGACCTCAACTATGGTATTGAGTAGGTCTATTTCTTCTCTGGTGCCATCATTCTACCATGCTACATTCTGCTCCTTCATTGCTTTCAACCTTCCAACATCCAGTTTTGCTGAAAAAGATCCAAAGTTTTGTGCACAATGCATGATAAAGGTCAAATATTTCTGTGAAAGTTCTTACTGAAACCACCACTATTCGATGTAACTTCAGTGCATTCGCTGACACTTTCCAGCGTTCTATCATCTCTCATGTGAGAAAGTGAATGTATAAAGCTAGCTCCCATCTGGCTGAAGCTGTCCTCTCCAGGAAGTTATTGATAACAGGGATTCTGTTGTCCTTTGTAGTGTCTCTCCAGCCCCCCCAAACATCATTTCAGGTTGGGAGGAAGAAACAGCAGAACAATCAGGACTCTTGAGGGGACGGATTGGAGCTTGTGAAGTTTATAGTGAGTTTTGCTTGTTTAAAAAGGGAGCCATTTCTTGCTTTTTGTTGCTGCATTGCACAAATGCCTTTGTTTAGGACCACCTATTTTATTTTTATTGTAGTGTTCTGGAAACAGTTACGATGGCTACAAAATAGAGAGATTCTTAAGAAAGCCTGAAAAACCATCCAGAGCATGAAGTTATGAACAAGTTTATTGCAAGCTTGGAAACTAGTGTGATAATAGAGGGAGGGAACACTGCTATGTGCTATTCCATGCCTTCCCCACAACAGGTAATTTCTAAAGATAGGCAGGTTCCAGGGTTAAGCAGAGGGGTGCAGGTATGTGTTGGTGCTTGCAAAGCCAACAGATGCTACCAAAGCTACTGTATGAAGAACAGGGACTAATCCATCCCTACATACAGTACACCTGCTCAGAGTATGTTTTTCAAATGCTTTCATCAAGGCCTTTGTGGCAGGTGTAATAATGAACCAAGGGAGACCTAGTCACACCCAAGAGGAATATAAATTGACTTGACTCCAGAGAGAAAGGGATGACACCACAGTTCAGGGAAGTGGCAGCTGACAGGACCCTGACACTGTTAATAGGACCTTTACTGACTGATTCCTCCCCAGGGCAGCCCATAGCAAGAGGGGAACATTTCCTGCTTCTTTGGGAAGGTTTAAGTCCTTGACATTAGTAATTATCACAGGAAACTCTGACCCTGCTGACTCAGAGTTGAAATTTCTTTGCGAGTGAATGAAGTGTTTGAGGCCAGGTTTACACTATAGACCAATATCGGTATAACTATATCCCTCAGAGGTGTGAAAAAAATCCACACCCCTGAGCAACATAGTTATATCAACCCAAACTCCCTCTCCCTGTGTAGTCAGTGCTATGTCAGTTGGAGAGCTTCTCCTGTCGACACAGCTACCGCCTCTAAGGGAGGCAGATTAACTATACAGATGGGAGCTCTCCTGTCGGCGTAGGAGCATCTTCACTTAAGCACTACAGCAATCCAGTTGCATTGTTTTAAGTATAGACCTGACCTCAGACGCCAATAACAAAAGAATAATATGACGCAGCCCTCTTCAGTAATATCAGAGGGTAACCTGAAGTATCTGCAAGGATACAGATGGTCTCATTAGAACTGGCCAAGGCAGAGATGGGTATAGATTTCTTCTAAATGCCAGAAAGACATTACATACAAATTCAGTTGTATGTGTGTTTTTAAAATCATCTCAAACTATTACTTTTTTGGGAGTTGTATATGAAATCTGAATTTTAGAATCCCATCTAAATTAGCTTAACGTTACAGTTCTTCCTCTTTCGACTTTTCTTGGGAAATATGTAATATTTTGCAAGTGCATTTTTAAAGCAATTGTATCAGTTGCAATAGCCCCACTTGCTTCATCTCTGGATTTTGTTATGCCTTCTCTCTCTTCTGGGTCTCACTCCAATTTTTCCATTTTCTTTCTTGTAATCGATCACAGTATATCTTTTCCTTCTATTTCCCTCCTGTCACTGTGTTCTCCACTTCCTCCCTTAATATTCTGCCTCCTCCCCAAACAATCTCTCTGAACCTACTTCTCTTCTAATTTACTTCATTCCCACTCACCCCGATACTGAGCTTGGAAATCTGTCCATACACTTACAAGTCACAGAACAATACTTATTAGCAACAAACTAACATGAATGACAGGTGGGACTCCACTATTCAACAGCAGTCCCCATTCCAAGCTGTTGAGAAAGGGGAGGTGACTAGGATTCCTACCAGGGTGCTATTCCTGGACCCCCCCTTGGCGGATCCATCTTTTATAATCAACCTGCAGATAGCAGGTGTCTGATAAATTTTAAAATCCTCTCTTCCCCCAACCTCCTTTGGAAGCTGGAACGAAGGGAGAAGAATTCTGTTCTCCTCACTAGAGCTTCCTGGCTGCAAAAGGTGATGGTGACAGTAAGAATCCTCACTACTTGACCTTTCCCACAGATTCCACTGTTGACTCCTCTGCCCTAGTGTAGGGCTCTGATGCCTGCCTCCAAGGTGCCAGTTCCTAGCCTTCTCAAGCAGAAGGAGTAAAACTGACAAGAATCTTGTCAGTATCGCAGCTATCCAAAGGGTTCAAAATAGCAGAGGTAAAACGGACACCATTCTTCTGCATCCTGGACAGCAACAGAGACATAGGAGCTGTATTTATGCAGTCAGCATGGCACACAATTAATTTGTTCACAACAAGAAGGTTATCTTTGCAATCATCAGGGCGAGTGACTTTTAAAACAAAAATGCAGCAGTTGATGGCACTCTTTGGGAAATCTTCCTACTGGCTGTTGGCAAGTGGATTTTTCAAGCCCTGCACATAAGGTATAGATCAAGAATCCATCAGTGACAAAGAACAGCCTTTTGGGTATAACAACGAACATGTAATAAATAAGCATTGAACCTATTCTCATTTCTGTGTACTTTTAAGTAGGTACAATGTACACTATAAAATTAATAGATGTATACCAAGAGAATTCACACCTCGAGTGTATTGGTTTATAATTTTTCACCATTTTAGTGAAAACACACACACACACCCCAAAAAACCCAAAAACCAATGTGGCTTAAAATATTAAGGCTAGAAATAATTTATATGAACATACTTTCATTACATTTTGAGTTATTCTAATGAAAATATTTCAGCTTTCAGGATATGACAGGATCCACCATCTGTTGAAAATCAGTCTAAGCCTAGTACTTTCCACTGCAGTGACTGCTGACACACTCCTAGAAACAGACGTTTGAATCTGCCTGAAAATGCTTAAAGTTGACAAGTTTTTAAAAAAGAGAATGTTTACAAATCAATTTTAAAAGTTTAGAAGTTACCTTCCCCACTCCCACCTTGGAAAAGTGCCTAAAGAGCTTCCAGGGATATATCGTTAGATCGATTCTCTGTCAAAAAGGTCTCCACCCTACACCCATTGAAATCAATAAAAATTTATAATTCAGAAGCTAAATAAATATGGCAGGGAAACATGGCAGTTACTTAATAGAAATGTCTAAGATTTGGAAGCACATCCCCAAGTGTCTTTCACCTAGACTTACTTTGTAACATAAGCCAAGTGACAGAGTGAGTTATTTCTTGTTACATTACAAACCATTTTACTGTGGAAGAAACAAGCATCTTAGATTGACAGGTTATTCCAGAAGAAGGCAAAGGATTTATACTGCACATGAGCACCCAAAGAATCCCACATCCACTTTACAATCATATCCTGAAATATAGAGGCTGCCACCTAACCATCCCCTCACTGACAAAGTCACTCTACAGCACCCTGCCTCGGATATCCCCCTCTCATTTTCCCCTTATAACAGGGCCAATCATTTTCCCCTTCTAACAGGGCCAATCAAAGTACCTGAGCTTTCGACCACAGGTGACACAGCAGGGCCCTCCCTCAGCTTAACAAGGACTCACTGCTATTGCCAGTCTCCCTTTAGGTAAGTTTATTTGTTCAAACATAAGTAAGTAACAGGCAAGAAAAAAAAAATCCAGTTCCTCAGCTCACCTTTTGTCCTAGGGTTTTCCTAGACTCTCTTCCCATTAGGGTCTCAGGTAATATTGCCACTTGTAGTTCCCCAGTCCCAGCCAGCTCCCTTCTCATAGTCCGCTCTGCTCTCAGCCAGCTCTATTCCCTTCTGGGACACTGGCCCCAGGGCTACCTTCCTGGGCTCCTGGCCCCTTGTTCCAGGAATCTTTAACAACAGCTAGGCCCACCCCTCTGTGGTTCCTCTCCCCAGGCACAGCCTGCCCCAATCAATCCGCTACTTCCTGATCTCTTACAGGCTTTTATTGCTCCAGGTATAGCCCTCTCCCCTTTAATTAGCTCAGTTGGGCCCAATAATGCTGACAGCAGGGAACTGCGTCTGGTCTACCAACAGGGCCCAGCTACCTTGTGATCCATTACTCACACGTTTATTTATGAAGAAGTGTACTTAATACAGACCAATGAAAAATGGTCAGAATGGAGCAACAAACTATGTAAAGAGACACTACCTGCGCAGCTAGGTCCCAGGAACAGCAGTGCTGCCTGAGAGTAAATATAAGTAGTAAAATCATTCAGGAAGGAAGGAAAGAAAAAGGCCAAGCTGGAAATTCTGCCATATTACTGAACAAGAGTGACTCATGTTCCTCGCTGAACATTAAATATAGCCATCTAGCTGATATGCGAGACCACAGAAATATGCTTAAGAGATGAATGGATCCAGCTGGATCCTAGAACTCCAAGGAATAATGCTCAAATGCCAGAAACACTGCAGCAATGGCCTAGTGGATTATCCATCATTTTTGACAATGACCATGGGATGATCCCCAGGCACTCCTTTCTCCTGGACTGTCCTAGGTCAGCAAGGTTTAAAAAATGCCTATATCAAAAAGGGAGGCTAGACAGCAAATCCAGCTGCTGGTGGCATAAGAGATTTTTACCTGCCTTTTTGTTTCAGAGACCAAAGGTTTCATATTTCAGAGGTGATGAGAATTCACAGTTCCCACTGACTTTATTTGGAATTGCAGATGCTAAGCACCTCTGAGACTCTGCCACGGAAACTCAGAATTGGAACAGCTCAAAATGGTGAGCAATCTGGTGATGCTATTGGATTGCTTTCAGTCAGACAACCTACTTCAGTGTAGCTCTAGCTAGCACCGAGTTTTTTCTGGTCCTCTGAATCGAGTATCTGAGAAAAAAGGAGCAAGTGTGCAGTTTCTGCCAGTTGAGTGCCGCCCAGTTTTGCAGACAGAGATTCTGGATGAGGTTTGCTGATCACATGCAACTATACTTTGTCCCTTTTGATTTGTGGAAGCCAATGAGGAGTATGTGGCCCCATTATCACAAGTATCCTTAGTGCAGGAAAAGTGTTTCTGGGCTGTAGAAGCTACACCGGTCCCATAAACTTCATAAAATGGAAGTTTAGTTTTAAAATGATGTTTTAGCCCCTAACATTTTGAAGACGTTGGGGTAAGGGCATAGTCTTATTTTCAATGTAATATTTAGTCAGTTATTGTTTTAATTACACATCTACACCTGGATTGGATAGAATAATGTTGTGTCTGTATAATAGTAATATATATCCACTCACCACTTCACCTATATCTGAAATTAAGAATATTATCAACTCTTCCTAAGAAGTCTTCACCAGCTTCCTGTTTTGTCCTATGAATATGCCAACCATTATTCCAACTGATGGAAGAGTAGGCCGAACAGGAGAAGGACCAATCACTGTGGAGTGATATGAAATGGGGAACTGAAAAGTTAATATTTGAGAAATGGAGAGAATAGGAAGGAATAACAGTAACTGAGATCAAATTTGTGGAAATATTTAAAGCTAAATCAGAGAGTCTCAAACAAGCAAGTAGCAGTGATTCTTTGGGGGAATAAAAGAAAGCAGCAGCAACACAAAAAGTTACACCACTGCTTGGATTTGAACATGTTATTTTGCAATATATGGCAGACACTTTCACACTAGAACTATGCAATTCTGAAGGACACTAGATTGTACAATTCATGAATATTTAGAAATACTGTTATGAAATACAAAAATGAATGTAATAAGGGGAAAAAAAATACAAAAGTAGGCTTCAAAGGTTAAACAAGTATGTTACACAGCTCCATGGATTTACATATGTTTCTATTAAAGGATGCATCTACATTTTTGCTATATACATCCCCATTGCTAGGTTATACATTTGAATTCATTATATTGTGCTTATAAAAGTATCAGTTGTGCAAGAAACAAAGAATGACGTTTCAATGCTTCAGGTCATAGATTCTCAAACTGTGGTTTGTGACAAAATAAGACCCTGGGTAACCTTTCCTCTCTGATGGAGACCTTGCCACAATTATCCATGCTCAAGATAGATTGTCATGATGCACTGTACAGATAGATACAACTTGGGATGATTCAGAAGCTGAAGTTAGTAAGAGGGCTGCAGCATTCTGCACTAAGTGGTGTTGCACACTGTCAGAACTTCAGACTTGTGTGCTGTGTTCCGGGGGATGCCCTGGCTTCTAAGAAGCTTTTGGGTGGAATTCAAGATGTCGATTTTAACCTATCAAGCTCTCATTGGTTTAGGCTCTCCCTTGGTGACAGACTGCTAAAGCTGAGATCAGCAGGGATGCTGGAGCTCCCTCAGTACAAATGAGAGGGAGCTGCTGGCAGGGCCTTCTCTAGGATGGGTCTTCTGTTTTGGAACTAATTCCCCCACCCCCTCAAGCTGTCATAGCCCAGATTTGTTAGCCTTCCCTACAGGATTAAACAAGAGAATTGTTTAAACAAGGGAATTATTAATTAAACTAGAGTCGATGTGCGGGCAGAGCTGGCAACGGAGTTTGTTGCAGTGATAGGTTCCTGGGTTAGTGTTCTTGTTGTATGGTGTACGGTTGCTGGTGAGTATTTGCTTCAGGTTGGGGGGGGGCTGTCTGTAAGCAAGGATAGGTCTGCCTCCCACGGCTTGAGTGAGTGGGGGATCATCTGCTAGGATAGGTTGTAGATCCTTAATGATGTATTGGAGAGATTTTAGTTGGGGGCTGTAGGTGATGGCCAGTGGTGTTCTGTTGTTTTCTTTGTTGGGTCTATCCTGTAGTAGGTGACTTCTGGGTATCCGTCTGCCTCTGTCAATTTGTTTCTTCACCTCTCCAGGCCCATTGCCAGCTTTACTCGCACATCGACTCTAGTGACACCATTACAGGTCCTAACCACACAGCCACACCATAAGGAGCTTATTCACCTGCACATCTACTAATGTTATATATGCCATCATGTGCCAACAATGCCCCTCTGCCATATACATTGGCAAACCGGACTGTCACTACACAAAAGAATAAATGGACACAAATCAGACATAAAAAATGGTAACATCCATAAACCAGTTGGAGAACACTTCCATCTCCCAGGACACTCTGTAGCTGACTTGAAAGTTGCCATACTTCTACAAAAAAAATTTCAAAAACAGACTTCAGCGAGAAACTACAGAGCTGTAACTCATATGCAAACTTGACGCAATCAGACTGGGTCTGAACAGAGACTTGGAATGATTCTCTCATTACAAGAAGTAATTGTAACTATTCACACATTCTCACCTTCTAATCAATGGTTGTGAAAAGGCCTCATCTACTCTAACTGAATGGACTTTGCTAACACCTACCCACCCCATTGTTGTTCCTTACCCTATCTGATTTCTATTTCTTGCATCTGAAGAAGTGGGTTGCAGCCCATGAAAGCTTAAGCCTGCAGAAATTAAATTTGTTAGTCTTTAAAGTGCTACAGAACTTTTTTTTTTTTTTTTTTTTTTTTTTTAAGTTAAAAGAAAGATTCTCTGATATTCCATTTTGGAGAAGGACTCAAATATATGCTCCTTACTGAGATAAAGTGCATTTCCCACATACCGTTCTGAAGTCCTCTTCAAATTTGTAAGCCCCACCTCCAGTGGCACAAAGTGTAGTGTGCAGGCTAGAGAAGTTCTTTTCACTACCCATCTGTATGAATTTGTGCATGGCACAGCTGGGAAAACGGATGAAGTGCAAATTCCCTTTGCGCCCACACATGGTCAAGTTTTTCAGTTCAAGATGGACATCACGAATGCCAGTTTTACCATAGGCTGTATTTGAAGTCAAGTATTTCCTAATGCTTTTCAGATTTTCAACTTCCTCTTGTTCCTCTTCTGCTGTAATGTCTTTTGGTTCAAAGTAGACCAGTTTCACCAACGTTCCACCAATATCCATGCCAAACCATGGGAATGCTGGGAGAGAAAAGAGAGAGAGAGTGGTGCTATAAATGTTAGTTTATCATATTACTTAGAATATCTACAGATTTTCAAGTTAGCAACGTTTACAAGATCATTGTCCGATCCCAAGGGTTGCTGGATATCTGCACCTACCAATTGTAGATGTTGAACACCTCATAATCAAAAATCATTCATAAAATCCCAGGGTTAAACAAAAAACTTTCAGAGAAACCAAAAAACAAAGACTCCAAGCACTTCCCAAAACATATTTTTCTTCAGAGGCATATAATCAGATATTATGAATACATCACTGAAAACATTTTTTGTGAGAAAACATCTTACTTGGCATCCATATTTTCAAACAGGATGTTTACTTAATTTCATCTACTTTGATTTCTAGCATTGCTAATTAAAATGGATTGAGGGGAAATGAAAAAGGAATAGGAGAGTGAAGTTTCGAGTCATAATGGGGCAGTGCATGAGAGTTATATTCCCTTTCCTCTCCCTCTTGTCTATTCTGCTCTTTATTTGGGTAACAAGATCTCCAAAAATGGTGTCTACCCTAGGGCCATCCCTAGGCAGGTGAGGGGCCCGGGGCAAATCACACTGTGCCCCCCCTTAACATCATGGGTCGTTTTTCCATGTTTTGGGCCTGGTCACTTCCTTAATTTCTGACTTCCGGTGCGACATGACTGGAGCCAGAAATGCAAAATCCACCATCTTTGTTATGGTTTTAAAAAAAAAAAAAAAAAATGGAGGGGGGGGGGTTTGGTCACGTTTTCAGACATACTTCCACTCTCTTAGGGTGGGGCTTGGCAACTCATGATGCCAAAGCATGGGACCCAGGGTGGTCACTTTGATTTGCCGTACCCTAGGGACTGCTCTGCTATCCTCCCATCTTTGACATCAACAGAACTGCTGGGGCTAAGATACCTAGACTGACCAGCTGGTTCAAATTTGCTAATAACCACACTGGCATAGCACATTATCTTCTTGACGAAAGAAAGGAAGAAAACAAACACCAGCATTGTAGTTTTAATGCAAGACATCATCAGAAAGTAAAAGAATTAGTGACACTTTATTTTAGTGCTTAAAAACCATGAGCACACCCCTCAAACCAAATCCCAGTTTCTGGACATAGATTCTGTGTAATGGGGTGTATTTGTTCCTCGTGATCTCAATGCACTGGAAAGACTCCTCCTATTCAGCCTGCAGCACACCTTCCCTTCACCTCCAGCATATACCATTGCCCAAGTGTAACAAAGGTTTTGCTTTGTCAACAGTAGGAAAAACATTAAGCGTTACATGCAACAGGCAGCCAATTTGGGAGAACAACCTGATTATTTGTGGAGAAGAAAGTACCCAACTAGTATGTACTACGAGTCAACTATAGTTCGCCTGTTGCTCACAGTGAACCATGCTGCCTCTCCCATACAACAGTGGCAGGCGAAGGCATGATTTGCGCCTTAATTTCCACTTTTGAACCGGGCTGTACTTGGTTGCCGAGTCTCCTGGCACTACTTGGGCCTTTTCTTGAAGGCTACCTTTTGAATAACTTCCTTGTTAAGACCAAAACAACTCCCACTCATCCATGCCATGGAAGGCAAAGACCCAGACATGGCCTGAATACATTTTGAACCACTGAGTGTAGATCATTCTGTTCCCTGAAACTTAATCAAGTTTACTTTTTCTTGCAATAACTGTTGCTAAGCAGAGACTTAGAAAACCCCTCTCCAAAAATTGTTAATACTTAGAACAGCAAAATTTGTTTATTATGTCTTTAAAAACATGCCCATTCAAATTCTGGATGCATATTCAAAAGTATTTTTGAAAGTACAGACAGCTGAAGACCAATGTCCAAAGCATGTATTCCACTCAGGTGTGTGTGAATCCAGTGCACCAAAGTTGGAGAATTTTGCTCAACAGTATCCATAGGGTGCCACTTGTGCCCTTTCCCTCATAGCTCTTCCTACAGCTATATAAGAGCAGCACGACCCCGGACGTCCTTCAGTTCCTTCACACTGAAAGCCCATGAAGGAGACTCTTATGCAGAGGGCATGGAGGGTGGGTCATGGAATACACATTTGAACCCACATCTCAAGGAACAACAGTCACTATACAGGTAAGTATGTCTTTTCTTTTTTGAGTGGTTGCAGACACGTATTCCACTAAAGTGACTCACAAGCCGTTTCAGCAGGAGATGTGGCACGAAGTCTATTTAAACAGTGAATGCAGAATTGTCTTCCCAAAGTTCACATCAGATCTTGAAGCCACAATGATAGTGTAAAGTCTAGCAAAAGGATGCACAGAACTTCACGTCACTGCCCTGCAAATATCGACTATTGAGACATCATTAAGGAAGCCACTGATGTCGCCTGAGCTGTCATCAAGTAAGCCTATACCTATTTATGGGGCGTCATATGAGCAACTCCAGAAACCAAAGTAATACAGTCAGTTATCCATTTTGAAATGGTCTCAGTGGACTCCGGTTGTCCTTTTATCTGTTCAGGATACAAAAAAAGAATCAATGTAATGTATGAAACAGTTTAGTATTTTCTAAATAAAATCCTAAGCACCGCCTGACTTCTAAGGTATGTTGACTTTGCTTCTCTGCACTTGAATGTGGTTTGGGAAAAAAACAGGTAAGTAAATAACCTGATTAAGGTGAAACAGACACTGCTCTGGACAAAAATTTCAGTTGTGATCTGATAGCCACCTTGTCCTTGAAGAATTGAGCATACAGAGGATCTGCCATTAAGGCTTGTATCTTGTTGACTCTTCCTGCAGACGTTATAGCCACAAGAAACTGAGAAAAAAGGGAGCCAATGAGCATGTTGTAATCAAATCGAATGGTGGACCCATCAGCACCGCCAGCACCATATTAAGGTCTCAAAACAGGACAATTTCCTTCACTGAGGGAAGAAGGTGAATAATATCTTTGAAAATCATTGAAGGGAGTTTTAGAATACTGACTTTCCCTGGATGGAAAGATGTAAAGCGGAGATCGCAGCCAAATGAACCTTCAGAAACCTAAGAGCTAAGACTAAAGATTTAACAAATAGTCCAAAGGGTCCTGAATCCAAGTTGATGTGGGCTAAATTTGCTTAGATGTTCCCCAAATCAAAAACCGTTTTCATTTACACAAATAGGTGGATTTATAGCTAGTTTTACAGCCTATTCCCAAATGGAGATGAGCAGGTTGATCTGCTGCTCTCAGTATGCAAGTCAAATAGATTGCCTGCCTGAAGGTGGAGGGGGCAGAGTGGCTGGGTAGAACTAGACCTCCAAAGATCTCCTCCTCCTCTGAAACTTATTCCCCTTTCTGGAGTAGTCTTGTCTCAGTTAGTAAGGTGTCTAAAATATTGTTGGGGGCAGTACTGCTGCGGCTGACTGCCAAAATGATGCCTCCTTGTTGCTGGAGTATAAATCCTCAAAGAGTGCAGAATTGCTCACAAGTCCTTAAAAGAATGTAAAGTCTCATCCATTTTGCCTGAGAACAGAAGTTGACCACTGAAAGGTAGGTCTTCCGTACTCTGTTGGCTAGCTGGTGCTATTCCTGAATTCCACAACCATGATGCTCAGAGTGACTGGCAAAGCCATAACTCCGGCAGCCATATCAGCTATGTCCATGGCCAACTGCAAAGAAATCTTTGCAACCAACCTCTACAACAAATGCACTGAACTCCTCTCTAGAGGATTTGGGTAACTTGTCTGTAAACTTGGCTACAGAGTCCCAGGTCACAACATTATATTTGAATAGCAGTGCCTGCTGGTTTGTAATTCACATATGTAAGGAGATGGTCCAATAAGTTTTCCTGTCCATGAGATCCAGCCTCTTTGTCCTTGGGCATGGACGTGACCTCCCACTGGCTGCTGTCATGTCAAGCAAGTTAGGGGTAGGATGTGAATAAAAACACTTGAATCTTTCCATAGGGACATAATACTTGTTCATATGCTTTACCATATGTGCGAAAGAAGTAGGGTGGTTCACAAAGTCTTGGCAGGTTCCAACAGCACTTCATAATAGGAAGAGGTACTCTCCCTGGGATTGAGGACTGAAGATTGTCCACTAACTTGCATGTGTTTTCCTGCACCAATTCCGCCTGCATGCCTAAGGCTGAAGCCAACTGTCTAAGCAGGTCCTGATGTGCCCACAAGTCCTCAGGTACTGGTGAGGAAACATCCAGCACCATGGCATCATCTAGTGATGAAGACAACAAAAGGAAGAGGGGTCACTGACTTCTCTTGGTGCAGTACTGGATCCTGCAGAAACCTCAGGCTGCACCTGTTCCTAGGTGGCATCCTCCACCTGAATCTGCAATGTAGATGGTGGAGGAGGTAATGCCACGGGTTGATTGGGTGACCTTGCCCTGGAGCATGTTGAACATCGGGACCTTAACAAACAAGGAACATCCCATGGATTCAAAGGTCACTGTGGATACAGGTAAGGCATAGGTGGCCTCTAAGCTGTGGCCAAGAGCCCCTGTCTCTGCTTGGGAACGGTGCTGGTCAGGATCAGGAGGTCGTCAGCACTCTCTTACACTGGCATTTGGGAGATGAAGGTGAGGAGGAGAAGGACATTGAGCTCAATGAATGCCCCAAATCATTCAGAGGTAATGGGGGAGAAACCCCCAGCTGAGTAAACCACCATCCAGCCTCATCCAAGGTCCAATGTGCTAGTAGCATCAGCCTTGGGGCCTGTGAAGAAATCAGTGCTCTGAAGATTGGCAGGGGCAACACACTTAGTTGGTACCAAACACTGAAAGAGGCACCAACACTGGGGCTGGTACGGATCCCAACACTATTTGCAACATGATCACAGGCAGTGATAAAGATGACTACCATGCCAGACAATGAACCCCTAGGAACTGGTACAGGCGGCCTCGACTGAGCATTCAGAGAGATATATGTTGCCGAGGATGGTGCTAGTGGCTGGGACATCTGTGTAGTTAACTCAGATGATACCATCATTAATGAAGAAGTCACAGCAGCTGAATGTTTCTGGATAACTGGAGAAACAGGAACCAAAAGACACAGCAGATCTGTCATTGCCTGATATGCCAGAGACGTGGACACCATCGGTGTCAACATCGTCAGTTCCGGACTCAACAGACATCTGATGGATGTTGCCGGAGTCAATGGTACGGCCTTGAGTTGATGGTGAGTCAGTACCAGAGAGCGGGTAGAAGGCTCAGCTCCATCATATGTATCCGAAGAGTCATGGTGTTGATCTGCACTGATCGTGGCAGAGGAGATTGACTCCCTGAGATCTGGAGTGGTTACAGTCTGTCTTATGGGTCCTTTTCTTGGTGGGCCTGAGAAAAGGGAACAATCCCTCTTCCTCCGAGAGGAAGCCTCAAAATCTGTCTGAGGAACATCAGCTCATGTGGCTCCAAAGATGTCCGAGGAGCCAATACAGTCTCTAACACCAACGCAAGCCTCATAGCTCGCTCCATCAGGTGCCGCTTGAATCTCCAGTCGCTTGCTACCTGCATTCTTTTCTCAAAAGATTTATAAATGGTGCACCTTTTCATAATGTGCCGGTCTCCCAGGCACAATAAACACAGCACGTTGGGATCACTCTTAGGAACAGCTATACCACACGACAGACAATATTTAAATCCTGGTGAAGGCATTCCTCCAGAAAAATGCAGCTACTTTAGCTAACTATTCTAACTAAGGTACACAAACTATCTACTATAACTATTTACAACGATATCTCAGAAGGCTGTGATAAGAAAATTAGCATGAAGAAACACCACACTGAGCACTCTGATTCTAGCCATGGGCAGTGAGAAGGAACTGAAGGGGGCTCAGGGCAGTGCCGTCCTTATATGGTCATGGGAAAGGGCTTTAATGGAAAGGGCATGAGTGCCACCCCATGGGTACTGCTAGGCAAAATTCTCCATGTGTGCTCATCTAGTGCATCAGAGTGAAATACATGTCTGCAACCACTCAAAGAAGAACTTTAATTACATAGCTTGTCAGGACAACAAAGTCACACTCCTCAAGTGATACAGCTAACATGTGAACAGCAAATTAAAGCACTTGGATAATAGCAGCATGGTCAACCTGTGTGATGTGGGACAGATCTATGGGTAAATGTATTCCAACTAGCAGAACTACTCACTTACAAAACAGTGAAATTGTGTGTAAATTAATGAATTCCACTTACTGCATAGAACTGAGGATATAACTTTTTTAAAGGTTAGAATCACCTGTTATACTTTGTGGTATGGATGTTACAGGCCACATGTAGGCTGACATGGACACTAAAATGTTTCAATGTAAGAAGCCAAAGCAGGGACTGCTGCACTGGGAAAGAAAGGGGCTCAGCTGGGGCTGCCCCTCCCCCAGCATTGCCTTGGATCCAGAACCCTGCAGGGGAGACGCTCCATGCACCCACACAACAAGGTCACTAGGACACAGGTGGTCCCTCCCTCCATTCCCATGTGTAGTAAAAAGTTGTAGCAAGATACTGTTTTGTTTCTTTAAAAGTCCCATTTATACTGAAGTAGTTTTTTCAAAGCTATTACAATGTCAACATAAGTGTACTTAAATACAGAAATGGGGAAATCATGCCACTTACTTATTAAGTGCACAAGAGCTTTGAACCCAATAGTAAATAAAGAAACTAGTGACAAGATTTTCAGCATGACTAGTGCTGTGCATGTGATGACCTTGGGACACCAAGTCAGTTTATGGGAACTCCAAGGAATCATTAACAGGTAGAATGAAAAAAACCTTACTATTTGAGGTAAAAAATATTGTAGTCACACAGCAGCACATCACAGGGTCTATATAATACATGATGCCATAGATATGTAGCATGCCCACTTTTAAAAAAGCCTAAATGGGACTATTATGTGTCTCTTTTATTAGGTCATTGATTTTATTTCTCTCTATGTATTTCACTCTGCTGTGGGTCAGGCTAACACCTGAAGAACAAAACGAACTAACATTTGTTCCTGAACACAAGCAGTTTCCCTGCAGCACTAGTGCAGAATAAAACCAACTACAATCACACTTTTAACACCATAGCCACCAATATTCTAGTTGTGCAGAAGCAAAGCTTTACTGTTTCCTTTGCAGATTTTAGCACTGGTTGTCTGGTGGCGTTCACTTGGGATAAAAGAGAGAGAAGCACAGGGACTGGAAAGCACACTACAATGGGGAACATACCAAATTCCAGAGTCTGAAAACTCCCACTAAAATCGATGAGATTTGATACTAATAAGTAATATGCAGTGTAAAGGGGCAGCAAAGAATCATAAGCAGCATCTGAATAAAGATTTTAGCAATTAATTTAACATTTTTTGAAAACTGTGCTCTTATTGATATTGTTGATTAAAAAATATCTGAAATGAGGCACTATTAAGTTGTCAAAACTATGCCTGCATATTTCTTCAAATTCCTATAATAGCACTACATCCAGTGGTACCAATAGGAACACTAGTGCAGTCAGGGAGCTGGCATTTTATTGACTGTCTTCTGCATGTGCAGGGTTACACAACTTAGTGGTTAGAATGACTGCAGCAATTTATAGTAATGTTCTCACTGATGGGAAGCATGAAGAAAAATACAAGTGTAGAACCAGCCTTTAATTTTAATATTTTTACACCTGTCTCTAAACTAATATGGATGAATCAATTTTATTTAAACCAGCATTTTGCCTGACAACGTGTGTCCCATAGCTCACCAGAAACTGAATCAAGTAACTGAGTTATGAAAACTTAATTATTTACAGTGGAAATGCTGACAAATCTGTTTGCTGATAATAGGTACTGTTATAATATTTTGGATAGGTGTGATTTATACAAGAATTAAGGAAGTCACTGAATCCTCTATTAGAGCATTTTGCTCTTTAAACTAGCATAAAAAATGGGATTATCTTTAGCTCAACAAAACTGCATGATGAGAATAGCTAAACTGCTAATTGATGCTGCTGAGCAGAGGGAAATCCATTCCTAAAGAATCTCATCACCAAATATACAGTCCTGAGGGGAAGAGAGAGAGGAGACAACACTGCTACAGATCTGCATTGCAGTAGATTACAAAGGACACATTAATACAGTGAAATGCAGTCCTAGAAAGCACAGCATTGACATAGAAAGCCCAACAACGAATCAGGTACACATGTAAAAGAATGGAGTAAAAATATTAATAGGTCAGTGAACAGTAGTCTGATGCTGAGCTGATGACATTTGGCTAATTTCATTTTTTCCCTGTGAACATTAACACAGTATCTAACATTACTGTTACACACTTAAAAACTGAGTCAAGAATTTATCTGATTGTTACCTGTATATAAAAATCCATCTAGAGTTCTTTGACACTTCAAAGCAAAAGCATGTGACTAAGCAAACAGAAGGTATCTAAAAGATTACATAATTTGGTAATCTAATGCACACTAACAGCTGAGCTATCCAGGGGAAAGGTTCATTCATGGGTAAGATATATTACCTTAGCCTGTATCCATATGCTTGAAATGGCATAAGCCCATGTAAACATTACTGTGCAGAATTATGAAATGATAAAATCATGCAGTTAAATATAGAATATTTTCTTGCATTTTACTTTAGCAGTTGTCATGGAGTACAAAATAGAACCTTAAAATATAATATGTTCCTTAGGAATAGAAACTCAGTCAGACTCACCAGACAGAGTATCTAGAACACAAAGGTACTTTAAACATTTTTATGATTATTCTGAGCTGGAATTATTGCACTTTACTAAAAGTTGAAAACAATGTTAAATTTATGATAAGCAAGTGGGAAGGTTTTTCTTTTTAATCTCAGTTCCAAAACTATTCATTTCAGGAATTTGGACATACAATTTTAATGAACATACAACTTCATCACTAAATTTAAAAAACAAAAATGAAATCCAGAGACCAGATCATAGGTTAAGAGGAAAAATCCACAGCAGGCCACAATTTAAGAAGAAAACTGCACAAGACTTGAAGCCAAGGAGGCTGGAACAATGTTTATAGTAGGGCTGCTCAGAGCATTGAATTAAACTGTAAACCCTGTATATAATGGAAACCACTTCAAGCCATGGGCTGCAGTAGCACCCCCTGCACTCCTAGTTCCAGCATTCATGCTTGAAACCACTACTGTCTGTCCTGACATCCCCTCTCATGGGAGAGATCTGAAAGCTCACAAGAGAAGTGGGTGGCACAACCCTCCATCATCATGAATATCCCCAGATTTACAGGGAAACTCATGGACCTCTGTGTATCAATTGTAAGTCACAGCCTCTCCTCAGTCTCTCTCTCACAGTAGTATGGCTCCCTTAAGTGTCTAGTTACACTTGCACCCCCGCTGGTGTCTGGTTCAAAAAACTCAGATACATGAGTAGCATCTACTCAGAATTTTGGGCAGGGAATCATACAGTTCCTACACTTGATAGCGTAGACATACAGCTAAAACACTGAACTTGGAGAATATATCCCACTTTGATTCTGTCATAGTTCAGGAAGCAACTCTAACATCTTCAATGGCCTCACAGCAACAATAGGACATGAAGGGATTGTCTTTTAAAGCGTGATTATCCAGTGAACGTTACCTAACTTGGTTCCCAATTGGCCTTTTGTGTTGAAGATGCTTAAGCCTGACCCTCTGATGGGCGGAAAAGCTCCTGCTTTAACTGTGAGGTTTAACTACTACTTCCTACTAACTACTGCTTCCTTTTCAGTTCAGACCAGAGAGAAAATAAAGGTGGGTGATATCTTTCTTATTTCTATAAGATGCTTCCTGTAAAATACCTGCTTTGGGGCTTACAAAGAATCTAGATGCAATAATCATTCTTATTTTACTGATTATTCCTTGAGCACTGCATGAATGCTTAAATTGAAACAATTACTGATTGTTTTGCTTTGTGTAAAGTTAAAGCCTAGTTGCTTATCTGTCACCAGGGTCCCAACCGTAACATCCTATTTCTGCTGGGTGTGGGCAGTGGACACCTCAAACGCTGCTTAGTTCTACATTGAGTCCATCCAATCATACAATCTCAGAATAAACAGAATGACACTAACATGGTAAGTGCTTATTGAGTCTCTACTGCCTATGGGGGAGGGGGGAATGGGACACAAAAAGATGTTTAGTATGATCACCCATTCACATAAATATGAAGACAAGTGTGTTTATTTGGGTGTGTTATTCCAAACATACTGTAGACTTAATACCTAGAGCTGTAATTTTAAAAAATAAGCCAGAGTCAGACTAGGTCATTTCTTGAGCAAGCTACCCCAAGGAACAACACAGGTGCTGTGGGAAGTGGCAATGATTAAATGGGAGGTCCAGTCTTAGGATTTATGAGTGCACAAGCTTCTGGACTTGAGGAGGATCAAGTCAGGTCATGATTTATCTAACTTTCCAGTCTTGTTGCTGACATGCATGAAAATGAGCTATTCTACTGCTACAGAAGGAGATACGGCATCTTTTTAACCGAAAAGATGCAGAGCCCCAAAGCACCACTTGCTTTGCTTTTGTTTACAGCCAAGCTTATTTGTTATACAGTGCTCTTCCCTCTGATGATCAAAACAATTCTTCAGCATGGTATTATGGGACACTGTGCTGCCAGAGGTGTTTTCTTCTGATGAGATGCAGAAGAGATCCTAACTCAGGGGTTCTTAAACTGGGGGTTGGGACCCCCTCAGGAGGTCATGAGGTTACTATGGGGGGGTGTCATGAGCTGCCAGCCCCCCCCAAGCATGTCATTAAGGGTGGCATGGCAGGGGAGTGATCACTTTTCGAGGGGGGTCACAGCAAACAAAGTTTGAGGACCCCTGTCCTAACTATTCAAGGCCATTAGAAGATTCAAGAGCATTTTGATGTAAAACGATGGAGCTATAATGTTCTGACTGATATCCAGTGAGTAATTTTGTTCTGCTTACTTTAAGTTCTCCCTGCAGTTTCACTTGGCGACAAACAAACTTATAAAGTATTGCTGGCAAAGAACATAGCTACAACTTTCCATCCTACAGATGCTTGCAGGTCTCTGTGGGGAATAAACACCATGTTTTTCGGGCAGTAAAGCATTTGGGACTAAAGGTATTATACAAACCTATGCTATGTAAACACGTATCTTGTATTTGAATAATTGCAACAATCTAACTATATGGTGGCTCAAAAGCAATATACACTATATGATGCTACACCCTGAAACATTTAGAAATTACAGCTTGTACATATTGCAGGTGCCCTCCCATTAAGTAATGCATCTTGCCTGAAGCACATATGCTCTGTGACCTAGAGTAACTGCCAACTGATTTTCAGATACTGTTTCTAATCAATACCCTTAAGAGTTTATCATGACTAGGAAAAGTGGTCGAATTTAGCCCATGCTGGCTAAGCGTGACCTAATATGACCTTTTTCCTAGTGTATGCAGGATAACACTTTGGAGCACAATTCTTAGCTGTCAACGGGAATCTAGGCAGCCTGTTTGGTTACACAATTTTTCGATGGGGGTTGATGCAGAAAGTTAGCTTTCTATAAAGCAGTCCTTATCCATGTGAAAAGTATCCATGATCATATAATACCATCTTCTTGTCCTTCTGTGTGTCATAATTCCATGCATAATTCCATGAATAGGCTCCTCAAGGGATGATGCCCTAAAGTAGTTGTAAAATCAATAAATTTAACATGGTTTTTCTGTTTAAATTAAACCTTTCTGTAAAGAACAGTGAGGCTGGGGCCTAAGCTAGCTAGATACAGGCACAAATGATCCAAACAAAAAAATCATGCACTAGGTACAGAGTCGCAACAAATCATTCTAAACAAATCAAGCTAAAATAAAATTTATTTTGGGGTGGGAGGGAGGGCATCCCCAAACAATTATAGAATCAGTTCAAGAGCTTCAACTAAGTCAGTGTTTCTCAACCTGGGGGTTGTGACAGTTTTAGAGGGGTCGCAAGTGCAGAGCTGGTATTGGGGGTGGCAAGAAAGGCAATTGCTTGGAGCCACAGAGGCTAAGTTACATGCCTCAGCCCCGTGGGGGTGGGACTCAGGCTTCAGGGGTACAGTAGTTTGGAAAGGTTAAGAACCACTGAACTAAGTAGATACCAGGTCCTCACTAGCAAAGTTTTAATTTCAAGCGAAAAATCTTCCCCTCCTAAAATCCTACATTTCTAGTCCATATTCCTTTCTATCTGCTCTGGCAGACACCATACCATCCAATATATAATAAATGTCTCACTTATGTGGATTTAGAATGCAATTACATCTGTAGTTTGACAACTTTTTCTTGTTGGGATACTAGGAAATGCCAATTTTCTTTCACAACATGCAAAGCAAAAATAGTGATCAATACTAAAAGAGACTTAGTGCAGTTACCACATGCATTTTGCAATGTGCCCTTTAGCACACATAACTAACATCTCCAAGCGCCACTGTTAAACATCATACAAAACCAGAAAAACAGGATTGTTCACTGTTGTATTTTATGCCTATCCGGTCAGTGCGTAAATATTTTCTATAGCTTTGCTCTCTGGTGAACAATATAAAAAACATGTAAGTGCTACAAAACACTAGAAGATAATATTCTCCTGGGAAGTGTAAACTGTATATTTAAAGCTACGTACAAGATAGCTGTAAAACCCTCAAATTTGCAGAAGTTATTAAAGAAACTCATCTATTCACTTGAACCTGCTGAATGGATTCTGCTGAGTGTTTCCCCATCAACTAATATCTTCAGTAGGACCTGGCAGATCAACTGGATTCAACACCGTTGCATAAATTTTATAATCTTTACGACAGGACTGTTTACCACGCTTCTGGTCCCCTTTGGAAAAAGGTTATAGGGATTAAATTCCTTATTCCATTTTATTTAAAATATTAGGTGAATCCAAAGAAATCTTATCCTTTTGTTTTTCATAATAGTTTTTAAAAGTTGACCTGTTATTAAGCATGGTCTGCACTAATATATAATCAAAACTACCAAGAAAGTATACTAGTCTGTGGTTTTGTATTTATTTTATTGCACACCAAATTTGCACTCTTGGTTTAATTATTATTCTTTAAAAATTATACTTAAGTAGATATCATAAATATTTTGCAAACATCAATCAGTCTGCCTTCATCCAACTCCTCCTACCAAATGCATTGTAGAGTGTATACAGGTACTGCAGAGGTTAAATGACTATTCAATGTAGACATCCTGTTTATACTAAAGAAAATATATTGAGTGGTGACATTTAGATATTAAAATTAAAATAAACCATTTATACCAACAAGAGGTTGTGAATGGGTAATCCTATGAAAGTTACAGCTCAACATATAGGTTATTTTTAACACTAAAACAGCTCTGTTCCTACAGTTAGAAAAAACTCCCTCGAACTGTTTTTACATCTTTTCACTATTACTATCACTGGGGAAATCCAGGAGGTGAATCACGAGGATATAAACAAAAAGTTTTTGTTGCACCATATTAACTACCAGGTTTTTTTAACCTGCCAAAAAACACAGTAAACTCCAGTCCACTAAGCCTGCATTAAAATAAAGAACAAAGTCATCTTTGAAAGTGTTTGTTTTAGCTTTCTTGCCCAACAAGTTTTTTTTTTTAAATACACTTGGTGAGAAGGGATATTTACTACTACAACAACAACAAAATTCCAAAGAGGTCACATACTGTAAAAACATCACATCTCCTGAAATCCAGAAAATATCCAAGATATCTACATACAAACCATTTTGTACTTACTTTAAAACTTCATTATGTTTTGGCACAGAGTGTTTATGGTTCTAACTATTTCTGATTACCTGCTCAGAATATGCTGAACTTTAAAATCCTATGCAAAGCAGAGAGCAAACAAGGCCAATAAATCTCAGTTCTAACCACTCCAGCAAGCATGGAGCAAAGAGCTAGCTGTTTGTTCCTTAATGTCAATTCACAAATTGGATTTACATACAAGTTTTGAAATTAAATAGCTTTCTTTCAGAACTGAGCATAGGCATTAAAGCCATTCATTACTAAGCATATACACTGTTATTAGTAATCAAGAAACATAAATACTATAGACATTTTGAATACCTTTGGACTTGGAGCTTTAAAATAAATATGTCAAGTGGTAGTCAATTCACCAGTCCTTACAAAACCAAACCAATCAAAAACACCTTAGGAAATAATCAAAGAACACACTTGAAATACAATCTGAAATTTGTTGTAGCAGCAGTATAAATAAAACTGCTCCAATAAGGCAGAAGAATCAAATGTTTAATTTCTGGATGAACTATTCTTCATTTTACAGAAAAACATATACAAGTACAATATTATTCATATTCAAAAGTGGTTTGCACTGCCGATTTTTTCAGTAATTAAATACGAAAAAACAGTAATAAAAGATTCACAAGTCTAGTAATGACCTTAATTTGGACGTCAGTGTCATTTACTTACAATGATTCTTGGCAATTATGAGCTTCATTGGAATGTTTAAGTCGCAGAGGACCATCTCAAAACCAGCTAACTTAATAACTGATTCAAGATGTCCGCTACTGAAAATCCAAGGCTGTATCACCTACAAGTTTACATCCCAGTGTGTCCGAACTGTAAGCTTTTTTAAACAAGGTCACATTTATGCTAGCTGTAAATTACGAACTCTCTCATTTTAGCTTTCAGCACACTGCAATTTAGAAACCAATCCACAAACCCACCACCTTCCAGCCGCCTCATTGGTCAATCACTGACCCAGCCCACATGGTATCAGTGGGTGTGTCCCCGAAACACAGTTTTATTGGCTGAAACCAGATGGTATTTAATGAACTGATTTTGCGCCGCTAGCGGGGGAGGTGGATGGCAATCACACAGCCAGCCAGCGACAGGGGAGGCAGAGTATCCAGGGTTCATTCCCTCATTGCAGGGGGCCTTAGAAAATCCCCAAGCTCAAACAGTGAATCAGATGCAGAGGACTTAGATTCATTTGTAGGCAAAGTCCCTGCTCCCCGGAGGCGGTCACGCTGGATCCCCCTTTTCCTGAAAGCCTCCCAGGAGTGCCTCGCTGGGGCCGGGCCATAGAGGAACTGAAGTCGGTGCGACCACACCGCTGCGCTAGGGCTTGTGCGTGCCCGCCCAGCTGTGGGATGGGGCACAAGGAGCCGGGCTGGCACCGCTCTACAAGCCCTGCTGCTCCCCGCCTCGGCGGAGCCGGGGGCTGGCGAGGCAACGCGGCAGGGTGCGCTGAGGACAGTGGGCGGCGCACGCCCACTGTCCGGCGGCCTGAGCCCGGCGCGTTCATCACTTACGCGGCCTGTTCCGTCTGCCCGAGTCCAGCCGTCTCCGCAGCCTGCATTTCTTGGCCGGGGAGCCGTGGCTGGGCAGCGGCAGCTCCTGGCGCAATAGCGGCGGCGGCGGGTGGAAGCCGTTGTGCAGCAGCCCGTTGAGCAGCGACCCGGAAGGGGGGGTGGTGGCGGCGGGCTGGGCTCGGGGCCGCTCCCCCATGGCAGCGGCGGCGGCCTCGCTCCTTTGTTTCCGCGCAGCGGGCCGGGCCGGGCCGGGCGGCGGAGCCTCAGCGCTCGCGGCTCATGCTGGTTCAGTCACCGCCGTAACCGGCTCTCTCTGGCTCCGCTGCGGCGCAGCTGCCGGAGCCCACGCCCCCGGCCGGCAACGCACCACGGCGCACGCGTGCTGCGCAAGGGAGGGGGCGCCGCGGTGGGGCAGGCTGGCAGCCGCGCACGGATGTGGGCGCGCGGCGGTCGCTGCGCGGGGACAGCGCGTCCTGGATTCCGAGCCGCCCGCGCGGCTGTGCGCGTTCCCGGCCCGGGGGGGGGGGGGATGTCAGGGGCCTGCCTGGCTCGGCACAACTGCACGGGCTCCCTACCCGAGTATCTCGGGGCTGTGCGGCGTGTCCGTGGAGCCTGGGCGATGGATGTAGGCTGCACGTGTGCACGGTGTGTCTGAGGCCTCCGCTCTCTCTCCGTGCAGCACGGGTGCATTTTGTACGTATGGCTTGGTGATGTGTGGCTGTGCTGCGGCCTGTGTGTGATCTTTTTCGGTCGCGTGGCAGTGGCATGCGTTTTCACTCTGGGTGCCAATTGTCTGACTTTGCTTAGGTGCAGGCGTTTTCCGTCTCTGTTTACCTGTGCTGTGTTTGTCTGACTGGCTCCACATTCAGCGTAGCTGCCTCTGGCTTCAGGGCATGTGTAGACGGTGCACGCACGCATGAGTGGCTTGGGAATGTAGTGCTGGGAAGGTGTCCACTAGCTCTGCATGTCTATAAATGCATATTTTCTGTGCATGCTTTGTGCTTCCTCCAGAGTTGTGTATCTGCATGCATGATCGGTGTTTTGTTTTAGTGGTCAGACAAAAATATCTGAGTCACAAAAGAATTGTCAGCAGTGACCAGTCGCATTTTCAGTGCATGTGACCTCATGCCTTTCCAGTTTTTTGGCTTTCACTGCAAGTCCTTGACAATCCTTTTGTGACTCAGATATTTTTATCTGGCCACTAAACAGTCCAAGTGAAAAGAACCCATTTACTGAATGAAATGTTATTAAATGATAAAGTGCATTAACATAATAAAAATACATATAAAATTAGATTAACTACCCAGTTCCTGCTATTGAGATAACAAATCACAACTGTAAACAACAAAAATTATTCCAAAATGCAGAAAGTGTCCTGTGACAGAGACAGGTGTTATGTCAAAGAGGTGTTATGTCAAAGCTGACTCATGTTACTGAAATAGATGTGATTTAAGTGCCTAATAGAGTGTGGAGGAACAGACTCGCTTTTTCATGTGCAACACTTTTGAATTAAGCTTTATACTCAGAATAATTACAATAATATTTTCCAGCTATCCTCATATCTATACAGAAAGTTTTAAGTTTGAACTAGAATACTGCTTTATGAAATCTTTCTCTCCCTTCCATTAATGTTTCAGGTGAACTGATTTCTGTATTTATTAAGTATTTTGAAATACATTTTTCTTATTACTAAGTTATCAACTTTGTTAAATTTAGGGGCACACATTTGAAAAGATATTTAAATCTCCAAGTTTTAAGTTTAGAATTCTACAGCCTCTCCATAAGACAAGTTAAAGAAGGGCAATCACATCGTGGGTTTTACCATGTTAATTGATCATCTGTACCAGTCAGGAAGGAATCTCTCCCCCTCAGCTATGTACAGCATTGCTTTTCTTGGGCACCATTCAGTGTTTCTCAACCTGGGGTTTTAGAGGGGTCGCAAGTGCAGAGCTGGTATTGGGGGTGGCAAGAAAGGCAATTGCCTGGAGCCACAGGGGCACCATGAAACTAAGTTACATGCCTCAGCCCTGTGGGGGTGGGACTCAGGCTTCAGGGGTACAGTAGTTTGGAAAGGTTAAGAACCACTGATCAAGCTACTCTATCATTCGTTTTTCCTCTGAGTTCCTCTTGAATAGAGTTGGGCCCTTTATGGTATTACAGATAAGGGAGGAAGAGAACCACCATCCAGTCTCTTCTGCATCACATCTGAGTCACTGCCAAAAACAGCACATTAGATTTGATAAACTAATGATCTGATTTGGTGTGACAAATTCTCCATAATGCCTTAACATTCCTTGTGTGGGTTAAAACAGCAATATACAGCTTTCACATTTACTTATACTTTAGCTGAATATTATTTTGAAAAGCTGACACCCTTGAGATCCCACAATCTCTAAGTAATCACAAGAGGGGAGGAGTGGGGGAGGAAGTGACTTTTCATCTCAAAGAGGAAGAAAGAGCACTGATATAAAGACCTTCAGTTATAAATTAGGCTACTGTTCTCTCTGATGAGTAACTGGCTCCCTCCAGTTCTTTCATCCATGCCACATATGAGACAACACTAACCACAGAAAAGGTAGCCTGGAAATATGTATTAACTTATAAACAGCTGCAGTACTATCCATCTCCCACCAAACACACAGTGGTAGTGTAATTGTCCATCTACATTCCTATATTTTTATTTGACTTTCAACATATGAATCTGAGATGTTCCAGTCCAGAACCAGGGGTTCACATATAACATTTGTTAATGAAAGCTGGGCTATTAGACCAATACTAGATCTCGGAGCATCCATAAACCAAGTTTTCCCATTCACTTAGCCCTCACCTCACAGAAGAACCCTGGGAGATAGTGAAATGTGCAGTGTAATCTGAAAGTCAACAAATCCAGGCATTGGAACCAAGTTTGTAAGTAACAGAACTCTTAATTTCTTTTACCATTTTCTCTGTATTTCTATCTTCCCTTCTTAATATGTGTAGATGAAAATCATTTTTTTTATTCTTGATCTTTCCCTCTTCCTGACATGTTTCCTTTTGCTGTAAACCAGCAGTCTGGGGGAAAAAGGCTTTAATCATGCACTATGCTACCCACCACTATCTGAATGGATTCAGAGGGGTGAATTACAGCAGCCAGCATTGAGTCATTTATTACTCTGACTGTATTCAGATACTACACTTTTCATGCATCACTGTATATTACTCTGCTCCTTAGGCACTTTTCTAACAGTCCCAGTTTAAAAAAATTACTAAAAAGCAGATCGGGATACCTCTAATCCCACTGAACAATATGTTAATAGCCCCACTGATGTCACTGGGAAAACTCATGGTGTAAAGGGGGTAAGTGGGAAGGGTATCACAATCTGGGTTAGTAATTTTAAAACATTGAGGTTTGCAGAAAATCAGGTGCCTCTAGGTATCACAATCTGGGCCTAAATTAAAAATACCATGAGAGGCTTTTCCCCCTTCATTTTTGGGGGCTCACATATCCCTGATTTAAGGCTATGTTAAAATAGGCATCAAACAGGTGCAGCTTGCATATGGAGCCATTACCAAGAACCAAAAATATTCCTCACAGCATTCATTTTAATGCAACGTTAATTTTAATTAATGTTAATTTTAATGCAATGACAGTCAGCTACAGAATGATGGCTATATTTTGGAGAAGAATTTTAATGGGAAGTGAAGTATCTATGCACTTCCTCAAATTACAGAGTGTGTATTATGCAGTGCAAAGAATATAATGGAATGAACTTTGTTATTGTTGCTAGTAGATGTGTTCCAGGGATCACTGGATCCCCTCCATTTCTGTTTATATTTCCACTGATTTCTATATTATTCTGTTTCTATATTACAGAAAACTCATATTGGCTCTCATACCATTTATTTTTCCTTTATAAAAAAAAGTAGCAAATATACATCAATTTAATAAACAAATGCCAAAATATGAAGAACAAAATTAAGATCCAAGTAAAAATAGACAGTGTCAATATGTTTTAGTTACATTTATATACCCCCATCGATTAAAGGGGCACTGTCAAAGTTAAGAGGCCCACTATTTGGCCTTTCCTCACTTCATCCCTTTATTAGAATGAAAGCACTTTGTTGGGAGTAGGGTTGTGTGTGTAAATCTGTGTTCAAAATATATTTTAATATTCTTTTTTCTCCTTATATTGCAGGGCCAGAAGAACAGTAGTTATGAGCAACCCTATAATAACTAACAAATCCATGTGCACATCAAAAGGAACAAAATACATTATAAACTAAGGAAAACAATGACCTAAAATATATGAAAAAGGTATTTACATTGTTTTTTGAAAAGGTTTAACATGGCTTAAAGGAAAATCTAAATTTTTAACCAAAGTCATTTTGAAACAAAAAACAATAATTTAAAAAAATGTTGAAACAGGATGTTTTGAGAATTTAAAATTTTTCTTAAAGTTTTGAAATACAGCAATTTGTCAAAATCAACCCTTTTAAGCAAATACTTCCAGTTTTGACAAATTGTCATCTTCTGAAGAAAAAACGTTTTGTCAGGAAATTCCAGATGAGTTCTATAAATAAGGTCTTCATTCTCTCCTACACATAATCTGCATATAGGAAAACAGACTGGAAGGTCAAATCGTGGCATTTCATAGGAATTATTCCACAGGGAAGGGAGTTGCCCCCTGAGAAAGAAACCAGGAGTTCAGCTCCCTTAGCATCTTGTGACGCTAAGAACCCCTCAATGCCAACCGGAGGGTTCACTATTGTGTAACAGCAACTACTAAAAGACCCGATAAACTCACTATACCTAACAGTTGTAGCCATGCTGGTCCAAAGATATTAGAGAGACAGTGTGAGAAGTAATATCTTTTACTGAAACAGCTTCTGTTGGTGAGATAGAAAAGCTTTCGAGCTTATAGAGTGCTTCTTCAGGCTCTGTGTAAACAAGAACTTTTCTCTCTCACCAACAGATGTTGGTCCAATAAAAGATATTATCTCACCCACCTTATCCTTCTACACCTAGCACACCACTTTCATGGTATTTATCCATAAATGATGTCATATGAGGTCTCTAATAAAAGCTTATGTCAGTGATCTTCATATTCATTGCAAGATGTATATTTAAGGAGTTGTGTACATGTACTGGAAATAAATCTGTCAGCAGCTAAAGAGGAAAAACCAGGTTTCTGCCAGACAGGCAGTAAGATGTGTATCTCTGTCAAAATGTAAATTAAACATTGTAAGCGAACACAATGGAAGCCCCATTTACATACTGAGTCAACAGGAACGGAGCACCCATTGGAAAATGAACCCAAAGGGGTTGCCCTGTCTCCGGGGGCAGACAATTAACTTTAGGGAATATAAGGGAAAGGCAAAAAGACACCCTTTTATCTGAGGAACTAATCAGGCAGGGGGATAACATTTATGAAAACAGGATCCCATCCCATATAGATAGTGACCGGTACAGCAGGAAAATAAATGGCACTCTGTGTTCTCCTCCCTGAGCTCCCTCAGCAGTGTCTCTGCACTGATGCTAGTCTGGCATTGTCTAAATTGCCCAAACGGGTTGTTTAAACTTTTGATGTTGAAAAAGCCATGTAATTTGATTGTAAGCCTAGGCTAAAATCACATATAATACTTCTCAACCGATGCTTAATCTTTTTTAAAATATCCATTTTAAGTACTTATTTTCAAAGTACTGAAGAGACCTGAGAAGGAAGGCTGTGAAAACAAATTCTTTCCTAAAGGCTCCAACACAGAACAGCCAGCCACAAGAAAGGATTTGTTTTGGTATGTTTTATTTTGATAATTGGAGCTTGTGATATGATAGGGCAATAAAATCTGTTTTCAGTGGGCACAGAGAGAACTTTAAAACAACAAATGCTATGCTTTCTTTTTTGTTGCACTGAGGAAACATAATGCCTTTGCTTACAATGCATCCTGTGATGTGACTGACGCTAGAATTAATTCTGTAACTTCTGTCTCCAAAGTTCCATGTCAAAAATAAGGATAGGATAGGTCTCAGTGTAACAATTAAAATTGATATTCTCAGAATAAAATGCAAGTTGCTGTATATGTAGGAAAGGTCCTCAAAGTTATTTTTAGCACAGTGTGCCTACTGATGAGAAAGAAATCTGTACCTATGTTTCTTTTTGTGTTTGTGTCCCCAATTCACATTGACTTTGTGAAACACTGAAGTTTGGAAATTCCCTTTTTTTTACAAAAAGAGAGAGAAGCTCTTGCTCATTCCACAGTGAAGACATTGAGCTGTACTGTTAACTAAAATGTTCACTTTATATGCAATCCTAAAAGGTCACCAACTCCAGTGGTGTAGGGAACAGAACTATGGCAAACCAACAGGACACCAATGTAATGATGACTTCTAAAAATCATGCTTCTTTTTACCTACCCTGGTAATGAGGTCTAGGTATACTGGCCATCAATTTATTTTTATTTTTCCAACCCATTTATAAAATGCTCTTAATACCAAGGTTGCAAGGCACAGTTTTTTTTGTTTTTTGTTTTTTTAAATAAACCATCTCATTTTAATGAAGGGGAAAAAGAAGAGAGACACAAAATAAATACCAGTTCCTTCATATAAAGGCTTGAGAAAATGACTGGAGCTTAGTAACTCTGCATTAACGATTAAGAGTAAAAGATAAACATAAACATAAAGGCATTATGAATAAACCACCAGATGAACAACATTTTCCCTTAGCAAAATCTGAACCTTAGCTGGGTCCATCATTCTCTGTTGATGACATTTTCCTTGAAGAAAGAAAGGGCAAGTTCTGATTTCTACCTGAAGAAGCTCTGACCATAACAAAGTGTGGTCTCCACCTCTTCAAACACAAAATCCAGCCTAAAACACAAGATCCAGAATGTGCTCACCTGGAATAGGCCCACAATTGATATGGTGGCCATGAAATCCTGAGCCAATCAAGAAAAAACATTGTTGGTTTTATGGCCTTTACACTATAATTATGCCAGTCTTCATTCGTCATGTTCCTACCCCTGGAAACAAACAAAATGAACACACAACAAATCAATTTTTGGAGTGGGCTACCTCCTGCATATCAAGACAAATGTAAATAACACTGGGTTTAAAACAACACTATTGCTGGTAGGGTTTAGATTTCCAGATCAAGAAGAGAAAGCACTGTTTTCTGATAATGTAGACCCGTGGTTCTCAACCAAGGGTACATGTACCCTGGGGGTACGCAGAGATCTTCCAGGGGGTACATCAACTCATCTAGATATTTGCCTAGTTTTACAACAGGCTACATGCACTAGCAAAGTCTACAAACTAAAATTTCAAACAGATAATGCCTTGTTTTTGTTTATACTGCTCTATATACTATACACTGAAATGTAAGTATAATATTTATATTCTAATTGATTTATAAGTATATGGTAAACATGAGAAAATAAGCAATATTTCAGTAATAGTGTGCTGTGACACTTCATTATGTCTGATTTTGTAGGCAAGTAGTTTTTAAGTGAGGTGAAACTTGGGGTTATGCAAGACAAATCAGACTACTGACAGGGGTACAGTAGTCTGAAAAGGTTGAGAGTTACTGGGCTAGACCATACTGTGTAGTTTTAGACCATCCTAGTGTAGTTTTATAAAACAGTTTTCAGAAAAAGCTTTTCCCTGATCAGAGAAACCAAGCAAGAATCCTTGATTCTGCTGCTCAGAGAGTCCATTCTATAACCCTGCTACCAATCACGTTTAAACCTGGTTATAGCTAGCTTGGTTCCAATTATAGCATACATTTGGCCTTCATGTTCAATCTGAGGCATGTGATATATACTCCTGACTTTATAATAAATAATGCTTAGTACTGATATAGCACTTTGTATCAAAATATTTTACAAAAATGTAAAATCATCATTATTCTCCTGTTACAGGTTGGGAAACTGAAGCAATGGTGAACAGAACAAAACAAGCCAATGGCAGAGCCTAAATCTCAGGATCTCCTAAGGATCAACCAGTGCTTTCATTTCTTCAGACCATGCTGCCTTCCATGTCACATACAGTATGTTCATGACATGAACCCTTGTAAAGGGTTCTACAAAAGAAACAAGGATTTATATATCTCTCATTTCTGCAGGCTGTAACTCATTTGTGTTACTTTCTTTAGTTCCATTGCCCTGAGACTACCATAATGAAAAAACTTATTTTTCATCAAAGCTTTGTTGTTCTGTTTTTAATACCCCAAGAAGATCTTTGTCTATTTATTTTCATATGCATGTACACAAGTGTGACGTGATTTAGCTGTCACCAATATGATCAAAGTTCTGAGTAGTCAGGTTGTGGACATCAAAACACTAGGACGGCAAACGTGCTTGACATAGTTTGTGATCATTCCCTGCGTACTAGTTGTTTGATTTTCTACTTTCTAGTACATCTCTAGTAGCTGGACAAAGTTCACAGGACAAAGAGTACTGCTTAGTAATGTATATAAGAGTTTTGTCAGACATTCTCTTGTCCCATTAGGGTCAATCTCATGTGTACTGTGCAGCAATAATTTCAGATGTCTGAACGTGTCCTGATTTTTAGAGTAAGTTGGGCCTGGGCCTCCAATAAATATGAACAACTTGTAATGTCATTGTCCATTCCCAGTCCAAGTACTGAGACTTATATTTGAACATGAACATGGCACTGAAATTTGCCAATCTTTGTTCTTTGTAGTAACGTGAAAATAAGTCAGAGCAACTATTACAAAATTGTAATCAGAATCTTATTCATGCTCTCATTGCAAGGTAAATGCTTAAAACGCAGTTAGCACCTGCGTTCTTATGGTTGTTGTGTCTGTCTGTATGTGGGGGACATGTGTTCCCTGCAGCCAATAACCATGAGCTTGGACATCTGTCAATAAAAGGAAAAAAAAGAGATGGGGAGAAAGGGAAGATCTGCAGCAGAATTGTTGGGGAAATTGTTTATGATTGTTTTATGTGTTTGTAAATAGGTTTAAATAGTCCTCTGCTAATGAATAAGAGGGCGACCAGGCCAGACTCTATATTGGATCTTAAATCCAGAATGGAGTCAGACAATAGAGATACCAAGACACTGATGCTAGGCAGGATGCCAGCAAGACAAATCTGCCTGGAGACAGGACAAAAAGGTGAGAAGCCTATGATTTAGAGTGCCGTGTGCACAAGATTAGAATGCCATGGGCACCGGATTAGTGCTATGTGCACGACCTGGAGAGCGGGAAAGATTCTAGCCACTGATTGGCTAATGAAGAAGCAAACCAAAGTGATTTAAGGAGGCCAGTGCCACAATTCGGAGCTGTCCATCTGAGTGACAGTGTGGCGAGGGCACGTTTGGTTTGCGCGGGCATCGGGAGTCGAGGCTGAGAAGCAGCCAACTGTGGACCAGGCCGAGAAGCCGCCAATTGCAGACCTGGAGCCAAAGCAGATGGCTAAAGACCAGATCGTGAACAGCACTCCTTGGGTGGAGCGAAGATCAATTGTAAATATACAAAGACTAAGGGGACCCAGGGTTGTGTTACTGGTTTTGGGCCTGGTGTTCATCCCCATTAGTTTATTCTTAACTTCAGTGGTTTTGTGTTTATTATTTGTCACCACAATGAATTGCCCTTTGATTGAACACCAGCGGTGTGATTTACAGTCTGTTCCCAGTGATAGATCCAGAAGCCAGGGTAAACGAACTTCTCCTGTAACAGAATTGCTCAAAATGGAATCAAAGTTCACAGCTTTTCACACTGTTCTCTCTTTTTACCATTGTCAGACGTCAGCATTAGATTTGATTTAATCAGATCTGTCCTGCACTGTTGTATCATCTTTCAAACAGAGAGCATAAAAACAGAGAGAGAAGGTTACAGGCAACAGCCTTTTGAAATGGCTTGTCTCCCACTGCTATATAATCCCTTTTCTCTCTAACTCTATCCAATTTACACCACCAATGCATGGTATCTGAATAAACAAACAATTTTTTGCAGCAAATCATTATATTATCACTATGTTTTTATTATAGTTAATAAAATCATGACTATACACTGTAAATTTTTGCATCTTTCTTAGAGAATCTAAAAACCGTTGTGATGGGGTGGCCTCCGTGCTCCCCTGGGCCGAGCGCTTTTTACTGGGGCAGGACACAAAATGGCCGCCCGGGGCTCCCACCAGCCTCAAGATGTCTCTCTACGGACCGGCCTTCCCACAGGTCTTCGCAGGCCGAGTATTGTCCTTGGGACCTTGGGGTCTAGGGTTTGGGGGTAGGGGGTGTCCGAGCCCGCCCTCTCCTTCGGACACCAGCCCAGAGTCCCTGGCTGACAGCAGTGGGTGGCTGCTGCTCTAAGGAAACTATAAGTCTTTTCTCTGGGCTGCTTCCCTACCCGGGACCCCGTCGGGGCTAAGTGGCCCCTCTGCTTTCTTCTGGCTTCTGCCACTCACGGTTCTCCTTCTCCTTCCCCAAAGCTCCTTCTCCAAATTCCAAAACTCCTTCTCCCTCTCCAAAGCTCCTTCTCCAAAGCTCCTTCTCCTTCTCCAAAGCTCCTTCTCCAAAGTTCCTGCTCCTTCTCCAAACTCCCAGAGCACCCTGCCTGGCTGGCAGGGACCTCATATCTGCTCCCTGGCAGTGCTTAATGGGAACCAGCTGGCTCTGGCCTCAGCTGACCCTAATTGATCCCAGCTGGCTCTGGCCTCAGCTGACCCTGATTAGCCTGGAGGGAGCCTTGGGCAGCTGCTAGGGGAACAGGGCTTTGATCATTCTTGGGCTAACGTAGCGCCCTTCTACCACCCTCCGGTAGCCCCTGTCACACCCTTCACAAACATTAATAAATTTAGCCTCACAAGAGTCCTGAGAATGGTAAGTATTATTCCCATTTACAAGAAGGTGAATTAGAAGCAAAGAGAGGTTAAAGTGATTTGCTCAAAGTCATATAGTAAGTCAGTGACAGGGCTGAGATTAAAATCTAATATATTTTGGATGCCCCCATAATACACCACAACAAAAGGCTTACTAAAAACATTAACATGTCTGGATGTTTATACTGTTGTCATCTCCCTGGTACCGGAGTGCCTCCATTAAAACAAGTCTTTACCAAGGTAGTGTGGATCCATCCCAAGCAAAGAACTTTCCTGTTTTCCCCATATCAAGGTTCTCAATAATATTCATTAGACAATTAACTGAATATTCTGGGGTGAACAGTTTGTCCTTGGGAACATTCCTGTGATAAGGCTTTGATAAGTCGGTGTTCACAGTTCCTGGATGCAAAGAAACACACACCACTTTAGTTTTCCCTCTTCCGAGTTCAATGCTGAGATTCTTGGTAGCCATGTTCAAAGCTGCTTTAGACATTCTGTAGCTATACCATCCACCTAAGGCTAAAAACAATATATCAGGTAAGTAAGTTCTGCAAATCCACAACCAGCATTGTCACAATTGGTGGCATGTTAATATATTTGACGGATCACAATAATACATTTGTGAATATCACTTTGGTCATTTGCTGGTACAGAGAGCATTATTTTTAGCGATGGGGAAGGCTGCATTTCTTTCATGAACAAGATCTAGCAAAACCAATGGATTCACCATTGTCCTGCTTGTCTTTCTGAAAGATAGGTTCTTGTTCAACCAGATGTTGGATGGATATAAACTGTTCAGGAAGGACAGGCAGGGGCAAAAAGGTGGAGCAGTTGCACTGTATGTAAGAGAGCACTATGATTGCTCTGAGCTCCAGTATGAAACTGGAGATAAGCCAGTTGAGAGTCTCAGGGTTAAGCTTAGAAGCAAGAACAATAAGGGTGATGTCGTGATGGGTGTCTGTTATAGACCACCAGACCAGGAGGATGAGGTAGATGAGGATTTCTTCAGTCAACTAGGAAAAGTTTCCAGTTAACAGGACCTGGTTCTCATGGGACTTCAATCACCCTGACATCTGCTGGAAGAGTAATACAGCAGAGCACAAACAATCCAGGAAGTTTTCGGAGAGTGTTGCAGACAACTTCCTGGTGCAAGTGCTGGAGCAACCAACTAGGGACTGTGCTCCTCTTGACCTGCTGCTCACAAACAGGGAAGATTTGGTAGAGGAAGTAGAAGTGGGTGGCAACCTAGGCAGCAGTGACCATGAGATGGTTGAGTTCAGGATCCTGACAAAAGGAAGAAAGGAGAACAGCAGGATACGGACCATGGACTTCAGAAAAGCAGACTTTGATCCCCTCAGGTAGCTGATGGGCAGGATCCCCTGAGAGGCTAATATGAGGGGAAAAGGAATCCAAGAGAGTTGGCTGTATTTTAAAAAAACCTTATTGAGGGTGCAGGAACAAACCATCCCGATGTGCAGAAAGAATAGCAAATATGGTAGGCACCCAGCTTGGTTTCACGCAAAAAAGAAGCTTACAAGAAGTGGAAGCTTGGTCAGATGACTAGGGAGGATTATAAAAATACTGCTCAAACATGCAGGAATGAAATGAGGAAGGCCAAAGCGCAGTTGGAGTTGCAGCTAGCAAGGGATGTGAAAGGGAACAAGAAGGGTTTCTACAGGTATGTTACCAACAAGAGGAAGATTAGGGAAAGTGTGGGCCCCTTACAGAATGAGGGAGGCAACCTAGTGACAGAGGATATGGAGAAAGCTGAGATACTCAATGCCTTTTTTGCCTCTGTCTTCACAGACAAGGTCAGCTCCCAGACCACTGCACTGGGCAGCACAGAATGGGGAGGAGGTAAACATCCCTCAGTGCTGAAGGAACAGGTCCAGGACTATTTAGAAAGGTTGGACATATACAAGTCCATGGGGTCAGATGCAATGCATTCTAGGGGCTGAAGGAGTTGGCTGATGTGATTTCAGAGCCATTGGCTATTATCTTTGAAAGCTCGTGGCAATTGGGGGAGGTCCCTGATGATTGGAAAAAGGCAATATAGTGCCCATCTTCAAGAAAGGGAAGAAAGAGGATCCAGGGAACTACAGACTGGTCAGCCTCACCTCAATCCCTGGAAAAATCATGGAGCAGGTCCTCAAAGAATCCATTTTAAGGCACTTGGAAGAGAGGAAGGTGATCAGGAACAGTCGACATGGATTCACCAAGGGCAAGTCATGCCTGACCAACCTGATTGCCTTCTATGAAGAGGTGCCTGGCTCTGTGGATGTGGGGAAAGCGGTGGATGTGATATACCTTTACTTTAGCAAAGCTTTTGATATAGTCTCCCACAGTATTCTTATCAGCAAGTTAAAGAAGTATGGGTTGGATGAATGGTCTATAAAATGTATAGAGAACTGGCTACAGCATAGGACTCAACAGGTAGTGATCAATGGCTCCATGTCTAGCTGGCAGCCGGTCACAAGCAGAGTGCCCCAGGAGTCAGTCCTGGGGCTGGTTTTGTTCAACATCTTCATTAATGATCTGAAGGATGGGGTAGATTGCACCCTCAGCAAGTTTGCAGATGACACTAAGCTAGGGGTAGTGGTAGAAACCCTGGAAGGTAGGGGTAGGATATAGAGTGACCTAAACAAACTGGAGGATTGGGCCAAAAGAAATCTGATGAGGTTCAGCAAGGGACAAGTGCAGAGTCCTGCACTTAGGACGGAAGAATCCCATGCACAGCTACAGACTGGGGACCGACGAGCTAGGCAGCAGTTCTGCAGAAAAGGACCTGGGGGTTACAGTGGATAAGAAGCTGGATATGAGTCAGCAGTGGGCCCTTATTGTCAAGAAGGCTAATAGCATATTGGGCTGCATTAGCAGAAGTGTTGCTAGCAGATCGAGGAAAGTGATTATGCCCCTCTATTCGGCATCGGTGACGTCGCATTTGGAGTATTCTGTCCAGTTTTGGGCCCCCCATTACAAAAAAGGATGTGGAGAATTTGGAGAGAGTCCAGCGGAGGGCAACAAAAATGATTAGGGGGCTGGAGCACAAGACTTATGAGGAGAGGCTGAGGGAACTAGGTTTGTTTAGTCTGCAAAAGAGAAGAATGAGGGGGGATTTGATAACTACCTGAAAGGGAGTTCCATGGAGGATGGAGCTAGGCTGTTCTCAATGGTAGTAGATGACAGAACAAGGAGCAATGGTCTCAAGTTGCAGTGGCGGAGGTCTAGGTTGGATATTAGGAAAAAGTTTTTCACTAGGAGGGTGGTGAAGCACTGGAATGGGTTACCTAAGGAGGTGGTGGAATCTCCATCCTTAGAGGTTTTTAAGCTGCGGCTTCCAAAGCCCTGGCTGGGATGATTTAGCTGAGGTTAGTCCTGCTTTGAGCAGGGGGTTGAACTAGATGACCTCCTGAGGTCCCTTCCAACTCTAATATTCCATGACTCTATGTTATGAATTCAATGTAATAACCACTACATAAAATCCTGTGGTTTATGTTACGCAAAAAGTCAAAATAGATGATCATAAGGGTCCTTTCTGGCCTTAAAATCTATGAAAAACAGCAAAATAAATAATTTTAGAAAAAAGAACAGCGGACTTTTACCATTTACCCCTTTGTTTCCTTCTAAATTCAGTTATCTAGTATTTTTACGTTTGCCTCCCCATGTTTATTTGCCTAGGACAGATAGGAAGTCAATAGCAGAACTGCAGTAAGTTTTCATGATGTCCTTTCTCCCAGTTCTGTACTCAGTCTACTAGTTAACACTGAACTCAAGGTTCACGTTTACTCATGTCATGCTAACAGCCATCTTATTAAAAAAATGTCTATTTTAGAGTTGCTTGGCTTGGATAATTAATTCCCTGAGAATATGAGTCACCCAGCCAGAAATGAGTCACTTTCTCTAATTTTATATTAATATTATACATAAAATAAGAGTTTTTTTCCTTCTTCCCCCATTTATTTTTGCATGTAATTAATCCTTTTCACAGTGTCAGAAATGCAGCTTTATGTAAAGGGTTTTTTTTTTTTAACCATTAGAATAATTTCTCTTAAATTTTTATAAGGTTGTTCATCCAGAAAAATTCAGTGCTTTGCAAATGATATATAAAAGGTGTATAAAGAAATGACTTCCTCCACCTCCTAAATGCACAGACATATGAGGTAAAACATAGCCTGTATAAGATATATGGCAGTACTACAAAACAAACTACATTTGGAAGTGAGAGATACCATATCCAATTGAAACTGCAGGAGGAAATTTTGAGGAACAAAAAGGAATAACAAAATGGAATTTGGCCAGGAACCAAGGGTTAACACCCTACTCTTGCAAAAAAGGACCTTATAATCTTCAGTTACTACAGATAGTCATGTTCTTTGGTGCTTTATAACACACTATCATTTTGCATAATGTCTGTCATCATTTTGTTCTATAATAGGTGCAAGCAAAGTCTCAGAAAGGAAGCCTGGTATGTTTCAAAAGTGCTGTTTCATTGGGAAAACTGACTGGAACTTGTAACAGAGTGGGATATGACAGGATCAGATTATGAACTCTATGTTGTACTCTGTGTGGAAATTACCTAAGTGACTGCATAAGTCTGAACTTGCCCAAAGAAAAGCCTTTTATTAGGCTGCAATTCAAACAGCTGCCCTGCCTGGAAAGGTGTTTGACACCTCACTGAAGGGCTATCCTTGTGAAGCCATCAAGACTGCAAGACTGACTTTAATTGTCTCTCAGCCACTGGCCTACCCCATAGAACAATGTTCTTTCTACACAGGGGTTCACAATGTGGGAGGATGCACAAGTATGGTTGGTGGATCTGGAGCTTCTCAGTTTGAGTGCACAGCACAAAGACAGAGGCCCTATTTAAGAGTGAGGTTCTGTTCTGTGCAAGGGGCTGACCATTGTCAGATGTAAGAAGGATGTGCAGGAGAAATGCTGCCCAGCTTGAAACGCTGATTAACCCATGGACTCTCACAGAAGGCATGAGCTAAGACTAGGGGAGGGTGCATCTCAGGACTTCTGTTATTTTCAAAAGATCTGTAATTGTGACCCAGGAACCTCTTAATCCCAACTGGCAAGGGGTTGCAGAGGGATTATAGAAATCTTATGAGTCTCATGTATGCATTCTAGGTTACCAAAAAACACCATCTGAGATCTCAAATTAAAGCCATTGTCACAATGGTCATTAGTATCACTGTGAAATGTATGTACAGATAGTATGTAAGAAGTTATGTATATATACCAAAACTATATTTTTAAAGTCTGTATCAAAGTAGTGGTCACCAGCAAAGGTGAAAAACAGATTTGCTTCCAGACAAGAGGCAAGAAATGATGAAAATTAAGCATTGTAAGCTAACACAATGGATGCCCATTTACATAAAAAGTCAAATGGCAACAAAGAGATATGACGTCAAGAGGGAAGGAGCACACTGGAGAAAAAAAAGTCACGAGTTGTTTCCAGTCTAAGAGTACAGACAATGAACTCTGGGGGAATTTCTAGAAGGCAAAAAAGACACCCTGATATCTTGTATCTAGGAAGTAAACAGACAGTGTGTTTACATTCATGAAAACAGGGTCTCAGCCAACCTTGGTTGAAAACGCTAGAGAGACCTTTGGGTGACAAAAAATCTCTTTAGATAAGAGGTTAACCTGCTAATTACATTTAGTCTCTAAAAAGTGTGTTATGATTTTGTTTTACATGTAATCATTTGTTTCCAATATTCTTACTCACTATTACTTGAATCTTGGATCCCTGAAAACTTAATCTTGTTTTCACTATAAAATACATATAAGTGCTGGGGGGTTAAGGAAAGTGCTGGTCCTGAGCTGACTCTTACAAGCTAATGTGTCTACTATTCCTTTGGGAACAACATGGTTGGTAATTCTGTGGGTGTTCAGTGGATAAGGGGCTGGACAATATAGGGAATGCTGTGAGAGGGCTTGGGGGTTGGTGTGTGCCTTCACTAACCAGCAGAGAGTGCAAGGCCTGCACAGGCTCTGAAGGAAGCGCTTGCGTTGCCAGCAGCGGGTGGATTCAGGGAGCTGATTTACTGCAGGCACTAACAAGGCTGCCTCATGCTTAAGGGGAGGTGGTGGCAAGGTGTCTCACAACCCTGAGTATTGGTGGGGAGTATTCACAGTAACTCTTGAGTCTTTTAAGAGTAAAAGTTACTGTGGTTAAGAAATTCCATTGCTAAGCCTATGTTCTTTGTTTTCCAGCCACTCGGTCCCTGAAGGGGTTAAACTAAAAGCCCAGAGAGCCCATAGCCTAGGTGGAAATATGTGCAAGTAAGTAGAGGGTTCAGAAGGTTTGAGACACTGGTTTTGACATTTAAGGTAACTGGACTGCAGCACCCCACATTCCAAACAAGGGCATCAGAGAAGAAACTGTGACTTGACTCTACATAGGCCCAGTTGACTCAGAAGCACCTGGGACCTAGCGACTGGCTCCACTCACAACAGACTGACCATAAAGTGGGGTAGTGGGCCAGTTTGTAACATAAATATGATTATGTTATAAGTATGAATCCTGTTACGATTCTGCCTTCTCATTCATAACTTAAACTGTACATAGGCTTACTAGCCCTAAACCTCACCCTTTTCAGGGCACAGAAGGGTTCAATGTTGTGATTACGGCTTACTAAACCAAGAGTAAAGAAGCCATCAAAATATCTTGACAGATTCTGCTACTTTAAAATATTGAGTTAATGTTCCAATTTATTTTGAGATTTGTTCCTGTTAAACATCTACTGATATGATAAGAATCAAGAATTGGCTTAAATTGCAAATGTAATAAACTGATACAATTAAATGCCTTTCGTCCCATCTCACTTTTTATTAGCTCAGGCTCTTTTTTACATTTTGAAAAAGAACTGCTGGGGGTGTTCTGTAGACTCCTATTCAGAATAGTTGAGAATACAAAAAGGTATTCATATTGTATATTTTATGCAAACCCGCAAAAGAAGAAATATTCAGTACTCTCAGCTGTGGAAAGAAACCATCTCTAAGAGTCAGATCCTCCATTTTCTGCACAGTCAAATCCCCTAATAAAAGTATTGGGTGGGCAAAGAATGCAGGATTAGGTCCAATTCTAAAACAAACTTATTTCTATTCTCCAGTAGTTAACTAAGAGATACCATCAATGACTGATTGGAGAAATTAAAACTCTATTAAACAGATGCATTTGTAAGTCTCTAGCCCAGGTAAATTATTAATATTCTCACCTGGAAATTTATGATTAAAACAAAGCTCTTCATCTAAAAGTCACACTAGCATCTTGAAAAAGTATTTGTAAATGTGTAAGTCGGAACTCAGAGATTAAGGAAAAATTTTTAGAATGTGCTATATTTTAGGACTGTCAATCCTGACATTTTCTTTTCAAATTCAATTTTTGTTGTTAATATTCATACAACCCTATAAATGTTTATGATGCTTTACTGAACAAATAAGACTCAGGGTGAAATACAAGTTTTGCCATTGGCTTTGATGGTGCCAGTATTTCACCAAAAGTACCTACTCTGGAATTTACAGAGTAAGGATATGTCTATGCAGCAGCTGACAGGTGTGATTCCCAGTACAAGTAAACATATATGTGCTAGCTCTGCTCAAACTAGCTAGCAGCACTAAAAACAGCTGTGTGAATAGCTGCCTGAATACATAGCCATGGAGTCAGGCAGGATTGTACTCAAGCATACTTAATATTCATAGTGTACATATTGTACTGAATGTTTGATAAATAAGTATGTCATTTACCAAATGCACCCTGACAGGAATATACAAATTTTAAAATTAAGAAATAATTTTGCATTTACAAATTTTTTAAAATTGCATCACCGTAATTACTTTTAGCAATGAGGAGGGATGAAAATAATTCAATATTTATTTGTTAGACAACTTATCAATACAAAATAAGCAGAGTAATTCTTTTTACTGCACAAATCATTTTTGCAGGAAAAATATATATCAAGATGCAGTAATGCTTAGAAAATTATAGTGACCTTCTGCATCGTCATTAGCTATGTTGGCCCACACCAGCCAGAAGTTATAAAATATTAATATTGCAATCATTTATCTTCTTATATGAAAAATAATTGAGTTACTGCATAACATTAATGTCAAACAGTACTTACCATTGTCTCCTATGGAACCTACTTTAGCTGTCAGGTTCACCAATATGGCCCTATGCTGTTTGACTTGGTCAGCAAACTGATGTCCAAATGCTCCAGATCCTTTCAGCAATAGAGGGGCAAAATATTTAGCCATCACTAGGGGCCCTATGGTATTTGTTGCCAATGTTATGGAAAGATCCTGGAACATTTTAAAAAAGAAAAAAAGTAGAAACTGCAAAGTTAGATATCCTACACCCAGCAAATGCCAGTTTTAAAGTGCCATCTTGTGCTAACAAGAGTTATAAAATCATCTCAGTGTGTTATCATAATCACTAACAAACATTATTGGTCCTGACTTAGCACACCTGAAATGCTGGTCAGAGTAAATTGTAATGTGTAGGGGGTGATCCTTCCAGAAGTGTTGACAAATCTCTATTACTATAGTTTGTATTGCAGTGATGCCTAAAAGCTCCATTGCGGATCAGAGTCCCATTATGCTAGGTAGAGTACAAATGCAACAGAAGGCATGAGCCTGTACTGAAGAGCATTCTTTTTTAAAAAAGACAAAAGATAAAAGGTGGGAGAAAGCAGGCAAGCACAGTAATGTGCACATACCTTGTTAATTCTATTTCTTCTTTCTTGTAAAATAAATTATTCATTCATTTTTATTCAGCTAGAGTCAATAGGGAGCATTGCTGCTTTGTGGCATTTTGTTATATGCACTTATTGAAGAGTCTGTTGGGTAATTTAAATTAAAATGGTTTAATTAAAACCCCAAGTAGCATATACATTTTTTTCTTTTTAGTGGTCATTGGCACTGGAAACAAATAATTAAACTACTCTTTCAGATTTTGCTGATATTGTTTGGACTCTGAAACACTGGTCACTTGCTATCTGAAAACAAACAAACTGATACCAAAACATGTTTTTAGTCACAGGAGTGTAAAGGTGCAAACTAAGAGATCATAGCTCAAATTATCTATTCAGGTCATCAGAATTTGAAATTACAGTCTTAATTTATGTATACTTTGGAGTTAAATTATTTACTAGGAACACTAGAGTGAAGGCTGCAAATGCCATTCCAGTTTGTGGATCCAATACCGCAAAGACTTATGCAAATGCTTAACTTTAAGCATGTGAGGAGGCCATTGAGTCCTTTACAGTGTTGAGGCTAATACATTTGTTTTTCTTTTCTAAGAATTTTGTGAACACTTTTTCCCTAAAACATCTTAAGTTTGGTTTCAGCACAGGAAACTAACAAGATGAATTAAATCAAGAAAAGAAACAAGAACTACTTAACGCACAACACTAAAAATTACTACCACAAGATGAAGGGATGGAACAAGCAAAGTGAATTCTGTAATGAAAGAAAAACAGGGAAATGGGAATAGCACACTTTGCAGACAGTTATGCTTAGTGAAGTTGTTTTTTTGTTCAGAGAGACAAAACAAAAAAATAAACAAAACCCCCAAACCATTAAATTGTTGTTACTTAAGGTTAGTCATTCTATGAAGGCAGGCTGGGATTTTCAAAAGCACCTCAGGCAAGTGAAGCACAAATCCCATTGAAAATCCCATCTTTAGTTAGAAATGCTAGCTAGCAGCAGGGCTGCGGGGCCAAAACTGAGTTGTACTGTGGTCTGACCCCAGGGGTCAGGTTGCAACACACAGAGCGGGGAGCCAGGCCCAGACCTATGTGCCTGGAGCTGAGCCCCATTGCCGGCTCAGCGTGGTGTGGGCTTGCCTTCCAACTCTTCCCTGAAGCCTCCCATCAGTGGTAATTTCTTTGGAAGAGTGGGGGCCCTCAGTTTCAGATTTTGCCCTAGGCTCCCCAAAGCTCTTTGCAGTCCTGGCTAGTTGGTCTACTATGAAATCAGTGGAAAAGAATTTTACTTCCATTGTCATTATTGTGGAACATGATATAAGGAAATATGTTTGGGGGGAATGAGGGAAGGCTTTTTGTTATTTTTTAACTCCCTGAAAAGTGTGCCATTGCTGTTTTTCCTTTTTTTACCTTCACCAAAGATTGTTATTTTTGAGTTGTGCTAACTGGCCAAAATACATTTTGTTCAACATATTTTTCAAACATTCTCTGCAGTTGCCTAATACAAATGTACTTACTCCTCAGTATGCTATGTTTAGACAGTGCTGGTTTTGAAAGAAAGTAATGAAGGCCCAAAAATAACAGCTTGAACACACCTGATGCCTTTTCATTACTAAAATATACATGCATGGTTCCAGATGGGCATGCTCCATCTATCTGGAAGCATGTGTGCTGAGGAAAAGCTGTCCAAACACGCTTTTGTTATTTTTAATTACATAAACGAATGGAGTTCAAATTTCAAGCATCCCGGAGCTTTGCACCCCAGAGTGCACTATGCATTGATGAGTGAGCACGCAACAAAATGGGAATGACTGGCTAGAGAAAAAGGCCACTAAATCTGTGTCTGTTGCCATTAAGACTCCTAACTTTCTGGTGGCATTGGATGCGGGCCAGCAGGTGGCTTGTCTTTTCTTCTCAGATTGCTGGCCATCTATTTCAAAACAGACATGCTTTTAAAGCCATTATGCACTTTTGGGTGTCTACTAGTATATTTACTGAAACACACCAGCTGCAACCAGACGTCCTTAAGCAATGGCTTCACAGTTATTAAGCCACCTTCAATAACAAAGCACCCGCTCCTTCTGTCCTCTTTCCATTAACAAGGATCTGCTCTTCTCTCCACAGCATGTCAATCTAGGCCACTGAAATGAATTAGCAAATAATTAGACCAACATACAATTTGGACAATTAGATTTGCAAAGAAGAGAAAGTGTTGGAAAGAAGAAAAGCAAACCCTGAGCTCTGAGAGAATGCCATTGCTCAGACAGCTGCTGTCAGAACGAGTTTTCCAGTTGATCCCAGTGGTGCCAGACACACGGCAGATCTGCACTAACTACCCTTTTTATTGACCCCACAGATGCTTCTACAGATGGAAATTCTGGCCCACCTCTGCCGAGATATCTTGCAGGCTCGTCTCTCCTCTGGCGCTGGGGTGCAACATTGCCCCAGAATTGATGAGTAGATCCAGATGGCAATGCTCCCTTGCAACTGCTTCTGCTGCCTCTCGGATCTCTGCCTCCCGAGTGGCATCCAGCCGCAGCATAGTGAGGTTCTGGGGATAGAGCCTATGTAAGGCTTGTAAGGCACTGGCTGCCGGGGGGTTCCTGCAAGTAGCGATCACTCTCACCTCTTTCCGTGCAGATAAAATATGTTTGCAGAAGTGCAGGCCGAGCCCCCTGCTGGCTCCCTGCACCAGGACCACCCCTCCTGCCATTGGCCCTCCAGCAACCTCCTGCACCTAATCCTCCCTATAGGGGAGACCCCGGCCCGATCCTGTATGCTGCCTACTGAACCCACTGCAGGGCTAATTCCTCCAAGGCAGCCCTAAGAAACTAGCGGACCCCACTACTCCCTAGCTGGTAAGTGCTAGGGACATGCTGGATTCACCATAGAGGTGCATCTCTAGAGAAAGGTCTTTCTTGGTATAAAAAACCCAGCTCTCTTGCACCTTTGGGCCAGGGAAGCTGTTACAACTCCCAGCAGCACAGGAAATTGCATCTTCCCAGCGCACGGTTTTTGCTGCTGCCGGGAGGCATTGTACATCAGCAGGTACATTCAGCCTCCGGTTCTTAACCGGATAGGGTGTGTGCAAAGATGACCGGGATTTGTAGTGCTGTCTCGTTTCTGTGAGGGCACCTCATGGGGCTTGGACTCCATTTCCCAGCATTGCCTGGGCTAGGAGAGGCGTCATATGAATGCAGTAGCGAAGAGGAAGAAGCATGCTTTCCGGCCTAAGGAGCGCTGGGAAATACAGGGCTGGGACTTCGTCCTCCCGTAATAACGCAAGCACCAGAACTAATGACAGCTTCAGTATTCTACCCAGTAAGGCTGCATTAGCCCTGCCCTTGTCAAAATGTAGCGCACAGAGTACAGCCCTGTCACGGCACTGCCTTGTCTACACGAGCCCTGAGGCCGGCAAAGCTTTTGGTGCTCAGGGATATGACAAAACACTCCCGAGCGACAGGGCACGTGCAGCGCTACCGCGGCTCGTTTTAGGATCTCAGCGGGAGAGCTCGCAGCGCTCTTGGGGCGACACAAGGCATTGCTCTACTCCCCAAGCAAAGCTCCCAGCGAGCCAGTGCCCGCAGCTTCCTCCGTGCCCCGCACAGCCTTCCCTTTCCCCTGCCCCAGGCCAGCCAGCCGCCTCCCCTCTTCGGCAGCCTGCCTGCCTGCATTCCATTCCGCCCCGCCCCGCCACCACAGATCCCGAGTCCCCGCACGCCTTGGGTGGAGCGAGACCAGACGTTCCGTTCTCTTCCCCCCCCCCCCCCCCCCGGCCGGACGTTGGCTTGGCTCCACTCCAAGCCCGCTCCTCCCTCCCTCCCGCTTCCCATGGTGCTGTGCGGCTCAGCGCGCCGCCATTGGGTGGATTTGAAAAGGGACAGCGGCTCTAGCCCTGACTGGGAGCTTGCCTCAGAGGTCTGGGGTTCTCCGCAGGTAAGCGCGGGCTGGGCGGCCGGTCCCATCCCCTGCTCCCCGGCCAAGTGGCCGCAGCTGGGCTCCGAGGGGTCGGTTCCTGGTTCTCTGCCCTTCCTCTGCCTAGGCGCTGCCTCGGCTTCGCCCGTTTGTGCCCTGGGGAGCGTGGGGCTGCTGACCCTGTCTAGCCCAGGCCGGGGTGAGAGTCTGGCATAGGCAGCCTGGTGCCGCCTGCCCTCGCTGGCTCCCGGCGCCCCGTCCAGGAGCCGGCAGGCGGGGCTCGGACTGGAGCAGGGCCGGCTCGGGAGCGCCGCTAGTGCGGCCAGGCTGAGCCGGTGCGGTGCGGTGCGGTGCCCTGACCGGGCACCAGAGGCGGCGCTATGAAAGCATCAGGGTAGGGGGGTGATTGCTGAGAGCTGGGCTCAGCTGGGGCCCGGCCCGAGGCAGGGTGCGCTGCTCCTGGAGAAGTTTCTTGAAGCAGAAATACTGTGAGTTGCGGCGGTAATAGCCCTGCTTGGTACATGAGGCTTATCCAGGGCCGAATTCTTGTTGGTTGGCCCAATGACATGTTAATGATACTGATTTTAAAAGGATGGGTGTCTAGCTTCTCTTTGGGTGTGCCTGGGCTAGTTATTGTCATGGGAACGTAAAGAAAGCCAGAGTGGGGAAACCTACTTGTCCACAGCAAGTGGGACTCTTCAGGCTAAATGCCATCTGCTTCTGCAGACTTTAAGCTTTTATTTGCCAAAAATAACCGTCATGATTAGTAAGGACAACTTCCAACTAAGTGTGAAAAAGGAGGGAGACAGAAAGCAAGCATAGGCCTCTTACGTACTGGGGATTAGCCTTTGTTTCAGTTATTAATGTGTAGTATTAGTGTATTAGTCTGTGTAGACCCGCTCAGTCGAGCGGAGAACATTCTGGTCCACTCAGTTAGGCAGGGTTGATGTTCTGTAGCTTGCTTATCTCCCGTCCGTCTCTGTCAGTGTAGGTCAGCCCTGACATAACTCCACCTCTGTTTATGTGGATTTAGCACTTATGTCAGTGTCCATACAGACATTGTTACTTATACTGGCTGTTGGCTGGCATTCTTGTAAATTTCACAGCTCTTCTGCAGCACCAGGCTGGGAGCTGAAGCCCTGAAATTGACAAGAAAGCCTGGTAGGCTCCCTACTATGAAATTGAGCCCAGAACCAAGCTCACATCTGGAACCCCCATCCTAGGGTGATAGCCCCAGCTGTGAGCTGGGCAGGGGGCTCAATTTCACAGCCTTAGCACTTCTGAGCCTGAGGCAGCTGTGAAATTGACATGAAAGGCTGGTAGGCTCCTTGCTGTGAGCTGAGTGCAGGGCTCACAACTTGGGCTGTCACCCTGGGGCGGGTGGGAGCTCTGAGCTGGTCACTGGGAGCCTGGCTACCACCCAGGCTCTAAGCCCCCCATACTACCCTTCTTAAGATGATGCAATTGCTCTGGGTGATGACTGGCACCACTGACCAGAGTCTAGTAGTGTGGACATGAAACAGTAATTACTGCAGTGCTTGTTTGTTGATTAACATAGGCTGACTTCTTTGGACTTAACTATCTTGAATAATTTAGCATCATCTGCAAATTTTGCCACCTCACTAGTTGCCCCTTTTTCCAGATCACTTATAAATATGTTGAACAGCACTTGTCCCACTACGGGGTCCACTGCTATTTATCTCTATCCTGAAAACTGACTATTTATTCCTTTCCTTTGTTTCCAGTGTTTTTAACCAGTTGCTGAACCAGGAGAGGATCTTCCTTCTTCCATGACAACTTACTTTGTTTAAAAGCCTTTGTTGAGGTACCTTGTCAAAGGCTTTCTGGAAATCCAAGTACACTATATCCACTGGATCGCCTTTGTTGTAATGTTCGTTTGCCCCCTCCTCAAAGAATTCTAATAGATTGGTTAGGCATGATTGGTAATTCTGCTCTTTACGATAGTTTCAACCAATTTGCCTAGTACAGTACTTAGGCTTAGTGGTCTGTAATTGCAAGGATCACCTCTTGAGATTTTTTTTTTTAATTGGTGTTACATTTGCGATCTTCCAGTCATCTAGTACAGAAGCTGATTTAGGTGACAGGCTACGTATCATAGTTAGTAGTACTGCAACCTCACATCTGAGTTCCTTTAGAACTCTTGGGTGAATGCCATCTGGTCCTGGTGACTTATAACTGTTTAATTTATCAGTTTGTTCCAAAACCACCTCTATTGACAAGGTCAGGTGTGGGAATCTCCCTCACATCCTCCTCTGCAGTGAAGAGTGATGTAAATAATTTAATTTAGCTTCTTCACAGTAGCTTTGTCTTCCTTCAGTGCTCCTTTAGCAGCTTGATCATCCAGTGGCCCCACTGATTGTTTGGCAGGCTTACTGCTTCTGATGTATTTACATTTTTTTGTTTTTTGTTTTTAGCTTGTCTTTTGCTAGTTTCTCTTCAAATTCTTTTTTGGCCTGTTTAATCATACTTCCCCACTTAAGGGTGGGTGGTAGCATTGCTGTTTTAAGGGTTTGCATTCTTTCAAATGCTCTCCTTTCATCCTTCCAGACTGGAGATCCTTGTTAGCTAATACCAGAAAGTTGTGTGCACTTCTTGGGTCAAGTCAGTAATTTTGTTTTTCGCCTTTTGCCCCAACCTCTGGTTGGAAACTATTTATGTGTAAGGCTTGAAAATAAATAAACATGAAAATATAAACTTGTATTATGTTGACTGCTTGTGTCGGGCATGCCATGCTGTTTAATTAGTTGGCTTTCTTTTTGCAGGATGGAACCAGTTTTGGATAAAGCGACAATTGTGAGACCATCCTATATTGCTAGTGTTGAGCTACCTCCAAGAATTGGGCCAGTAAATGTTGAGGATCTTAAAGCAGACCTCTCAGATGAATTTTCCCTGGTATCTTCAAGCTTGGATATAAGCCAGGTCAGAATGTTAAACAGTCTACTTTGTTAATTTTAAAATGTAAATGACTTAAATTGTGAAGCATCTATAGGGCCTGTTACTTTTAACAATAAAGCCACAAGCATATCTATATAGCTGTGTATAAATAAGAGGGAAATGTTTTAAATTAGATGCTATAGTAATGAATTTCTGTATTTGTGCCTTGATAGTCCTATCAGAGTATTTTGTGTTTATCAGAAAACTACACAATTGTAAGAAGTTAACTTCTGTCATCAGAGGCAGGGAAATTCAGAGATGTTATCTGTACTTGTATATTGCCTGTGACCTACTTGTTTTCATCTTATTGTTAAGTTCTACTTTGTGACAGCGTATGTAGGTGACAGCATCTTTTTGCTGTGTACTTTTGATACCAATCAAAAAGAAGTATAAACAATGGCAGTAAATGTTGGCAAAATCTGCAGTCATCACTGACTTGCCCCTGGTAATGCAGAAATTAATTCCCAGATACAAAGGAGTACAATAGGGTACGGTGGTGACTTTTTTATTTTCAATTACTAGTTGACCTAAACTGAATAGCGCATATTTATTTCGTAAGAAGTCATTCTAAATACCTTTTATAAGGTTAAGGTGAATTTCTGGAAGGGCCAAACCATTTGCAGCAGTAAACTAACGAATTATGCTAGGGGTGTGTGTGATGATGGGGTGGACCTGAGATAATTAGCCTTTAATAACTTACGATACTAATTGTAAAACTATAAATATTTCTAAAACTATAACTATAAACTATTCATTTAAATTTTTTTTTTTTTTTTTTTAAGAGGAACAGTTTGGAGTCCAAGGAACATGTGCAAGTTTGCCTTCGTATTAGGCCTTTCACAACAACTGAAAAAGGAAATGAATCTCAGGTGTGGCTCTTTCTACATAAAAAGAACATTTTTAAGCTTTACAAAACTTCTTTAGTTAACATGCAAATGTACAATTTTTCTCCTAAGCTTAACCCTCCTCACACTTTTTTTTCCCCCACCTCCCCCCTTTTACAGGACTGTGTTTCTATTCAAGACTCAACTAGCATTATACTGAAAGGCCCTAAGAATTCCATGATCTGTCGGCTGAGTGAAAAAAACATAGGTCAGATGGTGCAGAAATTCACTTTTTCACAAGTAAGCAGATAATACTTGAGACAGAAATTTCATTTCATAATGTGGAAACCTACTCTAAACAAGTTGTTTTGGGGCTTTTTAAAAAAATATTTTAAATCTGAAAATATTTTATACATTTTTAAATTATGAAAAGTTCCTATATGTAAACTGCTCTCTTCTCCCCTTATCCCCCAAATGGTTCTTTTAGAGGCAGTTTACCAGCTTCAGTTGTTCTTTCTAATGCTTAGGTATTTGGACCTGAAACAACTCAGGAAGAGTTCTTTGATGGTACTGTGAAACAACCAGTACAAGACTTCCTGGAGGGACACAATCGTCTTATTTTCACATATGGTGTGACAAATGCTGGAAAAACCTACACGTTCCAAGGTAGTATTAACATTTTCTTGAACTGTGAAATTACAAAAACATTTGTGTCTGGAGGCTTCTGAGGTTAGCCAATGTTGTTATACAAGTGCCTGTGTTTTTGTCCTGTATATAAGCTTACTACAAAACTGCTTCTTTGTAATGGAGAGGCACATGTGTACAGTCTGTTTATATTTTGAACTATGTACAAGTTAAACTGTGGGTGGTGCACCTCCTCATAAGGTAATGGAGCAGCTAGAACTCAAAATGTCTATCTGCTAACAAATTTGGAATACTAAGTATTTGGAGAAAGTTAATATTCTCTTCACATAGAGAGTGGTATTAATTGATCATAATGGTCAGATAACAGATCGGTTCTGAAACTTGTTTGCACACCTGTTTTGGGTGTATGTAGCATTCAAATTGTCACAAGCTGCTAAGGTTATTATTGGCAATAACATTTTTTAACGCAGGATGGATAAAAATAGATTTAAAAAAAACCAGTTTTTTTTAACTGGATTTTTAAAATTTTGTTTAAACAATAGGTTTCTTTAGTTCCAGTCACTTTCACTTAGACATATTTGAAAAATTTCCCAACTAACCTGACATTTAGTTTAATTCACTGACTATCATTAGAGGGATTAAATGTAAATTTTCAATAAATCAGACATAAATGTGAAACATGTCTTGAGAAGTTTGTTTATCCATAACGTTTCAGGTTTTGTTTAATAAATAATTTTATATGCTGCTTTGTTTAGGATGTCAATTGGAATTTAATTAAAATGGCTTAACAAATCAGGAGTATAAAGTTAATTATCTAGTAAATAAGCAACATATCATTTACTATTTTCTAATATTCTAAAAATGTACAATTAATAAGAATCTGAAAATATTAAGCTTTATAATGTATATAGTTTACCCTCCTAGATAGCAAAAAGATATACCAAATCTCTGTAAAGGCTCTATTTGTGAATCAACGTGTTTTAATGGTTATAACAACCAATGAGAGTGCACCTTTCTTTAGAAAATAACTGAAGTACAAATGGGAAAGCTGATGAAAATTGATTATTTAAATAATGAGGCTTTTCACTTGGTGATCTAAATTGCCTAGATTTAAATCAATCCATCCTGTTCCAATACTGCAGTATTTTTGTACTGTTAACCATCATTATCACTGCAAACCAGCAGATGTCACCCTTCCTTTAGTTCTAGATCTCTTCCTGTAAGTGGAAGGAAAATAGACCGTAACTATCCTTGTATGTTTTCAATCATAGATCAAAATTAACAAAATAACTGTAGCTGCTGTATTAAGTATTAATTATCCAGAAATACCAGGCAGAGTGACAGCACTATTCTGATTGATCTTGTTGAGCTATGTGGAACTGATTTTTATTGAAACAGTTAATTGCTTTATTAGTGGTAATAACCTTTTTATGGGTTGTGGTTAATGAGCACTGGCAATTCTTCCAGATGGTCATTAATCTCAGGAATGGCTCTTCTAAAATATGTAACGATTGATTCAGGATTTCTAATATCAAATAGATGACCTGAAAGTTGCAGAAAATTTAGCAGTATTAACTTCTGTAGAGTGTTGGGCTGCTCCTCTTTTTTTTGTTTTTTTTTGTTTTTGGCAAAGCTGTGAAATATAGCAAAGCTCTCCATTCAAAGCAATAAAGTATGTGAGACTGTCAGGCAATACTAAACTTACACTAAATTTAAATCACTTCCCCCCCCACCCCCCTTACTAATATTACAAGTAACAGAAGAATTGGAGGAAAGCATTTTTCTTTTCAAAATGTTGACTTAGTGTGTTTGATAGTACTTCCTGTATAGTCATATTAATGGCTCCCCTTCCTGTAATCAGCCAGGTTCTACTGGTGTTTGTGAAGCTCTCTCCAACAGCAACAAGGGGATAATTCTATCTCTTTTTAAAAAAAAACAAACTGTAAAAACACAGTGCTGGAAGTGGGGTTGGAGAGTGGGGACAGGTATACTGAAACTTTTTTTGTTTTTTGTTTAACTGGCTAGATTTCAAGTTAATGATATTCCTATAGGCAGCCACTCCTTTATAATGTCCCAATGAACAGTAGCCCCAAAATAGTCTCTTGGTATCATTACTACTACTTTACATTTGGTTTGGCAGTCAGACCCTAGCAACTGTGTCCTTGGTAAATACTGCACTTTCCTTTTTAAAAAAAGGTTTATTTAACATGGAGAGTTAAAATTCTTTTAACACAACAGAGTGACTATTAGTCACTGGTCATGAATGTAGGGTGCTCATGAAAGAGACGGGGTGAGAAACCATAGTGGAGTAAAATGTCTTCTAGATTGCTTTTGCCAGCACACATGGATCCATGCATTCTGCTCTAGTCAGACTCTCCTGGGCAAAGACTCCCTGTCAGTCATACTGACATAGTGCTACAGTTTTGAGACTTAGGCAAATTGCCACCAGAGACATAAATAAGATCACTTGTTTAACTTGTGTCTCTTCCTAACTGGAGGCACGACATTCCACCTTCATATGTGACACTTACTAAGTGTACTGCAAGAGAGTTTGTAGCGAGTAAGCCTCCCTCCTTGGGCATGTAAGAAATTACAAGATGCTATGACTTTCTAAATTTGATAGTTTAAAGCAGTGTTCTTGTTTTCCCCATTCAAGTATTGTCAATATAATTTCCCACCTTTGGTCTGTTTCTACTAATTGACCATCCCCTCTAAGCACTGAATGCTCATGCCCAAGGGCATATGTAGAGAACAAGGGAAATATCTGTAATTATATGAAACTTTGGTTTATCTGCTTGATTCTGGCTCACTACACAGGTGAATTTAAAAGGCATGGTTAGGAAGAGCAAGCAGGAAACAAAATAATAGAAGCTGTGTCAGGGTAAACAATTTCAAGGGAATAATGGATGGGTAACTAAGTGGGAAGAGGCTCTTCCCAGGCACCAGCAAAAAGTTGCACGGTTATAATATCAGTGCCAGAGTCTAAAGATCAAAAGGGCCATAAACAGTTTAAAAATTCTCAGGGAGGGGAGTTGCCAGCAGCTGTTGGAGCATATATGCTGCCAGTGAGATACAGAGGCAGAGAATGCAGGAGGGCAGTCTGCCTCTGCCTGAGGTGAGGGGTGGGATTGCGGATTCGAGGGGAAAGATCTGGAATTAAGTGGAACTTTCCTATCCTTGCAAAGTGTACGTAAGATCAGATGCATAAAAGCTTTTGTTGTCTTAACCCTTTTCTCAGACTGTTGTATATCTTTGGGTGGATAAATGTACATTTGTATTTTGAAACAGCTGCTTGAGTTACTTTAATCAATCACTTGTCACAGTTTGCTGGAGGGAAGTTTCTTGCAGGTGCCAAATACAGTTGGACCTGTTGGTTTAACACAGTTGGAAACTAGGGGGGCAGCAACTTAGTCCAGCCAAGGTTGAACTGTGCGCTTCTGCCCTATCATCTGAGGGATGCACTTGAGGGACTACAAAGGCATCTAAAGTGCAGCTTGCCCTATAACCATGATGACGCATGAGGGGGACTGACCCCCTACTTTCTTTTTACTGCCTGCAGGGAAAGATGAGAGTTCTAACTTCTTCGCTGATTTTTTGCTGGCAAGAGTGTACAGGGCCTTGATATAACTCTTGTATCTTGATTACAGGGACAGAAGATGACGTTGGCATTCTGCCAAGAACTATGGATATGTTGTTTAAAAGCATTCATGGCAAACTGTACCCAGAGATGGATTTCAAACCCCTTCGATGTAGAGATTATATAAGGCTGACTAAAGAACAAGTGAGAGAAGAAATTGCTGTTAAAAATTCAGTACTCCATCTAATGAAAGAGGTATGACAGAATTTCTTTGTATAGCACACACATACTGTGTGTGTGTGTGTGTGTGTGTGTGTGTGTGTGTACTCTTTTAAAAAAAAAAAATACTGAGTTTGTAAGACTGATCATATTTTCATGAAAATAAGGTGAAGTAGCAGTCAAGCATGGATGTGACTAAAAGTTTGGATATGGAAACTTGTAGAAATGAAAAGGAAGATGGTTTTTGAACAGGAAAACAGGGGTTTAGGAAAACTGGAGTAAAGTGTAAGGAGTGGTTTGAAATGGGTTTTCTGATGGAGCTTCATCTAATTATTCCTGCCTTTGCTGCTATTCTGCCCTGCAGTATGCCGAAGCATTAATATATTCTTGGTGAAGAAAAAAATACTTATCTGAAATGCTGAAGTTTAGAGGCATCTAGTCTTCTGTAAACATAAACATCAAATAGCTGTGACTAAATTTAAATGGCATCTGTTGTGATATAGAAACAAAATTTTGATGTGCCTGAGCATCGCAAACAAAAATGAACAGGGAGTAGGAAGTTGGGACTATGCAGAAAGGGTTATCCTTTCTTTAAAAGGCAGATTGAAAATTAACCCAGATCTCTAGAGAGAGCCTGAAAGTTTATTCTAGTAGTGGTGCTTTCAGTAGGGTGGAGCACATCTACTGTTGTAGTGAACTTCAACTCGGGATAAAAATCAAAGTTTTCCAAAGGGAGGAAAGATGACCGTTAAATCTCTTTTTCAAACATGATTACAAACCTTTGTGTAAAGAGCACAGAAAATAGTCAAGATGTTTAAACCATTGATTAGGAGATTACAGGCAAGAATCTTTAAACTAAAAGAAAGTACCAACATATAGATCCTCAGAAGCTTGTTTAGGTTACATGATTCTAATAATACAAGGCTGCTACCACTTTGGACAATTCTTCAATGGGGAGTAGTTGGCAATCTACATAGTGGCAGACAGACTGGAGCTTCACCAACACCATAATGGTTACAGCCATCACCATATGCTGGGACCAATAGATTTAGGGTCTCTTTTTTTCCTGATCATGACAGATACCCTGGTCAAACCAGATATGGAAAAAAGAGAATCAAACTGATCCAACTTCCATAAGTGTGTCCTATGATGTGAATAAAAGGTTCCTATTCCCTCCATAATTCTTCCTCTCTCATACAGGGGGTACCAAAACGCACAAGAATTTGGTATAGCTAGGCAGGGCATCCTCTGCTGTCATCAGCTTGGCAAACCAACAAGCAGTCCCATTCAGATGCAGTATTTGTCTCCTGATGACAGCAATAGATAAAACTTTGCCAGAGGTCTTTCCAAAGCCAGCAGAGTAAAATTAGTAATAGCTAACTGATCTATATGCTGTTTGCTTGTGCTGTAGTTTCAGGAATTCAACTGAAATCTACAGACAGAGTGCAGTTTTTTTTTTTTTTTTTTTTTTTTTTTTTTTTTTTTTTTTTTTTTTTTTTTTTTTTTTTTTTTTTGCTCTTTTCTTCCTTCAGTGTCTTTCCCTTATACTGGATTAAATTTTAACAGGATCTGAGATTTACCACCTAAAATTGACTGACTTTCTCAGCCATGATATTTGATACTGTCAGGCAAACATTTTCACTATGAAAACTTAAGATGAACATTTACTTGATCTCTTCCATTTTATATGTGCTAACTACTTTTTTATAATATTTGAAGTCACTCCTTTTTGTTTAGTGCAGTGATACTCTGTCTAGAGGAACACAATCCCAAACTCAAATAACTAATGGTGGGGCAATATGAAAAATATTGTGTAACTTAACATTCTCTCTGATCTTCATTCCATTCCTGTGTGTACCCTGTCACCTCTTCAGCATTGTTGTGATTTTTCTGGTGAGGATGGATGTAGTTGGCCGGAAGAGAGATTCAAAGTTAGAAGTGAAACTGTTTCCTTACTACCCCTATTCCTCCCTCAATCCCTTAGATGATATGTTTCTGACAGCTACCAATCAAGGGAACTTGATTCAAATGCTGAGGGGTTTTTTGTTTCCTCCACTATGCCTCTGGATTGGCCAGTATGATGTCTATGGATAGCAAACCATTTGGCTTAGATGGTGGATTTAAATTCCCAGATTTAATTAAACTGCTTTTTTGTACCCTGTGTATGATGATTGAGCCTTTGTGAAATGTGCAGTAATGTCTGATATACTGTAAAGTTCCTGTGTAAATGGCAGAGTAGAGGAAAATGTAAAATTACATCTATTAATCAAAAATGCTTTGGAGCGCAGCCATTACAATTTGGAGACAGTATTTCTCTTAACAGCATATTTGGTGATGCAACCATTTAGTTCAACTCTTTAAGTGAGCATTCTAGTTTTGTTGCTGTTCCAAACTTGTTAGTTTGAAGTGCAGCTCTTTAGAAATTTGGATATGCTGATTTCTAGTCCTGTGACATTAACAGCCACTGGAAACTTCATTTGGCCAATAAGATTATATTGGTGTATCATTGCTACAAATGATTGGCCTTTTGTGGAGCAGAAATATTATGTTACAAAACTGATTGAATTTAAATACCTAATATTATATTGACCATGACATAAAGACAATGCATTTTAAAATCCATCTTTGTTCCTTCCTGTGTCCTTGTTTTTATAGGTTGATTCTCAAAACAGTATAAACAATCACAGCAAAACTTCAGAATCCTCTGAAGGTATGTTCTCTGTTAAAACCACTTAATTCTCTCTTCACCCCCTTCTACTTTAAGAGTCTGAGGGCCATTCTCTAGATCAGTAATTCAGTTTGATCCCAGGTTTCTAGTAGTTGAAAGTGTTTGTCATTTGACAGCTGTTGATTGGGCTGTGTGAAACAAATTGGTCTGTATACAGTTCCTTGTGGATGGGTCTCATGACACAAACTATTCCAGCCTTGGCAGAGAGACCAAAGATTCAGAATGTAGACTGAAGTACTCGGTTAGGTCAGAATTAAGGCAGATTGCAGAGTAGGACTGGCTGTGACAGGACGAACTTGCCCTGTTGATGGTGGTGTCTCTAGTGCTATCATCCTGACAACTTTTATAAGCTCTTAATTATAACTAGTAAACTTATCCTATGGGAGAGAACCAGATAGGCCTCATAGATATGTCAAATAATATTCTCAATGTATGTTTGTTTTTTAAAGGTCAATTTAACACTATTTTTAAATTTCCAAGCATGTTCTAAAGATGTTAGTCTTTGAACATTTATGTAATAAATTATGTTCAATTATGTAATAAAACTTGTTTAAAACTTGGTTTTAACCCAGTTACTGCTGCTGAAGGAGAGCAGGAGAAATACATTACATTTATCATGAGAATTATTGCAAATAGACCGATTCCCAGTTGACCAAAAAATGTTAGTGGATTATTGATCACAAAAGCTTCTTACTCTCATCAAGCAGTCTGATCTGAATCCAAGTTCATGTCTTGTAATATATAATTTGTCATTTCTGTGTTGAAAGATAATTATAATTATCTTTCAATGCAAGTTATGTTGCTTTAAAGGCTTTATTTTAGCAGGGGATTTGTGTAACTGTAAATGTTTTTGGCAGACTTGGAAGAACCCATAAAAGAACCTGAACAATCTAGCATGAGTATGGCAAACTACACAAAATTTTCTGTTTGGGTTTCCTTTTGTGAGATTTACAATGAGTGCATTTATGACTTATTGCTCCCAATGTCAAATGACAAGAAAAGAAGGGTGCTACGTCTTGCTCAAGACATCAAAGGCTGCTCTTATATAAAAGGTAACTGAAGTATAACTTATTGTCATAACAGCAAAAATTGTTTGAATTTCAGGTGTACTCATCCTGTTGTCAGTATTAAAGAATTTCAATGAACTTAAGACAGGAATATCTTTAACTTGCATATTAAGTGTGAGGAATCTGTTCTGAAAATGGCAATTTTTCACAGCTTTCACGCTCCCTCCCACGCCAAATTTAAAGCGATCATGTATATTTACATGCGCTTTATTAGGAGGTCTTCTACAATGTTCCCCTAATTTCCAGAGTGCACTTCCTAGGATCCTGTATCCCCTTCCCTAACTTTTCCTTTTAGAAAACTTTCCCAAGTCATATTTTTTCCTAATAGCATGAATATTGGAAACAAAATGGAAAAAATTGGTTTGCTTTTACATAGTCTGTTTTTAACAAAAACATTCCAAAGACAGTTTTTTTTTGTTTTTTTTAAGTATAGGAAGTGTATCTTGCCATGTAATATCTCTGTCTGGTGAAAGCTCAGACTCTCAATTATGATAGCTCCCTTTTTGTGGGGAATTTTTTCTTTAAATCTCTTGACTAACTGTAAACAGAATTCCATCCTGGTCACAACTAGGTTGAAATATTAATAGAGCAAGCCCTTGTAGAATCTCTGACTTGCCTGCTTCCACCCCAGGATAAGTTTTGACACCTTTATACTGGCAATAGACCTAACTAAGTCCAGTTTAGAAGGCCCAGTAATATTGATTTGTGGGTGTGGGGCCTGATGGTGGTTTATGCTTTTGTCATCCGCTTTGCGAGGCATAGATTCAGCCCTGAATGTCTACACTGCAATTAAAAACCCATGGCTGGATGCATGCCAGCTGGCTCAGGCTTAAAGGATGTTTAACTGCAGAGTAGTTGTTTGGGCTGCATTTGGAGCCTGGACTGTAGGCCCCTGCAAGGTGGGAGGGTCCGTCCAGATGTCTATACTGCAGTTAAACAGCCCCTTAGTCCAAGCCCCCTGAGTTGGAGTCAGCTGGCAAAGGCCAGCTGCAGGTGCCTAATTGCTGTGTAGTTCTGTCCCAGTTAAATTGGTGTACGCACCGCTTCCGACCTACAGAGATTCTAAACATGTATTTTATGCAGGATCAGAAAGCAAGTCTTAGAGCCATGTCTTGTCCAGTCCTCAGTGTAATGGTATGTACTATCTCAAAAATACAATGCTGCATATACGAAACAAAAAGCACAAACCCCACCCCCAAAAAACTAATCTTTGATTTTTGTCAGAGTCCAGCATTACTCTGAGATTTGACACTGGCTAATTTTATTGTGTTTTTTTTTTTTTTTTCATGCTTTTAGTGTTTTTAACTTTTTAAAAAAAACAAACAAACCAAAAAAAAACCAACTTGCTTGAAGCTCACTTATGGCGGTTTCAGGTACAAACTGTTGTAATAAAACTCATATTGATAAATGCTTCGTAAATTCAAAATACCAATCAATGACCTTTTTCAATAAAATTGGTTCCATTGATCATAAAGAGTTATAAGAACATCTCTGCTTTAGCATACCTTCTTCTCAAATGCAATTCCCAATCTAGATAAAAGTATTACTCTATACAATTCATATTTCTTGATTAGCACTAATGTATAGCCCATTAGAGATGAAATTTACAAAGTAACCTTGGTGTTTCCTCTTAAGATCTGCAGTGGATTCAGATTTCCAATTCAAAAGAAGCTTTTAAACTTCTGAAGCTAGGGTTGAAGCACCAGAGTATTGCTTCTACAAAACTGAATACTTACTCCAGTAGAAGGTGAGAGAGCCATTATTATTAGTATTGTTTGATATAGGGTAATAGAACACAAAAACAATGCTGGACAATTCTTAAAATCTCTGTGGAGCTTGTGTTGATGGGAGAATCCAGACCTTTAGGCTCTGGATTTGACCAACTGTAATGGTGAACAAAAACTGCCACTTTTTTGCTCAAATCTTGCAAAAAGATGGACCTACATAAGAATTAAACACCCTTTGCTGAAATGCCTTCCTTGAAGGTAAGGCATTTAGCTGTTAATTTTGTTTGCCTTTTATATTCCAGTATCATTTGGAGTTTGAAAAGTCCTGGGGCTTCTAATAATAAAGAGGGTATTTGGGTGTGGAGATAGTCTGCTACTTTGCCTGTTTGAACAACTTTTTAAAAAACTGCATTTATGTCTCAAGTGTATATTTGCATAAGCACATGTTCAGAGTGTTGAGTTAAAGCAAATTTTCATGTAACAGTTAAATTTCAGTTGTGAAATTCTTTAAATTCAAATCCTCATACAGGTATTACAGAGATGAAAATATTTTGAATGTAAGTAGTATTGAAATTTCACCAGTTTTAAAAAATTTGTATCTATCTTTTTAGTCACAGCATATTCACTATTAAAATGTTAAAGATTGAAGATTCTGAAGCACCGCATGTAACACGAGTCAGTGAGTAAGTGATTGTGTTAATTTCAAAGCAAACACTATTTTGATGACTTCAAAACACCTGAAAAGTGAAATAACTATTAATCTGTATTTTCAGATTGGCTCTCTGTGATCTTGCTGGCTCAGAAAGATGTACCAAAACACGTAATGAAGGTGATAGATTGAAAGAGAGCGGAAATATTAACACTTCTCTACTGATTTTAGGCAAATGCATCAATGCACTCAAGAACAGTCAACAGTCAAAGTAGGTGCTGCTATAACTGTTACCTTTACCTATTCTATAAAACCACAAAAATTTATATTGCTACATGATGTAGCACAAATGTTAACTGTAGTTATGGTAGAAGAAGCAATTTGATAAATTTCCCATGACGCTTCATCCCAAATGTGCAAAATTTCTGGGAAGTCTGAGAAAACCGCTTTCTATGTGTTTTTGAAAATGCACCAGTTAATGCACTTTTCAGACCTTTTGCTGTTCATTCTGATTGTTCAAATTCCTACATATTTTGAAACTTGCTTAGTCTTCTGTGACTAATGACTCTGACTTATTTGTAAATCAAGCTTTCTCCAGCTGGTGCACTCTTCTGTGAAGCATGTCTCTTCTGCTGGTGCTTGAATATTGGATGCCAGGACTAGCATTAAGGTACAGGCCAGGCTGGTGAAGCACAAGAGGTTCTCAACAGGGAAGGTGGATTGGAAGCAGGACTGCACATATTAGTAGGTCAAATTCCAGTGTAAAAGGGAGTCTTCAAACTTATGATAGTGCAGAGAGCAGCTACCCTTGGACAACTGTGACTATAATTAATGAATGTCACTGGACACCGTACCACATCACAATGGCTTTACCTCAGTCCCATTTCTCTTTATCTAGAGGGCTAGCACAAAGCCTGTGTACCAATTCAGTGCCTCATATATCCTCAAGCTAAGGAGTAATGGTGCATAGGCTTCGTGATGGCTCTCCCCAGTGTGACTTTTCACTTTAGGAAACAACCGTTTTTATAATACATTAAACACCATCAATTAGGAGTTTAGCCAATTTTTTAAAATGACAAAAAAAAGCTAGCTTCAGATTATACACCTGCTCCTGAGCATCCCTGCAACTCTTGTGATTCTACAGTCTCACTCTTCATTCTCTGCATACACCCCCCCACTATTGTGTGGGAATCCCACACAACCCAGATTACACAGGAGAAACCGTGAAACTGGCTAACTATGAAGTACTGTCAAGGACATGCAGCAAACCACATTACCGTAAAATTAGAGAAAAATACTTGAAGTATTAAAAGTACCTGTATGAAATAGAATCTTTAGAAGTGTGGTATTTACTAACTCTCTAAAAAATCTTTAATGCTTAAATTTTTAGAACTCCCTAATGTGATCTGTTTTGTGTATGGTTAAAGAATCCAGAAATTGCACATTGAAATGTTGTGGCTGAGGCTTCTTTTTCCCTCTCTCGAGTGAACTAGAATGTATCTAACTTGGATATTGTTTTTAGGCTACAGCTGCACATACCATTTCGGGAAAGTAAATTAACTCACTTCCTTCAAGGCTTTTTCAGTGGAAGAGGGAAGGTATATATGATAGTAAATATCAGCCAGTGTGCTGCTGCATATGACGAAACACTCAACGTGCTAAAATTCTCAGCAATTGCCCAAAAAGTAAGTGCACTACAACTTTGTAGCTTTATTTTGAAGTGAGAGTCATAGCTGCAGGATGTTGCAGGGTCAGTTGAAGAGAGAGAGCTTGAGCCGGGTGGAGTGATAAGGAGCGTTTATTCGGTTACAGCTTCTAGTCCACTCATTCCTTTTGGATGTGCGTGACAAACAAAGTGAGCCCCTAGCTCACTACTTTACAACTTTTTATCTAAAATAATATGTAAATACACACACTTGTACAACGCCCCATAAAATCCTTATTTGGTGATATAAATGGTTATAAAATTAATATTAATGGCTCTGTGAGGCATATAATTATACCTGCCCCTGTGTTTCCCATGAAACTTGTGTATCATATACATTTATTTTAACAGCAGGAATGACCTGAAGTCCCTTAACAAACTAGCAACAAGGGAAGAACTAGGGGAGAAATCCCAAGCCTTCACTAACAGACATGCTGCCTGGGAAAGAAGAGAACACCCTTTACCACATTCTTTGTCCAGGTAGTGAGGGGAGGAATGAAAGGGAGCACATGGCCAATTCTTCTACTTGGAGGGATTGCTCAAATCCATTCCAATATAAGTGAGTACACGCCACCGTGCACTGGTTCCCGGAACTTCTTTCCCCTTAGCAAACCCTGTAGGGTCGGCTTTAGGCGTCCCATGGAGTACCGCGCTCATGCCGCGGTATATGAGGCATCGCTGACCCTGCGGGCCCTTAGTTCCTTCTTTCCGCCCATGACGGTTGCTGGAATGTTTTGCCTCTTGCCTTTTAGCAAGTAGCAATCCCCTTACGAACTGTTATCGTTGTTACATAGTTGAGTAGTTAGAGTTAAGTGTTTAAGTGTAGATAGATAGTTAGATTTAGAATAGAAGCACCCTTAGTGGCTTAGGGTTGGGCCATGCCCAGCTCTCCTGGTTTTAAAACCTGTGCTGCTTGCGGCAAACCTCTGCCTGTAAGCGACCCCCACGATAGCCGTCTTAAATGCCTAGGGGAGCAGCATCGTCTGGATAAATGTAAAATCTCCAAAGCCTTCAAGCCACGGACTCAGAGAGAGAGAGATCTGGCTGAAGGCTATTTTGATGGAGGTGGAGCTCCGCCCAGACTCTAAACTGGCACGTTCCCCCGCAGCACCGAGCATCTCCTCAGTGCGGAGCGCTCCACCAGCACCAGAGTCGACCCGTCGCTGCCAGTCTCCGGTGCCCTGGCGTCTTCTTTTCTTGGGCACTGAGCACCAGGGCTCCTCCCCACCAGGTCGAGCCAGGAGATGCACCAGCCACGGCCCGTTCTTGCTCCGGTGCTTGAATCTCCACGCATGGAACCTCCCCTGACTCCTGGGGGTGGGGGAGCGCCCTTGCAAGGACCGTCAATGCCGGAGGTGTTCCACGCGGCACGTGCCTTAATGGCTATGCCCACGCTTCTGTCCCGTCTCCCCTCGGCCGAGGGCGCAGGGACTGTCAGTGTCGCGGGGTAAATCTGCGCTGGGTGCCTCAGGTGGATGGTTGAGACCCCTGTCAGGGGCGAAGTCTCCCTCCAGATGGCCAGAGAGGGTAGAGCAGGGCGGCTCCCCTCATAGCTCTGACTACAAGTCGTCAAGCTCCTCCTCACCGTGGCACTGAGTATGGTCCATGGCACCGGAAGCATCCCGTTCGAGGCGGCGTTGATCCAGGTCTGCCTCGCGCAGTATGCGCAGCTCCCGCTCTCGCACCCTGGCATCAAGCCCTTCGCCTCCACGGCACCGGTTCCAATCCCTGGCACAGTTCCCGGCACCGACAGCACAGGCCACCTCGACACATCGCTGTTCGCGATCCTCAGAGTTGGGCTCGGCACCGAGTTGGCATGGGCGGCACCGCTCCCAGTCCCCGAAGGGCAAGCGGCACTGGAAGTCCTTGGCACCGAGACGGAGGCTTTCTTCTTCCAACTCGTCAAGCCACGCATCTGCCCATCCAGCACCGTTTGCGATGGCACCTATGCTCCTCAACCTCGTCGGGGTCGTTGAGAGGCAGGTCCCTGGTGAAGACAAGCAGAAGCCACAGACACCATCGGCACCGCTTCAGCAGGTCTGGGTCCCGGAAGGGCAAGTCACGCCTCAATGCCCCACAGCCAGCACCAATGCCGGCACCAAGGTGTCCGCAAGGGCCCTGGCAATGGCCATACTGGGGCCCATGGAGGGTGCAGAGGGGGCAGGGCACTGTCTCTGTCCCGTCTTCAGTGGCGCAGCTGGTGGGGGGCCCCCCCCACCTAGCCAACAGGCTAAGGGCCATTCCTCAGAGGAGGAATTGGACCTCGAGGACGGACCCTCCACGGGACCCCTTCCACAATCCTCCTCCTCTTCCCTGATGAGGTGGCCCCCAGGGACCCCAGGACGCCCCTCCCTGACTTCAGGGCCCACCAAGAGCTCCTTAAAAGGGTGGCCAATAACTTGAATATTGAACTGAAGGAGCTCTCCGAGGAGGAGGACCCCCTCTTTGGGTCAGCAGGACCATTGAGGGTGGCCCTCCCTGTACATGAGTCCTTAAATTGGCCAAGGCTGTCTGGCAAACTCCTGCCTCGGTTTCCCCCACCTCTAAAGGCACCGAGAAAAAGTACTATGTGCCAGCAGAGGGGTTTGAATTTTTGTACACCCACCGAGCCCTGGGGACCCTGGAGGTTGATGCGGCCAACCAAAGAGACAGGCAGGGCCGCTCGGGCACCACGCCTAAGAACAAGGACAACAAAAAGCTTGACTTGTTCGGCCGCAAAGTCTATTCCACTGGGGCCCTTCAACTGAGAATAGTGAACCATCTCCTAGGTCGTTACAACTTGAACCTATGGAACTCGATGAGAAGGTTCACAGAGGGGCTGCCCCAGGACCAGGTGGCGGCCTTTGCCACGGTCCTGGAAGAGGGCGTCACGGTGGCAGGGGCTGCGTTGCAAATAGCCAGTGATGCTGCGGACACCGTCAGCAGAGACATGGCATCCGCAATAGCCATTCGGTGGTGTTCGTGGCTGCAGTCATCCGGGCTGTCCCAGGAGGTGCAGCAGTCCATCCAGGACCTGCCCTTCGATGGGGCAGGCCTATTCTCGGACAGAACAGATGTGAAGCTGCACACTCTAAAAGACTCGCGAGCTGTGCTCTGGTCCTTGGGACTTTACACCCCCCAGGTCTCAAGGCATCAGGCCCCAACGCCAGGCCCAACCGCCCCATAGGCCATCACCCAGACACTATCAGCCCCGTAAGGGCCGAGACAGGAATAGGCGGTTTAGGCGCTGTGACCGCTCTGGATCATCCACAGCCTCCCAGCAAGGGCCCTCTAAGGGGCCTAACGCAAAGAAACAATTTTGATGGTGCGCCCGAGGGTGGCACCAATACCTCTCTCTTGGATCCACATTTCCTATTTGTGGAAAGGCTCAGTCCCTACTATGCCGAGTGGCAGAATATTACATCAGACCGCTGGGTCCTCGGCGTAGTTCTCAGGGGATATGCCCTTCAGTTTACGGCTTTCCTCCCAGACTCCCCTCCACCCCGTCCCTCTTCAGGGACCCCTCTCACGAGTAACTCCTTTTGCAGGAGGTGAATTCCCTCCTCCTAGGGGCTGTGGAAGCAGTCCCTCCACAAGAAATAGGGAGGGGATTCTGCTCCAGGTATTTCCTCATCCCCAAAGCAGAAGGGGGCCTGAGACCCATATTAGATCTCTGCCGACTGAACAAATTTATCAGGCGTCTCAGGTTTCGCATGGTCTCCCTAGCCTCCATTATCCCTGCTCTAGATCCAGGAGATTGGTATGCCACCCTCGACCTGAAGGATGCGTACTTTCACATTTCTATCCTTCCCAGCCACAGGTGCTTCCTCAGGTTTATGGTAGCTGGCTGCCATTACCAATTCTCGGCCCTGCCATTTGGCCTCTCGTCCGCTCCCAGGATCTTCACAAAGTGCATGGCAATGGTGGCGGCCCACTTGCGCCGCAGAGAGGTGCAGATCTTCCCCTACCTGGATGACTGGCTAATTCGGGGCAGGTCCAGGGCCCACATTCAGAACAGACTGTCCCTCACCTGCACGACATGCACCAGACTGGGGCTGCTCATAAACGAGCAGAAGTCCACTCTCACCCTGGTGTAGTGCATAGATTTCATTGGGGCCACCCTGGACGCTACCCGGGCAAGAGCCTTCCTCCCACAGCCTCAGTTCAAGGCGATGGCCATGATAATTGCCCAACTACACAGGTGCCCCATGACGACAGCCAGGCACTGCCTGCAGCTGTTGGGGCACATGGTGGCCTGTACGTATGTGGTGAGGCTGGCTCGCCTCAAATTCAGGCTTCTCCAGGCATGGTTAGCCTCGGTGTATGCACCAGCCAGGCACTCCTTGAACAGGGTGGTCACGGTTCCCCCACAGGTCCTGGCCTTCCTGAACTGGTGGAGGACTCCCAGGGAGGTGTTGAGAGGGGTTCCTTGCCGGGATCTAGCCCCATCGGTCACCCTAATTACGGACGCTTCGGATGTAGGGTGGGGGGCCCCTATCAGCACTGACCTGAGCACCCAGGGGTTCTGGTCAGAGGAGGAGAAGAGCCTCCACATCAACTTCCAAGAGCTCAGGGCAGTCCGGTTGGCCTGCAAGGTGTTCCTCAGATTCCTGAGGGGCAGGATGGTGCAGGTCCTCGCAGACAATACAGCGACCATGTTGTATATGAGCAGGCAGGGGAGTGTACGCTCCTCAGCCCTTTGCCAGGAGGCCATTCAACTTTGGGACTTTGCGGTGAGGCACGACTTCCATATATCTGCCTCTCAACTCCCCAGGGTCAGGAATGATGAGGCGGACTGCCTCAGCAGGTCGTTTCTACCCCACCACGACTGGTCACTACATCTGTAGGTGATAGCCTTTATCTTCCGCAAGTGGGGTGTTCCCCAACTGGCCCTGCTCGCGTCATCCTGGAACAGGAAGTGCCCGAGGTTCTGCTTGCTCTGGGGTCACGAGCCGGGCTCCATCCCTGATGCATTCCTCATAGACTGGATGGGGACCCTCATGTATGAGTTCCCCACCTATTCCGTGGCTGCCCAAGGCCTTCTTGAAAATCAAGAGGGACAAAGCAGATGTGATACTGATCGCTCCAGCCTGGCCGAGACAGTATTGGTTCAGCATGCTGCTGGACCTGTCGATCGTCCCGCTCGTGGAGCTCCGAAGGTGTTATGACCTGCTCTCCCAGGACCAGGGTCGCCTGCTGCACCCGAACATGGACTCCCTCGGCCTGGAGGCTCTGTCGCTGACGGAGGAAAAGAGAGCCTGCTTGGTGCAGGTCCAACAGATTCTGCTGGGCAGCAGAAAACCTTCCACTTGGGTCATGTACCGGGCCAAGTGGAAATGGTTTACCTGTTGGGTAGAGTCCTGGGGCATCCCACCGAGCTGCTCGCCTATCCAGGCGATCCTGGAGTATCTGCTCCACCTGAACCTCCAGGGTTTAGCACTGGCCTCCCTGAAAGTGCACCTGGTGACCCTCTCAGCCTTCCACCAGCCGCTGGAAGGGAGGTCCTTATATTCCCACCCTATGTCAGTCAGGTTCCTCAAACGGGTGGAGAGGCTGTACTCACAGGTCTGTGACCCGGTGCCTCCCTGGGATCTGAACCTGGTCCTCGCAAGACCAATGGGACCCCCCTTCGAGCCCATGGCTGCATGCTCGCTGCTTATCCTGTCTTGGAAGGTAGCCTTCCTGATGGCCATTAAGTCGGCTAGGAGGGTTTCCGAGATAAGAGCTTTAACCTCGGAGCCCCCCTACACCATCTTTTATAAAGACAAGGTGTGGTTGAGACCCCATCTGGCTTTCCTGCCTAAGGTGGTCTCCCAGTTCCATTATAATCAGGATATCTTCCTCCCCATGTTTTTTCCAAAACTGCACGGGTAGGAGGAGGAGCCAGAGATGGCACTCGCTGGACGTGAGACAAGCCCTGGACTACCACATTGAGAGGACACGGCCATTCTGGAAGTCGACGCAGCTGTTCATGGCAGTGGCGAAGTGGATGAAGGGCTCACCTGTCTCCACCCAGCACATCTCCGCCTGGATCACCACCTGCATCAGGTGCTGCTATTAGCAGGTGAAGGTGCTGCTTCCAGGAGCTGTTTCAGCGCACTCAACCAGAGCCCAGGCCTCGTCAGCAGCCTTCCTGGAACGAGTGCCCCTGCAGGACATCTGCAAAGCAGCTACCTGGTCATCGGTGCACACCTTCACGTCCCACTACGCCATCGTACAGCAGGTGAGAGAGGACGCGGGCTTCAGCAGGGCTGTGCTGATTAGAGCAACTCACCGATGACTCCTGCCCATCTCCAAGGTATGGCTATTTAATCACCTATATTGGAATGGATATGAGCAATCACTCGAAGTAGAAAACAGGGTTACTTACCAGTAACTGTTGTTCTTCGAGATGTGTTGCTCATATCCATTCCACACCCACCCTCCGTCCCCGCTGTCCGAGTCGGCAGAAAGAAGGGACTGAAGGCCCGTAGGGTCAGTGGTGCCTCATACACCGTGGCATGAGCGCAGTACTCCAGGGGGCGCCTAAGCCGACCCTACGGGGTTTGCTAAGGGGAAAGTTCCGGGAACTAGTGCACGGTGGCATGCACTCACTATATTGGAATGGATATGAGCAACACATCTTGAAGAACAACAATTACTGGTAAGTGACCCTGTTATATTACATCCTCGTTACCATGGTACCTTTTGGGTAGGTTTGTCCTGTTCTGGACACTGTTAGAAAGTTGTCTGATATGCTCCCTCCTTCTCTAACTTCAAGGCTAGGAAAGTGCTGTGGTTTGCACGTGATTATTGCTTGTGTAGTATATGGCCTTTTTAGCCCAAATCAGAGGTCCTGCGGAGGACAATTTGTGTCCAAAGCCTGGGCCCAACTCCCAGCCACCCAGGAATGTGGCCTAGCGCTGACTTCCTTTGTCTCCGCGCCCACACAGGATACCTTCATAAGTGCTTAGTATTCTCTAAACCAGTGTCTAACAAATAAGTGATAATCTTTTTCCCTCAACAGATTTGTGTTTTAGACACTTCTAATCCTCCCCAAGAGCAGCTATTTGTCCAGAAGTCTACAAGAGAAGTGTCTCTCATAAATAATCCTGACACTAAAATTCAAGTAGCCAGAAAAAGACCCACTGTTCTTTGGGACAGGAGCCTGGAAGATGTGATAGAAAACGATGATGATGATTTAGTTGTGGATAACAATGACACACATGAAGAGCATGATATGGCAAAGGAGATGCCAAATGAAGAGGAGGAAAACAAAGTAATTATTGGAAAAGAAGAGTATCTGGTATGTACCAGGAATACATTGTAGTGACTCTGAAGGTAACTTTTTTTTTTATAGGTAGGTGGCATCCTTCCTATAATGTGTTTGGGGAGACTGAGGCATGCTGCCTCTTGCAGAAAGCCGTGTAAAAACTGCATTTAAATCCAGATTGAAGATTTGGGCATGATTTAGTTAGGTTTCACCCATTGCTGAAAGTCTATATGACTGGGCCTTTCTTGTCAATGTATTGTACTTACAGCATGGGCAAGCTGTGGACTTGAATAATACAGAAAATCCTTTATGCCTGTATTCCATGCATGCAAGATCTCTGGAAGCAAACTTTCTCCTATGCTTCAACATGCTCATTAGTTAAATCTGAAACAGTGCTAGACTTGGATACCACTCTTGCTTTAGATTGTATTGTTCTATATATTCTCCAGTTAACGCTCCTATAGAAACAATGTCTATTTTAAAAATATACTGTTTAAAACCCTTGATTTTAACTTTGTTTTGAACAACATTCCAGTCTCTTACAAAACTTCCTCCATTACAATATGATCCATTGTAATGTTCTTTGGATTCTTGAATATGCTTGTTCTGTGTACATTTGTATACAGTATTGATGTTTTACACTGGTACAACAATTTACCAACATTTAATCGATCTATCGTTAATGGTACCAGAACTGGACACAATGGTTGCTCACATTTCATAAGGAAATCTGAACCAATAGTCTCCTCTTTTTGAAGAACCCTATTCTTGGAGCAGTGATTACAAAATCTTTCTGAAAACATTCCTTTATAAAAGCATTAAAAGACTATTTGATCATTATAGAGAGTATTGAATGTAATAGAAGACTTGAAAAGCAAGCTGATCAATGAGAGAAAAGATAAGTTACTCTTGGAATTAAAAATTCGTGAAGAAGTCACACAAGAATGTACTCAGTATTTTGCTCAACGGGAAAGAGATTTCAGGTAAACTAACTTTTTGCTTGTTTCTTTATAGTCTTCTAGTTGTGTGTGGCTTACACTGTTTTATAACTCAGTCTTTTAGTCTTAACCTGTGGGTAGTCAATATTTGTGTCTTTACATTTGCTGGTAAAATGAAATAATATAAGAGCTAATTATTTAGTGTTGGAAAGTTTAAAATACTTGCCCCGCCCGTCTCCACCCTGACTGGAGGGCTTATTCAGTGTCAAATATAAATGACTCATTTTGGTTCAGCTTAAACGCCTTCTCACGAAACATAAGGTAAACTAAAAAAACAAACAAATGAGAGGTCTGTGGCATTTTAAAGACTAACACATTTAATATTTGCAGGCATAAGCTTTCGAGAGACTTCAGCTCTCTTCTTCAGATGCAGTAATACAGAAAATAGGTAACACAGGCATCTTATAGATATCCAAGTGCATTGAGAACAATGGGGGAGGTGGAGTCCGGTACTTGAGACCTAATGATGACCATTGAGTAGGAGGTGAGAATGGGTGAGCAAAGTAATTTACCTTTGGTAGTGAGAGAGCCACTCCAAGTCTCTGTTTAAACCCAGTTTGAATGTGTCAAGTTTGCAGATCATTTCTAATTCAGCAGTTCTCTTTGAAGTCTGTTTTTGGAGTTTTTTTGGAGAAGTACAGCAACTTTCAGGTCAGAGACAGAATGTCCTAGAGAAGTGTTCTCCCACTGGTTTGTGGATGTTCTTTTTTATGTCTGATTTGTGTCCATTTATCCTTCTGCATAGTGATAGTCCAGTTTGGCCAATGTACATGGCAGAGGGGCATTGCTGGCACATGATGGCATATATAACATTAGTGGATATGCAGGTGAATGACTCCCTTATGGTGTGATTGATGTGGTTAGGACCAGTGATGATGTCATAGAGATGTGTGGGCAGAGCTGAAAACAGGGTTTGTTGCAGGGATAGGTTCCTGGGTAGGATTTTTTGTAGGGTGTATGGTTGCTGGTGAGTATTTGCTTCAGGTTGGGGGGCTGTCTGTAAGCCAGGATGGGTCTGCCGCCCACTGCCTGAGTGAGAGATGGATCATCTGCTAGGATAGGTTGTAGATCTTTAATGATGTGTTGGAGAGATTTTAGCTGGGGACTGTAGGTGGTGACCAGTGGGGTTCTGTTGTTTTCTTTGTTGGGTCTGTCCTGTAGTAGGTGACTTCTGGGTACCCATCTGGCTCTGTCAGTTTGTTTCTTTACTTCTCCAGGTGGGTATTGTAGTTTTAGGAATGTTTCATAGAGATCCTATAGGTATTTGTCTCTGTCAGACTTCAAAGAGAAACTGCTGAGTTAGAAATGATCTGCAAACGTGACACATTCAAACCGGGTTTAAACAGAGACTTGGAGTGGCTCTCTCACTACGGAAGGTAAATTACTTTGCTCACCCATTCTCACCTCCTACTCAATGGTCGTCATTAGGTCTTAAGTACCGGACTCCACCTCCCCCATTGTTTTCAATGCACCTAGATATCTATAAGATGCCTCTGTGTTACCTATTTTCTGTATTACTGCATCTGAAGAAGAGAGCTGAAGTCTCTCGAAAGCTTATGCCTGCAAATATTAAATTTTGTTAGTCTTTAAAGTGCCACAGAACTCTCGTTGTTTTTGCTGTATACAGACTAACACGGCTACCCCTCTGGAACTAAACTAAAAAAGTAATTCCTTTATAACAGAATAAGAAGCTATACAACATAGCCCATTGTAAATTTGTTTAAATTCATGTATCTGGTTATAATAAACTTTCCTGTATATGCAAGGCTTCATATATTGAATAGGAGGGGGAGCTAAAGCTAGACAGCTTTCTGTTTTGTGAGGTCAATGTGTGTTTACTTTTTCACTGTACAGAATGGATGAATTTGGTCAAACAAAATTGAGCTTCTCGCCTCTCCTTCTCCCCCCTTCCCTCCTTAGAAATTGTATTGGTTAACATTCTTTGCAAAAGGAAAAAAACTTGCAAATTATTTTTGATTGCTCTGGTCTTTCCCCTCTGCTCTCTCACTCTGAAGTCCTTTTCCTTTTACCTGCCAAAGTTAGTTCAAATCCACTACCTAAGTTGTGACATTAATCACTTACAATACATGGTGCTTTTACAGTATGTAAACTTTACATTAAACAAATAAAAAATCCAGCATTCTGTATTGACTGATTTTTAATCCACTGAAAGGTGAGAACACTGAAAGACAAATGACAGTTCTGAAGTTCCAAGATCTCTCAAAAACCATTGTCATCTCATTGAGAAAATGAAGCACATATATTTCCAGTGGATTTAAACATAAAGTTCTAGCTCTGCTAAAATCACAGGAAGAAAATTCGTTGTGAACATACTCTAGTTAATAGGCCAATATAAATCCTTTCCAAAACAATAAAATGTTTTCAATTCCAGGAGACCTGAACTAGTGGTAAAACTTTGGCATGATTTTTGGATAGACTTTGGACATCTGTAAATTCCAATCCCTGTATCAACTCAGATATATTCCCTGCAAGAGGAGGACATAGGTAGCGCACTGTCATGCTATACGTAATTTTGATATGTGAGGCTCTAGAGCTGCTTGAATGGGAATCCTGATGAAACATATATATATATACAAACTTGGTGTACAGTTTACCTCTGGTAAGATGCACAATTCAGAAAACCATGTGAAATCCTTGATCTGCATAAATATTTTTTCGTAACTTTTAGTTACAGAACTATTTCTGAACACAAGGCTAATACATTTATAAAGTTAGTTAGAAAGAGTAGGTGTAATTTAAAATTAACCCAGCTCACAAAATGAGAATATGGGTATTCTTCCATGCCTGTTAACAGTCAAAATGTAGTATCAATGACGTACTAACATTCTTTAGGATTTAAAAAAAAAATGTAATTTCTAGCATTATAAATTTTTTTTTTTTTTTTTTTTTTTTTTTTTAAATACAGGCAATGCCTTTCTCATGAAAGAGAGTTGCTGGCAGAAAGTTTTGAACAACGCTTGGAAATCTACAAGGATCTAGTAAAAGAAAGTTCTGAAAACCTGGATGAAGAACAGGAGATAAAGGATTCCCCTTGTAATGAAAGAGCTGGAAGTCTGGTATTTTTGCCTCTTAAATATTGTTGAAGGATCTGGCTTTTGACTCTTATCTAACCTATTGTTAAGGGATGACAACTTCTTATGGTTAGGTATTAATGTAAGTTGACTCCAAATACCAAGGAATTTGTTGTAGTGGTGGCGTCAAGAATCTTTGTTCCAGGTAGGCTAGACCTCATTTCTTATTAAACTAGAGGTCTGTACTTTTTCACTTGTCATTAAACAACTCTCAACAAGATTTGTTTTTGGGGATTTTTCAAGGGATGAAAATTTAGGTACGTGCACTGTAAGATGAAAAGCAAGTAGTTCAGGTTCTAAAATTTAGGCTCTGTGGGCTGAAAGGATGAATGCATTCATAGCTTATATTTGAATCTAATATGAATTTAAACATAAAATTAACTTCAGTGATGTACTTATTCCAAGTGGCTTTAGGCTTCTCCCATTGGATACGTTATGGGAGCCTTAACATCTTTTTTCAAAAAGGAGTTGTGTGCACATCTCAAGCAATGGGAGTTGCATATGCATCTAAGACATAATTTGGGCTGTGGTTCTTGTTTTTGGCATGAGTCAGCTTTATCCTCTTTATTTTTTTTCTCCAAAAATCCTGTATCTGTAACATTTCTAATTTAACTTCTATAAAAATATATTAAGATTTCCATACACTACTTAATAACAATTCTGAAATTGACACAGACTGTTAATTTGGTGTGTTAGATTCCATATTCTTCCAACTCAAGATACAATACTTCTTTGTGGTTTTTATGGGCAAAATTCTGCTGTTGGGTTTCTGCCAGTATAATAGAGACAATTTTGACTCTTGCTTTTAAGTGCTGTAAAAAAAGAGGTAGGCAGATATCTCCACAGTGCAAGATGTCATAAATCCAGATTTTAATCTGGGAATTCTTAGTTTTTATGCTTTCCTTTCATGGACAAATACATGAAGTTGTTTAATTGTCCATAAAAGGCTACTCTAAGATTTGTCCAAGAAAACTTTGAGTTCTGTTATAGCTGATACCAGTTGATTAAGTGATTTTTAGGCCATTGGTAAATAAATATAAAGCATTTTTCACTTCCTTTCTAGGAAGGAGGCAATAATGTAGCTTCTGAAAGCTGTATTGATCTTGAGGGCATTATTAATTCTCTGCAAGATGATGTCATTGATATTAAGAAGCAGGCAGAAGAAGCTCACAGGTATATTGTATCCTTAGAAGACCCGCAAGAAGCTATTGCTTGGCTTGAACAAAAACTGGGAAAAGTGACTGTTGAGCTAACTAAAACCAAGGAAGAGCTGACACAGAGAACTAAAGGTGAGTGGGGTAAAATAGGAGTGATTCTAAACTAATGAAGACATAGAAAATGTGTTTAATTGTGATAGGTTAAGATATCCAGTCCACATAAATGAATTAAGTTTAATATTTACATTTTAATACAAACTAGTTACCATCTTCTCATATTGTGATCTTTCCAGTTGATCAAATTGGATGTTACCTTTGTTTTTATTACATTATTTTAAGCTCAGCCAAACCACAAAATGAAGCAATCCTAAATATTTTTTAACAAGGTTGTTTTAAAACAGTTTGTTCAGTTATTACTTAATTTAAAAAGATGCAGCCTTTTATTCAAGTTAATGTCTTCTAACTTTAGGATACATTTTTTAATATAATTGACTTATGGATTTCACATTTTTAAGAGCATGCGTTTTATCTATAAAATACAGTAATTTCATTTACCTTTCAACTAGGAATCTCACAAGATATCTAGTGCCTTGCAATATAACTACAGTAGAAGTCAGACTGGATTTATATGAATATTCTGAGAAACTTCTATTCCAGAAAATTTAGTGGTTTTAAATTTCACTTTGAAACTTTTTTCAAGTGGTCATTGAAGCAATTACTTGACCACCGTATATTTGAGGGGATTTTTGTCTTGTTTAAAATGGGCTCTAATTTTAGTCTGAAGGGAAAAAATTAACTCCCCCTCCCCCCAAAAAACCATAACAAAACAAAAAAACCCCAAAACAAAAAAACCCCAACAACTTGAGTACATGCCTGCTATTGGGAAATTAAACTGTGTAAAAGCTCTAGAGAAAAATGGTAATGGATGGAGGGATTGGCTAATGGGTGGAATCAACTCACTGAATGCTGAAGACATGGATTTATTAAACTGTTAGGGGGACTTGGTAGATTCTAGAAGCTGGAATGTATGTAGACCATATATTATGGATAAATTTGACTAGCTCATCTCAGTCCTTAGTGGGAATTCACTACTTTTTTCGATCTAACTAGTAAATATGAAAGCTGCTGGTGTATGCTGGAAACAGACAATATTTAATGATTCACACATCAATGTGTGAACTACTAATGCAGTATGTCTAACATTAAAGAAAGTGGAAGGAAACAGGTTATTGCATAGCCTTAAACAATGAAAATATAATTTTTCAAAATAAAACATTGAAGCAAATAGTTATTACAAATCTTCTGAACAAAGTGCAGGAAAAAAGATTGCTTTGGGTTAAAGATCAGTGTTCTTTTTACTGAAACTTTGCATATTGAAATGGTAGAGCTCTTCTCATTGCCATAATTTGTCATTGAAATGTTATTGTGATGTTATATTTTTAAGTCTCTGTTCTGGGCTTTCCACCTGCATTCAATATAGCTCTATTCAGAAGCAGTATCTGATTCTCTTTGATGCCCCCAAAATGGCAAGAGCAATCAAGAATTGCTGCAAAGATTAAATATAATGTAATGTTTGATTTGTTTGCAAATGCTAACACCTTCAGAGTGGCACAACATAAGAAATTTAGAGCATTTCACCCCAAATATGCCATAGCAGGCAGATTTGAGCTTGCAGGTCTATTGCTGACCTCTGCAAAGGGAAGCAATAAATGAAAATTTTCAAAGAAAGAGCTAAACTGACATTGATTAAAATAAGGAATATAATGGCTACAAGCATTCCACAGAAAGAACTAAGTAGACTAAACCCTGTTAATTCTGTGTCTGAAAAGAAAACAATAGAATATTGTGTCCAAGTTGCTGAAGATGCTATCCATGAATATAGAGGAAGTAATTAGTACTCTGCCACTTGCTCAGACAGCTAAAATAAAAAATCAGAACAGGTGTAATCATCCTAAGCTCATGACCAATGAAAGTTCAGCGTATCTAAGACTTCCAGAAGTAACACTTAACACAGTACTAACGCATCTTCTGGAACTTCAATTTTTTTCTTGGTTGGCGGGGAACGGGGGTTGTGTTTACATATGACTCACCTTCCCAGTACTGCTCTGAACTTTCAGGAAGCCTGTCTAAGTTTACCTCCAACTATTGTGAATGCTGAAATTTTCATTGAGCACTAAGAGGTCTCTGATAATTCGCCAAACAGACATACTCTGCCGAGGCACTAAACTTTTATAGTATAGTTGAAGTAAGTATTTTATGGAGGAATTTAACAGATCACAGGCTAACGCTACTGCAATCTCAGTAAAAAGCTGGCTTTGGTTTTTAATTTAATAAAGAAATGGAACCACACTAAGAAGGAAAGGGATGAGGAAATTGGAGAAGTTTTTTATAAAAACCTTTCCATTATTTAGTCCAGTGGTTCTCCAAATTTTTAAATGGAGTCCTCCTGTGGACTTTTGTGTAACAATTGCATCCCCTCTTCCCCCGAACCTCCTCCCTCCACTTTCAGGGAAAAAACAGGGCCTATATATCCTAGGTGGAATTCAACTGCTTAAGTGGGGGGGAAACAAGGGGTAGCAGCAGCTCCTCCGCAGCTCAGCGGCCTGATGTGATCTTCCAGAGAAAATGGCTGTGGTGGTGGGGGAACACAGTCATTGGGGTTATCCTCAGACAGCAGCACAGCTGCAGCCTCCGCCTCCATGAGCCGTGGGAGGTGGGCGTCAGTGGCTGCTGGAGGCAGCACTCCGACTGGAGACAGAAGCAGCTGTGCAAAGTGCAGCGCGTGAAGCTGAGCTGGCTCTGTCCCCCACTCCACTAGGAGGGCCGGGCCCGCCACCCACAGCAGCCTCCCCTCATCTCCGAGCCCCTCCTAAGGGTCCCCCACCCTCAACACCTGCCCGGGGCTGCTCGTGTGAGGCACCAGGGTCACCACTGCTGTCTGGCCCTGCTCTCAGCTAGTACTACTCACCCAGCAGGGGGAGACGTCTCCATCTTCATAAGTTGCCCCCCCAAACTCTGCCCATGGCTCCTCCCCGATTCATCTCGTGCCCTCCTAGTTTGAGAACCGCTGATTTAGTCAACCTGATTAATCAAGATAGAAAAGCTGAGTTGTGTGGAAAAGGGTCCGAGGATGTTGATTTCAATATTGAATTGTTTGTTTCTCTTACAACATTTTAAAACTGTGGATTCAGATTTCTGCCCCAAAATCTCTGCTTGTGAAGGAGCTTGTGCTCATGATGGTTGCATCAAAATAGAGGAAATTTTTGAACATTTGTAACTTTGTCCTTAAAACAAAGCTCCTCCATTACTGCAGCAGCATTAGTCATGTATTTTCAGCACATTTGGAATGATTGAAACTTTCCTGACAGGTTAGATGCTGGAAAAACAAATAAGCAAGTGAATCAGTATAACTGGACAGATATAAATGAGTAGTGGGGCTTATCTAGACTGACTCCAGACTCCCTTGCTGTGTCTTACTTTTGGAGCAGCAAGCTTTTTTTTTTTTTTTTTTTTTTAAATGCGGGGTGGGGGACATATGTCTGGATATTATTCACTTAACTACTTGTGGGTTTGGTGGCCTCTTTCATGACAGAGTAGCTTTTTTCCTGTATTGGGACTAGAAAAATCACAATCCTTAATGTTAGTTATTACTTTGAGCAGGACTTGATGAGCACGTATACAGGAAGAAGCCACCCTTTTGCTTAAAGTGCAATTATTGGATTAGTTTGGTTGAAGTATATATTTAAATAGTTTTGAAAAATAAACAAAGTCAAACTCCATTTGAAAATCAAAAATATTTTCTACTGCAGTATCAAACTGGGGAAAATTAGTCTCAATGTATCTCAGATATTGGCAAATTACTAAAACCTTATTCTAGAAAGACTTCTCAAACTTAATGAACTACTAGTTTTAATGCACACCAGTTTCTCTTTAATTACAGAGCTTGAAATGCAAGCGATTAAATTAAGTGAATCTGCTCAACGAGTTGAAGAAGCTACTGAGGTAAATCTCTTTTTAAGAAAAGTGATACACTGAAACTAACATCTGCCTTAATTATTCATACAAAATTACAGTAAATTAATGTCTAAGTTCACATTCCTAAATCTGTGTGTTTAACTGACTAGACCTATCACTACTAAGGTTTGTTTCTCATTGCATGTTTTAGTGCAAAAGATTCGGAGTCACGTTGCAATGCATTCCTGTTATCTAAAACCTAGTAAAAATGTAACTTTTCTCTTCTCCAAGAAAACGATGACCCAGAATAAACGGATTCAAGAGCTAATGAGCATTGTGGAACAAAAGGATGAGGTTATAAGTAGACTACAGGACTTAATATCACATTTAGAAACTACAGTAAAAGACTATGTAAGTTTTCGACTCTTCGTTTCTTAAAATGTACAAGACTTCATTTGACTTTTTTTAATGCTTGTAGTAATTGGTTAAAAGACAGGAAACAGTAGGAATAATGATCAACTCTCAGAATGGAGAGAGGCATATAGTAGTGTCCCTCAGGGATCTGTACTGTGACCAATGCTGCCCAACATATTTATAAAGGGTCTGGAAAAAGGGCAAACAATGAGGTGGCAATGTTGGCAGACAAAAAAATTACTCAAGATAATTAAATCTTTGCACTCTGCTTTGGACTTACAAAGAGATATCACAAAACTCAGTGACCAGGCAACAAAATGGCAGATGAAGCTCAATGTTAATAAGTGCAAATGCATGTTGGAAAACATAATTCTAACTATATATACAAAATGGTGAGCTCTAAATTAGCTGTTACCACTCAAGAAAGAGATCTTGGAGTCACTGAGTAGATGTTTTCAAAGAATTCTATCCAGTGTGCAGTGACCATCAAAAAAGCTGACAGGTACCACTAGGCAAGAGTAGATATTAAGACAGTAAGTATCTTAATGACACTATATAAATCCATAGTGCACCTACACCTTGAATACTGTGCATTTCTGGTTGCCCCATCTCAAAGATATATTAGAAATGGAAAAGGTACAGAGAGGGGCAACAAAAATTATTAGGGGTATGAAATAGTTTCTATATGATGAGCGATTTAAAAAGACTGGGACTGTTCAGCTTAGAAAAAAGACAATTTAAGGGGGGAGATGATAGAGGTCTACAAAATCACAAATGGTGTGGAGAAAGTGAATAGTGAAGTTATTTATCACGTCACATAACACAAGAATCAGGTGTCACCTAATGGAAGTAATAAGCAGCAGGTTTAAAACAAATAAAAGGAAGTACTTCACACAATGCACAGTCAATCTGTGGAACTTGTTGCCAGTGAATTTTGTGAAGTCCAAAAGTATAACTGCATTCAAAAAAGAATTAGATAAGCTTGTGGCGGATAGGTCCATCAATGGCTATTAGCCAAGATGGTCAAGGAATAGGTCTGTGGAGTGACCATTTTATTTGGGAGAATGGATCTACAGTTGAAGATGGAAAGAACTGGTGGGCAGGAGGCTAGAGTTAAAATATCATGAAAGTCAGTCAATGGGAGACTGAAGTGAAGAAGAAATAAAGCCTTGGGAGGAGGGGGAGCAGTTCAGAGGAGCAAGCATGTAGCAGGAAATGAGATGGAGACTGAGGAAAAGCAACAGCAGCCCCGAACACCACCACTGTGGTTCTTTTTGATTATGATGTGGGGGAGAAGGAGCAGTAATGGAGACAGTGTTGCACTGAGAGCCAAATTTCAGTGGGGGTATGGATGTGGAGTTTGGAGACAAAGCAGGCATGGGTAGAGGGATGGTGATAAGGATACAGATTGAGGTTGGAGATGTAAAATGGGTAGCCAAGACATTCTTTTCTTCCCTGCCTTTGAAACAGTTGACTGACTGACTACTTCACTACTATTGTTATAACCACAGAAAACTTTGGGATGGGATGGGATGGAGCCTATCAGTACATTAGTGGTGGTGGTAACTTAGTGTGTGTATCAAAGTCCAGTAAGTGTCAGCTAGCTTGGAAACAATCCTCTAGCAAGATATCATTTGCAGGTAACTTAGCTGCAAACATAAGATGATTTTTATCTTAGATTCATAGACTTTAAGGTCAGAAGGGACCATTATGATCATTTAGTCTGACCTCCTGCACAACGCAGGCCACAAAACCTCACTCACCCATTCCTGTAATAGACCCCTAACCTATGACTGAGTTATTGAAGTCCTTAGATCATGGCTTAAAGACTTTAAGGTATAGAGAATCCCCCAGTAAGTGACCCATACTGCAGAGGAAGGCAAAAAAACCCCCACGGACTCTGCCAATCTGTCCTGGGGGAAAATTCCTTCCTGACCCCAAACATGGCGATCAGCTAAACCCTGAGCACGTGGGCAAGACTCACCAGCCAGACACATGGGAAAGAATTCTCTGCAGTAACTCAAAACCCACCCTGTCTAACATCCCATCACAGGCTATTGGGCATTTTTACCGCTAGTAGTCAAAGATCAGTTAATTGCCAAATTAGGCTGTCCCATCATACCATCCCCTCCATAAACTTATCAAGCTCAGTCTTGAAGCCAGCTGGGTTTTTTGCCCCCACTGCTCCCCTTGGAAGGCTGTTCCAGAACTTCACTCCTCTGATGGTTAGAAACCTTCATCTAATTTCAAGTCTAAACTTCCTGATGGCCAGTTTATATCCATTTGTTCTTGTGTCAATATTGGTGCTGAACTTAAATAAATCCTCTCCCTCCCTGGTATTTATCCCTCTGAAGTATTTATAGTGAGCAATCCTATTTCCCCTCAGCCTTCTTTTGGTTAGGCTAGACAAGACAAGCTCTTTGAGTCTCCTCTCATAGGGCAGGTTTTCTGTTCCTCTGATCATCCTAGTAGCCCTTCTCCGCACCTGTTGCAGTTTGAATTCATCTTTCTTAAACATGGGAGACCAGAACTGCACACAGTATTCCAGATGAGCTCTCACAACACCTTGTATAATGGTACTAACACCTCCCTGTCTTTACTGGAAATATCTCACCTGATGCGTCCTAGGACCGCATTAGCTTTTTTCACAGCCACATCACATTAGTGGCTCATAGTGATCCTGTAATCAACCACCCAGGTCCTTCTTCTCCCTTGTCCATTTCCAACTGATGTGTCCCCAGCTTATAGCAAAAATTCTTATTAGTACCTAAATGCATAACCTTGCATTTTACATTATTAAATTTCATCCTATTTTTATTACTCCAGTTTACAAGGCCATCCAGATCTTCTTGTATGATATCCCGATCCTTCTCTGTATTGGCAATACCTCCCAACTTTGTGTCATCCGCAAATTTTTATTAGCACACGCCCATGTTTTGTGCCAAGGTCAGTAATAAAAAGGTTAAATAAGATTTGATCCCAAGACGGATCCTTGAGGAACTCCCCTAGTAACCTCCCTCCAGCCTGACAGTTCACCTTGCAGTATGACCCACTGTTGTCTCCAATTTAACCAGTTCCTTATCCACCTTTCAATTTTCATTTTAATCCCCATCTTTTCCAATTTAACTAATAATTCCCTTTGTGGAACTGTATCAAATGCCTAACTGAAATCTAGGTAAATTAGATCCACTGCATTTCCTTTGTCTAAAAAAATCTGTTTTCTCAAAAAATCGGATTGGTCTGGCACAATCTACCTTTTGTAAAACCATGTTGTATTATGTCCCAGTTACCATTAACCTCTATATGCTTCCAGTTTTTCTAGAAGCTCCGCACTACGATTTATTCCTGACAGTACTTTTGGTGATGCAAATGAATGCTAACTCATCTTATTCCTGCCTTCAGTTTTTCAGCAGTATGACCACTTTGAGGGTTATAGCTTTACTCCAAAACTTCTTATGATTAACCAAAGCTATGGCTTCTGTTATCATTTCCTCATTCTCCAATTAATTGCAACACCGCAAACTGTCCATAACATGCTCTAGGTCCTGTAGATCAGTCAGATGTGAAACTACCACCAAAAAAAAAAAAATCCCAGAAGCACAACCTTAACTCTGTCTACCAATCTTATTTAATGAAATGGCAATGCGAGGATGAAGTGTTATAACCACATGGTGTTTGTAGTTGACAGCATGCTGTCAACTATCTTATCTATCTGGCCAGCCTGGTCCTGTGTATGCAGAAACCTTAATCTTTATATTTGGTCAAATTTATAGTCCATAGCAGAATCAAAAGCATTTGCCAAACTCTCCTTTTGGGTTTAATATTTATCATGGGCACTTCCAACCTAATTAGAAAGTACATCAACTAGTGTTGTTGGGAGCAAAGGTTAAGGCTATTACTAAGAACTTCATCGTTTGAGAAGATGACACTGTAAAGAATTTGTAATGTTTTGATTCAAATGCTTTCTGAAGGAAGGAAGTTTCTGTGCCTTTTGACATAGTTACTATTCTCCCAATGGAATACGTAATCCCTCTGGCTCATGTACATTATCTGTGTTAGTGCTTTTTCTTTATTCTGTACTCCCAAGCATTGCACACGTCTTTGCTTTTTCTATGGGCAACAATCTATAGGCCCGACACCCCCCCCCCCCCCCCCCCCCCCAGCAAAAATCCTTGTAGGGAAATGTTATATGGCCATTTGTCTCATTTTTTGTTTTCATATTCAACTGAGATTGTTTTTCCAAGTACTGACTGCTTGTAACATGTTTAGTGCTCATTTTGTATAATGGCAGGTGGTAACTAATTTTATTTAAACATAGGACAATACTGTAACTACTATTAAAAGTGAAATGGCGAAGGAGAACAGCAATGGGACAATAGAAGGCATTCAGTCTAATAAAAATGTGAAGAATGTGTTGGATGTAGGAAGAAAACGCTGTTTTGAAAGTAAACCTACCCAAGAGGAAGAGCCACCTACCAAAAGAGGTACCATTTCTACCACAGCTGAACCGGGAGCCTTCCGGAAAAATCTGATTCCAATGCCAGAACAAAAGCAAAAACTTGCAATTCGTAAACTTTATCGTCTGAAGAGAAGAAAGTCAGCAAAATTAAATGCTAAATGGAAGTAACTGTTTTCATTGTAGGTGAAATATGTGCAGGCAAAATGTCTCAACTGTTGCTTCTAAATACTTAAAATAAAAACTGCTTTTAGATGTCATGCTTCCCCTGTGCTATATCTGCTAATACGTTTGCAAATTCTGATGTAATCAAGATATTTCTATTAGATTGGACTTTGCTTACAACTGACATGTTTAACTATTTTTCTATCAAGCTTGCTCTTAACCTTCTTAAATTTTAGCATTTTCCTGCCTAGCTCTTCTTAAAACTGTCTGAAGAAGTGTTGATGCAGTCTATGATCTATTCTATCATATAACATGTATATGCTATACCCATTTCAGTGCAAGGCATTTCATTAGCTCAGTGTATAGAAACATATAAATCTGCCTGCTGAAATCTAATTGCTTTATATTATATGCAGAACTGAAAAGGGTGAAACTCAGATTCATTTTGGGATCTAGTGTTTTTCATAAACATCTTTTTGGTGGTGGAAACTACATTAAGTAGCATTCCAGTCATGTATGGCATGCATCTACATAGCTCTTCAGGGTCTGCAGCTTTGAAATCTCCTCTTGCTTGAACTGTGACCTTGCTTGGCCTCTTATTATATGTGCATCTCCAGAAGCTAAGGAGCCTTAAATGATGGGGAGCATCTACACAACCTGAATGTGGACTGCAGATATGTTGACCAGTAAGGGAAAGAAGTGGGATAGAGCTGGATGGGCTCCTACAAATGTTAATTTAAATAGGCTGCTACAGAATTTGAAGCCACCTCTGTCCCTAAACAAGGAAAGGAGGCAATGGGGTGGTCTAGAGGGTTCCCCCAGCCCTTAAGTATGGCCCTAACAAGTGGAGATGAATTAGAGCAACCTAGCTTCTGCTTTGTAATCAGAAAAGCTCACTGGTGGTAAAATGGATAGCAAAACACGGAGATGCAGGTAGACTAGTTCTCTCCATGGGATGGAGAACTAACAGCTGTTGGAGGGCACTCTCTGCAGGGCCATATTAAACAAAGGAGGGATGGTATAGCAAGTTCCATAGGTCTAGGACATAGTAGGTGAGCAAACTGCTGATGATGACACCTCTGACAAGAGAAGGTACTGATAGGCCTGTGAAGACCTTCACACGTTGGTTAGGGCCAACCTTGGTCTTGAATGCAGCTACCTTATGGAGCAACCCACATAAATGTCAGCCAGGGAGAAGATGACCAAATTAAGATGACACTATACCCCTTGCTATAGCAGACAGTGTCTACTACCTGCTGTAATCTTGGTATTCATGCTTGGTGGCAGTTTGTAAGCATTCATTTTTAACATTGAACAGGAAACCAAATAGAATGCAGAGTGATACATTAATGCTATTGTTACAGTTGCACAATCAGGAAATTCAAACTTTTAAAAATATAAAACTTAATCTTGGGTACTCTTTAAAGAGCACTCACTCAAATTTTCAAGGTCAATTGGTTTACAATCTGGAAAAAGCATTGGGAGAATTTTTGCTTCTCTGTAAGTGAAAATGGCCCTCAAAAATGGCCAAATGAATCGTCTTCAAACAGTGCTAAAAAGTCACCTTTTCATAGAGAAATAACTTAATTTTTAGCAACAAAGATTGAGGGTGAAAAAACTAATTTTAGTAACTATCATGCAACCTTTGCTAGAGGAAAAGAGAAATAATTTATAAGTTTCCATACTGGTGGGTCATCTAAGTTGGAAGTCATATACCTTGTCACAGCAATATAAAGAAAGTTCCCCAGATGATCTTAGCTGTCAGTTATTATGCACCTGAAATAGTTGGAATTGATTTGAGAGCTTTCTGTAACAAAATTTTTTTCACAATACTGTGGGTGTCAGACCAGACTAGACTTCGTTTCTTTTATCTGTTCCAGTCACAGAACATAAGCCACATATACCTTTCTCTATGACAGCAGCCTGTTTTTGTTATAACTTTTTCTATAAAACCCATCCTCTATTCTCTATATTAAAGTGTGTGTATTCTGGAATAAGAACATAGTCAAGGAATGAGTGCTGGGTCTCAATAGGAAACTGGCCATTTCCCTTGCCAGTGTTTCTAATGCTCGTTTCTAGCCCCGTCTGCAGTGTGAGATCTAACTCTAAAGCCATGATGCTTCTGTCAGTAAAGCTATTGCTTGCTTACCCTGTCACTCATGCAGGAGTAATTCTTGGTATGGTGGACTCTAAATCTGTAGCAGAAGGGAGGAAATAGCCCCCCGGAGCTTGCCTGCTTTTTTAGTTAACATGGCCGACTAAAGCTGTTACGATTTCTATCATAAATAAACCAATCTTGGGTGAATAGATTATTTACCGAGATAGGTAACAAATTGCACAATAATCATCACTTTATCAATGCCTCCTCAATTTACCACATGGAAGTTACTTCTGTTTTTACACACACTTCTGAACTAGCATCAGTATGTCCTCAGGGCGTATTACTGTAAGTATACAAAGTACTCTACCAGTAGTTGTGCAGCCAATCTACAATTTACTGTGTTTTGCAAACTGCACCATCTTCTACACTGATTTTATATTCTGTGAAGACACTTTTCTCTGCCTTTCTAAATATAAATGAACATTTGCAATATGCGTATGTATTTGAGCGGATGACTCCTTCCTAACATTGCATTATGTGTGGTTGCACTAGAAAATGAATTCACTTGAGTCCCAATTTTTCAGAAGTGATTCCAGGTAACATTAGTGGGACTCGCAGTTGCTCATTGTCAGAGTTAATCAGCATTAGTGTAATAAAAACAGTAACATTTTCACGGTAGAGCTGAGAGAGAAAGAGAGAGTGTGTATGTGTGGGTGTTGGGAGCTGTGTGCCCTTGAAGTTTTTGAGGTCTCAAAACTCAACCTTTTGCCGTCAGCAGTATTTTTTTCATACCTATTTGAGGAAGGCAATGCAGAAACCTGTTTTCACTTTTTGGCTTCCTTTCTCTACTTCCATCTGCACATAAATGTGACTTTCCAATATACCTTTTCACATAATCCTTAAGCTGCCATTGTGTCAAATCTGAAGCAGATTCAAGAAAGCAAACCTTCAGCACAGGCTGAAAAGGCCTTAGGTGCCCTTGCTTGCTTAAAGACACGACAGACAATTGTTGGTTGCAGCAGAGCTGTGGACAATTTATACAATCCACCAAGCTCCTAGTTTCTGTCTGCGCCTGGCAGATGGATGTAAGATTGTTGAACCAGCAAAGGTGGAAAATGGGGGATGGTTGAGTGTCAGGTAGTTATGATCACAAAGTTTTACCATCACTGCAACAGATTGGGAACCTGAACAGAGCACAAATGTGTGTCAAGGCATTCACATTCTGTCTTACTGAAAACCTAGATCATGCATTTCTGTGCAAGCATCTCAGGCAGATGCTATCTGTAGTACTGTTCAAACATGTAGCTTCCACGTTTTGGGACTATTTTTAAAGGCCAAACGTCAAAGTATTGCATAATGTGATGATTTAATTTTTACTAAACCAGCCATAACCTCCCACAAAGTTTTGAAAATTATTTCTTTGTATGTATAATGGTTTATTATCACTTTTGCTGTTCAGAGTAATACAGTGATATTTATTTTTCTTTTTATAGGGTCCATTAGAAATCAGTGTAAAAGTGATGCAGTAGAGCAAAAGAAAATTGAACAACTGCAACAAACCATTTTAGAAAAAGAGGCAGAAATAGTGGCATTACAGGAAAGAAATGAAACCCTAGAATGTCAATTAGCTATATTTAAAGAAGAACTTAAAAATGAAAAAAGGGAAAAAGAAGGATTCAGTAGACAGATGGCAAACTTGTGCCTGGAGCTATCTGCTTCAAAAGAAAAGGCTTCTGGTTTGACTGAGGAACTCCAGCAGTGTCAGGCTAGTTATGGGAAAATAGCTTCTGAATTAGGCACACAGAAAGCTATAAATAAAGAGCACGAGGAGAAGATTAAACAACTAACTAAAGAGGTAGAAGATGCTAGTCAAAATATTGTAGTCAAAATGTCACAAATAAAAGCAATGCGGACAAAAATAGACGAGTTGCATAAACTTGATTTGGAATCTGGTACTGTAGATGTTGATCTGGTCAATCTCAATGATTTTTTGGAAGATTCTCAAAAAAATAAATCAGGGAAAGTTCAAATGCATTCCTTAAACCCACAGCGCCAAGCATCTAATATTGCAGATGTCAGGCGAGAGAGCTCTTTCCATTGCAGTATTGAAGGCATTTGGAAAGAGTGCAAGCAAATTATTAAGGCATCGTCACAAAAAAGTAATCAGATCCAAGTACTCCTCCAACAAATTGAAAATTTACAAAAGAGTGTCAGTGAGGCTGACAGTGAGAACAATCAAATAAAAATACAATTGAATAACATTATAAATCAGGGTAATCTGTCCATAAAGGAAAAAGAGAACCTTGTTAATCAGTTACAAGAACAATTACAGGAAAAAATCTGTGATTCTGAAAAACGTGTGGCTGAAGATAGAAGAGCAATTACCCAACTTGAGAAACAAATTGCCAGTCACAAGGAGAAAATAAAAGAGCTTGAATGCCTCTTGGATACTTGTAAGACTAAAGCTGACAGTGCAGCCAGGTTAGAACAAATACTTAAGGAAAAGGAATCTATCATTTTAAAGATGGAAAGGGATGTAAAAGACCTGGAAAAGAAATATATGGATTCAGAAATAAAAATCCAAGAATTAAATAATCAGGAAACAAAACTGAAAGAGGAAGTCATACAGCTGAAGAATAACTTGAAAGCTGTTGAACATTCACTTCAGGAAAAGGAGAGAGAAGATGAAAGAAAAAAAGTTACAGAACAGTAAGTACACATTGAAAAGGCACTTGAGATGAAATCTAAAGTGAGATTAGTTTTTAATGTGTACCAACTCACTTCCAAATAACACTCAGGTACTTATTCAGATCAAACTGCTTTGAAGTAGTTGAGAAGTTAAAATTTCTCCTTTTGAAAATGTACACATGACTGGCTATTTTTCACTTGTTTAATTGTTATTTTTGGTAATGTATCGAACCCAGTAAGTAAATTCCTACCTGTAGCATCAGTACATGGGAAGAAACGTAAGTACAAATGTAGACATTGCAATTAAACTTGTAATTAGCAGAAAAAACAATCCATTATACAAGGTAATATTCGTACAACGTGTACTAACTTGTTTTCTGTGGGGAACTATCTCTAACTTCTCCAAATTTTCTACAATGTTCCTGCCTTTTGTAGTAAATTATGTTTTGGGGGGTTTTTTTTGTCTCTTGTTTTTTTCCCTTTGTAAAAGTCACAGTAGAATATCTTGTCAGGTGGAGACTGACTGATTAGGTTTTTTTGTACTTAATTATAGTAAAAAGATGCATGATCATAACTGTGATTATATCTCCACTAGTGAAATGGACATAGCCTGAAAATCTTTAAGCGTATAAGTAAATATGGTATAATCATGAATATTTATTTTATTCACTTGATCCACCAGATTCAAATGTCTTCTAGAAAAGATCTTGTGTTTAAGGCACTCTCAGAATGTGAATGTCTGGTATATTTAGGGTCTCCCTCATCAGTTTGGGTATACTTCACTGTACAGCATTAAGCAATCGTATACCACACTTGTGTGCAGTCTTTCACTGAACTGTGATAAAATGGCCTGTGCATTTGGAGCTGTGTTAATATTCATCTACTTCTGGTATGGAAACCAGAGGCAAGAAAAACTTATATAAGCCTACCTGTTAGAAATCATGATACTGGATAACTTTTTTGGAGTAGAAGGTGCAAATATTGGAACAGAAGCTTTATAAACAGCAATTTTTAAAAGCAGGCAACTCTTGACCTGGATCTAAAATATTAAAATGTTACTAGCTCTTTATATGGTAACAGCGATATTTGGTAAACGCTTGAGTAATTTGGTGACGGATGTAGTATGAAAACTTAAACAGGAAATGAATGTAGAGGAGTGGAACCAGCCTGAGACATAATTACACACCCTTTACCTGACCCTAGAGGAGGAGAATGAAGGTGAGAAGATTATGATGATCAACAGATGGCTGAGGCTATAAGGAAGGCTTTGGGATGTTTGACCACTGGGAGGCATTGACGAACAGAGGACAGTTCTCATGGGATGGACTCCATCTGAGTAGGGAGGGAAATAGATTTCTGGGTTGAAAGTCATCTCCACTGATGTTAAAAGCTTTAACTAGGAATCTGGGGAGATGGTTGGGAGATGCTCATGTAATCTCCACACGTCGTTCTAATATTGACTGGGAGGAAAATCAAGAAAGAGAATACAGCTATGGAGAAAGGAACAGCAGAGGGTAGGAGAATGGACATTAAGAGGAAAGAGAGTTCATTTGGCATTGGCACTAACAGTCAGGTGATAGAGGCAGTAGAATGACTGTACCTATTCAAGTGAGTAATCTGGGTAAAGCCAAGCACATATAATTAAAATGTTTGCACACCAATGCAAGGAGCCTGCGTAACAAAATGGAGGAACTAGAACTACTGGTGCAGGCAGTGAATCCAAATAATATATGTGTAAGGCTTGAATATGGATAACAAAAACATGGTGGAATAGAAGTCATGACTAGAGTACAGGTACAGAAGAATATGTGCTGTTCAAGAAAGACAGAAATAATGGTAAAGGTGGTGGAGTAGCATTGTGTATTAATGAAGAGGTACACTAAAGAAATTAGAAGTGATGAAATGTATAAAATAGTCTGTTTGGGTCAAAATGACTTTGGGGAAGAAAGGTACAAGAAAGTTCCCTGGGATAGTTCTTGGGGTATGCTACAGACCCACAGGATCCAGTCTGGATATGGGTAGAGCCTTTTTTAATATTTTAATAAAATAAATAGTCCCAGGAATGTGAGGTTATGGGAGTCTTTATCTTCCTAGATATAGATTGATGGAAAAATGCTATTAATAATAGTAGAGCCCAGATTTTCCTGGATGTGATAGCTGAGAGATTTCTTCACCATAAAGTTGCCAAACCAACAGGAGGTGATGCCTTTTTAGATATGGTATTGATGAGTAGTCAGAACCTCATAGAAGAACTGGTTGTAGGGACAACCTTGGTTCGAGTGATCATGAGCTAATTCAATTTAAACTAAATGGAAGGATAAACAAAAATAGATCTGCAACTAGGATCCTTAATTGCAAAAGGGCAAACTTTTAAAAAATTAAGGGAATTAGTTAGGGAAGTGGATTGGACTGAAGAACTCAAGGATCTTAATGTGGAGGCGGCTTATAATTCATTTATAATCAAAGCTGCAAAAGCTATTTGAAGCCTGCATCCCAGGCAACGGGAAAATATTTCTAGGGAAGGGCTTGCAGACCGAACTGGATGTGCAAGCATCTCAAACAGGTTATTAACAGAAAGCCTACAGGGAATGGAAGATGGGATAGTTCAACAAGAAAATCTACCTCTTGGAGGTCAAAAAGTTCATGGAAAAAGTGAGAACCGCCAAAAGCCAAGGAGAGTTGGACCTTGTAAAGGAAATTGAAACCAATAGTAAAAGGTTCTGTAGCCATATTAAAAACAAAGCAGAAAAGATGCAGTGGGATCACTAATCCCTACACTGAGGATGGGGTAGAGATTAAAGATAATCTAGGCATTTTCTAATGGGGTAATAAAAAGCTTAGCGGTAGTGGCAGGGTGGCTAATGGAAATTAAATATGAAACTAGAAATGATCACATCTGAGGTGGAAGTCAAACTCAAACAGCTTAATGGAACCAAATCACTAGGCATTGATAATCTCCATCCAAGAATATTAAAGGAACTGGCACATGAAATTGCGAATCCAACAGCAAGGATTTTTAATGAATCCATAAACTTGGGGCTCATACCCTATGACTATAAAATTGCTAATAGAGGACCTGTTTTTAAGAAAGGGAAAAAATGTAATCTGGGAAACTACAGGCCCGTTAGTTTGACCTCAATTGTATGTAAGGTCATGGAACAAATTTTGAAAGAAAGTAGTTAAGGACATAGAGGTAAATGGTTATTGGGATAAAATACAACATGGTTTTAATAAAGGTAGATTGTGCTAGACCACCCTGATCTCTTTGTTTTGAGAAGATAACTGATTTTCCAGACAAATGAAATGCAGTAGATCTAATCTACCTGGATTTCATTAAGGCATTTGATACAGTTCCACATGGGAAATTATTAGTTGAAATGGAAAAGAGGAGGATTAATATGAAAATCGAAAGGTGGATAAGAAACTGGTAAAGGGGAGACTTATAACAGGTCATACTGAAAGGTGAACTGTTAGGCAGGAGGGAGGCTACTAATGGAGTTCCTCAGGAGTCAGTCTTGGGACCAATCTTATTTAACATCTTCATTAATGACCTTGGCCCAAAAAGCAGGGGTGTGCTAATAAAATTTGTGGCTAATACAAAGTGGGAGGTATTGCCAATACGGCGGATGACCCGGAATATACAAGATTTGAATGACTGTGAAAACTGGAGTAATAAAAATGGGATGAAATTTAATGGTGCAAAGTGTGGGATCATACAATTAGGGACTAATAATAAACATTTTTGCTATGGGACGTGGAACTTACCAGTTGGAAGCTACAGAGGAGGAGAAAGACCTGGGCTTATTGGTTGATTACAGGATGACTGAGTTGCCAATGTGAAAAAGGCTAATGCAAAGTATTAGGATACATCAGGCAAAGTATTTCCAGTAGAACCAGGGAAGTATTATTACCATTATACAAAGCACTGATGAGACCTCATCTGGAATACTTTGTGCAATTCTGGTCTCCAATATTTAAGAAAGATGAATTCAAATTGGAACAGGTGCAGAAAAGAATGATCAGGAATGGAAAACCTGTCTTATGGGAGGAGGCTCTGAGAGCTTGACTTGTTCAGCCCAACCAAAAGAAGTCTGAGGGGAGACATGATGTATTTATAGAGACCAATCATAGGGATAAATACCAGGGAGGGAGAGATGTTGTTTAACTTAAGTGCTGATGTTGACACAAGAACAAATAGATATATACTGGCCATCAACACATTTAGGCTTGAAATTAGACAAAAGTTTCTAATCATCAGAGGAGTGAAGTTCTTGAACAGCCTTCCAAGGGGAGCAGTGGGGGCAAAAAACCTAACTGGCTTCAAGACTCAGCATGATAAGTTTATGGAGCAGATGGTATGATGATGAGACTGCCTACGCTGACATGTAGCTAGTAACAAATATCCCCAATGGCGGCTAATGTGACGCTTGATGGAGAGGGCTCTGAGTTACTACAGAGAAGTCTTGCCAAGGTGTCTGACTACTGGGTCTTGCCCACATGCTCTGAGTCTAAGTAGTTGCCATAATTGAGGTTGGGAAGGAATTTTCCCCTGGGTCAGATTGGCAAAGACCTGGGGAGGAGGCTTGTCTTTCTCTGCAGTATGGGGCAAGGGTTACTTGTAGTTTTAAACTAGAGTAAATGGTGGATTCTCTCTGAAACTTGAAGTCTTTAAATCCTGGTTTGAGGTTTTCAATATCTCAGCCAGAGGTTATGGGTCTATTAAAGAAATGGGTGACATTCTGTGGCCTGCAATGTGCTGAAAGTCAGAGTAGGTGATCATGATGGTCCCTTCTGGCCTTAAAGTCTGAGTCTACTCATGTTGAGTAAGTAGTGCCTTACTGGTCAAGTAGACTCATTTAATTCAAAGGGGCTTATGAAGTACTACTTAATGTAAGGTTGGCAGATTGGGCCTTACATTTGTAAAAAGCTGATAGGCCACTTCCCTAATTAAATCACAGGGTAGAAGTTCCATTTCATATGCTTTGTTTGCATTTGTATTTATGGAACATTAAAGGAACTCTGAAAGGTAGTTTTGTTCCCAAGTTCAGGGCTTTTTGTGTTCCAAAAACAAAAAGTGTAAAACCTGTTAGAAATGTGTCCTTTTTAAAAACAAAAACAAAAAATCCCTACAGATTTTCAGTTAAAATTACTTGCAGTTTACAACTCTTTCCTCTGCAATAATACTTCTAACTTCCTTAATGATATTTAACCCTTCCTCTTCTCCCCCACCTCTCTCAGGTTAAATAAAGAGCTCTCTGAGAAGTCAGCCTTCATACAGAGCCTAAAAATGGATCTTCAGAGGAAAGATGAGGAATATACAGATGTGAAAGAAAAGCTAGCTGATGCCAAGAAACAAATTCAGCAAGTACAGACAGAGGTCTGCAAACATAAAAGAGGAAACCTGTTTCTTCTACAGATTAAATGTAGAGCTCTGCTAATCAAATAATTTACTCTCAAATATATTGGTTATATGAATATTTAAAGCATTTCATATCATAATAATCTTGTTAACATCTTTAGATTTTTAGAATTCTGACCCTAGGCTAAAAAAGACCCTAGAATAAAAGTGAACCTGAAAAATATTGCTTACAAAACCTATGAGCTACTAAGAAGAATACAATAACTTCATATTTTGACACACAGATATTGAATGGAAAAAACATTCTTGCTAGTAGTTTGTTTGGAATGGATTCAAGATGACTTGAAAATAATGGCCAATCAATTTATTGAGAAGAGCTCTCCAGACTGATCTAATCATGTATCACTGTGGAATATATTGTTTTACAAGACTGACTTTGGGACTTTCCATTTCTTAGACTGGTGGAGACCAGGCTTTCTATGAAGATAACTTATTGATTGGCCTTTTTGAGGGAGGCGAAGGATTAGCAGAAAGAAAAAGTGCTAATTTTGTTTCCCTTGCTGGTTAAAAATGGAGGTTACAAATTCTCCTGAGATCTGTGAAAGGAAATGAAAAAGAATAACTTCTAGTTGTACTAATGATTAATATTTAACTACCAAGCAGTAGCACAATTAAAAATGCGATGGAATGCTCATTGCAAGCAATAGCCATTTTGCATTTTAATAGAGGCGAAAGTGTGGAGTCTTGCACTGGTGGTTAATTACATATATTGCTGTTTCCCCAGCATAGTAGACATTAGTGCTTCTTGTCTTTCGTCTAACCAGTACCCTAAATATTTAATGCTGAACCACTTCTGAAGGATCAGGAAAGGACTGAGATCAAATGTCAACTGAAAACTTTTTAAAGCTCAATAGTTTATCATTAAAATATTAGCTTCTTAGTTTTATACATATAGCTGAAATTCTTACTTGACTAAGTCACCTGCTTGGATATCTGTTGAATACGGTAAATCTTCCCATTCAGTGATCAGAGCTTGTTCCTTAATTAAGAAGAAAATATAGTATATTGTACCTGCATTTTTCAGAATAATGGAGAATTGTCTAATTATTTGAAAGCTTCTCATGTAATGTTGGATTGTAAACATATTAAATACTATTTGTATATACAATCCACTTGTGCCATCGAAATCTAAAAAACAAACGTAGGACAATTAACTGTGGACTTTTGCTTATCCTTTTATGACATGGACTTCTTTGTAGGTGTGCAAGATGCGTTCAGAGGAGAAATTACTAAGGAACAAAGTTAATGAATTTGAGAAAACTAAAAACCAGTTTGCTGAGGAACTAGATTTGAAACAGCGGACAATCCAGCAACTTAAAAAGGTATTTTAAAAATTTCTTATAAAACTAAAGTGACTTGATATGCCCTCAATTTGTCATTTCCTAATTATCAGCACCTAATTATATAAGAGAGTTTCTTAGCAATAAGGAAGTCTCAGAAAATAGGGTAAAATAGAACTAACCATGCTAAAATTAACTTAATGGACAAGAACATTTTTAAGAACTTCTTATAACAGTGCCTCATCAAATTACCTTTGATAAAACTAAGTGTCCAGTAAATATATAGATTAATAGATCTGCAAATGTTCTTATTCTGGGTTGAAGCATCTGGATAAACAGCTGAAATACCTCAGTTTACAACTTCTTTTGTTCACCAGTAGACTGGCTGTGAGACTGTCCCTCTTTGGTAGATGGAAAAGCTATATATTCCAGGTTTCTTCAGTCTTAAGTATCAGCTCATTACTTAATAAAGCTCTGAGTGAGAGACTTTCCAGACTTGCCAAATGCTAATGTGCATCTTTGTTTTCAAACAAAGTACTAATTAATACATATTAGTACTAATTTTCTTTCAATGTACTACTTAGGAACTGTTGGGTAATGAGAAAATAGAAGAAATCTCAAAAGAATACCAGAATGCATGTAAAGGTAAGCAATAGTCATTTTTGTTCATATCCCATCATGAAATGGCAGCATAATGGGTTCTTGTGCAAAACACTTGTTTAAAGGATTTTAATATATTCATATTTTTTAAATATTGTTTGGATAGAACTAATTCCAAACGTTTGTTTAGCCCATGTCAGCTGATCTATTGGAAAGCAAAAAATTGACTCAAAGGATATAAATCCCAAACTCTATTTCCTAAAATAAAATGGACTGTGGATTTGCCATACCCACACATATAATGTTTTAAAAGTCTGAAAAGGTGTGAGAGATGCCATTTTAATAAAATCTCAAAGATTAAAATGTTGACTGGTTAATGATAGTTATGTTCTGCAGGCTTGATGAGAGTACATCAGTCAAACAATGATTACCTTCTCATATAGTATTGGAAAAAGATACTCAAAAGGAAACTTTCAAATAGATTCAATAGAAGAGGATAGCCAGTATAAGAGTCTGCACATAACTAACTGGTCTTCCTCCAAATCTCCTTTTGGGATAAAGCCATTTGCTGTTGGTGAATTGGTTTTTAGTTTTTGTTCCTCTTGTGGTTGGGAACATCCAAGTTTGAGAACTCTGGCCATTTAAGTTTTAAATGTGTTGTATTTTCTAACAGAGCTTTGTGGAGGAGAATGATGGGGGGAAAAAAGCCTCCTTTTTAAATCTATTTTTAAATCTTCAGATCTGCATGCAAAAGAGAAAATAATTGAAGACATGCGACTGACATTAGAGGAACAGGAACAGACTCAGCTGGAACAAGATCAAGTGCTAGAAGCCAAATTAGAAGAAACGGAAAGATTAGTTTCTGGTAAACTACCTATATAAAGTAGGGGCAAAAACGTACTTTTTAGATGCTTAGGAACACTTCTCCATTTTTATCACTGAGTTTGTAAGTATTGATTATAATGGACCAAATCCAAAACACCACTGGATTTTTGTTTAAGGACTGCAAGATTTAGCCTACCAGTACCATTTCTGCCACATCTTCCCTCCAGCAGTAGTTGTGACTAATAAACATGGGAGACTGTATTAAAAGAAGAGAGTGAATGTGGTAAGAAACTTGAAATTGATGCAAACCACATTATTTCTTGTTCTTGTGTTCTGACTAGAATTGGAAGAATGGAAGCAGAAATATAAAGAGCTGGAGAAGACTAATAGTGAGTGGCAACAAAAAATAAACAAACATGAGGAAAAAACCATAGATGGAGAACTTATAAGACTGCAAGAAAGACTTAAGGTAATTTCTGATGACTTAAATTGAATGCTCTATTTAAAATTAAAGCAGGGAAATAGCTACTTCCCCTCTTCCTTGTTACACCAAAGAAGTGGGGCGTGTTATAAAAGTGTGCATGTGCAAACTGAGTAACACTAGTAAAGTAAGCTCCCTCTGAAAGATGAAGTACTATTCCATAACTGCTAAGGACTATGCAGCATATATGACATGTCTAACCAGTCCTGATCCTTTCTCCACAGAGTCAGTTTCTCTTTGGGCTTCCATGTAGTCGGGCTCTGGCCAATCCACTAAATTATTTGAATGCTTTCTTTACCTTTCTACCTGCCATTTTCTTCTGTCAGTTCTCCCGCATACTATTCAAAACATTTCTAATAACTATTTAGAAAATACATAGCTATCCTCTTAATAGATAGTAGTATTAAACATTTCAAATATGAAGTGTTCACAATAATATGCAATACTGACTGGGATGCAAGTCAAAAAGGCTTAAGGCCATGGAAGGTGTCTATGCCAAACCTGCAGTTAGAACTTCTGCTCTGTCCCACGCTTAGTCCATCAGATTAAACTCTCTCTCATGATAATGAATTTTGCCTCCTGACCCTTAACTCCACCCCCTTATGGTGATGACCTATATTTGACTTACTGGGTAAAGGAGCCAATTCAGCACCCAGCAGGTTTCTGGGAAGGGAGCTTGAGAAGACCAAGAAGCATGACCTCCCACAGTTGTAAATTGGTCTGGGCTTGTCTGCAAAACTGGGAGTTCCCATTTCAGAGGTTCTTTAAGACCAAACCATGGAACCACAGATCTGGTGACATAGGAAAAAATCAGTAAGCGACTTCAGCCCTAGTGATTTACATCTTCAGTGCTATCTTCACAAGGAGCAGGTGTGGAAACTTTTTAAAATTAAAGCCGAGAGGAATGGATTGCCAAAACCAGGTGGGGGGATGAGGAAAGCCAGGACCTTGGGCTTCCCAGACCCCAAAGGCTGGCTATGCTGGGGCAGCCAACTAACCATACTGTATTTTTGAGAAATGCCAATGAGTTGCCTTGCTCAAGGATCCAGCTTGTACCCTGGCCTCTACAAATACCTTAATTTTGAGGAATATTATATATGGCAAGAAAGATGGACAGAGCATTATGTGACTTACTGAGAGATAAGTGGAGCAGGATTTCTGTAGGTTCCTGGGTTGTTGGTTCAGTGCTGTCAGTTGCTGTCCAGTTATATGGGAGAATGTCCTGCAAAGAGGTTTGTGGATAGTCATTTTGGTTTTGAGGGTAAAAAGGCAAAGTTTATGTTGGCTGAAGTGACGTTCTTCAAGTTAAGCCTGTTTAATCACTTTCCCTCAGTGCCTCTGCCTTTTGACTTGTATGGAGTAGTGTTCTTTGTCCTTCTGCCTTGAGGGAACAACAGTATGCATCTGCAGGTCACTTTGTGGCAAAGCAGGGAATTCAAGGGATAGGGACAGGAGAGGACAAGAACAAGAATCGTTGCTGGTAAAACTTTTGGCACAAGTTGCTTGGTACCTGTGAGTAATCAAAGTTATCTACACTGCTGTAGATCAAATACACAAATGTCTATCCCATAATATCATTCCAAAAGTCATTACTTTTTTTTTTTAAATGCTTTTTTGCTATTTTTATAAATAAAAGAAAAAGTTCATTTCAGGAATATGCTGGCATCAAGTTGGTGGGTTGATATTTCTTTGTTTTACTATTAGGTTTTGTCTTGTCCTAAAAATCGTAATTGGGTATCCTCCCTACAATTGACAAAAATTGTCAATTTAACATCAACCTAACCTTGAAGAGCCTTCTTTCTGGCTAGGAAAAGATTTATACCTGACTCTTTAAATTTTTGATTACTTAAAACAGGAAATTGAAGAAAAGTTTCAAACTGATAGAAAGAAATGGTTGGAAGAAAAAATGGGTCTCATGACTCAAGTAAAAGAAGCTGAGAATCACCGAAACAGAGAGATGAGAAAATTTGCTGGCGATCGAGAACGTTACATAAAACAACAAACAGAAGTGGTAAGTAATAGCCCATCAGTTCTAATTTCCATGGTGCTTTAAACAGGTTTCAAAGAAGATTAAAGAACTTGATCCTGCAAGATGCAGAGTGCTTCCTGTGAGGTGTAATGCACTCTCAACTCCTCTTGTAGGTAATTGGAGTTGAGGGCACTCGGAACTTCAGAGGACTTAGACCTTCACTCTTCTTTTGTCCTTTCATAGGAAAGTCAGGATGGGAGGTACTCAGTTTACCAAAACTACTAAGTAACAGTTTGGGCATAACATAAAATGAATCTATGTTCATTCCTTCTATATTATTACCTCCCCGGTTACATATCTGAGAACAAGGAACATAAGCACTCCAAACCCCATCCCTGTAGTTAAGTCCCAAAAGGAGTCCTTACTGAGAAAATGTACTGATTCCCTAGCAGAGCTGAGGAGAACTCCCTTTGAGGAAACAAATTAGATCTTCATTCAACTTTATAATTGGTTTGCTTTTAGAAAAGGGTGGTGGGAGTGGAGACTGAGGAAGGTTGGAGAGAAGCTAATTTTTCAGCCCAGATTTGTAGCAAAATCTAGAATATTTTGGTTTAAAATGCAGTTTGTGATAGTGGGGGAAAACTTCACTATTTTCTCCATCCATACCACTTTCACAGCAGGGCAGTGGGTACCCATTGTTAAATAAGATCTAGTGATAAGGCTGATACTATTCCACAACATGGGTGGCCACTCAGGCTAGCCACCCGACTAGGTACATAGGGGATCAGGTGCAATTGTACTCTGGCAGCAGCCATGGAGACACTGCTATTTTTAGGCGCTAGCTCCAGCGGAGTTGGGAATCGCATCTCCCAGCTCAAAAGTAGATGTATCCTTAGCTGACTTTTCAACTTTATGTTGGCCAGCTTGTATAATACTCATGAGAAATAGTCAGATTAGCTACATCAATAGTTGGAGAGGCTTTTCTTTACTGAAATTCTGCTCTTGAAAAGAGAATGTGGGAACAAGATTTATTACTTAAAACCCTTTTTGTTTTTATACAGTGTCAATTATTGCAAATAAAACTAAGTTACTTGTCTTCCTTTTTGAATTAGAATACAGTACTTATATAGGCATAATTTCCTAGCTTACTAGGGTCTTTCTTTTTGAGCAAAACATAATAATAATTTGAAACCATGTAGTCTGGACAGTTCAAAATAGAATGTGTTTCAGGGTTTTTTCTAATCATTTTCCATTTGCTGTTTAGGAAAGGCTTACTGCACAGCTGACAGAAAAAGATAATGACCTGCAAAAGTGGCGTAAAGAGAGAGATCAGCTAGTAGCAGCTTTGGAAGTACAGCTCAGTACTCTGGTTTCTAGCAACATCCAAAAAGATAAAGAAATAGAGGAACTGAAACATACAACATTAAAGGGTTCAGAAAAGGTTAGCCTAATCCTCCTGTGCTTTTTGATTTATCTATTAATTCTGCATAATGTTATCATATTGTTGCAGTCGTGGTTTCAGAGCTGTGTAAGCTTTGAATATTTTCAACATTTCAGTGTTTCAGAGCAAATATAAAAAAAATAAAAACAACCCCATAGCTCGCTTTTGGAAATGAATTGGCACTAGTGGTGGGTGGGTGAACATCCAAAAGGTTTAGTGGTTCAGAAAAGCATTTGAAGTTTATTTGATCTCTGTGATCAAGAAACTGGACTGGAAATCTCAGACAACTTTCATATGAGACTTCTAGTATTTTCTTGACCTAGCCAGCTTGAAAATTCCATGAGAAATAGCCTTTGTTGTCTCTTCACTTATACCTCTGGTCCAAGACAAGACCAGGAGGCACAGTGGTATGATTAAAAACAAACAAAAACAAAACAAAAAACCAACAAGAAACACAAGAGTTAACCCAACTTTCAAATTCAACTCCAAATACAATTTTTCAAACTATTTTGTTTTTTCCTTCATTTTCTCCACTTCCTGTTTTGGCTAGGCACAGAAATGTAACAAATCCTGTTATGATGCACTGTAAGGCTTAAAAATGAAAGGGAGCAACTAAATTATTTGACATTTGATGGCTGTTTGGTGATTTATTAAATGAATTGATTGGATCTCAGTCCAGTGTCTTAAGGACAGGTATTCATGTCACAAACCACCATCACAACTTATTACCTTTATTGGCAATACTGGCAGAGAGGTTATGAATGAATGGGTATGGGGACTGAACTCATTATACCTCAAGAGGGGGAAGTGCATAGACACAATAGTATAAGGAAGAGTAGGCCACATCCTTCCATGCTGTGTGTATGACAATTCTCGGGTGCCCAAGACTGAGAGCTCATCTTGTTAAACACATCCAGCAAGGGGAAGACTTGTTTATGCTTAACTGGGTGTCAGCTCCCTGACACACCTTCAATCTGTTAGCTACCCAAACAATCTTCCCTGGGCTATGCCAGCCCTTACTTCACCTTGTAGGTTAACAATAGGTGCAATCCAGTTCCTGAGCCCCTTTGAAGCATCCCCTCTGTAGTGTTCATTCCCTTATCCACTGCACACTCACAGTACCACCGGGTCTGCTATCCCCAAAAGAACAGGGAACGCACCAGCTTGTTTGATTCAACTCAGGATCAGCTCCTTATATAACACTGAGTTATATTTATAGTGAAAACAATCATAAGTTTATTGATTTTTTTTTAAATATAATATTTAAGAGATACTGAGTAAGGATAATGGAAACAGAAGGGTTACATGTAAACCAAAATCAATACATGCTTTACAGAGATTAAACAGACTAACTTCCTGTTTAAAGCAGTCTTCTCTCACCCAAAGCCTTTTTTGAAGCATTTTCAACCAAGGCTAGTTGTTTTCATGAATATAATTAGACTGGCTGATTATTTCCTAGGTGCAGGATAACCGGTTCCTTCCTTGCCTTTCACTACAGTCCAGTAAACCTTTTGAAGTGTACTCCCAGATAACACTCTTTTCCCCCTGCTGTTCTTTTGTTAGTTCTTACAATCCTTCATTCTGTCTAGAGCAGCTCACGAGCGTGAATGCCAACAGGATAGACTGTCAAGGAACAGGGTGAGAAGCGGGTGACACATGTCTGTGGTAAACTAGTATTTCACACTTGCGTATCACCCCACTGTGGGGTTTTACAGTTTTAGCAAACACTGTTATAGTTACGGAGCAAACACGTAATGCAGATATTATGAGTAAGATTAATACATGAAGAATCTACAAGCATTTCATAAAGTCTAAATTAACACACCAGTGAGTCAGATTGGTTTCCAGCTATGCATTTGTCAGTGTCAGGGGCTTTGGCATGAACTGGCACCTGGTCTGCCACATCATAATCTGCATTTAGCTCAGACTGGTGATTGCGAATGAGACAATACTCAATTTATAGTTCAATAGATGAATAAACATCTCTGATCTGGCAAGACACCAGTTTTTCACCTCTGTTGGGGGTTAATACCTTGATGTGAAACTATAAGAACATATTGTCATTATATATACATAACTCTTTACATGGCAGCAGTACACACACGATGACAATATTCATAACTAGTATGACATAAGCCATTATTAGGGACCTTACATGAAGTGAACTAGAATGTATATGTCAAACTCGGGAGATCCCTGTAACCTCTATGTACCCCCTCTGTACCCTTTGTCATCTGGCATTAAGAGGGTCTTGTGTCACAGGTACTTTCAATGATTTCCAAGTTAGTACAGAGAATTAAAGTTGGCTTTTTTAAACAAAATTGTTTAATTGTTTATGCTATTAGTTTAGCTCATTTGTTCACTATTTTTTTGTAAGTATGCCTGTCTAATTTGTATTTTGCCAATCCTTTCTCAGTTTATATAGTTAGATTTGTAACATGTTTAACAGGATTATGGAACTGTAATAGAAGAACTAAGGAGAGAGTTGTCTGAAAAAGATGATACTGTAAAGAAGCTAAAAGAACTTACTTGCCACGAAAATCTGGAAACTTCAAGGGTAACTGCATTAGCTGAAGAAAGACAAAAAAAAGCGGATGAATACCTCCATAATAAACAGGTAACCTTATGTTTAGTAAACACTTTCTATTAACATCACAAACTACTTGCAATAGTTTATTTTCCAATTTCACTAGCATTAATCCCAAAGGCTCAAGGCACCACCCACAATTTAGCACAAGTAGAAAATCTAACTTTTTTTTCTCCAAATATACTTCGATTAACCAAATTTCTAAGTACAAATTCGTTTATTTCATAGATTCTCCCACTAAACCAAAGATGCTCTTTAGCCAATAAAATATCAGCTTCTCCACTTATGAAAAACTGATCTCCGTAAATGCCTGTGAGAAAAGTTGGGCTTCAGAACCTACCTAGATAGTTAACTAATAGAAGTGCTGGTGGAATAAAAAGGGAACCATACTCAAGAGCTGAAGAGTCCTTAGGCGAATTCCTTCTCTAGCAGCTTCCTTAGGTCTGTGTCTGTGGAATTCCAGCTTAGGTACTTCTGTTGATCTGAACTCTAGCAGTTGTGGCATATGGAGAGGTGTGCTCCTATAGATAACTAAGTTCCAAATCATTCAGGATTGATAGGATAAAACCAGTACCTTAAATTCCACCTGGAAATTTATTGGAAGAGTGTGCAACTTGCAGAGCATTAGTGTTGCATGCAGCCTGTGTGACATTGTTAAAAAGGCAGGTGACCACATTAAGGCTGTGATCCTGATTTGGCCCCTTAGGTGCTATTGCAAAGTAAATATTTAAGTACCCACATTTTCACTGATCTGCACTATGTGGCTCCATTACCATTAATGAAGTTTGGGACTGAGTCAACTGGCAACATCACACTCCTCTTGCCACTAGCAGATTAAACCCTCTAATCTCGCTCCAAGATTTAACACAAAGTCCCAAACAGGTCTACTTCTGTGTCTGCTGGCTTCTCTGACTACTGCTGAGGATTGTAGGGCCAGGCTCCTGCTGTTCCCCCAATTCTGCAGGAAGAACATGTTTGAAGAACCTGGCAGTTGGTGCTGCATGAGACAGGACAGCTTTTGGAAAGTCTGCTTCTCTGTTTCTCCTTTTGTTCAGCTCCATGCTTGATATGCTGTGCACATGCTGTGAGAGCCAGTAAAAGATGGTTCTGTATCCTGTGGGGAAGTTGGACCCTCCACTCCTTCCAGCTCATCATTGGGATATGAGGACTTTGGATGGGGGCTCCAGCTTCCCCACAGAATAGGAGTAGTAGTGAGGAGCACGACTTCTCCTGTACTGGCCCGATTCCTGGCAGATCAGCAAATTCTCACTATTCTTCAGTAAACTGAAAACCAAGAGGTCTGTTTTCAGTGTGTACTTGCTGGTTTGCTGTTAACTGAAGCACAAATAAGTGAGGTCTCTCTTACTGCATAGATAAATTAAGACTGATCTCTCAGACTTCCTGTGTATGCTGGATGCTCCATCTTTTTTTTTTTTTTTTTTTTTTGAAAGCTACAAAAGAGACAAAAGTTGCTTAGGTTAATTGTAATTCCCCATTCCTTGATCTTGGCAGATTCAAACATTTCAGACCCCTCTAAAAATGAGTGAGAAAAACAAAATCTGCTGTGTGCACTGACCTGTGTTGGAATCTTTGATAGCTAAACTTATTTACCTAAATTGTTTAGATATTCAGATAAACTTTATATTCTGCTGCACAGCTTCTCTCCATCTTCATAACAAATGGGCAATGACACCCCCCTTGTGGAATTTAGCAGCAGTCCAATGCCTTTGGGGGCAGCTCAGCCCTTCAGCTGAAAATCTGCCTCTGGTGGTGGAAAAAATTGGTAGTTCAGTTTCTCTCAACTGCTTTGTTTCAGAACTTTAATTTTTATTATTTGTCATGTCTTAGCAACTTAATTTCAGCTTCTAGTTCAGGTGTTTCCAAACTTTGACATCATGACCCCATTTTAATGACGTTTTTCCTGACAGGACCCCAGTCAGCCTGGAGAATGCCATTTTGCTCTTTGCACAGTGTGACCTTGGATGCACTGTACGTGCAAGATCATGCTGTGTGGAGCAAAATGGCATCCTCCACATAACTAGGGATTGCTGCAACCCCATCTGCTGACCATTTGGGGTCACGAGCCACAGTTTGGGAACCGCTGTTCTAGTTTCAAGTTGTTGCCTTATTGCTATTAATTGGTTGCTGGAGTGAGTCTATGGCTTTGGAAGAACTCTTCTGGCAGCCCGAACTGAAGAGCAGGACTCAGTCCTGGAGCCTTCAGCAACCACATTAAACTACCTCCAAATTCCCCAGGTGGCAGTCCACTACTCATTTGTTATGAATGAGGAGAGATGCTGCTAAAATGATCAGGTCTGAATTTTTCATGGTATAGTAATAGTGAAGTGTTTCTTACAAAAATAAGTAACCATTGGATATTAACTGCAGGGTCTTTTGAAACGTTTAATATTGTCTTCCTGCACAAACATTCATGAGCTTAAATGTATAGAGCTTTTATATTGGAACATGCAGGTAGCCCAAACACAATTTTGAAGCTTACACTCTAGCATTCTTGTGATTCATTCTAAATCTTTTATAGTTTAAGGAAAAACAAAGCAACAATAATCCTATAGCTGGACAAAGTATCCCAATAAACTACAATGACGTTGAAGATAATCCATTACCACAGTGTCCAAGCAGTATATCTTCATTAGATGAAACTGAGGTTGGTATATGGCTTTAAATCTTTAGGTGATATGTGGTGATAAAGCTTTTGTCTAATAGACACATTAAAGCTAAAGAAATTATCTGTATAATGTTTTAAGATAGAAATTCTCAAGATTTAGTCCACAGATCTCTTCCTAGTGGCCTGCGGAAAACTGACAGGTCACTTGGTGCTAGTTCTTTGTTTCTAGCTGCTTCAGAGGTACTCACGCTTTTCACTAATGTCTGTTCCTGTACTGGAAGAAAGCAATAAAAAGAACCATGCTAAAGGGAGGGAGAGATGTTGTGGGCATTCTCCTGGCTCTGCTACAGAGTTGGTGAATCCTGTTATCCCTCTGCATGTCTATAAAAAGGTATAATACCTACTTCATGGGATCTAATGAAGGACTGATTGTGTTTGTGAAGTGACTGAGTCTTAGATGAGATTATTTAAAAAAAGAGAGAGGAAAAAAAAAGGCACTTTAAATGGGCTACACTTAGGGCAAGTTTGATATCTCTTCTTCAGATCAGAGCTCCCATGTGCGGGTTTATAAGCTGGACAAAGTCCCAACCTGACCTTTTAAACTGCCAAAACTTTACTAAAATGACTTCTACATAATGAGCTATATCGTTATAGACTCACCCCTAGTTTTGGAAATGGGATGATGCAGGGATTTTCACTAGACTACTGTTCCTGAATGCATACTCCATTTTCTGTATCAGCTGTAGGTTAGGAACCCTAGTGGCAGCTGTTAGAAAGGAGAATGAGTTATAACTTTCTTTCTTCTTTTCCCCAACACCTGAGCTTTCTTGCTGCTGCAGGGGAGCAAGGTCTCAGTACCCTACACCCCTACCATCCTTGCTAATATAGAGGGGTAGTGAAAGGGTCTCTTACTCTATGCCTTCTCTAGCCTATGTTTTCAGCTTGTTCTCTCCCTCCTTGTCCTTGGCTAATTCCCAAGAAGCAGCAGACTGAAATTGATGTGATTCTAGTGAGCTTTGCTGCTGCCCACAAGTTTCTGAGCAGCAGCAGCACAAACTTTCCAGTCATATTACTTGCTTGGGAAAGCAATAAGCAGCTGTAGAGCAAAGTTGGAGCTGTCTGACTCAGTAAGAAAGCACTGCATTGAGTTCACATTATAACTTATATTTGCAACCATGAAGGCTAGAAACTTAATTTTTTTGGTTTTGTTTTTTAAAATAAATCTTAAACTTTTGCAACAGTTGAAGATGTAGGCTCCCTCACATGCTATGGCAAGTTTCTCACATGCCAAGAGCTACTGAGTGATTGGATCTTTTCCAGGACTATTTTAACTTTTTATTTTTTCATATCAGAGTTATTTTAAAGCTTGTTCAACAATATTTTTGTCCTCTTTAATTCACCGCATGTGACTGCAGGACCATTCAGACACTGTTCTGGACTCTTCTGAAGTGTCTACAGAAAATGGGAAAGGTAGCAGGTTTCCTAAACCTGAGATGGAGATTCAGTTCACACCTCTGCATCCCAATAAGTTAGAAGTGAAACACCAGGGCAGTGCCTTACCAATAACTGTCAAAATGCCCAAGACAAGAAGGAAAAGGAAGAGTAACGAGCTTGATGAGGTAAGTCCTAAACTGATCACAAGCTTTTAAAAATGTATAGTACACTGTTTAGATCTATTACTGTGATTGGTTTTGTTGAATCTTTCTGCATTGGCAGTGGAATCATACCTTAAAATGGAAATATTTTGTCCCTTGAGTTTCTGATTCTTCTTAAAGTTAACTAAAAATATTCCTAATTGTAAGTCTTAGTATATTTAGCCCAAAGCATGCCTTTAAATGCATGTAACTTATTAAAAATCTTTCTGTACCACATAATTCATATTGGCTATGTTGAGGCAGTTGAGGGTGGGATTTCTGTCTGGTGGAGAAGTGCAGTGGTGATTTAAAACTATATGGTACACATGATTGGTGATTATGTGTGGTAAGGAGAGGTGCTACTGCTTTGGATGGCTTTATATTTTGTAGCTCCTATATTGTGGCTTTAAATATATATCAAGGGTATCCGGTGATCTGGATGAGTGTCCTTTGTGCTGGCTTATCTTTTAGGGTGGAACAAAAAAATAAATTTTTTCTCCAGATATGCAGATCAGGTACATAAAAAAATCCTTTATTTTGTATAAGTGTTTGACTCTATCTTGGTTTACCAGGGAGTGGTGGCGTGACCAGGCTTTCATATCCTGAAACCAACCTGCCTTTTTCCTTTCCTATTTGAATCAGTAGCAATTGTGAAATAATGCCAAAATGAAAGATTCTGTCTGTTAAAACTAGAGCCAGATTATAATATGAAAGCCAGGCCACACTCCCCTGGGGCAACATCATGGTACCTGTCAGCCAGTAGCAGCCCTTTCTTGTGAGTCTGATATAGGTCTGTCTCAGCACTTTGAAAGAGAACTGGGATTGGCTGGTGGATGGGAGGGGCATCACCCATAAACATGGATATGCCTGAAAGCAGGCCTTTTCCTGAAAAAAAGGAAAAATTTGTGCTTCATTAGCACCTTTCATCCAAGAATCTCAAAATACTTGTTTTAGAGGCTTCAGTTCAGTGATCTTGGAAATATATTAATAGTTACAATTTTTACATGTTGTTGTTGTCGTCAAACCTAAGTGCAAAAATTAACTATTGAAGACTGTATAAGTGAACACTGAACTGGAATTTTTCATTATAAAGTATTTCGGAAAAGAGAAGTATTCATAATTGTCTATAAAAAATTACTTCTGTTTCTTCAACCAATTTTTTTCAAGAGTAATATGCTTTCAAGTTGCTGGAAAAGCAGATGTAGAAATAAGCATACTTCTGAAGGTCTTGGTCAGGTATTGAACCTCTTTGTCTGATATAGATGAGCACGTTTCATGTAACAGTTTGTGCTGTAGATGAGTACTTTAGAGAGCATTTTAGACTGAAATAGTCCCTCTTCATACCTAATTTAGCATTTAGCTAAATCACAGTAACATTGTAACATCACTGAACTAAAACTAAAAGGTACCTTCTAGAACCATTTTCTTATCTGAAATTTATTGTTACCTATTTTTTTTAAGTATGGACAATTTTGTTTTAATATACTTCATATTTTTTTCTAAATCAGACACATTACATAGAGCAAACAGGAAAACATAAAAAATCAGTCTTCAATAAACTTGAAAATCAGAGTTAAAAATGCTGAATTATTCTGTTTATATTTTTCTGAAACTTCCTAACCATGATTTTTCAGACATAAGGTTGAAATTAGTAGATAAATGTAAGGCATTACTGGTGGTAATATTTTCAGCCCTAACATAAGATGAGGAGAAGGAGAAAACTCCTTAGAACTTAAAAAGTGCATGTTTGACAGTTGGTTTTAGTTGAGACTTATTTAACAAGTTTAACATTTCAAATTAACAGTTTACACAGGCTTCCATGTTTTAATTCAGCAACTTCGTTCTTCACCTATTAGTCTTCGTTCCCTGCAAAATTAGGTTTCCTTGACTCCTTCATAGCTGAAATCACTCCTATGTGTTCTGTCTTTCTAAAAGAGCCTAGCTACAAGTAAGTGTTATCAAAATCCCATGCCAGGATTTTCAGCTAATATATTTGACTATATTTTTTGGTTAAATTGTCAGTGTGCAATCTTGCTTTACATTGAAAGGAAAGTTTATACATGAAGGTGACATCACATCCCAAATAGAAGATACCTTCCACTGACAGTTCAACAATGGTAAAATGCTACCAACCTGAATTTACAGGTATCCTAAAGCTAAATTTACATTCATTTATTGAGTGATTTCCAACTTCAGTTTTAAGATATTTGACAAGAGAACACCCATATAGAGTAAATGGTGGAGAAGAAAAATAGCAAATGTAAGAATGGGATAACTATCATTATTTCCAGTTGCCTTTAATTCAGAAGGTTTAGACTTTGATTTAGGTGTGAATAAGTATCTCTACTATGTACCACTCAAAAAATGCTGGCTAGTATACTTAATATCTGGTTATAGCAATTCAGATGTTGGCTGCTTAACACTGCTACTTCTTCCAGAAGAAATTTTGTAAGCTGAAATGAAAACTGCATTTGAAGTTTAGCATGTACTTCATTTTCTTAGGACTTTGTGAAGAGTGAAAACAAGAAAAATGCCACACCTACAACTGATGTTACTTCACCTCTAAAGTCCAGTTCTGCTAAAATCAACAAGAATATGGTTTGTTTTATCCTATTCTTGAAGTTGGTTTGGACATTTTTATGTGAAGATAGATATATTCATATAATTAAGGGGCTTTGAAAAGGAACTCTTTGGTTTTACTTAGCAGTATTTCCACTTTATGTATGCACTTTTCTGGTATCCCCATACCATCTATGTTGTCATCCCATTTGATTCTGCAAGTTAGTCAAAGGTGGTAAGTGTTTATTTTTCATGGAGATCTTTAAGGACATCCTGGATGCTACAGGTAGTGGTGTAGGTGATTCTGTTGTATAGTTTCTCTCCTCATTCATTACTCATGGGCTAATGCCCCCCACCTGTGGAACTTGGAGGTGGTCTAGTGTTGTTGCTGGAGGCTCCAGGACTAAGCTCTGCCCTTCAGTTCAGACCACCAGATTTTCTGCCTCCAGTAGTGGAACAAGTTGGCTGTTCACTTTCTTCAGCCACTTTTGTTTTAAAATCTTCATTTTTATTCATTTTAGTGCAGTTGTGACTTTAATCTTCCTCCTCCCCCTTCCCTGGGTAGGGTAAATAGCAGCATAGTGATTTCAAACTTCTGGATCTGCATCAGGAGCCACTTCCCTTTCAGACTCCTCTGTCCCTACTCAGGCATGACAGATGTATCCTGCAAATGCCTGGCTTACATTTTACACAAGGCAGCATTTACAGGCTTTACAGAGAGTGAATTATACTCTGCTTGTGGCCACCCAAGTGATCTATGCGCTGCTAGGGTCTGGGGCTCAAAGTCAGACCAGTATGTTGTGTCCCCACCCTGCCCTGACAAACTGTGACTCCAGTGTAGAAAAGCCCAATCAGGAGCTTCTGGAGAGAGAGTCTAAGGACGAGGAAGAAGCTACTGCAACCTAATTCCACAGTCGAGGTATGTATACCAGTTATCCTCTGTTGTGTGGTCCCCAGGCCAGGATGAATAGTATACTACCTCCTCCCTTTAAACATGCTGGGGAAGAAGTATCACACATGCTTTTTTAAAAAAGAAAACACAGTGGTTTGTAAAAATTCTTCCTTTCAAGCATTTCTAGATACATGTTTTCCTGTTAATGCCTCCTGTAAGGAATCTGATTAAATCAAATGTTAAAGTAAAATGTTTATATTACAACAAAGAAATGTTATATATTTTGGGAGCCTAAGGTAGGTGTAGCATTAGCTTCACTGCTGAAAGACAGTTACACCTTCAAAGGACACTTCCTTCCAAAAGGCCACACAGACCATAAGACCAAAGACAAACTGCACAACAATTTCAAAGCCTCAGTTATAGTCTTTCAGACCAAAGATGTTTAATATATTTACTAAGAAAAGCCTGTTTTGTGGCAAACAAATGGCTCATTGTCTAGACATGTGATCCTTTTTTGGAGTGAGATATCTCATGTTTTGTCTGGGTCAAACTCTTGTGTATGCCGATTTGCATGTGAGTAACTACTGGGGGGAACATTAGAAAAATTAAAGATTGCAGAGAAGCCTCAACCCTTGCTGTCAAAGCCAGCATAGCAATCCATTGATTGCTAACAACACCATTGGTATCCAAGAAGGGAGTATTACCCTAGCAGAGGGAAAAATCGGGATCAGAAGTTTCCAAGAAAACATAGAAACCTAAAGTTTCCTCTGAATCAACAAAATCCTCAGCATAACCAAGAGAAAAAGAGCATTTGTGTACAGGAGGTCACAATTCCTGTACAAGACTACCTTTTGATCCACCCTTTCCACCCAGTTTTAAGTGGCTCACAGTAGTCACAGCAAGACAGAAGTCGCACGTTATGCACCTATCCCCACGCATGGACAACACACCAATCAGTATGCTGTCGAGAGATCAGATCCCTTCACAAATTAACAGTTGCTGAAAAGGATTCATAGCCACCAGCTCTTCAAAATCAAGACGAGCTTTTGATCCCAGTGCAGAGAATTACTGACCCAGAGGTCAAAACAGACATGGCTCTGCTGTAATTTTATCATAGTGGGAAAGATTTGTAAAGATCCAAAACTTCATTACATCAGTCATTTTCTGAGGTGCCCTCAGTAGCAAGTTATTTCCAGTGACAAGGATTGCTGGTGCCATGAATCAGCTTCATCACCTAAAGGCGTTTCTCAGAATGCACCTGCTGAAATTCCTTCTGAGGACACAGAACCATGCACTTGATGCAAAGCAAAATTGGGTGTCATTCTCCGATAACATCCAGATGTCCCTTTGTGGACAGGAAAATACAAACAACATGCTGAAAGCCAGCCCAATTTTTAATCTAGACTTTTGCATACTTATGGAAGCAAGCATACCTGGAAGACAGTTTTCCAAAATCTCATCACACCCATCCTTTCAATTCATTCGGACGCCTCTATCAGAGTGTGTCTTTAAGAGAAAAAAATTAAAAAGCAAAACTTGCAAACATGGCCATAGGGGATCAGACCAGTGGTCTATCTAGTCCAGTATCCTGTCTGTGACAGTAACCAGTACCAGCTGCATCAGTAGAAAGTGCAAAAAAAACCCCACATAGGGCAATTATGGTACTTGCAGAGGAAGTCACCCCTTACTTCCCAATAGGGGCTGACTTATGACTGAGTGTGACGAAGTGGGAATGTTCTTAATGAATACTGTGTATGCCTCAGTTTCCACTATGTATTATTTAAGTATTTAGGTGTTGGGTTAGGGATGTGTGATCTTTGTAGTGACCATTAGAGGGCAGGTGTGGCTGACTCTAGCTGCCTGGGCACAGACAATGTCCAGAGCCCATCTCCTTGCTGGGGTGGAGGGAGACAAAGGCAAGGGGAGGAGAGAGGTGTGTCTGAAGCTGGCTGAGTCAGTCCCTTATGGGGGATCCCCAGGAGCAGAGCCCAAGAATGGGGCTCTGGAACTTCCCCAGATGGTCATTTGCTGTAACTTTCTGATTCTTGTGCTAACAAGGTTCTGTTCTACACAGTGTTCCGGGGAACTAATACACCCTTCTGATTTCCATGCTGGCTGTGAATTGCTTCTGACTGCAAGGCGAGGTACATGGTTCCTTTGGAAGCATGTAAGAGCTTCCCAGGCATCCCATCCAGGGGGACTCACTGAGGGGAGCTCATGGCGGAATAGGGGTGCTGAGTGCTCCGACCTCAGATTCAAGAAGCAGCTGCACTGGTACGAGAGACGCTAGGGGGGAGACCCTGTCTGGCTTCACCCCAAGTGGTTCCAGAGCATCTTTCTTGTGGGTCTCCATCATACTGAGGCATGAACGTTTATATCCCTTCCAAAACTAGGAAGTAACTAGAGGTCAAAGCTTCTCTGTGGCAATGTAAATAATGCCCTGGTTAGAGAAGAATCTGCTACCTTTCCAGACTATTCACATAAAGGATACAGAAAAGAGGAAAAGGGAGAATTGTGGTGGTCTTCCTCGTCCTCCTGTGCCCCAGAAGACACTTTGGACTTGCTAGATAGCCCAGAATCCCACACACTAACTGCAGAAAACACCAGACCTCTTGAAGCAGGGACTCCTTCATTCAGACCAGAAATGCCTAGCATTAACAACTTGGGCAATAGAAGAGAAGTGTTGTTCAGCACAGGTTCTCTATCAACCTCTGATACAGTTTGGTATCCAGACTGAACTCAACCAGGATATTTCATTAAATTGATCTGGTCAAATTTGTTTCAGGTATAAGGGGAAACAGAAAGCTCTTTGAGGCATGAACTGCCTCTTTGTGTGTGAAATGCTCAGCCCTTACCTTTAGATACCATTGTGATTCAAATATTATAATAATCCCAAAATTCTGGTGATCTCAGCTAAACTGGAGTTTCTTCAGGAGGTTTGGCTGGAATCCTACAGCTAGAAATGTGGGTTCTACCTGTTGCAGAGTTTGGTTGACAGGCATATCAGATCCCCATTTGAGTATCAGGTGCCAAGTTTAATCACAATGACAAATTAGACAAGTCTGTGGCTGGCCTTTCTAGTTGCCATATCTCTTAAAGGCAAATCATGGAATTAATTTTCATATCCATGCGAACACACTGCCTTTGTCATCAGGGAAAGATTATTCTTATAGCTCCAGAAACTTTTGTATTCCAAGTAAGTTCCTCTTTTCATAATTCCTGGGAAATAGTTATTTTGTCATTTTGTTCTAACCTTTGAAGGTTGTGGCATAAATGGGCATTCCTAGCATTCTAAAGATATATTGCAAGCCTATGGTGTGCATACGCCAATTGTACCCTGCTAATCTCATTCTGTCCAAAATCCCAAGGCATTAGGACCTCAAGATTGCTGCAGGCAAGATGTAAAAATCTTGCACCAGTTGGCATGCTAGGCATCTTGAAAACTTTACAGATGACTCTAGAGGCACTAGGGAAAAGTGTACGAGCCTCATCAAGGAAAATTTGTAAGTTTCCATTTGTCTGCAAAGGCATCCTTTGGTAGGAAGAGGGTATTGGGTTGGTTCCCACATACCCCCACACAAAGGCTTTATAAACTAAGGAGTTATCTTCCATTTCTGCCTATTATTCCACTATCATAATTTAAAGATCGCATATTCTTTCCTCCATTCTTCTGGGGTTTGCTGCTCACTATTTCCCATGAGTAATAAATGAGGAGAGAAGCTGTGCAACAGAGAAAATCATCAGGTAAGAAATTTTTCATTCTGTTAGTAGCTTCTCCCCCAGTTCAGCCAACCCTGGTATCTGGTAAATGACAAGAATATAAATTGAAAATTTTCTCCAAAGGGAGACATACGTATTGTCTTAAAGTTAATTTAATACATTATATCGAGTTGTTTTAATGCTCATCATTGGTTGCTGGAGTGTTTCTACAGCCTTGAAAGAACTCTTTTGGAGGTCTGAGCTGAATACCAGAACCTAGTCCTGGAGCCTCCAGCAACAACATTGGACTGCCTCTGAATTCCACAGGTCCGGGTCATTAGTCCATGAGCAATGAATGAGGAGAGAAGCTGCTAACAGCTAACTGAATGACAAATTTCTTCCCTGTTAAAGGGAAGCATGCCATCTATTGACTGAATTGTATACGAATACTGGAGCATGCTGTTAGGATTTGTGCTGCTGTAATTGAGCCTTTCAGACAAAAGGTAAAACTAAGATTCAGACTACCAAGTTCTCCTGTTTTTGTAAGAGTCAGTGGTGTTAACTGTAGTTGTCCTAGGTGTATTCTAATGTAGGTAATTACAGTTTGCCTGCCAAAAATCTCCCTGCAGTTTCATCTGGAAATGGATTACTACTTATTTTAAAGGGACACCATAAACTTGAAATTTAGTTAATTTTTAAAAAGAGCTAAAGGCCTTTCAGGTACTGCACACACCCTGAGAACTGCTGACAATTTTTGTGATTCTATCAATTTTTTCTATTTATAAAATGAGTTTCTGTCCATTTTTATTGCACTAAGGACGCTCAGAAACCGAGGAAATTGATTGGCTAGATTATATTGTAATGTAGTATCATCTACAGACCCAAATCAAGTCATGGTAGGAGCATTTGAGGTAGGTGCTGTGCAAAGGCTTAGCTATACACAGTCCCGCCTAATGAGCTTGCAATCTAAGGCCCCAGTCCTGCAACTGGATTTGTGTAGGCCAACCCTTGTGATTTCAAAAAGGTTCTCCCTGTGCACAAAGGGCTGCCAAACTGGAACCTATAGAAGAATCAGGGCCTAAATTAAGTCAAGAAACAACAAATGAGAAAATTGGGGAAGTTCTATCCAAAGGAAACACTGAAACTAACTAGACACAATGCTGCCTAAATTCAATAACTGAAAAACAGCAGAAAAATAACTTTCTTGACTCTTTTTCAGTTATAGTAACTTTGGCTATTGGCGCAGGTAAAAAAAAAAAATTCAGTACGTGCGTGGGTTTTTTAAAGTTCTTAAAACTGTTACTGAGTGCTATTAAACTGCCACCATTTCCTGCCATATATCAGGGTGAAACAATCCATGTATGTCCCAATAATTGTTGGGAAGGTACTTTGAAATCCTCTGTGAAGTGCTACAAAATTGTGTGGTGTTAATACTTACTCTGGTAAAGATTTAATATGTACACAATACATGGAGTGGAATCCTGGCCCCTTTAAAGTCAATGGGAATTTTGCCACTGATTTCAGTGAGGCTAGAACCCCTGGTCTTTATAATGTAGCTATCTCTTGGTGGATTTTTGTGTTGCAAAACATTGTTTTGTTAAACTCTGTTGCAGTCAGAATATTCAGATTAGCTTTACTTGTGCATATTAGTACATCCACAAGTGTGCCTAGTCCTCAAAGGAAGGGAACAGAGTTAGACATTTATTAAAAACTGCAGTTTATGTGTCATCTTAAAAACTAAAAATGAGCCATCTGATTATCAAACTTAATTGATGGACTAAAAGGAAAGTGAGTTTGTGGTTCTCTACTTCAATTATTAACTAGTGTTTCTGTTTAGATGTCCAATACACAATCGCTTAGAAAGGTATATCCCTTAAGAAAACAAGCGTCAACTACAAGTACAAAGTCAACTTGGAAAAAAGATGGAACGCTACAAAAGCTTGGAGATTTCTTTCAAAGTTCTCCTACAATTATCCACTCCAAAGGTTTGTATAGAGCGAACTAGAAAACCTCTGTTTTTTATGATTCCTATTAGAAAATGCAGAAAGAGGACAATTGCTAAAGTAATATATTGGCTTGCAAATGTGACATGGTAAATGCTTCACAAATGCAGTGTCCGGCTATTTGTTCTGCAGCTCAGCATCTCCCACAACTCTGGACATCTGGGCCACTCTTCTCTCTCTGCAGCTCACGGAGATGGATCAGTGTTTTGGCACCACACAGTCTGGCCACTACCCCCTTTGCTCCTGCTTGCTGCCAGATTCTCTGCCTCCGCAGCAGCCAGTTTCTTTTGCTCCTGCCCTAACTCCTTCTAATTTAACTTCTCTGCCCAGATTTTTGGGCAGTGGGGAGCAGTGAATTTTTACTTTCCCCATTAGATTGGAATGAAAACACATAGATTCTCAGAGCTACTATGTAGCTCTTTGGGGCTGAGTCTGTCTTTTTTGGTTCTGTTTGTACAATACCTAATACAGAGGGATCCTGGATCATGACTAGATCTCCCAGGCACATAATACTAATACTATTAATAATATAAAAAGATAAAGTTTAACAAACTGGAAGACACAAGTGTTCTTCAGTTTTATACTGAAAACCAATCTATGCTTGGTTAGCTAAAACAAGAAAGCATTCTGTGTAGATGCTTAACATTAACATCTTTGTACAAATCTGGAAAGCCTCTCTAGTCTGGTGTAAGTGAAAAGTAATATACAGTTACATTAAGTTAGACACGGAAGGTGAGATTTTCAAAGGCACTCATGATGGCCAAAATCTACTCCCATTGAAGGCAGTGGAAACATAATTAGGCCAACTATGAAGACTTTTGAAAATCTTCCCCTGAAAATATATTTAACTTTTTTAAAAACAAAAGAAAAACCCTAATAAACAAAGAAAACTGAAGAAAGTTCAAAGTGAAGGTTTTCTACCAACCCCAACTCTGGCCCATATTCCCACTCCCTTTCCATTTCTTCTTTCCTTTCTATAGCTCAATGCCATTACTACTCAATGCCATTACTTTTCTTCCAGTATAGGTTAGACACTCACTCTTCCCACCAGAGTTCTGTACTACTTTTATGAACTGATAAACTAATGTATATGGGAAGCTGATTGCACTACTATCAACACAAAGAAATCAGTCTGTAAGCTGAACATATTCTTAAATTCTTGTGGCTGACCCAGGCAGAAGTGTGTAAAAAGCCTTTTCAGAAAACAGTTTAATAATGGTTCCATAATAATATAATTTTTAACTGTAGCTAACTGTTCTTTTAATTTTATATTTAATATTTTCTAAATCTCTTTTAAAAAATCAAACATGTCTGTATAGTAAAGCAAGATTTTATTCTAACCATTTCCTCTTTAAAAAACCTTTTCAGCGGTGATTAGAGGGATAATAATGTAGCTTTTAAAATATTACTTTGATTCCTCCTAATTCTTTTTGTTTAAAAATAATAAAATGTTAATTAAAATAAAATGTGTCCTATAGCAAAGAAGCTGATTGCAACAATAAGCTCACCCAAATCTACAGAAGTAGAAACTCACAAAGCAAATGAGCTCAAGCCGAAACGAGCCAAGCGAAAGCTGTACTCAACTGACATTTCCTTTCCTTTAGACATTCCTGGTGACACGGTAAGTGACATACTTTCCATGCACTCTGCAGTGAGATAAGAGCTTTCAGAAAGCATATTTAATGGGACACAGTCAATCTGAGATCTAATCAATTTACAAAAATGAGTTTAAAAATAGTGGTTTGTGCTTCAGTTCCCCCTACTCCACTTTGCCAGTCTTCATGGTTGTACAACTGCATTTTCTTTTTCTTTATTCCCCTCCCCCCCCTTGTCTCCCATCCTCTTTGTAGCTGTTTGTAAGATCTACATCAGTGTTTCTTAACCTGGGGTTTTAGAGGGGTCGCAAGTGCAGAGCTGGTATTGGGGGTGGCAAGAAAGGCAATTGCCTGGAGCCACAGGGGCGCCATGAAACTAAGTTACATGCCTCAGCCCTGTGGGGGTGGGACTCAGGCTTCAGGGGTACAGTAGTTTGGAAAGGTTAAGAACCACTGATCTACATGAAGCCGAGCTGCTTTATATAGATATAGATATAGGGATATAGTGAAAGTGCTGCCAAATGCACAAATAGACACATTCCTTTCTTTTAATCATAATCATTTTGGTGTAGGTCATCAGAAATTTTTTCAGCTATTTACTCCTGAGGGAATTCTGTGCCAAAAAAAAATTCTGCATGCAATATTTTAAAATTCTGCAAATATTATTTGTCAATAAATAAATGTGGAGGTGCCTGCATGGCAGTGGTGAGCACAGGCCACTGGCTGCAGAGAGGTGGGAGATCACCCTGCAGCCCCCTCCCTCCCAGAAACACATCGGGGCCCTGCCCCTCCATGCCAGGATGCCATATGCCGGGCTCCCCCTGCCCTATCCTCTTCCCTTTCCTCTCCCCAGTGTCCCCTCCCCCCTTCCCTGCCCTCATTCCCACACCCCACGCCACCTCCCTTCCTCACTGCCCTGCACCACTCCACCCAACTCCCTTCCCCTTCCCCACCATGGACACTCACTGTTGTACAGATAACAGGATGATTCCCAGCACACACATAAGGGGAGCACAACTGACACTGGGACCCAGGAGGTGGCATCCAGCTGCAGAGTCAGCCATTGGGAGTGGCATGTGACCCGAGTGCTCCCTCCATATCTTGTCTCCTCCAACTTAGACTATGGGTGTCCCCAGCCACCGCCATCCCTATGCGGTGATTTATTTCTCTGCTGGGTGCCAGAAACCTCCAGGACTAAGCTATTGTAGTTTCAGTTGACTGCATCCATTTAAGCGTAGTAGGAAAAGGAAAATGATAAATGGAGATAAATATCATATATTACTAATTGATGAATACGGAAAATACTTGATTTAAACACTGAGGATGAGATTCTGTGCTGCGTCACTAAGAGGTGCAGCACAGAACTGGCAGCCCAGAAAGGGGAGCGTGACTAAAGTGGCTTAAAACCATCTTTTGTGTTGTCCTCATCCTGGGCTGATCCAGGGCTTGAGAGTCCCTGGCGTAACTTAGCTTACACAGGCCTACAGGCCTGTCTAAGCTGTGGCAGTCTCCTGGAGCTGCCCTATGATTTGGAGCACTACCAAGAGTTCCACAGCCTTGCATGCTGCAGCACCACACCAACATATCCCTCCTAGCTCAGTCCCTGATGTGCCCCATATGCCAGAGTTTGTAAGGCAGTCATTGGAGGATAGTCTTATGGCCCTCTACAGTTCTTGGGCATTTAAGAACACTTTATTCTGCTCTGGCACTTTTTTCCCCATTGTGAAGGGGCCAGAGCAGGGAATGAGAATCTCATTCTTATGCCGCAATCCTACACATTCTTATGCAAATGAGTTATCCCATTAACTTTTTAGTGACAGCAGTCTAAAGGGGGGACAGAAACTAGACTTCATAGGATCTACAAGTGATTAAAGGAGAGGAAACAGAAGTAAAAAGGGGACACAATGCTCTAAGACTTTGGAAGTGAAGGGATGAAGGAGGAGAATGAGATGTTGGAGAAACCAGGGAAGGTCAAAGAAAGATATTAAACTAAAAATCACATGCTGTTATGCAGTGGTGGTGTAGCCAACTGGGTCCCAGGATATTAGAGAGAAAAGGTGAATGGTAATACCTCACCCACCTTGTCTCACTTTTTTTTTTTTACACTCATTTTGCTGAGTTAGTACTAGAAGTTTAGGATTGCAAATTGTTTCCAGTCAGAATTGTTTCTATGGTTTTACAACTTCTTTTAACATGAATTTCTATGCAAACATAGTCTGAAACATCCTAGTCCTTGCTGTTCATTTTCTTTTTCATTAAATTTATGTGGAGCTCTAAATATTGACCTCAGACTACTATGGATCCCTTTTATTTATTTATTTTAAATTCGGTAGCAATTATTGTGCAAGTTATTATGAATATAGCTCAGGGGAACATTAGAAAAGTGGTGGGTGTTTCATGTAGCATAAATACACTGTATAGACATATGTATATATATATATTTAGAATTATCTATAGTGACATTGACACATGATTCCATGTTAAACATTTAGCTGAGGAAAAACAAAAATAACTTTCAAAATGTCTTATTTTTTAGATTATGGATCAAAAGGAAAAAGAAAGTGATCATCAAATCATCAAACGACGACTGCGGTCAAAAACAGCAAAATAGATGGTCATGTAGAAGCATGTTTATATAATTCTTAATCAGGTCATATTTTGATTGTATTATTATTAATTAATTGTATATAGTGAACTGTAGCTCCTTTATCATACTCCCAGTGCCTCTGTATAGGTTTTTTTGTTTGTCTATTTTAAACCATCAGAAACACTGTATAAAACCTCAAATTCATTAAATCTGATATGCAGCTCAAGAAAGTTTATATCTCTAACTTATTTTAAAGATTGATGTCTTTTTAAAAGGGTTCAGGAATGCCACTCTTACGTGGTGAGAATCGTCATCTTCTGCCACATTGTTTGTGGGAATATACTTAGTATAACTGAATGTACTGAAAAAAATGAACAAAAAGATCCTGTATGCTTATCTGATTTTAAAAGATTTGAATATTATGCCTGGAAATCAGTTAGATGAAGGAAAGTGGAGAACCATGGCGTGGACTTCATCATCTTTTGCATGATGCTACTTTGTTATTAACTTTGTTTAATCTTTTAAGAATACTAGACAATTTGTAGACTTGATCTTTTTGCTTCAAGGATTCCTATCTTGAGTCATTGGTTTTGAGGCAGTCCTTTGGCAATGTAATCTGTTAATCTAGGAGAGCTATGCTTATATGTAGCATCTGGCATTCAGCAATGTCTTGCTTCTGCCCAAAGCTTTCCACTTAAGATGATTGAAACACTAGATAGGCATTTCTATGGTGTTCTTCACTGTAGCATCTGAGTACCTCTCACACACCAATGAATTAAGCCTCACTACACCCTGTGAAGTAAAGAAGTATTGTTGTCCATGTTTTACAAAGCAAAAGTCATCCTCTCAAGAGAGTCAGTGGCTGATTTGTGCCTAGAGCCTGGCCATCCTGGTGCATTATTTGCTCTACCTTCTGGTCCTCACAGCTTTCTTGATGGCTGACTATCTTTTCTAGAATTAAGGCAAAACCATATTTTTATATCCTTCTGGTTTTACTATCTTGGTTGTGCTTTGTGCTATGATTTCAAGATGAGTAAGTGAATCACTATCTGGCCATAGTGATATACAGGCACTAGTAACTGTGCTGTCCAGTCTGCAGATTTGTTAATACAGCTGTAGTCCATTCCTATTGGTTTCAGTTAATCTTGGGTGATATTAATGGAATTTTCATCAGGAAAGTAAATAAGTTACTTTTAATGGAAGCCACATTTATCCACTAATTACTCCCTTGTCAGTCATCTTTATAGTCAAAGCTCTTTACAGATGGATTAAGAATATATATGGAATGGAATGGCAACCGGATGTACCCCTGTGTAAATACCCCTTTCCTGTATGCTTGTTACACCAAAAGATTTTATAGCATTCTCAGCCTTACATACTTTACTTCCTTGTTTTGAATTTGTTATATTGTGCATAGATGAGGGAGAGAGCAACCATGACTGTGTGCTATCAGCCATTTTAACCAAGGATATTTTATCTTGACCTCCCTAAGGCTATTAACTTTAGCTGGAGGTCTGTGAGTAGGCTTTGAGCGTTCATCTTGGTTAAAATATTTGTGTTTAAGTGTCTTAGGCTCCTAAATCCCATGGATTTTAAATGAGCTTTAGAAGACTAGTGTCTGTCTCTTGGCAGTGGCACTAAGTGCCTATGTCTTTAGGCTCTTAAGTCACTTGGGCACTTTTCAAAGTTTTTCTTTGTGCCAAGATAGTGCTCAGTATGGTACAAATTAGTGTTACATATACCCCAGCTCCACATGCCTTACTATTCACTAATTCGTAGCCAACATTTTCTCCCCATTTTCCTGCATTCTTCGCACACACCAGAAGCCAATAGAAGGCATTCTGAGACTTGAATGATAACCTTTTCGCTGGCTCCTAAACCAATCTAGAGGAATCTCCTAGCTACATTGTGTACATCCCAGAGCAACCACCTCCTTCATCACCCATGAGGACTAGGCTAGTATCTGGTGAGAAGGAGGTTGTAGGAAACAGTGGCTAGCAGCCACTATGTATCCTAATTATTGTCATGGTTATATGTATGGATGTTACAAACCCAGATTTATGGAGCATGGCCAAAGAGAATGGCCAAATGAAACTGAAAACCAAACCTGAAAATACTTTAAGAAACATCAGAGATGTGGGGAATAATCTTATAGCTCTTTCAAAAATTCCACATGATCTGCTACTCCTGCTCAAGGAGAAACAGGTCTGCACGATAAATAAAAAAGCAAGAGAGAGAGGTAAGTTTGAAAGATGCTTTGATCTTTGTAGTATTTAATCTATTGGACTGGTATTAGCGGTGGTTCAACAACAGCAACTTGATTAATTACTGGTAATTCAGTGCTGCAGGAGACACTAGTTTGACTTCCAAACTTGGGGTCTTATTGCTACTATGCATTCTGTAGCTGGAAGGATCTAGAATTCAACAGATGCTGACCTGGGGATGTATGTAAGAGGAAATATCACAGAAGTGGCATTTTCCATCTCCTGTCCCCTGGTACTTACTGTGTCTCAAATAAATCAGACTTTAAGCAGGGGATGTTATTTGAACCAGGTGGGTGGGAGTGCATTCATCATGGATGTGACCCAGTAGAGTAGGGTAACTAGTACAGCGCCTCTGTGGTCTAAGCCTTCTACCTTAATCAGGAGATCATGCATTTCAGCTTTTACTCTAGCACCAAGGCCAGACTTAAGGTTCAGTGGTCTTCCCTGTATATCTGCTGCTTATCTACCTACCCCAAAACTAAATCCTTCCAAGTCTAGCCCCCCACGTGAGCTGTTTGAAGGGCCTTGCAGTGGGAAGAACGTGTCCACACATGTCCTTTCCAGGACTCTCCCACCTGGAGAAGCTCACTCTAACCAAGTAGTAACTACTTCCTGAGCAGATTATGGGAAAGCTTTGAGGGATGAGCTCTGCCAGCTCATCACTTGGAAACTGGTCCAAACTTTGCAGTGCTATCATCTACATTAGAACATATCTCCTGATGCAAGCTTTGGTTCAAAGTTCTCTGAAAGGTCTTTCTAGGGGAAGAGGTCCATTCTTTCCAACAAGCTCTGACCTGTTATCCCCTTCCAGTTCTTCAGCTTCACTCATCTTAGTTTTGTCATGGTTACTATTTCACTTCTTGGATATGGTAACTGCTAGTCACACCTATTTACCCATGCTAATTGTTAGAAAGGCAGGTAATTATTAGAGACGTAATGAGAGAGACAGGACAGTCCTGTGATTAGGGCACGAGCCTAGAACTTGAGAGACCTGTGTTCATTTCCCTGCTCTGCCATAGACTTTCATTTGTGACCTTGGGCAAGTCCTTTGTCCTCTCTCTGCCTCAGATTCCCATCTGTAAATAGAAGATAATAGCCCTGCCCTTCCTCATGGGAGCTGTGAGAATAAAAATACATTAAAGATTGAGGTGCTGAGATGCGACAGTGCTCAGGGCCATATAAATACCTTAGATGCTAATGACAGCAACATTACAGAAAATCTAATTTGTCACACCTCCCTGTCAATATGGGCACTGTCTACGATACCCCTCCAAGAAAGACATCCAAGTGGACAATCAGACCTAGCCAAAGTGACCAAATTGTCCAGCTAGTGCAGACTACACCTCACTTTCTCCAACTTGGAAAGTTCTCAACTGGGGAAGTCTTCCCTGTGTGCTGTGAGGAGAAGGAACTGGGCGTAAAACCCCTGTCTCTAGATTGGCTGCTTCCTGACTGACTGAGGAGGACTCACTCACTCATTTATCCATACTAGCATTGTTGCATCATACAGTCAGGAAACAATTAGCAAGGTGAGAGGGTCTTATTTTACTGCATGACTCTAATTCTAATGTCATTTTTTTGTTTAGAAATAAAATCTAGTGCAAGTACACAATGCATGAGAAGGTATTTTTGAAATTTAAGAGCTTTTAATCAGTTTCATAATATTTCCAGATCCGCTAGATACCTTGACACATCCTCAGCATGTTTGACCTCAGTGTTTTAGGATATGGTGTGAATATATGCACCATATTGTGGGAATCCTGCCACTCAGGGCTATGACTGTCAAACTAAAGGTTCAACTGGATATAGCATTCACCCATTCATCCCTCTTACAGACTACACTGTATTGTGCATGGGTGTGGGGACGGTTTCTTTCCCTTTTAATTAGCTTCACATCTTTTGCCTTTTAATTTTATTGGATAGCTCTTTCTATTATGAGAGAGTGAAAATAGGAGCAAAATGACTTTTTCTCTAACTTTAGTTTTATAATTTATGTAAACCTTTCCTGTCACCTCTTATTTTTGTCTCCTTTGTAAATCAAATAATCCTAATATTTCTAATTCCTCTTCATAAAATCCATCCTTACGTCTAAACATCTTCATTGTCCTTCTCTAGACTTTTTCTGGTTCTGCTATATACTTTGCAAGATGGGATAACCACAAATGAATTTAGTGGGCTAGTGTAAATGAAGTAAATGGCCCTATACAGGCTACTTCATCCAAAAATCTTACCTTGTACACCAGGTGAGGGCGTACAACAGATCTATATAATGGTATAGTGTTTTTAGTATTTTCTATCCATTTCTTAATACAGCCTAACATCATGTTTGGTTTTTTTCCACTTCTTTTCCACATGCAGTAAGTATTTTCATTCAAATGTCCGCAATGACCCTTAATTTTTTTTCTGAGTGGTTGCAGTTAATTTTTAGAACTCATCACTGTGTATGCTTAGTTCAAATTGTTCCTTCCATTGTGCGTAACCTTCACTTGACTACATTGAATTTCATATGCCATCATGCTGCCTTGAATGACAGTTTGATTGCTTATCATTAAATCATCAAATGGGCCTTTGGTGCTTCTTCAAAAACATTTGCAAGGTAAATGCAGTATTGAAAAGATGCTGGATTACTTGATTGTTCCATGCTTGATTTCTTTGTTGATTCAAATATATGGAAAATGATAGAAATGTCTCATACTTCAGCCATGTGACAATTTTTGTTAAACTGCTGATTGATCAAGATAATTTATCCCACTCTCCTTCTTTAATATAAAATTTCAAAGTGAGTAACTAATGACACCGTGAAAGAGTATTAGACTAAAGGGAGCATGATATGTGTGTGTGAAAGATTTTAATTATTTCATTGCTTAGCTGGGGGGGACAAAATGACCATTTGCTTTCAGGTAAGCAATGCAAACCTGTTAACAGTCAACCTACTCAGCTGTATGTTGTTATTCCATATTCCCAACCTCTGACTTGAACATTTAAATCCTTTTGAAATTTATGGCATAGACTTCATCAGTTTCGTTCATTACTTTGGGGACAGTATATGAAAAACTGTTCTTTCTGGACGTTGTTATTGCTATTAGTGCGACCATCAAGAGAGGCCTGCACACATCAATGCAACCATCAAGAGGGGACTGTACAAGCAGTTGTACAGACTACACTTTTCACTTAAGTTTTGTTTTTCAATGAAAAATTTCTAATTTTGTAAAAACAAATTTCCATTGTGTTGTGGTGAGGGGAGTTCTGACATTTTGCTTTAAAAGGGATGAGAATTTTTTTTAAAATAGTGAGAGGAAATGGATTTTTTCCCCACAATTTGAAACAAAATTTTTTGAGTTTTTGATAGCATTTGTGTTGCAAAATATTATCAACAAAGGAAAAATGTTTATGAAAATGAAAAATGTTCTGTGAAAAAATGTCATTGAAACCTTAATTTTTGATGGAAGTATATTCATGAAATAATCTTCAGCTAATTCTGCTTCCAATCTAAAAATAAAAATACAATAATAAATATCTTTTAAAACATACATATAAATGGTAAGAAAAATAAATAGAGAAATATGCAAAGTAAAGCAGTAAGGCTTATTGGTGCTTAAACTAATGTTTTGTTCTTCTATACTTCAGAGCCTTTACAAAATTAGAGGGACTCTGGAGCTCTTACAGCTGCTCTTGGACTGCTGTAAGACTGTGTGAGAATACCTAGCAACTCCACGTGTTTCAGGTTTCTCTTCATGGCAGACTGTGATAATGCAATTTGAAAGTAATACTTTCCTGTGTGGAAAAAGGTCTGCTAGATTTTATCTGAAGCTTTCACTCGTAAAATGTAAGCAGTGATAATTTTGCTGTTAAAATTTCACTAATGTTTTACTTTTCTGTTAAAGGCAGACAATGAAATAATTGCTTCCAAACATCCACTCTCCCCTCACTTCTTTGTGGGAATGCTCTTACCAGACCAGAATTCAAGCTGGAGGCAGCCTACTGCTATCCCCTCGGCTCTTCTGCAGCAGGACCTTAAATATTTTATCTGAGTAATATACCACTCTGATGCTTCCACTGCTTTAAAAAACTCCAGGGTTGTGATGTTGAGAATATAAAATCTCAAGTCTTCCATGGAAGTGGACCCATTAGAACCAAGAGGATTACTGCTGGCTTCTACTGACACTTGATATCTTGGCAAGTCTTAATCTAGAGCTTTTCAGCCTTAAAGTTTTTCTTAGAGGCGTGTGTGTAGGATGCCTTATTTAGGGAGTTCTAACATTACCATTTAAACACAAGACCAGTCAGACCAATGGTCAAACTAGCCACTCTTTCTGACAGTGGCCAGTGCCATATGATTCAGAGGCAATGAACAGCACAGGGCAATTACTCTGTTGTCCAGTCCCAGCTTCTGGCACTCAGAGATTTAGGGACATCCAGAGCATGGGGTTGCATCCCTGACCATCTTGGATAATAGCCATTGATGGACCTATCCTCCATGAACTTATCTAATACTTTTTTAACCCAGTTATACTTCTGGCCTTCGCAATGTCTCCTGACGACAAGTTCCACAGGTTGACTATGCATTGTGTGAAGAAGTACTTCCTTTTGTTTGGTTTAAACCTGCTGTCTATTAATTTCATCTGGGTGACCCCTAGTTTTTTGTTTATGTGAAAGGGTAAATAACACTTTCACTTTCTCCACACCATTCATGATTTTATAGACCTCTATCATGTTTTCCTTTAGCTGTCTCTTTTCTAAGCTGAACAGATGGGCCATAGAAGAGTGGAATTAGGTGACATAAGTAATCCCCTGAATGATGATGAAGCCAAACTGAGAAGAACAGGGGGAGCTAGAATAAAGCCAGGAAGCTGGCAACAGAAAAAGGCTGTGGTGAGGGAGCCTGTAGCTTCTCTCAGGACATCACAGAGGGAAGAAAAGAAACCTAAGGAGAGAGGGTGGAGGAAAAGGCTCAGGGAAATGGCAGCAATATTTAAGATAGCGCTTATCTTTAGCTGCTGAGTAGGGTCTCTTAGCTGAAACCCGGAGTAGATGGTGGGCCCGGATTCCCCCACTAGCCACTGGGGAAGTGACACGGTCTGGCCAATGAATGGGAAGACTGCTGGATGCAGTTTCTATAGAAAGTCTTCGATACCCTGGAAGCTGTGAAGGCAGAGCATTCTGAGTAACAAAGAGAGAGGTGGCAGGGCATGCGAATGAGTGGCAGAAGGGAGTGTTGAACCTGGAAAGAGCTAATCCCTAGAGCAGCCAAGAGGAGGCACCCCAGCAGTGACTGGGCCCCGTGACAATTACTTTTCACTTGAAATACAAAAATGTTGATATCTGCCATTTTGTCATCCAGTTTTGTGAGATCCCTTTGTAATTCTCCGCAGTCAGCTTTGGACTTAAGTATTGTGAGTAATTTTATATTGTCTGTAAATTCTGCCACCTCACTATTCACCCCTGTTTCCAGATCATTAATGAATATGTGTTAAACAGCGCAGGTCCCAGTACAGATCCTTGGGGAAACTTATTTACCTCTCTCCATTGCAAAACCCAACCAGTTATTCCTACCCTTTGTTTCCTATCTTTTAACTAGTTACGGATACACAAGAGGATGTTCCCTTTTATCCCATGACTGCTCAACTGGTATCTCACCCCACTGTGGTTGGGTTCTGTGCAGCGGTGACAAACTCTACAGCTGCTCCTGCAGAGTTTTGTACTTTGTCTGTGGAATAATAGGAGACTGAATCTTTTACCAGCAGTTCCCTGAGTAAGGGAAACAAGTGAATTACAGATAACTTTATTATCTTAGGTACAACTGGTATTTCATTACATTTGTAAGTGACTTGCTTAAAACTACGACAAATCACAATAATTTGGAAAACTAAGGCAATGTAGAGTAGATGCATTATGTACCCTATATATGTTGCTATATAGCTCTGTCTATCTCCTTCTGTTAGCATAAATCAGAAATAGAAGACAGTTTACAAAAACAAGAAATAAGATGCCCCGATCTTCTCAGTACAGATGTGTAAATTATGGTTCATCGAGTTTCAATTGCCTTAATAGAAACTGTCAGCTTTTATTGCCATCCTTCAAAATCTGTATATTTCAGTGATCATTGCAAGAATTTCTGCAAGCAGCCAAAGCAAATGCAAGGATTTAAAGAAGGCACATTTTTCGTTTCCACTACTAGTCAGCTTCAAATACTTAGACACAAAATCAATGGATGGCAGCATTATTCTGTCTGTTGATGATACTCGGTTACAAGTTACTGAAGATGTCTTCTCCCTTTTTTAAATGAACTCTCGTTTCAACACTAATTTTTACACCATTCTGGTTAAAATTCACTAGTTTCTCTGTTAATCCCAATAGAGCAACTTTACTTTGTGAAATCTTAATATAGTTTACATGCCAGTGTAACATTAACTCAAACTCTGTTTTGAATTACTCTGGAAGAAATAACATAGAAAAGTTGTCCAAGATATCAAGTAAGACTATGTTGAGTCAGAAATCACTAAAGGAGATACTTTTTAATATTTTAAAATATAAAACATAATTTATTAATTTTTTAAGTAAATTTTTATACATTTTATAATTTTTAAAATATAAAAATAATTAGCTTTATGTAAATATATAATGCCAATAAGGTGCATTAAGCTGCCACGGTAGCCTTTCATGCTGCAAAGTTAAGCATCTTTTATGTAGAGCACTGAGAAGCATGGTGCCTCCAGTGTGGTAGCTGAAAGACTATTGCCTAACAGAAAGTTTTCACAATGCTTTTAAAAAGAAAGAAAGAAAATTGAAGTGATGCTTTGGGCCTTATTCATTCACCCCTCTGCAGCTTGATATGGAGAAAACTTTCCCCTAAAGTGTTGCTTTGCTGCTAAATTCACTCATTATTATTACTGGTCCTAAAGATGTGTGGGTATCACACAATATAAGTGATACCACATGGAGGAGGGGAGCAGGAGCTCCCACATGAGGGCCAGAAACATCCAGTGTTGCTGCCCTAGAGAAACCCAAGAGAGCCAATGGGGGAACTGTTCTAGGGTAGCAGCAGTGGCTTCCTACCTTTGATGAAGTCCCTAGATTTTGAACCTTTCATAGTGTGGATAATTAATTTAGTTAATGCTGAAGGTACATAAAAACAGACAACTGGACAAGACTTGCTGGGTCATCCAGTTTTACCTGCTGTCTCAGGTAACTCCATCACATAGTCCCATTCATAAATCTACCAAACTCCATTTTAAAACTAGCCAGGTTGTTTGCCCCCAGTACACATACTGGAAGGCAAGCTCTTTCATAATTTTGAAAACCTCTTATTACGTCATTCTGAACATAGGTCTTCTCTTCTTCAAGGAGAATAAGTCAAGCTCCTTTAACCTTTCCTCATAACTTAAATTCTTGAATCCAATATAATTTTTGGTTTCCTGCTCTGCATCCCCTTTCCTACAGTAGGGTTACCAGTACTGTTCCCAGTGTAACAACTGAATTCTAATAAGTACTATGTACAGTAGCAATATTGCCTCTGGTGTTTTGTGTACCAGTTCTCTGCCAATAAAACCTAACAAAATATTGTTTGCTATTTTTATTGGCACAGCAAACCGGGTTGACATTTTCAGTGTTTTTTTTTCCAGTCCCCAAATGCTTTTCGCAGTAAGCTTGATAGACCACTTAGCACACAATTCTTAATTTGGTTCCTTTATCCCAGACTTTGAGATTAGCTGTTAATATGTTCAGTCCTTATTTGCATATTTTTGAATGTGTCCTTATTGCAAACTACATTTTGGGCTATATGAAATGATGCATGATATTGGTATTAAAAATTATGGTGATGTGCTCTCCTGGGCCTAATTCAACTCCCTGAGTGGGGCCAATGTCTCCTGGTGGACTTTGTTGTACAGATCATCCTTTGAAATATTCTTACTGAAAATCTATTGGTCTGACTCCTAGAACAAGGGTTTATACTGCATATTTTCCAGGGTGCCTTTCCATAGTATAAACCAGTTTTTGACAGAATTTATTTAATGTATTACTGCCCTTCCCATTCATAACTGGGTGAAGCTATTTTCCTTCCCATTTGTGATGTCATTAATTCATTTTTGCAAGTGCACCAGTGGCTTACATGAAAAATGAATGGCAAAAAAATATTTAATATATTGTTAGTTTATTATTTGAGTAATGTCCCAGTGGGTGTCTGCTTCCGGTGTGCCCGTGCCTCTCCAGCCCTTGATTGGAGATTTTCAGTGATCAGTGTTTGTTCGGCCCACACATCCACCCTCTGCCACTCATGCTATATAGGAGTGCGTGGGCAAACCACCCTCAGTTTCTTCTCAATCACCTCAGCCTGAGACAGAGCTTTATCGTGTCCACCTTGACCGTACCTCAGCTTTTCTAATATTTCTTTGGTGGTGAGGATAGTTTTTATAGTTAGTTGTTAGTATAGTTTTAGTTAGATAAATAGTAAGAGGATTGTTTTACTCCTCACTTTCCCCTTAAGGAGACTCCTCACCTCCGGCCTGGCATGCTTGGCTCGCCAGGTTTCAAATGTTGCCTCTCCTGCCGAGAGGCTATACCTGTGAGCAACAGCCACTCTAAGGGCTGGTCTACTCTACAGAGGTTTGTCAACAAAACAGTGGTAGTGTGCACATTACAATGCTCCCCCCACCAACAAAACTCCCCTGCTTTGGTGACAAAATAAAACCAGCTTGACGAGAGGCATTGCCGCAAAAAGCTTTAAGTTAGAGCGACAAAGCGTCAGCGTAGACACTGTGCCATAACTGGGCTCCGGGAGCTCTTCCACAGTGCTCACCCTGACCACTCTGCTCACTGTTTTGAACTCTGCTGCATTGCCCTGCATTCAGCTACACAGGCATGCACTCCTCCCCTTTCAAAGCCCCAGGAAGTTTTGCAATTGCTCAGCATGGAGAGCTTACATCTGCTCCTGGCAGCAAATGCAATCCTGCCTGGACTCCAGCGGAGGAGCTGGCTCATTCCCCTGGGTCTGTGGGGAGACGAGGCTATGGGAGAACTCAGAGGGAATCAATCCTGCTCTCCTATGGCAGGCATGCAGGCAGCTTGGGCTGTTGCTGGGCTGATGAGGTGTCCCCCGCCCCCTGCCAGTGTACAGGTCTCTGCTGAGCTGGGGTGGGGGGAGATGGGGGACACCAACTGTCTGCACCAGTTTCTCTCTTATGATTGGTTGCTTCTGGCTACTGTTTGAACTTAGAGACAGTGTGTGGACATACTCATTGTCCCCCAACACACACACACACACACACTCGCACACACAGTATTCCCCTCCCCCCACTCACACTTCTGTGGGCTTCCTGTGTTTGTGTTCAGCAGTGTTGGTATGGCTGACAGGGCAGTTGAAAAGTGGCTGTCAATCTAGTAGGATGCCCATGGAACAATGGGACTCAGACACCATCATGTGATGCTGTGCTGGCCCATGAGGCATTGCAAACCCTTCCCAAAGCACCCTGTGTGCAGTTGCACAGTGGGATCACTACCCACAGTGCACTGCTCCCTGTGTCGATGCAAGAGCTGCTACTGTGGATACATTCCACTGACACAAGGAGCATAGTGAGGACATGCAATAAGGGTTTAATTACACCGGCGGGTGCACACCGGCATAACTTGTGTTGACAAAACTCTGTAGTATAGACAAGGCCTTAATGTGTCTGTTGCTTTGAGAAGTCCCACATCTCCTGGAAGTGCAACTTCTGACTGGCTCTGAAGTCCAGGCGAGGAAAAACAGGGAGATTAAATTCAGACGGTTAATGATGGAATGTTCCCTTTGGCCAGCTTTTGAACCAGATCAGGAGACTCCCCCATACATCTATCTCCAGACAGATCCAGCACTCCTTCCACCTCGACACAGGCTTCCCCTTTGAAGAAGATGACTTTGGAGGCTTCAAGGAAGGCTTCCAAAAAGAGGACCACAGACTCCCACTTTAAGGAGCCAGCTCCAAAAAAAAAAAAAAAAAAGACCAGGTCCCTAATGAGGTCTCTGATCCCTTAACCTCTTGGCTTGGTACCACTGCGTTGAAGGACTCCCCTCTGGTACAAGCAGGGCCATAAATCCCTGGAGCACAAAGGACAATTCCCTGATAGATCCTTGGTACCTTCTACCACTAAGGAGAGCAAGCTTATACACTTGAGACTAGCACTTTCGAGTTCAGCCCAGCCATCGGTACCTATGCATCCAGTCCAGCTGTGGGTGCCCATGGTTGCAACACTCCTGGCACTGAGCAAGCACTGGCAACAGATACCATAAGCATCTACTTCAGTACGCCTATGATTCATGGTACTGTCAGCTTCGGCGACTATGGCCTCAGCTACAAGGTCGGTACCAATTCCAAAGAATTTCAGATATACTAAGTACCTATCGATAACTGATGAACCGAAATCCCTGCTTTTCATAGGTATTGAGCGTCATTTGGTACTGAATCCTGATCTTCAGACTACAGTCATTTGGTACCGCAGGACACTCCATCATTTTTTGTGGGTGCTTCTTCGGTGGATGGGATGGAAGAGGATGAAAGAGACTTCCAGTAGGCCTTTTTTTCTGTTCAGTGTTCTCCAACATATCCCTTCAGGAACACGTTCTCTGAAAGTCAGGGAAAATCGAGCTCATTATCAAGGGTGGTGGAACCAACCTTGCATGCCACCCCCCACTTCTGTATGGGCTTCCCCAATGGCCACACTGGGACTCCTGGGTTGCCTATCAACAACAATTTGCCAGACAACTGGTACCATCACATAGGGAGGCCAGAATTGTACAGGTTTCTCTTCTGCAAATAGACCCCACACAGGTGGAGACATTTGAGGAGCAGGAAGCTAGGGTGGATAAAGAGGCCACCCCTCAAACACCTATTTCATCCTCGTCTCTGGACAAGGCGGTTATGCTTCTGCCACCATCCGTGGCAGATGATTTTTGGCAATTTCAAGACTTCATAAAGAGGGTAGCTGACACTATTGAAATTCCTCTTGACGAGATCAAGGACTCACAGTACAAACTGTTGGCTATCTTTCAGTCAGCAACACTCTCCAGGGTGGTGTTACACATCAGTGAGACACTGCTAATCTAGCTATAATGCTGTGGCAGACACCTGCCACTATTCCACCAACATGTAAATGGGCAGATAAGAAGTATGTTCCCCCTAAGGATTCTGACTTTATTCTCCCTCTCTCCATGTAACTTGCTGGTAAATGAGCGGGTTTGGCAGCACTTCCCTAAGTCTACCCCATATACAAGGACCAGAAAAGGCTGGATCTCTTTGGACAAAAGGCCTGTTCGTCTGCAACCATGTAATTCAGGATCATGACTTATCAGGCAGTGATGGCCAAATGTAATTTTGCAAATTGTAACAGGTTCCTGGCTTTTGTTGAACATCTGCTGCAAGAACATAGGGAGCTATTCCAGTCTATCATCTCTCAGGGCAATTGTTGGCCAGAACTATTCTTCAAGCATTCCTAGGTGCTGTGGACACTGCTGTGAAGACCATCTTCAGGTTAGTGGTTATGCACAAGCTATTATGGTTCCATCTCTCAGGGTTTCCGTGGGAAGTTTAGAACACCATGGAGGACCTCCCCTTCAATGGTCGTAAACTGTTCTTGGACTCGTTGCACACTTTAAATGACTGTAGGGGTACTTCACAATCCCGGTGCATATATATCCCTACTGATAAGAAAAGGTTTAGTAGATCGCAGACTTTCCAATGATCGTGTCATGCTCAGTTTTCTGGTTTCTGTAGATCCAATGAACACCCCCCAGAAAGAGACCTAGATTTCAGAGAAAGAGAGCCTCCCAACCACTCTCCACAACCACCCAGCCATCTTCAAAGCAATAGTTTTTGATGGGTTGGTTGAGGGTTCGAATCCTCCCAAACCTCTGGATTTACAGCTGCACCCATTAGTCCACATCCTTCCCCCTTTTGGAGACAGCCTTGCCTATTTCCAACATACTTGGAGGCAGATTGTTACAGACAAATGGACACAGAGGTCATAACTAAGGGCTATACCATCAATTTTACGTCACTCCCTCCCTTCCAACTTCCTTCCCCAACCCTTTTCAGAGACCCCCTCATGAGTTTTTGTTGAGAGAAGAAGTGAACTCCTTCTATTAGGAGCAGTAGAGTTAGTTCCTCCTATCTCCTAAGGGCAAAGGATTTTACTCAAATGACTTGGTTGTGCCAAAGAAGGTTGGAGGGTGGATACTGATCTTAGATCTAAGAATTCTAAACAAATTCATAAAGTCTCAAAAGTTCAAGATGAAGATTCTGGCAGCTATAATCCCTTCATTAGACACAGGAGATTGGTTTGCAGACCTCAATCTACAAGATGTCTATTTCTGTATAACAATACACCCGTAAAGAAGAAATACTTACTTTTCACTCTAGGCCAGGATCGTTTCCAATATGGAGTGCTTCCCTTTGGCCTTTCTTTGGTCCCAAGGGTATTCCTAAAAGTTCTGGCAGTAGTCCAACAAGAAGTGATCCTAGCAGTCCAGTACCTCGATGACTGGGCTACTCAAAAGCCATTCTTACGAAGCAGTGCTATCTTCCACCCGGATGGCCCTGGCTCTGTTCCAGCAGTTGGAACTGCAGCCAAATGTAAAAAAGGTCCACATCCACCTATGAACAGAAGATACAGTTTATAGGGGTATATTTGGACTCACTCTCCACCAGAGCCTACATTCCCTTAGACTGGTAACTTTGTCAAGTCTGGTATGGGTAATTCAAGGGAGCCCTCAAACAAGCTTGAGGACCTGTCTTCAGCTCCTGAGACACATGGCAGTTTGTACTTTTGTGACCAATCACACAAGGCTATGTCTCTGCTGCTTCCAGGGTTGGCTCAGAATGACCTATTCTCCAGTCAGAGACACCTTGGACAGATGAGTGACAGTTCTCTAAAAGGGAGTAACATCTGCGCAGGTGTTCCTTACAGTTGCCCAGCCCCATCAGTGACTTCAACAACAGATGCATCACTACTGGGATGGGAAGCCCACCTCAGTACTCTCATGACTCAGGGCAGATGGACAACACGAAAACCAGTCTCCACATTAATCTGTTGGCACTCAGGGCTGTCAGGAATGCTTGCCTTCATTTCCTACTCCTCATTGGGGTAAATCCATCAGGGTCATGATGGACGAAGTATGCTGCATGTTTTATATCCACAAGCAGGGAGGTGCAAGATCCCCCTCCCTGTGCACCGAAGCTATGAAATAATGGAATTGGTGCACAGCTCATCAAATCCAAATTTCAGCAGTCTACCTCCCAGATATTCAGAACTCCACAGATAACGTCCTCACAGACACTTCTCACAGGATTACGAATGGGAGCTAGACACCCAGCTTGTCCATAGCATATCCCAAATTCTGGGAATGCCAGAGGTGGATCTCTTCATCACCTCCAGAGACAAGAAGAACAAGACAGACAGGACAGAAGGAGATTTATCCTTCTAGTGCTGACCTGGCCAAGACAAGTTTGGTGTCCTTACCTGCTTCACTTATGCATCCAATCAATGTTAAAGCTCCCAACCATTCCTCATCTCCTGTCACAGGATGCTGGTCATGTGGGTAATCCCAACCTAGCAGTTCTCGCCTCAGGGCACGGCTCCTCAATGGTTCATGGGGTTAGAATTCTCCTGCTCTACAGAAACACAACCAGTGTTACTGAACAGTAGAAAGAGGTCAACCTGCACTACTTATTTGCAGGAATAGAAGAGTTTCCATTGGTGGTGTAGTAGTTGCCTCTTGCCTGATCTAGTGCCATTTTCAGTCATCCTAGATTATCTGTGGGATCTAAAGAAATCAGGGTTATCCATTAGTTCGATTAAGGTCCATTTGCTGCATTGTCAACCTTTTATCCTTTGGTTGAAGGATTCTCCATGGTTGCTCATCGTCTAGGTTTATTAAGGGTTTGGGGAATCCTTATCTGCAGATTAGAAAGCCTAACCTGACTTGGGACCTCAAGCTGGTATTCAATTACCTTGTGAGACCTCCATTTGAACCAATAGCACCCTGTTCTCTGTTGCATTTATCTGTGAAGATGGCCTTTTAGTAGCCATCACGTCAACCCATAGGGTCAAGGAGATTGGAGTCTTGATTGCAGATCACCCCCTTTATGGTGTTCTTTAAAGACAAGATCTCCTTATATCGACACCCTAAATACTTACCTAAGATTCCATCAGAGTTCCATCTTAATCAATCCATTCATCTACCAGTGGTTTTCCTGAAGCCACACAGTTCTCTCCAGGAGTCGTGGTTACATACCCTGGATGTTAGAAGGGCTTTGGCCTTCTATTTAGATAGTATCAAGCAATTTAGGAAGTCACCTACATTCTTCTTTGCTTTTGCAGATAGATCCTCAGGGTCCTCAATCTCTACTCAGAGACCGTCACGATGGATATCTGTATGGATTAGCCTTTTTATGATGCTGTGGGCATTCATTCCCACCCAAAGGGTGATAGCACTTTCAATCAGATTGCAGCCAATATCTGTGGCATTACTGATGAGGGTGCCAGTATGTGAAATGTGTAGGGCCGCTATATGGACTTCAACACACATATTTTTGAGACATTGCATCCTGATCCATGCTGTCACAGCTGATGTGGCACTTGGTTCTGCAGTACTATCTTCAGTTTCAGATTCTTTTCCAAAACTCCATCATCCATCTGGGGATGCTTCTTGGAAGTCACCCAAGGTGGAGCACCTTAGGAACGCTACTCGAAGAAGAAGAGATCATTTACTTTGTGCAGTAACTATGGTTCTTTAAGATATGTTTCCCTATGGGTGCTCCATTACCTGTCCTCCTTCCCATCTGCTTCAGACTGTTCTTTAGGGAACATTTGTTTGGAGAAAGAACTGAGGTCGGTTCATCTGCGCACCCGTATATAGCCTCAGTATCCAGCACAGGGTGCATGCACGAGCCAAACAGACACTGCTAATGGAAAAATCTCCAATCAAGGGCTTGAAAGGTGCATGTGCACCTGAAGTGGATTGTCCATAGGGACACACATCTTGAAGAACCAGTTACTGCACACAATGAGTATCCTCTTTTTCTTTTAAGGCACTTTAGTAAGTGGAAACAGGGAGGAGCATTAGGACCATGTGACCACTTACCTTTCCACAGACCACAAGAGGGTGCTCCATGTCTACAATTTGAGAATCTATGAGGGGAACACCAAGAGACGGGAGAAGAGCATTTGGGGGCATTTTTCACCAGAGGGAAAGTACAGAATGGTTTTCTATTAATAAGAGCTATGTCCATGACTCTGGTCTTTCTGAAACCTATTAGTTAAACCCATTCAATTTTTCTTCTTTCGTTGGCTTAATGAAATTAACTTACTCATATTACTATATATCGGTGGCCCTCCAGACAACCTAATTTATGTATGGTCTTTTCAGGTGTCATTTAAGCCCCCACAAGATGGCGCCTAAACACTTCTCCTTAACTATCAAATTATCCTGAGAGACTGTAAATTGACTTGATATCTTTTTTTGGATGAAATTACAAGTTTTTGTTGATGTAGAATACTTAAACTTCTGTAAGGCATTTGACTTGGCACTGCATGACATTTTGATTAAAATCTAGAATGATATAAAATTAACATTGTTGTAGACATGTTGGACCCAGGATATTGGAGAGACAAGGTGTGGGTGAGGTGGTAATATTGTTTATTGGACCAACTTCTGTTGGTTAAAGGGACACAGGTCAACAATCCTTAAAAATGGTATCTCTGCTTTAGCATGTGTTAGTGCCTTGAAGCAACAATATATACCATTATAAAAGTTCTACATAAAACCAAATGATATTCAATTAACACCTCTACTCCAAAATCTTAAAACCTTTCCATAATCTGTAGTCTGCAAAGCAAATTGGACTATTGACATCTGGCAGTATGCACCACCGTAACATCTTGTCCAGCATATCATATAGATGCAAAAAATTGCTGAAAGGATGAAAACTTACAAAAAAAAGCTAATCAGGTCAGTGTGGCTATATTTAAGGTAGTCAGGATGGACAGTTACAATTATACTTACTGGAAGAAGGCAAAGAATGGCATTTGGTAACTAAATGGGCAAAAGTATTTGTATTACAACAAATACTCATGTCTCTGGACAAATTATTTGGGAAAAACATCAAAAGAAACATGTTTTAAGTCTACATCTATTTAATTAATTGTTTAGAATCTTAGACTTTTTAAAAACATTTCACAAATTCCTTCCATTCATCTTCAAGGAGCTCTCTGAAAACTCTGGTCAACTTTTGGAAACTTAAGTGCCTAAAATTAACCTGCTCAATCCACATTTAGATATCTAAATGCCTGCACTAATTTTCAGAAGTGCTGAACATGTGTAGCTCCTACCAAGGTCAGGCCACTCCTATTTAAATGACTAAATATAGAAGATAGGGGCCTGACTTCCAGCATCTGTGTTTGAATATGTAGTCCATACTGCTGGTTAGTTCCCTTCATATAAACTGGTGTGAGAATACATTGTATGAACTAATTATTTTCAGAAATCAGTATTAGGTGCTGTATTCTATCCTTATGCCCAGTCATGCGTTTGCAAAGAATATTACAAAACAAAAGTGCTTAAATGCAGCTCTCCTACAGTATTAATGTTAACTAGCATTCAGGTACTTTTTTCGGAGAGGAGTGGGGCATGTAACTGGTAAGGAAAGGGGTATGAGTATTCACAGTGGAGGTGACAGTATGAAGACAGAGATTCCAATTTAGTGAGGTCAGTTTTTCCCTTCCAATGTCAATGGGCACTGGTGCATGCATCAGAAAGAGAAGAGAATCCCTTGTGAACAGATTGCATGAATGCAGAAATAAAACAGAAAATAGTTTTGGGTGCACAAGTTGAAGCTGACCTTAAATAACTATTATTTGTACAGCAGACATTGCCATGCTACAAGACTTGGAGATAGTGACCCTTGTGGTGTTAGAGGCAAGTGCATAGGAGGGAGGATGTTGCAGAATTTGTCTGAATGAGCATAAATGCTGTTTTCATCAACATCAAGCATAAATATCTTTTCACAATACAAATTTCATTACTTCTTGAAAACACTTTTTAAAGTAACTTGTCTTTTCATGACAACTACCTAATCATTGACTTTTTCTGTGAAGAAAAATGCAGCAATATGTTTACTGTAACAATCTTAATAGGGTTTACTGTCGCTGCAACACTGACATTTGGAAAATGTCACACGCAATGTTTAGATGGTCTTAGATATGACTTATGTGTATGCAGTTTCATAGTTCAGAATGTAATGTAAAGGAAAAAAGATTAAAAAAATAAACTTAACACAGGTGTTTTTTTAGTTTTACAGACTGCTATTTTAACAGTTGTGATTTACAGGACTTCTGACAAAGTTATTGAGAATCCTTAAAGATTGACATACAGATATTAAAAAATACACAAAATGTTTCCATTACTAAAATTTTTATTTTTTAGCTTGACATTTTGAACAAACATTTGAAGTAAACACAGAATAATAGCTACCTATTCTTTTAAAGAACATGGTACCAAATTAAGGGCTCATCATGCAAGATACTGAGTAGCCTCAATTCCCACTGATTTCAGTTAAAGGTACTCATCACCTTGCAAGACCCAGTTTTCAGAACAGAAAAATGGTCTTGGAAACACTGACTGTTGAATTTCTTGGTTATGAAGAGACAATTGATAATGTACTCGAATCTATGGACATCAATCAGGCAAAACTACAGTTGAAGTCTAATGAATTCTCCCTGAATAAACTGAAGGATGTGTGCATGCTGGTGCAGTGTTTCACATGAAAGATCTCTGTTAATTGCATATTAATGATCAAAGAGGGAAGTTATCCTTCTCATCTTAGCTAATTAAATGGCATAAACTTAAATGAAGCAGATGACTTCCTAGTAGGGTCTTTTGACTAGTCCATTAAGTAGAGTTTGTTGGGAAAACTTTAGCACAATCATTTTCCATCAGATGCAGTTCTATCAAAATTGAAATACTTTGCAAAATCATGTTGATTCCACTGAAATTTTGTTTCTGAGGGGGCAAAAAAGACAAAAGACCCAACGATATCAAAATGGGAAAGGACATTTCACCATTTTTGGGATCAGTTGTTTAGATGTCTCTTTTAAACAACTTTCCATTACAATTATTTTTAAATTATATAATCTATTATATAACATTTTTAAAAAGTTGAAATCAGAATGGAACATCCAATAGGCATAGGTGCAGTTTTGATTTTGTCTAAACTTTTCAGCTGATCTGAAATTAATTTTTTTTCAGAATTTTTGACCACACAGAATTTCAAAATTTTCAGGTTTCATTTCAAATCAGAATGAAAACAAATGTTAATCTCAAAATCCTTCTCAAAACAGAATTTACCTCTACCTCTGACACTGTGATTACAAGGGGAATAGCATGTTGTTGGTTTAGTGTTCTAACTGATGAAGTACAAGATGGATTATTAGTTATTCTCTGCTACAGACCATCAAACCACAATATAGATCAGGATGACTGGCTCCTTAAGCACCGATCATGTGTAGGAATAAAAGCTGCGCTATCACGGAGGTCTCAGGCTGCCAGTACTAAAATGTCCTTTGAATTTCTAAAAATGATAGATTACAATTTCCTATCTTAATAATTGTTGTATCCAAGGTGATGGGAATTCTGTATTAGAACAGATCTCCATAGACCAAGATGACTAGATCACAGAACTAAAAATTAATGGTTGCTTAGATGAAAGTGATCATTTCTTGTCTGTGTTTGTTATGAGCAAACTGAATAAAGTCCAAATCAATAATATATACAATTAGTGTTTTAAAAGGGCCAATTTCACAAAGCTCAACAACAAATCAGTTGGAAGAAAGAATTTAAACAATAGGAATGATAGCTGGGAGCTGTTAAGAACATTTTACTACGTGTCTAAAAATCCTTGTGGAGAAAAACACAACTCAGAAAGCAAGCTACCCTAGTTTAAAAAAAAAAACCCACCAGGACCTGAGTTAGAGGGGAAGTGAAAACATCTATAAAATACATATAACAAAAGGGGGAAAAAGGGGAAGTGGATAACAGATATAAATTAGGAATTGTAGAAAGTTGAGAAGGGAAGCAAAATGGAAACTGGATGCTATCAGAAATCTATGGCCAGCAGAGTTAAGGACAATAAGAAGGAGTTTTAAAGTATATTAAGAACAAAAGAAATCCTAACAATGAACCATTGGTCCATTAGTAGATGGAAATGATAGAATGGTCAATAATAATGCAGAAAAGACAGAAATGTTCAATAAATATTTCTATTCTGTATTTGGGAAAAAGACAGATCAGGTAGACATAGCATATGATGATGATGAAATACTTTTAATTCCAACAATAATTCAGAAGGACGATAATCAGCAGCTACTAAAGTTAGATATTTTAAATCAGCAAGTCCAGAAAACTAGTATCCAATAGTTTAAAAGAGCTGGCCAAGGAGCTCTCTGGCTGGATTGTTAATGTGGGTTTTAAATAAATCTTGGAACATAGGGGGGAGTTCCAGAGGACTGGAAGAAAGCTAATCTTGTGTTAATATTTTAAAATGTTAAATGGGATGACCCAGGTATTTATAAGCCTCTCAGTCTGACATCAGTCCTGGGCAAAACAGTGGAATGGCTTATTTAGGACATTTAAAATAGAGAATGTAAGGAGGGCTATGTAATTAATGCTAATCAACATGCGTTTATGAAAAATAAAATCTTGTAAAACTAACTTTATACACATTTTTTATTATATTACAAGTTCAGCTGATAACAGTTGTAGTGCTAATATAATATACCTAGACTTCTGTAAGGCATTTAATTGGTACCGCATATATTTTGATTAAGAAACTAGAACAATGCAAAATTAAGATGGCACACATTAAATGGATTAAAATGACTGCTTTTTTTATCTGGCAGCATTCTCTGATTTAATCCTCGCATTTCCAAACTAAATAAAAACTTAATGGAAAAGGAAAATGACAGTGCAGAATAAATTAATAAACCCCAAATAAACTAATTTCACAATACCTGAACTTTAAAGAGAAAACATTTAAACACAGATCTTCTAAATAAAATTATGTTGATAAAAATTATAGGGATAAATTATCGCAAAAGTGGCGGGGAGGGAAGAATGCAAAAGCCCCCACTTTTCTACCGCTAAGCTCGTGGAAAGTAGAAGGCCTGGTCTACAATGCATATTCTTATCCAATGCTAGTCATACATGTCTAGCTGGCTGCGGTCCCTAGATGCCTTGTGGGTCATAAGAGATTTTTTTCTCCTGGTTTTGCCATCCTCCTCCTCTCTCTCTACCTCATTTGGGCTCCTCCAGCTGTGCATTTGTCTGCCTGACAAATGAGGGCTGAGGTGACCCTGGACCTTTTACATTTCCCCACTGAAATGATTTTCCTAGTAGACTGGCTGGGCTGTGGGGGGAAATATCACCCTCTCCCCATGCCCTCGCTCTGTTCTATACATATATACATGCACCTGTGTCCTACATAAATTGATAAATTTGTGTGTTACATGCTGTTAGAAATGAGAGAGAGAGAAGCTCTAGCTTGGTGTATTTGCACTGAAGCAGGATTTATATGTTAAATTGTCCTCAGTTTATTTTGAAGGAGTCTTGATTTCTTGGAATGAAAAGATTGCTGTTCACAAACATCTACGGAGAACAATTCACTCTCCTGATAATAATGAGGTAGCCTAGCTAACCAGTGTTAATTTTATAAGTCCTATATTATTTAAACTAAAATTTGGTCACGTGAACTCTTTCAGTTCTTCTGTTTATCAGCAGAAGCTTGCCTAGCTTTGATCATGGTTATATTTATAGTTCTAAATTTTGTGTCAGCAGTTTTGCCTTTATCAGCAGAGGCTTGTGTGGAGCTGAGGGCCTCTGCTGGGCTGATTCTTTCAGCTGAAGTTGATTCTTTACTCAGCTTCTCTCACTAGAGACCCCTTTAATGCAGGTGTGTTGTTAAGAGCCAATTTCTTGCACTCCATTGAGAAAAACCACTACCGTAACTGTGGTCTCATTTTTAGGTAATTCTCAAAATAAAGATTTGACTAAAACTGGTGGAACTCATGTTTAAAACAATATTCACTAATCGCTTGTCTCCTTCACCAACAGAATTTGGTCCAATAAAAGATATTACCTCACCCGCCTTGTCTCTCTAACATATTTAGTTGACTGATAGTATTGATAAACAATTTTCAGCCTCTGGGCTGTTTGCAAACTGTTCACATTACTATTTATTTTTCATATTTTTTTCTGATCAGATACCTAAATCATATGGCATTGTTTCTCTATCCTGATTGGATGGCAAACTTTTTTAACAGAAATATCACAACTTTGGAACTTTGGAATTGCTGGTGCAATTTCTTGGATAAATAAATATTTAATGTTTAAATTAATAAAAATTTCATATCCCATGAATGTTTTCCCAGTCACACAGCACATATTCAAATACTTAAGAGTTATGTGACTCCACCAGTTGTATTGAAACTAACTCAATACTTTTATTACCAAGAAGAGCTCCGTATTTGTTACTCTTCAACCAGCTTTAATTTTTAGCATCTGAAAGGGTGGATATTGAGCCCTCCTCATCCAGTGACTTAAGCCCAGATCCTCAAACTATTCAGGCATTTAACTCCCAGGCCATTGAAATCAGGGGAGTTGGGCATCTAAGTACCTTTGAGGATTTGGGCCTTAGTGTCGTTGAATTGCACTCAAAGTTCACACACAAATATATAAACTCACTGTGCCTTTAAAACAGTTGGATAAAGAGGAACACTTACAATAGCTGAAAACTACAAAACAGCCCCCTTCCTATTTTTTTTTAAATGCTTCACCAGAGTTTGAAGATTTTCCCCTCCTATTTTGCTAATAAAATGTTTAATGTTCATTATCACAGAAAGCTTTTATCTCTCTATGTATTTGGACCCAAATAAGGCTTGTACAACATCTCCTGCTCACTGTAGTGAAATGTTTTGTAGTTCACCAATTGAGGAGAGAGTGTTCCACTATAGCAATAAACAAAAAACACTTTTTTATAAAGACCATAATGTTGCTCCCAGGTGTCTGAAGCTGATGGTAGGCTGACCTACTTTTCTGCCCTCCAATGTGAATTATATAGCAAATGCAGGAGAAAGAAATAGGCCTGTTCCCCCTTAGCAAGAGAAGTGAAATGGCACAAATCAATGAGTTTTGAGTCCCATTAAACCAAAAACAATAAAGCGCGTACGTGGAGAGAGAAGGAGAGTCATAGAAAGGTAAATGGCACTATGTGAGAATAAAAGCTAAATGAGGTGGAGGCTAATGCTTTTGGAAGGAGCCTTTTGAGAACTAGCAGAATAAATAGTATATATCAAATTGAAGCCGCAATATGAGTTGCAATTTGATAGGTTAATTTGGGAAAGGTTATTTAACAGATATAAAACTCCTAGGGAACAGTATTTACAAAAACATTGGGTTTTTTTCCCCAACCATGGAAAAGACGAAGCAATTTTAAAAAACAATGTATTCAAACCCACATGCAGTTACATTAGTGTGAGGCATTTTGAAATAGCTTAGTTACTTTTTTTTTTTTTCTAACTACTTAAATTGCAGTTCTTGATTATCTGGGTCAGTGTTATCTAAATAATGGATGAAAACTCCAACGGGGATAACACCAGATTTAACAATATTACATATAATAACTTTAAAACTTTATTTCTGTAGGAACAAGTGGCTGTAGTTTTAAAGGGGATTTAAGTAAAATTAGTGGCCCAAGATCAGCCCTGAGATTTAGCATTTTACTCCCAGCCTTTTCCAGGCTTAAGACTTATCAGCTCAGATCCTCAGTTGGTGTCATCAAAGTCAATGATGCTGCACCAGTTCACATCACATTACACAGATTTACGCATCTGGCCTATAGTATTTGATCTGTCAACTGTGTTTCAGTTTTCAAGGAGAAGTCCACTGGTCAAATACTGTTTGCTCCACTTTCTTGAGTAACCAGGCTATGCACTGTGCTTAGAAATTCTGTCCACCTGCAGCTAAGCAATTTCTACTATGTACTAAGGGACAAAGGACTGCAGTAGTCTCTATTGCTCCTCCAAGGCAGGGAAATGGCTGGTTGAGCTGAATAACCATATATCCATTGGATCTCCCCTGCGTAAATCTCCTCTGCACACTAATGACCAGGGAGACCTCACCAAGCACAGCTCTAAAGGAGGTACATGTTTCTATATGTGTGTGTGTGTAGATACAGGCCTTTTTATGAGTATCCCAAATCCCTCTCTACCCAGGCAGTTGGGCCAACTTGGATTCATTGTGTTGAGGGTCTTACACCTGTTGATGGGGACGAGGGATGGGAACATGCTGTATATAGCATATTATTTCTTGCTGTCCTGGGAAGAGAGTGAGGGAGTGACTACCCTCTGAAAAAAGAATAACCACCAAAAATTGGGAATTAATGTTAGCTGTCAATTAGGCTAAATAGCAATGAACAATAAATGGTGAGAAACTATTTAGAATAACTATTGGTGTGATAGCAGCCCATTAGGCCAGGCAACCCAAGGCAACAATACATCTGCCCTATCTGTAGCTGATTATTAAGGTATAAATCTAACCCTGCAACAGAACCACCAGACAAGACAGCTGCTTTCTTCAATACCCATCAACAAACAGAAAGTAGGGATGGAGGAAGAACGGAAAACTCCATGATATCCAGTAGGGAGCTCACTATGTAGAGTTAAGACGCTTTCTGCAAAGCACTTAAGTATTGCAGTGATTTGCTCTATAGAAAATCCCAGGAAAGATCAATATTTATGTTTGATTCAGAAAGCTACAAAAGTCTTTCAGCGCTCTCATGGGAACTTTAATTTAGCTAATTCATAATAGCTTTCAATAAAGAGGCAATCTTCCATAGGATATTCCCCAGTCGGGGACCAAAAGCACGAACCTTTTAACTTTATCTTCAGAGATCTTATTGCACAACGGCAGTTCTCTCTTCCTTTGTTTTAAGCATACCACTTTCAGATTTTGTAGAATCCAATGGTTGTAATACAAGATAATTCTTAAAGTTCAAATTGAAATCAAACACAACCCCCTCCCCCCCCACAAAAATCTACATGCATCAGATACAATGAGCCACTAAGTATGATTTTAAAAAAATCTAACTCTTCAACAGACTGAAAACCAATTAACTATTATTTTATGGAAGATACATTGTGGGCAGAGAACTTTGAAACTGCCTTTACAATATTCTCTTAAAGGCAGATATTCTTAATATATATGTTATGGTCAAAATGTTGTTTATATAAACTATAGATGCTTGCTAATGAGAACCTACATAATGGTAAGATTAATTACAGCAAATTTAGAACAGTTCATGATACAATCAAATATGTACTGAAAATAAAAAAAATGTTTAAAAATAAGACACACTGTAGAACATTTTGTACTTGGATTATTATACTGGAACATCAGCATTGCAGAGAGAATACTGATTCCAGGATGAAGCAATTATTAGTTCCGTACAACGTAGTTATTTTTCATGGCTAGAGGTTTGGCTTTCTAATACTGGGAATCAGAGATATATATGCTGAAGAATTGATGTGGAAAGAGGATTGCTATCTTACTGACAGAGAGTTGTATTGCAGCCTGAAGACAGATTTAATTTGTAAATGGAATTGGAATAAACAGTGTTTGTATGATAAATAGAATGTATTCCCTATTGCTTTATATATTAGCTGCCAAATTACTCAAGTTGCACTAACAACTGCTATAATGATCAATATGCAATAGGCCAAAGTCTGTCTTCAAATGGAATTGCAGAGGTCTGGTTTTCTTCAGTGGGAATTGCATTTAGGGCCAAATTTGACCCTATCATTTTGTAAGCATTTGCATTCAGAAGCAAAGTGACACTTCTGGACTGCTGAAGGAAATGTGTACCACAGCAAGAGCTGTGTGGAAATTTAAGAAATTATATATAGTTTTTGTTTTATCTAGAGCTTGTAGAAGACAGAATCCAATTTTATACAGGCACTGATCATATGGAAGTTTACAAAGCACTGCATTAAAGTTTTCTCTGGCATTACCAATGATTCATTTGCAGTGACAGAAGGCACTGTCAAGGTGATTTTATAAAATGAGGAGCCAGACACGCTTTTAGAATTTGCTGCTAATAGTACAGACTCAAAATCAGTCAAAATGTAAAGGTTAAACTCTCCACAAAGACTTTAATTGTCTTTTAATCAGTGGATGTTTTCTCTCCACAGCATTTCTTTATTTCCCTCCAAACAGATATAGGTATTACAACCAAAATGAATTCAACGAAACCACGAAACAAAAGGAAAATAACCTCCTCTCTCATCTTCAATATCCAAAAAAACATACAGTACAGTTCCACCAACATGCGTCAACAAACTAGTGTTAACTTTATCTTATTCAAGGTTGTAACATCAAGCTATTTGGGAACAAAACCCCAGATCCTTAAAGGTATCTCCCATTGAAATCAATGGGAATTAGGCACCTAAATACTTTTGAAGATCTGGGCCAAAGAAACCACACAAAGCACCCAAACTACCTTATCTCTGCTCCTTCATTGATGTTACTATTCTAGGGCCCAAAGTAACTTCTGCTGAAGTTAATGGTAGCCTAAGAATGTGGCCCTGAAGTTGAACGAAGAAAAGTGGGGAAGATTTGGTGCAGAGAGGAATGATCCAAGTCAAGGGCAGTGATTGGCTGAATTACCTAACATCAGGAAGAATTTCTCATTTTTATTTAACTTCATATTGTTCTTGAAATAGGGATGGGAAATAATTTCCTCATTACAACTTCTGCAGTCTCCCCCAGAGCACTTAGGTGATACCCTCAATTGGAGTAGGATTACCAGAGCATAAAGAATAGCATATCACGGTTTAGGCCAGAGCTAACTTCCCACTGTAAACCTGCCTTTCAACCCATTTCCTTCCTATCCCAACAAAACTTCCCCCAAAAAACCCAATCTTTCTTATGTTTGTTTCAACCCAGGGTAAATATTTTTTGTGTGAAGCTCTGTGAAAAATCAGAAAACAACTTGGTTTAGAAACTCCACATTTGTTTTGGTGTTTAAAAAATGCCTCTTAGGGTATGTCTACACTGCAATTAAAAATCTATGGCTGACCCATGCCAGGTGACTTGAGTTTGAGCAAAGGGGGAAGTTAAATTGCAAGATAGACGTTTGGGCTCAGACTGGAGCTCTGGAACCCTCCCCACTAGTGGCATCTCAGAGCTCAGGCTTCAGCCCAAGCCTGAATGTCTACATTGTACTTAAATAACCCTTTAGTCTGAGCCCAAGTCGGCTGGCACTGGCTAGCCACAGGTACAATGTAGACATACTCTTAGAGATTTTGTATTTTGAGTGTTTGTATGGGTGGGTTGGTGCATTAAGAAGTTGTAGGGGAATTAAAGCTATCTAATGAAAAGATCAAACAGCTTGTGACACATCACAATGAGGTAGGCAGGGGAGGGGTTAACTAGGGTATAATTAAAGCAGGGTTATAAAAAGGAGCCAGTGGCATGCAGAAGGAGGAGTCTTGAGGGGTAAAGGAAGAGTTTGCTTAGCCTAGGAAGACAGGCAGCCCTTGTCTAGGACTCTTTTGACCCTGGCATATCTTTTTTGCAAGCTTTATCCCAGCAAAGCCAATTTTGCTCTTTAATGTAAATTGGAAGAGTGCAGTAGCAGGAGGTGCAGACTGGATATCTTATAAGCAGTTCATTTCCAAAGGTTCTTCTGCTTGGAGTTTTAAAAGATATAAAAACTAGTATAAAGAGAATAGGAGTTTGGGGTGTTAGCTGGATGCTGCTGAAATGAACTTTCAACCTTATCTCTTCTTTAACACAGCTTCTATCTGAAAATTATTGCTCGTAAGTGAACCCAGTTACACTATATTTTCTACTCTGAGATACACCAAGATCCTCCATGAATTTTCCAGTTCCATATTAAACTGATTAATAGTAAAACCTCTGCTTTCAATGTGAGATTAACTTGCTATGTTTTTACCCTTTAAACTTAAATGAGTTCATAAAGACTGAAAATATCTGGGCATTAAGGTGAGTAGGATGTTTATTAAGGATAATTAAACAAAATGGCTCTCTTCCAAAATATTTAGGTTTTTGATGTGATCATTTATATTGTAAGTCTTTGTGGAAGAATCAGTGCTGTTAAATTGGTCTCTGCTTCTGCATCAGAAATTAACTTATCACAGATGCTCCTTTTGGAGTGAGGGGTAGCTTACTTTTTCTGCTGTGGAATGGTGTCTCTCTACCGGAGGGGGCAAAAGGCCAAGTTCAAATGCAAAAGAATACTTCCTGAAGTGAATCATGTAAGTCTTAAGCTTCCTGGGAAAAAATAAACCTAAAACAACTTTTAATTTTGTGTGTGGTGTCTCAATAAATCCCCCAGTAATGCAATGGGAAGGGTGGATATCAGATGCTTAAGTTGTCATGGAAGATCATGGTTTTTCTTTGCCTCTTCCTGGGAGGGTGTGTTTTCCTCCCCCCCTAAAAAAACACCCAAACAAGGCTCTAGCAATTCTATCATAGTAGGAGATTCTGGAAGAGCATCTGGTAGTCTTGGGGTGCAGCCTGTATTAGGAAGGGTTTATATGTCTCTCTAAGCTTTTGGAGAAGATTATTTAAATTGTGGACTAGATGGGACTTGTTTGAAGACTGAGGCCCTAAACCAAGGATGTCTTCTCCTTATGTGGGTAAGGAAACTAGAACAAGCTAGTGAAGGCTGGTAGAGGGTCATATGATCTGAGGGATGCCAGGCCTAGCTAAAGTGGTGTATTTAAACATGGAAAAGGTAACTTTTTGGTTTTAATCAGAGCCTTTGATCTTTCAGTAGAAGTGTAAAAGTATTTCTCCTACAAAAGAATTGTATTTGCTATGTGGTCTGAGTTTTATGTGTTTATGAGGAAAAGTTCAGGGAAATGTTGATTTCTGCTTTTAACGATAAGATTCCACATTCTACCGTGATGTATAAAACACTACACACAATCTATAAATCAGCATAAACAATCACTGGATAAGGAGGTGATTTTCTCATTCTGTGTAAAACTAAGAACTTTGTACAAAAAATAAAGATCATTGCAAACTGTTTTGGTTAGTTGTTTATACTAGCAAATAAAATTTAAGAGGAATGTTCATTTTTAACATCACGTGCTAAACATTCAGCAACCTTCGTACCCATACGTTTACTGACAAGATATTGAACCTTCACTTCATTAACAGTAGTTCTGGTTAGTAGTAGTTACTCACCTGAAAAATCTCAATCTACTAGTCTATCTACCTCTATGCAATCAGCAACTAGTGGTAAGAACTCAGAGGCCTTCTTACTGGTGCAGCTATGTGATAGGTTTATATCCTGACTTTGTTGTGATATTCCAGAAAGAAGATCTTTTGAAGTAAAGATCTAGTGGTGCCCTCGAACTGCAATCTGAGTTCTGGCTGTGAATCTGAATTGAGCATAACCCTTTCTTCCTACTCCTAACCTCTCTTTGTTAGGTTCCAAACCAGCAGAGTCACACCACCTTCCCATTCCCCACTCCTCTTATTTCAGGACTGAGTTTTCACGAGAGGGAAGTCTCTTCCCCCTTTCTTCTCTGGAACATTCAAAGGGGACTTAATGCATTTTCATAGCAGTTTACAGTGAACCTCCTCCTCTCCCTAGTCTATGGATCTTGAGATTTCCACAAATGGAATTCTCTACCTTCTTGGGGGCTGGTCCTCAACTGAGGAGAGGCTGATGAACAGGATTTAGCAAAGCAAAAATGTCATACTTCAGTTGGGCAAAATGAGGGTCAAGACATCATGCAGAATCTTATGTTCATTAGAAAGCAGGTTTTGGGAGTAACCTGCTAGCTTATTCTTTAAAAGGATAAAACTTTTATTGTTCTCCTCTCATAGAGAATTGAGAGTATTATTGCTGACCGTCTGTGAGCAATCCAGAGAGCATGGCCTAGGCGGCTGAACATAGGACTGGGACGTGGGTGATGTGGCTTCTGTTCTCAGCTCTCTCACTGGATTGTTGAGTGACCTTGCAAAAGTCACTTCATTTCCCTGTACCTCAGCTTCCTACTCTGTGAAAATGAGGATAATGATGGTTAATTCCTTTTGTAAAGTGTCTTACAAAGGATGAAAAGTGGCATAGAGGACTTAGGTTAAAAAAAATGCCATTCAGAATTGGTTCAAGGGTCTCTATCTGGCAAATTACCTTTATCGATGGCCAGCACTAGATGCTTCAGAGGAAGGTTCTAGAAACATCACAAAGGATAACTTGCAATAGGCTGCCCATAGGCAAAATTCAATATAGTCTTGTAGCCAGCTGCCCCTAAAGCTGGCTACAGTGTCCCTGGATTCCTTTGTACCTCTCCATCTAGGCCTCTGAGCTGACCTGGAACAGCAGGTTTTTTTTTAATGGAAAAAGACAGTCATTTAACAAAATTGAATATGAAAATGCTGAGTACAATGAGTACAGTAGCCCCGAAGTTACCTATTCTGATATTAATCTAACGTATGCTGTTCTCCCAGTTTCAATTTCTTTATGCCTCAGATTTTCATATAAACTAAACTGTCACAGGCGTTGGCAGAGCAGCAACTGGCTGTTTTGCTGCTGTGAAATAGACAGTTGTGTCTATGATGTTTTGGGAGTTATGGACAGCAGCTTGAGATTGTGGAACTAGAACATTAGCTGGATGTTTCTGCAAACTGAGCAGCGGTGAAACAGCTACCGTAGAAACTCAGAGTCACAAACACCTCAGGAATGGAGGTTGTTCGTAACTCTGAAATGTTTGTAACTCTGAACAAAATGTTATGGTTGTTCTTTCAAAAGTTTACAACTGAGCATTAACTTAATACAGCTTTGAAACACTACTATGCAGAAGAAAAATGCTGCTTTCCCTTTTTTTAGTAGTTTACATTTAACACAGTACTGTACTGTATTTGCTTTTTATTTCTCGCTCTCTACGGCTGCCTGATTGTGTACTTCTGGTTCCAAATGAGGTGTGTGGTTGACTGGTCTATTGGTAACTCTGGTGTTCTTAACTCTGAGGTTCTACTGTAACAGTGTTGCTACTTAAACAGTTAACTCTGAAACCTAACGAGATAAATGGGGCAGATCACATCTCATAGAGCTATTGCAGACGGTCTGCAGACTCGGGTAGACAACACAGCTTCAGTTTACCTTAAAAATGTAAATTGAGTGTAATCTTCACCACAAGGACCAGAAGCTTCATTATGAGGGGAGGTAGGAGGTAGATTCTGGAGCACAGACCTGTGGCAAGGGACGCCTTTCACAATAAATTCCATGGCTGTGAAGTTGTAGAGTACCTAGGTCTATGCATAGTGGAAGAGTCTTCCTGAACACAGGCAGTAAGTAGTTGGCTTATGCCCTGAAGCATGCAGGTTTACATAGTTTAAACTTGTTTCTCTCTGCTCCCTGGCAAGATGAAAATTGATTTTTAACAATGTTGTGGAAACACAATGAGTGTTGAGGCTATGCCTCCACTGCCACTTATGCCAGTCACTTATGTAGCTCAGGGGTGTGAATAAGCTACCCCCCAAGCAACATAAGTTACACGGACCTAACTGCCAGTATGGACGTTCTGCCACCAACACAGCTACCGCCACTCATTGCGGGTGGATTAATTAAGACTATAGGAAAGCTCTCTCCCATTGGCTTAGAGCCGCTACACTAAAGTTGCGCTGCTGCATTGGTGCGGCTGTGTAATTGTAAGCTCTATAGTGTAGCCATAGCCTGACTAACTAATTGTCTCTGAATAGTTACAAACACCCAAGGGACATTCTTATTGATTCGATAAGTGGCAATTGCCTGTTTTCTAGTGTCTGGCTGACTGTGCATTTGGAAGCTCTGATTATGTGCAGCATATGGGGGGCGGCTTTTGCTTGATTGACATTGGCCACAGCTTAAGAACTGTCTCTTGAGCCATCCTCAAACTAGCGTGTGGGAAGAGGTGGCAATCTCATTGAGTTCTGTACAGGATAACTCTTCAAACTATTTAAAATAACAGTTCACAGTAGTGATATTGCTGACATCCTACTCAGTAACGCTCACGTGTGTGGCTAATCACAGTGTTTGGAATTAGAAATACAAAATGGCAATCTCTGCCCATTTACATTAGAGTTCCCATTGCAGTTGTACTGGTGTACTATAACCCAAGTCAGAATCTGGTCCACTTTCTCAGTGACACTTCCTTTATCTGAACTGGCTTGATTTCCCTTATCCTGAATTGGCTGGTATAAAACAGGGTAACAGTACAAACAATTTCACCAGCCACTGTCTGCTTTTTTCTTTATCTTTGCCTTATAGCAAGATGGAGTCAGAGCCTTTTAACTTGACTTAAATTGTAACTCAGTGCGTGCAAGTGAGACATCTAAACACTAGAAAACATAGAAAATAACAGAAAAATTCTACTTATGTAACCAAACTCCTTTCAGTGTTTTTGTTTGGGGAGTGTTACAGTGGGTGCATCATGGTACTAAAATGCCAGCCTCAACAGGATCTGTATCTTTATTAATTAATTCATAGTTGCTAGCTATGATGCCTCCTGAGACCAGTTTTGAAGAATTCCAGTTGTGCAAAGTTTTTTTTTGTTTGTTTATTTTTTAAACATCAGTTCTGTGTTCTTCCTTCCACACTTGAAGATATGAAACTGAGGGAGGAAAGTATTATTGAAAATGTTAAAGTTCTCATAGTATTGAAGTTAGTTCTGAGAGCAAGGCGGTGGGCAGGGCCGTTAACAATGTGGGTATTTTTAATTTATATTTTATGGACTTTAGTCTTGGGTTTTAGCATAGTTGTGGCCTCAGTACTGAATATATACGAAGTACACCATTCAAACATCCATTCAGCACTCACGTGGCTTTAGGCCATCTCTTTGGTACCAAGATCCTGGGGACAGCTCACCTACCAGCATAATTTAGTAGCCTTAAGGCTGACCTAAATTTTGCCAAGCTACCACAGCCCCAATAGGCAAAGGCCTGTGGTAGTTGGGCTAACTATCTTTCCCTTGGTCATGGTGCTCTTACTGTTACTGTTACATGGTGCTGTTAAGGCTGTTACTGGGGTGGGGGTTGAGCAGCCCCATACCATCAAGGGATTTCCCTTCCCATTAGGAGGAATGGGGTAGGATGGGAAGGAACACCAAGGAGCCAGATCTTCCAAAATGGGACTGAGGCTCTGGTCCTGTAACTGCATCTTCTGGTCTTTGTGATTTACTTGGTTAAGAGAGTGATTATTATAGATATTCTTGTCAAGCTTACTGCCCTTAACATCCGTAACTTCTTGTTTTCCTTAAGATCTATAATTTCTTATAAACAGTATTGCAGAGTTTATTGCTGATTTTGACTCAGTCAATTGGACCAAAGACACTATCTCTGGGTACAATTGGTCCCTTCTCTGCAAAATAACTTGAGAGTGGGACCTGCTGCAGAAAAGGTGGGACATGTGGAAAGACCATGTGTATGTTTGTACTATCTGCTCTGTGCAGGCTTTTGTTGGTTTTAATGTCAAAGCTCTGCTTGTTGTCCTGTGGAGCACACCTGGTAACAGCTGGTCAAAAATGAGTAAAAAGGAGCCCCTATCTTTTGTTTATAAAGCCAGCATGAGACATGCACACTATGCTGGCAGAGGAAAAATACAGATATTTCTTTTCATTCTGTATAAGTTTGCAAGTTGCTTTTTTGCTCTCTGCATTGTCTCTGACAGAATCTCAGCACAACTGGGAATGCAGGTCACTGAATCAAACTAACCTTACTTCTAGTGCACTTTAAACAGGCAAAAGTGAAAACCAGAGGAAATCAAGTGGAAAAACTCTTCAGAAATAAACCAACATTTGAGGTCATAACTGGCATATATCGTGTTTCCATAACATGTAATTGTTTTTACTATTTCTTTCCTACTGATTTTTAATGTTCTTTATTCTGTCTGCTTAAAAAGAAACCCTGTTTGTGTTCATTGTATCTTTTTGTCAGTCCTCTGAGAATTTTAGCATATTTTTCTATGTAATTTTCTCTGAAGGGCCCTGTGATGGGGTGTTCTCTCCACACTGGCTGTACAAAAACTGAATTAGACCAGGTGGGACCAATCAGCTAATTAAGCTGCAAACAGGGGAGCTTTAGGTTGGAGGCAGCTAATTAGAGAGAAGCTCACCTGTGAGGGATAGGCAGTGCTTCTACAAAAGACAGGAAACGGGGAGTAGGGTGAAGGCTGCATTCATCTCCATGGGAGTAGGGAGGTGTGTTTGAGGGGCTGTGCAGACAAATGATCTGAAGTTACTCCCTGGCAGAAGGGAGGAAAGAGAGTGGCAAACCCAGAGCAGCATGGCAGGTATGGAAGTGGCTGAGGGAAAGACAGCAAGGTCTAGGGAATGGACCTTGCAGCTGTGTAGAGGATCCCTGAGCTGGAACCTGGAGTAGAGGGTGGATGGATTTGAGTTCATCTGCTAGCCCCTACAGGAGTGGTACTGTGAGGCAGTGAAGCAGAAAACTAGCTGAGACTGCTGGAGAGTGGGAACCTTGATGCACTCTCGTGTCTCCCCTCGCTTGAAAGGGAAAACCCGGTAGTGACCTGGCTGGAGAGGTAAATGACAAAGAGGATGCTGTGGCTCCTGGGAGTGAGAGAGGTGCTATAGAGGAGGAACTGACAGGGTGTAACTGTTGGAAGGGTGTTAGCCTGACTGAGCTAATCCTGAGACTCACCAGGAGGTGTCTCCATCCAGCGGTAAGTAGAGTAACCCATCATAGGCCCACAGAGGGTATACAATTACTGTTGTATGCTTGCTATATGTGATGTGGCTATTACCTTGTACCTCTGGCAACTCCCATCTTTCCTTGGTCTTCTGCCTGCTAAAGCTCTTTATGTTAATACCTCATAGGGTGTAGGCAGAGGTGTCCCTCCCTATCCGACTGAGTGTGTATTTGAAGGTGGAGGTGAGCCTTCAGTTCTCCTTTACCTCTCAACATCCCTCTAGAGGCTGAGGGATTCTTGTCTCTGCTTGGGGCTCTGTGTGAAATGACTCATTCAATAGTAGTCTTACACAATACAATATTTTCTAAAAATAAAATGCTGGTAAAATAAACAATTTTCATAACATTCCTCAGCTGAATACTTTGCAAAGCCCAGTGAGAGAGGCTCTGTTAGCGTAGTACAGAGAAAATACTGCATCTGAAATCAGTCTCTCTCTGACCATCCCTTGGTCAGCCTGGTGCCTTTCCTTGTTGCCCAGAAGAAGTTTGTCCTTCTCTAACCTACTTGGGTCTGGTTGTTCTAGTTCGTTGTTGTATTTGGATGGAGCAAATGCTACCATCTGTTTCCTGTGCTGTTGTCCCGCAATACCTCCTGGGAGGCTTCCCCACCTTCCTGTGTCCAAATCTAGCTTTTTACAGGCCATTTTGATTTCCCCCTCCCTGGACACTACTCAAAGGTGATTGACCTTTGACTTGCCCATCCATTGTTCTTGGCTAAAAGAGTTAAATATGATGGATCTGCTGGTTTTCTATTGCCAGGAAAGATAGACTACAGGCCCTCTGTTATAATTTATCAGTGTTTGCAGAACTCCACAGGGAAATTACAAGCATGAACTGTAGTGATAAGCAGTACTCAAACAGTGTGTACTTATTTTTATTAAGTAAGAAGGTCTTAGGTCTGTATGCCTAAATCCCCCAAAAGGATCTAAACCCACGTACCTGTATATAATGGGACATCATGCTGAATAGGACACCTTACATGGGGCATAAAAAAAGCTAGCTAGACCTGTTTGTTTTGTCATTGTCCCGTGTGTCGTGTTCCCCCCCCCAGCTCCTTCCTACTACTGCATTTTGTTGCACCAGGTAAAAACTGTCTCCTGTGACTGTGGAAGCTGTTTGTTTTGCCTTTTTTTTTTTTTTTTTTTTTTTTTTAATTCTAGCCAGGGAATTTGATTGGTAATTGAGAATATGTTGTAACCAAAGACGCACACCTTAACTAAAGTGAGAAGCATATGTTCTTAACTTGGACTCCTGGCCTTACTAATTAGACTTAATATTCATAGACAGAATATGTTCACTGCCTTAACTCCTGTCCAAGTGTTCAGCTGCCATTGTGTCCAATCACAAGTTGATTAGATCACAAGTGCTAAGCAAAAATGAAGTTAGAGGAGAAACCTGACAAAACGCATGAGGAAAGCTCTAAAAATTAGCCAGCCCTCAGAACATCTACACAGCAGTTAAACAGCCCCTTAGTCCAAGCCCCATGAGCCCAGTTGGCTGCCCATGTCAGCCATGAGTGGTGTTTTGTTTTGGTTTTTTTAAATGCAGTGTAGACCTATCCTAAGAGGCTAATGGAATCTTGGGCTTCATATGCAGAAGTGCTACATTAAAGCGTGGGGAAGTAATAGTTTCTGTGGTAGATCTAGTGTGACTGAAGTTGGATACTTGTTTTAAGTACTAGTGTTTTGATGCAGATCCCACATAGCTACACCAGTTTATAGCAACTGAGGTATCTGGTCTTCTACAGCCAGAAAGGCTCTCACCTTGGAAAGAGATCAGAGGAGGGAAACCAGTATCTGATTTATTGGAACAGGAGAGGGTAAAGACTTACATATGTAGTGAATGATTAAGTGGTGGTTACCACTTCATCTATTTGGATGGCACAAGAGGCTAAGAAGAAATTAAGAAAAGGGAAAACGTTTTGCTGCCAAAGATTGGTGTGATAGGGCTTCTCTTAGACTGTGGAACCTTCATCACGCAGGATTTAATGCTGGACTGGACTTAAGCACTCCAATCCCAATTTAAAACTATAATTGTTCAATAGGGAGCTATCCTGCATTGGCAGACAGATGTACTGATGTCATAAACATAGAAGAGTTGCTTCAACTCTTATGAGTCTGTGAATATTCAAACTCCATCTGACCTGAGCTCTCAGCAGCTTCTAAACAGCAACACTTGCCATACGCTGCTCCTGCACTTATTCCAAACCTTTGTTTTCCCAAGGCTTTTGGATTTTTCAGATGCACTTCAGAACCTGGTTTGAATAACAGTTCAAACTTTTTTTTAGTTGGAAAACTTTTCTTTTTTCCATTGCACTAATAGGTACAACAAGTGTAAGGCCTTTGATGCCTGCCAAGAAAAACATATTTTATGTTACTTATTTTCTGAATCAGGGACTGAATGAAAAATGTCTTTGTATTTGCCTGAAATAGAAGCTATTGTTTGATAGATAACAATGGTGTTGGAGATACTTATGCTAATAACTGCAGGAACATTGTATAATTTTCTTCCCTGCTGTGATCTATGTATTACTTACTATATACTGTACTTGTAAAGACTTAATTTCACTATGAATCCAAGACTGACGTGCAAGAGTTTTGGCAAGTACTACTTAAAGAGGTAATTTCTCATGGAAATGAGTTCACTGTCCCTGTGAATGAATATATTCAATCTATCTATAGTCTTCCCTATTTAAGGTAACATACAATTAGCATAACTCTCTTCATATCAAGTCTCTTAAAGTTTTAAAGCTTTTCAATGTAAATAGTTTCGCCTCTCTAAGGAAAAGGTTAAAGGTATAATTTTCCCCACCCCCCTGCTTTTTCATTTAGTGGGTTCCATGTATTCTTTAGAGCAGTGTTTCTCAACCTTTTACGTAGCAAGTACCCCTTAACTTCTGAAAATTTTAATAAGTTCACCAACACTGAATTTTCCATGGGATTTTATATTTACAGACTAATGTGAGCCATATGTTGGAAGAAGGGCTGGGTATATAAGGCTGTGATATGACAGATGTCAGATCTAGTGTGGGTAGTGTTACCACTTTTACATCATGGGTGTGCAACTCACGTATGCACCTGGGCTAGAAGTGATGTTGGCCAAAGCTAGGAGGCTTTGAGCAGCATGCCAATTCTGGGGAATATAAAGCATCATGCCAAATTTTTTTTGCCATAGATTTTGAAAGGAAGAAGATGGGGTGGGGGGAAGAGAGACAGGGAAGGAGGACGAGAGAGACAAGAAAAGAGGGTAACTGGTGAAATCTGGGGCTGTCATAGTTGTCAATTTCACTGCTCAGCTAGAGCAGTGAAATTGACAAGTTTTCTGGGTATTGGGCTGTGAACCAGGAAGGGGAGCTGCCACCTGGGCAAGTTGCAAGCGGCTGTCACCTGGCTGCCAGTCCAGGAGGTGGGTGACTGCCACCCAGTCCGAGCTGGTCCAGAGGAGGCTTCCGCGCTGGCTGGGACCCAGGGATGTGGGCAGGCGGCTGCTGTCTGTCTTCAAGCCAGGGCACTGGAGGCTGTCCCTCAGCTCGGAGCCAGGGCACGGGTGGCTGCCATTCAGCTGTGAGCCCAGCTCACAAGACACAGGAGGCTGCCGCCTGCCTCCCACCTGGGAGCTGTGACTGGGTGGGAAGTGCCCAAGTTCCCCAGAAGCCAGGGGCTGCCACACACCTCCCAGCTGGGACTGGGTGGGAAGCGGGCTGCTGCTACCTGGCTTCCCCAGAAGTCAGCAGCTGCCACCTACCTTCCCTTCACTCTATTTTTTGCCAGGTACCCCCTGCCTGTCTCTCATGTGCCTCCAGGGGTACACATACCACAGGTTGAGAAACTATGCTTTAGAGTTCTGAAGACCCTCCCATTTCTTCCACTTAGACCCTGAATCAGCAAGGTACTTAAGCACATGCCTAACTTTAAGCAAGTAAATATATCCAATTAACTTTAACTGGACTGCACATGTGCAGTAGACCTGCACATAAACACCTTACTGAATTAGGATCTTGCTTGTCTTCCAAATATCAAGGTTCCACCTAGCAGCTGCCAAGCATCCAGGGTAGCAGACTGCATGGGACTTCTGAAGGCACCATCACTGTAACTCCTCAACTAGTCTCAGGGAGTCTCACTGTAGACCATTCCCACATTTCAGTTCCAGAGCTGTGAGGCATCTGGAAACCCTTTTAGTATTATTCATTCACTTTTAAAGGCAATTTATTCAAGTGGAAAGATGCCCATTCACACATTTTACTGCCCAGTAGCCTTTGTGGTAGGTTGCATCTGTTCTGTATCACCGCCTTTTAAAATTTAAACCGCAAGAGCTTCTCTGATAGGTACATACTTGCAAACAAACTCTCTATCATTTCACATTGCCACAATGAGATCTTTTATATAATAAATATAGGGATTCCTCCCCCAACTGGTGCTGGAGCTGTCACAGCCCCAAAGTGGGAGGATTCTGGCTGACCATCTGGCTGTGTTCCTTTCTTAGTCCCCGAATCAGTTCATCCTTTTGGCAGCCTTTGCTGGTGAGGATCCCATGGACTCCCTGCTGTAAACGAAAACTTTCTGCAGCAGACCACCTGAGACACAAGCAGTGTTACCATTGCTGCACTGTTGCTTTGGGTTGAAAACCTACTGAAGTGCATTGGACCTAACTAGCACAGGGAAGCACAAGGGAATCTGGCCTATAGTCACTTGACAGGTATTCGTATTCTGAATCTCATTAGTATTCTTTATTCAATGAAGCATGACATCTCAGTCTAGCCCAGTGATATTCAGACTGAGGCTCTTGTGCTGCAAGTGGCTTTTCAATGTGTGTCTTGTAGCTATTTGTGGAACATGATGATAGTTATGACCCAAACAGGATGCTTTTACTATGTTAACTTAATGGAAGTTGATGACTTAATTGGTTAACTTATTTGCTGTGAGGAACAATGTATAAAAACTAAATATTTCCCTGTCATACTGTCTAAACATTTACTGTAGTACTAGTCATAAAATAATGAATTTACACTCGTGTGGCTTTTTTGGGTAATGTTGATCACTACTTTGGCTCCTGAACCACTGAGGTTTGAGTATCACTGGTCTAGCCTCTCTCTGCCTGATCCAGGGTAACTAAGAGTTAAAGTTGTTTATACAATATATAAATATTGTTTGCTAAATAGCAGTGCTGGCCAAACTTACTGATCCTCTGAGCCACATACGATAATCTTCAGAAGTTTGAGAACTGGGCACGCCTGCAGGAGCTGAAGCCCCAGCAGGCACCTCCTGCAGGGCTAAAGCCCACCCGAACTCCTCCCTTCTCCAGCCTGGTAGGCAGACAATGGTGGGAGCATGAGGGATGGGGGCGGAGGGTCTCCGTGAGATGCATTTTAACTGTAAAAGAGCTGCATGTGGCTCACGAGCCACAGTTAGGCACTCTTGTGATATAGTGTAGTTTCCTAATATTATAGGAAATGGTAAAATACATTGAAAAATTCTACATCTCCTTATCTCAACTGACTTTTTTTTTTACTACTTTTGAGAATTGATTTTACAAGTACAGAGTTTTTTATGAAGAAAACTGACCTTTTGTTGTTGCTCAGAACACTTTTTTGTAGGGTACCTTTTCTATTGAGCTGGATGATTCTGTCCTGTAGATAAAATGGTATAGCTCCTTTCCTATCAGGGTTCCAGTGAACTTCCCTCTTGGATCTGTTGGTTTTTTCTTTCTCTTTGGATGACTTTCTAAGGCTGCCTGTCCTTGTTAGGTGCTCCTGTGTCTGAAGCATTTGGGGGAAGTGGGAGATTCCTTTTAATAGAATCCAATGCTTCATCAAAAGCAATTTATTGTTGAGGACTATGAGGTATTGTGGTGGTATTCATAGATTGAAAGGGGGGCATTAAAATATTTTCTTCTCCTCCTCCCTCCCAATAACCACAGAAATGAAAACTGGCTTTTTTTTTTTTTTTTTTTTTTGGTCTTTCTGCTCTCTGTACAAAGGACTCCATCATGAAGAAGAAATCAGATGCTGGGTAGGCTTCAATTTAAAAATGCCACTGGAAATTACAAAGGCTCTCTTGTGCTGTTACCAGTCAAGAAGGTGTTACCGTGAAGTTCTAAGACCAATTTTCTTCAATATATTGTAACCTGGATCTCATTTTTATTAAGACGACATAATAAGAAAAAAGATCAGGGATTGGTGGTTCAGTAAATTAATTTCAGAGCCTCTCACCTCTGGGGACATTCCGTCAGATGCTGGCTTATTTGGATGCTAGATTAAAATGATTTAATAGGTCTCATCCTGGCTTCTGTTTGCATCATTTGGCATAATGGTAAAATCTCAGTCCAAAAGTAGATAAGTAGAGATCAAACAGGGCAGGATTAAGGTATGTTAGCAGAGATGAAGGCAATATCTTACATGGTGCTTGTCCAGACTTCAGCAAAACTGCCCCAAACTGCCACTATTTCTCTTTCAATTTCATGAACACCAACCTTATCTCAAGTTTTCAAAATGAATACATTATATAGCATGATTAATAGTGCTTTTGTCAGCTCTTCCCCTCCCCACCTTTGCTTGCAGACCAAGCCCTACTTATGAGCTAATAGCATTTTTACAATGTCTTCACTGCATGGAATAACTAGACACCGGGCAATGTAATACATGGAGCCTTTGGTGGCTCCTGCTGAAGGAAATAAAACCTTGGGTAATTGCCTGTTCCACTCTGCTTGTGCTTCTTCTACACCTGCCTTCTTGCAGCGTAGGAGTAGTGTAGGCCATAGGGAGAGACATGCAGGAGTATGTTGGGGTAAGCAGCACAGTGTTTGAAGCATGATGCATTCCTGTAATCCCTAGACATCATATCCCTAGACAACTGGTGCAGGTTGGTGCAGTAGCAAGCTGTTAGTTAGGGGGCTTTCAAGCACCTGCAGGTTAAGTCCAGCAGAGTCTCTGGCCCTCTCTTCCATTAAGTGAACTGCAAGAAACCTACAAATGTATTGTCTCTTCGGCTTTTGCCTTTACTTCTGCTTGTGGCCTGCAAGGCACGATATACTGGCTCACAAAGCCAGTGCATGGTTAACTTGTTAAAGGACCATATATGGTCCTACAACTACACCCTGCTTCCCTGACGCATGGTAGTTCCACACACAGAGTGATTGTTTTGTTTTTTCTGCTTTGATCTTGGGGGGGGGGAGGGGTGAGGAAAGGAGTACAGAATCCTGCATCACTGGTACTTGTTTCCTAGTTCCTTGGCACTTCCACAGTTGAAGGTATGTGCTCCACACCCATGCCATTGCTTATGGGTGTTGTTTCTGTGCCAACAGTTATATCTGCATGCATTCATGATGATGCAAAGAACCAGTATTAAGATACGTCAGATGCTTCTTACTAGAATTAATCTTACTGCTATATAAACTTCCTGCCCAGGGCACTCAAGAATCTGCCCAAATGTGCCTTGCGGAGGCTTCTTAAGCTGAGCAAAAGATTGTAATGATGCTACTTCCAACATTATATGCAGATACTTAAAGCACATGGCTTGAATATTAGTGAACAGGAGAATATATAATTTACATCACTTAGCATAACTGGATCCAAAGATATTTTTACTACTCTGGTCTGTTTTCAGAAGATGATGTAGTCTACCCTGTGAGGGATGACTGGATAATAAAGTGCCTAAGAATGTCATTAAGCACTTCCATTCTGGCTGATTAGTTATAGAACCTGCCTCTGTCTGCAGTTTCTTCTCCCTTCTGATCCTCATCTCTGTTCCATCATCTTGGCTGCTGTTTCAGGATGTATTCAGGCATTTGGAACTCTTTTTTTTTTTTTTTTTTTTTCCCCCATTATTCTATTGCTGTTCAGGCATGTTCTTGTGTCCATGTAGCTTTTGGGTTGTGGTGGAAGCAATTCTCAAGGAACTGTTTGTAAGTGGGCATTGCAACCAGCCCTTTTTACTAACTCCCTTGTTTATGTGGGTGTTTGGGTTTTTTTGGTTATGATTCCAGCATCCAAATAATAAGCATGTATTAGAGAAACTACATTCAAATTAGCATTCAATGTGAAGGAACATTGCTGAGTTTCTATAGCCAGTGAGAAAACAGGGTCTTGTTAAATGATTCTAAGCAGATCACTCAACATACAATCAGTACTAGAATCTTGCCTATTGCCTTGGTTGTGAAGGGATGTACTTTTTGGTAGATTTAAACTAGAGTATTCTTTGACAGGCTATCTTCACTGTAGGAGAAGCCTTTGACTCTGGACTCTTGAGTCCACACCTATCATAAGAATGGCCATACTGGGTCAGACCAATGGTCCATCTAGCCCAGTATCCTATCTTCCAACAGTGGCCAATGCCAGGTGCCTCAGAGGGAATGACTAGAACAGGTAATCATCAAGTGATCCATCCCATCGGCCAACAGCCTCTGACAAACAGCAATCCCTGCCTATCCTGGCTGATAAGTTCATGGGAGATAGGTCCATCAATGGCTATCTAGTTCTTTTTAGAACCCTGTTCTAGTCCATTTATTCAGGCATTTTGGGGGCAATGGTATAGGAGGGAAACAAAATTATTTGGAGGGAATGGGGGTGAAATCCTTGTTTGTACTTAGTGCTTATGTGCCTGGAGACTTATAGATTTACTTTATAAAAAAAAACAATACTTCAAGTAGAAAATCTTAGAAGAACAGAATCATTTTCACCTTTTCTTCCATTGTTATTAACCTTTAAGGGGTTTATTTGGTCCCACCTTTTGTCCTTTTACGCTGAGTGCAGATGGATAAAAATTGAATCAAGGACAGATGCAGCCTCATGTTACCTTTCCACTTTGACCTATTCACATATCTGGGATGAACACAGTGAGATTTAGAGTGAAAACAAAACGTTATCAGAAAACATTTCATGCATGTAGGGTGTGGACTGGGATGAATAACTGGGATGGGATCTAAAGTAGGTCTAAAAAGTGAGTAGCTGTTTGAATCTTAACATTGAAGAGATGATCACTAGAATGGGTGTAATAAAAGGAGTGATGTGATTACAACACACTTAAGCCCTGGTTTTGAAATGAAGCTGCTTTTTTTTTTTTTTTTTTTGGCACATGCAAATACTCGTAGACATAAAAACTGCTATTTATATGTTTAACTACATGATAGTACTTTCATATTCTGTAATGAAACACTAAAATATTTGCAGTTGTGGCTGTAACTATTCAAACACAATTTTGTCCCCCACAAAAAAATGGAAGTCTCTTCAAATTTGAGCCCATGATATTAATAAGGCTCAGTATTTTTTTTTCAGGTGATTAAACCTTAATCATATGACTGGCTTAACTTTCTCATATAATTTCTAGCAACAGGGTAAGTGTGAAAAGCTTTCAACAGTTAATATAATTTGTGTTCAGCCTGTTATAAAATTTCCTGTTCTACCACACATTTTTGTTAAGTGAGAGCTTGACAAAAATATTATGCTGAAGATCAGTTCTGTGCTCAGTTAAAGATAACTGATGTTATGAACAAATGAGAGAAATCCACTTACAGGATCAGCCTAGTGGCCCTGGAATTAACATTTGTTTATGGGCTAGGAGAGATCTAAGTTCCCTTCCAAGGCTTCGGTGCTTGTGCTCCACATCAGCAGTGGCTGCATGTGCCTCTTTTGGAGTAAGGGAGCATTTCTATGCTCTGTGTGGACCCCTTTCTAGCAGCGGTAGGAATGACACTAATGGTTTTGGCAACGTAGCCATCTCATGGGGTTTTTTAAGTCAAGTGGCATCATTGTGTCTTGGGAAGTTGGATAGCTTTTTGAGGTAACACAACAATCTAATTATATTTTCCTTGTATTCCTAATACACTGGGGCTGCTCCCACAAACAAATGGGAGTGCTCCCTGTGAATAAAACAGAAGTAAGCAGAGGGGCTTATTTCTTGGGGCAAAACTGTCCTGGGTCATATATGTAACTAGGTGAGATTCTGAGCTGCAGCTCTACGAAGAGCAGAATAGATGGCTCACTTGAGGTGTGTATGGATAGAAGACAGCTGCAGATTCTGGGCTGCTCCAGGGCCCAAAATAGCTCCCTGTGTAATTCGGCGCAATTCCCTGGGCTACCCAAGGCATGAGATAATGTGGCCTCATTCCAGGCTCACTTCCAGTGTTGGGGCTTGTGAGGGCAAAATATGGCAGCCCGATGCATTGCCTGCCCCAGGGAATCTTTCCCTTGCTGCTTATTGGAGGTTATGGCCTGGAGTATGGGGGCAGAATCCTTTCCTTTGTCTCTAATGAAGAAGGTCCTCAGAGCATCTATTTCTAGTTCTGTCTTCTAGCTTTTTGTACTATCTTGTTGTCTGTCCCTGAATGGAAAATAATTGTCTACCCCTAGAAGTATTCCTGATGACTGAAATAAGACAATAAGGAAAATATACTCTCAAACAAGTCCCATCAAACGCCAATCTCTAGAGTTATCACACTTCTGAGTAACATACAGTTCTAATGCCTATTGTAATTGGACCTGTGCTAATTTTAAATTAGCTGGTATTCGCAGAAGACATGCATGCCTGAAGGAAAGCCTCCTTTACTGTTGATACTATGGACAATATATAGGGCACAACTTTGATTCTCTCAGGACCCAAACTACTTCCATGTATAACTTGTCAAAATGTCCACCAAAGATTAGCCATTTCAACAAAAAGCAATGAATGTTTGTTTCTAAAGAGGCAAAAGACACTGTCCTAGCCTTGTGCAGTTTAGTTACTACAGTATCTCTCAGATGATGTGTAGTAATGCATGTCTTCTCTTAACTCAATAGTCCCTTCATTCTACTTTCTCTGAAAACAGAGGATTGGAGTCCAGTCAAGATGAGACCTTGGTCTTACAGCACACTGTCACTTGCCCAAAATAGGCCCAACTCTAAATCCTGGATCTGAACATCTAGCAATGTTTGTTTGGGGGTTAGGTGGAGTGAATTCCCACACAACTCCTACTTCTAACCAAATCTTGTTCCTAAATGCTTCCAAGTTCTGTGTTGCTTGGAATCTAGATCCAAACTTTGTGCAGAGGGCACCATCAGACTCAAATAACTTTAGTTGAATCCCAGGCAGGTTTCCTGGCAGGCTATCAAGATCCATAGCTTCAGGGCAGCCCAACTGTGCGGGTCAGGGCCAGGGCCCCCAGTCTTTCTAATCTCCCTGTTGTGGATCCAGGAGCCTGGAAGCCCTGACAGCCCTGGTTCTAATCTGGGCTTGGCTCCAGGCCCTGCAGCAGGGTTTCCAGGCCCTGCAAGCAGCCCCTGACCATGCAGTCTACCCAGGGCTTTCAGATTCCAGGAAACCAGCTGGCCCACATTGTGGCAGTCTGGCTTGCCAGCTGCCACGAGAGCTGAGGAGCTAGCTGGCCTTGAAGCCCTGGGGTGGTCAGCATCGCAGGGTTGCTTTGGAACCACAGACTCTCTGGAAGTACATACAACATGTCAGTGTTTCCAAGAATGTTTTTGGAATCTCAGGATCGCAGGAAACTTACAAAAACTTGGTTTCAGTGGACTCTGATTGAAACCAAATTTTGAAATGCAGAATTGCCTATGAATCAGAAATTGTTGAGTTTTGGCCAGCTCTGCTGAGGGGATCTCAGCAACTTTTGTGCAGTTAGCATTATTTGGCCTGTAAGACATCAACTACAGCTGATGACTTGCAAGAGGCAACTATGGGCTGAGTGTGCAACACTGAGAATTAAAAAAACCCTAACACTAGTAGACTGAGAACATCTAGAAATAATTGAAACTCAAACATGGAAACCTTCAAAGCTAATTCTGCTGTCACTATTAGTAGTCGAACAGCACTTTTGACAGCAACTGCTCTGTAGCATAATGAATGGAACTGGAGAGAAGTGCATTGGTAAAGCACTAGAGGCACTGGGTGTAAGGTTGGGGCTACTCCTGTGTGGAGAACTGAGAGATGCAGCAGGTACATACACAATGCCTCATGCCTGATTTTAAAATGTTTGTTCTCCTGGAGCTTGAGGAACTTGTGTTAACCGTACACACTTTAAAAAGTTAATATCTTTCATGATGGTTTGCATCTTAAGTTGTACACATTTCTGCTGCTTGTTTTGGGGAGGAGGGTATTGATGTGTTCTGTGATGTACACTGTATCTTGACTGATACATTAAGAGACCGGTATCCAGATATGGATATTTTTTAGGTCCCATGATCCTTGTTCAGTCCATACTTCATAAAAATGCCACTTGACTTCACAGGGAACCTTGCCTGCTTAAGACATGGATAAGGCCTTAGACTGGAGGATTTTAGTCCATAAGTAGCTTATTGTACTTTTGGGGATGCTACATCTTGGACTCAAAACAAAGTGACGAGCAGGGGGAGAACATGACTCTTATCTGGTGCTGAATATGGAAGTTTGGTCATATTTGGGAACCTATCAATTAATTTAAAGAGAGCTTGTCTGTCAGAAAAGTCTAATATTCTCCTTTGCATATCATACTGTGTATCCAGATAAACAGAAGTAATTGACTGTTTACATTTAATGGAAACAAGGAAATGTTTGCATGTTCCCTGTGACTTCACAAAACAAGATATTGCTGTTCTGTAATCTAACTGTATTCAGCAAGTGAAACTTTAAATGAACTATTGGATGGCTGGTACAATTTTGCTCCTACATAAAAGGAATGTACATAATTAAAAACTCAGATTAATGTCCAAACACTTCTCAATTTATTCCTAATGAATAGTATTGTTTTAAAAACATTTCAATGAGAGAATTTCTCCTGGGGTGTTTCATAGATCTGTTATGTAACTCACTCAGAAGGAAATACTAAAATGTGCAAGTTTATAAGAAATTAATTTTTCATATTCTGCAACTAGACTATAAGAATTGGACATGTTTTTACAGTAGTGCATGTGCAATGTAATTGCTTGTGGTGCTCTAATTAATCTTTCTAGTTAATCTAAGTTGTGCGCTTGAGGGAAAATCAATTCAGCTGCATTAGCGTTAATATAATGAGTGCAATTGGGGAAAAATGAAGACTAGGAATGGGTCCAAGTGGTAAAATTCAGATCTAGATTTTGATCCTGCCTCTCCATCTCCCAGACCACGATACAGAGGTCAGTTGTGAAACTTTATATCTGGGTAGGTTTTGGTTTCACAGGTGTGGGGTGATAGGACCTATGGTATTTTGCTTGTAGGCCATTGCTTCAGAGACAGAAATTAACATAGGTGCAACTGAAGTATGCTCAGACTCTATCCCCAGGCACTCATCAACATGGTGGTATTTTGAAGTGAGTATTGTATACATAACCCCATACAACAAAAAGGAATTGATTATCTTCTGGATATAGACAGACACTTTAATTTTCCTTATTTGATTTTTGAATTGCGTGTAGATGGACTGGCTGAATTTTTCTGCGCAAAGTCAGGTTTTCAGAATGCAAAACTGATTATTAGTCTCTAAAATAGCTTTTGCTAGAGTTTTTTTTTTTTTTTTTTTTTTTTTTTTAATTGTTGTCATGGATATATTATAGAGAACATATGCAGAGCTACTTTGTTTAAGTAATAAAGTATCTAGTAATCCAATGTAGATATGAATGGAAACATTGTGCTTTCTCACACCATTGTTGGAACAAATAAGGTCTTAAGGTGGTTGTTAGCAGGATCCTCAAAATGCCAGCTCTTTTATTTAAAAAAAAAAAAAATTGTTGCAATTCAAATGTGGATTTTCAGGACCGAGTGATATTGGATGTTTGCTCTTTACACTGAGCTTGTATTACCTCCTCAGAATCCTGGGGCTGCTCATTTTCTAAAAAGTATAACCTGAGTTGTATCAGCTGCAAAGTCTTTCCCTTGAAAATGAATTGAGGTGTTCTGATGCTTCTGTTGGTTTATACAGCTCCCATAAGAGATGCCTATAATCACGATTACCAATGATCTTTTTTAAAGTATTCTATTCCTGCTTATGAAGGCAAGTGATTATTTGTGCTCTCTCTGCAATGTTCAAGCAAAATTAATGGCTATGTGACAGTCTGATTAAAAACTTGTGAAGTCATTAAGGTGTTGTCAGTAATGTAGCTGAGGCATGTATTGAAAAGGGAAGAGAATGCCTACAATGCTGCTAACACTCTGTCTACCCTTGTGTGCCTTCTTAATTGGTTGACCACGTACATGCTCATGCATATTCCCCATACCTGTGCCGAGTGTCCATATATCCTATGCTAGAAATGGGTATAAATAACATTGCGCATGCAAACCCATGTCCACACTGCCTCTGGTGTTAGTGCTATCATTTCAGGGGTGGAATACCAGGTCTCTGTGCATTAGGGGAGTCAGTCTAGGATCTGCCTTGCTGTGCTGGTATTGTCCCCCACCTTTGTGCATTTGGCAATGGCAGTTCTACTTACCTTTCTCTCTTGTCAGACTTGGTGGAAGACAAGGAGCAACTGGCTGATCTGGTTCTGCTCCTTATTGCAGGACAAATGTTTGTGGTAGAGTAGGTGATCAGTAAGATGCAGGATGGAAACTTAGCAGAACTTTGACATGCCGAAGACGGTAGACTATGAGGGTCCTATGGCTCAGATACAGTGAATGCCAGTATTGCCATGGCTGGACCATTGCTTCTGATTCAGGAGAACCAGCATGGTGTGGTGGGATCACATTGTCTTGGAAATCTAGGATGAGGAGCAGTTGCTTCTGGATGAGGAAACAAACCTTCATGGAGCTTGCACCATGGCAAGTACTAGAACACTCAATTCAGGAAAGCCAACCAGGTGCAAAAATGGGTTGCTATTGCCCTGTGGAAGCTGTCAACACCAGATAGCAGTTTGCAACTAACCAATAGCTTTGGGATTGGAAAGTTGATGGTCAGGGTTTGTGAAGCAATTAACACTGATTACCTTTGGGTGTTTGCCATAAGTGAAGTTGTGGAAGGAAAAGCTGGATTAGAGAACTAATGTGAAGGTGATAAGGAATATTGGACATTCTGCCTTCATCTTGTTTCCATGCTTTCAAGGATTTGGAGGTGTGAGGTGAGTCATAATGTAACCCTAACTATCAGGAAACTGTGAATGAAGCAATTTTTTCCCTCTGTTCACATTTCAGGCTCTAATTTATACTGCTGTTAATAAACTGCTATTGCTATAACTTTATAATTCTTGTAAGACCAAACACATTCATACACAACCACTCATTCAGCATAAAAACTATAGTAACAATGTAACTTTACTTAAAATAATGATCGTAAAATCCATGGAGGCTTGGTATCATCTGCGATTCAGGTAATGAAGAAACATGAAAAAATTGTGAAATTATCTTTATCCTCGATTCTGAGATGAAGCAAACTATCTTAATACACTGCATGGTCCTCAAAAGTTGGTTTTGTTTGCCACCTGCTTCCACACTTGGTACTTAGGACTGTTTTCCAGACCTCCCACAATAGACAGAGGACCCAATTCAGCTCAGCCGACATTCACATAAGTGAAGGTAACTCCTGCTATCATTTTGTGTGTTCTTGTAAACTTAAATGTGGTGTTTTGCACTCATACCCCCAAATCACACAGCAAAGGCCCAGTAAATGGAGTTCTATCTATTGTCCATGCAAACCCAGATCAGTGGCAGCCAGTTACTTCTATATGGGGATTTATTTATCCGGAACATACCTCTCTGCCCCAATGTCAACTCCCAGTATGAAATATTACAGGAATGTTGGCCCAGTTTTAAAGTGTGAGAAGTTCCCCTTATTAGTAGAGAGGAATCAATGACAAAAAGCTGCTTCAAAATTCAGAATTTACATGGATCTGGGGATTTTATTGAAAACTTCCCCCAAATTCAGATTCTTGGTTCAAATCCAACTTTCTCACTTTCCGACCACACCCTAGCTGAAACCTGAGCTACACCAGAAACCCGAAACTATACTACACCCTACCCACCTATGTCCTGTAAAAGGCTCTGCAGTTACACATAAGCCCTAAATTATAAACCCTGCTAGTTGATGTGGCCCAAAGAAGTATTTTGTATTAAGTAATGTATTGCTAGAATGCAACTGAAGACTATCTAAATCTTTTCTGAGAAAGAGTCCTGCACTATCCCTTTACCCGTTTCTGTTAAACCCATCTGACTCCTTTTACTGTTCTCTTCAGCATGAAGAGAAAAGTGATGAACTGGTTTAGAGAGAACACAAACCTTTTTAAACAATTCATATGTCCAGGCAAAAACCACTGAATCTCAAGTTCTGAGCTGACGTCTAAAATACAGCTAACAATACCCTTCATCCTTCAAGTGCTCCTCTTGGGAGGCCCAACCTATCTTAGAAGCCCTTGCTTTCATGAAAATTCACCTTCTCCACACAAGACTTACCTTGCTATCTATGGTCTGGAACCAAAACCTATTGGCCTTTGTTTCTTATTAAGAACTAGTGGCATTTTGTATCTGTGACTAATTATTGTGCATCACCCTTTATAGTGATTTTTCTCTTAATTTCATATTTGCTTTTGTATGTTAGTTTATCTCCAAATAATCAAACTTGATAAAAATGTTCAGATGAAGTTTATATTAAAAAAAAAAAAAAAGGAACTAATTGAAATTCATTCAAATTACAATAGATCCACTGTTCAGCAACAATTCCTCCCCTTTCCCACCTCGCAACCTTCTAATCTAGGCAGCAAGTACTGTTCTGTCCTTGGTAGAGTAGTACAGTCAGTTTAGCTAATTTATTGAGTTAAAGATCTCCACGTGGTCACTAGATGGAGCCAAAAGTGGCATTTGTTTTACTCAAAACTATACCATATATTGGCATGAAATGTGGTTTCTCTGTATCACTGCTTTTTGTTATACTCCACACAATAATGAAATATATTGTACTTTAGTAAGCATGTTCAATCTCTAAAGATCTCCTAGAAGGAGGCTGCTTATCTTTTATCCTCCAATTGGCCTTCTTCTGACCTGCTGGAGAAATAGCAGAGTAAGGGGCCCCTCTTTCTGATCCATGATGGAAGTAACTTTGTAGTTGTGAAGTCTTGCTAGCAACTTGTATTTTTAATTGACTGATTTCTTTAAAGCTTACAGTAGTTGTATAGGAAGTAAAACAGAACATCCCTACCCCTCCAAATACCCTATTATGCCTGCTGAAATTAAATTTGTTAGTCTTTAAAGTGCTACAGAACTCTCGTTGTTTTTCCTGTTCAATCAGGTGCTAAGCAAAACAAAACAAATGCATCTTGTAACTTTCTCAGATATGATTTTTAGATTTGTGGTTGATGAATGATCAATGAGGGAGTATTCAGAGGTAGGTTAAACAACATAACTAAACTTAGTATAAATTATGAAAGACCACATTCATTCTTCATACACTCAACTGGCCAAATAGATTCCTAACTTCTGTATGACTGTCAGTATTATTGCTATCAACAACTTCCCATTAGCTATATAATGCTGTAGAACCTACACCCAGTTATTTCAGCGAGATCGGTGAATGCTTTACACTCCTAACTGTGTCTTTAAAATAAAAATGCAATGTCTGACAAATGGTTTTTCTAAGGGCATGATAATACAGGTCAGACAGTGTTTTGAGTGGGTGCTAGTGTCTTTCAGAGAGCGTAGATGTACAGTGTCATTTTGGCATTGGTGTAAGTCTTCTAGTTTCTAGTATTCAATGTATACAATGCAAATAATACTCTGCTCTTTGACGTACAACCTACCACCATTTCTCTGAACTGATGTCAGCTCCTAACTTCTCTGAGGTAATGTGTCACATTAGGATTTGAGCTCATGACTCTTGGTGATTAAACCACTGGGTTTGTCTGGTGAACTAAAGGAAGCTGATATATGCATCTACTAGAGAACTGAGACAAATTAGTCTCTTAAAATATTGTGGAGGAATATGCCCCACTTTCTTCCAGCCTCTGGTCTTGTTCTGTATTTTGCTATGTAACTATCTCCCCCTGATTCTTCTAATTCTCCAAAGAGTCAGTTGCTTGCCAGGACAGCTAGTTTGTGCAGACTGGTACAGCAAGGACAGACTTGCACTGTGTGCTTTCTTGTGGAGACTTTGCTTGTTTCTTGTTTTTTGTTCTCTTAATCTACCATAAAGATAAAGCCTTTGTGCTAGAAAAAGTGCAAACCCTGGCAACAGGGTTGGGATGGCAAAATAACCAAAGAGGACAGAGAAATCTCCCAGTTAATCTTCCTTTTGCTTTACTCACATAATGAATGTTTCATAAGAGATTGGCCCATTGCTCCTGTGGTGCTGTTTCATAAATCCCCTTGTATTGAGATTAGTCAGAAGGTGTGTGTGTGTGTGTGTGTGTGCGTGCGTGCGCGCGCGCGCGCGCGCGCACATATATATAGTACATTAACATTTAATTACTTTCTCCACCTAGGAGTTTTTCAAAGGTTTCTCTGCTTAAGTTGAAAGCTGATTTATTTTTTCCATGTATTCTAAAAATACATGATCATTTCTATAAAAATTACACCTGATACCAGATGACTTAGTTAAATTATTTTTCTTGAGGTTGTTATGATCAGGGTTTGACAGTTTTATTAAACTGACATTTTGTTATTGCAATGGGATTCTTGAGCTGTTTTTCTTAACTAGTCTATTTTCCTGTGTTGACATTCCTGTACACGAGTGAGTGACTCACCTGGTTCAGAAATGTTCATGTAGCTTTTGAACATACAAATAAGTGAGTACTTAATTATCTGATAGCCTTTGAACCACTACACTATGTAAAGTGTTGCTTTTGAGAAAGTTGTCCAACAATTAATAAACTGCACATGCATCTCTGCTTCTGCTTGTCTGAGATCTTTTACCTTTTCAAACTGAAAACCATTTGAATTCTTGCTAGAACTCATTTTCTGAACCTAGAACTATTTTTAATTAAAAAAAAAAAATCTCTGCAACCACTTATATTGGAAATATTGTTTAGACATGTCTCATTTTCCCTAACACTTCCTAGCCAGGTGTTAGAGCTTTGAGTCACAACCTGGACCAAGAATCATCAATTTAAGTCCTTCATCAATATGAAATAGACATGTAAGCACTGTGACACATATGGAAACAAACTCCTGTCACTATTTGGTTCAGTTGTTAAATCTCCCCACATGCTTTCTTAGTTCTAACCAATGAGTCAGCAAAGTGATCTGTCACTTGTCACAAGGCATTGAAGGAAATATTGAGTTTGAAGGTTGCCATGTCTTCTGTGCAATCAACATAAAATATCTCACTTGCACTGAGGGCAAACTTTCTTCTGACATATTTAAACCTGAAAGTTTCAAATAAAACCAAAGTTGTAGGGAATAATGACAGGCTTGGAACAAGAGTGTGGCCAGGGTCTTTCCTGTAGCTCAGTGTTGCATGGAAGGGATCCATCAAGTCTTATGGTCTCAATTAGAGTATTAGATCCTGTACAAGACCCAAGAGGTCCAAAGGTATGGAGAGATGTACAGAACATACACATCAATGCAGTGTGGACCAACCTGTAAGAAAATAAAGTTTATCTAAAAAGAGTTATCCAACTGTCCAAGGAAGACTAATCACCTTTGTTGGAGATTGGTTACACCAAAAAATCAAAAGAACATTATGCAAGGAACAAGTAGATAACAGGACCATGTACTGCCTTCCTGGAGCCAAGATCCATGAAATCATTAAGATTGGATAGGCATCTGAAGCCTTCAGACAATGATTCATAGTGATGGTTCATATTGGCATTAATTATACCACATAGTGGGTTATCAAAATCCTTCTGAAGAATATCCGCATCATCTTCTCTGAGATCCTGTCTGACATACAACCAAAGGAAGGCAGAAGATTCTGGAAGTAAATTGCTGACTAGGTAAGTGGTGTAGGGTGCAGGGCTTTGGTTTTGTGGCACATTGGTCCACCTTCTATGGAGACGGGGGCGGGGCTATATCGTTTGAATAGCCCCAGCTTAGTAGAAAGGGGACCTATCTCTTTGGGGACAGGCTAGATAGGATAATCAGGAGGAGGTTAAACTAATAGCAAGAGAAGAGAGTAAAAAGAGGTGATCTGAACACTCAGCACAAAATTGAGACATTGACAACAAAATTAATCAAGGAACCAAAGGAAACAAATAGAAGAAGTTCTTCAATTGCTAATGCTAGGAGCCTGGATAACAAACAAGATGAACTGGATCTGCTCACTTATGAGCATAAACTGGATTCTAGTTGGTATTACTAAAGCGTGGTAGGATGATTCATATGACTGGAATATTAAAATCAATGGTTATAAGCTATTTAGGAAGGATTGAGTGGGCAGAAGGGTGGGGGGAATGGTACTCTACATCAAAAACGGCATTGGTTTCTGAGACACTGATAACTCTGAAGCAAATAATGTTGAATGCCTAGTGATCAATGCCCCAACACACACAACCCAAGATAGTGTAGTAGTTGGTAGAGACCACCAAATCACACTAGAGAACAAGATTGCCTCCTTACACACTTACCTATAGTGTGGGGGGAGGGGAAGGGGAGAAAGGGGTGGAACTATGATCTGGAGGGACTTGAGTTTGAATGGCACATGCTGGAGGTCATGCTGGCACATGCAGCCAGTACTAAAACATCCTTGGAACGTCTAAACATCATAAATGATGCTTTCCTAACTCAAAAAATGTTGCTGCCAATCTAGGAGAATTCTGTGTCAAACCTTGTCCTAGCATAAAGTGGTATTGATCACAGAACTAAAAACTAATGGTAGCTTAGGTACAAGCGATCATGATTTGATCACACTTATAACTGATCTGGACTTTGCTTACACATTATATCTATATATGGATGGTGTTTTAATAGGGCCAATTTCATAAAGCTAAAAACAATCGGAGCCAAGTCAGCTGGGAGGAAGAATTTATTTAGAAACATGAATGATGATTGGGAATAATTTTAAAACCCCTAACTAGATACCCCAAAAGCCACAATTGTGGAAGAAGGCTTTGTTGGTTTAAAACAAAACCCCAAGTAACTAGGCTTCACCCAGCCTTGTGAAAATCCACCCCAAACTGTTTCTGGTACTGCATCTCCATCAACCTCCATTTGCTGTTTCAGCTGCCATTCCTGTGTCTCATCAGACAACCACTTCATTCCTCTGCAGAGAAATAGTGGAGAGGAACTGGCTCTGCTGACATCAGTAGGAATTGTGGGATTCTGAAGGCCGACTGCTGTGGCCTGCTCTTGTTGCAGTGTTTCTAGCTTCTGAGAGTCTGAGCAAGCTCCCAGGTGCTGGGGTTCCTGACATGGTTGGGAGGTGCTAGGAAGTATACTTTGCTCAATTGGGGATCCAACTGACCTAACCCTGGGTGGGGATTTTGATGGGCTTAATCTACAAGATTCATATCTAGATTTTAAATATCTCAAAGGTATTTAAGGTGATTGGATTCCAAGTTTTGGTTCAGCACATCATAAAGATTGCACCCTCTTGCAAAATTCTGATCTGGATCTTTTCGGTCAAATGTTGAATTCAGTGGTGGGGGCAGATCCAGGGTTTTGATTTGAGCTCATTAATATGCACTGTACCCCTGAATGCTGGAGAGCCTTCAGTTAAATAAGGGCACAAGTTGAGATTTTCATCTCTCTCCTTTTAATTTAAGTGAAGACTCCGGAGGCAGAGGGGCATTGGAAGGAGGTTCCAGATGGCCTGAATTAGAGGTCTTGCCTTTTGCACCAAAAATGGCAAGGCTGGGTGTAGGGATAGTGCTGAGAGGACTGTTAAACAACCTGGTGTGCTTTGGAGGAGAATCTACTATATGCAGTTGATGTACTAGAAGTTGAGTAGATAAAGAGTGAATGCTAAATATCTTATTGCTATGAGAAATTTGAACATGAGACTCTCATTAAAAATAGCTTTTAAATGCATTTCCTGAAGTGCCAGAAATGTAACTAACAACTAATTATGATGCTTGGAAAGAAGCAAATTGTTAGAAGTTGGTATAAGGACCTTCATGATCACTTGTGAAGGGCAAAGTTTAAAATCAAGATAGATCCATTCTTTGCTCAAAGAATAGTGAAAAACCATTTTATTATTTGTGGGTTTCACGTATCTTAGTAATTTTGCCCTTCCATAGTACCTTCTATCGAGGGATCTAAAAGTGTGTGGCAATCACTAATAAAGGTAGTCTCCTGTCCTGCTGTTAGAAAAATAAGCGTCCCTACTTCTAAGATATGTAATTGAAACACCAAAGCTGAATGATTTTCCAAGACTATGGCAGAGACAGCAATAAAACTCAAGTATCCTAACTCCAGCTCCTGTGCCTTAACTACAGCCTGTCTGTCTTTCTATTCCCTGTTCAGACCAAGGGATCCAGAGCAGATGTGCCCCAGCTGAAAGGGGTGAGTTCAGAGTTCAGGTGTACTTTAGAGATGCTTAAGGTCTCTTGTGTTACATTAGAGGTTGTGTTACTGTACTAACTTATTTTTAAAAAAAACCCCAGGAAATAGGCCTAAAATGGCTAAGAAAAAGGAAATTGAAATAAATGTAGCCTCTCCTACAGGATGCAAGTGCAGGGTTTTGACTCCTACTATTCAAATAAAAAATACTTATACTAAGTTTCCACAGTGCAGACTTTAAATCAAACTCCTTTCTGTTACTGCAATTGTCCTTACCTTTTCTTTATGAAAAGAAATCTATGCAAATGCCTTTTCTATTTCCTTGATTTATGGACAAACAAAACAGTGAAACATTCTCCAGTGCTCAGTCTCCAGAAGGAGTCAATTTTTTAATAATGCAGTATTTCAAAGCAATCTCAATAAATACCTGTTAGCCTCGCCATCCAGCCAACACTTCTTAAAGGTAAATTCATTATATAGCAATCTCTCCATTTTAAGCTGTCAGAGCCACACTCTTAAAAATGGATTATTTCCTACCCCAATTGGATCAGGAATAGTTAAGATCCCAGTCTGTCATTTTCGTGATAATGCAGTATATTGGTATTCTTGACGATGTCCCTGTATCCTTGAAATTTCTTGACAAAGGAAAGGTGCCAAAATGTTGCCACCAAGTGCTCTATATACAAGAGGAAGGATGCTGTTTCCACGTGCTCCCAGTTTAATATCCTTCTCTAGGGATGTGAAAATGTCACAGTTCATTGAAAAGTCAATGTATCTACCAAGCACGGCAACAGATCAGATTTTCCCCATAAACTGTGAACTTTCTGACCCTCTTGGAAAAGGGGGAGCTGCAATAACACTAGGAGGTGAGAAGATGATGCACTGGCAGTGTTTCTTTCTTTAAAAGAGGATTCGTGAATAACCATTCCCATGACTAGAATTAGTCAGGAGGAAGGGGCCAGCTTCATTAAATTCTGTTCCAGCTGCGACCATGATGAAGTCTTTACCCTGAGTTGCGAATTTTTCACATAGCATTTTGTAGGGACTGGAAAACCTACATGATGTAGAAAATGGTGAGTGATTTCAGCTATGCTTTAACTCTTACTTTGGAAGTCAGTAGGATGAAGTAATGATGGCATGATGGATGGAGAGTGACATTCTGTAACTGCTATGGATGGGATTGTTGCACTGTCTGGAGTAGCTCATGACCAAGAATGCCACACGCTGGGGTTTCTGCCCTGTTTTTTGACAATCTGACCAAAGTGGTTGTATGTTTTAGAATTAGATTTTACCAGCCCAGTAACAAGTGAACACCTAAAGCACCCTAACAGTCTTATCATGAAATCACAGACTATCCTCTTGGATGTTCCAGTCTATCTTGCCATCCATCCAAGCAAGCCGGACTATGTGATAGATGGTCACTTGACACCAAAACTCTCAATATTCAGGTTACTCCCACTCCCAAAAGACCAGTCACTGACCTCAGGTCAATTGTACTCGGACCTCAAACCAAAGACTCCTACAGGATTGGCTACAGGCATAAACTAACTGAAGATTCTTTAACTAAGAAAAGAAATAATACTTATGTACAAGGTTAAACCAGGAAACATAAACACACAAATGAGTTAAGTCTTAGATTTAAAAAGGTAATAGAAGCTTCTATAATAAACAGCTCTATACATCCATGAGGGCTACCACATGCCAAATAGCATTTGGGTCTCTTGCTTATGTTTAGGAATCTTTGCCCATCAAAGTCCAGATAGCATAAAGATCCCAGTTTCTCCTTGTCTGGGACTTTTATCCCCTTTTTACCCCCAGAATCTAAACTGGTGGGAAGAGTTCATGCCCAGGTCTCCCCTTCTTAGAGGGAGTGAGGAATGCCATCAGCATTGTCCTTTGATGCTGCACAACACCTCATTTCCCTTCAATGAGCTGTCTTGTGCGCAGAATGAGCACTTCACCTTAATGCTGCTTTTCCTGTATGTTAAACAATTGGAGGTTTACAATGCAAACACTTGATATAATTTCATACCATCAGATATAGATAGTATAAATAGGATAAATACATGCAGCATCCTACAAGCATTCCATAAAGTCTAAACACATTCTTATAACACTAATTAATAAATATTTTAACTATACTACCCCACAAGTGAGCCAGACTTGTTTCCAGCTATGCATTTCTCAGTGTTCAGTGAGGTCTTTGGTTTTTGGCATGAGCTGGCACCTGGTCTGCCAGCCTCACGGGGACATCCCAAATCTTAATGTCTGTAAACCCCTACAATGCCTTATGAACAGTTTCTTGTATAGTACTTAGCTTCTCCTAAAGCAGGCTGGGATAAACTGTTACTTTTGAGGCCTTTTATTTCAGCAGACTCTCTGTTGCTGTATGATTGGTTCTTTATTGTGAAGCCATATTCTTGCTTCCTATAACTGCTAACTGTAACCTATGTAAAAACCATTATTAAATACATATTCAGCACCGGGATTTTGAAAATGCAGCAGTTGGGGGGGTTGGTACAGAAGCATGTGAATTTAGACGTATTCCATTTACTTTAAGGGAGCTGAATAAGAACATAACGGCCAGAGTGGGTTAGACCATCGTTCCATCTAGCCCAGTATCCTGTCTTCCAACAGTGGCCAATGCCAGGTGCTTCAGAGGGAATGCAAGTGATCCATCCTGTCAGCCATTCCCAGCCTCTGGCAAACAGCAATCCCTGCCTATCTTGGCTAATAGCCACCTATGAACTTATGCTCCATAAACTTGCATAGTTCTTTTTTGAACCCTGTCAGTCTTGGCCTTCACAACATCCTCTGGCAAGGAGTTTTACAGGTTGACTGTGTTGTGGTTTGTTTTTTTTTTTAAAAAAAAAAAAAAAAAAACCAAAACTTTTTGTTTGTTTAAACCTGTTGCCTATTAATTTCATGTGGTGACCTCTCATGTTATGAGAAGGAGTAAATAACACTTCCTTATTTACTTTCTCCACACCAGTCATGATTTTATAGACCTCTGTCATATATCCCCCTTAGTCGTCTCTTTTCCAAGGTGAACAGTCAGTCTCTTTAATTTCTAAGGTTATGGAAAAATCTTCCATATGAGTAATCATTTTAGTTGCCCTCTTCTGTACCTTTTCCAATTCCAATAGATCTTTTTTGAGAAGGGGTGACCAGATCTGCATGCAGTATTCAAGATGTGAGCATACCATGAATTTATAAAGAGGGAATATATTTTCTTTCTTATTATCTATCCCTTTCCTAATGATTGCCAACATTCTGTCAGCTTTTTTTTGAGTCCCTGCACATTGAGTGGATATTTCAGAGAACTGTCCACAATGACACCAAGATCTATCTTGAGCGGTAACAGCTAATTTAGATCTCATCATTTTATATGTATAGCTGGGGTTACATTTTTCAATGTGCATTACTTTGCATTTATCAGCATTGAATTTCATCTGCCATTTTGTTGCCCAGTCATCCAGTTTTGTGAGGACCCTTTGTAACTCTTCTTAGGCTGTGTTGGGCTTAACTATCTGGAATAGCTTTTGTATCTGCAAATTTTGCCACCTCACTGTTTATCTGCTTTTCCAGATCACTTATGAATGTGTTGAACAGTACTTGGTCCCAGTACAGACCTCTGAGGAGAACACTGTTTACCTCTCTCCATTCTGAAAACTGACCTTTTATTCCTCTCCTTTTTGTTTCCTATCTTTTAACCAGTTTCTGATCCAGGACAGGACCTTTCCTCTTATCCCATGACTGATTACTTTGCTTAAGAGCCTTTGGTGAGGGACCTTGTCAAAGGCTTTCTGAAAGTTCAAATATGCTATATCCACTGGATCACCCTTGTCTGCATGCTTGTTGACTCCCTCAAAGAATTCTAGCAGATTGGTGAGGCATGATTTCCCTTTACAAAAAACCATATTGACTCTTCCCCAACAAATCTTATTCATCTGTGTCTGATAATTCTGTTCTTTAGTACCAAGGAAATTGCTTGAAACTATAAAAAAGTTAGACTTACTGGCCTGTAATTGCCAGGATCTCCTCTGGAGCCTTCTTTAAAAAAAAATAAAAAAAAAATTGACATTACATTAGCTATATTTGTCATCTGGTACAGAAGCTCATTTTTATATGATAGGTTACATACCACTGTTAATAGTTCTACAATTTCACATTTGAGTTCCTTCAGGACTCTTGGGAGGATACCATCTGGTCCTGGTGACTTATTACTGTTTAATTTATCAATTTTGTTCCAAAACCTCCTCTACTGACACCTCAATCTCAGACATTCCCAAATCTGAGCCATTCTTTTCAGATGACAAATCTGAGGAATCTCCCTGGCATTCTCAGCCTTGAAAACTGATGCAAAGAATTCATTTAGTTTTTCCGCAATAGTCTTTTATCTTCCTTGAGAGTGCTCCTTTAGCATCTTGGTTGCCCACTGGTTATTTAGCAGGCTTCCTGCTTCTGATGTACTTAAGTTTTTTTGCTGTTACTTTGAGTCTTTGGCTAGCTGTTCTTTTCTTTTTTTTTTTTTTTTTTTTTTTTTTTTTTTTTTTTTTTCCCGCTTTCGTAATTATATTTTTACACTACACTTGCCAGAATTTATGCTTTTCTGTTTTCCTCAGTAGGATTTAACCTCTGCTTTTTAAAGGATGTTTATTTTGTTTAGCCACAGTGGCACTCTTTTGGTCGTCGTATACCTCAAATTAAAAAACATAAATTTTAAAATTGATCCTTTATTATGTTTTCACAAAATTTCCATACAGCTTGCAGGGTTTTCACTGTTGGCACTGTACCTCTTTTAATTTCTGTTTAACGTCTCATTTTTTGTCTAGTTCCCCTTTCTGAAATTAAATGCTATTATAGTGGGCTGATTTGGTTCCCTCTTTCTCCCCAGGATGTTACATTTTATTATGTTATGATTACTATTACTAAGCAATTCAGCTATAGTCACCTCTTGGACAAGATCCTCTGCACCACTTAAGACTAAATCAAAAATTGCCTCTCCTTTTGTGGGTTCCAGGACTATCTCCTCCAAGAGGCAGTCATTTTAAGGTGTCAAGAAACTTTATCTCTGCATCCCATCCTGAGGTGACATGTACTCAGTCAATAAGGGGATAGTTGAAATTCCCCAGTTATTGTTGTGTGTTATTTTTATAGCCTATCTAATTTTCCTGAGCATTTCACAGTCACTATCACCATCTTGGTCAGATGATCAGTGGTAGATCCCTACTGCTATTTTCTTCTTTATTCAAACATGGAATTACTATCTATAGAGACTCTCTGGCACAGTTTGGTTCATTAAAGATTTTTATTTCATTTGACTCTGCTTTCTCTCACATATAGTGCCACTCCCCCACCAGCATGACCTATTCTGTCTTCCAATATATTTTGTACCTTGGTATTACTGGGTCCCATTGATTATCCTCATTCCACCAAGTTTCTGCAATGCCTATTATATTAATATCTTCATTTAATATGATGCACTCAAGTTCACGCATCTCAATAGTTAGATTTCTATTCTTGTATATAAGCACTTAAAAATGGTCACTTTTTAGCTGTCTGCCATTGTGATGTAATTGAATGGGACATTATTTTCATTTGACTGTTTCTCATCAGATCCTACTCATATTTTATCTTCCTCCATCCTCTCCTTACTAGAATATAGAGAATTTCTATTAATAGACCCTCTCCTAAGGAATGTCTATCCAAACCACGTGTTTCTCCGCACCTTTTGGCTTTACCCCAGCCCTTAGTTTAAAAACTGCTCTATGACCTTTTTTAATTTTATGAGCCAGCAATCCACTTCTGTTTTACGTGGAGCCCTTCCTGTATAGGCTCCCTGTTTCCCGAAAGGTTCCCCAGTTCTTAATAAATCTAAACACCTCCTCCCTATACCATAGTCTCATCCACACATGGAGATTCTGCAGTTCTGCCTTTCTGATGCTGCACATGGAATGGAAAACATTTCAGAGAATGCTACTATGGAGGTCTTACCTAGCAGCCTAAATTTAGCCTTCAGGAATTCTGTCCTATATGTACCAGGACCACCAGCTCCTCCCCAGCACCACAGAAGTCTGTCTAGATGTCTCAAGAGAACCACAACCTTCACATCTGACAGGCAAGTCACCATGCAGCTCTCCTGGTCATCGCAAACCCAGCTATCTGTTTCTAATGATCAAGTCCCCCATTATTTTTACCAGTCTCTTCCTAATAATTGGAGTCCTCCCCCGGAGAGGTATTCTCCGTGTGAGAAGATACCATGGCATCATCTGGAAGGAAGGTCACAACTATGGGATCATTTCCCTCTGCTCCAGTTTGATCGCCTTCCCTTAGACTTCCATCCCCCTCAACAGTACAGAGGCTGTCATACTGGGGGGTGGGACTATTCTACTGTGTCCCTACAGTCTCATCTATATCTGTCTCCCTTAGCTCCTTCAGTTCAGCCACTCAGTTCTCCAAAGCCCATAGGTGGTCTTTGAGGGCCAGGAGCTCCTCGCACCGAATACATGCATATGCCACCAGCCCACAGGGCAGGTAATCATACATGCTGCATTCAGCACAATAAACTGGATAACCCCCACTCTGTTGCTGGACTTCTGCCTGCATTCTCTTTTTACTCCTTCAGCTCTTGCTTTTATAGTTTTCTTATCATGGGGGGGGGGAAGGGGAAGGAGGAAGCTGTCTTTAGTTTACAGAATGTTAATGAAGTGTACCTACACCCTCCCTCCCCCAATTCTCCCACTCCTCCTCTAAACTTCCTAGCAAAATTCTTCTGTTAGCTGCTCCCGGTCACTTAAGAGTGAGCTTTTTAAACCCTGGTTCTCTGTTCCGACAGGTTAGTGATCCCCCAGAGTCAATAATGAGTCAGTTAGGGAATAAATTAGTTTTATTATAAACACAGGAATAATATGGATTTTTAACTAGTTATACTCATCTAAACAAACAATTAACTATCAAATATAGACTAATATAATAGGATATAAAAACAATTAAGCACAAAACATAAATTGATATAAGAAAGTATTAAGCAGGCAACTAACTATAAAGACCTAAACTAATATTAAGTAGACAGTGGTTCCCTGCCCCAGAATCAAACCCTGGTCTCCCAGGTAGCAGACAGGAATACTTAGCACTATGCTACATAGACAACTAGTTAATTGTAGGATACAGAAAGGGGTTACACAGATGGTTAACTGCAAAGCACAGAGGCAGTTAACTGCAAGACAGAAGGATTTTACACAGACACACAGATATTTCACACAGACAGTTAACTGCAAGACACAAATGGGCAGTTAAACAGACAACGTAGCCTGTATGGTGAGGAGTTATCAGTCTGTTTTTTACAGCTAATATCCACAGCATTTCAATTCGGCTGGCAAAAACATGTTTCGCGTTCGGGGACGATGACACGGGAGCGGGAGAGTCTGGGACCAGATGATCAGGCTGGTTGCGATGAGGCTCTCAGTGGGGGCTTGGGAAAGACCCCTCTTTATGGACTAAATGGGACATGAAGGGTTAACTGATTGGTCAAGGAACATGATATGGGCTTTGTGCCAGCACTGGATTGGCTGGGGGACACTTGCAGTTTTCCTGGTTGCTGGGGAGTTTCGTCTCCCATGGTCAGTTACATTCCTCATATATGATGTGGGAGCCAAAGGTACAGCCGATTCCATGGTTACGCCCTAATAAGGTCAGGTCGTGGGTTGACTGTTAGCCCGAATGGTGGGAAGGGGTGCGAGGGGGGGTCATATGCAGGAATTCATCCTGCAACATCTGTGAGTAGCCCTGCCCTCTGGTTACTCAATGAGAAACATCAGTAGTTAACATGTATATAGAAACTTCATCAGATACAAAGGGAAAAATGAACACTAGTCATTTTCAAGGGAGATGTTACCTGAGGCCTTCAGAACTTACCCTGAGGGGGAAGAAAACTAGTGAAAGATCACTCAAGAGAACTGAGCATCTCTGGTGGGCAAAGAATATCCTTCGTCTCCTGCTGTAAAACTTCCCTAGAAATCGCCTTTAGTAAAACAAATTATGGAGTGGCACTCTTGGAAAATGGTTAAAAAACAAACAAACCAGATTTAAATCCATAGCTCACATATGGGTAACAATTAGCAGGATATTTGTTTCCAAGAGATAAATGGATGTGTCTAAAGCATTTTATAATATGGAAATAGAATTCTGTTTCATGATGATTAGGCTCTACTCTCTCCCTGGAAATACTTTTAATAGTCTATAATTGTGATGTTACTAACCATAATTAATGTTTAGAAGTACAGCCAAACAATAAAACTGATTATCTGGATTTAGGATATATACAGTAATTATCAAAATGGATCAGCTCAATCACCTTAATGGTTGTTAGCCAAGATAAACTTTCTCTTTCACCCAGGTTTGGTATAAATATCAAACTTTGTCAGTGCCTCTCTCCATTCCAGCGTCTCTTTTCTCCCACAGAAAATAAATATGACTTTGGGAATTCTACTTCATTTGTTGAAAACTTTAATGACTTGCAACGTGTGCTTTCCTAGTCTACCGTATGACTTGTCTATGAAACTCCCACTGGTTTCTGAGGGCATTGTCTTCCTGGAAGGCAGAATTTGAACCTTATGAATCTTATTTAGTTTAGAGAATGGTTGCAGACTTCTACCTTCTTTGCTGATTGATCATTTTTGTCATTGCAGTGCTAATAATGCAATCTGCCCAGAGCCATTCTTCATAAAATGAGGGAATTGAGAACTGATTGGACATTTGGAATAAAATCTTGGCCCCATTAAAATCAGTGGTAAAACTCCCATTAACTTTAATGGGGACTTGAATTATGATTTTGCTGCTAGTACAAATGAAAGTTATGTTGAGGCATCTATTATCTCACCCCGTCCATTTTCATGTGCATATGTCTTTTTTTGGGCTGAGGACTTCCATGTGTGGATAAAGGCTGTTTTGGGTTTTTTGTGTTATCTTTTTGTTTCTTAATTTGAAAGCTTGTTGAGAGTTAGAGTGGCAGGGAGACATTCAGATATTGAGCCATAGAACTGTGTGGAGGGAAAACACTTCAGTTTCAAAGAACATTTTTGGCTTTTTAAAATTATTGGTGAGCAAAACTCCCCAACTTTTCAAATTTGGCTACTCTTCTATGAAAAATAGGTGGGTGACTTTTTGGGGCATGCAGAGTTAAAAGTGGAAAAAAGACTTAAGGTATATTAGGGGTGTTTTAGGAAAGGACATCAAGATTAGTGTTAAACTAAACAGCAGAATAAACTGACCTTTCTTCCCTCTAAAACAATATTAAAATGGTAGGGCAGCTCCCAGTACTGTCAAGAATGAAAATAGGCAGAATGGCTTGTTAACTCTTGAACTGACATCCAGAGGATTTGACCACTCACTTTTGTATCCTTACTGGGGAAGGAATAAACTGTGAATTTTTTTTTTCATGTAACTGAAAATTATTTGCATTCCTGCTTGTTCAAAGCACCTGAGTCATTTCTGCAGCTTTCTCAATAATATGTTTTCTTCTCCTTCACTGCAGTAAAATCCTGAACCTGTTGCTGTCAATTGGAGTGTTGCAACTGACTTCAATAAATGCAGGATTTGATCCCTAATCTCCATGATTATTCAATGCCACTTGGACTTTCTTAACTTAGTCATAGTTACAAGGATAGCTGCACTGATTTTCACACTGTAGTCTCTGAATGCACCTCCTCAGGTGTGAGGCCTTGTTCCACCTCTCCTGGGATGGAATTCTGAGAGTTGGAGAATGGCAGACCAGGTGCTGTAGCCCAGGGCCTGGTCTGCCATGTGTGTCAATTGTGCTTAACCAAGCAAATCCAGCTGGATTTGGCAATGGTGGCTCTTCCCTTTGCAAGTCTGTGACCAGTTGTGAATGTAGTGACCAAAGAGCTTTCTTAAAACACAAGTATTGTTTAATTTTTAACAGTAGGAACAAAGCATTTAATGGGAAAGTCTGTAAGCAAGTCTATTTTAAAATCCTATCTTATCCATAGGCTTACTATCCTCTGATGACAATCCAGGCAGGCCTAGTTTCTTCACACGCCTTATCAGCTCCTGAGTGTCAGTCTTTTCCTTGATCTGGAAAGTTTGGGGTTTTTTTTGTGTTTTTGTTTTTAAAAACCAACCAGAATCCCTGTATTTGTGTCAGTTTCCAGGTTTTGGCCCTTCTGAACAAAACCACAACGAGTGAATTAATTCATAAAAGTCAAAAAGACAGACAACTGCATTAACTGTAAATCCAAATTTGCATCTGGAACTGTTTTCCTTTGAGTTTAGAAGAACTGACTAATCCTTTTAAATATTTCAGGAGAAGAGAACAGAGATTAGTTGTGGGATTCCTATGAGTAACATATGTTTTGTTTAAATGGGCTCTGAAGTTTTTTTGTTTTCAAGATGACCATTTCATTAACACAGAAACGCCTTAGTAGCATCTGATACCATCAAATTTTTAAACTAAATTATTAACCAACCCACTTCCATCCCAAGTGCTCTTAAAGACCCTGAGATATAGTAATTTTTTTCAGTAAACCTGAGACACTGGGTGACCAAATTATCTCTTCACTCTTAAGCTAGTCTAGCTGGCTGAGACCAAAAGATTTGAACGCTGGTCATATTGCTGAATTGAAGTCAGTGAACACTTTGACACAGGAGTCCAAACTGATCATTTTATTTTTTAGCAGTGCTGATTCATGAAGCAGAATTGGGTTGAAAAGTAGAGAGATTTGCTGGCTGTGAAACAGTAAATGTCAGACTTCTATCTTCTAATCCAAATCCAGTCCTGGTATCACTCTTGATGACTCAGACTATTTTATTTTTTTAAAAAACCCAGATAACTTTCAAAAGGTAAGTGTTACTTTTAGTACTTAAATTTCTGTCTCTTTGTTTTAGAGAGAGAATAAAACTTAGCTAACTATGGTGTTCCCTGAACTGACCACAAAATGATACCTGATGTTTGTAACGTTGCCTCTTATTACAAATGTGATTGATTTTGAGGTTTTTATATAGCATTACTTATATCTTTGCATTATGATCAGCTCATCACTTTGTTTATATGTAGTATCCTTCCCATCCCTTCATTTATTGTCTATTTAGATAAACTTTTGTGGTATGGGATAGTACCATTAGTGTACATCCGCTCACAACTGTCCAATGAGATTGACTAAGACATCATTCTTCATCAGTCAAATTATAAGACGATCTTACAAAAAGAACACTAACAAATAGTAATATGAAGAAAATCATACCATACGCTGACCCCCACACCATCATATAAATGAATACCAACTAGCATAGCTGTGTGGTTCTTCTCTTTTTTCATACTAGAATTCACATGCAATGGAGGAAAGAAGATTGTCCCATATCCAGTACAAAAGTGCCCACTGGGACCACTGGTTTGACATGAGGCAAAAATGTTGGAGTCACATTTTGTGCTCGAGCACACTGCCAACAGCTACAGAAACATTACTATGCTATAATAGGGTAGAGACACACAAGAGAATATTATTAATGGATTTATCCCAGAACACTGTTAGAAGTTACAGAAGATCTTCCAATAAGCATGCTCTATAGCAGTGGTTCTCAACCCATGGCCCAATCAGCACACAGCTGCAACCCACATAACATTCTCAGGGTCATACAGATAGTATACGTATTGTGTGTATGCAGCCCACATACCACAGAGAGCTGCATTGGTAGCCCACGATGATAAATAGGTTAAGAACCACTGCTCTTTAGCTAGGAGACTGTCCTCATTGAAAGTATATTGAGAAGAGAATGAATTTAAAGGCAATGCCATCCTCAACAAAGCAGATAAAAGTAACAGAACACAATACCTAAAGTTAAGTGTTTCCAAAAAAATACTCATGCAGGAACAGAAGTGAACATATCTAAGCAATGTAGTAGCCTGGGACAAAGCATTACTAATTCCATTTGTCATTCTAGATTACTGGAATGTTAATTTATAAAATTAAACTTACTGTTCTGTATTGACAAGTTTTGTCTGGAATTTGATTGATCACTGTTATAACTTATGTATGTTCATGTGATGTAGTGAGTGGCTAAACCCAAAAGAAGTGGCCAATCATTATTAGACCAGAAGAAAAATGAATATAGTATTTTCAGTCTTATCACGCTGCATCACACAACACTACTAAATTTTGCACAATTGAGCAATAATTGGTGCTTGTAATTTTCTGTTCAGAAAGCAATCAGTGCTGAACGAGAGCCTTGGCTAAACATGCCTGCATTATGAACTGATTCAAAGTCCACTGCATTCAAGGGAAAGGCTCCCATTGACTTCACTGGGCTTCATACCAGGCCCTGCATCTGCTTCAAGGTGCTTCCCAAAACGTTACAAGCTGAAACCCTAGTTCAGGGAAGATGGTGATGCTTTGAGAAGGGGGTAGGGCTAAATGACCTCCTGAGGTCCCTTCCAACCCTAATCTATGATTAAGCATGCATTTGAGTGCTTTTCTGAAGTGGGGTCTATGATGTGGACATTACTTGAGTCTTTTCATGTGCTTTGTTCCATCCAAACCAATCAGACTCTGTGCTAATGGAATTATACATCAGTAATACTGATTATACTTTTCACTTAAATAAGGGCAAGTAAAACAAACTTAGATTCAATAAATCATACCTAGAATACAATACCCCAAATTACCGACTAGGAATAGTTCATATAAACACTTAGAGCATTTCTTTTGTGAAGTCTGAAACTGGATTCCAGATAAAAGTTGGAGCATGACTAATAATTATGATCTAATGTTGTGCAGAAGGAGTAATTATGGCATGAATCTTCTGATATTAACCTAGTTGTGGCTGAGCTTCAGTAGAACCTCACTTGGAAAAAATAGCTTTTATTGTAAACTATTTTCCATGGAGTCTTCTTAGCCTGGTGAACAGTGGAGAAATCACATGATCATTTTCTAAACCTCCTAAAGGCCAAAGACAGGCCACACTCCCACACCTCCCAGGTAGAGCTCATGTATGTTCCCTGCCAAGGGGCCTTCTAAGGCATAGCATGGCAGGAGAGGATGATGAGGGGAAGGAAAAGAAGCTGCTAAGCTAGGTTGTGCAGGGAATCGTGCAAATCCCCCATGTTGGTTTCTTAATTAGACCGAGGGAGTGGCCATTTGAGCCAAACCCACCTCCAACAACCCTGCCACAGAGAGAAGGTCTGGTATGCAAAATAAGCAGTGATTCTATGTCAGTTAGGACCATCTTGGCCCATGATGGAAGCGCTCTGTGGATTTCAAGTTGTATGGTAAGTCTTTGTGTTCTAAGACTATTTCACCAGAGGGATTGTGTGGTGTGATGACACACATCATATCATCTTGGGTCTTATTTTTTGCCTATCAAATAAATTTGTAGATGTTCTTTTGTTAGGACTGCTCTGGTGACCATATATAACGTCAGCTAAAACTGATATGGTTATAGCTTAGCACTGTTGAATAAGTGCATCCCCTTAGAGCCAGGAGCAAAGTAAGTCCTGTTATGATTTCATGGTTCCATTTTTTTTTTTTTTTTTTTAATTCTTGGCCCTAAATTCTTTTTAAAAAAAAGTTTTTATAACTAAATAGATGTGGCTAAATATGGGGGCACATTTGTTTTATCTCCACATCCAGAGTAACCTAATGCCTTGGAGTACAATCCTGCATTCAGTCAGGTTAAAACACATCTTTGCTTCAATAGCAATTTTATGTGATGAGTAAGGACAGCAGCACTGGCAATATTGTGGCGATGGTATTACTTGCGAAGAGAAAAATCAATTGCATGGTCAGAGGTTAGAGTATGAAAGAATATGAGCCATCCACAAGAATAAAATAGATTATTGGAAAGCAACAGGCAATGGCCCTTGTCCTTCAAGGGGTGCTGCACCCAACAGGAGTCCCAGTAATTTCAAATGGGCACTGCATGGGTACGGGTATCGCCCATGTGGAGTGCTTTGTATGATTATTATGTGATCTACATCCAGGCTTTGACTATCAACTTCATCCCCACACCATTCCCTAACCTTCACATGTACCTCTCACTGGCACTTCCCTGTTTCCCATTAGAAAAATTATAAGTTACCACATCACATATGACAAAATGGAAAAAAAATTATATATAGAAAACCATACACGTGGCATTGCAGCAAATCTACTCCTAAACAGTTATGTTTTAGCGCATCATGAGCATTCTAAAAACACTTTACATGACTTACTTTGCATTAAACAGTACACAATTACGCTCTAAGTGTGAACATGAATGATACACAATCACACCGTGGGGCTGCAGGTTGTCTCAAGGGCTTTGGGTAACTTGGCTAAAGTTTGGCAGAGGACCAGTGCTTCTGCAATGTCTGCCAAAGGACAACACTGAGACTCAAGTAGGAGAGATCGCAAACATCCACTACATGCAGGGAAAAGGGTTGCTGTAAATAGGTTTTTATGTTAAACGTGGCTTTGATCTTCAGCTCTGTGAGTTACTTTGTACTAGTATGCAGGCAAATACCCCATGGGATGATATTTCAGTCTTTCCCCTGAGGAGCGGAAATACATGATGATGCCTATGAGTCAGGCTTGTATTCACTTTAGTCTGTGTGGTGCTAGAAATAATAAAATGAACAAGTACAGGAAACACTAAGGCGGGAGGCTGGCGATGAAGGGGTGAGAGATAAAGCTCTTAATTATGCATAGAATAATTCAACCTGCCCCAAATACTTAAATAACCCTATGAAGTCACTAGATATATAATAAAAGGAACCAAATTGTTACACTGCTAATGTGTCTCAGAAGCTTTTGAGTCTCTTTTGCGAGTTGGAATTTCAGTCCTCCCATGTATTAAGTATCCTCCCTTCAAAAATATAATCAAATCAGCTATAACCAGCAATTCTAAAATTCTAAAAACTAACTTAACCATAGGCAGATTAGGGGTAAAAATCTAATTGGTTTGGTTAGAGGCAACTATCTAATGGAAATGAATAGCCTTCCTCAAGTCTTATGCTTAATGAAGACTCTCTGGAATTCATTATGAATTTACAAAAAAAACTTCTGCTGGATATACAGACAATTCAAATATCTATCTACTTACTCTATGCCCTGGACAATTTCATAGACTCATAAAAATGTGGAGTTGGAAGGGAGCTTGGGAGGTCAACTTATCCAGACCCTGCACTGATGCAGGACCAATTAAACCTAGACCAAACATGGCAGGTGTTTGTCCCACCTGTTCTTTAAAACCTCCCAATGATGGGGAACCCACATCATCCCATGGAAACTTGTTCTAGTGCTCAACTATGCTTACAGTTAAAAAGTTCCTAATATCTAAATTAAATTTCTCTTGCTGCCAATTAAACCGAGTACTTTTTGTCCTTCCTTCAGTGAAGATGGAGAACAAGATCCAAGTCTTCTTTATAATAGCCTTCAACTTTAAGGGCCATTATCAATCCAGCCTCGGTCATCTTTTCTCAGGACTAAACATGCCCACTCTTTTTAGCCTTTCCTCAGGGGTCAGGTGTTCTTAACCTCTTATCATTTTTGTTTCTCTCTTCTGGAACCTTTCTAATTTGTCCACCTCTTCCTCTAACCTTCCTTAGCTCTGAAGGCTTCTGGCTGATGCATACTGAGGAAAATGAAAGAATAAATATGCTCTTTAAAAAAAACCCATGACTACTCATATTTTAAAATGAATTCACTTTTTGTCTTCATCTCCATTTTTGGGTTTGGTTTCTGCCATGCTCTTCATCAAAACTATGACTTTTTAAAGGAGAAGTTGTTGAATATGTGGAAAGTGAATTTCAGATGAATGAATGAATATTTGCAACAGAGCCCTGATTTTGAAATTATGGTCTTCCAAATTGGTGGGGGTGGAGAGGGGAGGGAAGGAGCGGAAAAGAGGGGAGTTAGGTGGACTGTGTGTGTCCAGACAAGAGCTCAAATTTTGAATATCAAAAGAACTCTACCAAGCTAAAGACAAGAAATGACTTCCAGAAACTTGTTCTGGGCTAAAGTGACGATTACTCTCAGCCCTAAGGATTCAAGAGTATATTTCTACAATGCCCCAGAAGTTATCCTGGGATGGACATTGTGACAACTCTTGCTCCAATGGGACAAGAATTTACTCACAGGCCTGAAAAAAGCTTATTTCCTTACTCAGCCAGGGAGCTGGGATGCATCTCTCTATTCCCTACCCATCCATTTGCTCAGGGTGTTACCAGATTTGCCCGTCACCTTGGGATTCGCTCATTTATTAGGGTTACTTTCCTGGAAGGGTGTGTGTGATTCTATTAATGTACTGCTTGTGTTACTTGTGTGTTCATATGGCTACAAGTCCCCTCCCAATGGAACTATCCTGCAGGACCTAAGGTTTTCAGGACTGGGTTCCTCCAGCTCCAGATTCAAATAACCCCCCCCTCCCCCACACACACACACACACACCAGATTAACCGAGTGCGTCCAAGCGGACCAGGCTATCCGCACACTCAGCTGACCGCTTATATGTTCCTGAGCTCAGCAGGCTGGGTGATGCAGCACTTTCAGCAGCCACCCTTTTATGCCCCTTTGCACCGCACCAGAATAGAGCACACTTCTGAGCAGGCTGGGTCCAAACAGCATTTTTCAGCTGCCCCCCTTATTTGCCCCTGGACTCAGTAGGCTAGGCAGAGCAGCACTTCTCAGCTGCCTCCACCATCATTCTACAATTGTTCTAGCAGTAACCCCCTTGATGAGCAAACCCCATAGGATTTTTGGGCACTCCAGGGATCTTTGGCTTAGGTAAAAGAAGTGTTGCTGCAGAGCAAGATAGGGAAGCCAAGAACACAAAGGAGCAAATGAAGTTTGGAGAGAGAGAGAGCCTGGCAACCAGCGTGATTATAACAGTTATTTTATTGCCAGGTATATACAACTTATGATACTAATAGTAATACCATACAAGGAGAGAGAAACAACCAAACGCTTACAATACTACACAATTACAGTTGGGGTATTGGGGAAAGCTAGCCCAGGTTTGATTACAAAAGTAGAAAGTTATACCTGGACTAAGAGAGAGAGAGTGGGGGGAAGGGGTGGGGGTCCTCACCACACGGTGCAGCTCCAAGGTTCCCAGGAGACAGGCTGTTCAGCTTAGGGTCTGGAGTGCTTGAGACAGGCAGAGCCCCCAACACCATCAGTCAGGAAAAGGGAAAGTTCCAATGGAGCTGATGCAGCATATGGATCCAGGCATCAGAACCAGAGGTTTGAACTTGAGTAGGGTTTTTGTAGGGAAGAAACAATGGTTCAGGGGAGAACACCAGGTGTGTTTATGGGTAAACAATGACTCAAGGGAGTATCCCAGAGTGGTTTTCTTTATGTTGAACACTAGGAGCTGCTCATTCCTGGCTATGGGCAGTGTTCCTTGAGGGAGCTCACAATGCAATCAGGCAGATTCAGTGTTTTGGATATCAATAACTAGAATGGTCTGATCATTGCAGAGGTGGGTGTGTGCAGGTGTGGGTTCATTTACATCAGCAGAGAGATCCATTGGGTACCTGGCGTCCTTCATGGTCATTTCAAATTGTCCGTTTGTCTGATTTTACCAAAATCAAACACTATACTGGGTCGATACATTGGACTAATTTTGTTCTCTGAGCAATAGGAAAAGTCTATTTGTTCAACCTGAACCTGATTGAATATCTATGGTCTCTATATGTGTATAATATTTAATTTTTTAGAACTCCTGAAGATGAAGTAGACCCAACCTCTTCCAAGCACTTATTTTTCTTAATTTCATTTAATTAGGGAAGTGATGATGAGGTGTTATGATCTTGGCTTATAGCACACAGTGTTAGCAGAGTCACGTCTCTTTGCTAATAATGGCAGGTTTTACCGCTCAACTTTCCAGTGATTGACACATGGGGTGTGTATGTGAGCAGTTTGCCAGTAAATAGGAGGTGTTATCTGCAAAATAACTAAAAGGGCAGAGAGGTGTGGGCTGAAAGGAGCAGGAGGGAAGGGCTCAAAATAGTTATGAATTACCTTCTGTTTTTATGGGGCAGGAGACACAGGGATCAGGAATCAAGACTTAAAAATGCACCAACTTTGTTTTAATGTCCCCGTTTTACACTGTAAGCTCTCAATGTCCTTTAACCAGTTTCTGAATGTTTCTCTTTCAGGGGAGGTGTACAAATAAAAACACAAACCCTTAAATCCCAGTTAGAGGCAGATAGATTCCACATGAATTGTGGCACCATAGATCCCTCTTCCAGGGAAAGAAAGGGCCATTTGGCTAATTAATGCTACTGGTATTGGTACTGTATTTTGCTAGTAACTGTGGTCTCTAATCCTCTATGTGGCTACTTTAACTGTAGTGAGATGATTTTTTTTAAGCTTTTTGTGACTGCAGCATCCATCCATAAGGGAAAAGGTTATTCCTTCCTGGCCTTAGCCCTCATCAGCTAGGTCACATACACTAATATGGAAAGCCACTTGAACTCTGCCCTTTTCTATGACAGGGTCACTGCTTGGTTATCAGTGAAGAAAAGGTTAACTCCAGGTCAGCTTCCCCTTCTCCCTTGCTTAGGGGAAGTGTTGTTGAGTGTATTTGCTTGGGAGATAGAAGTGGGTGTCCTGGGGAAGTCAGAAGTGCACATCCAGAGTCCAAGGACTGGTCTGAAACCCAAACTGCTGAGCTGTTCTGACTAACTTAGTTTGCTTTCTTTATAAAAACACTGCCTGCTTGCCTGCCATCCATTATTTGCTCTGCACAACGTATTATTCTTGACCTCTGTTGTTGCCTGCGCCAACCCAAACGGTGTTAGAAAACTAGGGAAAGGAGGAGAGAGACACAAAAGGAAAGATTCTGTCAGCATAGAAGTGGCGTGGATGTCCCATGGGCTGCACTGGTGCCACCAGCCCAGGGGACTCAGCAGATTTCTGCTTTACTAAGTCCACTCCCTTGAACCAAGGGATTGATGATGGAAGCGGGGGAGCTGAAGGAACCTCTAGTATCTATCTGCCTACGACAGCAATAGTTGCTGTCCAGACAGAAAGAGGGCCGGGAACTAATAATGGCATCCTGCTTCTTTCTCCTTGGTACCATACAGCTGGGCTCAGCTGCAGCAAGGCCTTTCAGTACTACACCTATAGCTTGAACCAAGCCCTGAACTCCGTGTTAAGGTCTGAGTAAGCGTAATGAAGATTAAATATGTGCAAATAAGGTTACCAAGAGAAATGTCAACCTTGACTGGGGGAAAAAACAGAGAGCTAAGTCTAGAATTTTTGTAGAATAATATATTCAGTCTATTTATCCTTCAAAGTTCAGGGGCTGACTCTTAGCTAAAACAAGACAGCTGTTGGATTGAAACAGTCCATCATCTTAAAAGGCAAAGGCATACAAAAAATCAGGCTGATCCTGCTTCCATTCCCGGGTACCAAAGCTCATGTTTCTCTTTTGGACCCTAATCTATTACCCCCTTTTGCGCTCCCACACACCACTTTTAAGTAGATGATGGAAAAGTGTAGAACAAATTCCTATGTTTACAAGTGCTCTTTCATGTTTCTTCTATCTTAACAGCTCTCTTTGTGAGATGCCAGGCAAAGTTACATTTCTTCATTTACCTGGCTTTACACAATGTGAGGAGAAATGATTCATGAAGTACAAGTGATTTCTTCCAGGAAGCAGGTCAACTGCAAATCTTTTTGGAAAAAACATTAGTTCTCAGAAACATAAGGAGAATTTTGGTTTTGAGAAGTCTATCTTTTCTCATACTTAGAGATCTCTATTTGTACCAGAGGGCTGTAATATGTCAGGCACATAGTCAGTTATCTTCTCCCTAGTATGCAGTCTGAGCAGTTGATCTGCTCCAGAGAGATCGCAGGAATTGGGGTGGGAAAGCAATGCAGCATAATAGCCTGGAAATGTAGATGAGGACAATACAGAACACACAAACCCAATGACTGCAATGAGAGAGAAGAAATTTTACAAAATGTGTGATTAAAACTTTATCACTATATAGAGAAGAGGCAAAGAGTCAAATGATTCTGAGCCTGTAGGAGAAAGTTTTTGTTTAATTTTTGTAGAAAACAAATTAATTTTTATGTGATTGCATCCAATGGGAGGGGAGTGCTGAGCTTATTGAGGAAAAAAGAGGTCCATTTATTCAGCTTCATAAAGTGACTTCTCATATTTATTACAAGGATCTAGTTATTCTAAGAGGCCAATTGACATGTCCAGTCCCAAAAGGCTGAGGAGAGTCGCATGTGTTTTTGGTGTGACATAAACAGAACTCAGCAAAAAAGTTTTACAAAGAAATCATGAAAACAGTTACCTTGCTGATAGAGTAATGCTGTTAGTTCTCCAAAACTGTCTACCTGGATGTGCTCCCATGCTGCTAATGCCCTTTCAAGAGACTTTAGTGATCTGGTACTATTGTTATGTTACCTGGATTTGATATTCAGCAGGCAGAAATTTCAGTACTTCACTACTTTGACAGTATTTCCCATTGTTAGCCCTCCAACGAAACTTCCCACCTCTGCTTCATTTCTGTGTAGGAGGTTATGAGCCAATTCACATAATGATAGCCTTCATATATGAACACTTTTTTTGTTTTTGCTCTTTTAGTTTATTGCATTGTATTTGTGAAAACCGATCTATAAATTAATCAATAAGTAATACCAGGACCAAAAATATTCCTGTGTATAAAATGACAGTGTCAGAGTTAAAATGTAGCTTAGTATTTTTAATAAGCTCTAAAATATCACAAATTGCAATCATATCTCTTTGTGTATTTGTCAAAAACCTTTCTCTCCCTTCCTACCTCCTACACATTATTTTAAATCACAAACTCCTGCAGCTGGTATTAACTCCTTGGTATTGCAAGATAAAATGAAAAAGCACTTATAACTTGTGGCATGGGTAACAGGCAACAGAGATTTGGAAAAGACTGTAGACTAACACAGCAATATAATAATTCTAATAGCTTCAAAGACAAGTCAAAAACCTATTGTAAAAATTGGCAGAAAATTTGTCTCTTCTTGTGTTGTTAGGAGATGGGAGATTGTTCAGTACAGCAAAAACTACTTCTAGTTAGCTCTAATTTTTATTGGAGCCCCAAAAGAAATAGGTGTAACACAGCATTTAATGCTGAAGAATATCTTTTCTGTGTTCTGCTCAAGATTTAACTCTTTAACTCTCACATGAAGTTAACGGAAATAATATAACTTAATCTCTGCATATTGCTGAAAAAATATCTCCTCTGCTGAGTGAAAATGAAAATATTGACTCACAGCACACAAAGGAGACAGAAAAACAAGACTGTCATCTATAGGAATCTGGAAATACAGTTTTAAAAATACTTATTTCTTGCCCATTATCAAAAGATACATACAATGAAACAGAAAAACACATACAACGAAACAGGAAAAAGCATATAACAAATGCACATTAAAAAAAGTTTAATGATCCCACTTTTCCAACTAGTTATCAGTTTGTGTTTCTTAAAAATTAAGATAGAAAACACTCACTGTGCATTAATGTTGCCAAAAGATAATCACAGTGATGGCAATCAGAATTCACAATTTATAAAGTTTGTGAAAGATCACAGTTATGGTCTCCAATAGTACTGTGGTGCATTCTATACTGTGATCTGTGTTGGTGGGCATCACTGAAAGGTAAGAGTCGATCTTGATTTCTCTAATCAACTTATGATGCATGACTCAGATCATGGTCAATGTCAGAACATTGACCATAATGACTGTTGCCTAATTAGGACAGTCTATCTCAAACAGGTTTTAAAAAATTGGTGCTCATTTTTCTTAACCCTGCCCTATCAATGTGTGTCAGCCCTGAGGAGAGGATTCATCTTTAGAGATTAGAGGAGAGATTGGTATCTATGCTTGATTTATCAGGTAAGTCTAATGAAGCTGGTAATTGATTTTATGTGAACATCATTAGGAACTGGCCTGGCCGACTTGACCAAATCATGTCATGTGACACCAAACAGCCATTAGTTGGTAATGACTTTTGGTCACATTTAGCCTGGCTCAGATCAGAAATGCACCAAACCCTGTCATTTCTTCATCTACAGCATCTCTAAAACCTGTCCTTTCAGAACTGCTGTCAAATCATCATCTAATCATCTCTCTCCTTGACAACTGCAACTCTTCCACTTGGCTCCCTGTTTTTCATCTGATTGCCCTCTCGTTTATCCCAAATGCCACTGATAAAATAATCTTCCTATTGCATCTCTCTGACTAAAATGCTCCTTGCTTTTAATCCTCTTTTCAGATGACCCTCATCTTCCACATCAAAGTAAAACTTCCCCACTCACATTTTTCTTTTCCTCCTCCCTCCTTCTGCTCCTTCCAAAAGTCATGGTAGCCTTTACAATGGCTTTGTTCCAAACAAGAGAATAAAAGCCCACCACCCCCTCCGCTTATTCTCCATTCTTGTTTAAAAGAATTGAGGACACTGACTAATAGAAAACTGACAGGATCACTAACTCTTACTTAGAACTCATTTACCCAACCGAAAAGTTTTATTTTGTTTTTGGTTTTTTTGTTTCCTTACAAGTATATTAAATTAATAATTTATCAAAAATCAAAGGTGATCAACAAGACTAACTAGTATGAAGTATCTCCACTTTTAATTAATAAGTGTCTGGGAAAGCAGTGTCTTGGGAAGAACATTACACTAACCCTAAATCTAGCCCTTTCATTACAGTGCCAATGGGCTGGAATAATAATGATTTTCAAAAAGTAAGTTTTCCCCAAGGTTTAGATTATCTATACTTACAAGAGTGAGCTCCTTGTTCACCAGCACCCTAACTTTCTGAGAGTTCCATAAGGAGGAAGCTACTTTGCACTCGTTGGAACCTGTCTCCAAAACTCTTTCTGTCGTGGCTTCCCCTGCCCACTACAATCTATAGCCAAGGGGGATGCATGTTCCTAGCACGTGGCCACGGTGTTCAACCCTCTCAGCCAACTTAAAGTAGCCATTGAAGGGACTTTGCTGGAGCAGCAGTTTACTCTCTTAAGGATGTCCAGGGGAGTCTGCAGTGTCTATCTGTAATACAATCAGTTGTCTCACTAATTTTAAAGAGAGTCTCATAAATAGGAGATGATGCTTTCCCCATTCCAATAGCTCTATGGGTGGAGAGCTGAGTCTGACCCACATATTGATGTGGTGGTTGTGATAAAGAGGTTGTGGCCTTTCAAGAGGTATTTCATACCCTGGAGGTAGCCCTGACTTGAGTAGGGTAGGATGGGTTTGAGCCATCATAGAGCAGTTACCACTGGTTATCGGTGTATGCTACCATTCTTGGTGCCAGTGGTGGAGGAATCTCTTCAAGTGAGCTCTCATTCCCAGGTGCGGCTGGGAATGGAGCTGTGGGAATCCGACAACCCCTAGCTGACCCTGTAAGGTAAAAGCTACCTCTGTACACATATAAGGCTGTACTCTACTGTTTCCTGAAATAAAGTGAAAGCTAAATACCAATGCTAAGCTGATTCTTTGGTCAAAATATCTTTTGCTATCAATCTGACTGCTTTGCACTTAAGACTGATGAATTCTTGGAAAGGTTGATGCTAAAATATAATGACATATTTGCCACCCTTGAGATCTTAGTGTCAAATTCTTACTTTTCATACAATGCTGCCTTTGAATTATATCAGGATGCATCAGCTGATGAGTGAGACTTGATGGCTCAGAACACGTTAGCAAAGAAATTTGTTACATTGGGGATTAGAGTTTTCGTTGTCTCTTTGCTAGAGATATTAGGTGAGAGCTTTTATATTGAGGAGGTGGGGGAAAAATAAATAATATGTCATCACTACTTGACAGATATTGCTTGCTAGGGATTTTTTAGTTTTATAACTAGAGGTAAGTGAAAACAATACATGTCAATAAATGTTATATTTAATCACATTGCTGAAGATAGAGGAAACATTAAGACAGTCAGCAAAGTCAGCCGATTCTATGACTAAAGTGATGGTTTAGCAGCTGCACTACATTCCATATTGTGAGAGCAACTGTTGTAGAACAGTATTATAAAATATAATTTGGGTGAAACCTATAGAAACTTATGGAAAACCAGATAGGATACCATGCTGTATGGCATACTATCTATTTTTAAACCATCTTATAAAATGCTATAATGGGAGTTATAGTTCTCTTTGAAACTGATTCTTGAACCCTGGAGTTTCTCTGCAGTAAAAGGTACTACCATCTATGACAGGGTCCTGCAGAGAAATAGCAGGAACAGCCACGCTTTGACCATTTCTAGGCAGAGGTTTGACTTATTTGAATTGCAATAAAGACATCCTTGAAAAAAGGGGTAAGTCTGGACCTAATTTGTGAGGAGCAAGGATGGGGGAATATCAGATACATGAAAATGATTAAAAATATATAGAACAGTTATTTTCTGTTAAATACTTTTGCCTTTTCCATAAGGGAAGAGGAACTTTTGTCTTAGATTATGACTTATAGAGGTGATTCATGTAGGATCTGGGGAAAGGAACAACTAAAATTCATTCTCTTTCTATTTGACCTGGAACAGCACGAGCGTTGGCTTTGTAGGAGGCTTAGGGCTGATCCAATGCCTATTAAAGTCAATAGGAATCTTTCACTGGACTTCATGTGCTGGATCAGACCCTTATTGCATTCTCTTCAGACCTGAGAAAAGCAGACCAATGTAAAAGGAGTTCTTATGAGAAATAGAGTAGTCTGCAGAATGAAAGTATGGAGGCTGCTGAATGGATCAAAATTAGATCAGGACAAAGCATTTTAAAGAATGGCCTACATTGGAATGTATGTAGAGGAGGTAGATATCCCAATAGCACATCAACACTAATAGAGAGGAAGGTAGAACAAAACCACCAACCAAAAATTCGACTTCACCCAGGTGCAATATGGGTAGCTTATTTACTTTTTATAAGTTGCTGTTCTTTGATAACAGATTCTCAGGAGAGAGCTGACAGTGTCATTAATAGTTAAGGACTTATCTATGATTCCAGTAAATAAGTCTTCAAATTACCCTCCCAGTTTGCAGTTCTAGTTGTTGGGGTTTTTTTTTATCTAACCGGTCTAAAGACTAGATTATATACTTTTCCTAAATGACTAGAAGTAATTGGAAACTATTCTACAAATAAAAAGCAGCAAAGAACCTTTTGCTAACTTCAAAATCCACTTTTTCGTACAATGCTGACATATTCTATGAACTAAGAACTGACATATTTCACTCTGGCTATTATTTAACTGATTTATTCATGTGCAGAATCATAAATCATGATGGATGATCTATTCCTGGAACATAAGAGGGAGAGATCATGGAGAATTAGTTATTAAAATTAATCAGTGTTGCCTAAATAAGAAGAATTTATCATAAGAGAACTTTTGTTCCATTAGAATTTTATGAAAGGACTTAAGACCCTTGTATGAAGATTCCATTTGTCATTATGTTATGAAATGCACCATGCCATGCAATTTGTTGAAACTTGACCAAACCTTAAGTGAGGTCAATTTTCTAACATATATTTATTTTGAAAAGAAGTGATTAGACACAATTGGGGAAAAAAACCTAGAATCACACACACTTCTGTGCAACAATTATTACTACATGACTTTTCAGTTATGTCAGATACAATTAAGGCACTTAAAAGATGATGATGCATTGTGTTTGTAGCTGGAGTGTTACAATTCCTAAGGACTGGTACTTAGATGCAAATTTTCAGTGTCACATGAACACAAACAATATGTCAGTTTCATAAGAAAACAATGGACTTTGGGATTTCTTGAGTAGAGGTTATTCACATTATTAAAATAACACCAGATATTTCTCTGAGGGGGGTTGAGAGCAGGGAGAAGTAAACCTTGTGGAGCTGAAGTCTTTTGCAAAATCTTGCAAGTTATTTTTGGGGTTCAAAGGTTAGCTTATACAAGTTATTGGGCTCACTACGAGTAGCTGGATTAAATTCTACAGCCTGTGTTGTACAGGAGACCACGACTAAATGATTTAATGCCTCTTTCTCATCTTAAACTCCATAGATCTATTAATTTGTAATGCTATGTATTGGGAATAGAATGCTTCTCTGACCCATAAGCTAGACAGGTCCAATTAAGACTATTTAGAGGTTCAGTATACATACTTTGCTGGATCCTATTCTGTCACACACTGCTGTAGTAAATCAGGAGTATCTCATTTTGAAGTCAATGGAGTTACTCTTATAAGACAGGTAAAAGTGAAATGAGATTCAAGTCACATTATCTATAGATCATTTATTTTGTTTTTTTCCTCTCTCTCCTCTCGTCCCCAATTTCTCCATCATTCTCACTCTACCCCCAATGTCTATTTTTCATTCTACTTCCTCTCCATTTTTTATCTTGATGGTTTCTTTTTGGATTTTTTGTCTCAGTCCTCTTTTGCAAGCACAGAATGAATCTCGTAACCCGTGAATATGAACTGAACCTTCAAAGAAACTCATCCATCCCTAATTCAGAGCTGATATTACATGAGACCTGGAAGGCAGCATTCAGGCGGGAGAGTGACATATGACAAAAGTGGTTTATAATAAATAACCATATATCACTAACAGAGCTGTACATGGCTAAGGTTTACTCCACTTACATTCTGAAAATATTTGGGTTACTTATACAAACTAGTATCAAATATTCATTTTGAAAAGATGTGTAAGGAGCTTCCTTGGCTCCAGTGGGTTTTGGAACAAGCCCTAAATATGTGTATTACTGTGTTGCTATTGCAGTGTAGCATGTTTAACTGGCAATATTTAAATGTTAACTTCTGCTGTGGTGTATGTGACGTTCAAAACTGGACTAATCAAGCCCCTGTGATTGCTGTGTAACAGTGTCCAGTCCTCACAGTATGATTAGTCAGTGAGAGTTTGTTCCTAAATTGTAATGCTCCTGGTGTGTTGTCACAACATTCTGGAGACAAGCTGGGACTGGGGGGGAAGGAATTCTGGAATAAGACAGAATTTGTCTTTTCCAGCCTATGGTATAGTTTTAATAAAAAGAACTGCAGTGATTTTTTTAAGGGCTTACTCAGATGGCTAAGACAAATTTGCTGAATTAAAACATGTAAGTTTAACTTAGGACACTTCAAAACTCTGTTTAAATCCTGGAAAATCTCCTTGGATATGAATTTTGCAGCTATTTGATCTCTGGCTGCTGCTGTTTTAGCAATTGCAGAAACAGATTATAAGAATCAGGTTTAATTTTCTATGTGGATAGAAATGTAGGCCTCTTAGGAATAATTTAAAACTAAAATTTTAAAATTAGCCATGAAAAACCATCAGAGGCAAGCAGTCTTAAAGAAATTTAAAAAGCACCTTCACGAGCTGTTTAGAAGTTTTCAGTATTTATCTGTAAAGGTAGGGCTTTCATTAATATGGAAACGCTAAGGCTATGATCCACAACTGTATCTGTGTGGGCTCTGGGATCCAGTGTGGATCCAACTGCAGGACTGTAGTTTATGGGAACCATTTGCTTATATTTCTATATGAAATTTATTTAAATGCTTTTGGCATTTTTGAAGCATGAAGTCTAGAATAAATATTCTCATTGACAGGTAGAACTGGTTAAAAAAATCTACAAAAATGCTGAAGTTGCTTCCATTTTGCAGGGTTGTAAATAGAATTATTAAAAACAAATGTTGCCTTGCTTCTGAGTGCCAAAAAAAGGGTTTCTCGTCTTTAAGTAGGCAGAGTGGAAGGTTGGTCAACAAACATAAATTAAAGTTAACTTGGATAAGTGTAAGGTAATGCATACTAGTAAAAAAGAATCTATAGAATCTTCATATAGGCTAGATTCATAAGAATCTTCATATAGGCTAATAGTTCCTGAATTTATGGCATCCAGGGACACAGATCCTGGCACCTATAGAAATCATTCCATGCCAGAGAGAATATCAGGGATGCACACTAGGGAATTGCTTAGATCTTCTGTCTGTCCTATGATCTGGTGCTGAATGTCCATGATGCTGAGGCATCTGGGAGAGGAGCCTGTGGCTATAAAACAAATGGTTATAAGTACAGTGGAATTTTATTTAGACTCTTCTTTATTGAGGTCACAGACAAATAGACACTTGTATCACTTTCAGTCATATTACAAAGTGGCACACATCGTGGCATTTGACTTGAGAAAAGAGAATGAAATTGTTTTAGGCTTTTGACTCCCTATTGTAATAATGAGGGGAAAAATGAAAATCCTATTTCACACAGAGCCTGACCAAAGCCCTTTGAAGTCATTGGAAAGATTCCTATTGACTGATTTCAATGAGTTTGGGATGAGACCCAGAGTGTATGTGTATTCTGTGGAACTCCCTGCTGCAGGAGGTAATTGAATAAAATAGAGTCTCTTGAGTTTAAAAAGGGCTGAATAATTTTGTGACCATTAAACCATTTGTAGTTATGATGGCTAAATTAATGACATTCAGATGTCATATGTCATGATGTGCTGGGTTCAGAAAACAATTCTTTTTACTTGCATAACATTACAAAATTGCCTTGGAAGGCTTTTAAAATTTTTTCTGAAGTGTCAGGCATTGTCAACTGCTATAAGCAAACTAATGGCCTGATCTAGAATAGTAAAGCCCATGTTCCTAGTTTTAGTTTCCATTCCAACTCTCTTCTAAGACTTCCTAAAACTGTTTCATAAGGTGGACGGCTTTCCATTTGGAAATAGCCCAAGATAGATGCTCAGCTCTCTTAATATAGGTCACTGAACAATCACCAGTGATAACATTTTTTCAGTTGAATTCTAACTGAAGGCCAAGCATTTCAGTTACAATTTCCTGAGCCATCTAGTCCACCATATGGAGTGTTGTTTGATTTTGTTGTTGTTTTATTCTGCAAACCCCAACAGCTATTTAATTTTCACAATGTGGTAAGTCAGGTCTTGAATAATTATGTCCCTGTTCATGCTTACTTGTTATGGCTGCACTGCGTCTTTGATCTCATACTTAGCAATGCAATTTGCTATGGCTACAACATATAACCTGTTATTGCCTAGTTAAAATGAGTATATAGTATAATCAATAGAGCAAATCATCATATTTAGACATCTCTTATCTGATTTTTGGGAGGCATGGAAGCATTTCAGTTTGGAAGACTGCAGTAGGTCTAGCAGAGAACATCCAAGCTGGTGAGATCCTCTGAAGGGTATGTCTATTGGGGATTAAAGAGAGGAAGTGGCAGTCAATGGAGAAAAATGAAGTATGGGTTGGAAGGGGCTAGAGCAATGGTTCTCAACCTATTTACCAGTGTTTGGCTACATATGCAGCTGCATCCACACAATATATATACTACCTGTATAGTTCTGGGCTGCAGGCCGCAGCTGTATGCTGGCTGGGCCACGGATTGAGTACCACTGGGCTAGAGCCTAGTGCACATAGCCTCAACAATAATTGATTAGTCTGCTCGTTATGTATAAGGCCACACTCCTGTATACAAATTCATACAGGGAACATTTATGCCCACATGTAGTGCCCATGCATGTTTCTTTGTAGGCTTCAGGTCTAATACTTTGAGAAGAGTAATTTGCAGTCAATGAAGAATATTGCACTTGGTAGCTATATAAAATCGTATACAGTAGAACCACAGGGTTTCAAACACCAGTTTCAAACTGACCAGTCAAACAGACACCTCATTTGTAACCCGAAGTATGCAATCAGGCAGCAGCAGAGACCAAAAAATAAATACAGTACAGTACTGTATTAAATGCAAACTACTAAAAGAATAAAGGGAAAGTTTAAAAAAAAAATTGACAAGGTAAGAAAATTTTCTGTGCTTGTTTCATTTAAATGAAAATGGTTAAAAGCAGCATTTTTCTTCTGCATAGTAAAATTTCAAAGCTTTATTAAGTCAATGTTCAGTTGTAAAGTTTTGAAAGAACCATAATGTTTTGTTCAGAGTCATGAACAACCTCCATTCCCAAGGAGTTCATAACTCTGAGGTTTTACTGTATCCCCAATAGTTGTATCTTGGTTTGTTAATAGCTTGTCTTTGAGGAAAATTGACTTGGATTTGGGCTTGAAGGCAGTGAAATTTTAGGACATTCTGATCTATCCAAGAAAGGAGTTCCAGACCAGTGGGTTGTCTACTGAGAGAGCTCTGAAATCTTATAGCTAGACTGGAAATGACAACTATAGCTAAGATTTCCTTGAATTTTCTATTCTCAGTATTTCTTACCCATCAATGCTTTCAGAACATATCTTTCTGGCTGAAATTTTCCAGACTTGGGGTACATCTTCACTACTTGCTCCGTGGTGATCGATTCAGAGGGATCGATTCCGCAGGTAGTGGAGACCCGCTCAATCGATCCTAGATGGGCTTCCCACCCAATGCTGGTAATCCACCTTCCCGAATGTAGTAAGGCTGCATCGATGGAGGGCATCTCCCATCGACGCAACACCATGAAGACGCTACGGTACAGCAATGTAAGTATGTCGACGGGAGATATGCAAGCTATATAGCATAGCATATCTCCCATCGATGGCAGTGTAGACCAGGCCTTGGACACAGCCCGAAAGTTGAATTTGGAAAGTTCAGCCACTTCTGAGTAGAAGAATTATCTGCGTTAATTTGCATAACTCTTTATATATTAGACTGCTTGTTTAAATCTGCCCTAGTTAATGTTTGGGTTTCAGGAACAAAGTTAATAACTGTAGACAGAGCCTAATTGCCAGTACTCAAATGGACAATGGGGTGTTAATTCCTTTCACGTTTACCCCACAAATGTCGAATGGGGTCTAGTTAGTCCAATGGCAGTGGTGGGAGGGAGTCCCCTGTTGGAAAGGCTGTTAGGCAGATAGGAACTTTCAAACCAAAAGCTTGGAAGCAGTTGTCTGGGAGGAAGGAGAGTCACTGACTGAAGAGTCAGACTAGGGTGGCTTCATGGGTTCAGCCTGCATCATCCAGTGCAATGCTGAGAGGTGACTGAGACAAAGAGGATGCCTATTTAAACTTGCAAGGAAAGCCTAACATTTAGGTAAGGTATTGTGTGATAGCTTTTTTATTTCAGCCCTTTTATCTTTGCTAGTCTTGTTCCGTTTGACAAATAAATCCTACTTGTATCAAAAAGCTGTCCTTAGTCACTGCAAATTCACACTGGCCACAAGCTCCTGGGGCAAATTCAGTAGCAAGGTCAGAACCCAGTCAGGCCTGTGGAGGGAAAATGGCTGATAACAGGGTGCTGTAACCTGCTGATCCAAACAAAAAGTGGGGTGAATGGCTGGGTTCCATTCAAGTGCAGGTATAGACCTGTTCATTTGAAAAAAGTGCCCAAGGACAGACCGAGAATCACAAGTAGAGTTCACCCCCGAACCATTGCATGTTACATTTTATGATTAGATGGCAAATAGCATATTTATATCAAATGTATCCACACATAAGTAAGTGTGTGTGTAAGCAGCTTGCAACCCAATTATAAAATATGTAATAGAAGGAACTCTTCATGCATCACCAAAATGCTTTTTGTGTCCTCTGAGTGGAACGAGGGAACCTTTAAATAGCGTAAAGCAGCACTACAGAACAACTGAGGGCAGAAAGTGAAGTATATTTTTGTCCAATTGAATCTGCAAAGAAAACTTGAGATATAACAATTACCCAAGTTGGAATGAAAGAAAAATCTCTGCCAGAGACTGTGTTGCTGTACTGGCTTATATTTTTCCCCTCTGGGTCTCAACAAAGAATATTGTGTATTTTTGCAGGAAATGATTAATAGACCATAGTAGACACCTTTGCTGAATTTTAAAAGCAATGAGTAGTTGCTCAGCCATAAAGCAAATGCTTCATCAGACCAGTGTGTTCCTATAACCTCGTGTCCCAGATAACTTTTTATTTTGTTTTCTGAGAACATATTTTGTATTGGAAGACTTTACTGTGGTTCAAGGCAAACAATTGACTGTAGAAATTCAGAGGTGAAATCTCCCAAGAGTTTTTATTCTAAGTCTTGGACTTTGATTTAATACAACGGCAGAATTTTGATACTTGAGGGGTTTTATTACAAATTGTGCATGTTTTCACATATCTTGAAGGTCACACTTTTGTATTCAATCCTGAGAAAATGAGCTGAGATCAGGGGCAGCCTTGCAGGCAAGCAAAATAAATGGGCAAATGGGTCCACAAGATAGAAGGGATGCTCACAGGTACAAGTGTGCTAGGGGCATGTTTTCTGCCTTGCATTTTAAACAGCTGTTCTTCACTTGTAAGCGTACTATTTCTGTTCCGATAATACAATATTGTTCCAGACCTCTGGCATCCTGTGCTTGTATTTCCATGCTACTGGCTGCAACTTTTTCATATTTTCCATGCTGTAGAGGGAGGCAGGAGAGTAGGATATCCACCCAGTATGGCTAAATTGTGTTTTTTGGTCCCTCTGCAAGGAGACTTAATTATTGAATGCCCAGAAGAGACTGCAGTGTGGAAAGAGCAACAGTAGACAAAAGAGGACATCCAGCTGGATTCCCCCTGGTGCCCCAGCCAGCCAGAGCCACACTGGGGCATTAAGACCAAAGTGACTTCCTCACCCATCACCACTTGGGATTGGAGGCAGGCCCAGATTCCTAGAAGATGATTGCAGAATGTCAGGATCAGGGAGAACAGTGGAAGCCAGGTCAGCTGGGCCTGTAAACCTAGAAATTTAGACATAAAAATCTAGACAGAAATTCAGCCACTTACTAGTTTTGCTACAAGCATTTTACAACAAGAATACGAGTTTTGTCCAGCTTTGTTTATTGTCACTGCTGTCTGTCAAGTCACTGAATGTTAGTGCACCTGACACCTCTGAGTGCTGGAGAGATGCTGCTGCATCTAGATGCAAATTTAGTGCAGTCTAGTCAGCCACATATGGAGAAGTTATGCTGAGCTATTAAGATTTTACTGTAAAATGCTAACAATCTCCTCCTTAACTGTATCAAGTATAAGTTATGCAGGAAAACCAAGAACTGCACTGAAATATTTGAGTGAGTGAACATACCAAGGAGATGTGATCTGGTTTTTGGCAGTGTTACCTTCCAACTTAGTAAATATTGCATAGATGTGCCAAATTTTCCCCCAGGCAACTCACTTACTGATCTTGCATAGGTGTGGCTGAGGAGAATTTGACCTTTTCTATGTATTTTGTCATTTTTAAATAAACCTTTACGTGTCCTATAGGGAGAGTCTAGGCACCTGTGACGGTTCAAACTGGCCATTTGATCTGTTGTGCTGTTTACATGCTACAACAAATCCTGTACATCTAGGAAGATCGTGGTTGTCTGTGCTGAACTCCATAGGTACTCAGAACAGTACCACTACAGCAGGGCTAGACCTCACATCCTGCTACTATCTGGGCCTGGTCCAAAGCCCACTGACTTCACTGGGCTTTTGATCATGCTTTAGAAGCATGGCCCCCCGAGCACTGGGCCGTTAGTTGTTAGCAGTCAGGGCCAGTTCAGATAGTGTTGCCAAAGGGAGACTCAAGACATCAGGATGCGGGGACAGATGGAAATCACAGTAGGATATTTACTATCTGTATTGAGTAACATGGATTAGAAGGTGCTTCATTCCCTGGGAGAGCTTTATGAAGTGGTGATAGCTTGAGCTTAAAACCCACACAACATTCACAGTCCAGGGTGGAACCCACTGCAAGTTGTCCCCTTCCTGTTTAAAAGGAAACAACCATGCACAAAGTACACAGACCAGTTCCAGGCACACTAGGCTAAAGTGTCCACTGAGACTAGCTCCTATGCAAATTAAAGTTGCAGGAGGCAGCTTTAATTTCTGCAGCTGAGATAAGGTTCCTCAGGGACATTACACTAGAGGAGATTTGGATGTTATGAAGATTCTCACTCTGCCATGCCCTGTGCTTACATCTTCCTTTCCTGCTCCTCCCAATCCTCTCCTCCTTCACACCCTTCCCTCCTCTTATGAAAGAGGGGAAGGTGTCTAGTGCAGTGCAGTGCACAAGGCAGCAGAGGTGCCTCATCCAGCTTTATGCTGGTGGAGAGTCTCCGTAGAAAGGGGGAATTCTCCAGGGGCAATCTCCTTCACTTGCGTTTAATTCCCATGTCTTGCTGTGGCCCAAACAGAACATGATGGACTAGAGAATCCAACTGAAGATCTCTTCCTTTCCGAACTCTCCCATATGATTGAATCCTTTCCCCCACCCTCCAGGGGTTTTGATCACTTTTCAATGGATCACAAATTTGCTTGAACCATCCTTGCTCTGAATACGTTGTTCACACAATAGTTGAAGTGTTCTGACTGTATGCAGCAGAGATCCACACACAGACCACACTGACATCAGCCCAATTCCTTTGTGCCCTATGCAGAGAAGACTCCCATTGGCTTCATGGCAGCACTGGGCCCTAAGTGACTCATAAAGTAAGCATTTCACCTCAGTGCATGTGTCAAGAATTCTTCTTGATCCCTGTAAAAATTGCTGACTAAAATTTTATATTTCAGTGAAGGATTTATTGGATCTTTTCCCCTCTTTAACAATGTTATTTTGTACTATCAATTAGTTGCAAACAATTCTTGCTTAGTCATTTTATTTTAGCATTGAAGTAAGACTACTTTATTTTATTGTCTGTGCTTTTATTAACTAATTCATTTTATCTAATTATCTTATTTAATTTTTCTTCAGAAAAATTACTGTAGCACATGAATTACCTTGTACATCCCCAGAGAATGCTGAGAGCAGACAGGAATTACATGACTATGTGAATGTGCCTGAGTTATTCAAGCCTGCCGCTTTCCTCTTAGATTACCTTTAAAAGGGTCCACATAGCAATGAATCTTTATGATGTGTATGTCAGAAAACATTACTCTTCCTTCTATGTGGCTTGTTACTTGCCTTTTGCAGCATTTCTCTCTGCTCTTCTGAAGGGCACCACTTATTCTTTGTCTTCTAAAATGTGTAACATACAGTTTTAAGAAAGGCCAAGTCCTAATTTAGTTGGTTTTTTTTTTTTTTTGTTCCCTTTATAACATTTTGATTTCAGAAAAAATTGCTGGCGCAATGTCATGTGTTAATGATTAAAAGGTCCTTTCAATCAAATAGTGTGTCACATGAACTGCTGGCAGAAACAATTCTTTCCATTGGCTTAATGGAGTTACCCTTGCTAATGTCAGAGGTGAATCTGGCCCACAGTTTTTAACACACATCTCCCAGATAATCACCACTTTTTATTCCAATACAATGGGCCAAATTACACTGATGTCAAGCCTGGGTGAAACACTGGCAGCAGGTCTTCAAGGTGGAGAGTTTACAGGAAAGTGGAGGTTGTAGTGGCAGAAGGCAGCTGCACCAAAGAGGTATTGGCAGGTCAGGTCAGCCCAAAAATTGGGCAAGAAAGGGGCAGAGGGCAGTTTATAATGACTCAGAGCATCTCCTTGGTTGTTTCTGCCAGCAGGACTCCTAAATCTGTAGATTAAAATTGCTCCATGTAATGGAATGGATAAACGCCACTCTGGAGAGACTGGGTTGCAGGAACAACTCTGGAGCCGGGAAGCCCTGACCCGGAAGGCCTGCTGGGCATGCTCCAGTTGGAGGAGGGGTTTATAAGGGACCTTTTTCAGTATAAGAGGGTGGTGGAGGGAGGGAGGCGGGCCTGCACTCAGTGTCATGGTGGGACTACATCACAAGGATATCCCCAGCAGGGGACCATGCATGAATCCAGGCCTCCCTAGCCTGCTGAGGCCCATGGGCTGGATTGCATGGAACTGTCCCTTCATTCTATCTCAGGAGCCTTGGTATATGCCTGTTTGCCTTTATTTTTGTTTTATGCCAGGCGTATATTCTTACTGGAGAGCTTTATTTAATACTTTTCTCTGAAGTGCGTTTTCATTTCCACTTTTCTGCTTTTTTTCTGCATGGCATAGGTATACATAATGGAGTGGATATTTTGCTGCCTAGGTCTCCTTTTATAATGTCTTTCTAAAACCACAAAGTTTCCTAAAAATCTGATATTTTTAGAAACAATAGTGGTAAATCTAACTTCATCCCTTGCTCTCTGGACAACTAAGAAGAACAGATGCCACTCTGTCATTCAGACAAACAGACATGTTCCAATGTAGAGGAGTTTGAGGTGATTACATCATTGCTCGTTTGGAGTAGATTAGCCAGCAATGTAACAGCTGATAGCCCTTCTTAAAATGACAATTCAGTTGAATAATTTGTGCTTTCTTAGACACAAGATGAAATATCTTGTTTAATCATCATCATACAGTAGTACCTTCTGGACTGTAGCTTCCTCCTCTCTCTCTGTAGCTGTCTGTTACCACAATCTGTAGGGCTTGATCCTGTAAACCTTTTCTCATGTGGGTGGACTTTTTGTATAAGTGGTCCCACTGAAGCAACTGGGATTACACAATGTGGCTGTTTTCTGGATCAGTCCCAGTATTGCTATAGTAGAAGGTAGTGGTGTAGCTTGAAAAAGGGATCAAGAAAACCAAAAGGAAAATAGACGCTGAGACAAAGACATTTGAGGCTTAGTAAAAAAAAAATCTGCCTATTATCTTCACTTTCTAGGAATTCCGGAAAAAAGAACCTAATTCTTGAAGTAAATATAACCCCCTACAATCCTAATTAATGATCACCCGCATTTATCCATTGTCTGTAGGAAACTGTCTTTAAAGAACTTGCATTTTATCCTCCTGTAGCCTTTTTTGATTAATTTATGGCTATGCTGTGAGCTAGGGATATGATTCCCCTGCTCATGCACACATACTCATACTAGCTAGGTAGCATGAGTATAAATAGCCTCAGGAGCACAAGCGGCGGCAGCAGCAGAGGCATGGCTGAGCTATTTCAAGTACATACCCACCAGTTTCAGGAGGGTTTGTAAGCAGCACACCTCAGCCGTGCCTCTGCTGCCACTACCAGTGATACCGTGACTACATTGCTACTTTTACTTGCACTAGCTCTATCAGTGCACCCAGGTGGCATAGTAGCTGAGCACCTCACAATCTTTTAATATATTTATCCTTCCAACACCCGTGTGAGAAAGAGGGCAGTACTAACAGCCCCACTTGACAGATGGCAGATCTGAGGCACAGAAAGACTAAGTGGCTTGCCTAAGGTCACACACTGTTTGGCAGAGCAGGAAACTGCCCTGGGTCTCCCAAGTCCTAGGATAATGTGAGTTAGCCATTGATAAAGCCAGATCATTCAAATAATAACTACAGAATATAAGACAAAAGCTAACAAAAGACAAGAACATTTGGACTTTATCTCAACATGTAAGAGCATGATGTTTAGACATCAAATTGTCTACTTCATAGCTAAAGTAACAAAATGATTGAGTCCTTCCTATAAAGAAAAATATGAAAGTATTCTAAAATATTTCACAGCTGATTAGACTATTTTCCTTGTGCATAGGCAAAATAATTCATAGAGCATATTCTTACAGATGAGGTGAAGTGCAATAATAAAAAAAACACTAATGGTTAGTCTCCCTTTCCAGAGGGCCCAGAAAAGCCTCAAGCACCACTGAATGCCCATTTGTAATCTTATTGAGGGTATAAGTGATACATGAGTTTCTCCCTCTGCACGGGCTGAATTAAACATGAATTCTTCGATATACCTCACGTTTTTTGAAGCACATAGCACAAAAAAAGTGTAGCATTTTGTCACTTAGCACATGTACAAATCCACTGCCATGGTACCTACAAAATACCATTTTAAATTGAGAAAGTGGTGGTAATGAATTAAAATAAGTTTTTTCTCAAGTGGGTTTATCAACTGCGTATTGCTGTTAGTCATCAATTGTTTTTTCCTGCCAAGGTCTGCATGAAAGTGTGTATGTGGCAAGATGGGATTAATTATTCTAATTATTGTCTCTTACAAGTCTATGATCCATTCATGTCTTCTGTTCAGTCCCTTTTAATACAGGTACCACAATGAGCTGTGAGAGCTAATGATACTACTTCTGTTTAATAAATGGTAAATGACACCAGAAGTTAAAAGTAGTTGCTGAGCAACCTGAACCCTGTTAATTATATACACTGAATAATTATTTCCTGAGTTGTCAGAGATGAAGCAGCCAGGGTTAATGTCAGTTTATAATTTGAGTACTATTTTTCTATAACTTCAATTTTATTTATTTATTTTTTGCTGTATACGTATTGAATTCTGATATTAGGAGTTAATAGCTTCACTTGAGGGGCAGAACAACATTGTGGAAGCCCCATGAGATGCTTTGCCACAGCAGAGCTGAGGCTTTGATTCACCTTTCTGTTTCCATCCATTATGTTCTTTCCTTACTAATGACATTGTAGGGGAGGTGACTTCCTGTTCATTCCTAAACAGTGAATCAAATAGAACTGAGCAGATCTGCGGGACAAGCTTGTGTGTGGCTCAGAGATGGTGAGCACAAGCTCAGGGGAGGATGCTGGAAGGAGAATCATGAATTCATTGCATCTAACTTTTAACTGTGTCACTTCAGAGTTAAAGCGTCTCTTTCCCTAGGTGGTGAGACTATCCTGGTGGGGGTGGGGGGGGCCTCTGCTCCCAGGATGTATTAGTCATCAGTTCTGTGGATGTTAACACAGATTTATTTGATCACATTCAGTGATGATAAGACAGAGTCTTCTGGATCTCTGATACAAATCATGAAACCCCCCAAGCTCTAACATATAGCATAACAAATGTCATAATCTATATGGTTGGGACTTGAAGCCTTTATGCTCCCTTGATGATACAGAATAGAGCAAACCCTCAAAGTGTGTACATTGGAAACCATGGTGGGACCACACAGAAAGGGAAATTCAGCAATCTGTGAGAGATTTACATCCACATACTTCATCTACCTATTTCTAACCCCTCCATGGTAGATATATATAGCCTACATACGGATTTAACACTCCTCTATTAGCCAGGTACGAGGAACCATGGGTCTCATACCCAGGCCTATAGGCAACCTTAATAGCCCAGCCACTATCTGGCAGCTTGCTAGTAACTAGTGGGCTGACGGGATAATAGAACTCTGACCTCAACAGAGGCATTGCCCACAGGCCTCCTGATTGGAGGAGCACCCGCCCCCGCTGATTGGTCAGGCTGTGCTATTTAAGTCAGAAGGAGAAACATGAAGTTGTCTGTCTGTGCAACTGTGTGAATTTTTCACTGGCTACTACAGTGGATCCTACCTTCTCCTTTGACTCTCGGTTCCTGCTTTCCTGATCTGTTCCTGGTTCCTACCCTCCTGCCATGTTCCTGATCCCAGCTCTGACTCCTGGCACTGACCACTAGAGATGACTGCCCAAGCACTGATTGTGACACCAGGCTGCATCAGCTAGCAGCTTATGTATTCAAATAGGCTTTGCAATAAACTCCGCAGTGCTGATGTCCATAGATTACACCAGAATTGTGACTTTAAAATGAGACCCATTTAGATGCTCTCACAATACTAAAAGGCTCCAAGGACTGAGGGCTTGTTTACATTTGAAAATTTACAATAATGATTTCTGGAATAACTGTGAAATATTCCAGAATAGCAATTTTGATAATTTTTAAGTGTAGACAGGCCCTAATAAACACACAGTTCTATAATTTTTGTTTACATGAGGCATTAATACATTTAGTTCTGCTGAACTTCTTAAAAGGCCTCATTCTGTCTACCACGGTCATATTCAGAAAGCTTTCAGTATGCTTTTATTTGCCATGGTGTTAAGGCTGTCACTATACAAAGATTACTAGTGGACTTCTATGACTTGGAGGCATATTTTTTCCTCTTAAAATGGTGCTAAAAAGGCAATTCTATTCCTGCAAAATCATTGCAAAAGGCACAGATGTATGTACATTGCTTACTATACAGCAAAACAGTTTTAGGACGTTCAGTAAAGAAAAGGTTCAGGAAGGATGTTCTTCAGATTTAGAAGTAATTTAATGAGGAGGTGTGCATTTTTAAAAGCTCACTGTTAGATATGTTAGCATTTGCTTACACAGTTAAATTACTCTTTGCCATATAGATTCAGTTTTAAGTTTTTGTGAGAATTTAACCTTTTGCAATAGGCTGTTTTTACATTTTAGTTAATGGACTTTTCTCCACTTATAATTATCCAATTTATCTTTTAATTGCTCTATTGGAATAAAGTTTATTTTGAGGGATGTCCTTGCATCCCAGTCAGGATGCTTTTGAGGGGTTGGGAAGAGGATCCCTTAACTGAGGGGAAAAAAGAGCAATTTCCTTTCAAGAAAGTTCTGGCTGTTCATCTCACACTTTCTGTGAGATGCCAGTGGAGCTTGTTCCAGGGTAACATGACTGGAACTACTGTTGCCTTTCTTCCTTTCCTTCCTATGTACAATTTATTTCTCTCATACTTCTTTGCACTTCCTTCTCATTTTGCAATGCACTAACTTCTAGTTGGGTGGTGGAATAATGACATTGCAAGCCAGTCTCTGTATAGTATAGGGCTATACTATGCCTATATAGGCAATCAATATATAGGCATATGTTGATTACTGTAATAAGTCAACTATTTATCACAGTCCTCCTCTTTGCCATCTTCTGTATTTTCCACTCATCTTTTCTTATTCCCGTTCTTCTCTCCCCATGCACTTATCTATAGCTTAAGGGTGAAATCCTAGTTCCACTGAAGTCGGTGGGAAAAATTCCCAGATGCCCTATATCTTTGTGGTTACCATGTAAAGGCAGCAACCTTTTAAGAGTTGGATGTCTTTGTGGATAGTAGGGGTGGATTTTAATGAAGTATACATTCCCAGCATTTTATTGTAATGCTTAGTTGTCATGCAGATTCTAGTGACACTATGGTATAGGGCTTTGGCAAAGATTAGTGACTGGAGGAAGTGTAAAAATATGCCAAAGTAGGTTTTGTTACTTATGTGATCTTTTTTAGAGTGTAGATTAATTGTGAAGCATTGAGTCCTACCCATCTATCTACGAAAAAGAAATTATTTTTTTTCAGTCGTGGTGTATATGTTTGCTGTGACTCATAAACCAAGTGAAATGCTAAATATAATCAAGCCAGTACTTGAAATCCCTTTTGTTTTTTTCCCCTTTAATATATTTGTGTGTGTGTGTGTGTGTGAGAGAGAGAGAGAGAGAGAGACAAACACACACACTTTGTTCTAGAATTCAGATATATTTTCCTCGTTTAATGTGTTGTTTCCATTAAGCAAAATATTGCCAGCTAATGTATTCTATGATACTAGGCACCACCATAAAAACATAGATGGAGGGAATAATCTTCTGGGGCAGCTCTCTAAAATGTAACTTTATTTCTGAGCATATATTTCTAAGAGTTAATCATCCATATTTTCCAGTTGGGTCTTATTGATTTGGTGGGAGGGTACCACAGAGTGATAGAAATTGGAAACATGACTCTAATTCTGTGTTGGCAAGGTTAACAAATCAGAATTACAGTTTAATTACAACTATAATACAAATAACTGAACATTTTTAATTTGTGTCTTCTGTGTAAACTTGTGTATAGAAACGGTCTTCAGTAAAAGTAATGTTTTTATCTTTGAACTATTTAAATCTCAACCTTCTGTTTTTTGGTTCTGGTTGTTTAATTTTTTCCATTATAGGGAAACTATAGTGTTTTTCTTTTCTCATACAATGCTTGCAGTTCTAAGGAAGGGTTGAAATATCTTTTGAGATGCCAATATTCCTCCTTCCCAGTCTTTTTCCTCATAACTTCTGAAAACAAGCAATACATAAAGCCAGTCTTGTACATGCTTACATGTGACTAACTGACTTCAGTGGGATTGCTCATGTGAGTAAAGTTACTCCTTGTGCATGTATACATTTCTGATCCTGCAATTGACTTGTCACAGGCAGACCCCTTCAGTCATGTGGCGTGCGATTTTCTTCAATGGGATTGTGTGCTCAGGTGCAGGTGTCCACCCAGATAGAATTAGGACCTAGGACAGTAATTTCCTGTTGCTTATTAGAATGTAACCTACTGAGCCAATGCAGCCATGCGGAAAAAAGAGAAGATATGTATTTGTAGTTTTTTTTCAAGCCTTGTATAAGCGCAGCCAGATAGCAGAAGTGAAGTAGATAATATTTACTAAGGAGTTCTGTTCTTGTCTATTTGTAACTGGCATATCCCTTCCTGCTGCCCTAGACAATTAAATCTCAGCAGCCTCATTGCACGTTTCTTAGTATGCTTTCCTTATCTAGCACTTGCACCATCACAGTAGGATCTGTCTCAAAGATATGAACAATATGTTTGTAGATAGCAAGTACTTCTATAAACAACCAGTGTGTACTTACCAGAACTGCTCAGCCCTGCAGTCTAGGTTCTTTCAAGATCCTGCAATGTCTAGAATTAATAGCTGTCATTTAACTTCTGTTTTTAATCAGACTAGCTGTCAATCTGTCTGCCACTCCTTTGGAGCTGTCACTGTTTAGAAAGGAAAGGGAGGTCAGTTGAGAACAAAACTAATACTTTTTCTTTCTGATATGAAAAGAATCTGAGGGTCTCAGAACCTGGGTATGAAGAGAAGCAAGGGAAAAGTGAATATTCACTGTCCTTAAATAAAATGTTTCACATGCTTTCCAAGTTGTGGCCAAGCTGATGAGGCTGCCAGCACAATTACAGCAGTTTGTTTTTAAATTGAAAATAGAAAGAAAGCTCTTGCTGACCTCAACAATACATAATTTTAAAGGCAGTTTTTTAATTTATATAAAAACGCTTTAGTATCTTTTCTGATGTCTTCTGTATTAAACGAATCTGCACATTTAAAATGAAGAGCCCTGCTGTGCTGAGTTCTAATCATTCTAGTAATCATGATTTATTGGTGTGTCTGTTCAGGATGCTGATTAGTCAAGGAACAACCAAATTATTTGTAATCCACGTAATACGATGTGCTTTTAAGTTGCTGCAGAAATCTAAGTAGTCCACTAAAACATTCACCTGGCTTGCAATTGTAAAAAAGTTGACTAGGGGAAGTGAGGATGAACAAAAAAAATGTCTGTTACTATATCCACATAGTGTCATCAGTCAGGGCAAGCTGTATCATTAACTCCTAACTCAATCTTTCTATGGTTGCCCTTTCCAAGTTTCAGGCCCATCCATGTACTTCTCTGAGTGTAATCCCATGATACTCTCCACTTAGATGGGGGTCTCAGCTCACAGCATCTCTGTTCACCAGCAGTGTCCTCAACATGTCCAATTGGGTTTTGGCCCCGGCCTAGACTTCCCTTCAGGGCTTGTGACCAGCATAATGATGTAGTGTCACAACAGCTTATTCAAAACTGTTTTTGTTTTATTGTTCCATGTGAACATTACAGAGAAGGAAAGGGTTAAACAGAAACAAAGGCTTACATACACATTCTTACCTAAACCTTAGCCATTGCTTGCAAGTCTAGGTAGGCCTTGCTTTGTCGTAAGCATCCTTACAGCCTCTGCCTCTGTTTTAAACTCAGTCAGTGTTTCTCCCTCCCCCCCCAGTTCACAGGCAGTCTTTTATCGATTTCAGAATCCCTTTGTTTGTTCTGGGATTCCTGAACCTGGTCAGTGTGGTTTGTGTCTCATCGGGGAGTTGGAAGTAGGCTTCCATGAATAGATTCATTGTTGTCCATTTGAGTATCAGCAATTGAATTAGTCCATTGTTTGCCTTCCTGGGGATGTATAAAAACCTCCCAGGATTTTAGAGAGAGGTGTGCATATTATCTACTTAATTTTTTCTCCAATCCTTCAGACATAGCTACATGCAGAGAAACTAACATTGAATACAGAATAGAAAAGCTTCACAGTCAAGATAACTAACCTTTAACAATTCAGTCCCCCAGTCTTAACAGGCCACTAGTTTGTCCTGCATATTCTTTAAGACCCTGTGCATAACTTCCAAATGCTTTATTATTTTCTCTCTCTCTCTCTCTCTCTCTCTCTCTCTCAAACATAGATGCAGAATTTAAGCTATCCGCTCATCTAAACAAAAATAGTGGAGATCTTCCATTGCTCTTAGGACAATATTCTGGGATGGTTATTTTCTTGCAGAGATAATTACTCTTCTGCAGAGACTGAAGTCCTGCAAAATGAGAGAAGTAAAATTTAAGTGTTCACAAGAACTATGGCATATATATTTTGGGAGTCAGCGTGCTCTGAAGGAATAAGCATCTCATCTTTTTTCTGTAAATTTGGAATGGGTATGACTGGGTATGAAAATGAAAATGGTGTTTTGAAAATATGTTTTTCATTTGGTCCTAGAGGCTGAGAGATTTATTGTGGCTAAAATCTCATCAGGAAGGGAATTCTAAAGTCATTGGGCCAGCTGCTAAGTGAGCTCTGTTGCTTCCATGATTCTCATTCATTTTATAGACAGTTTCATAGTACTTGATGAGCAAAGCAGCTGTGACAGGGCATGGTAATGAAGGGAGAGGTGATCCCTGAGATAAATTGGGCCTATTCTACTGAAGGCCTTGAAAAGTAATATGAAGAGCTTGTGTTTCGATCCAGTGTTGAACAGAGCATAGTAGTGACTGGAATGTCAGTGTGATATTTATATTGGTCTCTGCTACTTTGCAGACATACCACGGCACATTAAACTGATGAGGGATTTTTAAAAAAATGCTATTACCTTGATTCCTAAATTAGTGCATTGCAGTAATTGAAACCTGGAGATCACAAAAGTATTGATCACAGTGACCAGGTCTGAGTGTGGAAGCATGGGACACAGTCTTCAGGCAACTAAAAATGAAAACCTGGAAAATGTTACTTGCTCAGCTTCTGGTAAGAGCAGTGATGATTCCAAACATCACCCAAAGCTGTGTATGATTTATACAGTCAAAGAAGTTCTGTTCTTTGGAATACTTCCATCAGTCTACTAACATTACCTCCATTTTGTGGTACTTTAGTCATAGCTTTTTATTGGGGATAATGCCCCTCCCAAGAGGTAGCATTGAGCGAAGGCATTCTGTAGGAATGAGACTATATATTTTCTAGAGTTTTTCTTAACGGGTACTGCATTGTAAAAGGGGATGCCTGCTCTGTAGCAGCACCTTCTGGCCCAGCGTGGCTCTGCTGAGGGTTCACTATCACAGCCCAGACATAGAGAAGCCAAACACTCCAATGTAACTGTCTATACTTAATGAAGTCCCCTGAAAGGATTGTTTGAACAATGAAGGCTCCTACCTCAAAACCTAGTTTGGATTATTCAAAACTGAAGTCCCAAAACAAAAAGTCTCTGGGTGTAGTCAGCTGGTCCTTAGGGAGCAGAACCAGGAATCACCTTTCCTTGTCACCTGTGTTGTTTCTAGTCTCCACACCCCCACCCACTCTGTTTCCTCAGCCCTTTTTTTAAATAGGGCAGCCTCAGGTGGTGCAGAGAGCCACCTTGATAAAATGCAGGTGGTTCTGACGGTGGTTCCTGGCTAGATCTTTAAAGGTAAACACTCCCTCATGTGCATTCTTCCCTGATGCAGCTGGATAGCTCTGCAGGCTAGAATGTGAAGGTGGAGCGGTGGCTCCATAGACGTTATTTCCTGTCTCTCCTTGACTCTTTTCAAGTGAGTAGCAGCCCCTGCAACCCTTCCTCACATCTTCCCAAATCTAGCCCTAAAATGTCTGGTTTCTCTAGATTGTAGAAGTGCCAGGCTCTGAAAGAGCAGTTAGTTTAAAAAATGTATATATAACCGAGCTATATGAAAGATTAATCAAGATCATAAGCTGTCATTTTTGTTTTACTTAAGACTTCATGTAGGGTGCTGGCCTATCTCCTCAGCCCAGAAAGGAGTAACACTACACAGAGTATTTTCTCAGGGCTTCAGCTTTATTTCTCTCATAATGTTACAGAACATCAATCATCCCTTCCTCCTAACCTAGGGTCTTCTGAAGGGACCTATTTATTTTCTACAGACCACTTTCCTGGGAGTCATACACTGCCCCAGGGCCTGCCACAGAAGCCAACCTGTTTTCGTGGTTCTCCACCCCAGAATCACTGGTAGGAAGCTCCTGCTAGCCCTCTACTCAGCTGAATTGCTTGCTGTCTTTTATAATCCCCTCATCCCTATCTGATCAGTTTCAGACAGGAGATTGTTAATCTGTCACGGATGAGGCTTGGTCCATCTCCTCTTAAAAGGCCAGTGACAGTTGACAAAGGCTACTTTCAAACATATCCCTATATACTGCCTTTTCATTTAAATAAACCCACTAAAAATTCCAAACAGATCTTCACTCTCCATCAGATAGTCTTCAATATTATCCACTCATTGTTAGCAAAAGGGAACGCAACTAGCCATGAAACCAATCATAATAGGTAATGAATAAGCTGAGATTTCTTTTCTCTAGTTAATAAGAGAACCAGGATGGAATGCATGAAGCTACTTAGGTACTTAAGTCTCACCCACTGTGATTCACACCTAAACTCACTCAGCACCTAAATTTTTGCCTCTGAGCTTCTGCACTGCTGCCTTCATGTAGGCATTTGGATGCCTATCTCCTGGCTAAGCACCAGAGCAATTCACAAACCAAGGGAAGACAAGTGTTTGGTTCATTCTGATAGGTGACCGCTGAGTGCACGTACTGGATGGGGCCCCATTCAAAGGCAGCTGGAGGAGGAAGTAGTGGTGCCTCCCTTACAAGTCTTAGCCCAGTGGCTGACCACTGTTCTACAGTTATATTCTCTCTCTCTGGCCCAGCACTCTTTCTTTGAGTGGTTGGGTGAGAGGAAATGAGTGACTATAGAACAGTGGGCAGTGGTTGAGGTACTCTCCAGGAGAGCAGGACACCCTTCTCCACTGATTAGCATTATTTATCCAGAGTGCAACAGGTTCAACAGGAGAAACTGAGGGGGGTCCTCCTCCCATAGCCCAGTGGTTAGAGCACTCTCCTGAGCATTGGGAGACTCCCATTCAAACTCTTTCTCCCTTCTGTCAGAAAAAGGGAATTGAATGCAGATCTCCCATATCCCAGATGAGTACTCTAACTCACAATATCTGTCTCTTTCTGGATTCCACCCCCAGATATTCGAACATAGTTGCAATAAACCTTTAATGTTTAACCCAAAATTAAAGCTAATTATTCAAATATTTTATGCACACACAATTACTCATCTCCCAAGACACAGCTTTCTGTACATCTAAATGACTTCAGCCAAACTTCTGAAGGAATATCCCTTGAATCCATCCAATTGTACATATGACTGTCAAGATTTATAAATGGTGGTGCTTTTCATTTGTCACACTGCCTCTCTTCCTATTAATAAGCAATTTCCAAATGCTGTGTTGAGTAGTTTGAACCATTATCTACTTACTGCAAAGTGAAATTAATAGCTAAATTCTTCTTAGGCTGAATACTGATTGTTCAAAGTTGAGTAACCGTATTTCTTTTCATAACTATTAAAAAACAAAGGAATCAATGATTGGCAGAACTTTACCTTGACCCATTTAACAATCCCAAATACTGTGGGTGAAACTCTGCTCCACTGAATGGCAAAATTCCCATTAATTTCAATGTAGCCAGGATTTCACTGAATGAATCTTTTTGAAACAATGAATTGTTTCTTATTTCAAATTCCTTTTGTGAACACTGTGATGGCAAAATTCTGGTTAGAACAGTAATTGTCTAGTTAAGTGAACACAAAATTCAAGAATCTAATGAGCAGACCAATGATTAGAATGAAGAAAAACTATTAACCTGGAAAAAACAACGAGGGTCCTGTAGCACTTTAAAGACTAACAAATTTAATTTCTGCAGGCATAAGCGTTCATGGGCTGTAACCCACTTCGTCAGATGTAAGGAACAGAAATCAGAGAGGCGGTGTGTGTATATATATATATACATCTAAGGGTAAGGAACAACAATGGGGAAGTTAGGTATGAGCAAAGTCCATTTAGTTAGAGTAGTTGAAGCCTATTCACAACCATTGATTAGGAGGTGAGAATGTGTGAACAGTGACAATTACTTCTTGTAATGAGATAACCATTCCAAGTCCCTATTTAGACCCAGTTTAATTATGTCGAGTTTGCATATGAGTTCCAGTTCTGCAGTTTCTCTTTGAAGTCTGTTTTTGAAGTTTTTTTGTATAAGTATGGCAACTTTCAAGTCAGGAACAGTGTGTCCTGGAAGATTGAAGTGCTCTCTAACTGATTTATGGATGTTACCATTTTTTATGTCTGATTTGTGTCCATTTGTTCTTTTGCGTAGTGACAGTCCGGTTTGGCCAATGTACATGGCAGAGGGGCATTGCTGGCACATGATGGCATATATTACATTAGTAGATGTGCAGGTGAATGAGCCTCTTATGGTGTGGCTGATGTGGTTAGGACCTGTGATGGTGTCACTAGAGTCGATGCGTGTGCAGAGCTATCAACGGGATTTGTTGCACAGTTTTGTTCCTGGTTTAGTGTTCTTCTTGTATGGTGTACGGTTGCTGGTGAATATTTGCTTCAGGTTGGGGGGCTGTCTGTAAGCAAGGATAGGTCTGCCTCCCACTGCTTGAGCGAGTGAGGGATCATCTGCTAGGATAGGTTGTAGATCCTTAATGATGTGCTGGAGAGATTTTAGTTGGGGGCTGTAGGTGATGGCCAGTGGTGTTCTGTTTTCTTTGTTGGGTCTGTCCTGTAATAGGTGACTTCTGGGTACCCGTCTGGCTCTGTCAATTTGTTTCTTCACCTCTCCAGGTGGGTATTGTAGTTTTAAGAATGTTTTATGGAGATCCTGTAGGTGTTTGTCTCTGTCTGAGGGATCGGAGGAAAGCCAGTTGTATCTTAGGACTTGGCTGTGGACAATGGATTGTGTAATGTGTCTAGAGTGGAAGCTGGAGGCATGAAGATATGTATTGCAGTCAGTTGGTTTTCGGTATAGGGTGGTATTAATGTGACCATCCTTTATTTGTACTGTAGTGTCCAGGAAGTGGATTTCTTGTGTGGATTGGTCCAGGCTGAGGTTGATGGTGGGGTGGAAATTATTGAAATCACTGTGGAATTCTTCGAGGGACTCTCTCACGTGGGTCCAGATGTTGAAAATGTCATCAATGTAGCGTAGGTAAAGGAGAGGTGCTTGGGGACGAGTGTTGAGGAGACGTTGTTCTAGGTCAGCCATAAAAATGTTGGCATACTGTGGGGCCATGCAGGTGCCCATATCTGTGCCACTGACTTGAAGGTATAGATTGGCTCCAAAACTGAAGTAGTTGTGGGTCAGGACAAAGTCACAAAGTTCAGCTACCAGGTGTGACATATCATCAGGGAAAATGTTCCTGATGGCTTGTAGTCCATCTTTGTGTGGAATGTTGGTGTAGAGATCGTCTACATCCATAGTGGCTAGGATGGTGTTTACAAATCAGACATAAAAAATGGTAACATCCATAAACCAGTCGGAGAGCACTTCAATCTTCCAGGACACTCTGTTCCTGACTTGAAAGTTGCCATACTTATACAAAAAAACTTCAAAAACAGACTTCAAAGAGAAACTGCAGAACTGGAACTCATATGCAAACTCGACACAATTAAACTGGGTCTAAATAGGGACTTGGAATGGTTATCTCATTACAAGAAGTAATTGTCACTGTTCACACATTCTCACCTCCTAATCAATGGTTGTGAATAGGCCTCAACTACTCTAACTAAATGGACTTTGCTCATACCTAACTTCTCCATTGTTGTTCCTTACCCTTAGATGTGTATATATATATACACACACCGCCTCTCTGATTTCTATTCCTTATATCTGACGAAGTGGTTTACAGCCCACGAAAGCTTATGCCTGCAGAAATTAAATTTGTTAGTCTTTAAAGTGCTACAGGACTCTCGTTGGTTTTGCTGTATACAGACTAACACAGCTACCCCTCTGGAACTATTAACCTGGACATAATGTACAGTTGTTGTAAAATGCAGCAATGTAATTAGTAGTTTTTCTTTTAACTTAATTACTATGGCAGTTCACAATTTAAATGATTTTAAGGGTTTGTTATATAAAAGTTGTTTTTCGTTCATTATTAAAAGCTTCTTTCATTAGCAAGAGATTATTAATGCTCCCCAAGACAATGACTGCCTTAATTAGTTGAGCCTGTGGAGTAAACAGTATAATTTTCCTGTGAAACTCTTCATTAGAAAGCTGGCTTCTTACAGTACAAAATATACCCAGTGGAAAGATGCATCACGAGCGAATGGACTGCTGTTGTCCCAGAATCTGCTTTATTTGTTGTAAACTTTCCTTCCTCATACATCTTACAGGCAAACATGCACTGAATGTAATATATTTCAGTTATTTCTAATGTCCAGAAGTAAAGAATTCAAGAGTAACAGCAGTTTAAGACTAGTGAATCAAATACCATGAGCTCAGAGTCCACCCAACATGGAAGGAATGCTTGAGAAAACTCAGTAAATTCCACCTTATTTCACTGGCAATTCCTTATTCTCCCTTTTATACAAGGTGGGCTTGTTGAATGTGGAATGCTTAATTTACTTATTTGATGTTGCCAAAAAAGGGAAACTTTTTATTTTTTAATTTAAGGCTGCGTAATCTTGCTTTCCTCAGGGACAGAGATAAGGAAGCTATAGGAATCCTGAGTTATTTATTGGACAAGTAAACCCAGAGAATTAATGTTACAGAAAAAGTCAGTTTCAGTTAATATATTGGAAGACTGGGGCCACCACCATTCTATCAAATCTGAAATAGAATGTGGTGTGAACTCTATTTACAAACATGAACTGATAGCTGGCTTGCAATTTATGGACACCTATTCGGATGATATCAAATTGCATTTCTGATTTGAGTAATATTACTTTTATATTATAGGATAGCTCATTTAAATTATCATTTAGTCACTGCATGTTTACTGTTCATTTTCAGGTAATCTAGGTGAACCACTATTAATCCTGAACGATAAAAGTGAAATTTATTTGTTTACTAGGCACTCCTCTTGTCTTCCACCTGAAAATAACCCATTGTTTAAGGTTGATATGCATATAAAAATAAGAGTTCAAGTATTATAGCCACCTAGTTTAAATGAACCATGACTTTCAAGTTCTTGAAATAAGTTCTTGTAGTAAAATTTGTAAACCAATAATAGTTCAAAAGTCTCCTTTGTCATAAATCATTGGTTGTTTGTATGGCAAAAGGTGTTTTGAATTTGATGTATAAGCACCAGGGATGTAAGTCCCTACGGGAATAGCTAAAGATGCCATGTAGTAACCTTGCTAAGTCATTGAGAGTTAAAGCCTTATCCTTTAGGTCTTGCTGTTGAAGCTCTGAGGTTCCTTTATGTTGCAGAATAGCTGCACAATAGGAGGGTAGACTACCAGGCTCACTTTTTCTAGGACATGTGGTCTTGGTGAGCCCCTGAATTAGTGTTTTCCCAGGGGTAAAGGAGTGGAGAAGAAAAAGGAGACGGTCAAGCAGTGAGTCTTGTGTGAGGCAACTACTTCTGGGATCAGAGTGAGAGGTTTTTACCTGTGGTTTCTGCAAGGACTTTCCTGTGTGTTTCTTGCTTCCACCTCTGTTCAAGAAAATGGGAGTTGTGTTCATTTACTAACTGTACACATTACACTAAGAAAACACTGAAGTTGTCTTCACTGATTTCTGCTCCAAATGGGAAACTGACCAACAGGGCTCTGAAAATCTGCTACAATGGAATATTAAGTTGAAGAATAACCTGTAGCATAACTGAATAGCAAGAGTCTTTGCTACCAAATATAATCTGAGTTCAGGAGTTTAGCAGGATTTAAAAATAAACTGTTGTATATGGATGATGGGAACAGCCACAGTTACATTATGTAGGATAAAAATAGAGTATCTAAATCCTCTTAAAAGCATAATCTGACTAATTGCCTGGAGTTAAATAGAAGGTGCCCCAGGTAGGTTATTCTATAATTATCCATTATGAGAATTCTTGTATCTTCCTCTGAACCATCTAGCACTGGGCATTGTTGAAGAAAGGGTATTAGATGTTCCATGGGCCTGATCTGATATGTCACTTCCTGTGCTCCTATATTGTTCTGTGAGCTCCATGTTTAGTTCTATGTAACAAATAAGAAGGACCTGGCTCCTGCCCCGAGGAGGCTGCAATTTAATGCAATGCAGTTTAGGTCAGGTCTACATTACAATGCAGTTTAGGTCAGGTCTACATTACAAACATGTTGGCATAGCTATGTTAGTCAGGGGTGTGATTTGTGACTGGCATCACAGTGTGAACGGAAGCCCCTCGTGTTGATGCACAATCCTTTTGCTGGTACAGCTTATTTTGTTGGAAGTGGTGTAAGCTGTACTGTCAAAAACACTCTTTTGCTGATATAAGCTTAAATTAAATGTATACAGCAAGGGCAAGGTAGAGAAGGGATATAGCTTGTTTGCAGCAGTGAGAACAATGTTTTTGGTGGTAGCAATTTGGTAAATTTTTGAGAGTGGACCAGGTTCTCAGCTGGTGTAAATCTATACATCTCCATTGACGTCAATAGAGCTAGGCTAAACTACACCAGCCGAGGATCTTTAACTTTTACCTGGGCAGTCTGCTGAACTCTTTAATTTAATGTTTTATCTAAAGGCATCTGTAAGTGTTATGTGTAATTGCATTGTCACTGCAATCTTTTCATGCGGTATAACACTAGGTCTGGATGTGCGACTTGTACTCGCAGCATTATTTAGGATTTACACTGACTTCTAGTTGTTCTAGCTGATAAAATCTATGGAAAATAGTGCAAATATATTTTGACATATAGTTTTCAAAGTCAGAATACTTTGTATATCTGTAGGTGAATGAACATCCACTTTTTAAAATAATGATTTTGTTTGGAACCTGTGCAGTCTTCCTTTGATTGACAAAATTGGTCTCCAATATATGGTATCATAAGTCAATGGAAGAATTTGGAATTAACTAAGGTACAGCTGCTTGACTCAAATTCTAATACATAAATCTCCTACGGGATCCTAGGTGACTGACTATCCGCAATCACTCCAGATGGTAAAGACAGCTCAGGAAGATGACATGTTGGTTTCTGAAGTGGAAAGTGTAATGACTTTGTTAACAATACACAGTGTTGGATTTAGTATAGTACTATACCTAAAGAAATTGAAAAAATATATGCTACTAAGAGATCGCCCAGGAAAAGACCAAACTATCTAATCCATGAAGAACAGCTTCACCAAGATCCATCAGTGCATTTAGATACCTTTCAAATGTTCTCTATTAGCAGCAAGGAAGCTGCATTATGAACAGAACTGTGGACTCCAATCTGTGGCTCCAAGGTTCAACTATTTTGACCATGTGAGTTTTGAACACTGTAGAAGTTTGTCTGAATGTTCTTGCATATTTGCACTTGGAAAGTGCTTTTTTTTTTTTTTTTTTTTTTAAATGCACATAAATGTCAAGTATGGTCAGAATATACCATACATAGTACCTCCATACAAAACATACATAGTACCTCCAAGTGTCAATCTGTATCCATTCAGCACACATCTTTCATACTGCTAACAGTAAACAGGATAGTGCATGACATTGTAACTGACTTATGTCACCCTCGGATATTAAGATAATGAAGCTTCTTCTAAACTTCTCCAAACCTTTCTCAGTTTTGGAAACTGCTGTATAAACTGGACATTTAACTTAACTGTAATGTTTCAAATGAAATTGTAAACTAAAGGTATCCTTACAACTAAGCATCTTTGTTTTGCTGTAGACTGATCTGTAAGAATCTGAAAATTGTCAGGTGCTGACACTAATTATATGAATTCTACTAGGATTTGCAGAAATTTTACTTAGACAAGTATTTTTGATTACTGTAATTTAATTGTATATAGGCTCAATTGTTCATAACGAGGCAGTATTTGTCTGGTGTGTGAGACTTTGGGCAAGTCTGTTATCCTCTCTTTGCATCACTTTCCCTGTCTGTTAAACTGATCCAGGATACACAGGCAAATGAATCACAGGCACATGGGAGAGATTTAAGCAGCAGACTGCAACTTTATTAAACACTGGTGAGGGATATTATGCACCCACCCCCACTCTCACATACAAGGCATTTAACTGGTTCCATTGCAGAGTTACAGGGTTATCACCAATAATCCACGGTAGGAGCTTCTTGGACCCACTCCTGAATGCTCTCTTCCACCCACTATGTGGCGGAGGAAGATAAAGCTTACCAAGGGGGGAGCTTCAGTCCTTGAAGACCTGTGGTCTACCCTTCTCCTATAGGCACATGATTCACCAGCAAAATCCATGGTCTCGTTTACCTCAGGAACTGTCCCTCTTGGCCTTTATCCTACTGGACACCGGCCACAAGTTGCAACAAGCTAAACAGTCTTGCTTTACTTAATACTGAACTTTCAGGTCCTATCGCATGCAACCCAAATGTGCCTCCATGATGCTATGACAATAGTGGGAAAAACCCCACTAGAAATCTCCCAGTTTGGTCCAGTGGGACCCTGAACCCACAAAAAAGGGAGTTTATGTTGATTTCTCTTAAAATCTTGGTTTATGTTAAGTTACGATTCCTTACTCAATTAAGCTATATCAATATAAGACAGATTTGTTTATTTAAGTATCCACACACGTTTCACACTGGTTTAATTAAATCATTTAATTTAATTGATAGAGCTTTGTGTGTAGACAAAGAGTAAAATTTTCAGAAGTGCCCAAGTCCCACTGAAAGTCAGACTTGGGTGCCTAAATTCCTCTTGAAAATTGGACTTTAGGCTCTTACGTTGCTTAAGAGCATTTGAAAATTCTACCGAACACGTCTGTTACCAACACGGTCTCAAATCTTTTTGCTAGCAACACTATAGTCAGTACTCTTAGCTGCTCCTGTGCATGTGGATTATACAAAACATTATTACTGAGAAGTTAGAAGTAACAATGCTGACTATTCAGTGCAATCTGCAGTGAACAATGATGTATTAAAGAGGGTTAATTTTTACACTTCTTCAATCTGTCATTGTGTTTCGCAACTTCCTGAACTAGCAATAGCACATACTATGAGTGACAATCTCTGGAAAATATAGAGATGGAACTTGTTATATAAGTGCAAAATAATATTACTACACTGGAGTTTAGGAGTTATTGTTAGACTTGCTTTTGCAGAGAATTGTGGAACAGTGCAGAGTAGACCATGAAGTGAGTCCTGATTTTACAGGCAGTCTAGGGACATTCAGTCTCTGAATGCTAAAAGCAGATCTGCAGCCAGTGTAAATTGTCAGTTCCATTCACTTCAAGGGGGTTATGACAATTTATACCAGCTGAGGATCTGCCTCCAAGTGCATTAAAGGGAAAGGACTGTCTTTTCTCATGGTAACTTTGTTGTTCCCTTTTCACTGATATTACTTTAGCTTGTCTGCATAATGCATAAGTATTAATATAAAAATAAGTTCTAATGGATCTGATCCTGTTTGCTTTGACATCAGTTGACCCTCAGTGAAAGCAGGCTAGAGCTCTATGTCACTGGCAACAATTACCACCATATTTCTAAGAGCAAGTGCAAGCATTTGAGTATTCACGAAAGAACATTTTTAATTATTAGTTTAAAATTATATAAATAAATGTAACTACTTCATAAAAGTAATTAATATTCTAGCCTTGTAAATATATGTATAAAGTGTCACCACTAAATAGATCTTTAGTGACCAGTAAAATTTGGAGTGGATAAAACTTGTTAAAGTCACAGGTATATGTTATGTTTTTTGTCTAATTTGGGGCCCAGTGTACAAAGCTTGTTCATACTGAAGTCAGTGGGAGTACTCCCGGCTTGCAACCCTGGACCCATACAAAGTAAATTGTTTGAGGCAGAGAGTAGTCCAAATTTTGCTTTATCCTCCATCTATACTTAGACAGAACTCTCACTGAAGGCCATAGGAGTCAATGGAAGTTTTGTTTATGTGAAGATGCCTATTAATAGTTGAATTTTGTGTTGCTAGTTTCTACATATACTACAGAAAACTGGTAGGAATGTGACATAACCTTTTACTTTACCTAACACTGTACTGCTCTCCTTACTTCACTTTGAGTAAAAGCATTTTAGTTGTTGTATTTTGAAGGAAAACACTCTTATTCAGTAACTCTTCCATATTCTCCGAGTTTTTAATCAGTAAAATTGTAGTGTATCCAATAAATAATTTTAAATACTTTTATTTATTTTGGTAATTTGTTTTCACATCTTATTGTTCTCTCTTGCAATTGGCAGTGATACAAAGTACAAAAATGAGTTTTTAAAAAAACAAAATGTGTCCAACACTCATGAAATAGATTTTCCTCTTGAGTGACCTGCTGCTGACAAATAAATGCAGTAACCTGCTATCAGGCCAATTTCACATTGCTTTTCAATTCATGGTGAATTGCAGAACATTAAAAGCAACCCAATTCCATTTAGTATTATTTATGAATTTCTAGCACTCCTATTGCACATTCTAAAAAAAAAATTTAATTAAAAAATTGTTTACATATCTACTGATCATGATGACAGTACTCATTACAGCGTCAAAATTCAATATTTGTAAGCTTGCTGAAAATAGGTGTTTATAGATCACTTAAAAGAAAGTTCTACTTTTAGAGCTAAGTCTTAATTTATGGGCAGAACTTGATTTGAGCAGAAGAGTCGTAATGGGCTTTCTGTATATATCTGAGCTAGAGGTGGTGATCTACATGGAGAATAATACAATGACCAAGCAGGGCTGGCCCTAGACGAAATGGTGCCCCAGGTGAGATATGTCTTCAGCACCTCCCCCCCATTTGTTAAACTTTTGAATACCTTACTTTTTTTATTGCATTTGTACCCCCATTTCATGACTTTCATGCACAATTTGGATGCATGTTTTATCCCTGTCATATAAGATGATAAATCAGCACGCTAGGAACTGTAAATCTGTATTTATTCATTCCATATACAAGCTTATAAAAACTTTTTAATTTTAAGAATAACTGAAATGTACTAACATCAAGAAATTGAATATGCACCAACATTGGGTGGACGAGTATTAAATAGTGTTACAGTAGGTGACAGCCTTAAAATGTTAACCCTAGTCCTTTAGTTCAAAAGGTTTCTTTCCTCATCTTTGCCCTCGTGAACTGAAGACAGGCCAGTGACATTTTCAAGCAATAAAATAGCAAGCAATGTCAGTCTCTCGTCGGCCATCATTGATTGAAGATGTGTATTAATGAGCCTTAGCTTCAAAAAGCTGTGCTCACCACTCATGACTGTGAATGGCAGCATAAACAGAATCCTCAAAGCTATCCACACATTAGGAAAAGTGTCCTTTTGCTCTGCATCATGAATGAACTGGAGAACTTGAAGTGGAGAGTGCATCTCATGTGGCAAAATATGACGGATGTTGTCCAGTTTGACATACAGGTCTTTATCATTGATGTCTGAACATTCCCCATATCTCAGCATCCAGTGAAAGTCCATACAATTGTTCGAGTGTTTTCTTGTCCTCCAGCAGCTTAATAAGGTCATACAACCCCTCCCCATAGGTCTTTTTGTGGTGCTTCATTTGTCTGAACCTTTCTTCAATGGACACTTGAGCAATGTCAACGATGAGCAAAAAAACTTCTTGAATTTTTCTTCCAAGCTTCTCATCACCTCATCTTTGCCCTCATAACCAAACTGTCTCTTCTTTTGCTGAATGAATTTCCTTGAGGACAAGCTCAACTCCTAAGTTTTCCGTCATTTTGTTAGCAGTTGTGATGGTATCTTCAAATCCATTGTCTCTGTAGGCTAACAACAAAAACAGCACCCCAATCCCCACACCCCAGGCAGTTGCTTGGGTCATCCTCCCCTAAATCAGGCCCTGTAACCAAGCAATACTGGCTTTAAAGTCAAAGAAGATTGAGGGAGGGATTAGAAAAGTGAACCATGGAACCACCAAGAAAAAAGATAATTGAGTGGCCAGAGCTAAGAATTAAACTTCTATCAGCACTTCCTGCTTGGTCACTGTCGCATCTTGCATAACTTTTACAGACAATGTCTTTAACATGCTCCATTATGTCTGGATAATTCCAACTAACACAGCACAATTTTAAGTACCTTATGTGGCACAATATCTATGTAGTGTTAATGAAAGCATGTTACCAAGTTAGTGCTTAATGACAAGTTTACATCCTGTGGCCTCTTTTTGATTAAGGTATTTTAATTTATATCTACATTGTTGCATGTAGAGTGGCTGGATTCTTCCATCTCTTCTTCCAGATAGACAGACATACATGCCTTCATGTTTCCTGCAGCTGATGGGAGACTGGCAGTCTTCAGATTCACTTTCACAGTGACAGAAGCTCTTCAGATGGTGGTAAGAATGAATTTAATCCCTTTACCCAGAATAATGGATATGTTCATGGGTACAGGACCTGATTATCAAACATCAGCCCCATTAATAGTTATATACATGCATTTTTACATGCACGTGCAAATTGAGGATTTGCACGCATACAGGACCGTGCAACATAATTGCAGATATATACAGAACTAAGTCCCAGAAATCAGACCCACACTGTACTGACTCTTAATTTTATAAGTACATTACCAGTTAAAATGAGCATACCAATATGGCATTCCGTGGCCATTCATCCACTGAAACCCCACACAGGAAAACTACCCAAAGTTCTCAGTAATAAACATACCAGACTTTTAAAAACATACCGTCAACCAAAAAGAGTTACTGTTAAATTTATAGACTAACTCTTCTAAATAAAGGCTCCTTTTCAAAGTAGCTGTGTTAGTGCCCAGCATGCATGGTACACTTTTTTGAAGGTGCCTTTTAATTTCTAACCTTACGTGGCACTAAAATAATGCCTACCTTAAAAAAAAATCACTCTATTACTAGCACAAAGAGCCCTTTTCTTAATGCATAAAACAACGTTTTTTCATATGTCACTCTTGTAGTAACCAAAAAGGGCATTTGTTCTTTTAAAATAATTACAGGAGATTTGTAATTTTGGTTCCATGCATTTTTTAAAATGTACAATTTGTGTTTTCTGGAGGACTATCAAATTCTACAGCCTAGTCTGTCAGAGCAATATGATTGTCAGTTTTTAAATGTCTCCTTTTTTTTTTTTTTTTTTTTTAAACCCCATTTTATGCTTTCACTATGTTCCTGTGACTGTAGAATGATTTTGTCATGGTAATTTTTACTGTAATTGGTTTCTTGGAACTAGTATTGGACATACTGGAAACTACAGCTTAGGTTGTACTGTATATTCAAAGAAATTTAACTTTGTTAGTAACTGTCTGTTTCACTTGTGTGCCTACCATATTCACATAGAAACATTTGAATAATATATGTGGTTAAAATATGAATAGCAAAAGTAGAAATAATGCTGTATTTGATGGCATTGTATTTGTATCTTTGTTAGAAATCCAATGAATCATGAACCTATATTTATATTGACATCAGTCTTCTAAAAATAACTTACTTAAAAGCTTGTGCCATTTAAAACATGTAATGGCATGGTAATTGAGATATTCCAAACTAGGTTATAGTAGGCATATTATACTGTATGCTAAGTTACTACTTAGTTGAAAGATTGATCTTGTGGATACTAATTTTTTGTAACATAATTTGAAACAACTGTTTTTTGACAAAAAATGCCTCTAGACCCTTTATAAAAGACTGATTCTGAGATTACTGTCTAGTCTGTTCGGGTTGCATTCATGTAGTGACAGCTAGTTGGACATTTTCTGATAGAGTGCATTGGAACATATCTACTTTGATGAAATTCTGACGGAAATGTGCCTGGCTTCCTGCTAGCTTGCCTGCCTGGCTCCTTGGCTGCCCACCTGTTGGGCTGAGGGAGAGCCAGGGGCCTGGGAGCTCCACTTCCAAAAATACATGTTCTTAGCTCCTTGGCTGTCTGGGCTTCCAGGCTTCTGGTTCTTCCTCAGCCCACCAGACAAACTGCCAAGACACTGGTTCTCCCAAGGCTTCCACTTGCCTAAAGATTACCATGTATAAAAGGGTTTGCAGGAGTAGGGCCTACATTTGTTTTCACTAAAAAAAAATTGGGAATATTTCCTAGATGGCAGCATGGTCACTCCCTGTGTCACTGACTGATGTCTGTCTGTGTCTGTCTCAGTTTAACTACAATCCAATGCTCTATCATTTGCCTGCATTGACTGTTTTCTACGCTAAACTAAAGGCTTGTTAATATATTTTTCTTTGTTTACTGTTTATATTTGTCTATCACTGGTTCACTTTCTGAAATGTTTGCTATTAAGAATGCTATGTAAAACAAATAGACTGATTTAAAAGGGGGAGAAGTCATGAGTCCTTTAACCAGATCGCACTTATCTCTAGACACTCAAAATAGTAATACACTCTAAAAATATTTAATTAGTAGCTATTTGGCCATGTTGAAAATATGCATTATTAAAATGAGATGCCCAAGAGCAAAGATGAAAGGGAATGAAGTAGATACATGATTCTTAATTTAAAGTTATTTTTCTATTTTAGGTCCCTTTTTAAATAATAGCTGGTTGGCTCCAATTTCACAGCGTTGTTCCAGCATATTCACCATTCTGTGAAACTACAGCTGCCATAAAACCCTACAGAAGCATGGAACTAGCCTAGTGAATCATGTAGATAGATATTTCATGGGTGTAGGAATTTCTTAAAGGATTAGTTTGTTTTAAAGGGTTAAGATTAAGCACACATGACGCTAAGACCAACCAAATTGGTCTTAGTGCATTTGGCGAGGTATCTAGTGACCCCAGATACGCCTGATGAAAACCTTCATAAAAATCTAACTTCCCCTTCTGGTTTAGTCTTAGTGGGATTGAGATTCCTGCTTAGGTACAAGACTTAATAGTCCTAGTTGGAGGGGAATTTTGTCTGATATTTAGAAACTTATAGATCCTATATGATCTCTGAAAGGGCTGATCAAATGCCCATTGAGATCAATAAGACACTTTCCACCAGGAAAGATCAGGTCCTAAAAGTCTTGATATGATAGCTTAAGTTTAAAACATACTTTATATATTTTAATTGTGCTTTTTAAACAGTTCTCAGAATGAGTTACAAGATTTGCCTTTTTAAAAAACTGCAGCAATATTTTATGTTGAAAACAGAGTTCATACGTGCTTGTATTTGGCCTGGGTCAGATTGATGGCAATGATATGGCTCTAATCTTGAAAGTAAAACCTCGACCATGGGACTCAATGCTTGTGCAGAGTTCTGCATTAACACTGTTGGGACCCCATATTACAGTGAAGTCCTGTGCTAGCAGATGTTGTAGGATATGGGAACTGATGATTTAATAATGAATTTTGAAGGTGAAATGAGGAAGTTGTTGGCTTCTTTCTTGCCAAAATATGTAGAATTTTTGACAGGAAAAAGGTGCATTTTTACCTATAATGGAATTAAGTGTTTATTGGACAATAAAGTATTGATTTGAAAACTCTGCAAATGTACTCTAGCCAGTCTATGATGATGATTCCACTGTCCATTTTATTATTCCTGAGTTCTAGATAGTCGTCTATCTAACGGCTGTGGGGTTAAGGTTGAGATCTCTTGCTATGAGCATAAATTTCAGAAATGCAAACCAATGATTAATTAAATATTTGATTAAATTTTTGAGACCTTTAGGATTGTTTGCGGTTAAAAAAAAAAAAAAGTGTTTTTCCACATTCTCTGTATGTTCCTGTCTAAAACCAAGGTTATGAACAGTCTTTTTTTAATATAGCAATATCTTTTTTTCTGTTTAGCTTCAAATAAATATAAATAAAAGGCAAGATTGCAAATAGCTGTCATGAACTGAAAAGCTCTCTAGCAAAAATTATACAAGCGTAGCTACTAGGCACTTTCATTTGAAATGAGGGTTGAAATGATTCTGTGCCGCCGCCACGCCCCCTTCCCTCTACCTCCTCCCCAACCCCCAAAATTAAAACATGCTTGTATCCTGTGAGAGTGCATCTGGCAGATTAGGTGCATTTTTGGTCCATGCTATTAACCACAATGATCTTGAATGTCAGTGGGGACATAACAGATGCTGTTTTATTAGAAATTCATCGTAGATACAGAAAGCAATGCAGTGGTAAATGTTTTCCTCGCTCTGTCAGATAGCTGTGTTGTGAGAGTAGCCTGAGGAGATAATGACTATAATTGCAAAGACAGGATCATGTAAGATGGAAAAGTGAGTTTTGTAAGCTTTACCTCTTTTTCTTTTCAGCATAGTTCTTAAAGCAATACGAGCGTGCCAGGGATAAATTGCATTAGCCTCTGCCTCATTGTCGTGTCTCTGAGGAGTATTCAGTTTGATTAGTCAAAAGGTTACAGGCATTCGTGACTTCCTCTTAATGCATTATCTGCTCTGAGTGGCATGTGACAGGCCTGGGCAGCATCTTCCCATTTTCCACATTTTCTGCAGCTAGATGGTGGGGTGGGGGATCTCTCTCCTTTATTATTTTTCTTCTTTTAATCAGTTTTTATAGTTGCTTTGCTGTCCTTGAATGCTTTGATTTTTTTGACCATCTCATCCTTATTTTGTTTTTTTCCTATACAGAGAGATCAAAACATTTATTTTTCAATTTAAACAATTTCTTCCCCTTAACTTAAATACACAAAGAACCAATTTAAAATCTGGGGATGAGGGAGAAAACATGAGTGACTCTAACATTCTGCATGTGAACTGAAAATACAAAATGGTGGATGTCCCATAACTGCCCCTGCAGCAAACAAGGAGACTCCTCCTTTAAGTGCAATATGCAGGAAGCAATATCCCCTTTTTAATTTACAAAGCTAGATACACTACAACCTAAATCATAGATGTCCAATATTAATAGTTATTAAATTAATACATCTAAAATGATCAAATGGGTAAATCTATTTTGGAAGAATTATTCTATGTAGTATTTCTAACTAGGAATACCTTAAATAGATACAAAACTATGGTATATTCTGTATTGGTGAGATACGTGTGCTTCACGTTTCTCCTCTGCTTTGTAAGAAAATTGTGGATTATGCAAAGAATCATAGCCTAGTTAGGGAAAATAATTTCTACTCAGCTCATTCCAGTGGGTATGAAAAAATCACACCGATTAAAAACAATGATGGGTTATGAACACACCAAATCTAACATCCCTTCACACTCCCCACTTAGAGACATTTGTCCAGTTTTTGATTATCCTTAATAGAAAAGGAACAGACTCCAAGCTTTGGAGTGAAGGATTCTCTGATTATATGTCTTCTGTCAGGTATTCTTGCAAAATGCAGGATTTCAGAAAGCATGTCAAACTCTTCATTTCAGGGTATAATAATGCAGCCAACCAAGAAGCTATGCAACAGAATTGAGAGAAGCTTTCTTTTCTGGACAAAGTCAGGAAACAATTATTCTTTTCTCAGGAGTTAAGTAAAGCCAGTCAAAATATTTCTACCTAAAATTTTTCCAGTGAATATGGAGGTTCCATGGGGAAGGGGGGTAAATTATGAGAAAAGTGTTAAATTTTTTACACTGTTTTATACATAGAAATTTTGAAATCAAACAAAATGAAAATTTTTGTTTCAAATTGAATTTTTCATTTTAGTTCAGTTTTTGAAAACCAAAAAAAAAAAATCAGTATTAATTTTTTTTGGTTTTGGACTTAAAAAACCCACAATTGCTTGTTTGATCCCTCCTGCTGCCTTACTTGAAAATGGGGAAGAAAGGTAACAATTGGGGATAAATCAGCTTTTACTTTTTTGCCTACTGGAAAAAGGTGGGAAAGTTTTTTAAAGTCTGAGAAAGTGGCCGTGGGTTGGAGGAGAGAATATTTCATCATGCTTCTTATTCTTGTTTGTGGGGTTGTTTTCAAATAGAAAAAGTGGGGTGAGAGGAGTAGGAAAAAAGTGTGAGAAATTGATACTTTCACTTTTTAACAATAAATTCACACTGTTCTTGACTTCCCTTGACCTAGAACTAGGCTAGCTAGAACCAGAACTACACACACCAATACCCCAATGAGGGGCATTATATAAGAACCTGGACATGAATTAAGGAATTGTGCATGCTAGGTAGGCAGAGCTGCCTTACTAAGCTAGTACAGCCCAGATATTATTCTTGGGGGGAGTGGGGTTAATGCTTTGGTAAATTACATAGTTTCATTAGACAAGTCCTGTAGCAGAATCAGGAAGTGGACACAGGACTGGATCATAGCTCTTACTTAGAATTAGAGAACACTAAGGTTGGAAGGGACCTCAGGAGGTCATCTAATCCAACTCCCTGCTCAAAGCGGGACCAACTCCAACTAAATCATTCCAGCCAGGGCTTTATCAAGCCTGGTCTAAAAGACCTCTAAGGATGGAGATCCCACCACCTCCCTAGGTAACTCATTTTAGTGCTTCACAGTTTTTCCTAATATCCAACCTAGACCTCCCCCACTGCAACTTGAGGCTATTGCTCCTTGTTCTGTCATCTGCCATCACTGAGAACAGCCTAGCTCCATCCTCCTTGGAACGCCCCTTTATGTAGTTGAAGTCCGCTATCAAATCCCCCCTCATTCATCTCTTCTGCAGACTAAACAAGCCTAGTTCCCTCAGCCTCTCCTCATAAGTTATGTGCTCCAGCCCCCAAATCATTTTGTTGCCCTCCACTGGAATCTCTTCACTTTGTCCACATCCTTCTTGTAGTGGGGGGGTCCAAAACTGGACACACTACTCCAAATGAGGTCAAATAGAAGGGAATAATCACTTCCCGCAATCTGCTGGCAATGCTCCTACTAATGCAGCCCAATATGCCATTAGCCTTCTTGGTACTAAGGGCACAATGTTGACTCATACCCAGCTTCTTGTTCTCTGTAACCCCCATGTCCTTTTCTGCAAAACTGCTGCCTAGCTTGTCAGTCCCCAGTCTGTAGCAATGCATGGTATTCTTCCATCCTCAGTGCAAGACTCTGCATTAGTCCTGGTTGAACCTCATCAGATTTCTTTTGGCCCAATCCTACAATTTGTCTAGGTCACTCTGTATCCTATCACTACCCTTCAGGGTATCTACCCCTCACCCTAGCTTAGTCATCTGCAAACTTGCTGAGGATGCAATCTACCCCATCCTCCAGATCATTAATGAAGATGTTGAACAAAACCAAACTCAGGACCGACCCTGGAGCACTCTGCTTGTTACCAGCTGCCAACTAGACATCAGGCCGTTGATCTCTACCCATTGAGCCTGATGATCTACCCAATTTTCTATCCATCTTATAGTCCATTCAAACAACCCATACTTCTTTAACTTGCTCATAAGAATACCTTTTTTGAAGATGGGCACTGTATTTTCCTTTTTCCAGTCGTCCAGGACTTCCCCTAATCACCACGAGTTTTCAAAGATAATGGTCAATGGCTCTGCAATCACATCAGCCAACTCTCTCAGCACCCTCGGATGCATTGCTTCTGGTCCCATAGACTTGTGCATGTCCAGCTTTTCTAAATAGTCTTGAACCTGTTCTTTCACGATTGAAGGCTGCTCACCATCTCCCCATTCTGTGCTGCTCAGTGCAGTAGTCTGTGCAGGATCTGACCCTGTGCAGGAGCTGACGTTGTCTGTGAAGACAGAGGCAAAAAAAGCATGGAGTACATCAGCTTTTTCCACATCTGTCACGGGGTTGCCTTCCCCATTCAGTAAGGGGACCACACTTTCCCTGACTACCTCCTTGTTACTAACTTCTTGTTATCCTTCACATCCCTTCTTCTTAGAAACCCTTCTTGCTACCCTTGATATCCCTTGCTAGCTGCAATTCCAGTTGTGTTTTGGCCTTCCTGATTTCACTCCTACATGCTCAAGCAGTATTTTTATACTCCTCCCTAGTCATCTGACCAAACTTCCGCTTCTTGTAAGCTTTCTTTTTGTGTTTAAGCTCACTAAAGATTTCTTTGTTAAGCCAAGCTGGTCGCCTACCATATTTGATATTCTTTCTGCATATCAAGATGGTTTGTTCCTGCACCCTCAGAAAGGTTTCTTTAAAATACAGCCAGCTGTCTTGGACTCCTTTTTCCCTCATATTAGCCTCCCAGGGGCTCCTGCCGATCAACTCCCTGAAGGAGTCAAAATCTGATTTTCTGAAGTTCTGGGTCAATATTCTGCTGTTCTCCTTTCTTCCTTTCGTCAGGATCCTGAACTAGACCATCTTATGGTCACTGTTGCCCAGGTTGCCACACACTTCTACTTCCCCTAACAATTTTTCCTTGTTTGTGAGCAGCAGGTCAAGAGGAGCACAGCCCCTAGTTGGTTCCTCCAGCACTTGCACAAGGAATTTGTCTGCAACACTCTCCAAAAACTTCCTGGGTGGTCTATGCACTGCTGTATTGCTCTCACGGCAGATGTCAGGGTCATTGAAGTCCCCCCCATGAGAACCAGGTCCTGTGATCTGGAAACTTTCATTAATTGTCTGAAGAAAGCCTCGTCTACCTCATCCTCCTGGTCTAGTGGTCTATAACAGAAGCCCAACACGACATCTTGCTCTGTAAGACACTTGGAATGAGGCCATGGCCAATGTCTTGTTTCTCCTCTTGTTCCTCCCAACTCCTTTACCATGCCTTGTAAACCTAACAGCTGGAGACTGGGTATCATATTCTGTAGCCTTCAGTGAGAGGTGTAAGTACTGTTGGTCAGTGTGCTCTCCAGGCCCCTCTACACTGTGAGGTGACATGCTTGCATTTTCCCTGTGTCTCAGACTGCTGTCATCTCTTCCCCACTAATCACCCCTGTTCTGGCTGCAAAATCCAGAATTTGATGTTAAATTTGTCTAATACAAATAATCAATTTCCCCTTTATTTATTGAAGAGAGATGACTAATGGTATTTCATTAGGTATCCATATTAGACATGATAGGAAATCAATTATTACTCCTGTTTATATATCTATTATGGTTCACAGAGATTTGCTGCTATAAGGTTTTATTGGTGTTTGAGCTGTAATATGCTGAAATTCTTCTGATATTGAAGAATGTAATTATAGTATCATAACATTGTCACGCTGGCTGGATGGGGGGGGGCATTTATTATTATGATTTTGACATACTGATGTTAATATAACTCATATGAGATATGCCATGTCAGGTACTGTTAGAAAGGCTATAATGTGCTAAATAAGATGATGATCTTTATGTTCATGTGTTATCCATAACTTCCATTACACATATATGGTTCATATATCTGTATTTCAAATTGTGCTGTGTCTGGGCAATAGCCTGCTTAATGGCCCATTAAGAAATTCACAAGTACAAGGGGTTCACGGGGAGAAGCCAGGGATATACCAGGACTTACTCATGTGACTCTGGACTCCATTTTATTCCTGTAAAATTTCACAAGCAGCATGGCCTAGGACAAAGGACATAAAAGGCAGCTGCACGACATCCATTTTGTCTTTAGTCTCCAGCCTATCTCTGGATCAACTTATCTACAACTGAAGTGACCTGAAACTGTAAAACAAAGGACTGAGACTCATCCAGGCACTGGATGTATACCAGAGAGACTATACAAGCCTACAAAGTCCACAATTCTTCTAGAAACCTGATGTATATGGACTTTCAAATCATTTGTATGTATCTGATTGATTTAGTCCTTTAACACTTCTCTTATAGTTTCTTTCTTTCTTTTTATAATAAACCTTTAGTTTTCATTACTAAAGGATTGGCTGGCAGGGTGGTATTTTGGGTAAGATCCAAACTTATATTGATCTGGTACTGTGGCTGATCCTTTGGGGTCAGGAAAAACCTTTTTGGTAAAGAGCATAGAGTTTTAAATAACTGGTCTTTTTACAGGACTTAATGGCTGTTTGGGACCCAAAGACTGAAATGCAGTAAAGGCGGCTGTGTATATTTGTATTTTGGCTTCTTGATAACCAGTGTGGGGAATCAGAAGCACTGTTTGTAGCTGGTTCGGAAGTCTGACTTCAGTGTCACCCACCAGTGCTGGGAGAATCTGCTCTCCTTTTACAGCCTGCCCTGACCTTGGCATTTACAGGTGTCTACCCTAGCCACGGACAGGTCACAAACATTCCTTGAGAAATACCCTTTCCTTTTATCCTTCACTCTTTCTTTGGTCTAATGTTTCCTTGCAAATATCATTACTTGCTTTGTTTCCTACCCAAAAGAGGATATTTAAAAGCATGTCTTCAGTTCTTAAAGCACAGATTTTTGTTCGGACTTTCTCACTTGATTTAATGGCAAATAGGATGCAGCATTTTGTCAGGTAGGAATTAACATTTTTCTTTGCAGGGTACATATTTGCAAAATAATAGTCAGTAAAAATCACTGACTTGATCAAGCTGAGTGCTTCCTGCAAGGTGCTGAACACCTTCAACTTCTATTGAAATCAAGGGCACGCAGCCCCTTTCATGCAGTACTCACCACTTTGCAGGGTTGGAAAGGAAAGATGATGTTGGGGTAAGGCCTTGGGTGGGTATCAGGGTTCAGTTCCAATCTCTGCACAGACTTTCTTTGAGACCTTGGGCAAGTCACTTTATCTCTCTGTGCCTCAGTCCTGTAAAATGGGAATAATACTTCCATACCTCTTGGGGGATACTGTGAATACAAGTTCATTAATATTTGTAAGGTGACCAGATGGCTGTGGATGGGGTCTAAGTAGATAGTTTCCTTCGCATGTGAAATTCCCACTTAACTCAAAAGGAGTTTTGGCTATGCAACAAATGCTAGATTGGGACTTTATTTTCCATTTATCACTTGCTACTAAGATACGACCTCCTCAATTAATTTTTTTTTACCAAAAACAAAAAAATCCCCTTAGCATAAGCCTCTACTGATTGGGACATGCTAGTGAATGAGGACAAACACCAGTGGATTTTAAGCAGCAGGTCACAACTTTATTAGTGCCCCTCTTGAGTATTTAAACTCTATCTGCCTCATGTCCCCATTGTAGGCTTTAAGTGGTCCAGTGTAAGATAGGCCATGGAGACTACCCTGAGTTATAGGCTATCCCAAGGATTCAGCTTGCCCTATGGAACCCTCTCACCTCCCTGGCCCTGCAAAAGGGACAGAAGATACTGAAGAAGAACCCCAGTCTGCAAGGGCTTCAGATCTCCTTCTTTTTCCATAGAGCTGGGGTCCACCAGCAAAATCACATGCCTCTAATTTTCTGTTTGCTGTTCCTTTGGTCTTTTCTCATCGCTGGTCACAGGGGGCACCAGTGATTAGCTTGGTTGCACTCCCCACCCACACTACCGTGTATCTCTCACTTATCTAATCTTATGCCTGCCTAATCCAAACTCTTATGTTCCAAAATCAAATGTCTGCCCTCCCATCTGAAAAGTGCATTCCATTGTTCTGGAAAAACTCAGGCTTATTGTACCATCTGTCCTTATGACTGATCACCAAATCACCACCTTTCAGGAAGAGTTTGGTTAAGCTCACTATTCAGATTCTCGTGTGTTTTATCCATTTGGTCTGGCTCGATGGCTCCCTGACAAACTCGCCTGATGAGCATCTCCAACCAGACCAATTTTACATACAATTATGGCTGCGTAATCAACCCCACGTCTCTCCGAATCTTAGTTCTCAATGGAAGCCGTTGGACTTCAATAGGCTTTGGATCAGGCCCATAAAGAAACAAGCCTCAAACCTTTCCGATCTTTCCAACTTGCTATTCTGTTCTTGTTGCCTGAAGCCTCTGATTCTTCCTTCATTAAGTTATTTATTATAGGTGGCACTCGTAGCAACCCCTCCTGTACTTTAGGGTTCTAATGCTTGAGATTCTTCTCTTTTTATAATGGAAAGTGGAATGGTTGCTTGGGCTACTGCAAATCTGGAATTTCCTAACTTTTGAGTTCTTGACTTTGCAACCTAATGCAGCTATTGTATGTATTATTGGATATAGCTCTGATCCTGCCCAGGGAGTAACCTTACTCGTAGGAGTGAAGTTACATGCATAATTCTATGAGGGATGATCCCCCAATGTAATTAATGAACATTTTAAATTTTCATAGTTTCTGCAGAGTGGTTGAATTAATTGATCAATCAGGCTCCATTATTGTGCTGCTGATCATTTCCATTACTTTGGCTTATAATTAGAGGCCCTTTCTTGAAACAGAAATTAAATAATAAACTTAATTTCAAATTCAGCTTAAAAATAGCTTCCAGTGTTTTTAAAGTCACTTCTAGAGGTAGCTGCATGAAATACAGCAAGCATTTTTTTTTCCTCCTTCAGCTGGCTGAAAAGCTTTAGCTATGAGTAGCTTCCAAATATGGAGTCATCAGATAAGTGTAGATCACTGATTTTTTTTAAAAAAAAAACCCACTGCAGTCCTTGTAAGTAGTAATTATATCTTGAACAGAATAATTTTGTTCAAGAATTCAATTACTACTTGTAGGCTGGTAGGCTAAGAATAACGGAATACTCATACAGTGCAGCTACTAGAAAAGAAGAAATAAATATTTTATGTTTGTGGAAGAACAGCTAAAGCTTGGAAGGAATTAGAATGGCTTGCGCGTATATGGCCAAATTTGCTCTTACATCCGTGCAATGTCACTGAAATCAATTTCAGATAAAATGAATTGGGTTGCATCATGGAGCAATTCCATAGAAATGAATGGAATTATTGCAGGATGGAGAGTAGAATGAGCCATAAGAAGTAAAGTTGCCTTATCCATAAGTGAACCATCTTTTTTTTTTATCGTGGTCTTGTAACTTTTTTCCAATAACTTTTTTTCACTGAGTTTTTGAATGATAACCATGTAGCCTTTCAAAAGACAAAGCACTTGTAATAGAATAAAACCTTGCATATAAACTACAACAATAAAAAGGCTTTTTAAGTTCTGCTAGAAAGTCCACAAAAATGAACACCAAATAGATGCCTACTGTGTGTGGGGGGGAGAGCGGGTGGAATGTTGAGCACCTTGCAGTAAAAATGTAATTAAAAGTTTTTGGCAGAAAAACATAAAACTTAAAAAGATAATAAAGAAAGACAGCATGACAATATATTATTCATATTCAGGAACAAAGATGTATTTGGAATTTCAGCATCTGAATTTAGTTCTTTGCTACAAGACATTTTTTTGTTAAGATGAGAAAGTAAGATAATTCTAGTAAATATAAAAAAAAAAATCAATTCATTTTCTTTAACACATTTTATAGGATTTGGGAATTCTGAGGTTTGGCAACCCAGAGAAAAGAATCCTGTTGATGAAGTTAATAGTTTGCTGTGCTATTTTTAAGTTATTGGAGACAGATCAGGAAAAATGAACTAGTGCAAACAATCTGATTCATAGTATGTGTTGCAGTACATACAATATAACTGTTTCTACTGTCCCTTCCCCTCTCTTCTTCTCTCCTCATGAATTAACCTCTTTACTGCCCTACAATCCTCCTCCTTCCCCTTCTACATTCCCTCCCAGCTGATCCCCATGAGGGAAATAACAAACCTACACCTAGCAAGATGTTTGCCAAACATCACCCTGGCATGTTTCCTTGCAAGTTGTATCCTTATTTTCTCTTTTCTTTATAGGTTTTTATACTCCTCATCATTGTATCTGAGCATTGTACAGTAATGCATTAAGCAACATGATTGCACATCTGTTGTGTACTGTTTGTTCTCTCATTCTCTCCCCAGAAAGCTGGGTGGTGAGTGGAGTGTCTTTGTCTTTGTTTTTAATGTAAATATATCTGTTGCTATGTGGAATGGGGTCCCCAGCGTGCAACCTGGACTGTGGGACTGCTGAGCCCTCTGTCCCACCGATCTGGGCTGCCTCTCACACTGTGAAGCTGATGGCAAGCTACAGACCTCTAGCAGGTACTGCACTTACACAGCCATCCACAGGCAGGGTCACACCCAACTCAGTTACATGAACGATCTCTCAGCCACTCATGAACCAACAATAGAGAGGCTCCAACAAATTTCCCCCAGCTCCCCAGTCTTGCACTCCAGAACTGTACCATCTTGCACTAGTCAGAAGCCAAACCAGTGTGTAAGCTCATGAAGTTTGCCACTCCCTCAGTGTGGAATGGTTACACAGTAGCCTTTGTGAACTGAGCTGAGATTTCCCAAGCACTTCAACTAAAACACAGTAATATATAAACAGGTTCATTAACTACAGAAAAATAGATTTTAAGTGATTATAAGTAGCAAGCGTAGACATCAACTTTGGTTACTTAAGAAATAAAAATAAATTTGCTGTCTAACTGCTATAAACTAAGCAAGATTTGAATCAAGCAATGTCTTACCCTGACAGATGGTACATGCAGGTTACAAATCCTCAAAACACAGACTGAACCCTTTTTTCCAGTCAGTTCAAAGTCATCTTCTTCCAGATCTCCTTCCAGGTGCTGAGATGGCGGGGTGGAGGGAGGGAGGGAGAGAGAGGAAGAGGCCAAGTGATGATGTCACTTCTCCTCTTTTATATGTTCTTACAGCTTGCTGGAAAGATCTTTTGCTGTAATGTGGGGAACAGGCAGTCCCCACTGATCAAGCAGCCTCCATTGTATATATGCTCCTTCTGAGAGGTCTCTGGGATAGCCCTTGGGAGAGTGAATTCCCTTTAATGGGCCATCAGTGCTATCTGGCTACTCCACTGTTGTATGTGAAAGGCTGGTTGTGGGTGTTCCCAACCTCACAACATATTTCAGTAACATATATTTCATAACCCCACATATAATGATAGCACATACATTCCAACAGGTTATTTAATGTTCAACAGATCAAGACTTTTAAAATGATACCTCACAAGTCATACTTTGAACAAAACATATATCACCATGGTGAATATGGGAGTTCCAGGGTCCTGCTTTGAGGTACAAAGTGTCACACTGTATTTGTTAGAGAAGACACGGACAAAGAAATGCTTCTTGCACTTGGGGTGGAAAGTAGTGAGATTTGTGATGGTTCTTTCCTGGACGGAGTTCATTCTACAGTTCTGGACCACTCCAAAGAAAATTCTTTCTCCTGCACAGATGAGTTGCTCTGAGTAGTTGTGGTGTTGAGAATGTAGTGTATTGTTGTGCCAGAACAGTGTAGTTGTTGACCAGGGTCTCACCCTGATGCTTCAGAGAATCTTTTAGATATCCTGTGGCCAAGCCAGGGAGCACTTGAAGATAAAAACTGAGACCTTGAACTTGATTTGAAATTCTATGGGAAGCCAGTGTAGAGAACAGAGGACAAGTTTGATATGTTCAGGGTAGCCTGTGTTGCAGTGAAAACATTCTGCAGCATTCTGAATTAGTTGGAGTTTCCTAAATGCTGATGGCTTTTTGTACTCAGGTATACTGCATTGCTGTAATCCAACTGAGAGATAAAGGCATGAATAACTGAAGCCAGGTCATTGTCCACCACAATGGTAAACAAGCATAGATGGTAGAAAGTGTTACTCATAGATGTAGCTATGTGAGAGCTCAGTGTCAGCAAGGAATCCAAGAGCACTCCCTGACTATGCGTGTCCTCATGTCCTCAACCAATGGTGGCTGCACTATGCCTGCAAACTCTTCAGAATACTTTCCTCTGCCCACTAGGATCACCCCTCTCTCTCTCGCTCAGGTTCAGCCTCAGTCAGCCGTTCTTCATCAAGAAGCTGATTTCATCAAAGCTTGGGTCATTTTGGGGCACTGGTCACATGTAGTGAAGAATTGCTTGAGTTGTGTATCATATGCATATTACTGACATTTGAGTCTGACCAGTTCACCAGATGCTTGCATGTATATGTTGGAAAAAGGAGTCAAGATTAAACTGATCCTTGTGGAACTCTGCAAGTGGGAAGTCATCTAGTGATGGATGTGTGGTTCCCCATCACTCATTAGGTGCGTTCCTCCAGGTAGGACACAAACCATTTTAGCTCATTACCCTTCCATTCCCCCATCCCCTCCAATACTTCGTCTTGTCTATTTAGACTGTCAGCTCTTCAGAGCAGGAACTGTCTATTTTTATGTGCACACAATGTGTGGAATAATGGATCCCCAATCCTGACTGGAGTCTTTAAGCATGACCAAATATAAATAACTGTCTGTATCATGTTTGCTGTTAGGAAAAGATTGTGGATAAATTTTTTACTGTCCTTTAATTAGTAAGCTTTATTGATTTTATTTTTACTTTTATTTCTTAGTAGTTGACTTTCAGTTTAATCAAATGCTATTGCTGAGAACATACTTTGAAAATTGTTCAACTTATTTCAAAACAATCCACTTTTGCAGTCACCCCATTGCATCCAGATTTTTACATGCCCTAGGGACACACAGTCCTAGATGAGATTAATTCAGATTGCATGCTTGAAATAATGCTGCTAAAGATTTGAGATGAAAATGTTTAGATTATATTAATAGAAAACAGTAGGAAAGTGCCATAAATGCATTCCTAAACCTACTGAAAGTGAGACACTGAACATAGCACGCTACAATGAAACTCTGAGTTCAATCAAGAAATTAAAGAATAATTAATGATGATCAACAAGAATTCTGGTTTGCAAAGGAATAATCAAACTCAGCTGACATTATAATAATCAAGGCAGAGATAATGATTGTGTCCATAGCAGAGGAGGATTATTTGAGTTAAACTTAAACTCCCATTCTTTCTAGTCATTGTACTCTGTGCTTATTCCATTAAAAATCACTCTGGTGCCATAGTTGTGTATAATGTATGTCCGGATATGAAGTACTAAAACAGAAAAATGTTCCTTATACCCATTCCTTTTTATTATTTGGCATTATAGCCATTCAAATTAATAGAACTATTCATCCCCCAAAGGATTAGGCACTGAGACATTTAAAATGTAAGAAAAAAGAGTCCAGTTCTGTCACCCTGATTCATGTGGAGTTGTGACTATTACATGTGGAATAGCATCAGAAAGTTTGCTATCAAAGCTACTTTTAATTTCCAAATATATTGTCTGCACAATGATATTGCATTTTCTCTCATATGGTGATAGAACCCATGTGAAAGCAGTTAGCATTTGGGGGTTACGTATATGCCTCTTGTTTGAGTATTCCAGTACAAAGCCACAAAGCTCCATCTGAAAAGGGAATGATCAATAAAGGATTTGGTAGAACTCTCTTAAATTGCAGAGCATCCTACAAAGAGCCAGAATAATGATGAAAAAAAATCCTGAGTGCATGTGTTCTGTGGCTATGGACAGAAAGGAACTGACTGAGGTCTAGAAGGGGCTGAGGGCAGTGGCAGTTCCAAAGGAAAGGGGCTCATGCCCAACTGCTAGTGCCTTAGAGGACTGAAAATTCCAGTAGCTAAGGGAGTTCTAATGTTTCAAACCAGGAATATGAGACTCGAGGCTAGAATTCCTGTGTATGGTCTCTGTTGATAAGAACTGCTCGTATCTTTACAAAGAGAAAGGACAGGATTCCACGTCTAATCAGGCCAGAAGAATTAAGGAACAACTAGGGGCTTGAGCTTTTTATTCCCTTGGTTACAGAAAGTTGGAACGGAACAGTTTCTGCACACACCCCTAATGGACAGCTCCTTTCAAAAGGGTTTCATCAGTGATCGCTGAAGTTAAGATTTTGTCACGGTTATTTTTAGTAAAAGTCACAGACAGGTCATGGGTAATAAATAAAAAATCACAGAAGTCTGTAACTTCTATTAAAAATAACAGGGCTGGTGGGGAATGACTGAAGACCAAGGGGTTGGGGACTCTGGGGGGTCCAGCACCCACTGCCCATGGCAGCTTGAGGGTCCAGGGGGTCTAGCAACAGCCGCCCGTGGTGGCTTGGGCTCCGGGGTGGAAAATGTCATGGAGGTTTCTGGAAGTCATGGAATCCATGACCTCTGTGACATAATTTTATCCTTGGTGATCTCACATTGAAAATTGGTTTAGGCAATGAAATAAATGAGAGTTTTGCCTGAGTGAGTGAGAATTTCAGGAACTGGCTCATAGAAATGATATGTATAATTCCTAAATTGATTCAGTTTTATCAGATTATCCACTTTAATAGAAGACACCATTCAATGTTGCGTATTTCTGTATCACTACATGTGTATGTAATCTTCTACTGGCTGGCCAGGTATTTCATCTTTCTGGGACTTCTGGATGGTGAGGGTTGTAGATAGAGGCCCATGCTTGGCAGCCATCATCTCAAAAATCCTGCTGATGGAGCTACCATTCTGCATTCTGTCCAAACAGTTTGCATATCAGGAAAAGGTAAAGCAGAATGGACGATAACAGTAGTGAGTGGGGCCGACTGTCGTGTGTTGAGTGGTTTTGGACTGTACAGGAGGCAAGAAGAGGAAGGTGCGGAACATGGGAGAGTGGAGGTCTGGAGGGAGGACGTTGCCAGGAGATGTATTGGTCATTGATGGATAGCCAAGAAGAGCCTGATCTGAACAGCATTTAATGTCAAACTAAGAATTATTTTTGGAATTATTATGCAAGACAAAACAGACAAATTAAACCAGTACAGTTCACAAGTTGGCCTTAAGATAAGCCAGAAGAAGTCAGAAGTCATGACCTTGAACACCACAACACAAACCCCCATCAAGATCAATAACAACGATCTTCCCTTTACTGACAGATTTGTATACTTGGGCAGCATCATCACCCCAGATGGCGGAGGTAAGCAAGACATTCAGAATAGACTGAGTAAAGCACGGAATGCCTTCATCAGCATGAACAACATCTGGAAATCCTCGAAGTACAGCGTGCGCACCAAGCTGAAACTATATAACAGCTGTGTTCTCCCAGTGCTTCTCTACGGAGCAGAATGCTGGTGCATGACACAACGGGATCTTACTAAGCTGTCCACATTCCATACCAAGAATCTCAGAAGAATAATCAGGATATTTTGGCCAAATAAAATTTCCAACGAAGATCTACTGTCTCAGTGCAAACAAGAAGACATGGCCACTATAATTATGAAAAGACGCTGGCGATGGATAGGTCATGTGCTACGAAGAGAGGATGGATCCATTATCAAAATTGCACTCCACTGGAAACCAGACGGGAAGAGAAAGAGAGGAAGACCAAAGACAACCTGGCGCCGAATGGTAGAACAAGAATTAAAAGACCACCACCACACCTGGGGAACAATAGGCGCTCTGGCCCGCGACCGGCAGAAGTGGAAGGACTTTGTTGCTGCCCTATGCGCCACTGGCGTCACGGGCAGTAAGTAAGTAAGTAAGAATTATTCATTCTAAATCTTCATGTGTTATAACACTTAAGAAAATGTCTTTATTTGTAGTGTTCCCACTTTAAATTCCTTCTGTGATTTAACACTGATACATCAGATTTTTTCATTTAATATTGCAATGATACCTTAGTATGGATTGTGAGCATACTCCCTCTGAAACATTGTTGAGCTTTTTGGATTTTTTTTTTCAGTAAAACTGTTACTCAGTAATTCACATTTTCTGTGCACAGCAACCAATGTAAGTATTTCAACTGTATTGATATATTTGTTCTCTGATGTCCTTATTGATCACCCTGTTTTGAAATTTGATTGCAGTCCTGCTCCTATCTGGTTGCTATGATAACAAAATGAATTTCTACACATTCAGCTCACACTCCGTTCTTGAGCAGATTGTTTGTTTGTTCTCTGAATCAAAAAAACCCAAACTCTCTTCAATAGAAAAAATACCAGGAGAGTTGTGCAGCTGGTGTAAATTGGCATAACTCCACTGACATCATTACCCTAATTCTTTAAGACGCTGGGCCTCAGAAGGTTTCTTGGAGGAGGGGATACTTGATTTTCATTTCCAAGATGTCTTTTGACTTTGAACAGCAGCTGCAAGAAGATGGAGAGTAATGGGATATTTTGGCTATGGAATAGGGTAAATGTGTTTATTTCAATTATCAATCAATAGGAAGTGTTGACCCTCCAAAGTAAACCTAAAAGAAACTAATTGTCTTGTCATGGGAAGAATCACTCTTTTCTACTTATAATGCAATGTTAGTTTTTAACAACACAGTTCAAGTTCCTGCGAACTGAAGGAAAAGCAAACTGAGATTTTCAGAAGTTTTCCATTATGTTACTGATAGGGCTCCTGCTGAAATTGCAAACAGAAAAATTAGAATTTTTGCTTCTTAAATGTCATCTTATTAATCACGTGCATTACTGTAGCGTCTAGGTGCCTTTAGTCATGAACTAATACCCCACTGCACAAGGTGATGTACAAACACAGAACAAGAAGACTGCCCACTCAAAGAGCTTACAATCTAAGCATAGGACAAGTGAAAACAGATGGATGCAGACGAACAGGGGAGAACAAGGCAACAATGAGAAAACACTGGTCAGCATGATGGGCTGTGTTCACAGCACACCAGCAGCCTAACAGCTGTTAATGTCTGTAGGTATCACAGCAAAGGAAGGTTTTACGGAGGGATTTGAAAGCAGATCATGAGATGGCTCTGTGGATGTTTATGGGGAGCACTGTGAGGGGCAGCATAAGAGAAAACAGGAAGATCCTTGTTTGAAAATGTAACAAGTGGATAGTGGAAGTTGGCATCATGGGATTGGAGGTGGTAGTCAACAGCACCGAGTGAATAAATGAGAGATAGGTAAGATGGGGATTGATTAAAGGGCCCTGAAAGAATACAAGCCATTTATATTTGACGCAATAGAGAAGGGGGAGCTGGTGCAGGGATGACTGAGAGGGCTGGTGTGGTCTAAGTGACAGGCTAGCAAAATGCTCTTTGCCGCAACATGCTGAATGGTTGAGAGAGACAAGATTGCATTCATCAAGGCCAGAGAAGGAAGTTGCAGTAATCAAGATGTGAGCTTGGATGAGAGTTTCAGCTGTGTGAATGGATAAGAAAGGCTGCATCTTAAAAATGTTAAGCGGAAGGAATAAACATCTAGACATAGCATGGATGTGAGGACTTAAAGAAAGGTCCGAATCAAAGACGACACCCATCTTTTTGAGTTTAGTAAATGTACTTTATCATTCCCATTGATACTCCTCTTTTAAGAGCATAAGCTAATATAGTATGAAGCATCTGATCACTGTTGAAGAGAATACACTAGACCAGATGGTCTAAATGGTCCATTGTGCTATTCCAGTGTTTATGTTCTTGATGAATGTTCTGTAGTGCATCTTAATTGTACATAATACATTCCTTGTGATTTTATAGAGTATTGATTTTTATGACTCACAGTATTGGATGCCGACAATACTGTCAGCTTTCATTCCCCCTCAGAAAAGGAGAAACTAATATTGCAATACAATACCAGAAGATGCAATCTCCAGTTGCTGAAGTGTACCAATTTAGAATTAAAAATATCCTATTTAGAAACATTCTTCAGTTATTGTAGTGTAGATTTCAGGGGGTGCAGGCTGTGTGTAATACCCAGTTGTATAGCAGAACTATAGTTTAAAATGGAAATCCTAAAGAAATCCTAATTAAATCTTAGTTTGATAACGAATCAAATCTAAACACCATGATCTTGTTCAGGTCTGAACCTTTTGTGCGGTGCTTTTCTGTATAAGGAGAGCAGTTAGTGGTATCTAGTGATGCCTTTTGTATAACTGACAATGAGGTTAGAAACACTAATGAATAGCTAGCCAGAACAGCAGATTTTCAAAAACAGTATTATAATTAAAATGGCTACATTTTCCTTCCTAATACACATTGAAGGTAGGAGCTTGTGATACTTTGCCACTGTAAAGAATATTGTCCTCTTATTGGCACTTTCTAGCTATCTCCATGTAGCATTATGTGAAAGATAGTACCAGATGCAGAAGTATTTGCAGAGCCAACAGACAAAGGGAAAAACGAAAACCAATATGTTCCCCACAAGCAGGCTGCTTTCTTGGTTTAATGGAGGAGAGACGGAATGAGATGGCAGATGCTGCAATTCAGAGTGTTGGGAGCTGGAAGAGGGGTATTTTGAAGCAGACTTTTCACTTCATATATTTCCATGAACCTATGGTATGTCCTTGTACTTACCAAGGAGATAAGATGTGCTGATCAAATAAAAAGCAAGTCTGATATCAACAGCAAAGGAAATGAATTGTTAGAATATCTCTCAGATAAAGAAAAGACGCTGATGAGGAGATAAGAAGTAGGGAGGATGAGGAGACAAATCAGAGAATGTGTTAAGAATTTATAGTGTTTCTACTATTATAGAATTCATTACTTTATAGCAATGAGAGAATCTTAGTTAAAACCTGTCAAGATATTTTCCCCTTTTAAAATGTTAATCACATTCATGCATCCAAGGGATGATTATTAGCAGTTAAGTAAATACTGGTTCTTTATTACTGAAAGGTAATGTTTTGGATACCATATCATATACCAAATTTCATACACACTCAAAGTCTGCTATTGGCCCTAGTTCTTTTTCTAACATATGCTGTTTTCCAAATATCACACGCTCAGACCTCCTGTGTTTTCAAACCATTTCCTCTCAGATGTATAAGAACATGTTTTTCCAAGTTGAATCTTATTTGCAAAATTTCCTACCCAAAGGTGTTATCAACTTCTGCAACACTGTTTCTTCACCTTCCTCTTCTCCTTCCTCCCCTAGTACATCTCTCTGCAGGTCCAGGGATGGGGGTGGAGGAGAAATAGGTGGAGACTTGCTGGGAGGACAAAGGATAATTTGTCAGGCTGCAGAGAAGGCAGGGGGGACACAAATGATTTTCCCTCTTGTCTCATGGGTCTCTCATGTATCTTACAATGGCAGAGGATAATCAAGGTCCACATGTCTATCTCACAAATCCACATAACACCCCACGTTAGCTTCTGCAATTACATTCCTAATTTAGATGGCTGGTGTTAGAGCATTCATGAAATCTTTTTTAGACAAACTTTTTGCCAAAAAGAGGGAGGTAAAATGAGCAGATTTGGGTGTAGGGAAGCATTTAACAAATTCATGTCAAATTTGCTGAATTGTTTATCTTGAAAGAAACAATTCTGAGTCAAAATGTTTCATTTCAATACTTTCAAAATGAAACATTTTGACTTTGATTCAAACTGACAGGTTTGAATTTAATTTCAATGTTAATTTTTCTAAGAGGTTTTAAAAAAAACAAAACATTTTGTTCCATCCAAAACTAAATCCTTCTCTCTTTTTTGGTTCACTGAAAATTTTGAATTTTTTTCATTTTGGCTTGACCAAAACCATTTTAAAATTCTTCTTGGTTTTGCTACTGAACTGAAAAATCAGTTATTTGCACAGCGCTAGCTGATAGCTCCCAGTTGGTTGCACTTTTGAAGAGGGTGAAGAGAATAATACATTATTTCTGCAGTTATTTTATGCTTTGTAAACTATCCAATGTTTTCATGTAGTAATATTAAGAACTCAGTTACATTTGAACTAAAAGTGTGTAGATTTTGTAACAATTATTTTAAAGAGTCAAATATAATAATACGGAATAGAAGTTATTCTGAAGATCCCTGATTTTGGAGGATGACAGAATACAGATAGCTCAGTTTATACAAAAGGGCTAATTATAGTTCCTGATTCCAAATCTCAGCTGTTTGCATTGCAGATCTGATAGGAGAATTTGACTTTATTTTATGTGAATACAAACAGATGACATTGCACAATCTGGAGCTTTGTGGCATAATATTGGCATACAGGGCCATACACTTAGGAGTGGATTTTTCTAATTCTTGGGTATATCCATTAAATATTGGATTACATACCCAGATTTCTCTTCCTCTAAATATGCTAAATTTGGTGAAACTTGAGTCAGAAAATTAAATTTCTTTGTTAGGACTCAGCGTAGATTTCAATTCCATTTTACTTAAGTGGAAAAATTAATTCACTTCATATCCATTTAGGAGTACTTGTTTACTGTAAAATGAAAACAATAAGAAATGTCCCTCTGTACCTACAATAAACACAACTCGGAGTCTACAGCAACACCTCTGCAATGATGCCATATGCAAAATACTATACTTCATGTTAAAAGAAAAATTGTTTTCTATTGATGAAATAGCTATCCTAGCTGCTAGAGTAAATTAGTGAGCATAATTTTAGTATTTTCCTTGGATGAAAACTATCTAAAAACTTTCATAACCTGGAACTCAGCAAAATCACAGATCAGAAGAAAACCAACAACAATGTAGCATCAAAATTAGTTCCATAGCTGTCTAGCTTTTTTTTTCTTTTAAAAATAATAGTAAATAGAGTTAATTAAAACTGTTTCTTCTCTGATCTGAATCCAGGTGGTCTCTTTCAGATAAAAGCCTGTAAATACCCATTAATATATTAAATGTGGAACTGTTCACTAGAAGTCGTACAATATGTCACTGGAATAATTAACTCTTTTAGACACTATACAAAGACTCCCATTGGAACATAAGATCGCATTTGTGAGAGGAGATGGCTTGTGAGAGGAGTTTCTGTCATTACCAGAGAAACATTTTGACAAGTTTTACAACCCAGAATCAAATTAAGAATGAGAGTTTCATTTTAAAAAGCAAAAAAAGTCTCTAAATATCCAGCAATATAAATTTTCATCTGTCTTTAGCTGCTCATCTTCAAAGAATAAGAGATTTCAAAATTAGTCCAAAAAGAAGCCTAATAAATAGCAGTTTTTATTAAAACAAGAACTCAGTTTCTCTATTTCAGCCTTTATATTCAAAACTACAATAGAAAGTTTCAAATAAAGAATATACTTTTGCCAAAGGACTGTAGTCCAGACAACATGCTAAACGGTAGATAGACTTCTCTACTATAGGAGACTGCAACATGATAGTCCTATGAAAGAAGAGGAGGGGAAAAAAGCTACCTACACTTCTGTGCATGCTTAGAAATCTTTCTGGAAAAAAGAGCAATTACTTTGAGATGTGTTGTCTGTGTCCACTTATGATGTGCAGGCACTGGAGAGAAGTATGCTTTAGCCAGTGGTGCTAACGCTCCTTCAGACTATGTCTACAGTACAAGCCACAGCTGCGATTCCCAGCTTGTATAGACATGGAAACACTAGCTCTCATTAAGCTAGTGCACTAAAAATAGTAATGTGCGATGGTGGCACAGGCTAGCCATCCCATGTACAAACCTGCCTGAATCCCTGGGTATGTAGTCAGGGCAGCTGGCCTATGACTCTTGCTGCAGCTGCAAGACTCGAGTGAAAATCCTGCACAGATTATATCCTCGGAGAACTAGAATTATAAAATAATTAATTCTACCCTCCTCCACATGCTGTTATGACTAATATTCACAGTAACACCTGTTATCGTGCAATGTGCTTTCTGAACACGGACAGCCAAAACAGTCTGTGAAATTAACACAGATAGTGAGATTTTTGGGGCAGAGTACAAAATGCTTCTCATGTTAGAGACTTTAAAGCTAGTTTGTTTAGTAAAGGAGAATAGCTTCTCTCTCAAGAGCTGCGTTCCAATAAGCAAGCATATTTCAGACAAACTGCAGTAATAGACATCTTTTTCTTAGAGCAAAAGGTTAAAAGATATGCATTTTAAGCAGTTCATGAAAACTTTTTTGACTCCTATTAACATAAATGGGAATTGTGTGGCCATAGCCTCATGCACTGCTTAGTCAAGGTACGTGTAGGTATGTAGGCCCACATTAGAGTTGGGTGAACTGTGGTTTTAAAGTCACTTGGGATATTAGCATGAACAATAGGCCCAAAGCATGGTATCCGAAAGAATGAAATCATGTGAAAAAAGAGTTGTTAAACTTCAAAACATCAGTGTTACCTTATTCAAAGTTTGGGCTGAAGTAATAGAAGTAAAATTGTTATTGTATACCAGATCAATAAATAATTGGTTGTATGAGAAACTCCTTCATCTGGCCTTAGCTGAGGTCTGATAATGGATAATGATGTCTTTGTTAAAGGATATAAAAAAGTTAACTCTTAAAGGGTTCATTACTAATACTTGTCTGACCAAACTGGAGCCAACCGATATGGGTCTGAGCATCCTGGGGTTTAGCCCTTTTTTGTAAGTATCTTGATCAAATGCTTATAAATGTTTTGTTACTGTTTGGATGTAGTAAATTGCTTGTTGTTTAGGCTTTGGACGTGTGTGTGTGTGTGTGTGTGTGTGTGTGTGTGTGTGTGTGTGTACACACACATATATATATATATATACACACCATTTGGCCTTTGGATTTAATAAAGGAATGTATGGCTAAATTATTCTCTTGGTAATATGCTGCATTAATAATAACTCCCACAGTATGCCTTGAGTTTTCTGTGCTATCTTCAGTTACTGTTCCTGGAATAAGCTTGGATCCAAAACTTCTAGAACCAATGCTTTCAAATAACTTAACTGACATTATATACAAAATATCATCTTTCCAGGAAAGCACTGGAAGAGTTGGTATTAGCCATAAAGATTGATTAATTTTAGTTTGCATATGTGTGAAATATGTTTTTATGTTAAAAGAAATGTTAAGGTTGCAAAGTCAAGCATGTAAGTTAAGAAATTCCAGAATGAAGGTTGCCTGTGCCACCTTAATTCAGCCCCATTGTGCATATGAAGACCTGATTTCAGTTAAGGTATGTCTATGCTGCCGGCGGCAAAGTCATCACCATCAGATCGACCTATCTGGATCAATTGAGCAGTCAGTGAAGACCCACTCAATCCATCCAGAAGTCGACACTGGAAACCCCCCCCCACCTCCCACCCCTCAAGTGGCGCAGTACAGTGAAGATGCTGCACAAAAGGGAAGCACAGCAGTCGACGGGATTTACGCAAGCTACTCTGCATAGCTTGCATAACTCCCATCAGCTGCTGCTGAATCGTCAGGTAAGTGTAGACCAGGGCTAAGTCGCACCTTTTTCACCTCTCAGCTGGACTACAGTAACGCGCTATACTTGGACACAAAGACTTTGGCATTTAGGATACTCCAGTAAGTATAGATTGTTCAGCATACCTCCTCAGCAACACAAGCTAGGAATGTATCACACTCATATGAGTGTGTCCTCCACTCCCTACAGCGGCTTTCTATAGCATATCTAATCAAGAACAAGATTTTCAGTCCTTGTCTTCAAAGCTCTCCAATGCCTGGGTCCAGGGTATTCAAGAGTTCAACTAAAACTCTTGTTGATGACAGTGTTCCTCTGAGCTGCTGAAACTTTCTACAACAATGGTAAAACTCGAATGTGCAGCAGCCCAAACTCTCTCCGGTGTGGGTCAGTGCTTAAACTCAGCCCCACAAAAAGAATTTTAAAATTTAGGTGGGCTCAGGGAAGGTCTCAGATCTTTCACCCACTGTGCTGTCTCAGGACACTCTCCCAGCTCCATTCCACTCCCGCCCTTCCCCCCACGCCTCAGACCTGGACACTGCCACCCAGCCATCACACATGCAGGAGAGGGGCTCTACTGCCACACCACTTGGCTCTTTTACTGCACCCTCATTGGTTGTTTGGGAGCTGGGAGCCTGTCAGGTCAGTAGACACCTACCCACTCTGGCAGCAGTTGTGAGTAGGCCGAATTCCCATCAAGGGGGGAGGCAATAAACAAAGTTGGGGAGTATGACAGCTGAGCCCCTCTCCTGCATGTGCGATGGAGGGGGCAATGAGTGCACAGTGCCTAGGTCAGGGGTGGGGGAGGGCTGCTCGCTGCTGTGGAACAGAGTTGATTCTGGGGAGCAGCAGCTGCAGCAGGTTTGGTGGACCTGCCATCACCTAAAAGCCATTGAGGGGATGGGAAGAGCAACTGGGCATATGCACCCTCCCCTGCTGGCCAATGAGTGCCTTGAGGGACAGACTCATGAGATGGAGCAGTAGAGAGAGACTAGGGCAGGGAGTGGCAGGGACGGGAGGGCAATGCCAGCCCTCATGGCATGGGTTGCAGACCCCGCAACTTACTATGCCCCCAGAAAGGTTCCAACCCCACTGAATCTCACTGCACCCCCAACCCCACTGAATCTCACGCATTCCCTGGCCCTGATTCCTTAACCTCTAGGATTGCCTTACTAGGTAACACATGTATACAAAAATTGCAATTTGGCTGCAGCAAGTGCATGAAAACTTATTTTGACTGGGATTACCAGAGACTGCCCACTTCTTTCAGAACAGTTTTAAGCAGTGGGACTGGAGACTGATTCATGGACTGAATCTCCCCCTTTCCCCAGGAACTAAGGACTATCACAAGTATAAGGTGCGCTTCTTTGGCCTTACCTTCCCTAACATAAATATAGAATAACATCTATCGTTAGGTTTTTTTTCCCCCCCTTTTTATCAACAAGACATTCCATTGCAAATGCTTCTCCCCCCATGGAGAGGCTGAGAGAAACAAACGTGATGAATGTTAGTCACATTGATTAATGTGCTACTTGAGAAGGCACTCAGGTTCTTTTACTGTGCTCATCACCATGATATCTATCTAGACTAGTATGCATTATGATCATGTAACTCAAGACTGTATCCCTTACTATTTTTTTCCACAGCACCATGCCTCAGTCAATGCACAGGATGGACAGTGCTCATTAATGAGAAGCTATTCAATATTCTATTTTATCCTTGTTGTTTAATGCGTGACTCCATGCCTTATTTACTGCACATTATGAAATTCCTGGTATGAAGACAGAATTACTGATTTCCTCATGGGCTTTTCGGTAGCACTTGTCATAGTATCAATGCTTCATAAATACTAACTTCGTTAATCTTCATGACATCCCTGTAAGTGAGGCGATAGTATTACCCCTGTTCTACAAATGGAGGTTCTGTAATGTCAGACGTACAGTATCTAGTAATTCTCAGTGCCCAATCTGAGGACCTGATTTTTCAGACTCCTTAGCATTAGGTGGCACTTGATATGTTCAAAGCACAGCTTCCATTGACTTGAGTTGCAGCTGTGAGTGCTCAGCACTTCTGCAAATCCCCAGGGTTTCAAGTTGGGAACCCAGAATGTGAGCTCACACTTAATGACCACCTTTGAGATGTTTGTTGTAAGTGACTTCTCCAGCATCACAGAGGAATGTTGTTGCCGAGGCAGGGATAGAACTGAATTCTCCAAAGCGGCATTCAACTGCCTTAACCAGGAGACCATCTGTAACAGGGTGGCCTGCCCCTTTAAGGGCCAGGAGGCCTAAAACCAGTCAATCCTGCCTTGCTACACCAGTGGAGTATGTTGGACTTAAGGAAGGAAGCCCAGCAGCCACAGGCTGGCTGGAAAGCAGAGCAGAAGGCTCTAAGGAGCTAGAGGAGAACATAAGCAGGCAGAGACTTGTATAAGACTCGAGGTAGGAAAGCGTAGGAGATCCAGCTAGCTGAGTTGAGGACTACTGCCATTGGGTCAGAAGAAGCTGAAATCTGGTCCCTGATCCTTGGCAGCAGCCTCACCCCAGGATGCAAGTTAAGGGAAGACCCAGTGAGGGAAAATGGTAAAGGGAAACATCATGATCAAGGGGACATGGTGAAAGGAAGAGGGTGAATTTCAGTAGAGCATTGATGAAGGGTTTGGGAGTGGGGGAGAGAGGAATAGTGAGAGACAGTGGGATACAGGCAGGAGCAAAGGGGAGAGGGACAACACAAGAAGCATAAAGAAGAATAAGACAACATTGGAAGGCAAACAGGAAAGGGAAGGTGTTTTTCAAAGAAAACAGCACAAGAAAAAGGGGGGGCATGGGGAAACAGGCTAATAAATGAAAATAGCCAGTAATCATGAAAAATAGAAAGGAAATTTTATGTCAATGGCTAGAATTAATTGGAAAATGGAAGGGCAGAAAGGGAGAGATGAAACAGAAATGTAAGATAGGAAAAAGCAAAAAACCCCAGCACTTCCAAGTCAGTAAAATTTAATCAATTTTTGCTCCATTATTGTAACTTCCTGCCAAATGTCCTACATTCTATACATTTGGGAGAAACGCTGGCTAGCAAGTTTGAATACTTATATTGTTAGCTATTTTGTATTAGCTAGTTAAATAACATGAATACAAGACACAGAAAATAACCTGTAAACAAGAGCTGCCAGCAGCTGTTAGTAGTCCCCAGACCCTGGGTTTATTTGGAGCAGTGGTTTTCAACCTGTGGGCCACTTGCAGCCCAGTCACCACACAGAGAATACCTCTCTGCCTCTTCTCAGGCCCAGTCAAAGTCTCTCTGCAGTGCCCCTTCCTTTACAAGCCCTGCCCCAAACAAAGGGCAGGGGGCACTCACACCACCTTCACTGCAGGCCCACCTCATGAGCTCCAGGCTCAGTCCCTGACCTGGCATGGTCAATGCCACCAACCTCTGAAGCTCCCTGCTCGATCAAAAACTCCAGCAGGCTCTCAGCAGCAGCTTCGGGACCCCCACAGCAGGCAGTAGCCAGCAGCAGTCAGGCAGCAGCTTCCAGCCTTGGCTGTGCTCCACCCAAAACCAAAATGGAGTCCCCCACATACTTTTTTCTGACTCCCTGAAAGAGAGAGAATCTCTCTCCTTTTTCCCCAAGGTTTCATGGGAATTGTAATTTCCCAGGATCTTCTCAACTGTAAAGCTCCCAATTATGTTCTGAGGCCCCTCAAGTACAGGGTGCCTACAGGATATTTAATAAATGGAGTGTTCGCTTTGGTGATTCATTCGGAGTTTGCCCCAGCTCTTTCAATAGAGCATGAAAGCCCATTAATAATAATATTATTTAATGTATATTATTTTAGTGGCTACAGACCTCCCATGCAAGCCTTAGTGTGTTGGGCATTGTATAATACTTATGAAGACACAATCCCTGCCCTGAAGGACTTAGTCTATGGCTCTGATCCAGCAAAATGCAAAGTATCTGCTGAACTTGAAACGTGTAGCCCATTGAAATCATTTAAATTCAAGCATGTGTTTTAAAACCGTGTTTCAACACTTAGGCATATGCATAACTTTAAGCACATTAGTAATCCCAATGAAGTTAGTGGGCCAAATAAAATTGGATGAGATGCTTATGTGACTAAAATTACACCTGCCTAAGTACTGAAGGCCCAAGTGCTAAAGACCCAGTCATGCGCTCGTGCACGTTACTAACTTTACTCACACGGGTAGCCAATACCCTTTGCACAGGATGGGACCCAAGGCCCAATGTAAATAACAGGTATAGTTGACATATTTCAAAAATTGGCCATGGATGGTGTTTAAAAGGATATGATCTGTAGGTGTATATGCTGCACTCTTATTATTTATGACAACTGACAAAAATTATGTTTATTTCAGGGGGCAGACGCTGCCACACTTATTGTGTTAACTGATTTTCTCCAGAATAATTAAAGACATTGCTCCTTAGTGAAGTCTATTTCCACCCAAATTTCTCTTTACCTAATTTCAGACATTCTGTTTATAGATCAAGTCAAAAACACTGGAAAAAAAAAGGAAGATGGGAGGGGAATTTTTTTTTTTTTTAAACCTTCCCCAGGCTGAAACATGGAACATCTTTATCCTATAAGAATCACTTCTACCATGATTAACTGTGATACTTTACTCATGCTAAATAAGGCTTTACACCATGAGTAGTCCCTTGGACGTGAGTGGGGCTAACTTATGGAATAAGATACTGTTCAGTGTGGAATATCTGATTGTGAGACTGAATTAAATGGATATCCTTTCCTTTTAACTATATATACCATTTTTCTTAAGCAAATGCAACTGGGTAAATTAAATGAGACTAGTTATGAGGATCTCTTATGTAACTTTGAGAAGCATTTTTTCCAAGCCTCATATGTAAGGAAGGGTAGCATGTAGAGATGACTATGTGGGTTTTGAGTTTTTGTGGGTTTTAAAAGTGACCTTGAATTATTAAACTTACTCATTTTCAAAGGACAATAATGTCACGTAAGAAGTGCTTACACCAAGTGAAATTATATATTCTATATCCCACCACTCTTCATCCATCTCTTGCTGCATGCAATTTTTCTTTTAGCCTGGGCAGTAATGAGAGACTCTCCATGTATGCTGTATTTATGTAACTTTTGTTAATGTGAGCATAGACCAATAGATTAGGAAGTAGGAGCTGTCAACTTAAAATCAATTTCTCTATTAATTAAATGCCTCCACTGCAAATATTGGTTAAAATTATTATTTTCTGAGAGCAAATTTTGAAAAAGAACAGAGATAATGATTCAGAAACATAACACCTGCTTCTTCCCAGATCTTCTCATTAATTTGGTAGAGATGAGAAACACAGTATTGTCCCCTGTGGATAAGATGATAGTTCAAACACAATAGCTGGGAGTTATGTGCAATGAAATAGTTTAGAATAGCAGATCAACCCTCTTCTTAAAATATCCTGTATTTTATTTTATTTAGGTAAAGTAATCAAATAATGTGTAAGTGCAACAGCTACTGATTCTATTTAGTAAAAAAAATTGCCTTGGGTCATAATTCATCAGAAAAGTAGATTACTTATCATAATAATGAATCCTAATAATAACCCCTAGAATTGTACAATACTAAATATTCTCTCGTTTAAAGTTGAACCTGATCATTGCGCCATACTTCACATAAATTTCAGGAGTTCCCAAAAATAGCAACTACAATTAAGGACTTGTCTCCATAGGGGAGAAAGCCCAGAATAGCAAGTGCAGAATAGCTATTCTACATTGGCTTCCTGTGTGGATGCTCTTTCACACTGAGTGCCTTTGTGCAGTTTAACTTAATTCAGTGGATTAACATAAACCACACAAAATCAGAGGCACACAGTGCAGAATAAATGTGCCTGCACAGAGAGCTAGCACAGAATGACTATTGCACTTCAAATTCACACCTAGTTATTTTTCACTCACTTCCCCATGTACACAAGCTCTTATCAAAAGAGCCAAAAGCAAATGATATTTCAGGCAGGAGAACATTCACTTTAGCTAGGTTTACTCAATTAGTGAAATAACCATGAGTTTATGATTTGTATTCATTTTTGCATTAACAGATGGTAATTTGCACAGCAAAAGTTCTACCATTTAGCTGAACTAAAAGACATTTCATACTGGGCTTGGCAATTTTTGGTTTCTGTTTGTTTGAGCGCTATATTTTTATATTCCTCCATTGTATGATCTCTCATGAAGAATGAATGCAATTGTTCAACTATTCAAAAGAGTGCTTTTCCACTCTGATATTTTGGTGCTAATAGGATAACTCAGATGTCTTCTCTTCAAAGACAATGACACATGCATATACCTCTGGCATAAAAATAAGAATCCAAGTAGTTGGAGGCCTTACCCCAAGTTCTGCCAATAAACCATAAACACTAGTGTTCCAGTATCTGCATTTTATTCACCCTCTTTAAAAAATTACTTCTGCACATACATCCTTCAAACCTGTAACTGTGGTTTAGTTCCCTCTAATTTGGGGAACTAAAAATAAGAAGAATATCAGGTTTAATTTTTTTAAAGTAGGTTTAATCAATTTTCTAGCAAATTACTTATGTAAACATCAACTCACAGCTAGAGAATAAGGGAACATATGTAGCTGTGATCCACTTCTGAAGTTGGAGGATGGGGTCTTAAAGATCCTCTCCCAACTCTCACTTTAAATAAAGAGTGAGCCAATGAAGTTGCATGTATTCCAAGAAATAAATCTGTTAATCCTCTCTATAATTCATCAACTAGCCTGCGCATAGTGGTATGATCACGGTGGACAAGAGTAGCTTAGGTTTTTGAGAACAGCAACAAACAGATGTTCCATAGCCCCATGAAACATCTGTTTGTTGCTACTCTCAAAAACCTAAGATACTCTTCAGTTTCTCAGACTTGCAAGGACTTCTCAGACCTATTTCTAACAGTAACAATATGCTAGGTTCCTAACTGACCACTTCCCCATGAATGACGTAAACTGAGCTCCTCAATAAACACATTTTCTAGTTTCATGTACCTTCAAGCAGAAAAACTATTGTAATATATCTGTTTGAACCGCAATGTAATTTTGGGGTTTGTTTGCTTTAAATTGTTGATCTGTAGGCTGAGTTGGCATAGCAACATAACAATGACAATTCTTTTTTGTGGAGGCAGTAGGTAGTATTCTAAACAAGCATGTGTCAATCTTGCTTTTTTATAATTAAATACTAGATCTCTCCTTTTGTCAAACTCAGCCTTGATTCTATATGCTGTTGCTCTCAGATTTACTCTATTAGCAGAAATATATTTTCTAAGGAACATTCATATTACAGTTTGCATATTCTGCAGCCTATTATGTAAACCACAACTGCTGGGCATATTTATAGTAATTCAGTATTACAGAGAGAAGCAGTGGATATATTATTAATAACCCAAGTGGGGTTAGCTAGTCATAACAAATCTGTTTATCTGGAGAATTCAAAACCTTTTTCTATTTGTGAATTTCTGTGAACAGAATGGTTTTGTTATGAATTTTTTTTTTTACATTATTTAGATTTGAATAGTTTTATGCAAAAATATTTGTCTATGTATAGCTCGGTGTATTGCTAAGCAGCTATTCATTGTTACTATTGCCTGGTGTATTTGCTGTTCATAATTTTAATCGTGTTCATTTGATTTCTCACCTAAGACAGATGTCAGTTTCCTGCTTCCTGATTGGAAATTGAAACTCTACAAGTTTCACAGTCCTTGTAAAGCTCCCCCTGCCAGACTCTCACCAGGCTGTGTGTTTGAACCCACATGCTGGGCCTATGTGCTTTTAAGCTTCCCTTGGTCTGGGAAGGCTCCAGCACTGTCTCTGGCTCCAGCCTCTCTGGTGTACTACCTTGGCAGAGCCTCTCTGTTTGGTGCCCCTGCTGGAAGTGAGACTCCATGGACCAGCTGCCTTAAGCACGAAGGCCAGTGTTGAACACCCCCTAAGGCTCCCATTATCTTAAGCACACTCTTCCCAGAGCTCCAGTATTGGGGGCACTCTAAATTATAATTTGCCCCTTCAGAGACATGCAATATTTGAACCAAATAAAGACAGTCTTTGCAAAAGTATTTCTAAAACAATCTATTTATTTTTGTGACAGCACAGGAGCTATACTGATCTAGGTAAAACAATAAACACCTGTGTGCTGTTCCCTGCCTCAGTTTCTTCATAACTCTTGAGCATTCTTTAGAATTTGGGTCAATGTCCTTTCAGGATTCCAAGTCCCCTCTTTTTGGACTGAAGTCTTCCGGACTAGGGCTTCCCCTCCTAATCATGATGTGTGTTTCCTGACCCCTGCAGTCACTGTCCTTCAGCTCTGGCTGGTCCTGACAAGACCTGCTGTTATCCAAACTCGGATAGAATGAGTTACAATCATGCAACGTGGGGGTGACAAAAGTGTGAGTCTAGGTGTTCATCCAAGAAGACTAGCTGACCCTCTGAACCTGATGGACATGAAAGAAGGAATTGCTCACTATTGTGGCAGCTTTCAGGAGTAGTGATGTGGCTTGCTAGACCCCAGATACTTTGCACCACCTTAAATGTCTGCAATATGGTGCCCTCAATCACTGGTGGTGATAACACATTGGCAAGTTCCTCACAACATTTCCCCTTTCTTACTAATATCATTTCTATCTTTCCCGAGATTTTTAGTTTGAGCTCTTCATACATTTGCCCATGGTACCACAGTCATTATGGAAATTAGGTGGTCTTGGTCTATTTTATCTGATTTATTGTCTACAGTGAAGTTGAGATATCCCAGAATAAAAAATATTGGGGTTTCCTTTGTCAGGCTAGGTAGAATCTGCTAGTTTTTCTAGGAAATTGTCTGGGCTGTTGAGTGTTTTGGCTGGAAGTCTACCTATCAGAAGTGTTCGGTGCACCGATGGGATGAGGAATTAAATCCTAGCCCTGTTGAAGTCAGTGTGAGTTTTTGCCATTGTCTTCAGTGAGGCCAGGATTCCACCCAAGATGCATATACTAAAATGCCTCCAGTTTTACAGTGAAGCTATTCTTGTATTTGAGGTTCAATGCAAAAAGTAGTGTCCAATGCTTTCTCATCTTACCTCAAATGCGAAAACAGCCACACCTCAGAAATGAAAATTAGTGTATACACATCATGTGTCCATGATTGGACTAAATGCAGGGACAAATGTTGCAGTAGATACCTTAGGGTGACTAGTTGGGCAATACTTAGCTTTGTTACGTTATGAAACTGTTGAGTATTTGATGAATGTGCCTCATTTCCAGGGGCTGTGGGAATTACTGACTTTTTTGCATATTACTATATGTTTGCAATTTTTTTTTGCTTTGGTGAGATCAGCTAAATCAAGATAAATGTCTCAAGGGGATATAATAACTCTTTACTATAAATATGTCTCTCCATGTGGATAATGAAGGCCTGGATAAGAGCTAAAGAAGAAAACTGCTTCTGCAGACCCAGTGACATTTCTACAGAATGGGCTGGCTCACTGCAATGTTAATATCTGCTTAAGCACTTCCAAGTCTTGGTGAACAAAAACATTAAATGTTTCAAACAAAAATTGGATGTAATTTGATATGAAAAAGATTGTACATAACTTCAACATCAAAAGATTAAACCATGCAAAAACTTCCTAAATTTCACAGGTACTTTTAATTGCCACATTTGTTATACAGTTACTGTTCAATAACTCTAATTCACTGTTATTATACATTGCACAAAGGCAAGTGTTTTTTATATCAACCTCCATGTAAAAATAGCTTTCAGCATATTGAGCCAAATACTGTCCTTGAAGTCAATGGCAAAATCCCCATTGATTTCACTGGGAACTGAATATGCATGTTGTTTGGAAAACAATTGTTTGTTCACTCTTGGCAGGCTAGATGAGCAGATTTAAAATACATGCTACTTCCTCACCCATAAATGCTTAGAAAACAATTCAGATGTTTACACATGCTTATTATGGATAGAAATGTGTGAACAGCTGGCCCAATATTTTTTCTTTTCAGTTACTGTCTCTCTCTCTCTCATAAATAATGAGAAGATAGGTGTTGAGTAGTGGTGATGTGGGAGTTTGGGGACTGTGTGTGAGGTCAGTTACCTTTTCACATTTATGTTGTTGCTGAGTTTTTTTTTTTTTTATATGATGGAATTATTAAATCCTTTTTATATCATGTCTTTTTGAAAGATTAGTTCCAAGAGCACTGGATTGTCACTCTTTTATTAAAGCTTTTAAAACTCTCAATAAACATTAAAAAAAACTGTTCAAAGGTCTCTTATTCAATAGCTCTCCCCTTCCTCATGAAAGAACTTTTCACACTTTTCAGTAAAAGTATCTTGCAGAAGGAGTATTATTCATTTCAGAGGTACAGGATCTATTATTTAAGTATGTACAGTTATCCTTTAGCTACTGTAGCATATAATTGCAATAATAATCTTCCAGTCTTGACACAGTTAAACCTCTGGTTGGGAGTAAAGACTATAGGAGTCAATTGTTTTTACTCATGATCTTTGGAAAAAATAAGGAATTAGCTGTTCGGCAGCTATTAGAATATCCCATATGCTCAGCTGCTGAACAGTGCCCTTCAAACCTAACTAAGTTATGCATATGTGATAAAATTCAGTGCTGGGCAGAGGGCTAGCACAAGGTCTATGTGCCAAAAATCCCACTTAAGTGCCAATGAAGTAATTAAAATAAAGCTTAAGTGTTGCATAGGTCATGGTCTGTCTCTCTCTGCAGACAGGTGAACTTCACCCATGGTGAACAATGGGGGACCTGCTATAGGGTTGTATCGAACTAGGAAATACTGATTTTAAAAGATTGATACTGTGGGTGAGATGGTCTTCTGCACTGACATCCTGCTGTAAACTCCACCAACTGATAATGGTCGCTGTAGTGAGGAGGTGTGGCCTCCCTCCAAGACTGACGGAGACCAACAGGCTGGGCCTGTGGGGGTGGAGCCAGAGACTGCCTGTCTGCCAACCTGGAAGCGAGGGGGCGGGACAGGAAGTACAAAAGAGAGGCCCAGGCACTCAGTTGGCAGCCAGCTCCCGGAGGGGAAGGATGTCCCTCCAGCTCTGCCTGTGGCCTGGTACCCTGGTGAGCCGACTGAGACCAGGTACCCGGGGAGGTGGACCAGGGCTGACATCTGGGTGCCGGCAAAGGAGCAGCGTGAGACCTGGGACTCAGGGGTAACCCCGGATCCACCCGCCCCATCAGGCCCGGTAGTCCCAAGGGGTGGAGACCTGGAAGAGTTGCCTGACGCAGAGGACGTGGCCCTACCAGGGCCAGACCTGGAGGAGCTGCCCCTGGAATTGGAAGAGGATGATGGTGAGGTGCGGGTCCTGATCAGGCCAGACCTAGAAGAACTGCCCCCTGCAGATGGCCCTGAAGAGCTGCCCGACCTGCCACCTCCTGACGAGATCGAGGGGTTCTACAACCTGCCCCTCGGCACCTACCCTGATGACAAAGACTGGGCGACAGGATACCAGGTACCAGAGGGACAGGGGGAAGGAAGTAGCCCAGGGGAGGGGCCCACATGCACCGGGGAGCTGGATGGTGACTCAGCATGTTGTGGTTGGGACCCCGCTGACTGTGACATACCCCATGGACCCGGTGACCGACCCTTCAGCCACAGCTAGGGACCTGGGCTGGGACGCAATGGAGTAGGGTGGGCCTGCATCCCCCTTCCCTGCCCCGCCTGGGGGCCTTTGAACTGGTTGCTGCCCTGCCCAGGGGCCTTTTGAACTAACTACAGCTCGGAGACTGTTCCCTGCCCCGAGCTGAGATTGACCCCGCTGAGGAGGGTAGTGAGGCGGTGTGGCCTCCTCTCCAAGATTGAGGGGGAGGGACAGCCAGCCTTGTTACAGTTGCCAAGGGACCATCTGCCAGCTGGGGAGAGCCAGTGTTTAGCATGCCTCATACACTGTGCTTGGGGGAAGAGGACTGCAAACTCCTCCCTCTCAGCAACATGTCTCAATCCTGATCTAGGTAGGCCACAAGCTTAACCATACTAAGACATACTAAGCTAATTTTGTCATAGTACTGTTGCTTTTTTGATAAAGGAAATTCTCTTCTTTGTTAAGCACATTAAATATGCTGTAGTAAAAATATAGACTAGTAAACAATAAGGTAAAAATTCAAATTGTTGAACAAGAAAAGAATGCTTTTCCTGTGATTATACTAATTGTTGTCAATTCATATGAATAATATTATTGGAGTGTTATGGATTGGAAAAAATCTTTAAAAATAAAATCCAATTTAAAAGTACTCCGAACGATGTGAGATACTACAGAAAAATGCCAAAATCCAGTACTCCTGGTTGTTAGATTATTCCTCTCAAATAAAAAAGCAGGTATATTTTAAAACTGTAAAGAAGAAATAAGAGTGCTGAGGTGCTAACAGCATTAAGTAGTTGAGCAGTACAAGCAGAAAAATTGATTTTTTTTTTCTGCACATTACTGAATGCAGCCATGATATAAGAACATAAGAATGGCCATACATGGCCAGACCAATGGTTCATCTAGTCCAGTATACTTTCTTCTGACAGTGGCCCATGCCAGGTGCTTCAGTGGGAATGAACGGAACAGGCAATCATCAAGTTGTCCAGTTCCTGTTCTCCAGTCCCAGCTTCTGGCAGTCAGCAGATTAGGGACACCTAGAACATGGGGCTTCATCTCTGGCCATCTTGGCTACTCACTATTGATGGATTCCATGAACTTATCTAATTCTTTTTTTAAATCATTTATACTTTTGGCCTTCAAAATATACTCTGGTAACAAGCTCCACAGGTTGATTGTACATTGTGTAGAGAAGTACTTCCTTATGTTTGTTTTCAACCTGCTGTCTATTAATATCATTGGGTGACCCCTGGTTCTTGTGTTATGTGAAGGAGTAAATAACACTTACTTTCTCCATAACACTCATGATTTTATAGACCTCTATCATATCCTGCCTTAGTCATCCCATTTTTTTCATGGAAGCTGTTCCATACTCATAATCATTTTTGCTGCCCTTCTCTGTACTCTTCCAATTCTAATGGCCTTTTTGAGATAAGGCCACCAGAACTGCATGAAATATTCAAGGGTGTGGGCACCAGGAATGTATGTAGTGGCATTATATTTTCCGTTTTATTATCAACACCTTTCCTAATGGCTTCTTATATTCTGTTTAGCTTTTCTGACTGATGCTGCATGTTGAGCAGATGTTTTCAGAGAACTATCCACAGTGACTCCAAGATCTTTCTTGAGTGGTAACAGCTAATTTAGACCCCAACATTTTGTATCTATAGTTGAGATTGTCTTCCAGTGTGCATTACTTTTTATTTATCAACTTTGAATTTCATTTGCCATTTTGTTGACACTCTCAGGCTGAATGATATTTATGTGCACTGGTCTTGTTCGCTTTGAAGAACTTAATACATTTAATCTATGGGCTCAACAGTTCTAGATAGAAAGGCCATGAGCTGAGTCTGTAACATCTAATTAGTGCTTTGAATCCACTCACAACAGGTATTGCAGGTCTTTTGCAAATATTAGTTAGTTAGAACACTAGGAATAAGGTCTTTATCTTGAGTCTTGCTTACCTGAGGTGCAAGAGTCCTGTGTAAAAATAATATATGCTTTTGTGTGGGGGTAGGAGGTGTTGATAGTTTAATATAAGAACCATCATCTCTGGCTTTCAGGAATATCTAGCATTGTTCATATATTCCTCGGGGTATAAAGTTTCTGCACTACACATGGCAAAACACTTCCTGACTTTGACACTTAACACTTACAAACCAGTATGGGTGGGAAGCTACAAGCAATATAATTATACCAGTTCAGCTGCCCCAATTCCACCCTATAAAATAGCATCTCATGGTGTGTAGTGGTCACTCTGAACTTTTCCACCTACCTCACGCTCTTCCCCTGCTTTGATTATCCAGTAAGGCAACTCTGCCTATGGTTAAAAGATTCTTGCTGGTGTACAATGTTCAGAATTTGCTGCAAGTTGTTATCCTTGCATTAGTGATGTGCAGTGTGAAGAATGTTGGGTTTTTTGTCCTTTCTTGTTTGTACCAGAGTTCTTGAGAACCTGTGCATCATTTACTTTATCTAGAAGCAGTGTAAATACACAGGAAAAAATTCTCTGTTCCAAAAGAATCTGTACCACAGTGGAGTAGCAGCCTTTCAGGATCAGGTACACTAGTATTTCTTGTGGAGATAGCTCCACAACTGTTGAGGAAGTCCCACTAAGTCTATTTGTTACCAAGGGATAGTTCAAAAGGTAATTGTGCATCTCTATGTACCTTTAGATTTGGCAAATCTACATTTGGGACCAGGTATGTCAGTGAGTAGTACTCTATGCAGCTAGAATCAACAGGAAACTGAGCTGTGATCTAGTTAAATACTTATGCTAATGATGGGCCAAGTTCTGTACAGAGATAGTAAAAGGTACCCTTCCTTTAGAAATTCTTACTCACTGTCCACACAGGCTCCCACCACTCCATCATGCCTCTATTGAGGAGATGAAGTCCTGATTCCAAACTGGTGCTCCACTGAGGAAATAGCTGGAGTAGGTAAAGGGGGTGCTAATGTTGGGTGACTTGTACTGGCGTTTATCCTGGAACAGACACCTACTGACCATCCCCGAAGTCCTTCAAAATTCTAGGGTCCACTTACTGCAATTTTCAACACCCACTGATTACATGACTTTCTGATAACGGCCATTGTCCCATTTAACTGAAGGTTAGCATAAAGAGTCAGCAGTGATGCTCCATAGTACTGGCAATAGCAGGGATTCTTCTAATCCTAATCCTGGAGAATTCTGACATGCTTGCACACAGTTCACCTCAAATCTTAAAACACTTCACTGTGTAGAAGCCACTGATCTGAAAAGTACCCAGTAACACTGCTGAGTTCTATAAAAGAGGGATTTCAGGAGTCCCAGAATATGACACATGTTATGTGTGGATGTGTCAACCTTACTGCCAGAATGCAATGTTGCCAGGACAATATGCTGAACAGTTGCAAGTGCGACATCAGACCATTTCATACAATTATTGTACTTGCAAGAGTTTTTTTCCCACCTAGTATTGATTCACCCTAGGTCTGTTAAGAATTCAATTTACAAAATTGAAAAGACTTTTCTACAAGACAAAATTAAAGATGTTTGCCTGTTGACAGAGGCTACTCACTTTAAAAGGATTTTACACATTTTCATCTTAAATACTTTAATGGCATGTTCAAAGTGATACCATTTCAGTTTCTTCCTCAGTCACTTTTGATGGAAAATAAATCTTAATATGCTCACTCTTTTTCTTTGAGAAAGTATTTAGTTGATGGTTTCCTTGAAGTTAGATGCCTTTGATTCTTTAATTCCAATTTCACAACATGTTTTTATATTTGATTTAATTACATTATCTCCATAAAATGCTATTTCATGCATCCATCGTTAAACTGTTGAAATTAAAGATGTCTTTTAGAACGTTTCGCTGAACAATCAAACATTCATATACAGAATATTAACCTGGTCCATTAATAAATGAGAAGGGGTATGAAATGAATGACTGCAATATGGCTGAATCAGAATCATGCATATGATTGCAGGGCTCCTCTGAGTCAGTCTCCCTAAGTTCAGGTGCTTGAATTTTGCATAGAGAGGGAGACATATTTTTGCTAAGTCAGTCAGAGGTTAGTGCAGATATGTCCAAATACAGTGTCTTCAGTCTAGTACTAGTAAAAGGGTTGGAGTGTCCCTCAGAAGCCAAGGAATCTATAGGCATAGTTAGGAAGGTCCTGACAGAAGTAAACCCACAGCTGGACCAAGGCTGCATACTCACTCCTCTAGCAGATCCTGCAGTGACTCATCTCTCAGCAGCACTGACTCATCCCTCAAATACTGCCTGCATGGGGCAGCAGCCTATCCTTTGCGCAAGGCCTGGGTCAGATGACCCCTAGACACAGGTATTTTACTCTCACTGCTGGAGCTACCTTAGTCTGTACAACAGCACCACGTGGCTAGGAACCCTCCTGCTGCCTTGTGGTGGTAGACTCCCTAGGCTTCCAGCCTATCTTCGGTCCTGCCCCAGCGTTGCCCAAGTCCTGTTCCAGCTTGCTTCAGCCTTATCCATGCATTGCTCTGACCTTGCTGCAGCCCTGCACCTGCCTCCTGCCCAGGGCTAAAATTCTCCCTGAGTATTTTTCAGAGCTCTGGGAGTCTGCCCTGTTCGGTGCACCTGGGCTCCTGCAGATTTGAAAAGATTTACTGAGGCTCTGCTCCAGATGACACTGGCTGAATGCGAGCCCTGCTCCTGCCTCCCAGACTTTTGGACGGATTCTAACCCAGCTTCCACCTTGGGCCTGCAGTCAGACTCTGACTGCGATCCTGATTTGGCTTGTCTGTGGACTCTGACCCAGGTTCTGATCCACATCCTGTCCCTTGGCCCTGATCTCAGCACTGCTCTCAGCCCAGTCACAACACTTCATCCAGTTTTGACGCTTGGTACCTGTTCCTGACCATAGCTCCAGCCACCAGGCCTGACTGTCTACAGCCCAGGGCTTGACATCCTGCAGAGAAATTTTAACAGCTAAGCTCTGGAAGAAAGTCATTGATATTTAATGTATCTCTGAAGCCAAACTCCAGGAAGTTGGTAAGTCTGAACTTCATACAGTGTATATATGCTTTGGGAGCTCTATCTATGTACAGGCAACTACTGATCTCCTCTTTTAAAAGTATACTAAACAAAACAAAGAAAAAATTTAAATTAGGAATTGAAAAGGACACAGTTTGATAAAAATCAGATATGTGAATATTTGGAAATGTGAATACTCTATCTATACAAACCAACCATTCAGAAATACTGCTTTCCCATATTGCAGCCTGTGACCCTGAGTCAATTTCTCTCAGCTGCCCCTTTAAATTACCTCCACCTGGTTCCACCCAGACCAGCAGCAAAGCCTCTCACATAAGCAAAACTTGAAATGGAATCTTCATAATAAAACAGCCCTCTCTTCCCAAGTGTTCCTGCTGTGGTGAGGTTTCCCAATACTCCTCCACAGCACTCACTCATTGTCCTTGACCTGGGAAAGGTTAGCAAATAGTCCCTGTTCCTACCAGGGTCTTTCCCCTGTTATGAAGGAGGAAGCAGATTATATGGTGCTCCCCTTCCCAGAACTTGTCCTGGTTGGCTAGGAGAGAGGAAAGCTCTGTCCCACCCTCACTAAAAGACTCCTACAGTATGTCTCTATTGCAATCAGACACCCATCGCTGGCTCGTGACAGCTGACTTTGGGCTCACTGGGCTCAGGCTAAGGGGCTGTTTAATTGCAGTGTAGATGCTCTGACTCAGGCTGAAGCCTGGTCTCTAGCACCCTAAAAGTGGGAAGGTCCCAGAGCTCAGGCTTCAGCAGAAGCATCTACACAGCAATTAAATAGTCCTTTAGTCCGAGCCAGCTGGCACAAGCCATTCACAGGGTTTAATTGCAATGTAGGCATACCTCTTGGCACAAGCCTGAAAGAGGACAGCAGCCTGGGATTTTTCCGGATAAAGAACTGTTACCTTGGGGCTTCTTCCTCTCTCACCCTCTATTGCTATCGTCCCCTAGGTCTCGGTCTGCTGCAGAACTCCTGAATGGAGCACCTGGCCCCTGAGACTCCCCTCAACTGCTGGGCCTTAAGAGACAGTATATCCTGTTGCACAGCTTTCTGCTGATGCTAATTACCTTTGATCCTGCACATTAACCTTTGGTCTAAGATGGTCTCTCTGCTCCTAGAGCTATGGTATGTGGGGAGGCTTAAATTCCACCTTTCCTTGTGTGACTCCTCTAAGTAAGTTATAACTGATAGATGTTATGATCAAACTATGAGAATCCTTGTTGTCTTTGAGGCACTTTATTTTAATTTTTATTCTGCTAGAAGGGAAAAGAATAAGAAAGTATAAGCAGCACAAACTGAAAAGCTTCTCCTTTTTTTCCTCAATGTTTTGCTTGAAATAAAATATTCTAGTATATTATCATTTAAAGGTATGAAATGTAACAATGGAAAATGTAGGCTGAGTATCAAATTCCTAATGGTGAAGTCTGCTAGATTGTGAAATAGTCTCAGGACCAATGGTAGAGGCCTCGATCCTCAAGTCATTTAATACTTGACTAGATAAATCATTGCTATGTATATATTAAAGCACACATTTGTATTTGATTAGGTGCCCTAATAGGACTTTTCTACTCATTTGTCTTATTCTGTAGCACCATAAAAATCAGAGAAAGAAATGATGTTTCAGAACACAGACCATCAACGCTAGTCCTATATCCTGTCAAATCGCATCTGTTTGTCACAAGGCAAAGGATAACCTATATAAAAAATAGTGAAAACGGTTGTTTCCTTAGTATCTTGAGGAAAACGTGGCAAAGAGGAAAGTAACAAAACACTGCGGCTGTTTGCAAGAGGAACCTACAATAACAGATACTGTATTTAGGAAAAAAGAAAGCAGCAGGGATTACCTGTACATAGGGTCCAGCATTACTCAACTTAATTTCCATTAGTTATATACATTTGTTTTTTGCAATAGCTATGTCCTTAACATAAGCAACACTTTTCAAGGAGTGCTTTGGGAGCTTAAAATATCCTGGAGTTAGGCTTAGTAGGCTAAAGCCTCAATGTCTAAACATGCCTCAGAGGTTACATATGATCAGCTCAGTTCTAACTAGAAAGTTTTATTTGGTTTTGTAGTTTAAGTTGGGTTGTAAATAGTATTAACATGTTTTTATTAAAAATATCTTTAAAAGATGTGTTAGGATGAGGGGCATGCATACATAAACAAGGACTTCCACTATATTGCATAACCTTAGCATGACAGAGTGTGTCGTACCTCCATTTCTTTTCTTTTAAGCAGCCCTATGATACTATCTTTATGCATTCCTCCTCTTGAATAATGTAGTATATAAATTACAATTCTGATGTTTCACTCCCAGCATTAAACCGAGAACAGTAGAGAAAACAAGACACCATGAATCCATTCTTGTCATACAGTTAATTTTGATATATTTCTCATACAATTTGTATTTTTAAACTAATTTCATGTTGCTCTTCAAATACATTATTTATGATCTGCAGCTGCATTTATTTAGCATAGAGCTAGGGAGAGAGGCTAAAAACAGCTCTTTGAGAAGAAAGGGAAGTTGAGCTTTCTATTCTAAGATGCCACTCCCGCAAAGGGACCCACTAATGCAGTCCTTTTCACCTGCCGTCCCATTGACTTTCCATCATCTTTAATTATTGTTGCATTAAAATGCATATTCCATCCCCTTCATGGAAAGTACCTTATAGGGATATATATTAATAATGAGGTGCTCTGTCAGAACAGGGACTTTTTGAAGTTAGTCAGTTTTGAAAATTATAGTTGACAATGTATCTAAGATACAGCTTATGACTCATTTATATTGGGGATAGGATAGGAGACAACCAGAAGCACTGAAAATGTATTACCAGGATACAAACTGAAATACAAGACAGGTTAAAGTGATTACTAGAGTAGAAATTGATGACAGTCTTGTTAAAATTACAGGTAGAGAAATTGGATCTACTGCCCAGTTTGTGTCACTTTCCCAGTGGCCAGTAGGGGCAACCCAGGCCAGGCCCAATCACTACTCCAAGTTCCAGCCCAGGGACCCTATGACTAGTAACCAGAGTCTGCTCAAAACTCCAACCCCATTGCTATTTCCGTGGGCTCCTCTAGCTTCTTGCCCACCCTTAGGTTACCACTGAAGTGTCCACTACACCCTATGGCTACTTCCCCCCTTAGGGTATGTCTACACTAGAAATGTATTAGGTGAACTTACAGCCACTGCAGTAATTACTGCAGTAGTGCATGTCCACACTACCTTCCCTGGGTTGGTTGAGCATGTCTAGGAGGAAGGCGGTAGGAAGACTGTAGTGTAGATGCTTACAGAATTATGTTGACCTAACTCTATAGTATAAACTAGGCCTAAGGCCTTGTCTGCACTAGAAAGTGTTGTGAATGCAAGTTACTTCAGTGATCAAAAAGCAGTGTAATTACAGTGCTCGTGCCCATCCACACGGTACTCATGTCGCTAAAGCGTGTCCACATTTGGTGCTCTAGTGTTGACAGTGAGAGCAGTGCACTGTGGGAAACTATCCCACTGTGCAACTCACCACCTTGTGCAGCTAGGAGTTGTAGGAAGATAGAGGATCAAAGCACATCATGGGTGCAGGCTCAATGTCCCATGATGCAGTGATTTCCATCTTGTCATTCCGTGGGTTTCTGACTTCAAAGGCCTCAACAGAGTTTCCTGAGCACCTACCATCTCCATCTAAAAGGATGCATCCTGCACTGCTCTCCACTGTTGCTGTCAGTGTTCTGAACACACCATGGCTGGGTATGCAGTATACATGAGCTCGCAATTGAAACAGGAATCCAAGGCACCTGATCTGCTCTGTGCCATGCAAACACACAACACTGGATTACTGTTTGCATTTACGGAGCATCTGCACATAGTGCACCGTCACTTTTGGGCATGTGGCAGTATTGCATCATTATGCAGGTCAGGGATGACAAGCAGTGGCTGCAGAATTTTCAAATGTGTAAAACCACCTCCATGGGACTCTGTGAGGAGCTCACCCCTGCCCTGCAGTACAAGAACACTTGAATGAGAGCTGCCCTCAGGTGAGAAGCGTGTGGTGATTGCCGTGTGGAAGCTGGCAACTCCAGACTGCTACCGGTCAGTCGCTAATCAGTTTTGAGCCGGGAAGTCCACTGCTAGAGCTGTGTTATCATAAGTGTGCAGGGCCATTAATCACGTTCTGGGGATTGAGAATCTGGGGAATATGCATGAAATAGTGGATGGCTTCACAGTGATGGGACTCCCTAACTACAGCAGGGCGATAGATAACACACATCCCAATTTTGGCCCCAGACCATCTTGCGATAGAATACATCAATAGAAAGGGGTACTTCTCTATGGTACTGCAGGTGCTTGTGGATCACCATAGGCATTTCACTGACATCAACACAGGGTGGTCAGGGAAGGTGTATGATGCCTGCATCCTCAAACACTGGCCTGTACAGAAAGCTGCAAGCAGGGACTTTCTTTCCAGACCAAAAGATTCCTATAGGGGATGTTGAAATGCCCATTGTGATCCTGGGAGACCCAGCCTACTCCTTGCTGCCTTTGCTCATGAAGCCTTATACAGGCAACCTGGATAGCAGCAAGGGGGGCCCTTCAACAATAGGTTGAGCAGGTACCAAATGACAGTTGAATGTGTGTTTGGCAGATTAAAGGCTCACAGGCAATGTTTATACAGCATGCTAGATCTAAATGAGGACAATATTCCCATGGTTATAGCTGTGTGCTCCATACTATATGTGAATGTAAGGGTGAAAAGATCCTCCCTGGATGGAGTGCAAAGGTGAATCACCTTGCATCTGAATATGAGCAACCAGATGTCAGGGCTATAGAGGAGCAAAATAGAGGCCATTCAAATGAGGGAGGCACTATGGGACTGTTTTGACAATGAGTCCCAATAAGGAGTCTTTGTAAACAGCTTTATGCCATTCTCTGACTGCTAGCCAGCTTGAGCTGTGTATGACTGAGAAGTGCAACCCCTATTTAAGCACTCTGTGTGTTCCATTCTTCACACAGCAATTCATTACAACACACAACACACTTCTGGAGGGGTGAAAGCAGTGAAACCTATGACAGCTGGGTGTATGTCCAGCTATCGCTCTCATAGCTGTCTGCCAGACTGGAATGAAGAGGGTACCAAGATGGGCCAGGAATATGGGGGAGAATGTTTGGGGAGGACATGGAAAGCAATTCGGTATTGGCTGCAAGAGGGGTGAGCACGCATGGACTCTTTTGCAGTGTAATGATTGACTTGAACAGCTCTGTTTGCTCCTCTATGGCTTTGATCATGGTCTCATGTCTTGTTAGTACTTGATCATGGTTTTCCCTTCTTTCATGCCTATCCATTTTCTGACTTGTGGACAATGTGCCTCCATGCCCTTTTCTGGAGGAGTTCTTGGAACATCTCCTCTTTGCTTTTCTGAGGTCATTTTCTCAGCCGCAGGCACTCTGCAGGTGTGGGATGTTTTGGTGACATCTGTAGAGGCACAACAATGAACAGACCTGTTTTTGTGATTGAAGTACCAGCATTGATGCATTGTTACAATACACCTTTTGCTCACTGTCCCCTGGGAGCTCAGAGCTCAGCGATCAACCAGGGCATGGTGAGCTGTGCCCAGGGAGGTAGGGGTGGGGTCCTGGAGCTGGGGAAAAGGTGGGTATTGTTTTGGGTATTGATGCAAGTAGATAGGGACGTTTTCCAATTGTGCCAAAATTTTCAAGAAGCTCCTGAGTGTAAGCAGGGATGCTAGGGCACATCCCCTCCATGCGAGCCGCTTCAAACTGGGTCTCTGTGCTGCTCACCTGTGTGCCACTTTGGTCCCTGCACAAGTTATTACTGATTGGCATGGGAAGTGTCCTACAACGGGGGAAGAAACAAAGCCACTCTGCTGAGGAATCTCAGCCAGAGGCTTGCCGAGTACCGATAGAGTTTCCTAGAGATCTCTTTGGAGGATTCTTGTCAAATCTCAGAGTGCATTAACTTGCTTCTCCATCACACTGGGTAGCTGAACAATAGAATGGGAAGCACATGCAAACACAGCTAGTCTTGTGCATTTCTATCCCTTCAATCACTTCTATAATTTAGCAAAGCAAAGGACAGCCATACCACCTGTAAATGAGCAGCATCAGCTCCAAAGAAAACACTTACCAGAACATGTCCTCTCCTGCATCCTGCATGTCAGAGCTGTTGGACTGGGACCAGCTGGAACCCTCTGGGGGTAAGGAAGAGATCCTGACTCCCCATGTCACCAAACAACCAGGTCCCTGGCTCCACATCATCATCCAAGTCCAGCTCCTCATCCACAACTTCTTCATCAGGGTTGAGTCCGGTGTCTGCTGTCTTCAGGCCCATGGAAGTATCCACGGATGTCTTGGGGTAGAGTTGGTCACCACGGAGGAGGGCTTCCAGCTCCTTAGAAGTGGCAGATCTTTGACTCTGCACCAGAGCGACAGTTTGCCTCCCTGGCCTTCTGATAACCCTGGCACAGCTCCTTGATTTTCACACAACACTGCAGCATGGCCTGTTCATAGCCCTTCTTCACCATAGCATGAGAAATCTGGCCATAGGTATCATAGTTCCTTCAGTGGAGCAGAGCTGGGACTGCACAGCTGATTCTCCCCAAATGCCGATGAGATATAGAAGCTTCGGTGTGCTCCAAGGGAGAGAGCATTTGGTGAGTGGAGCCACCATGGTCAGCTGAGAAATTGAGATGTGAGCTCTCCATGCCGATCAAGCAGGAAGTGGAATTTCAAAAATTCCCAGGACTTTAAAGGGGGCAGGGTGGATGGCTGCAAGGCAGCGGAATTCAAACTGATGGCCAGAGGGGTCCAGAAGGGCATTGTGGGACACTTCCTGGAGGCCACTTACTGCGACATAACCAAACAGTGTCTACGCTGACGCTTTGTTGATACAAGTTGGACAAAAAAAGCTCTACGCCTCTCATTGAAGTGGTTTTATTTTGTCAAAAAAATCAGGGCAGTTGTGTCAGCAGTGGAGGGAGGGTGACTGCTAGTTGTACACCACCACTGTTTTGTGAACAAAAACTGACTTTGATGGACAAAACTCTAGTGTAGACCAGCCCTAAGTAGTAGCATGAAGCAAGAGTGTATGTTAACTAAATTTAGGGTGTATTGAAATTTTTATTTACAGGCTTTTGATCACTTATGTCACACTTAATTGGAGGCTTAAGTCGATCAATGAACAAAATGGACCCAATTCTATATTCCTCAATTCCTGTACAGAGAGCAGTGAAGAAGGGAGGAACAAATCAGAATTTAAAACCACCTTTGCACTTCTTGAATTCTTAGCCTGCCTTACTAGAGGCCTATCCAATCATCTTCCAGTGTAAATTAGAGCAACCTCAGGACTACTGGAATTCCCACTCTGACTCAAAAGTTCCCTAAGGCCCTTGCTCCCGCTCATCTCTGGCATGCCCCTTTTAATGAGGGTTGGGAGGAAAGTGGCATGGATAAAAGTCTTTTTCACTTCTAAATATTGTGCTAACTTCTCATACAATCAGAGTCATTCCGATATCGCTACACCATCCAGTGAATGCCTTTGTTTATGTATTTACCCAGGGCCATTTTCACTTCCTCTATTTTCACAAGAGCAAGGTAAAAGGGTTGGGGTGGAACAGAAAGAGCAAGTCAGGCCCAAAAACTCTTCATACAATAACTCACTTCCAATTTCATGCTCCAATTTCATGCTTTCAAGGATCAATTGTAAAGAGATTACTGAATATCAAAAGAAAACCTGCAAGAGAGCTGAGAGGCAGTATACTAAAGTGGGAGAGGAGCAGGAGGAAGCCACGATAGGTGGCATAGGTAATACCCCAAGGCTTATCTGTAGAAGCAGAAGTAGGAATATAGTATTTCCCTTCCATAACTGTGTGTGGCTAAAGCTTGATATATTGTACCCCAACAAAATAACTGAATAAAAAAAGTCAGCAACAGGCTATAAGGCTGTTAAGGGTGTTTGGCCACTAGGACCAGCTCACACACATACTTTTAGCATTTAAGTGAGACTACAGAAGATTTTTCAAATGATGTGGTTCTGGTTTATGGAATACAGGAATGAACAAGGAGATTACCTAATTTATAAAGGTACTTTATTAACCTTAAAATTCTGTCTCTAAAATTGAATTTTCTCTGCACTGTATATTTCTTGAAGAATTTATAGTTAATTCTTTGTTTAAACATTTGTTAATACTTTTGATTTTTTTAATAAAAAGATTAAAAGAACTATAGGGCCATAGCTGACCTCTAACTTTGGATGTGTGATAAGTGCACAATGAAAGGCCTTGGCATAATCTTTTTTCAGTTTGTGGCAATGTAATTATGTAGCATCTGGTTTACGTGGCCATCATTTCAACTGTTACCATAGTAATTACCATGGCAATGAAATAGAAATGCAGCTGCACTGTATGTAACCATGCATCTCTACCTCTTTCCTAAAAAGGCCACTTTTGAAGACAGTTTAAGCTTTTCTGAAAGCATGGATGTAGAATTAAGATGGGCTATTTTTTGTAGGCTCCCACAAATAATTTAACCTATTGCTGCTTATGCAAGTCATTTATGTTGTTGCTCTTAGTAAATATGAGATTTGCTATTTTGATCTAAAATGTCAAAGTGTTTTCTAGTCACACTGATAACACATGGAAGTGACTAATTAAATAGAGTGGACTATTCAAATCTGGGATAAATACTGGGATGAAAGTGCTGCACATGGCAAAAATAAGTTGTGGTATGGAGAAAAAACTGAACATCTTTTACTGAGTCAAGAGGGCTTATTCTGAGGACTGAGCTGCCTCTGTGGCAGTATTTGTTTAGCCTCCAGAGCAGACTTTTCTGCAAGCCAGTAATGAAAGATCCACTGAACTCACTCTGTAAATAAGGCTTGCACGATACCTTGTTGAGCTGATGGACCATATCTATATCTTGACAGCAGGGGAAGTTTGTAGATGAAAACCTAGTTAAATAGTTAGAAACAAGGTGGGTGAGGTAATATATTTTATTGGACCATCTTCTGTTGAGTGTCACAAGGCAAGTGTGCCTGTCCCCCATTTGGGGCGGATAGGGGTTGCTATAGCCCTACGGCTATGTACCCAGACCCCCTTAGCCACAAGGAGTACAGCTTAATGGCTAAAGTCAGCACAGCTGTGCTTTCTCTCTTAGGGCAGTATGGCCTAATGGCCAGGGTCAATATGGCTGCCCCGCCCCTTCCCTGGAAGTGGTATGGACTGATGGCCAAAGGCAATATGTTGGCCTTGGTCTGCAGGGTAGGAAGGCTAGTGGCCAAAGTCAAAGGGATTGCCCTGGTTCACAGGGCAGTAAGGCCTAGAGTCAATAAAGCAGCCTTTTTGGTCAGGGAAGCATGACCTAATGGCCAGAGTCAATAGTCACCACCTCAGTGGGTGAATGTGCTCTGTTGACATGTTGGGGAAGTGGGGCACCACCTAGGGTGTGTGGTGCCCTGAGTAAAGGGACTCAGGCCCTCCCTGCTCCTCTGAGCCCCAGCTCAGGAACCTGGCAGTGACAGGAGTACTCACCACTGAGACAGAGGGGATCCTCCCAAAACATGCTGACCGGTTTCAACATTCCCCCACTGTAGTAACATTTAAGTCCCCTGGGCTACTTCCTACCTGTCTTCTGTGGTGGTGATCCATGATTCCCCAGGGCCTCCAGGGTTCTCAGCTGGTGCAGCTCCTGGCAGCTTGGTCCCTTCTCTGGGTTCATCCAACAGCCTGGAATCCTTCTGGAGTTCTAGGTTCAGCACCTATCATCACTCCCTGACAAGAACCAGCAGTCTGCATCCTCTCCCTTCAGCAGCCAGCCACAGTGAGCAGCTTGGCTCCGTCCCTCTTATACCCAGTCTCCAGCTGGAGCACGCCCAGCAGAGTTGAGGGGGCATGGCCTTTTCAGCCCACAGGATGGAGTTAACTTTTGGAGAACCAGTGCAGGGCAAGCGTGCCCCGTCACAGTGAAAGAGAAGCTTTCAAGCCCACAGACCTCTTTTTCAGATCTGGGAAAACTTTCTCTCTCACCAACAGAAGTTGGTCCAATAAAAGATATTACCTCACCCACCTTGTCTCTAATATTCTGGAACGGACATGGCTACACCTACACTGCATGGTTAAATAGTTAGCATTTTGCCTGTCTTCCCATCCAGTGATCTAGATCTCTAAATTGTACCCCCTTAGACAGAGAAAATTTTCCCTGCCATCAGGGATAGGTTTGGTCCTTGTGTTCAGCAAGTCTTTGTCCCTGCTTTAAGGGGGCTCTACTCACCTCAGGATTCTGGCTCAGTCATCCACCTGGAGTTTGTTTATGAATATGTTTTGTGTGGGTGTTTTAAACCTTATTGCACTGGAGCAATGCAGAGCGGCCCCCCTCAGGAGTAGCACCAGGGAAATTGCACCTGCCTGAAGCACAATCTCTTTCTGCTGCTCTCTCTCTGCATGGCCATTTGGGTGGGTGGAGGGGAAGGTTGCACTTTGCACTGGACATTAGGTTGACATGGACTGTTCCCTAATGTATGCCACTCCCACTCTGTGGGCCAGTATAGGGTAGGGAGGAGTATTCACCCGGGCTCTCCTCAGGCAAATTGCACTGCCTGCTTGCCACCCAGGGGAAGCAGGAACAAACAGCTCCTGCACTTCCCAGATCACAGGGACTGGTATTGTGAGATGTTCTTGTATGCCAAATCTTGCCTTCCAAGTGGTCTTGCAGAGGCCATCAAACCTGTCCCTTAGTATTAGAAGATTAAAATAATATGCTCTATACTCCCTCTTTTAAATATTTAATACCTTCATTAAGAAAGGCCAGACCTCAAGATATCCTTTTGTGATATCCTCACTAGACTTCTCCTGTCAATATGATCCGTTGGTAAAACTCTTGTTCATGGTCCAGTTTTCAAGCTACATGGAAGTGTTCATTTCCAAGTCAAATTAATTAATTTTGGAGACTAAGATTTCATTTCATGAAATGCTGTTCTAAAATCCACTCTGTTCCAACTACCACTTCACACGCAGCCACTAATTTCTAGATCTATAATAAAAATTAAATGATTTTGTTGCAAAATTTGTATCCAAATTTAAAATACCCTGAAGTTCCAGTGTTACCAAATCTGTGACTTTGATGTCACCCAATAGAAAGAAACTGTACAAACCATTTGGAAAAATTTAGATCTGAATCCAGAACCAGACTTGAACACTCCCAATGTTTGGGAGTTTTGGGGGCATGTTTCTACAGAAAGGGCTAACCAAATCTAGTTTTTATAAAACCATACTCATTAGTTCATTAGTCTAGAGTTTTGGTGATTTTTCAAAAAAAATTCATATTTGTTCCCTTATTTCACTAGAAATAAAAGTTAGTGCTTATCCCTCCAAGTCTAGGACTATTTTTCACTTTTCTTTCCTTTTCCTTCATTAAAAATAAAAAGTAGTATGTTTACTTTTCTCTGATTCCATGATTTAAAAAATATTTCTCAGTGACAAAATGCATCATTTTGCTAATCCCCTTAATTCCATAAGGATGCAAAGCATTCTCTTGACCTGATAAACTGGCCCTTGATCAGCTTTGAATAAGGATTTTGAATCCTGGAAACCTTCTGTACCTTTGGTAGAATCTGTTATCTGATTTTAGCACAAAAGGAATTTTATTTGTGGTACTTTTTCTGTACCACCTTTTCATGGAAGTGACAGTCCCTTACATTAGTGAAGTTGCACAAGGTTTTAGTAAGAGCAGATATGTCCCATTATGTTTAAATTAAATTTATGTAAGACCATTAAGATACCTATGCCTTGTGATAGTGGCTAGATTACTTAACCCTACCTAAACATGGGTGGGGATGAACCAGAAAATGACCTCTCAAGGTCCTTTCCAGCCTTCTCTGGCTTTCAAACTTCTGAGCATCAGAGACCTATTACTTTCCCCATGAAGGCCCTTTCTCTGGAGTGAAAAGATTTCAGCAGGTGCCTATTTCAGACATCAAGTTTTTATATTACCACAAGTGGTGAACATAATGGAATTGCATTTCAGGTGAACTGGAAGCAACTTTTTACATATCCAAAGATGCTCAATGTTAAAATGGAAAGGTTTCAGAATATGCTAGAAAAATGACTTTGTTGTGTACCAAGTCTGAAATTGTTGTAGTCTCTCTCATTTTCTCTCTCTGCTGTTCTAACTGTCATCATGCCTGCACTTCTTCTGTTGCTAGGAAATGGTTTGCTTCAATCATATAGGTAAAGATGTCTCTTCGGTTGAAGACATAAGCAGTATTCCTATCTGCGGTGATTAGCAAACCAGTCACAACCAGCAGCAGAGTCTATTGATGGCAATAATTAATAAGATTTACCCTTTCCAAAACCCAGTTTCTGAACAAAAAATTCACATAGCTTAACACCTGACTACTACTTGGTATGTACCAGCAAGAACTTCCTTTGCGCAGTCACCCATTAAGTAAACATTACATACATGCAAGAATACAGTCTATGATATTATTAGAAGATAACTTGTGCAACAGAATCACACCATTTACAATCTTAATATTATTTGTATTCTGGTAGCATCTGCTATGTACTAGGTATTTCTCAAACATAAAAACACTCTATACCTGTTGGAATTAATAATATTTGAAATTATTGATATTTATAGGGGAAACCACCAAACACTAATTTAACCATAAATTACTTTATTAAATCCAAAAGCCAAATGGTATTTATACAATTGCTCTAAACATGCCTAAAAAGCCTAACTAATAAGCAATCTATTGCATCCAAACAGTAACAAAACATTTATAAGCATTTGATCAAGAAATTTACAAATGGGCTAAACCCATGGGTGCTTAGACCCATTTTGGTCAGCTCCAGTGTGCTCAGGCAAATATTAGCAATGAACCCTTTAAGAGTTTACTTTTTATACCCTTTAACAAACAAGTGATATCACTGACAGTTACTGATTTTTAGCTAAACTCCAATTTGAGACAGTTTACCCTTGTTTCCATTCTTAATCCAGATAAGATTTACAACCTCCTTTCTTCCCAAGGCCTTTCTTCCCCTACTTCTTGCAGTTCAGCAGGTTTTTCCATTGCACTTGGGTTCACACAGGCTTTAGTACTGATGTTTGGATTGGGGAAGGACTGTTTTGGCTCATTTTAAGAACAATTATCTTTGATTTAAAACCATCTATAGTCACACCTCTTAGTCAGAGGCCTTCTTTTTAGAAACTTTCTCTTATTTCATTAGTTATTTTTTGAGCCAGATGTCCTCCCTATTCTATTCCTTCTGGCCTTATAACTCATTATTTCCAAGGCTTTCCTTCTACTTGCTAATCAGGACCTTTCTTGACAACACACACACATTTTCTTAATCAAACTTAAGCTAACTTTAATTCTTTAATTTTATACTTATCCTACAATCCTAAAAGCAATTACAATCAAAGACTTGCAATATATGTTTCTTGAAGGCTTTTGAAGAAGAATAAAAGACAAACATTTATTTGTACATTGTTTTTAAAAATTAAGCTATTCCTCAAGGCAGCCCTACCATTATTAAGTCTCTAATTTCTCCATAATTACAGTAGAAGTGGGTCTTGAGGGTGAGACGTGAAGAAAGTGTAGTGGCTTTACAGATTGATTCATGGACAGCATTCCATTTTTAGGGGATGTCCTAGAAGAAAACAGTCATTTATATGCTCTGGTAAATCCCTTTTTTCCTAGCAAGTATTTCAGTATAGATTACACTCCAGTCCAAACTTGTTAGTTTATTTCCTTGGCAACTTTTGTTATAGTGACCATCAAAAAGTATCTATTCCTTAAGCTGAGCTAAAATGGTATGTGGCTTCTTTTTATGAGTCTTGTTTAATAGTAGTGTGGGATTTTTGGTTTTGAGTTGTTTGGGGTTTTTTAAGATTAGCTAACGGGTGCAGGAATGGATTTAGAATAAAGGCATAGACCTGGGCAAATAACAGGTTTCTCAGTTTGCTGACAATTTAAGAAAAAATTGGGGAAAAAAAATTGGTTAAAATCAAAAGAAACATTTCATCAACATGAAACAAAATGTTTTGTTTTCAAGCATTTAACGTTTGTTTTTAATAAAATTAAAGAAAAATTTGAAAGTTATTTTGAACCAAAAATCAAAATGTTTCCAAATGAAAGTTTCCTTTTAAAATTTTTGTTTAGTCTTTTTAAACAAAGCAATTTGGCAAAATTTACGCATACATAAAATATATAGATGTTGCCAAATCTGCATGCTTTGCCAGAAAAAGTTTAGTGCAAAAGATTTTGCCCAGCTCTAGAAAGGAACAAAATATAGCTTGAATCTTCCCTCACAGAGTAACCCTCCCCTTTATCTCCATTACTCCTGTGTTCCACTGGGGTATTTTCCAAGTTTATGATGGATGTTATGCCAGTGAGCATAATTAAAACAACTTCAAAATTGATAACTTATTTTTGGGCCTCCTTAAATAGCCAGTCAGGAATCGTTTTGCTACATGGGTTTTGTTCCTTTTTTTCTTCTCCCATATGCCTCTAATTTTATTAAATATTTTACAGTATTCCTTTATTTAACACTTCTTTTAACTTCAGCTCCACTGGTTCAAACGATGCATGGCCTGTTAGGTAGAGAATGCAGTTCCCAGAATGGACTAGACAAGAACAAATGCTCATTCTTTTTAGAGCAGTAGTAAAGTGCCTTTTACACACACACACGTGCATTTACCTTGCCTGCCCAATAGAATCTTATTCTAGATGACAGGATTCATGGCACAAAGAACACGTCTCCAGGTGTCCCCAGCCGACTCCACCTCTCAGCAGTGCTCAGAGCCATATTTGGTACTAAATAGTTAAGAGACATGCTTTATGAACAACTATAATTTGATAAAGCATATTTAAAATACTTGAAGTAACTTTTCTTTTAAATTGATATTTAAAGTAATCTTACTTGCCGAGGTCTACATTTTATAAAGTGACATAATATGGGGTGCCTCAGTTTTTGGGTGCCCATCTTGGGGTTTAGTTATCAGACATTTCTGACCACATGCTATCATAAAGCCAGGCCCTTGTAACGTATGTCAGTTTGGGCACCCCAAATTATTAGTCACTCTTCAGTGACTTCTAATAGGTCATTCCACAATCATCAGTCCTTGTTGGAGAATCAGAGATGAAGGCCCACAGACGTTCTATCTAAATCTCGAGAGCTTTAGCTTGGACTTTGTCAATTTCACTGTTTCATAGCAATGACACTGCCTCAGTGGGTCATGGATTGAGATGTGGTCGTTGATGATGTTGCTGGCCTCCAATCCTTGGAGATTTTTACCATTTAAAGCTAAATAAAACTCCCTACCCAAGTGGACAGAGCCAGACCAACCTCACCCCTCCCACTGGAAGTGGGTGGGCAGGACAGGAAGTATAAAAGGCAGAGCCTCCAGCTCAGTTGGGGCTGGGACAGTGAAGGAAACAGATACATCCGGTTTGCTCCAGGCTGCTGCCTTTGCAGATGGGCCCAGAGATGTCCTGCCCAGCAAGACGCCTGGGCCTGCATGGGAACTGCCAGGCTGCTGCTGGCTGCCTACTCTAGGTTAACCGATGACACTCCACTGACCCAGGTTTCTGCCTTTGCTGACAAACCTAGAGACTCCCTGCCCACCGGGGAGCCTGTGTCTGCAAGGGAAATGCTGTGACTGTCTCTGGCTACCTACCCCAAGGTAACTGAGGGCACCCTGTGGACCCAGGGACACCCGGAGGAGAAAATAGAAAGTAGCCCAGGAATGGACAACTGCAATTAGACTTTGTTGGGGCCTGTGCCCCAGTCAGTGCATTATGGTTGGATTCCCTGCTAACCCAGTGGAGGAACACTCCCCCACTGTTAGGGCCCTGGGCTGGGACACAGTGGAATCGGGTGGGACTGTGTCCTCCTGCTCCCCCACCCCTGGAGTGGCAGCTCCCCCACTACAGCCCCTAAACTGCTGAGGCAATCAGCCCTCTACCAGAGCTCTTAGACTACTGGGTGGGCCAGGGGCTATCGACTGCATAGTTGCTCTTCCCTCCCTGAGGGCCAGAGAGCTCCCATAAATGGCCTGTTGACTAATTCCCTCCTTGTCAATAGACAGTGAAATAGTGAGCTGGTGTGACCATCCTCTGACCCAGAAGGGGAGGGTCAACCAAAACCCAACTACAATGGCTCATACATAATTGCTGTCTGAAAACTGCATGTCAGGAAAATCAACCAGAACTCTCACTCTAAGCAGCTGCATCATTGTTATAGATGGACATGAGAATAAGATGCAAGCTGCTTTTCTCTCTGTGGAGAAATACGTAAGAGACATCTCCAACCCTCTAGAGCCTACACATGTCTCATAGAGGTAACAAACGGAGCCATTAGAAAGGGGCACTCAATTCAGCAGGCAAAATGCCATCTTTAAAGTCAGAAATATGTTTTAAAATGATAGGATCATGTTCTCTAACATTAAAAAGAGCAAGAGTTTAATGACATGAAGAATTTTCCTAGAAAATTCATGGTATTTATCAAAATTCTAAAGCAAATAGTACTTTTTTTTAGTACATCTCAATTTTTTTATCTTTGTATGATTCCTCTTCACTTACATTTTTAATCTGTGATGTTTCTTCTCATTACCATTACAAATCTGTATGAAATATATTTTGTAATCGTAGTTTAGAAATTTTTCTAAATACAGTGTGCAGTAGCAAATCAAATCTATACAAATTCTTGAGCTATTTAAAAATTGCACATTATCTGCAATCCTGATGTTAAAATCAGTTTGCTACGTTTACTTTAACTGAACATCAATGAACTTGGTTATAATTTCAAATCTTATTGTCGATACTAATTAACAAATCTCACTGAAATCTCTGAGCTAAACATAGTATTCTTTATTTTGAGAAATAATAGTAATTTAAAATTTCATTTTTGTGCAAATTACTAAAATTACATTAAATATTTCCCCAGAAAGTAAAAAATGAGTCAAATATTAAATTTTACCTACACTTACAAAAAGGCCAAAAAAAAAAATCACTTCACATATTCTTGGATTTTTCCATTATAAAGTGCAAGGAGAATTAAGAGCTGCTCCATCAGCTATTTTAACAACCATTCATCTCAAATAGATTTAAAATTAGTCTTTCTCAATAATTGTTTGTGTATGTGCAAAAAGAGTTTTGCATTTGTCTCTGTATCTCTGGCCCTCGCCATCTTTATTTCTTAGATGTATTGCCTTCGAAGAGACTGTAAAGAGAATAACCACCAAATTTACTAATGATGACTAAATAACGCTACAGTGTTTTCCTGAAAATATTGCTATTTGGAGAGTATACTTATGGGTAAAATTGTATGGTTCACTGCATGGTGCCCAAGTTTGGGGTCCCCATGGTTAGGGAGCATTTCTTTTAAAGCCAGGAGGAAAGGGGGGCTATCCATAAATAGCTTGGAACACAGTGAAACTCAGTCCTTGCCCATGTCTAGATTTAATAATTTCTAGCTTGCATTGTTATTATTAGGCAGAATATCCTCCAATTTGGAGTGTTAAGATTTGATCCAAAGCCCACTGAGGTTGATTAAAATACTTTGGATAAGGTTTTCAGTGCCTGAGTGTTATAATGCAGTAATAGTATACATACCTGGAAATACTAAACTTTTTGTGTATCCTTCAGAATTGTAACTGAGCAAATATAGTATTGCTTTAGATGGTCATAAATGCTTATTTGTTCTTTTTTGTTCTTGAGACTCTCTGCTATCACTGTGCAGCAGTTCATTCAGAGTCACCCGATGTGAAAGATTTAGCATCTGCATGACAATCAGGAGATTAGAAGGGTCTCGTATGCAGGCAGTAAAAGTAAACTTAGCTGGACACACAGAGTACGTCAGATGTATCCTTCTCTCTTTCCTCATCTAAATGAGCAAACTAGAGTAAATTGATCCTAACATCTGTGGCTCTCTAACTTCAAGCCCTATTTAAAGGACAGAAACAACATACACTTACTTTCAGAATAGTTTTTTAACAAAATGTAATGCTCTATATTAAGTTCCTGGAGGATAGGTCCATCAATGGCTATTAGCCTGGGTGGTGAGGGATGCAACCCTGTGCTCTGGTTGTCCCTAAACTTCTGACTGCCAGAAGCTGGGCCTGGATGACAGGATCACTTGATAATTGCCCTGTTCTGTTAATTTCCTTAGAAGCATTTGGCACTGGCCACTGTCAGAAGACAGGATACTGGGCTAGATGGACCATTGGTACGACCCAGTATGGCCTTTATGTTCTATTTATCTTATTATATTAATAAGAATTTGTAACATTCCTGTGCAAATTACTTGTATTACTGACAATTACAGTGATTTGATAATACCAGATATAGCTATGCTCTGAAATGGGATCTAGGAATGTATTGGTTTATTCAATTTATATAAATTTAATTAAAAGCATGAAGAGAAGCTGAAACCTGATTTCAAGAAACAGACTGTAACATGGTAGCCAGCCCTTTTAAGGGCTAGGAGACCTTAGTTTTGCCAGTCTTGTTCAGTTAACCCTGCCCTGCTACACCTGTGTTGGATGTGGGACTTAAAAGGAGCTCATGTGGGGACAGTAAAATGCCAGCTAGGATGACTGCATGTGCCAATCGGGAGAGAAGCCTTGGAGGCTGCAGCTGGCCTGAAGAAGTAGCTGCAGGTGAGCGTTGCAGGAAGCATAGCAACAGACTGAACAGAACCCAGCTCTGAGAAATTCAGCAGGCTCCTGCTCTGAGGAGAGACTCACTGAACTGGAGTTAGGACCAAGAGGGCCAGTGTATATTATGACTGAATAAATTGGACCACAGAAGGGGAGTGTTTTCATTGTCATTGGACTGTTGTGGAGTTCTTAAGAGGCCCTGACTGGTTCTTGTATCATGATTTGAGGACTTCAGTAACTCAGCCAGAGGTTAGTGGTCCATTATGGGAGTGGGTGGGTGAAGTTCTGTGGTCTGCAATATGAAGGACATGTGATCATGAGTTTGACAGTCCCTTCTGAACTTAAAGTCTTTGAGTCTATGTGAAGGGGAAACTGGCAGGGTGCAGCAGAGACATCCTGGGCCACAAGAGGGAACTCATGGGATGGATGTCCCTTTTACACAGACAATGAGCCAGAATGACATAAAATGATCAGTATACATGGAAAGATGTTAGAAAGATTCTGAAAGCTAAATTTAGACTAGTAGGTAGAAAGAAGGCTTCAGTCCATGACCTCAGTGGTAGTTTTCTCTGAAATGCTTTCAGTTCCATGCAAAAGTCCAGCTTGGCAGAAAGAACTTCAGGGTCTCATGGTAAAGTATTGTCAAAATAGGTAAAGTATTGTCAAAAATTGGCTAGGAGACTGAAAGCAATGGAATTAAGGGATCTATTTTTATCATGCAAAAGGTTAACAGTGAGAAGCTTTGAAATTCCATACTAGATCTTGCATTGTGTAATATATTTATTAATGATCTGGAAAGGGGCTGGGGTGAGTGACAAAGATGGCAAAACTTACAGGTGACACAAAGTTTTTTTTAAATTAATCCAGACATAAGAGGACTGTGAGGAACTTCAGAGAGACCTGAACCAGTTAAGTAAGCAGACAAGATGATGGCAAATGAAACGGACTGTTGATAAATGCAAAGTAATGCATATTGGAGGAAAAAACTTACACTTACTTTAGAAGTGTGTAGTTTATCAACCCAAGAAAGGGAGCTGGGCATCACTGTAGACAGCTCAGTGAAAACCTCTGCTCAAGGGGACGTTCCACAAAATCCAAAAGTTGGAAACTTGAAATCAATAAAAAGAAACTCCCCCCCCCCCCCCCCCCACACACACACACACACACACACACACACAGTGTGGCTTTGGCTATGGGTCCCACAGTGACAGGTAGTCACTGGGGCCAGCAACTTGACAAGATTAAAGAAGAGATTGGATGTTTATGTGGATATCCGGAACAGCCAGTTATAACAAATTTTGTGGAAGAGAGATTAAAAGTCACGCTTCAGGGCTCAAGCCAATCTCTAATTGTTAGAGGTCCAGTCTTACTGTGTGAGGGAGATTACTTCACATCTGTCCACTGTATGGGGGGTGGGATTCTTACACCTTTGTCTGAAGCATCTGGTTCTGGCTTGTGTCAAAGAGAGGATACTGACTGGGATAGACTTTGAGTCTGATTCATTATGGCAATTCATTTGTTCATATGCTCCTATCCCAAAAAGAGTTTGTCTCTCTAGGAGACAACTGTCTTGGAGGTCAGCTCAACTCTGTGCAACAAACTCCCACAGAAACGAAGAACCAGCACAAACCTCACCGCCTCATGCTACAAGGGCAAAGTGCACTTCTTTGACCTCACCTGCACAAACAAAAACATCTAGCACAGTGCATATATAACTTGCATATTTAAAAAAATACCCCCAGACTGCTACTAGCCTGGGCACAGGACAAGCTGTGCTTGAGACCCCTTTCAGCACCTCCATCACGTACCCTTCAGGCACTAGGCTTGACTTACTCCATCTCTAGGTGGACCCCTATGATCCAGTCACTCTTATACTAGATTTCTGGACTGCAATCTCCTGTTCACCAACCATCTTCAGGAAGCCCACCTTGGTATGGCACCTTTTCCTGTGGGGACCTGTGATCAGGTTGCTCATTAAAATGACTCATAACTTCTTCAAAACAAAGCATTATTCATTCACCCAAAGACGCACAGTATGCAGAGTAATGGGTAAAAACAAGAAAGTCTATAGCCATGAGTCTTACCTATACCTTAATCTTTCCTTGCAAGTTTTGAAAATTCCCCCTCAGCCCAGAAACCTCCATCTCAGGGCTGGGTGAAGCAGACTGCCCTGTTGCAGCTTCTGTATCTCCATCTGCCGGAGACTCACCCCAGCTACTGCTGAAAGCCCAATCCATTCCCCCAGCTCCTTCCTCCTTAGAACCCCTTCATTCTTAGGTTTGGCCTGGGAAGAGTACAATTTGCCAGACTGTGGATGTAGCCAAGGAGGGGCATTCCCTACATATGAATATCCATACTGGGACAGACCAATGGTCAATCTCGCCTAGTATCCTATCTTTCAACAGTGACCAATGCCAGATGCTTCACAGGGAATGAACAGAACAGGCAATCATCAAGTGATCCATCCCGTTGTCTATTCCCAGCCTCTGGCAAAACGATGCAATCCCATGCGCTGAGTATCTCTAGCTTCTGTGACCATCTTGGCTAACAGTCATTGGTGGACTTACTCTCAGTGAGGTTACCTGCGTGTCTGGGGTTGGGGTTTTTGGTTTTTTTGGTTTTTCGGTTTTTTTGGCTTTCAGAGCATCCTCTGGCAATGAGTTCCAAAGGTTGACTATGCATTCTGTGATGAAGTACTTCCTTTTACTTGTGTTTTAAACCTGCTGCCTATTAATTTCATTGGGTGTTCCCTGGGTCTTGTTTATGTGAAGAAGTAAATAATACTTCCTTATTCACTTTTTCCACACCAGGGTGATATGATAGAGGTCTATAAATAGACCTATTATCTATTATATAGACCTATAGTCTATTATATAGACTATATTATAGACCTATAGTCTATAAATAAATAGACCTCTATCATATCACCCTTAGTCATCTCTTTTCCAAGATGAAAAGTCACAGTCATTTTTAATCTCTCCTTATATGAAACCTGTTCCATACCTCTAATTATTTTTGTTGCCCTTCTCTGTACCTTTTCCAATTCTAATACATATTTTTTCAGATGGGGTGACCAGAACTGCACACAGTATTCAAGGTGTGGTCATACCATGGATTTATATAGAGGCATTATAATATTTTCTGTTTTATTATCTATCCCTTTCCTAACATGGTTTGCTTTTTTGAATGCCACTGCACATTGAGTGGATATTTTCAGAGAACTATTCACAATGACTCCAGATCTCTTTCTTGAGTGGTAACAGCTAGGTTAGATCCAATCATTTCATAAGTATAGTTGGGATTATGTTTTCCAATGTGCACAACTTTGCATTTATCGACAATGAATTTCATCTGCCCAGTCACCCAGTTTTGTAAAATCCCTTTGTAACTTTGCAGTCTGCTCTGGACTTCACTATTCTGTATAATTTTGTATCATCTGCAGATTTTGCCACCTCACTGTTTACCCCTTTTCCAGCTCATTTATGAATATGTTGAACACCACTGGTCCCAGTACAGACCCCTTGGGGACACCACTATTTACCTTTCTCCATTGTGAAAACTGGCCATTCATTCCTACCCTTTGTCTTCTGTCCTTTAACCAGTTACTGATCCATGAGAGGACCAACCCTCTTATCCCCAATTAATAGTCCTTCCTTCCCCACCCCGGTTTCTCCCTGGCAGAGCCTTGGTGTTATCTTTGATATAGTACTGTATCTTTGCCGTTGTTTTGCCTTTTTCTGCTTCATTCTTTGAACAACCCCTTTTGATATCATCAGTGGAAAGTAATGAATCGTACACCACTGAAGGCAGCTCTCGTGTAGGTATTCTGCAGTCCAGGGAGAGCATTGCACAGATTTCTAGGAAACTGGCTTTTAATACCCTGAAGTTCTGGCACCACTTCTGGTCATCCCAGGTCTGCATCACTATCCTGTTCTACCAGTCAGTGCTAGTTGGTCAAGCCCAAAAGCAGTGGTCCACTGAGAAAAGCTGTTCCAGGAAAAGATCTAGAAATGTCTGCTTGATTTCAGCCTTCTCCTCCTTAAGTGCTTCTATTGGCCTGGTTCTGAAGTCACTGTATTTAATTTAAATCTCCTTGCAGCATCCTGTTTATGTTCATCACCGTGAAGACCACAGTGATAGTCAATGTTTTCTTCATGCTGCCTGGCAGTGTTTTGAAAATTGATGCTGGCTGGCTTACAGAACAGCCATAGATGATAGGATGAAACAAGTGAATCAGGGAACTACTAAATTTGACCCCAAGCCCAAGAATTCCATTGCCTTGTTCTAGGTATCCCACAATATGCAGCACAAAAAGAAAAATTCCCAGAATAAATACAGCACAATGAAGGAGCAACACACAATAGGATATCTGATCAGAATGCTAAGCACTTATTTGGAAATATTGATGTGCTATGTGGTCACAAATATATGAGGCAAAATTGCCTTAATCGCTGGATAACAATGCAGCATGTAAGCACTGCTGCTCAACAAATATGTATTCATGTTAAGTGATCTGCAGAAAAACCCACACAAGTGTCAAGTGTAGACATGTACTTATGCATGTGCTTAATTTTGCACACATGAGTAGTCTCTGGGATCACCTACGTGTAGATAACACAACTGCATAACTGTTTGCAGGATAGGGGTCCAAGTAACTTTAGGCTATCGGTTTTATTACTTTTTTGTGATGCATTTTATCAGATGATGCCTTTAAACTTCATTGCATTCCTTTATTTTTAAGGATATTTTGTTTTATCATTTTAAATAAAAATACATTGTAATATAAAATTCCTCTTTCTTTTAAATGACCTTTCCCAACCTCTCAGTTAATTAATGAAGAAAAATGCTATTATATAATACATATTTTTAAGTAACTGAGCTAATTTTAGTATAGGTATACTTAGTTTTCACAAGTTGTCAAGTCCAACTGGCACTGTTATAAAATCACCATTCACTACTTCGCATATATGCAGTAACCATGGTATCTTTCTACACTATATAAAGGCAGTAGTACATTGAATTTTTAATGGTATGTACTGTTAACTCATTACTTATAACTGTTTTTATTAATAGATTGATATCTTACTAGTAATGAGAAAACAGGACATTTATTATTTTCAAGAACTTTGTCCTATCTGCTGCTGATGGCACTTTACATCATGTGCTCCAGGCACTGCATGTCCTGCAGAGGATAGCTTCCCAGATTCTCCCACCATGTACTGAAATGCAAACACTTAGAGCATGGTGGGAGCAGATGCTCAAAGATGGTTGTGACAACACAAAAGCTGTTGAATGAACACAAACTGAATTGCATTACTTGTAGCTAGTTAAAGCAGCTGTACTACTAACTGGTTACAAAAGGATGGTTGAAATTGTAGTATGTAGCAACTGGTAAACTAACTTGGATCTAGAAAATAGGCTAAAAGACTCTAGTCCTATCTACAAGACCTGCTACGCTTCTCTCCGCCCCCACTCTCAAGACACTACTTTATTCTTGTTAGGAACAGCTGGTGAAGTATATGGGCTGTTTGATTTCTCAATTATCTCAACATCTATTACTTCAGCTAAATGATGCTTTAAGTTTTCAAACGCTGCTGGAGATGCATTAGATGATATTCTTAAAACAAGCTGTTTTCCATCAGTTAAATCTATAGTTTTACATAAGAGGTGCAGAATATCTAATCTGGAAAAAAAAGCAAGTGGCACTTCCTCATCATATTAAAGTAAATTAAATGAATGCTATTGTTGGATATCACTCAAAACTTAGCTTACGGTTGCCCACGCAGCTTGACTCTGTTCCATTGTGCTTATGCATTCCTTTGAAACAGTCTTTAATTATAGAGCTCATCATATTTTTTGTGCAGGCTCCTTGACTTGTACAGTTCAGAGTTCTGCTTGGCTTGTACACAGATGAGAAATGTGGGAGAGAGGATACAAGAAACCTTCCCCCTTTGTGGCCTGGTTAAGGGATGGGCAGAATTGCGACACCTACACTCCTGAGAGCATAGAGCTGTAGTTACAGGGAAAGTATGTGAATCATTCGTATTTCTTAGAGGATTTCTGAGGTAACAATGGATCAAAGCTGAGGCAAATGCAGATATATTTATTTTTCTTGCAGTCTGACAGGTCTTCTGGAAAGTACAATTAATAAGTGCCAGGTCTTTTTCCTGGTGATAAGCTAAAATGGAGAAAAAAAGGACTTAACACCAAGCAATCAATGTATAGGCTTTAGCTACCTCTGAAAATTATGGATAGTTGACAAAGGAACACTTACTCAAAGTGCAAAATCTGAGGAGGATTACAAAATGATATCTCATGATAGCAATGAGCATGGTCAAGTGTATGACAATCTTGTTGTCGTCGTGTTGATCCCAGGATATTAAAGACAGAAGGTGGGTGAGGTAATAATTTGTATTGAACCTACTTCTGTTGGTGAGAGGTACAATATTTCAATCATACACTGACCTTTTTTTCGGGACGAGCTCTGTGTAACTCAAAGGTTTGTCTCCCTCACCAACAGAAGTTGGTCTAATAAACGATATTACCTCACCCACCTTGTCAGTCTTATTGTTCCCATTTTGATAAGAGTGGATTTGTGTTGCACAATTTTCCTCTCTCAGTAAATGTGTAATCAAAAACACTTTTCCCCCCTTGACATACTGTGAGCCCTGTTATTTCATAAGTGTAATTATATTACTTTGGCATTTTGAATGTTATGTCATTGTCTGGTTATTCTTACTTTCACCTTATCGAGCTTTACCAACTTGTAATCTAGAAAGCAAAAGTCTTCTATAATTTAATAGAAAAGTATAACCTTTTGATAGAATTTTCTGAAACCAGTCCATAAAATTAGAATGTAATAGAGAATTATAGCCCTTCGATAGAATTTTCTAAGAGTGTTAAAAGAAACTATAGAAGAGATAAAACGAGAGTCCTCTAACACCTTAAAGACTAACAAATTTTTGCTGTATACAGACTAACATGGCTACCCCTCTGGAAATTTTCACGATAGAAGAGATGTTATTCTCTGAGTTAGGTATAATTGTTAAAAAAGCTATAGAAAGATTATCATTGTCTATCAAATTATATAGTGATTCTATAGATTCTGTAGAATGCCATTGGTTTAATCCTTATTAAATTCTATGAGAAAAAACATCAGACACAGGTTGCTGGGCATGAGCAGACATGAGTCATATCCTCAGCTAGTGCAAATCTTCCACTGTAATGAAATCTGAGCCTGATCATTGGCCATGAACAGTTATTGCTTGGTACACATGTTTTGGAATTCATTGATCTTCCCTTCTAAATTGGGAGTGTCTAGCCACCTGAATACATACCCAGTATCTTGGATGGGTATGTACTTGGGGTAGCTAGGCCCTTTTACCACTTGTGCCTCTGTGGCTACACTCTAATTTTAGCATGCTAGCTTGATCAGAGGTGGCATGGCTATGTCTCTTTGAGCTGGAAATTACACCCCCCCCCCCCCCTCAGGTCGAAGTGTAGACATTCAGCACACACAGACTGGATAGTTAGATTGATAGCTTATATAGCCAGAAGGGACCATTGTGATCATCTAATCTCCCTTTCTGTATAACACAGGCCATAGGACTTTCTGAATTAATTCTTGTTTGAACTAGAACATACCTTTTAGAAAATATCGAATTTTGACTGAATAATTACCAATGATGGAGAATCCATCCATGGTAAGATATTTTAATGGTTAATTACTCTCACTGTTAGAAATGTTAACCTTATTTCAAGTGTGAGTATATGTCTACACTGCAGACTAAAGTTGATTTACTTCACTTTAAATCGACTTTCACCCACCAAATTTTAGAAGTCGCAGGAACATGATCACACCCCGCTCCTTGCGCCGAGCTCTTGCATTCCCCACTCTCCGTGCTTGGGTCGACATTCAAAGCAGAGCACCATGGGTAGCTATCCCACAGTGCAACTAGCCCCAAAGGCTTTTAGGAAGCTTGTCGTCCTCCCATGATGCAACATGCTCCCTCCGTCTCCCTTCTTGTTCCAAACAAACTGCAAACACTTTTTTGTGCCGTTTTTCTATGCTGCGCGTACGCTGTTGCCAGAGAGACATGGAATCCGCTCAGCTCTGCACTATCATTGTGAACATCACAAACACCTCTTGACTTATCCTGCAGTATTTTCAGGGGTGAAACAGGAGCCGCAGCATGGAAAATAACGATGTTACTGAGGCCACCCTGCTACAAGCCATAGAGCAGAACAATTCCTGTTTGCTGCAGGCTATCACACATCATCTTCAGTCCATGGAGCGCCGGTTCTGGTCCTGGGAAACAAGCACAGATTGGTGGGATCACATTGTCATGAAGGTGTGGGATGATGAGCAGTAGTTGCAGAACTTTTGTATGTGAAAGGCCACTTTCTTTGAACAGAGCTGTCCCCAGCCCTGAAGCACGTGAATATTCGCTTGAGACCAGCTCTGACAGTGGAGAAGCAAGTAGCCTTTGCTCTGTGGAAGCTGGCAACCCCCGACAGCTACCGGTCAGCTGGGAATAAATTCAGATTCGGTAAATCCACTGTGGAGCTGCTGTGATGCTAGTGTGCAGGGCCATCAATAGGCTTCTGCTAAGGAGGGTAGTGACTTTGGGAAACATGCAGGACATAGTGGACGGGTTTGCTGCAACGGGGGTTCCCAAACTGTGGGTGAGCAATAGATGGCATGCATATCCCTATCCTAGCACCTGACCACCTTGCCACAGAATACATAAACCAGAAGGGATACTTGTCAATGGTGTTGCAGGCTCCTGTGGATCACAGGGGACATTTCACTGACATCAATGTGGGGTGGTCTGGAAAGGTGCATGATGCGTGCATCTTTAGGAACTCAGGTCTGTTCAGAAAGATGCAGGTGGGCACTTTCTTCCCTGACCCTAAAATAAACATTGGGGATGTGGAAATGCCAATAGTGATCCTGGGGGATCCTGCCTACCCCTTGCTCCCTTGGCTAATGAAGCCGTACACCGGGCACCTAGACAGTGAGGAGGAATGTTTCAATAACAGGCTCAACAAGTGCAGAATGGTGGTGGAATGTTCATTTGGCCATTTAAAAGCCAGATGGAGATGTCTGCTTACTAGGCTTGACATCAGTGAAAAGAACATCCTGTCAGTTATATTTGCATGCTGCGTGCTCCATAATTTGTGTGAAACAAAGGGGGGAAAAGTTCCCCCAGATTGGGCCTTGGAGGCTGATAGGCTGGCTGCAAATTATGAGCAGCCAGATTCCAGCACTACGCTCAGAGCCAACCACGGAGCGCTTCAGCTTCAGGAAGCATTGAAAAACGGTTTTGCAATGAACTTCAGTAATGTATATCTGTTCTGTGCCTTTATTTTCCATCCCCCACCATCCCTCCAGCAGCCCCCTCCCCTTCTCTTCCCACCCAAGCTATGAATGAATAAAGACAGATGTTCTTTAATGCTACAAAGTTTTATTTGTGACCTGTTTTAATGGGGGGAAAGGAGGATAACATAACATTTTAAAGTGTCACTGTGCAAGCAACTGTGGTTGCATGCAGTTTTTAAAGGGGCCATAGCGTCCTTCTGCTCACCTCCACTGGTATGGTGCGTAGCACATATTGCACTCTGCTCAGTCTCCTCCTAGACCGCTTGGGAGTGGGGGCTGATAACAAAGTGGCAAGTGGTGAAACGTTTTGGAGGGGCTGCAGAGGGAATCTGTCCTGCCGCTGCTCTTCCTGGAGCTTTACCAGACGCCTCAGAATGTCGGACTGATTCCTCATAATATGCAACCTCTCTTGTTGCGCATCATGCTCCTGCTCCTTTGCAAATCTTCTGTGTTCCATGTCCACGTCTAGTTTTTCAGACAAGGACATCCTTCAGGCTCTGAGCTCTGTGTCAGCAGCCACGGAGACATTCATTAGTTCACTGAACATGTCATCCCGTGAGTTTTTTTTCCGCTTCCTAATCTTGGAAAGTCTTTCAGCTGAATTTGGCAAGGAGGGGGCGAAGGCCGAGGTGTCTACTGTAAGATAAGCAAAGCAGAAAGTTGCCATTGTTAGCTGACCCAAAGTAGTAAACGAAATGTTACAATGTAAAAAATACTCTCCTTCATGTTCATAAGGCTAAGCCAGACCCGTATTCCATTCTGTACATCTCGGAAGGGTCGGACTAGCATTACAGATATGGTAAGCAAGGGCCCTTGCATCTGTTACAGAGAGGCTTCATTAGCACTAAAATCCACAATCCACATTTGAGCAAGGAAAGGGATCGCCAGGTTCCCCTTTAACATGCCAAAGACCAGTTTGGGAGGATGTGGGCAGAACAGATTAGGGGACACTGTAGGTGAATTATAGCAGCAGAAAACATAGAGCAACCAGTGTCCTGACCCATAATGCCGATTGCAACAGTAGTAGGACTAGGAATAGTCTTGGGGAGGTGCCCAGGGACCCTGTCCATGGCAGAAGAATAAAATGGAGTGACTGTATTGGTCAGTGCAAGTTTTAAGTATTCATCTTCCCTAGGTCACCATGTGTGATATCAGTCTTCTGATGGTAACGCAGGTGGAAAGGGAAGATTTGCTGCAATCATCGGGGTACTGTCCTGGCCCTTATGCTTCTATGCTGTTTGCGATTGATGATGCCTACTCATTTAATAGTAGAGTACTGGGGAAAAGTGTCCTTCCATGGCGGAAGAAATCAGGCTGCCCTCCCCGGAAACCTTCTGCAAAGGTTAACAGATTATCTACATGAAAGTTTCCTTGAGATATCCAGAGAGGATTCTTGGAGCATACCTCTGCAAATAAATAGTTCCAGGAGTAACCCTTCACTGAAGTTTGCCACCACCCAGTAAGACCCTCCCCTCAAAAACACAAGCTCATTTTAAGAAGCTGGACTGTGGACATAACTACAAAAAAAGGTTTGCCATACTCATTCACCAGATGTGCCGTCCCCTGCATCTCGATCAGTTCCACTGTCTTGTGTGTGGCTGGACTGCTCTGGGGTAACAAACAAGTCCTGGCTCTCAGGGTGAGTGGATATCTCACTCTCCTGCACCCTGCTCTCCTAATCCTCATCCTCCTCGTCCACAGAGTCCTCCTCATTCGTCCTGGACTGGGATTCTTCAGAGGTATCAATGCTGCGTGGTGGCACAGTGGTGGGGTCCCCACTGAGAACTGCATGCAGCTCTTCGTAAAAGCAACATGTTTTGGATTAGGAGCCAGAATGGCTGTTAGCTTCCCTAGTTTTCTGATAAGCCCGCCTCAGCTCTTTGATATTAACACGGCACTGCTGCACATTCCTGTTGTGCTCCTTCTCCAACATGTTATGAGATATCTTCTCGTATATATCTAAATTTCTTTTGCTGGCTCAGAGCTGAGCCAGAACAGACTCTTCGCCCCACATACCAATGAGATCCAAGACCTCTGGTTGACTCCAAGCTGGAACGCATTTGGGTCGTGCAATCACTATGAGTAGTTCAGCTACAAAGCTCTCTCCACTCTGTCTAAACTGGAAATTGACATTCAAAATTTCCCATGGCTTGAGGGGAGGAGCTATTTCCTGTGTACGTGGCCACGTTGCAGCCAAGTGTGAATGTCCAGAGTGATCACAATGGGGCATTATGGGATACTTCCCGGAGGCCAATGGTGTCAATTTACATTGCTCTCTGCCTACACTGACGCAAATTCAACCCATGGAATTCAAATTCAGCACTACGCCACTTGAAGAGGTGGTTTTATTAGGTCGATTTTTACCACTCTTTAAATCAACGGAACTTAAGTGCCAGTGGAGACGCATACTTTAGGGGGGCGACTTAAGTGGTGTCACATCGACCTCCATTGCCAGTGTAGACCAGACCTGAGTTTCTATAGCTTCAGATTCTACCAGATATATCCTTGTTACATCCTTTTCTGCTAGATTGAAGGGCTCTCTGTTATCAAATTTTTGTTTCCTAGCGAAGTACTTATAGATCATGATGAAGCCTTAGCCTTTTCTTTGATAAACTAAACAGATTGGATAACTTCAGTCTTTCACTATGAAGTATGTTTTTCAATCTTTTAATCATTCTCGTAGCTCTTCCTTGAACCTTGTTTTCTGATAGAGGCCTCCTAATTTTTCAAGCACATAGGGAAAAAATGCATTTGAAATTGTTCTTGTTTATAAGCTTTTGCCTAAAAGATTTGACTTCAGTAGGCTACTTGTGCTTCAAGTTAAATATGTGCTTATGTATCTTGGTGTATTGGGGGCTGATAGCTGTGGTTTTCATGGCTGAATCATTTTATTCCATTTAGCAGCATAAATTACAATATGTATTCAACAGAACACCAAGACTGTCCTTTAATTGGATCCAATAATTGTTCGTCATTCAAGAATATGCGATATCTAACTCCTCCTGATGTGTAGGTTATCCTTTGCTTCAGGAACAAACAGCTTAGCTGCTTTTAGCTCTTATAACGTGTGGATGTTCTTCTAGGAAAGTGGCTTCAAACACCAGGCATACAAGCAGATACATTCAGTCACCACTAGCACGTTTTCTGTAATCTCTTCTTTTTAAATAAATCATGTATAATCCTTTATATACTGTCAATCTCAATGATAAAAATAAATTTGGTGCTTTTAATCTAATTCTTTAAAAAGTTAAAGTATGAGTTTCCTATACACAGTGGTGCTTTTTTTTTGGTGTGTGATTGCCTTTGTTAATTTTCCTGAACAAGGGGAAAAACAGAAAGCCCCAGAGAACCCAACTGCCTTAGTAAAATTATATTTTGAATTCAGAGAGGGTGCCACATTTATTTTGAATCTTCTAAATCTTTGGAGAGTCAGTTTAAAAGACTGTTAATTTGCAAAAGCTGTGTTTGTTAAGTTTGTTAAAATGACTGACAAGGAAATGAAATTTAGTTCTGTATGGGAATCGTAATATGTAGAGTTTTCAGGAAAATATCTCTGCAGTATAGTCTCCGTAGTCAAAATTTAACATTTTAAGAATGAAGCAGCTGTTCTGTATGGTATGTGTGCAGATATGTACATAGACAGATGATGCTACAGAGGACAGACTATTCAGTGAATCCAGGAAATGTAGTTGAGTAAAGATACAACAGTAAAAGGTATATGAAGACAGAGTATGGCTCTTCCCCATGGGACCGGAGCCACGTACTGCTTTCCAAAATGTAAAACTTGAGGGCAATGAAGTGCAAGAAAATATGGAACTGAGGGCACCAAGTGCTTTATCCAGCAAAGTACATAAGCATATACATAACTTTAAGCACATAAGTAGTCCCAATGAAGTCAATAGAATGACTCACATGCTTAAATACTTTACTGGATCAGGATCCTAATCTGTAGTGGAAGAAAAGCAATGGTTCCTCTGCCATCTCCTCACCAATCTGTGAAAATACAGAGGTTCCTCCACAGGGTGGAGTTCTGTAGCTCTGGGGATTACAGTCTGGCATGGGAAGAGAAGGAGCAGTGTCATTACCAAGGGATAAAAGATGCTGTTCCTAGGAGTGGAGGGAATAAGATTTTTTTCCCCTCAACTCTCCCCATATAAACAGGAAAAGGTGTGGCAATACTGGCAAACAAAAATAATCTCCACAATAGAATCTAGTAATAAAGGTAGCAGGATTATGGTCAAGAAGAATCGGAAACCTAGCAAATTATTGTAGTTAAATTTTAATGTCCCAAATGAGAAACCTGAGAAATTTCAAAACAATCTTCATAGAGAAGGCTTCCCCTATTTTTTCCGTTTAGTGGAGACTTTAATCAAGTTCAGAACAAATTTAAGATGGGAGACCAATTTTGATCAATATGGCACCTTCCTCCAATACATCATTTAATATAAGTCAGAGCTAGGTCCAACTGATAAAAGAACTCCCAGAAAGAGACTTTCAGTACTTTTCAGTAGCCACAAGAACCATGCAAGAATAGACTATTTTCTGATTCCTAAAATTTGAAAGCTGGAAAATTAGAAGGAAACATTATGTTCTGAATTCCTGATCAGAACTTTATACTACTCATCTGATAACCATATTGAGAAATAAATAGGATGAGCCAAACTAGAAACCTAAATCTATGGTTCAAGAAGTGGTGTTTAATGAATAAACTTATTTTGGTGAGGTAATGGAAATCATTTTAGAGCTATGGAACTCTTGCAGTACACTTTGAACACTAAATTCTAGTAGAATGAATCATCAGATTAGTGAGGACGAACTTTGGAATGGAAAGTACCCAAAGAGAGTGAAAAAAATGTATAAACAGTTTATAATTTTTTCAAGTTTGTCAGGTATTATTTTCCAGTAATTTCTGGGAATAATTCTTGGTCTGTGGTTAAAGATCATCTGGCCCTTGATTTACAAAATAGTATCCATAATTACCTCTCATGTAAACAGCAGTGAGTAAATGTTATGAGTCTCTTAGTGACTTGACTTCAATTTGTAATTGCATTTTTAATCAAATCTGTGCATAAAGTATTTCATTTCTAGAAGCTAGGACAAATTTATCTTAAATCTCTTAAAGATAGAGGTTATATTAAAAAAAATTCCAGATCCAAACAAGCATAGGAGCTACTTATTTTAAAACTACAGGACCAGCCTCTCAACTGCAGAATGACTAGAGTTGTGAACTCCTGATTTAGGTCTCCTTCATTCAAAGCCATCCATGTAGGTAGTTCTATCCACCCACACACAACCCAAGTAGCAGAAGCTTAGAAAGACATTTGGAATTTGCATTTATAGGATGAGATGAGGAATAATGTCAACATTCATTGCCTTGCACAGGAAATTCTTTAGTCTGTCTGTTTTGACATCGCATATTTAATTTATAGTATTTAATTAGAGTTCTAATCTGGCAGTAAACCTAGTTTCCATTTCCTTAAATTTATCATTGAGCCCCTATTGGGGTGCAGGTACATAGAATCAATAAAAGTTTTTAAAATAAAATTTAATATGCAGAAATATATTTATAGGGCAAAGACTATAAAACTTTTGATTTTATTGGCCAAAATCATCCCAGGTGTAACTCCTCATGTTCTGTGGCAGTACATCAGAGGGGAATTTGACTCTTTGAATGCCAGTGAAGATCCCTTCCTCGAAAAGCCTGACACTCTTGGGTTCTATAGATTTTAAATGTTCACCTTCTGCACTCTGAAATTCTTAAGACATGGCAGGAAATTTTCTCACTTCACTCATTAAATAAAAAAAAAAGTGAAATTCCTTTTAAGGCTGAGGAAGAAAAACCAAAAGAGAACATTTTGGGTTAAATTTACCATAATATCTTTTGACTGATTCAACCTGTTTTGTCACGCAGTGCTGAAAATAGGGTGCTCTGAGTAGTATCACTCGCTGCTTTGGGGTCATTAATAAAGGATCATTTGGGCTTTGATCCTGCCACATAGTAACTGGGCTTGTAAGGATACATCTACACAGCAATGAAAGACTCAGGGCATGGCCACAGCTGGCCCAGTCAGCTGACTCAGGCTCTTGTGACTTTGGCTGCAGGGTTAAAAATTGTGGTGTAGATTCTTGGGCTCGTGGAGCCAGGCTAGGAGACCCCAAGAGGGCTCAATGTACTAATCCAGAAGGGGATAATATGAGCCAACTTTCCATGAATGGGACCCCAACCCATCAGATACAAAGGAAAAAAGAAGAAACAGGCATCTTGCTGAGTATTCCTCTCTCTGCCCAGAGTGTGTCTCATTTGCTCATCTTTGAGCATTTTCCTAGCATCATGTTACTTAAAGCTAGACCTTATTTATTGAGAATTAATTTTAAAAAGTGTCCTCCTAAGTTTGCAGTGAAAAATAGTGGATTTCAAACTCCAAGTAAAAGCTGTTATATCTATCCTATGCCTACATACCATTGTCAAGAGCTTCCCATGGGTTATGATATATAAATACACCTTATTTAAAAAAGGACAAGCTAGTTATTCTCAACAAGGGTAGAAGAAGAAGCGGTGTTAAACTTTAGCAGGGAAATAAGAATCTGGAAGATGGAAGAAGAAAAATACAAATCCTTGTATGTACTTTCAGAATTTGTAAGATGGGTAGAGACCACCAGGAGGAGTATGGTATGAATCTCCAGACAGGTGCTGTAGCTAGAGCTGAAAAAATTAATTTGGCAAAGGAATCAGTTGCAAAGGGCATCTGTGAAATATTCCTTAATCATCTTCGGGTAAGGTATGCTTAACATAACGGTGTCAGTCCTGGCATGATGTGAAGGGATAATGTATCTTAAGACTTTTAGAGCCATAGATATTGTCAAAGTCCTGAATTAATTTTAGATTAGATTTTGAAAACCATGGAGGTACCCATTGAGAGAGATTCTCAAGAGTAAGGATGGTGGAATTTGTCCCTCTAGGAATTATCCCAATTTAGATTTTAAATTATGAATAATAATTTAATAGTTGTAAAACATACTCCTACCCTGAGGTTTCTGTATACTAACATACAATTTAAAAACACAGGAAGGAAATTGTTTTTGTTTTGTCCTTTTTGTAAAGTATTCATGGGCCAGAGATCATTCCCTCACATGCAGAAATCTCCAAGAAATATCCATGAGAATCTCCTCATGGGGATCCCCTCTTCCCTTCTCCACCCTGCCACACACACATCTACATTATACTAGCAGAAGGTGGAGTTCAATTATTGGAGCTGACCCCTAAACTTGAGGAAGAGCTAGAGAGCTGTGAAATGTCAGGCCTGTGCCTCTGTGCCTGCTCTGGTCCCAGGTAATTCCCCTCTTGTCTCCCTGGCAGTATGGTTCCTCTGGAGTTGTGTGGTCAGAGCACCCCTGCTATAGCTGCCATTGTGACAGTTCAACAGAAAAATACAGCTTGGGTTGTATGATCTTTTCTAACGTAGTCTCCCCTATGATCCTTCCCACCCTATCCCTGACCCTCCACTCTTTGTTAACTACCCTGTATATCCAAGAAACATGGACTATTATTGTCATGAATACTTTAAAAAGAAGTAATATCCAAACTATGAATTACCTCAGAGAGATGAAGATTGAAGTTTAATTAATAATTTCAGGTTCACTTGAACAAGCAAGCATTTGTGGGTCTCCTGAGCGCATCAGGTGAAGAAACCAATCTGGATTTCTTTGCGGAAAATAAATATTTTCTCTCCTTGGTAGCTGTGGAACACTGTAATAAATATTTATGTGGCCTTCTCTTTGTCCTTTGCCTCTGATTATTGTAGGTAAATGTAGTAAAATAGCTTGAAAAAGGCCCACAGGAGTATCACTTGGCTACAAATCAAGTTGATTTGGAAAATGGCAGGGAGAGGAGTGAGGAATCCTGAAATGAATAATTCTGCCTACTTGAAAGTCTTTTGTTAGTGTCCTACCAAAAGCAGATCAGACAGTAACACCTCCAGTATCTGAAAGGAATAGAGGGAGAGGGAAATAGGGACTGAAAAAAAAAGTGAGAATACAGTACAGACCTAGTGGAAAATGAATTTCTTCCCTGGATGCAAATAAACAATCAACAAGTGCTTAGGGCCAGGTTTTCAAAGGTACCTAAAGATACAGACAGATACCATTAAAAACAAGATACCATTAAAAATCAGTGGAAGTTAGGTGCCTCACTTGCATAGGCACTTTTGAAAATCCCATTAGGTGTCTGTCTGCATCTTTACACACTTAATATCCTTTGAAACTCTAAACCTTAGTTACTGCAGATAGATACATTTTGCATATTCTGGTTATGTCGATTTGTGGGTAAACAGTCTAAATTAAATTTGTCAGGGCCAGGTTGTGGCTGGGAACAACACTTTCTCAAATGCCCCAGGTGCAGGATGATACCACCCCAGACTTTACTCAATGCCATGAATTACAGGAACAATCTAGCAATAAAATATTAAAATGAGTAGCATGAGTCTACTGTATTTGATAGGGAAGCAGTAAACAGCTACAGTAAACAGTCCAATTACTTTATTTGGCTTTTATCTGATATGTAAAGAAAAAAGTGAGCAGAAGAAAATAACTTAATTTTAACATACTGTACCTGTTTATAAAACCCTGCTACAAAGGAAACTTGATGCCACTGCTCTTCATTGCAGAAAGTCCCTTCAAATGGGACTCTTTTTCCCATCCAGTTTACTCTCAGCTCTGAGATTTTAACTACTTAATGCTTTTAGAAGATTTTATGCTGCAACAACTTCTGCACTGCAAAGATTATTTGCTTTTAATTTTTCCTTCTGATGCTCCCAATGTTATAATTAAGATTTAAAAAAATATTAACAACTTAGAAGAATAAAACCCTGTTTTATTAAAAACAAAATAGCTTCTGTGAAGAATCCCAGTGGAAGAAGTTTGCTTCTGCTGGAACATAAAGTGGGGATCCTCATTTCCAAATGCAGTGACTCTGCTACTTGAACTAAAAGAATAACAATTAATTGTCAACAGTAATGGCACTAATATATATTTTATCAGGCCTCCAGCAGTTAAGAACCTAATAATTTAATACTTGACCCACGAGCAGTGTTCTGATGTACATTTTGCATACATTCCATTCCATTCTAGCAGGCACATCCGTACTGAATTAAACACACCACCAGGGTCTGAGAGGGGAATGGCCAGATAACTGAATTCTGAACTGGGTGTCATTGTCAAGATTGCAAATTGTATGGCTAGAGTTTTCAAAGGGATTCAAGGGAATTAGAACTTTATTAGCAGTTGAGTACCTGACTCCCTAGTACTGTTGCTGTTAATCTCTCATGAAAGTGCTTCCCCTCCCCATCCCAATAATCATTAACAAAAGGTTTTCTATAGAGAAACCAATAGCATAAGGGAAGCAGTACACATCTGCTCAAATTTTGGCCCATGTCTCACACTGAGGTTCTGAAAATGCTAGTAGTACTCTATGGGATGCATGTACCATCTAACTAGAGTCAGCCAGTGGGGAAATACTGTGTCCATTGTTAGTGGCAATTGTCCATGTCCCTAGTGGAAGAGAAGAGGGAGCAGGATGGTCACTACAAAAAGGAAACTATGGTATGGTCCCTGCTTAAGGAAACAATCACTGGATACTGATAATTTTGTCAAATATCAACCATTTTGAGAAGATTGTGGCAAGTCAGCTGTAGCAATTTCTGATTCTTTTTTCCTGGATTCCACTGGATGGGGATTTAGACTTGAATTTGGAGTAGAAGTTGTATTGTTTGTGCTGATAGATGATCTTTTCCAGGCAATGAACAAGGATAAAGTGTCCATCCTGATCTTATTAGATCTGTCAGCTGCCTTTGTTGTTGTTGACCATAAAGTTTTATTGGGACATTGTCAATGAAAGCACAGGACAGGGGTGTTCTTGAGTGGTTCTGCTCATTCCTACCTGGGATTCACAGGTCCCAAAGAGTGGTTTTGGACAATTACTTTTCAGCCCTGAGGTCTGTTATGACAGAAGCATTTGCAGTGTTCGTTTGTTGTCACTCCTGCTGTTTAACAAATCTGTAAGAGGGGAGTTAGTGTGGTAACACAGACTGCAGTGTATTCAGTATGCTGATAATACTCAGCTCTACGTTTCTTCACATCAAACCAGGATGGTGCAGTGTAACAAATTTCTCCGTGCTTTACCAAAAATAGCAGTTTATGAGGGCATGTAGTCAGAAGCTTAATCCAGAACAAGTGAAGATATACTGCTGGATTGGCATCCAGAAAATATGGCAAGGGTGATATCTGCTCTTCAGGTTGAGGAAATGCATTTACTCTTTGTGATAGCTTCACAGTCTTGGAATTTCATAAAATTATGAACTTCTCTTGAAAGGGGCTTTTTTTTTTAATTGCATCCAGCCAAAAGAGTCAACAGATTCTTTCTGTTATAATATTTATTCCTATTAACCATGCCTTTGACACCTGAAGATTAGGGTGTTGTAATGTGCTCAGTGTGGGGGGAGACAGTCAGGAGGCTGGAACAATTTGTATAGTGAGGGTGCTGAGAGCCATTGAACCAAACTTTAAACCCTGAATATGATGGAAACCACTTCAAGGTGGTGCAGTATCACCCCCAGCACCTTTAGTTCCAGCAGCTGTGGTCACAGTGGGACCACTCAGAAGCTTAAGATAATGCAAAATGCAGCTACCCACTTGTTGAGGACAGTGAGCATATAACACCAATACTCAGGAAACACACTGGTGTCCAATAGATGGATTTCAGGTTGCTAGCAATAAGCTAAATGGAGTGGGATAGGATTGAGTGACCTGAGGATACACCTCTCTCCCTGGGCCATACTGACACAGTTGAGAACAATGGAGACACTCAAGTTGGAACCCCTTCATTATAAATCAGAGGGAGTGACTGGATAGGGCTCTTTTCTGTGAGGGTCATTGTCTCTAGAATGCAGTTTCCTTCTTGGGCCACCAGACCTGGATTTCCTAACCTTTTGGGCAGTCTGCAAGGCTTCTGAGTTTTTTTGGGAGAGCCCTTTAAGCTGAAAATGAGTAAAAATGGAGTTGGGGTGATCTGAAATATTCTACCAATACATCATAGATTTTCCTAATGGCTTGTTTTTTAAAGAAAAATTAAGGAAGTACTTCTATTGCAAGATAGGTGCCAGGAAAAAATATGCTTTTGGATTATTTTGCATTTACTGTATGTTGTCACAACTCTTCTGTAAAGCTAGGGCATGCCATATATCAGAGAGTCTTGGGGTAACAAACAGCAGTGAGTTGGCACAGGAGATGGAAAAAGGCAGGGAGGTGAAGAGGAACCTTCTAAAAATTCAGAAGATTTGGCTAAATGATATGGGGTTACTCTTGTTTTATTGAAAATCAGTTTTCTCATCCCTGTTTGTGGAAATAGTAAAGATGTCCCTGTTTCTGAAATCCAGCATGCTCTTATCCAGGGCCAGTTCAAACACACAGTGTGTCCTGTGTGAAGCCATTCGTTTAGAGTCTCTAGCTGTGAGGTCCAAGATTCAATAAGTGATCTTCTGCCCAGCACCTATGACACACAAGCTGAAAAGGTACATTCGGTCCCATGGAGGAGATGGGTCTTGAATCCAGAGTGTGGATATGGAGGGATCTGAGGGGGAAAGGAATGGAGACTTCCTTTTAAACAGGAGGAAATAGAAAAAAGGGCTTGTAATTTGCTCAAGTTCATGATCCCCTTTAAGTAGGATTCTCCACAGGTGGCTCAAGTTTTTATCACAAGAAAGCTGTCAGCATGAAGCATCTGCTATTCCATACCATGCACCACCAGAACATGAGCAGTAAATGTCACGGTAGTGTTAGCAAAACTCATCAAGAGCACTTGAAAGCAGCACTAAAGTGACAGTATTTGGAGACCTGAACATTAGTACATATTCATGTATGTGGAAGAATCCTGAAAACAACATAGCTACTCCAGCAGCAGTCAGAACAGTAGCACTTTTTAAAAGTTAGCCAAACACCAGTGTCCAATTAGCTATTGGTAAACCTGGGAGCAGCAATCACAGAAAATAATAAGGAACTGAGTCACAGAAGATAACTGTTCTGTGAAGATCAGTTATTAAAGTGAACAAGCTGAAGTTTCAAGACAGTTTTATCAGCATGAAGCAGAGCTGGTAAAAAGTAACATTTTAAACTGAAATGCTTTAAAAATAAAGCTATTTTGAAAGCTCATCCTGAAACCATCCCTTTACTTTCAAACTGAACCTAAATGGCTCAGCAGCAGTAGGGTGGAAAAATAATGAATAAGGTAATTGGGGAGAGGGTAAGATATCATGCGATCATTTGATAGCGATATCCTAATCCTACTCTTGTGCCTTCTCCATTGTCATTTATTGCAGAATTTCATAGGCCCAATTCACAAAAGCAGAATTCAACACAATGCTATCTTAGCTATTCCAAGATTTCAGACTGCTACCTTTCACTATAGTATCTGAGCACCTTTTGCATAAATAGATTGGCAATAATGAGGTCCCTAGTGGACTTCATGGAGCCTCTGGCTCTTCTGCCTTTTGCCGTATAGATACCCTACTTGGATATAATGACTTGCATTACTAACAGCTGAGAGAGAGGCATTTTGAAACACAGTGACGAATGCGCAGCACTGAAATGCACAATAGAGTAGGTAGATTACTTCAATTAAATCTGGTGCACAACTCGTTTGGTTTTCTTTTCATTGACAGGCAGGAACGGTGAGCTATTGCTATTCTGTTCTAATCATTCAGCTCAGGTAATGAAAATGACTGATAGTCTCTGCTGGTAAAAAAGTAAAAATCTCACCAGACAATACCCTATCAGCTTCCTCCTGCAAGACTCTCCTTCCTGCTCCCTTCCCCCCAAAATAACCATTTTGCTGCTGCCTGTCCCTATATGCCCCTGCATAGTAGCCATAACATTATCAATTGATTCTGTAACCAATTAACCTTAGCTCATAATGCTCCACCACATTAACTGAGGCTTTGCTGCGTGATCTTGGTCTAATGTGCCACATTGTACAAGAAGCATTAACTTTTTTGTTGTGCTAATTTTATCTGGCACTGCTCTAAATTTATTTCATTCACTATTAAGGAACAGACAGTACTAGCTTTGCAGCACAAAAATGTCTGAAATGAATCAAGGAAGTTTACTTAACAGGTTACTCTCAATCATATCAGCCACTGAAATGGTAAACATGATTTAGAAAGTCTATTCTTCTAGAATTTTAGAACCGCTGCCTTTATTTTTCCTATTTTAAGAGAGAAATATTAGCCTTCTCTGACATGAATTTGTGACTTGCTGCAATGAGTTGTGGTATACAGTATCTCTTGCTATTCTTCTAGCTCTGGTTTGCTAAATTAATAGAAATTAGAGATGGAAAAGACATTCCAGTGTTAAACCATTTGCTCTATCTACTTGTCAGTACGGGCTGTGTTAGCTAAATACACTGTCCGGTGTTTTATCTGGTCATTTTTGACAATTTCAAGTCATAGGAACATAGGACTGGAAAGAACCTCCTGGGTCATCAAGTCCAGTTCCTGGCTATTGCAGACAACCTTGCCATATAATCCCTTTAATCAATTTATCAAGCTCCTTTTTAAAACCCCTTAGACTCTTTGCCGTCATTACTCTTGTTGAAGGCTGTTCCAGAACCTCACTCATGAGACTGCTAGAAACCTTCTCTGCATTTCCACCTTAAATTTATTCATAGCCAGTTTATAGCCACTTGTACTTGTGTCAACATTGTCCTTTAGTTTACAAACTCCTCCAGCTCCCTGCTATTTACCCCTTGACTTGTTTATAAAGAGCAATCATATCCCCTCTGAGCATTCCTCATCCTCTTACCCAGGGGGAAGATTTCACAGTGTAACAGATCTGACCATTAACTCATTTTTCATGGCATTCAGCCTAAATTTCCCTTTTCTTCATTTCATCCCTTCAATTCTAATTCTAATCCCTCGGTTCTTGTCACTCGTCTTGGTGTTCACATAGATGGTTATCTTGTCCTCTCCCTGCCTTTGTCATTTAACCAAGCTCTTCACAGTTTGTTGTTTTACTATTTCCTGCAGCCCAGTAATCTTACTGCTCAATTAACAACTCGTTTAAATCGGGATTAAAATTGTTCCTTCCTGTATCTTCCTGGCATTGAGCATTACTCAGCTGAATGTAGTATTTCAGGAGCAGTCTCACTAGAACCATCAAAAGGAGAACTGTCTGTTCTGCTCTCCATGATACAATACCTGTGCATGTGCCTCCCAAATTAGCATTGATCCTTTTTTGCTGCCACATGACATTTGCAAATTCAGATTTAATTTGCTGCCTGTTATTGCCTCCTGGTCCCTTAATGTTACTGCTTTCTAGGTTACTCCCTCATCTTTCCAAGTTCTAACTCCAGTTTATTTTCTGCCCCTATTTCAAATCTCTCTAGGTCACCGTATCATTTCTCTCTCTGCTCATTGATGTCCTTAATGCTGTCTAAGTTAGCATCACTGTAAATCTTATTAACATCCTAAATTTAGTTACACATCACATGGTTAATGAACATGCTGGATAAAACACTTGCTCTCTGTGACTGCACTAGGGACCATCCCACAACTCAGCATGTTTAAATTTATTTGTTTTTAACTGTCCTTCTGCCAGTTTTTAACCTGCTTGATAGAGTTCATAACCAAGTCAAATTGGATTAATTGTAAGGCTAAGATTTCATGACATGCTGGTCCATTTATCTGTTCTGACTGAGCTCTGCTCAGTGCAAGAACAGGGATGAAGGGGCAAAAGTGGCTGGAAGCTATTTATATTCTCAGCACTCCTGGGACCTCTCCAGGTCCCATCCTGGGTTAAAACAACTTCAAGACTGTTTTACTGACTGCTGTATTGCAACACCCCTCTAGGTTCTAGTCACATCCCCTCACTCCAGCAACATGTCCTCTAAGCCACTGGTTGTAAAGGATCGGGCAGCAAAGAGCCATTTCCTCTGCTCTATGCTACCCCAAAGAGCCCTTTTATGCTGACTGCATTCCTCAGGTCACGTTTGCCTCCTTTGCAGCATCTTCACACCTCCAGAGCAGAGTAAATGGGATGAGACACAACAGAGAATTGCTCCTACTGTACCAAATACTTTACTAAAGTATAGAGGGGTAGCGGTGTTAGTCTGTATACAGCAAAAACAACGAGAGTCCTCTAGCACTACAAAGACTAACAAATTTCTGCGGGCATAAGCTATCATGGGCTGCAACCCACTTTGTCAGACGCCTGAAGTGGAAATCACAGACAGGAGGTATATATATACATCCAAGGGTAAGAAACAACAATGGGGAGGGCTTTTTTTGTTTTGTTTTGTTAGCACTTGCCCTCCCCATTGTTGTTTCTTATCCTTGGATGTATTTATATACCTCCTGTCTGTGATTTCCACTTCACACGTGATTTCCACTTCATCCATTTTCAACAGCCCTTATGTCCCTTATGCTTTTGACAATCCCACTAGTCTTCTGTCTGCATCTTTGAAAATCTGCCACTTAGCACCTAAACTCCACTGGGTTAAATTCCATTTTTGCCTTGTTCGAGTGTTGGCTCTTTACACAACAAACATAAAGAGAGAATAAATACTGCAACATTTGGAGATGACTGCTGTAATCTGCTTCTGGAAAATGTGACTTCTTATGTTTTTGTGGATTTTGTTTAGTTGTTGAATTTTTTCTTAAATCTTTTACCAAATTGTCTACTCTAATTCAAACAACTCTGAAATCATATACCACGTTGGATTACTTTCAAATGGCTATTTGAGATTCATTGTTCAAATACACACATAGTTCCCGAATATATTTCTATTAGGAATACAATGGCAGAATCTATGTGGTATAGTAGATTATTTGTGGGGTATTTGATTTAGGTCTATAATGTCGTCCAGTTCATCTTCCTGCCAATGCAGGATTGTTCCTTATAGGACATGTTTTAGAATACCATTTCTTCTTGTTTACATGTCCCAAACATCTAAGCTTCAGCACTGGTCTTGGAAGACTATTCCACAGCCTAAATACATCTTAATGTCAGGAACTCTTTCTTGATATTTAGCTAAAAATTTCCTCATCTTAATTTCATCCTCCCACTAAGTATATGTTTCAAGTTTTTTCCGACACAACCAGAGCTATTCCAAATACAAGTGTATCCAATCCAATATATTTATCATTATTCTTCTAGGAAGTTAGTTTTAACTGTTGGTATATGCCATTATATTATGGTAAATAAAGAGGAAAACTTTTTATATTTTAAAAGCTAAGCTTCTCTCACCATCTTTCATCCCTTTTCTCTCTTTAGGAAACAGACCACTGGGTATGAATTGCAAAGGATTTCTAAAATATAAAATAAAAAACAAAGTTTTCTTCTTTAAGGATGTTAAGGGGTTTGCTGAAGAAATTGGCAAGATCATTAAAAAGCTAGAAAATATGAGCTGATAGAAACTCTTCAGTGTAAAACCATAAACAATATATATAATCTAGCAAGTCTGGTAGAATTCTCTGAGGAAATAATCAAGTTGGATTTCAGAAAGCAACCACACAATAGCATATCAGGCAATTGCCCATGGATGGTGAAGAAATCGTAATGTTGAAAGGTTTTGGGTCAAGGCACAGGGAGATAAATGCATAAATGATGTAAGTAAATGGTTCAAGCATTAGAAAATCAGCATTACATTTCTCATAACTGTAGTTTTTTTTAAATAACCTTGAGCAAAAAACTAAAAAGGCTGTAAATTTGACTTTTCCGTTTACTCATTACCCATCCCTTTGTTCCATATTTTTTTTTTAAAAAATCATAAATTTAGTATTATATGCAATCTGCAAACAGAACAACAGCTGAACTCTCCCGTATCCGAAAATAGCTATTTTGTTAAACCACTCAATAAATATATCAGACTGACAAATTAGGAAGTAAGGTCTAGCCATAATAATTAATATTCTCTTTTCCTGTTTATTAAAGCTTCTGCACAGAGAACAGTAACTTTTTCTCCTCTTACGGGAAAAAGATATATCAGCAGATCTAGGGCCAAATGCTGTTTCCCACTGAAATCCTTAGAAAAATTCTCATTAAGTTCAAGGGGACAAATATTTGCCAGCTGGTGCCTAACAGAATGTATTATCAAAAATGAACATTTCTAGTAGGCTCTTTGGTCCCAAAATAGATGAATTCATCTATTTTGTAATAGGGCATGCTGGGCCCAATGAGGCAAATATGTAGTCCAAGAAAACCTTGCTGCAGGAACAGGTATTCTGAGTGTTGTAATTCCCAGGGTTCCCTGAGAATTGTAGGATTTTCAATAATATATGTGGGTTAGGGCCTGGAGATATAGGCAACCCATCCTTCAGAGACATGAAGGAAGCAGGAGCTACTTGCAGTTCTTGTGATCCTAGATGGTTTCTCTTACACCAAACTCTTCACACTGACTTAGACTAGATCCTACCTTTGGATGCATGCTTTGGGTTCTTGCTGAAGTTAATTGGAGCTCTTCCCAAACATCTGAAGACTCAATTTGCGTCAAAGCCACCTATATAAGGAAATTGACAAGTATCACTTTCCCTTTGCAGCTTGAACTGTGTACTGGGGCAAAGCCACAAGTGGGCCTGGGTTGGCCATCCAATTAGTACCCAGGCCCACAGAACTCTGAGCTTCTGTGAATGCAGAAGTGAATGTCCACATGGCTGTGGATCAGGAACTCCTGGCTAAAGAGTGGGTGGCTCTTGGTCTTTCTGTAGAATGCCAAGGCCAGCAGGGAGCACAGGGGAATGGAGCAGCCCAACCCTCCTCACTGCTGCCTCTGTTCTGCACTGTAAACTTCTCCCACCCCCACACAACTTTGGTGAGAGCCAGGCCCAACTGTGCCCACCCCCAGTTTAACTCCTGCCTGCCTTGGGACTGCAAGGATTTCCCCTCTCCACTGGCACCCTCACCCCCTGGGTTCCCTGCTCTCAGATCCCTTCTCTGCACAGTTACCACCTCCCTCATCCTGCCCCCACATTCAAATATAATATGCAATAATCTATAATATAAAAATATGCAATGTAAATGGTTTGCTGTAATGCCAGACCTGAAGTGTATGAAGAATGAATACACTTCTTCAGGGTTTTAAGGGTTAAAACCTGTTAAAGTTGCTTCCCTGTTGACTTTCATCCTTCTCTTTATCATATCAGTTAACAAGGTCTAGTCACTTAAATCAGTTTTCCTATACTTGAAAAATCTAACTTATATGGCCAGAGCAATGCAGTATACAACAGTAGGTTATGAGAACACTATGATTTCTTGTAGGTACAGCCCGAACTCTGCCTTCATTCTAACAATACTTAAAAGTAGGATAATTAGGAGAGACAAACTTCTGCTTAAATCAAGAATTGTATCAGACGAATTTCCCTGGAATATGTAGATATCAGCCACCTTTCCATTCTTTGAATGTTGCTGTAATTTTAATTCATCCTGAAGATTTTAGCTGTGTGGAGAAATGTAATTCCTTTTGAGTGAAAGATTTCAAAATTTGGTTTTGTTCCAGGTTGGAACAAACCCCCAAAATTTCTTAGTTCTCTGTGAAAGGGAATGGAGCCTGGAAGCCGTGGGGGCTCCCCGCTCTGAGGCAGTCTGTCAGGAAGACTGCCTTGGAACCTGCTGGGTAAATTGGCAGGATACTCGACAGGTTGTTGACAGAAATGTGCCTAGCAGGCAGCTTTCCTTCGGACTCCTGCCTGTGTTCCATCAGAACTTCATTGAAGTCAAACTGCCTCTGCAAAACATTTCAATTTTGACAAATTAGCAAATTCCAATGAAAAAAATATTTTTTCTGGCCAGCTCTACCGAAGATCAAACAGGAAATAATCAGAGAACTTAAAAAATAAAAACTTAGAATCCTACAGCATCATTTGACAACATCCTCCTCAAACATCTTCCAACATTCAATTGTTTACACCAGTCGCAGCCCAGCTGGCAAACACATCTCTCCTCCATGTCAGTTATTCTCCAAAGCTACCTGAGGCCAGGAGAAGTTTTGTGGTGTGGATGCAGGCAGTGACAAGTCCAGCCAAGCAGCTGAACTCCACTCTGCTCCCTGCCATCCATGGTCTTCCGCAGATGGGATAAGAGCCACCCACTCTTCAGCCAGGTTTTGCTGATACATAACCATGTGGGCATCAGCTTCTGCATTCACACAGGCTCAGATTAGGGTGGGCCAGGGTGCTAATTGGGTGGGTCATGGCCTATTCAGGCTCACCCATGGGCCACACCCAAGGTGCAAGTTTTTTGATTGTGATAGATTATGGGTTTTTCAGTATCTCCAGCGTGTATACTGTGAACATGGAGGACATGTTTATTAGCACTGCAACATTAAAACTACAAGAGAAGTAAGCATAGCAGTGCTACATTTGTAACATCCTTTATGTCCCTTCAGGCATGACACAGTCTTGCAAAAGTGAATGCTTTGTTTTACTGACTCATAGCAACAAGAGGCCATCCTTTGTTAGAAATAACATCTCCCTGCTACCCTATTAATGGGTATATTACCCTATTAATGCTCAGACATTATGTCAGGATAATGCAGCATGTGGTGTGAATACAATTATATTAAAACAGGACAAAACTCAGTTGTGACTAGAATAAAACTTGAGGTGTCTGAAGTTAACTACCATACTGCTGGCACCACAGATTTTAAAGTCCTTCAGAGCTGTAACTTCTTGATGCCAGCAGTACTCCCACAGACCAAAGTCATGCTGTCTTCAGTTTAGTTAGTTAATCATTGGATTAATTAATATCGGAAGTGCTATGAAAATGGATATCTTACACAAGGTGCATTATTATTTAGTGTCTGTTGCGCACCTATTACAACACAACTGTGAATGGGTACAAGGTTGTTGTTATTAAGGCAGAAGTTAATACACAGAAGTTATGTAAAGCACACTCTAATACTGAGCGCCTCATTTTTGGGGTGTTCAACTTTAGATATGTCTGACCCATACTTTCAAATGTGGATGCCAAAATTTTGCCACCTAATTTCAGTTGCCTTATTTTCAGAGATGCTGAATATCCTCAGCTCCAGTTAAGATGCTTGATATCATTAATTATTTCCTTACAGCTCATGAGGCGTTAGCATTATATGCTATCTTCATGAAATTCCATCTGGCAAGTGGGCAGTCACATTCTGCACTAGCTTCAGTTTCTGGATATTAATATCTTCATCATGGTTTAGAATGTAGTGCTAGTTGAATTTACAGATGTCCCTTCACGCATTAGAATAGCTCAAAATGTCATTTAGACAGCAATAATCTCACATTCCTGCAAGACTTTTGGGAGGGGGGATTGTTAAAATTGTGAGTAGTTTAAAATACATTAAATGTTTCTAAACAAAGTACAGCAATTCAATTAAGTGGAATACTGATTTCTAATTAGGATTTAATTAGAAACTGAATGCAGATAGGAAAAAGAACAACTTCCTTTTGCTAATTACAAAACTAAATTTGCCTGTTTGCAATTAATTTAGCATGATGGTTTGTAAACTTCTTATCGGTAAAAGTAATGAAGTTAATATGTAGCTTGTAACATGTTTATTTACTATTAGTCAATCAGTATCTACAGTATCATGTTTTATTTCAATTGTTTAAGTGTTGGACTTGTTTGGTGTTAAATACATGCAAGGTTTAGCATCACTGTAGCTTTCTAAGGGTGGTACATTGTTATTCATCTGTGCTTGGATGAGCTGAACACAACATTCTTGCATTTTCTACTTTCCCCCCCTCCATGCTGACTCAACTAACATTATGGTTGTTATTTTCCCCACACTGGGACCAATACTGCAAACTGCTGATTTCCTTCTGCAAGATGTTGAAGGTCCCAGGAACAAATGCAGTCTCAAAACAAAGTCTTTCCCTTCCAGGGTATAAGATCACTCTTAAGATAAACTGCTTTTCAGTCACAATCTTTTCTGAGCCTAGGCTTTTTCTTCCTACCAAGTATATTAAAGCTGCTGGGCCTGGTTGTCTCCTCCTCCTCCTCATCATCAATTGCACATAGTCTACTGAGGACCATTGGACCAGCCGGGGTGACCAAGTTTGATGGCATTGTACCAGATGTCCTAGAGTGAAGTTTCCAGATCTGGCTCAATCCTGCAGTTGAAGCTTGGTTGCCGGATAAACTCAAAATGGCTGACTAGTTAGCCCCTTAACCATTTCCTCCCTCATCCCTAAATCCTGACAACAAGCATAGAAAAGAGAATTTGGGTTCAGACTCCTCTGAGATTGCTCTAAACCCACTTTCTAGAGTTCCCTTGTGATCCAAATAAGTAGAGAAGCTGGGAATAGTGAAATATCTGAAATTCTGAATATTCATTATAGATAAACTTCATATTTGTTACACAGATACGTAAGATATGCTTGTATCTGCTAACGAGGATTTATTTCCAATGTGTTTCAAAATGTTTTCACCACCTAAATATTTACCTTGATTCTAGCTCAATGAGGCATCTGAAAATACATGATTATAGCATTGGTATCCGTATAACCTAGGTGGAATAAGTAATACAAAAATTTACCAGCTGCTTTGAATGATTTTTGTATAAAGGAACTAATTTTCCTTTACTGAATGCTTGAAATGAAATGTTATGCAGGACAACTATAAGACTATATGACCCATGATATAAATACTTTCATGCTACAAGCCTTATTTAACATACTTAGTAGCTTCATTTCCATGTAAGATTCATAATTCCCTGCCAGGTATTTTTCTTTTTCTTTCTTTCTTTTTTTTTTTTTTAAATACATCACCCTGCTATTATTAGTCAGAGCCAACATTTCTTTACTTACATATTACTTACATAAGCTGCTTCCCTTATGGTTGTGAAATACAGCCAAAGAAAGTCATCTTTTTTATAGCTCATCCATTGCTATTGCTTTATATTTGCTGTGATTGCATAAACTGTAAATAGTTTCTTTAGAAAAAGCTTGGAAAAATAAAAACTTGGGATAACATGGTTGTTCTTTTCACGAGAAAAGGCTACTAAGCATTCAACTAGCATTGTTTTTGAAACAATCATTAAAAACCATGCTTGACACCTGACTAACTTTGTATTTATTTTATTTAATTCTAGAACATTATAGCAGCTCTTACAAATGAAAATAATTGCAAAATTGCCTGCTTTCTTCCAGTTGATTTTATAGGTCCTGACTCTGCAGTAAATTCCACATGGTTGGGCTCCTGCAGCAAATTACAGATCCACTGAATGCAGTAGGGGTCATACTGAGCCCTAGAGTACACTCACACAGGATCAGGCCAATGAGTCCCCCAACCATCTCCCAGGTCTCTTCCTCATGGTTACCTCAGGGAGATGGTCTCTTTGAGCCTCACCTGCAGTGGACACTCACTGCACACTGGAACTGAAATGATTAATCAAATCACAAGGGAGGGGTCCACACAAGCCACCTTCTTTCATATGCATCTCAAGTCAATATCTAGATTATTCAGCCATTTTACAGCTGCATAATAGAGGGTAGTAAGGTGTTGCAGTCCAACCTCCAATCTTCTGATTGTGCACTCCTCCACCACATTTGACCATTTGCATTGTTGCCCTGCAATCACACTGTGAAGATTGGACTAAATCAAATTTCTGCATTGTGGCAGCCATTCTAACTGTTCCGTTCAGCCACCCATTAAGACTAGTCCAGGCTCTGCATCCGATTGCAATCAGGTGGGTGTAAATTAGGGCTTCTGAAGTTCATCATCATGCCTGTCTCTCTATCCCAGAGTTATTGCCACTTTGCAAAGACATCGCTGTAGAACCTCCTATGCCATTGTTCATCTGAGATGAACACAGGAGCAGCAGCACTGGACATGAACGCATGTATGGCTGCCACAAAAAGATGTCACAAAGTCAGCTGTGGCAAGTTAGCAGGAATAGCAAGTATAGGTGTTTTCTTCTGGAGGCAGGCAGATCTTCTTGTGGGAAGTGTGTGTTGCTTATTTGAATTTATCAACACTATTGTCAGCCTTGTATACAGCATGTTGTTTTCATTCATCTTAGCCCTCCATGCAGTTTTAAAGGTTATGGCATCTTGTCAAAGTTTTGAGAGAGCTATATAAGCGAACACACACAAATTAGAGATTAATATGTAGCTAATAAGGGAATAAAGACAACCTGAGACATTACAGGCCGGTCAGCTTAACTTCAGTACCTGGAAAGATAATGGAGCAAATAATCAAGAAATCAAGATAATAAAATAACACTCAATATGGATTTGTCAAGAACAAATCATGTTAAGCTGACCTAATAGCTTTCTGTGACAGGGTAACAAGCCTTGTGGATGGGGTGAAGTGGTAGATATGGTACATCTTGAATTTAGTAAGGCTTTTGATACTGTCTCACATGACCTTCTCATAAACAAACTAGGGAAATATAGCCTGGATGGAGGAACTATAAGGAGGGTGCATAACTGTTTGGAAAACCATTCACAGAGGGTAGCTATTAGTGGTTCACAGTCAAGCTGGAAGGACATATCGAATGGGGTCCCGCAGGAATTGCTCCTAGGTCCAGTTCAGTTCAATATCTTCATAAATGATTTCGATAATGGCCTAGAGAGTACACTTATAAAGTTTGTGGACGATACCAAGTTGGGAGGGGTTACAAGTGCTTTGGAGGATAGGATTAAAATTCAAATTTATCAGGACAAACTGGAGAAATGATCTGGGGTAAATAGGAAATTCAATAAGGACAAATGCAAAACACTCCACTTAGGAAGGAACAATAAATTGCACAAATACAAAATGGGAAATGGCTGCCTAGGAAGGAGCACTGTGGAAAGGGATCTGGGAGTGATAGTGGATCACAAGCTAAATATGAGTCAACAGTGTAACACTGTTGCAAAAATAAATGAACATCATTCTGGGATGTATTCAGCAGGAGTGTTGTAAGCAAGACACAAGAAGTAATTCCACTATTCTACTCTGCACTAATAAGGCCTCAACTGGAGTATTATGTCCAGTTCTGGGCCTAATGTTTCAGGAAAGATGTGGACAAATTGGAGAAAGTCCAAAGGAGTGCTACAAAAATGATTAAAGATCTAGAAAACATGACCTATGAGGAAAGATTGAAAGAATTCTGTTTGTTTAGTCTGGAGAAGAGAGGAGTAGGGGGAGGGTGCATAACAGTTTTCAAGTACATAAAAGGTTATTAAAAGGAGAAGGAGGAAAAAGTTGTTCTCCTTAACCTCTGAGGATAGGACAAGAAGAAATGGGCTTAAATTGCAGTAAGGGAGGTTTAGGTTCAACATTAGGGAAAAACTTCCTAACTGTCAGGGTAGTTAAGCATTGGAACAAATTGCCTATGGAGATTGTGGAATCTCCATCTTTGGAGGTTTTTAAGAACAGGTTAGGCAAAACATCTGTCAGAAATGGTCTAGTTATTGCTTGGTCCTGTCTTTTGTGCAGGGGACTGGACTAGATGACCTCTTGAGGTGCCTTCCAGTCCTACAGTTCTTTGATTCTAAGGCAACCACTAATAATATGGGTGGTTGTATTCAGTTCTGAATCAACAAGATGCATATGCTGACTACTGCTCCAAACTGCTGCACAGTATTCTGTTGGTGCAAATACTAGCATCAAGACTGAATGTTTGTAGAACCTTTGCCTCTGCTCCCCAGGATGTTTCTACTAGCTTCTGGCTAAGCAATGCTGGAGGCAATCTTTTTCTTTAGGTGTTCTAGGTGCGATTGGTATGTAAGACTTTGGTCCGGTTTAACTCCTAAATAAGTGACAGCTGGCTGGAAAGGGAACGGATGATCCTCAGCACAGACTGTAAGTGGTTGATTGGTCAGGCGATTGTTCAGTTAGAAAGTTGTAGCAACTGTCTTACATTAAGTGAATCTAAGTCTCCACTGCTGAAGCTGAATGGCCAGAACATTCATGCCCTGGCCGACAGACTCTTTGATATCACGTAGATAGTTACTCACATCAGCAAGCCAGATGTCATTGTATATACATACTTACGCATGCAAGAGTGAAATCAGGAAGGCCAAATCACAATTGGAGTTGCAGCTAGAAAGGGACGTGAAGGGTAACAAGAAGGGTTTCTACAGGTATGTTAGTAACAAGAAGAAGGTCAGGGAAAGTGTGGGCCCCTTACTGAATGGGGGAAGCAACCTAGTCATAGATGATGTGGAAAAAGCTGAAGTACTCAATGCTTTTTTTGCCTCTGTCTTCACAGACAGGATCAGCTCCCAACTACTAAACTGGACAGCACAGAATGGGGAGATGGTGAGCAGCCCTCAGTGCTGAAAGAACAGATTCAGGGCTATTTAGAAAGGCTGGACATGCACAAGTCCATGGGACTGGATGCAATGCATCTGGGGGTGCGGAGGGAGTTGACTGGTGTGATTGCAGAGCCATTGGCCATTATCTTTGAAAACTCATGGCGATTGTGGGAGGCTCCAGATGATTGGAAAAAGGCAAATATAATGCCCACCTTCAAAAAAGGGAAGAAGGAGGATCTGGGGAACTACAGGCCAGTCAGCCTCACCTCAGTCCCTGGAAAAATCATGGAGCAGGTTCTCAAGGAATCCATTTTGAGGTACTTGGAAGAGAGGACGGTGATAAGAAACAGTCAGCATGGATTCACCAAGGGCAAGTCATGTCTGACCAACCTGATTGCCTTCTATGAAGAGGTGACTGGCTCTGTGGATGTGGGGAAAGTGGTGGATGTGATATACCTTGACTTTTAGCAAAGCTTCTGGTTGGGTCATTTATATTGCCAAGACATATCAAATCCAACTCAGTCTGTTCATTGACAGATGTCTCTAGTTCTGATTGAATGACCTCCCACTGAGCTTTCAGAAAATTTCAGTGGACCTTCTGTAAGCTGTCTGATATATGCAGGCCCATGGTGATCAAACACGGCTGATGCGGAGACTTTGGGAAAGCTTCAAGCACCTTCCACTCTATGACTACTGGTGGCCATTGCCTGGAAGATGGATAAGTGATGTCAGATGAAGAGCCTGTTGCCCATCTGCTACTGTGAAAGCTTGGTGTTTTTCTTTCTGTTATAGAAGAGATGTAGGTCAGTAACTGATGCCTACCTCTATTAGACTCTCTCCTTCTGTGTTGTTGTTAGGGTATCCCCAACTGACATGGCAGGAATTGAAGTTGCTGCAGTAGATGGAAGGACCTGACAAAGTGGACAGAGCAGGGGTTGGCCCATTAACTGTTGTAGGCTTGTAGACACTGATCAGCATATGCTCTTTCACCTTTATTGCTTGCCATTCTATGATGTCATTTGGATCAGATGTTGGTCTAGTGACAGCAGACAGCCCTTTTCCAACATAAGATGCCAACCCATATTGCTTGTGATGGTGATGAGTCACAACAGCATAAACTGGAACTGAAAGTTGCACATCGGTGGTGTAGTGCATCTCTGAAGCAAGATTACATGTGTGTCATGGTGTGTAGCTCGGTGGAGGAGATTATCCCTTTTTGCCACCGATATCCTCTCAATATTGAAAAACAGCATCTTGAGAACCAGCCCCAGTGCTAGTGTTTGCAGCCCTGAAAAGGGCTCCATTGCAAGACAGACCTTCGAGGCTGATAGTCACTTAGAACGTGAGCCTGTGTTTCATATTTTGTCTATTATGTTTTGATACCTGCAGAGGAAGACATCTCCCCAGTTGACTCATTCATTCATTCTTCCTTCTCCCTAACCTAGTCAAGGAATAGAAAGTGGAGACAGAGAAACTTCTCGCCCAGCTCCATTCCCCTCAGCCAGGCACAATATCAATATGCATTCTGGGCAAGCAGGGCCAGGGTAAGAGTGGCTCCAAAGTGTTTGAATCTGCCCCTCCCCTCAAGCATATTTTCAGGGGTTGTCTATCCCCTTTCAGCCCAATGAAACATCTTTCATTTCTGCTATCTATTGGCATGGTAAAAAATTCTTAACTTTGGATGGGATTTTTCAGAAGTATGCAAGTGATTTTAGGAGCACACGTCCTAATTAGCCATAAAATGAGTGATATGTGAAAATTTAAGAAAATGTTTCATTTCCAGGGGGGCTAAATTACAGGCTGACATTTCAGGGGATTTAGGAGGTTGGGGTACTCTCTGAAGAACAGATTGGAAAAGTTCAAATATTTTTCCTGTTAGCTTTTATGAAGGAAAAAAATATCGCTGTACCTAACAGCAATTCTTAAAATGTATTCAACAAGTCAAGCAATTCTAACTAGAGTTATTCACAGTACAAATACAGAGGTCATTCCTTGCCATAATAAACATAATGAAAAAATCAAGTGCACTTCCAGACTGCACAAAGGTGATATACTTAATTTAAGTACTCCTGTTAAAATTAACCATGATTTTGCCTTAGCCAGAATTAGGTCATGCGCTTCCATTTAATTCCCCCACAGCTCCCAATGTGTAGTGCCTAGAGATCAATTTATAACCATAGTACAGTTAATATTCAATTTTCTAGCTTCTCATTTTGTACATTAAGGACACAGAGCAGGTAATTGAGGGATGTTAACTTGCCCTTGCCAGTTTCCATTAAAGCAATAACTGCCTCAAAATGATATGTGATCAACGCATTTTATGAAACTGTCATGAAGTATTTGAAGAGATCATTAACCTGCAGTGTACTTTTAAACTTTCTAACTGAACACCACATAGCGAATTTATGTCTTGATCAGCCATATTTCTTGTTGATATTACTCCTTGATAGAGCATTAAAAACACTATGCAGTGGTGCATCCAATATGCTGTTGGTATTCCTATGGTTGCTATGAGAGTGCATTTTTCCACATGAAACAAATGTTTTAATTACTAAAGAGCATTTTGAAAGTGGTATAATCTTAGATGAATTACGCAAAACTGCAGTCCAAACTAACTTGATCCTTTCCTCTAAGTTCTCATGCTGTCAACTCTAAAGGTAAACCTAAACTGAAATGTCAGAAATCACTGCTCTCTAAATCCATCATTGCGGAAAATGTAATTGCTGCCCAATTATTTACTTGAACCATGTACAGCCATGCAAATCAGTGACTTTTAAATGACTGGTTAGATCAAGTGTTGTTTCAGTATTTAGCATCACTGTCATGGAACAATGAAGATGATAAAACAAAACACTGAGGAGATCAGAATATGAAATGAAACTGTAAAAAGAAATGTTCTTATTCATGTTATAGATTCTCTGTCTTATGAATTGCTCCCCCAACCCACCTTACACAAAGAACAAATGGGGCACGTATATGAGGTTGGTCACATTCTCATAAATAGATCCCAGGCTTAGTTATATTTGCTAACTAGTGAGCAGCAAACTCCATAGACAAAGTTGAGGGGAGCCACAAATTCTCTTTCTCAGGCTGTATCTATGCTGCAGCCAGGAGTGTTTGTTTGCAAACTGTGTAGATGTGCCTGCATTAACTTTAATCTAGCTGGCTTGCTAAAAATAACAGTGAGGACACAGTAGTGTGAGCCTCAAGAGAGGATATATGATCCTCCTTCCCTGCCCGCCCAGTATCTACTCTCACTGGTAGTCTGCACCGCCACATCCTCCCTGTTATTTATAATGTTATTCCAAGACAAACAAAATTAAAGGTTGTAAATAAATATCAGTAACCTCAGGAGAAAAAATAACTTGACAAACATTTTACAACAGATTTTAAAAAGTCACCTGGGAAATTTGATGTTAAGCTTAATAAAACAACAAGGGGGCAGGTTCTTCTCTCACTCCCACTTTAGTTTAAATCATGAATGACTGTTGGAGTCAAGAGAGTGTCACTGGTAACTTTAGTGTAGGATTGTATCTCAAAACCACAGTGCCTCTTTGGCATCTAGCACCATGATGGAGCATTGACTTATATTGATTCAAAAGGAATACTACTGCTAATTACTGAATCATTAATGCCATTTCCTGCAGCACTAGATTATCCTGGGAGAGTTCCCATACAAGCACTGACCACTTCAGATCCACTGTTGCTTAGTTTATAAGACTTGACAAGAGTTTCAATAATTCTTCTATATATTCACTGCAGTGGATTGCTACAATGTTAATAATTAACAATAATAATTATGATAAGGATGAAAATAACCAAACTAGTATAGTCTTAATATTCTACTTACTTATGCAGTAGAAGCAGATACAAGTGAAGACAGCTGTCCCTGCACCATTGCTTCCCCCTGCATCTTTCATTAGACTAAAGAATACAACAATTCTTACTCATTTTAAGGAATAATAAATAAGAATGGATGATGGTTAAAATGGCTCCAAACAGTCGGCAAAGTGCAAAAATAAAAATTAGCAAAATAAATATGAAAAAAGACATTAAATTAAAGACTCATTTATTAATTTAAAGGATAAATGATAATGACCCAACACTAAAGCTATTAAAATATATGACATAAGGCTCAACGAAACAAGAGAGGATGACAATTCTGAAAGAGGCCAGGAACTTGGCAAATTATTTAATCTTGACAACAGCCCATGAATATTTGTGTTCAATAGAACTGGTTGGGAATTTCTGAGTAAACCTTTCTTCATCAGCAAATGCTGATTAATTGAAACCAGAACTGTTCACAAAACAGTGTCATTGACTCTCCTGACTCAGAAAACGTTGAGATTTTTTAAAGTGTCAAAATGTTCAATTTTGACATATTTTAAATGAAAATGTATGGGTTTTTCCATTTTAAATTACTTTTCATCTTGAAATTTAAGCCAGGTAGACCAAAAAGTGATTTTAAAAAGAAAAGATCAAAATGAAAACAAAATATGTTTTAGTTTTTTGTTTGTGAACATTTTTGAGATTTGTACTTTTGAAGATGAGAAAAAAAATTCAAACTCTTAAAAATATGCAAAGGACCAGAAAACTGTTTTCCTCCCAGCTCTATTCACAAGTACAGAAAAAGTCAAATACATTTACTTTCAAAATATTGACTGCTATTGGTTTTAAGTGCTTTTGAAAGGTGGGTTTAGGCACTTAGGAGCTTAATTCTCACTGATTTTGAAGGAGACTTTGAATCCTAAATGCCTAAATCACTTCTGAAAGCAAGACTAAGGCTTGGTTTACACTAGAAAATTGTCAGTTTAACAACATTGGTCAGGTGTGTGAAAAATCCACACCCCTGAGTGGCAACATTAAGCTGACCTAAGTCCCTGTGTAGACAGCACTAGGTCAATAGAAGAATTCTTCCATCAACCTAGCTAGCGCCTCTTAGGGAGGTGGATTACCTACACCCAGAGGAACTTCTCTTGTTGGCGTAGGTAGCGTCCACAATGAAGTGCCAGAGCAGCGCACTTGTGCCGCTCTAGCATTATAAATGTAGACAAGCTCTTATTCTCCTAAGTCACTTAAGTACTTTTGAAAAATTACTCTGTATGTTTTAAGAGTTTGAATGATAAAAGCAATAATTGAAGCTCTGGTTTTGTATCAATGACAACACAAATTTAATCTTTGTTTTTTTCTCTCAAGACATTCGCTAAAGTAGGACTTTAAATAAAAATACAAGTCTGAATATTTGTACTGTAGCATTCCATTTAAAAATAAAAATGCTGTCAAGAGTCTTGCCTCATATTAGTCACAATTGGATTATAATTATAATTTGTTTTACAGACTGGAGATTATCAATCAGCTAAAATGTTTAGGAATATAAATTTATTTTCTATAATTATTCTTTTGGTTTCGTGCACATTACTTGAAAAATACGTTGGCTTGAAATAATACCTTCTGACCTTTACTTCTCAGTATTCTTTATTAGTACTATTTATATTCTTCTAGTAAATGTTGCTATTTAAGCCTTTCCATTGGCTTGCTTTGCAAAAATAATTCACTAAGTATCAGGCAGAAGTATTGGTGTCCCACAAACAGCTGTGCAGATGTTCCTATACTCATTATTAGCTCCTACCTTACAGAACTAACATAGCTGTCAGAAGAGAGGAAATCTATCATGCTAATTGTTTGCAAAAAGACAGAACGAGTGCATTGCTCTCCAAATGAGTGAACTGGCAGAGATTATTCCAGAACTGCCAACAGGAACTCAAGAAACTATCTGCTGCATAAACTATGAGGATTCTCCTCTCACCCACAGCATGCCCCTTATGCAAGGGTTTGCGAGAAGGTTGTGCAAGGCTGAAATGGCTCTTTTATTCAGGGTTTGCCCTGGGGGGGATTCTCACCTTGTCAGCTAATGGGCTTTCATAGTCCCTCTGTGCAACTTCAGTGTTCTAATGGGATAGAATCCCTCACACAACACGGAACCTCCACCACAGGGCCAGATTTAGGGGCAGGTGACCCAAGTGACCACCTGGGATGCCAGGCTGGGGGCTACCAGGCTTGGGGTGCTGTTTTTGTTGTTAGCGACAAATGGGAAAATGGAATGTTTGAAATAAAATGTTTCCAGGTATTCTGTATGTGGATTTATTTTTCACTAACCTCCTAGAATGTTCTGGACCTTTGAAGAATCTTATGGAACCTTCCAGACTTTCTGAGAACTACAGTTTCCTCGAACCCCAAATAGAGGGGAGGACGGTGGGCACTGAAGATGCTCCTCGCCTGGGGTACCATTTGGTATAGGGCTGGCCCTGCTTCCCCATGTGGCTTTTACAGCTCCCAGAACAATGAGGCCTTGATCTGATGTCTAATACAGGGATGTAGTCTAAAAGGTTCTGGCTCTTGTACTGAAATGTTATCAGCATTGTGCTGTTCAGTGACTTCTCACTATAAATTGCAGCAGTTTCCTTGAGAAAAAGAGGATTCTGAAAAGACTCTAATATTCTAACTTGCCTGAAAAAAACCTAAAAAAACCAAATTCACTCTGAAGTTTTTATATTCTTATTCCTGTTAAGGAAATTTCAGTAAACATTCATCATTATTCAAAAATACAGTGCTAGACATCTATATATGTAATTAAGAACCCTGAATGCCACCTTCATATTTAAAACAACTGATTATTTTTTGTTAAGCTAACAATAAATAAATCTATTCATATTAGGCATTAGAGTGGGTTGGTACACTTTCGACAAAATGCTTCACAGAGATGTACTGATTTCAAGAGGGGCAGTCTCTCTCTTGCTCTCTAGCCTGGTGATTAGGGCAATGGCCTGGGAGACACAGGTTCAAGTCCCTGCTCTGCCTGATTTAGCATGATCTGGGATGAAAATCTCTGCTCTAATAAGGCAGAGCAGGGACTTAAGCCTGGCTCTCTCACGCTCATGAGTGGCAACTTATCACTCTTATCTCATAACAGTTAAAGCTGTTGGTTTAAAGGTTTAAGTAGACATGAAATGTTTCCTGTCGCCCCACCCCTGGTATGCACATTCTGTACTGGGCCTCCTGGACAAACCAAACACAGGTGACTTTGTGCAGTTTCTGTGCCTTACAGATTCTGGCCTGCTCCAGGGGCCAAAACAGCTCCACCACAAAATAGAGACGCCCCTAACACATCCCTGGATTTCTCTGGACTGTAGTGCACTCCAGAAACTCCATAGTACAATATGCTACAGCTCTGCCCTGAGCCCCTCCTCCAGCAGCTTCCTTACAACAGGGCTGGTCAAGGAGGCAAGAGAGATTTGATTATGGTGGTCCTATGCTGTCATTGCACAGGGGAAAATCTCCCCTGACCAGTTGTATCTCATTAAGTGTCCAATTATGCTCCCACAAAAAGGACAGGAGTGGGTGACAGAATCAGTCCCAGTGTTGGGATTTGTGTGCGCATGTAAAGCTGCTTGGTGATGACTTATTTAAGGTACTGCAGAGATAGAAAGAGCATGCCAAGTGCCCTAATGTATTTTTCTTTTACCTAACTCAGTTATAGACGAGTAACAGTTTTGCTAGTTTGACTGATAACTGGAAAGAACCCTGACTTCAGATTAGGTTTGGAGATCTCTACATTTTATACATACTTAATGTTCTGGACAAATCAAATTATATTTGATTACACCTACTTTTAGCCCGGTTCTCTAAAATATAGGATTCTGGCCATTGTACTCACAACAAAGTATCCCATTTTCTCATTTCACTTACACGTGCTTTCTTAAAATAACATGCTTTTTAAGGAAAGAAATAGTTAACTGTGAAGATGACTATAATCAGGGTGGGTTAGCCAAATTAGTCTCTTGAAAATTTAATATGCCTAGAATTACATAACTCAATAGAAAATCTGTAGTGAATGACTAATTTAAAATGCCGTGGGGTGGTTAGTTTTACCTTGATAAATTAAAGCTTTAGGAAAACTGAGAAAATGTGACACCTAAGTTTTCTGTTAAATATCAAGCTGTGTGGGTAGAATGCACACTTTAAATTCATCTCTCAAGTAAAGAAACCATTTACTCTTCCCTTGCTGATTAAAGAACAATTGTATTACTAATGTTAACATCCAGATGTGCAATTTGGGATCTGGACTGTTAAATGTAGTTAATATTTTAATGAATTGATTCTAAATTAAATGTTTCAGGTCAGTTCAGAAAAATGAAATATTTCAGTTCAGGCTGAATTAACCTGAGATGAAATATTTCATTTCAATTTTCACAATGCAAAATCATTCCAACAGAAAATTTCCTACCAGCTCTACCTAATAAGCCAGATCCTCCACTGGTGCAAATGGGGTTGCAGATCCTTGTGCATTGCATTAACTTCAACTAAGCTTGGCCAGTTTACCCCAGTTTAGGATCTGGTCCAATATTATTAGAGAGATGGAGGGAGCGGGAAGCTGGGAGCAGGGCCACAAATACCCGGGTGCTCTTAGCCATGAGGGTTAGATTGTGGTTGGTCCATATATAGATACTTTTGGGGGTGTAGGAAAGTTTCCTGTGTCCTAGCATACCTCTAGAATACCTATATAGTGAGAGGCATTGCTGATGTCATGTGCATGAACAAGCATCAGATTGGGGATGGCACAAAGTCTTCTAAAAGAGTGTTTGTGGGTTGCTGGGGGAAGGGCTAACTCCAGGTGAGGCCCACCACCCTGAGTCAGGGAGAGTAGTTTTGATTGGTTTAGGGGAGAAAAGGGAGAGAAGATCGAGGGGGGTTGCTGGGGAAATTTGCCTCCAGATTAATGTAGTTTGGAATAAAAAGGCTAAAAACTAATGTGTCTCTCAATCACTGCAAAGTCCTAAAAGGAGTTCTGTGTTTCTGGCATTGCAAATTAGAACACAGAGGGACAAATTCTGCTTGGTTACACTGGGGTAAAGCTGGAGTAATAATCACAGGATTGAGTGGAGTAACCTTATATATATAAGTGAGCAGAATTTATATTTTCTCCCTTACAGAAGCAACTGCCACATATTTTAAATCTGGCATCACTTTCTATTCTTGACCAAGAGCTATATCATGCTATTGATTCTAAAGCAGATTTCTTCACTGAACCATTGAGGTGTTCTGCTGTAAAAGCAATACCATGATAATGATGTTCAATTCAACTAATAAAAACAAGTCCCTTTTAAAATGATCTTATACTGTTTCCATAGCTTTTATTTACTTAAGCCTGGCCTTGAATGAGACCACCATGGTTTGAATTCCTCGTAAAAATTACCATCCTTTTAATACTTATCTTAAAGGTTAATTATTAGACATGCTAGACTGCATTAATGAATGCATTATTACTTCATTCATTATGTGACACTTTAATTAGATGGATGCAGGCAGCATAGTGATGAGTTAGTGTATAAACAGTGAAACAAATCCACAAAACATAGAGTCCCAGATTTGTAAAGGTATTTAGGTGCTGCTTCACTCAGCGTTGCAATGCCTAACTCATTTAGGAGCCCAAGTCTCATTTTCAAAAGGGATCTAGGCTGAGCCAGCACTAGGCATAAACTAACTCAGCAATTGCTTACGGCCTTGAGCAGTTCAAGGGGGGGGGTCCCTTTTTTTTTTTTTAGTGTGTGTTGGGGGGGGACAAAAATATTCCTGTTTAGGGCCCCCAAAATGCTAGCACCACCTAGCTACTTAGGAGTCTAAATCCCATAGACAGTGCATGGGATTTAGAGTCCTAAGTTCCTACATCCTCTTTGAAAACAAGATTTAGGCTCCTAAACTTCTTTAGGCTTGGCTACATACACAACAGCCTAAGCTAAATAAAGCTGAGGAAATGTTCCAAGCTGATGTTTATGTCCAATATAAATTGGAGGAAGTTTGTTCTTTCTAACCAGTTTCAAACAAAAGTTTATTTCACATGGTCCTCCTTTTCTACATTTGTACTGGGTTGTCTATGCATGGGAAGCGATTCATTTTAAAAAAAAACCAGGGAAAATGTCAAATATGTACTGGCCTTGTCAGCCTGAATTTGACATTGGGTGGAATTTTCAAAAGCATCTCTGGAGTTAGGCACCCAACCCCTTTAGGTATTTTTGAAAATCCTATTTCTGTGGTACTTATCATTACAGGCTCTGGGAATATCCTTTTAGCTTATTTCCAAAATTACCAAATTACTTTTTATGACTAAATCAACTCTTTGAACAAGTATAGTAAAGCTTGAAATGGATGATGCTAGGGGTTATAACAATTCTTTTATTGGAAAATAGGCCAAAAAATTCAAGTGCCTGAGACAAGGGTTTCATGGAAATAGTCCCATTTTTCAGTTCACAATGCAAAGTGAAATAACTTGAATTCCAAGCACTTTGCCTTAATTTACATATATTTGAGCCCCTCATACTATTTCCTTTTCATATCTGTCTGATCCCTCAGTGATAAATGCATCTCACAAGATAGTTCAGTAGCCACTACTTTGGGACAGTTTTTTGGATTTTTTTTTTTTAAGTAAATAACCCTGTTAATTCAAAAAAATGGCCCAGATTGAGGATTTCTGTAGAAAACCTGCAAAATGGACCTGGAGCACACCCAAGTTTTTCCTCATGGAGTTCCTTTATATTTTCCTGTTGGGCCTAGGTTCCCCTCTCATCCCCTCTGTCCCCCTTCCCCTCCCAGAACTCAAGACCATCTTGGCATACTCCCTGTGTCTTTGCATGGCCTGATGACTCATGTAGCTCTCCTCTGCCTTTGTCAGCAAAGCTCCAGTGGTGATATCTGATAGGATTTCCTTTGTAGACCCATGCAACTCTCTTGGCGAAGGGATCTACTGCAGCAAGGGGCACCAGGTCAGAAGTTATTATTTATTTGTATTACTGTAACATGTAGGAGCCCCCCTCAGGGCTCAGGATCCCATTGTGCTAGGTGCTGTAAACATACAAAACAATAAGATGGTCCCTGCAAGAGGCTTAAAATCCAAGTATAAGACAAGAAATGGATGTGGACAGATGCAGGAGTACAAGGAAACAAAAAGACAGTATTGTTCAGCATGATAGGCTGTGGTCTCAGTACACTAGCAGCCTAGCCATTGCTAAGTTTTTTCGGCGTCATAGCAAAGGAGAGTTTTGAGGAGGGATTGGAAGGTGGGTAATGACGTAGCTTTGCTGATGTTTTCAGGCAGCATCTCCCAAGAGTGTGGGCACATTGGGAGACGGCACAAATATGCTTGCTTAAAAATCTAACAAGTTGGCACTGGAGGCTGGCATCATGAGCCACTCACAGCTGAGCATCGGCATCTCAGTAGCAAATGAGAGATGACCGGTAGATTGGGGGTTGACTATGAAGGGCCTGAAATTAAAGATTTACTAAAGGTTTGAAGATACTGGGAGTGTTGCATACTTCCCCTCTCCAGTTTTCCTCCCCAGGGAAAAAAGAGGAGGGGATGGTGTCAGGAAGGTATCTGATAATCCTTAAACCCTGTATAAATGATGAGATCTGGGGCCAAATGCTTGAAAGCCAAACTCTGTCCTTGGTTGTGTTTGTGTGTTTGTCATTGATTTTAGTGGAAAATGCACATGGGTGTACATGAGGACAGCCTGTTCTGATAAACAAATGTATAAATCAGGTCAATTAATCGTTTCTCCTTTTGGAAAATGTGTGCACACTAGTAATTGTTACTCTCAACAGATAATTGGAGCCATTTAGCAGCTTTCCCAATAAAGAATACCTCTTTCTCCCCACCCACCAACTCACTCAGTAGGAGATGGTCCACATGTAAATAACTGACTGAAACACAAATTTCAAAAACCAAACACTTTATTCCAAAGAACAAGTTAGGTTGCAATGTGATTGATGACAGTGTAGTAACCTATAACACTATTTATAAAACCCAAGCTCCACTGACTTTTTATCAAGTATAAAGAAGTATATATTTCATCACAACACAGAAAATTTAAATTTGTCCCATGAGTTGTTTTTTTAATATTTTTTATATTTTTTTGTTATCTTGATGTCAGTGTACTTTGTGTCATTTATGTATATTTATCAATTGACAGTTACATATTTTAGTAAGGCGCTTCTAGCTGCTTTTGCGAATAATACGCTCTGTGCAGTTTGATAGGAAAACCGTGTACCAGTTTATGCTGAAATTATGCATGTGGATTTGCATGTGCAGCTTATCAGTTTATACATATAACCAATAATTCTCATTCAAAAAAGTTTTGTTTCGTATTTTTTAATATTACTTCTGCGAGAATAATATCGGGTGAGTTACAGTGGTTAGTTAAAGGAATGCGTACTTGGTCACTTGATAAAAATGGATGTTTATGGATGCAGCATGACATTTATTATGTCCTTATCCATTTACTTGCTGTTATGTGCTTGGATTTTGTAAATGATGTGATAGGGAACAATATTACTGTCTTTAGCGACCTGTTCTGGTTTATGAAACCCGTGTTATTTTGTTTTTCCAATTACCCGGGTGGGTGATGGGGAGGACTAGTGCTTTTTTTACATCTTTTGTGTAAATAAATTAAGATGCAGCACCAGATACTTTGGAGTAATGGGGCTATAAATCTGACTCAACCAGCCCAGGAAGCATCACTTTAATGCAACCAACTGATAAATCCAATATTAAGAAGTGACTAAATCCCAACTAAAATCCTACAGTTACAAAATGCTGGGTAGGCAGCCATCTTACAATCGCCTTCTCTGTATAAAAGGCAGTAAAACAAATTATTCTTTTCCAGCAGGGGACAAATAAATTGTGAGTTTAACCTGATTTTTTTTTAAATAGTTACTAATAATGCAGTCTGCAATTCCATGGAAAATTGTGCCCTAAATTTTATACTGGAGCCATAAGTAGTATAGGCATTTATAATTTCTTGTGGGGAAGTATCTCTTATCTCTTCCTTTGTAGTTTATTCTGCACAGTTATGATGCACTTTCAGCTTGATTCACCAGAGGAAACACAAACTGTCATGTGTAAATGGAATAAATTAATTAAAATTCACTATCTAGATAAAAAAAGGTTGTAGAAAGGATCAAAATATAATTTTCAGTAAAGAGGCATAATTCTGGAAGGTGCTCAGAAAAATTGTGCTTTGTTCCAATTTTATGCAACATCCAGTACTGATTTTGTAAGAGTAACTCACTCAGATAAGTCTAAACTGTAGCTGGGAGCATGCTTCCCAGCATGCATAGACAGACGTGTTAATTCTGCTAATAATAGCAGCGTAGCTGGGGGTAGCATGGGCAGCAGCCCAGACTAGCTTCCCCAGTACATAGCCAGGGGGTCCAGGTGGATTCATACTTGATTGGCGAGCCTGAAATGTAGCCCATGCTATCCCTGGCTAAACTGATGTTTTTAGTGCACCAGCTTGAGCAGAGCTAGTACATCTGTCTACTCGTGCTGGGAAACACACTCCCAGATGCAGTGTAGACATACCCGCAAAAGAAGAATTAATGTAGCAGTGGATTCTTTAGCACACCTGACTGCATGATACATACTGGGTGTGGGTGACTGCTAAAACATCAGTAGGAGTATGTCTGCATAGTATTTTGAAGTGAGCTTCCCAGGCTGGGTCAACAGACTAGAGTTAATAGAGCTTGCACTAGAGGTCTAAAATTAGCTGTGTAGGTGATGCTTTGACGATGTGGCTGAGGCTCTGAAACCTATGGAGAGGGTGGGCTGCAAATTCAAATCACCATCTAGATAGTTATTTTTAGAGCACTAGCACAAGCCCCACTAGCTCAAGTCCTTTGACCTGAGCTAGGAGCATCACTCCAAAATGCTGTGTAGAAATACCCTAGGTCCAGGACTTCCTTGAACCACTTAATATGCTACAGAGTTCTCAGTGTAATGATATGTTTATTTGCAGTACATTATTCTGCCTTTAGATGTCTCTGTGCACTGTATGGAATTCCAGACAGGGTGTGGTCCCTGGTAAACAAGAGAGAAAAAGCTGAAAGTTGAGCTGTGTGGAAGTCTGTCTGTCTGTAGATGGTAGCTGTCTTCTTTAATTAATGCCTCCTTTTAAAAAAAAAATCTAGTAATTCTGTTTATCATGACATCAGGGAGCACTTACAAAAGAATTTATGCTGAACATATGCTCTGCTTGCAGTGGCATATTGTAATATGCCTTATATAGAGCTGCCATTACCTTTAGCAACTGAAAGAAACTAAGCAGATCACATACAAATATAGAAATATCCAAGAACCAGATTAAAGTGTATGGGTGAAATTCTGACCTGAATGAAATCAGTGTGAGTTTTGCCACTGACTTCACTAGAGCTAGGATTTCACCCTGTGTGTGTAGCACAGAAGGAAGAGGAGAATGATCTGTGCTGCCTTTTTTTAAAAAGCATTAAAGGCATTGTAATCAGATATTAAGGATGACCTGGTTTATATTGATAAGGGCAACAGAATGAACTGAAGACCCAAGCAAATTGTCCAAGGACTTGTAGAAAAATAATTTGTATTTCTTTCTGACAAAGTATCAGAGCTCAGAAACTGGCAGCTGCACATGAAGAAATATTTAAACAACAACAGATTAACAAAACTTACTTTTCCTGGACCTAAAACCTAGTAGCTAGACAAGTCAATGTGACTTACCTTTGATAATAAAGGCATCCATTAGGTCAAATTTGTCTCCAGTGACTTCAGAATTTTTTCATTAGTTTTGCAATGTAAAAATCTGTCTTTCATATATATATATATATATATATATATATATGCATTATATAACACAGCTGGTGACAGGCTTTCAGGGTGTGTGAATATGATGGATAGCACTGGCAATTTTTAGAACATAATTCTTTCAGTGGCCTACAAAATCCTTGTAGTCTAGTTGTCCTCATTTAAATGACATTATTTAAAACTAGTCAACTGGCCTTTAAATGTCTGCAGAGATCCCACATAATTACACAGATGCCAAGGTCTACCCACTGGCAATCTGTAAAAGTTCCCAGTTTGCATAAATTGCCTTAATCTACACTAAAAAAGAAACACTGAATCTATTATCCGTGGTATTTTTTACTACAAAATGGCTCAGATGTCATCATAAATTAACACATTTCCTTTATTTGTTTAATTTTTTTGTACAATTCAGCCTATGAAATGTATAGGATCTTAAATTAAGAACTTTATTCATTAACTCAATTTACTGACTAAAATCCCAGGGACATCTGCAGTATGTCACAGATAACAGTTCACTGGTTCTTACACTGAAAACAAAGCTTGTGGAGGGGGACAGTAAAGAGAAGGACTTGGGCATATTGATTGATCACAGGATAACTATGAGCTGCCAATGTGATGTGGCCGTGAAAAAAGCGAATGCGGTCCTTGGATGCATCAGACGAGGTATTTCCAGTAGAGATAGGGAGGTGTTAGTACCGTTATACCAGGCACTTGTGAGACCTCATCTGGAATACAGTGTGCAGTTCTAGTCCCCCATGTTTAAGAAAGATGAATTCAAACTGGAACAGGTGCAGAGAAGGGCTACTAGGATGATCCATGGAATGGAAAACCTGCCTTATGAAAGGAGACTCAAAGAGCTTGGCTTGTTTAGCCTAACCAAAAGAAGGTTGAGGGGAGATATGATTGTTCTCTATAAATACATCAGAAGAGGGAGAGGATTTATTTAAGTTCAGCGCCAATGTGGACACAAGAACTAATGGATATAAACTGGCCATCAGGAAGTTTTGTCTTGAAATAAACGCAGGTTTCTAACCATCAGATGAGTGAAGTTCTGGAATAGCCTTCCAAGGAGAGCAGTGGGGGCAAAAAACATAGCTGGCTTCAAAACTGAGCTTGATAAATGTATGGAGGGGATGGTATGATGGGACAGCCTAGTTTGGCAATTGACTGATCTTTGACTACTGGTGGTAGATATGCCAATGGCCTGTGAAGGGATGTTAGATGGGGTGAGTTCTGAGTTATTACAGAGAATTATTTTGTGGGTGTCTGGCTGGTGAGTCTTGTCCACCTGCTCAGTATTTAACTGATCGCCATATTTGGGGTCAGGAAGGAATTTTCCCCCATGGCAGATTGGCAAAGGCTCTGGGGGTTTTTCGCCTTCCTCTGTAGCATGGGGCACGGCTCACTTGCTGGTGGCTCCTCTATACTTTAAAGTCTTTAAACCATGATTTGAGGACTTTAATAATTCAGTCATAGTTCAGGGGTCTATTACAGGAGTGGATGGGTGAGGTTCTGTGGCCTGCGTTGTGCAGGAGGTCAGACTAGATGATCACAGTGGTCCCTTCTGACCTTAGGGTCAATGAGTCTGAGTCTATACATATCTTTATTAGTCTCCAGTCCGCGTCAGATGGGATTTTCCATTAGAGCCATGTTGAAGAAGAATGTTCTATAACCTTATGCAAAAATGTGCTGGATCTAAATATCCTGTTTTATGTACAGTACAGTTCCCATTCTAACTATTAATTTACTTTTGAAGCTGTAGGCAAACACTGGCTTCCCACTTTTTGCTCTGTTGAAGGGTCTTTTCTTCTACATTTTGGAGAACCTAAATGAACACAATCACATATAAACACATAAGAGTGAGGAGAAATGAGAGATAGCAGCAGCGCCAGTCCTAAATGCTTTGCTAGCCACAGCAGAAAACATCCCCCATCCTCATTCTGAGTAGCTGAGGACAAAAAAAAGGCAGAGGGGCTAAGCAATATAGCAACCCTGAGTTGATTTGGTGACAGTTTCTAGGAAAGAAGCACATGCAGTGGAGTATTTCATTTTGGTAGGATTTTTTTACACACCACACACATGTATGTACATACATTTGTGTTTATGTTCGAGAAGAAGGAGTTTATGCAGTTCTGGAAGTGCAAAGGGGCAGATGAAACTAGAGGGAGTTCTTATCCAAAATCCCTAAACTTAGGGGAAATTATGTCTTTAGCCTATATCTATTAGAAACAGGAAAATATTCATGAGATATTTTAAATAGGCAGACATTTGTTGAGTAAAAATTATAGCCACAGGTACACTGAAGTGCCTAAGTTGTGTAATGCACAACTTCACTTTTATTGCATCCATCATTGTGTTATCTGGGCCTATAATAGAAAAAAAGTAAACAATTGTTTCCAAAAATTGTGGCAAATCAATTCCCCCCTCAGCCACTACTGCGCTGCCCATTGTAGACATAAGCACCTTCTTTTAAGTGGGTCAGATTAAGAAAAAGCTAGAGTAAACAAATGCACGTTGCTCTGTGTCCAGCATATTTGCAAACTCTGGCAGAGTGAAAGAAGGAAATAATTCCAAAGCCAAGGGTCTTTCACCATAAATGCATCGTTACATCTGTCACCAATAGTTCAGCATGGGACATTTATATTTTGATTTATTAAAGGAGCTAATGAAGGCCCTTGTCAGAAGATGAACTGGGAACTATTCTAGCCCACCCGTGCCTCATTCATAGCTTTGATGGGGCCTGATAGAGGACAGGTGTTCCTATAAAAAGCCAGCTAGGAACACAAAACAGGGGAGAGGTGCTTTCTTCATAATGTGTCAGTCTCCTGAACTAAAGGTCGTGAAGTTGAGTTTTAGAGGGGGCAGCACTTTTACTTCTTTGACAGGGTTACTGGTCTAGTGGATGTGGGGCATGTTTTGATTTTAGTAAGCCTTTGGACACAGTCCCATGTGACATTCTTATAAACAAACTAGGAAAATGAGATCTAGATGAAATTACTATAAGGTGGGTGCATTGCTGGTTGAAAGACTGTGCTCAAAGAGTTAATTATTGATGGTCCACTGTCAAACTGGGAGGTTGTATCTAGTGGGGTCTTGCAGGCGTCAGCCCTCGGTCTGGTACTATTCAATATTTTCATTAATGACTTTTTTAATGGAATGTAGAGTATGCCTATAAAATGTGCAGATGACACCAAGGTGGGAGGGAAAGCCTAAGTGCGTGGTAGAGGTTGTTGGGGTTTCTGACATCCTAGATGGCATTGGAAATAATTTGGCCTTTTGGCATCCAAGAAACTGTGAAAGTGAATAGCTTTTTTCTCTTGTGAGCAGGGGTGAAGGTGAGTTGAAAGTCTGAGAGACTTTATTGTAACTAGAAGCTCATCAACCGCCCTACTGCTCTTCTATTACATACAGAAAGTGCATTAGATGGATGTTTCTGCTGAAGTGATCAGCAGCAAAATAGTTAATATTCTTTTAAACTGTCATCATTAGGTTTCAGTGTTAACACTCATTGAGCTGAAAGAAGTCAGTTCACCCCTCTCAGAGCTATTGCTTTGGGCTGTCTGCAGACTTAGGAAGATCACACTACCTCCTTTCACACTTACTTCATTTTCTTTTTAACTGTATGCTAGGAAAAAAATGTTTAAATGAAAGCTCAAGCTCTGTCCTGCATTTCCATGACAGAGGACAGATTCTGCAGCAAATCCTTCAACCATGATATTTCAAAATAGACAGGGCCATGCCTAAACAATGAAGTGCACAAAAAAGTAAAATCCCTTTGAAAAAGATTTCACTTATTATGCTATTTAAAAAGCTGTCTTAAATTTAGTTTGAACATAGAGAAACTTGCAGAACTTCACCACACACAAGACTGGCAACATTAAATCTTAGTCAGTATACAAAAAGAAGAGGGAAACTAGCAGGAAAATGCATTTTTCTAAAACTAATACATGAATTTACTCCTTAAGCAAATTTAAAATCAAGTAATATTATTAGGTATTTTCAGGCATGTAGATAATATAGAGGCACATAAGTATTGGAATATTTTGTTTTTAATCTTACATAGTAAGAGGATTTCTTCTAACTGTTCAGCATAACTCAGTTAGCTGTTTCTCTTTCTAAATTAGCTTCTTGATGGAGAATTCTATATAACAGCCTATCACAAATGAGGCCATAAATCTCCCCATAACATGGAAGATGGCAAACATGCAGTTTATTTTGAAATGGTGAGTAAAATTATTAAAGATCCTATTTACTCTGTACAGTTTAATCTCTGAGGACATTGGATACGAGCAGTCTGAGTGCAGATAGTGGTTATGTTATTTACTACAGGCTACTTATTCTCAACTCCATTGGCCCAGTAATCATCTGTAAGCAAATAAGAAAACACGTTTCAATTGCTCTGTACTGGGGTTCTTGAGATGTTCTGAAAACATACATGAGCAAGAAAAAAAATGATGTAACACATCACCTGTCACCTGAAAGCTGCTGAGGAAAATTGATGGCACCTGACCCTTCCAAGACTGAGACTGATTTTTCATAATTGGTTCTTAAAATAGACGGTACTCCTGTCTGAGATGACTGTGTAGTGTATACATTTAAAATAGCATTAGGATAAGTTGCAAAGGAGCCAATTAACTAATCATTATAAAATAACTGCATCAGATGATTGCTGAGTAAGGCATGTTGTTTTTGACAAATGTTGTGGTTTTGCTTCAGAATGACTTTATTTGATAAAACAATACAAAATGTATTCTCTAAAATCTCTAGTGGTTTGGAAAAACATAAACAGTGGCAAAAGATGCAAATATGACCATTGGCAGGATTGTATGGTGTAGAAGATCACTAATGACATAGGGAGCCTGCCTCCTTTTGGTCACTAGCTTGTATCTGGACCAGGCCTGTGTTGACTGAAATTCAGTTGTGTGATGACTGTTTGGTGACGTAGGTTAAAGCCATCTGGGTACAATTTATACCACACTCATCACCATGTAACCAAATACCTGAGTTTGCAGTTTTAGTCCAGGAGCCAGGTGACCCCATCAAAGAATAGGCACTTACTGGTACCTTTTTTTGCCTCTTTCCAGAGAAGCCATGAATTGGTTGGATGTGGAACCTGATATACTTTTGCTCTTCTTTGACTGCCTTGAGTCATATTGGTTTGCGCAGTATACAAAGGTTTGTGCTGCTGCTATGTGCTATATATAGAGAACTTTAATTGCCAGGCTGTCAACCTGGCATCATTCACAAGCACTAAATACTTGTACAGAAAATATGACCCATCCCATAGCTAACCCTCAGAAAAGTAATAAACATGAATATGCCATTTTGAAAAAATTAATCATAATCCTGGCTTTAAAAGCTAACACTATATAGCTAATATCACAAACTGGCAAGAGCAGGGAAATTCAGATCCAAGTACAATAACACCCTAATGCAGAGATCTTACATATGTAAAGTGCCATTTTTACTGTCTGAAAACATAGCCTAGGGGTTTAGATGAAATACATTCTATCAATAAAATAAGAGGATGGGATGGAAAAGGGACGAGAAGTGTTATGCATGTTCAGTTAAGTGAGAGCTACAAGCTCTTGCAGGATAGAAGGACGTACATGTTATATCCTGTAAAAAATGAAAATCAGGATAGTAGGACACCCCCACTGTTTTTTTTAATGCATTTAAAAATCCTCCCATATCACATAACTAGTTTTTAAAATGTTCTCTTCCATCCGCTTGCTGGCGTAGTGACTAGATTGAGCCTGACCTACTTATAGGAGAGAAATTCTAACAGATTTAAAGTCTTAGAACTACTTGGAAAGATCTAAAATCATCTAACCAAGGTCATGCTAATAAGAACCTGGTTTATGCTGGAACATTTGTGGTCCTTCTTTTGAGAACTGGGCTTTTTTTCTGATGATCTAGGATTGCTAAAACAGACAGGTTTTCAGATTGTTCAAGGTATCCTTGTTAATGTGGATCAGAAGAGCTACTTGATAAATCAGGAATGACTGCTGTGAACAGCATAAGCATTTTCCATGGATTTAGAAGTCTAAAACCCATGGTAACCTTGAAGGAAACAGAACTGTTCTTTGCTTTTTGTTGGTTTTTAGTTTTCTTTGTGACTGTCCTTTTCTTTACATTTCTGCTCCAATATGTATGTATTTAAATTGATGTAAATGCTCTTAAATCTCAATCCATGGTGTTTCTGCGGTTTTACCAACATATCCTAACTGGACCAAGCTTTGGTTTCTGCCTGAGCATCTGTCCAGACTCTAGACTCCAGCCTGGAGCTGACAGTACTTCCCCACCAATCTACCGCTAGATCAGAAAAGGAGTACCCATTCTTCTTTTTCTTTCCCAGCTCCTATCTTCTCTTCGGGCTTGTCTGTGTGTGTCTGCGTTCACTTGACAAAACTTGTATCTTTGTAAGTAAGATGAGAATATTTTGATTGCAGCTTCAATAACATTTTCATAATTTTGAAAATCATTAAGAAATAAAGTTTTGTTTTGTTTTTGCTCCGCACTTAGTAAGTAAAGGTGGGTTAACATCCTGTGGTGTTATTGAAAGGTTAAACCAAAGACTAATAAAAAGAATCCTAAAACATAGCACCAGCTATGGGGGTGCCAAGTAACATCCAGTGTAATTGTGTATCCTGCCATAGTCTCATGAGTGAACCTTTCAAATCATTGCTGCCAACACTTGAAACAGGTTGGTTCTTCTTGGAGCAATACCATTGTCTTTGGTGTGACCGGTGTTGTACAGAGTTCCTAGCATCCATATTCTACCTCCATATTCCTCATGATAAATGGCCTTCCTGGGGCTTGTGGACACTTGAAGTAATATAAATGCTTAATTGCCACCTCCCCTGTGGTATAGCCTTTAGCTATAAGGCTCTGTAATTACTTTTCCAGCTCTTGGCTAAGTAAACTTACAAAAACAAAAAATAGCCTGAAAGCAACGCCTCAGGAGTGGCTTTTGCTCTGACTGAATTAGATGTTCCATTGCCTAAAAGTGGAGAGGTATGTTCCAGTGGCAAACATATTGTCTGTGTGAGCAGCACCTGTATAAGCAGCAAAAACCAAGTCACTGCATCATAGTCAATTTCAGATGAAAGTAACAAAAGGAATCATAGTTTTAAAGGGCCCCAAAGGAGAATAATGTGAGGGAAATCTCTGGAAAGCAAAGATATGAATTATGGAATAAAAAGAGTTATCTTAAAATGAAGAACACGTACTACTACTTTTTTCATCTACTTGAAATTAAGTACCAGTCCTCCTTTGCAAAGGTGTAAACTGTATCCAGAATGACATGGGTTTGAGCTATTTTCACTTCCCCTGCCACCCTTTACACTCTAATGGTTTCCCACACTCATTGAATTGAAACAATAAAGGGGTCTTGGTATTAAGCTCTACAATTAATAAAGGGAGCATATTTTGACCAGTATTGTTATTCAGTAAGTTTTCTAGAAATAAGAATGATTAGACCTGGTTTTCAATAATGGATATGTCTATACTGATGGTGGCAAAGTCGCCGCCGTCAGATCGATCTTTCTGGATCAATTGAGCGGTCAGTGTAGACCCACTCAATTGATCAGGAAGCCGGCGCTGGTAAATCAGCCCCTCAAATGGCGTAGCGCTGTGTCGATGGAAACAGAGTTCCTGTTGGCGCAGTGCAGTGAAGATGGCGCGCAGAAGGGAAGCACAGTAGTCGACAGGAGTTATGCAGACTACTCTGCGTGGCTTGCGTAATTCCCGTCAACTGTCGCCGAATTTCCAGGTAAATGTAGACCAGGGCAACAATAACAATTTGTTAACATCTAATCATATTTTTTACTTTTACTTCCCTGTCTGTCTGTATCCATCTGTTGTCTCTTGTCTTATACTTAGATTGTAAGCTTTTTGGAGCAAGCACTGTCTTTTTGTTCTGTGTTTGTACAGCACCTAACACAATGGGGTCCTGGTCCATGTCTGGGCTTCTAGGTAGTACAGAAATACTACTAATAATAATAATTCTTAGTTCCTTTATATTGAGTTTCATTTGTGATTATGGTAGATACTTTAATAAACAAGTGCCAAATGGTTATGAATGACATTCTGATTTCAACATGTTAGGTACAAAATAGTTTTCAAAACTGCAGCTAAAAATGAGTTAATTTTGCAACCTGGATTGTGAGATTGGATGACCTGCCACATAGCAATGGTGTATATGTTGGTTAGATGTCAAAGCTGTTAGAGTATGTGTCTGCTCTTCAGTTCCAACATTCATGTCTCTTTGATTCCTGGGATCACAATTTTGGGTAGTATATCAAGATGTAGGGACTAGGATTAATCCTAGATTGGGATTAAGATCAACATGGAGGAGAGTACACCTAATCTTCCAATTTCATTGTCGGGAATTAGAGAATATGCCTTTTCCTGGGATAAGGTATCAAACTATTACAGTATGCTAATTAAAAATGTACCACAAACTTTCTGATTTCTCTTACTGAAAGAAGTGGACATTTCCCAGCCCACGATTTCTGCCAAATTCTAGGGGTCTCTAGGTTTGGTTTTAGCTGGTCCCATTTAGGTATATTAAAGACACTCAGAGCCCTGGAATACTGAAAGAGGCAAGCAGACAGTGATGATATTATTAGTTCAAGAAGTAATGGGTGTGCTTGCTCTACAAGACACAATCCCTAGTTAAGATGTTTCCTGCCGGAAAGACTGATAAAAGGCAAACAAACCCAGTGGGATACTCAGAGAGTGGTAGGAATTTAGAACTGTTTTAAAAGATTGAGATGGTGATGGTGTAATGTTGTCAAGGTTTAGCACTGATGGGCCTTGTGGATTTAAAAGACAGCAAAGGAGCTGCAGTTCTCCCACTTTGAGCATTGGCATGACCTGTTGCCCAAATGTGCTCCTACTAAATTCAATTCAGTGAAGTGACATATTTTTGGCTATTTGCTAAATAGTCTTGTGGCTTTCCTCATTGGCTCCTGCTCACAATAACATCTGATTAACAGACTTCACTGAAATTCCTCTGGAAATAAAAGGAAATAATTTTAAACAAGGCACAGTGTTCTGTCTGAATTGATTCACTTGATTATTATCTTCAACTCCTGATTGCAAGTGAGTTCATAGTATAACAGCATGTAAAGTATTTCAGAAAAGTTTAGGTCTTGATCCTGTCATTCCTACCAAGGACAAAATACCAGACCCAAGCTTGAGGAAGGATGGTCCAGTGCTTAGGAGGACACTAGTCTTAGGGTTTTGAGACATGCTCCACCACACATGTCCTGTGTGATCTTGGGCTAGTCACTTTGCCACTCAATGCATCAGTTCCCATCTATAAAAAGGGGTATGATGGGGTGTTCACCCCACACCAGAAAAGGAGTTAAAAGCAGCTAAGGAGGCTGTGCAAGGGGCAGCCAATCAGAGAGAGACTGCATGGAGCAGCCAATTAGGGCCAACCAGGCTTACATAAAAGGAGCTGCAGGGCCAGAGGCAGTCAGTTGCTGCAGGTAGCCCCAGTAGAGAGGACTGTGTTCCTAGCAGGCTGCAAGAAGGTAGTACCTTGAACAGAGTAGTTGGGAACTGGGGTGAAAGAGCATGATCCAGGCTGGCTGCTGAGATATGCTGGCTGGAGATCCTGGGAAGAAGACAAAGGTGGTACTGGAAAGAGGCCCAGGGATTTCAAGCAGCACTGGTAGAGAAGTTAAGGAGAGGCAATAGAAGGCTGCCATCTACAGGGTTTCTGGTCTGGGACCCATCATATTGGGCTGGCCTGGGTTCTACCCACTTCCCACTGGGAAAGTGGCTGACTATAGAACTGGGAGATATTCCCCTCCCCACATGGAAGGGGGGAAAACACAGATGGTGGCATGGTGGAGGGCTGAGTCATTAAGAGGCTGTTGCAGTTCCAGGACTTGAGGAGGGCCTGCAGGTGGGGAAGGTGATAGGAGAGGCCCCAGGATAGGGCGTACTGGCTAAGAGAGCTAATCCCTGAGATGGCCAGTAGGAGGCACCATGCTGGTGAGTGAACTCCGTCATAGGGGATAATAGTTCTCCTTCCCCACCCACCCATTTGCAGAGAAAATAAATATATTAAAGACAGAGAGCTGCTCAGATACTAAGGTAACAGGGAGTGCATTTGTACCTAAAGTCCATCAATCAAACTTTGTAGCTTGGACAAATCTTTCTATATTTACTACCTTTTTTTTCACAAACTCCTCTTATATCTAACTCTGAAATCTTTCACCTTTCTGAACAATAGAAGTCATTGCAAAATCAATGAAATCCTACTGACTCATTTCCCTCTACTCTGCTGCCAAATGCTTTAATCTCAACCAGTACATCCTATGCTCCATGTTGGCTTTTTAGATTGTGCTAGTAAATTCCCAGATCTACAGACTAGCTAACATAACCTAGATACCTTGTTTTCTTCCTGGCTATATAATTCCACAACTATAAAATCAAAACATAAAATGGGTATCTTACTACGATTAGTTTTTTGTTTATTTTTACTAGTTATTGTAACAATCTGATAACTTTCTCACACCTTCTGGAAAATTATTTAAAAATATTTTATTTAGAACCAGTCCTTCTATCATAACTATTTCCTTGTTTCCAAACTATCTCAGTAAAATATTTTATTCAGCAAGTTCATCACTTGTGATTTAGTAACTCTGCACTGCCCCTTCTTCCATGCAGAGTGCCAGTGCAGCCCAAAATACTTCACGTAAATTAGAGTTTGCAGGATCAAACCCCTTGATTCTAAGCTTTTAATTCTCCTCAGGGAGAGACAGTGATTAGGGAACATGGAACGATCCAAAAATAAGAAAAAAGTGGGTTTAAAATCGTGCTTCTAGAACAAGAGCAAGAGGTTTAGACAATTGAGATTGTGAGCTTATTCACTATTAGCCTGGATCTCATTATGGCTAATAACTGTGATGAATGCCAGAAAGGTGTCTTGCAAATTCTGTCTGTGGAAATTCCCTTTAAAGTTCCGGTGTATGTGAAACAAATAGTTTGTGGATGACTTGTTTATAGTGAGCAAGTTCTCCTGCAGTATGTCTACACTGCAGCTGGGAGCAAGCCTCCCAGCCTGGATAAATAGACTTGTGTTAGCAGGGCCTCATGCTACCATGCTAAAAATAGCAGTGTGGATGTTGTGGCACTGACAGAGACTCAAGCCATCTGAGCTCAACCCCTGGATCCAAGCTCGAGTGGCTAGCCCAAGCCTCCACAAGTACCACAATGTTCACACAGCTATTTTTAGTGCACAATTGTGAGCCCAGGCTGCTAGAGGCTGAAAACATAAAGACAGCTACATGCTGTGATAGCTTTTCAGCAAGGGAAAGATGGGTGGGGGGAATGGCTAAAGACCTAGTTTGAGAGGCAGGCTCTAGAGGGAAACTAGCCACTAACGTTCTTGTAGATGCAAAGTGAGAATAGATTCCTGTTTGCTTACTGAAAGTCTTGGACAAAGATAGTAGTCAGAAGATAACCACAGCAGCAAAATGTGAACTAGTTGATCTGGTAAATTCTGGCCTAGGATAATCCTTTAAAGATAGCACCTCATCTGGTTCTACAGTCCTAGGAGCAGAAAAGCTAGGATTAGAGTCCTAAACTGGCTTAATCTTGGAAGGGACACTGAACAGTAGCGTCATGAATAAATGAAATGCTCTATATAGAGTTGCCTCCCAAGATTAAGACCAAAATGGACCATCTGAGGAGATACAGGGAGACAGAATTCCAGCTTAGCTACCCCTGCTTCCGCAGCTGAGAACAGAAATATGGAAGCAAAGGCTTAGAGAGCTATAAAAGAACCCATGGACCCACCACAAGAATCAATTGAAAATGGGCCTTCCCAATCTGCTAAGAGAAAATGCACATAAACTTAGGGCTGGAAGGGGCCCTGAAGTCATCAAGTCCAGCCCCCTGTGCTGTGGAAGGACCACATAAACCTAAACCATCCCTGACAAGTGTTTGTCCCACCTGTTCTTAAAAACCTCCAGTGATGGGGATTCCACAAGCTCCCTTGGAAGGTTATTCCAGTGCTTATCCATCCTTATAGTTAGAAAGCTTTTCCTAATATCTAGCCTAAATCTCCCTTGCTGAAGATTAAGCACATTGCTTCTTGTTCCTTCTACCTTCATTGAACATGGAGAACAACTGATCACAGTAATGGGGGGGGGGGAACCCTTCCGTTATAAATTGCATCTACTCTACAAAGTTATGCCACTTTAGTACCCATAGTGTAGACATGCCATAGGTTTAGACTAAAGATGAACAAGTCAGATGGCTATCAGCCTAATACACCACATTAAATATGTGAGAGCTATTGAAACTGATCTCATGACTTAATAATGGAAAGGTTCAGGCTGAAAAAGCCTATGTGACTTTTTTTAAAGAGTCAGAGAGTTTAATAGTAATTATCACAGACATTTGATCCTTCACATGTTTTACTTTTGCTCGAGAAACTGAAATCTCTATTCTATTTTAAATAATTTGTTTGTTGATTAATTTTCAACCACTGCATAAAATAGATATTGATCAAAGGAGCCTCACATGGCATGGAAGTGACATATTATATATCCTCACATTCTCAACAGTCTTGCATTAAAGCCACGTGGCCCCAAAGGCACCCAACTTCCCATTATGGGTGAGCCCTAGAGTTTCACCTCTCCATTACAAAGCCTAATTCAACAAGCTTTGCATTGTCTTTTAAGACAGAGTGGTCTGTCTCCTTTAAGAAGTAGTGGAGACCAGAACCACCCAAACCTTGTTCTATGACATAGCCCCTTCAAGGTTCCAGGAATTCTGGAGCAGACAAAGGCCTAGGGAATGGTAGAGGCAGATGCTGGGACACAAAGTGGTCCTGAGGTAATAGCGTCAGGGATGACAGGGAGTGGAGGCTACTGTTCATTTAAAGGCCTGGAAGCAGGAGCCTTGTTGTGTAGGGTAGCACAAGACTCTCCTCTCTTTCAGACAACCAAGACAAGTGCTGGAAAGAAGGGCAGTATATAATCTGCTTCTTCTGACCTAATGAGAGAGGCACTAGCAGGAGAAGGACTGCTTCTCTCATCCAGCCCAGGGGGAAAGGACTGAGGTGGTCTGACCTGGCCTCTAAATGGTGAGGATGATTGGAAAACTACACCCCAGTAGAGATGTCTGAGAGGAAAGGACTTTCTCATGAAGGTGATGTTTTGAATTCTGTTTGTTTGAAAGTCTTTACTGCCAGTCTGGGTGGAACAAGGAGAGTATAATTTAAAGGAGCCCACTGGGAGAAAATGGCCTAGGACTGACACCTACCTGAATCGCAGCACAGCCCCTATGAAGGAGGGCTGTGGGCCCTGAACTAAGGGGTAGAGGTGTGTGAGACTCTGGGAGGTTCCACAAAATGGGAGATGGAGTGCTGTGGAATCCCGTAACCAAGAAGAAAGAGTTGTGTCCCTGGATCAGGACAGGAGGAGGGAGAGGGAGAGTGGGGGGCAGGAGCTACAATGGGACTGACAGAGGGAACAGAAGGGTCTCTGGGATTCCGAAGGAGTGAGTTGGAAGCCCCAACAAGGAAGTGTTCAGCCTGAAGAGCCAGTGGAGACTATATTATATAAAGTCTTAATAAATTTAGACCCCAAGCAAGGACATGTTGCTTTAAGTACTCTGGACTGTCAATATGTTATTGGGAGATCCAGGAAAGAACTAGGGATGAGGTCCCTGTAGGGCCATGCTATGAGTGGATATATGACGTACATACATTTCTAGATGTCTTGTAATAAAATTAGGGTAGGATGTTTAGAAAGGTGCATGTCTAAAAGGAGATAAGAACTCTGTGTAGACTCTAAAATAAATCTAAAAACTAAAAGCATTTTTGTTGTAATTCTGTTTTACTGCATTCTTCAAGTAAAGTGTACAATTCCATACCGTATATATACAACCTGACAAAAGCCTAATCTTGTTCTGAGAAATGCATGAACCATTTTTGCTGATGGCATCCAAAAAGTCTCTGTCCGAGGCAGACACCCAGCATGAGAAATGTCAGCCCAAATGGCTTAAGTTAGACAACGTTTACAAATAGTTGAAAACAGGGTCTTATAATGGGAAGTGCTGGGCAATGTTAACTATAGACATCACAACCTATGCTACCTATAATGGGTAAAGGGAGAACTCTGTGCTCCAGGAAAGATGTTTGTTTGAGGGGGAAACAAGGACAGTATCATTGCCGCAGGTGCAAAGTAGGATGGCAATTTCTTAAGTAGGCTTTGACCATTTCTCCATCTAGTCAAATATATTCCCTATTACTTTAGTTTCTGTATTGTTCCATTTATGCTTATCCTAATGATGTTTATTACTTTTGCATGCCTTAAAAGTAAGGTTTAATCACTGTAACCTGGGTACTACAGGTGTGATTAAAATGTTTTAGACAAAGTCTTACGAAGTCAGTCTATTGTAATATGAAAAAAAAGGAATCATCTTCAAAATTATTCACTTTTAATAATTCCCAGGTAATAAAATATTGTGGAACAGGGCATTTTCTTTTTGTCAAGAATAACAAATGAATGGAACAATCTACTGTTCATACATATCTAACTTAATAGCGTGAGTCACTGTGGAGTAGGTGAAGCTGTCTTGCACTGAGATGTCCATGATTTACAGGAAATGCTTCAATACCAGCCTTTCTGCAAGGACTATGATCCTACCAGAAAAGCAGTGTACTGAAAAACAGATCTAAACCACATGAGACTCTCCATAAGCATGTACAATACCTAGGTCTTACCGCAGATTGCTCTTTTATACAACTTGCGAGTGGTATAAAACACAGCATAAAGTAAACAAACTCTGAAAAGGCTACAATCTAATAATGAAAATGATCTATATATATATATATATTACTAAATGGAATACATATTGAAGTTTCTATGTTATTGGCAACAAAATCAGAAATAAAATAAATTCTAGGAATTAGATTTACAAGTAATTGAAAGTGCTGCAGAAGCTTAAGTGATTACAATTTATCTGAACTTCCCAGAAACAGAGTAATGAAATAGAGTTCAGCTCTGATCACTGACTTCATTCTTCCAAGGTTTGGTATTTATCTTGCAAATGTTACAGTATGAAAGTGTACTCTTTTGGAGGTTGATGGTGGGGAAAGAAGCCAGATTCTTAGCCCTGCACCATTCAGGTGGCTCAAATGGAAGAGGAGCTGCCTGCAACTCCCTACTTCTGGTGTCTTCTGTCATGCAGGAGGACCTCAGCAGGTATAGCATTGCTCCTGTGTAGGGCTTGCCAAAATGTTTCTTAATTGGATTTTTGACTAAATGAAACTTTTTTTCACAAAAAGTGTCTGCTTTCCAAGGAAAGCATGTATGTATTGTCACACTAAACTCCTGAAAACAAAAATATTTCAATTCAGGTGTGGTACGATGTGTTGGTCACCGATGTTTATCAGTGTAGGCTGCGTGCGTGTCACTGTGTAGATGCTGTCCCAGCTCTGATCAGGAAACTGAAATGGCTCTCACGATCGAATGAGCCTGAGCCTCCCAGTTTAGTTTTTGCAATTCCTCTTTTTTTTTCTTCTTTGCTGTTCCCATAAGGGATTTTGTGACCCTTTCCAAAATTGTATTTGCATTTCCAATTTTAAATTAAACCAATCTTTATACTGTGGAGGGTTTTGTTTTGGCATGGTCATACCAGAAACATTTAACTTCAGGGGTACGTATATCCAACCGACATTTTCTACCATATATTCTATAGTAGAATGCAAAAATATTCCTGATGTAGGTCAAGGCTGTAAATCTGGGCACTCCTTTGATGTAATTAATTACTGTTTCCCCTCCTTTAAACCAATTAATCCAAACTTTTATTTTTTCTTTAGGGTATGGGTGAATGTCACATTGCAGGGCCAAATTTTCTCCTTCTAATGCTGTTATATGGTGTTCCATTACTTGTTGGGTATTGGACAGAACTTGTGGTCGGTCCAGTACCTGTTCTTGGTCCCTGATTATCCTGGTTTTATTCTCCACTGATATTACATTCTTGCTATTGGAACCGATGCTAGAAGGAACAATAAAAACAATAATTTGGTCACAATTAATAACCTTATCCACTTTCCAATAACAAGCATGCTCCCCCTCTGTGTCTTTGGTTAATGTTAATGTCTTCAATTTTTTGTTGATTTGTCCCCATCTTCTCCACATGGACGTGTTCAGTTTGGCTTATTCCTGCAACAGTCCATTCCCCATGCCATCTTTATAAGAAATGGTGAAACCCTGACGGTATGTCCTGTTTGTTGTCTTCCTTCTGTTTGGCATACCAGTTTTACAACAGTCCCATCGGGATGACTTTGACTTCTTGCATTCAGAGTCTCAAGGGGATCACTGGAAATTTCGGTCCACAAACTTCTTACCACGATATGAGTTTGGTTTAAGTTTTTGGTATTAGATAGCCCGATTACTCCTTGGATTAGAACCGCCACAAGCAGCAATCTCCATATCCAGATCAGGTTTGGGTTCATAATCTATAAAAACAAAACGCAACACAACACTCGCTTCCCCCTCCCCCTTTTTTTTTAAAAAAAAGCTTCGTATTCCTAAAGGCAGTGCTTTCAGCAATTCACCCTTTCACTTCTGTCTTCCAATTTTGGGTGCCCCCCCACAGCAGAGCCATGTATCCACCTTAACAGAAAATGTTTAAACTGCTGAGATATTACTAACACCCATTCACTCTCAGATTTGGCTACGATTAAGCCCTTTTTTTTTGAGAGAGAGAAACTCCTTGTCAAGAGGAAGGGCATTTCACAATCCACTGCTGGATTAACTCATTCTTTCCCAGTATCTCCTGTAACATTTGTAATTTTTTAGTTTTAACTTGTTTTTGTTGTGATTCCTTCCAGAGGACAGCTCGTTTACTTACCAGATCAGTGGTCGGGATCACCAGTGTGGTAGTTTCGGTGCATGTCGGGGTCACCAGTGTGGTAATTGGTGTGTTGGTCACCAGTGTTTATCAGTGTAGGCTGCATGCGTGTGTCCCTGTGTAGATGCTGTCCCAGCTCTGATCAGGAAACTGAGATGGCTCTCACGATCGAATTAATCGACATGACCACGGATTATCTGAGCAACGAAGGCACCCAGGCCAGGTTTATTGTATGCGGCACAATGAGAAGTGACTTACAGAGTATCTCTGGGTCAGTTTCACATAGGCGGCGTTACAATGGCTACGGCCCAACAGCGGGACTTTCTGTTATCCCCTAGACCAGACAACATTATTCCCTCTGACACCCTCTTTTATGTATTGTTGCATACAATTTCATCCTGCCCCCTTTGACATAGGTAGTTGCCACCCACTTGATGTAGTCTAATACCACCTTTTTCCGTTAATTGGCTGATTTGGGCAAAACAACTCCATTTATCACTTTTTAGTCATTTCTATTCATCAAAGTGTTATTTTAGGGAGTTAGTTCTTTTTAATATCTTGGTACCTCCTATACCTGCTACATAATTTAATATTTTGACAATATTTTGGCAGTATATATGCTTGCAGTATCAGCATTTTTCAGCTATCTTGGTTTTTTCCACTTATACTCCTGTTCACTTGGCTTTTTCCACTGTTTTACAGGCCTTATGACAGGTCTTATACTTACTACATCAAGTACCCTGCTGCACTGCATCAGAGCTGCAGTTCAGTTTCCTCATGTTCCCATTCTCTTTTATGGGCTGGTCTCCCCCGATGGACTACATTGCCTATGATACACCACAACTATGGACTCCTTTGATACAGTTGTCTCCCCTGATCATGATGAGGCTATAGTTCATCGTACCGTATTCACAGAGATTAAGGCCAGAACAGGCCAGTGGAGCATCTAGTCTGACTTCCTATATACCACAGGCCATTAAATTTCACCCAGTTACCTCTGTATTGAACCCAGTAACTTGTCTGACTGAAGCGTGACTTCCAGAAAGGCATCCAGACTTAATTTGAAGACAAAAAGAGATGGTAACTCTTTCTTGGTAACTTGTTCCCATAGTTAATCACTGTTTACTGTCTTTGAAAAAGGGGGGAAGAAACTGTGCCTAAATTCTACTCTAAATTTTAGCTTTAGCTTCTAGCCACTGGTTCTTGTTATGTCTGTCTCCACTAGTATAACCAGGGATCCCAGTCTATAGGGAAGAGTGCAAGCATGATGCACCCAACTACAGGAATTGAAATTTTCTGCAGGAAAAAAAGCCCCTTTTCAGCCAGCTCAACACTTATGCCATTGGTCTTCCTCCCCTGTGTCCCTAACACAAGAGGAAACACGGTGGGAACATTTGCTTACATATACTTCCTTGGGGACCATTGGCAGTTGGCCTATGAAAGAGTAGCCACCAGGTTAGGGTAGAGAATCAGGAAACTGCAACCAACTCCATCATGGCTACCTACTGCCTCACAGCTACCCTGAGCAGATCCCAGGTGCATCGGAGGACTTGGCCCTGTGTCTAAACTGACTTTAGTATTTTAAAAGGTAACTTAGAACTATAGTAACTAGCATGATTTTTTTCCTTTTGCATATTCTGCTTTGTTCTCTCATATGGAACAAATGCTGAATGGGGAAAATCTCCCTTGCTGCCATTTTCTTCTCCTGGGAAGCTCTTTGGAGTTCTGAATTGCCCTGATTACATGAAAGGGGTTCTACAATTGTTTTTCTGTCCTTAGTAGTGACAGTGTAGACAAGGCTTCCTTGGCTGCTGACATTTTTAACATTCTGGAGCAGGCTTACATCAACTTATCCAAAGTCTGAAGTTTACCAGTTGTTTCTGCTTCTAGCTTTGGGGTGCTACTAGTGAGTCAGAGGACACAGATAAAACACAGTTGTCCTGTCTTCTAATTACAACAGTTACAAGGTGTAACATAGATGGGACTTTGGCTTGAATATAGAATACTAGTAAAGTCCTCAATAAGTTTTAGTCTATTTATAGGAGACTGAAGTGTCCTATCTATATTGTCCATTGCAACCACGCTGTAACGGGCCAGCTCACACTTAGTAAGAGACTGTCTCAATCATAAGGGCTTTAACTGATTTTTTTTTTAATGAGACCTTATGCTCCGTAGAAGCTGATGAAGTCATCAGAGTAGTTGCCAATCTGGTGTCCCAGTTCAATCTGACCACTATGTGTACTTATTTGTAGCTAGTGGGAATTCATACATGCCAAGAATGAACTATACAAAAAACTAAACACTTTTTCCCTTGGTTTTCTTGATGTTGCAATGTGCTCTACAGTAGATGGTTCAGCTGGGAATTGCGTGACCCAATATGCAAATGAGCTTTGAGAAAGTGCTGTTTTAGTTTGAACAAAGTTCTGGGCTGGATTTTGAAAAAGTTGCTCTCTGTAAAATGCTCTTAGAAGTAAGTTTTTGCTAGTGTGGGAGATTCTGGTACGTTTTGTCACTTCTAGGAAAACTGCCAAAAAAGTAGGTTGAGAACCAAATATTAACTAGACGGGCATCTTAAAAGTGCATACACTGTTCTAAATTTAGCAACTGCTAAAAATTATATGGGCAACAAAATAACACAAATCTCATTAATGTAGCTGAATCAGCCTGGTGCACTGTCTATGAAATGGTACACTTACTTCTATTTACGGTGATGACATCAATCATATACCAGGTCAGTTAACTAACTCATAAATTAAATGTATCACACTTCTGCACCTCCTAACTTGATAAACCATTTACCCTTAATACACCGTCTAACCTTTGATTCTCTAGACACACATACTTTTTGTCACTAAAAATAGTCACCTTTTGCAACAGTAATCATGGGAGGCAATGCAAAGTGATCCCAGTCACATGACAGATGTACAACATCTTGTAAATGCCCTGTGCAATATGACAGGGCCATTAAATAAATGCTGTCTCTTACCTGGAGATCTAATCTGTTTTAGTATCACTGCACATATGAATAATAACCAGGCATCAGTTACTGATTACATTGGTGGTCAATGAGTAAATCCTTAGGTCTCAGAAGAGGACCATTATGGAGAGGAGGGCAGAAATGAGAAAGAGGCTGATTTGTCACTACAAAAGAATGCAAAAGTCAAAAAATTATTTAAAAAAAGAGAACAATAGTTTGTTACTTTTCTGTTGAAAATAGGTTTTGGGAAGCTGTCACTAATAGTTTAAAAGTAGAGCTGGTTGAAATTTTCTGAATGAAAAAGCTTTATTTTAAAAATTACGTTCTCAATATTGAAGATTTCTCTCATTTTATATTTTAAATTTTTTATCTTTAACTTTTTTGTTTATTTTTTACCATCATTTTCTTTTTTTTCACTTTTTTCTAGTCCTCTCTGAAAATCAACTGTTTTTAAATGATTGTTTGAGAGTGGGGAACATAGAAGAAAAATCCAAAAAACTGAAAGATAGGAGAGGAGCCAGAAGGGATGAGAGGAATAAGATGCCTTCATAGCTCATACTGATTTATTTTTATTTTAATATATTTTTAATTAAGATGAGAAACTGGCATCCTATTCAAACACCATTTTCTAAAAGAATAAATTATAGTTTTAGTATATGGTATAATGAAAATCATGTAAAATTTAACTTTATGTGAGGAATCATCAGTTCCATGTAAAGCGGGGACCATTCACCTCCAATTCCCAGGTGGAAAGGGCATAGATCCTTGCATGACTCTACCAGAGGATAGAGCCACTGCAATCATAGTTGTACATTTATATCATCTTGCATCTGAAGGTTTCAAGGTGCTTTACTACCATTAAGTAAGCTAGATAAAGCTTTTGAAAGAGGTAAATAAGCCCATTTTCAGATGGATCAATTGCAGTATAGATGGTTTCAATGGAAATTGCACCACTTACTCTACCATTTAAGCCATCACACAGCAGATGGCCACAGTTTGCAGTTTACCATAAGTCTTCAGTGTCACATATAACAAGTACAAGCAAGAGCTGAATTTAACATATCATGTAGCATTCTGTGCAGCTTACTCACTCCCTCATTTCTGTATTTCAAATCTAAATTCTAATTAAAAGTTGAAGAAAGGAACTTAACGCCCAAATCAATGCACCATGCTGAATAACAACGAGAAAAGAGAAACAGTAAAGTGCTCTTCCCTCAATTGTCCATATTGCAAGTTAATGCATCTTAAGATATAACTTCAGATGATATTGTACCACTTATGGTGGTATTCATATATGCTTTAGAGGAAGGAACACATCAAATGGAAGATATATTCCAAACAGCACAGTTTGGACAGACACAGACAGACCTAAAAAAGTAATCATACACAACTAGGATTTGCTTCAGTTTTTATTTATCATCTTCTCTCTCTTTGAAGAAGGACATGTCAAAATACAAATTTGATTTCTGAGGGTACAAAGCAAGGCTCTGATCCCTGCAACTTGGCCTCCTGTGGATGCAAGCATCTGCTTGTGTGAATGCAGATGCATGTTCGGGCCACAGAGTCCTCGTTGATCTGTCAGATATTGGGCCATTGACATTAATGGGCCCAAGATTTCACTCCAACACTCTCAGTACTATGCTGCAGCTGTTGTAGACTTTTCTGTTTCATTTACCAGATCTAGAATTCCCTACCTCACTGTTTCTTTCCCTACAATTGTTTATTGTCAACAAATGGTGACCTAAGGAACTATAAAATTTATTTAGTAAGGATGCTTACAGTGTGTTGGAGATGACAGTCAGCTCTCTGCATACTAAAAATGAATGGGATAGACCTAGAGTTATTCTAATTGCTATAACATTATTTAATTACTGTAAAGTTGAATAGCTTAAATTATACTGAATTTTCCTTTCATACGCCTGTTACAAAATTAACTTGCTTTTGATGGTCAAACTGGTTCAGATAAAATAAGAATCAACCTAAAACGTCACTCATAATTAAAACTGAACCCAAACTAATTGAAATTGAGGTTCAATAATACAACTAACTTTTTGCTAAATGTTCTCTCCTAAATAATAACCTTTTTTGAGAGCATGGATATGTAACAATGACATGAGAATTAGCTAAATACCAGAGTATAAGTTGCTTAATAATAGTTATATTCACTGAGTGTTGTATTTGTTCAACTTTCACAATTATGTATAATGTGAAAAACCTTTCTCAAAATCCAGATCAGATAATAGGTTCAAGTAGAGTATACATTTAAATGGAGTCAAGAGGAGACTGGCAGCATCCGTAAACAAGGATCTTTTATCTAAAAGTCCTTCCATGCCTTCTGCTCTTTCTATACTTGTTCTAGTTTCTTTGTATCATCAATCATCAGCTAGGAGGGCAGAGAGGCCACTCTTTACAAAACAGCTATTTCTGTATTTCTTAGTGTTGGCCTCGTTTGAGAAGGCTTTTTTTCAGGACTGGTTTTGAAATCGATCCACAACAGCACTCAAAGATCTCTTCTGACCATTCTGCTATTTTAAAACGCACTGGGCAGCGTGAACATTTCATTGATCAGTCTTCAGCTACACCTCAACAACTGGTCTACTTAGAATGTGCCCACAACTTAAATAATAAATTTAAAAGAGAAGGAGGAGGTCAAGTAGGTGTTGCCCTTTCAACAGCACAACACAATTGTTTCCAGAATATTTTACACAACTGGAACCTGAATATTCTTTAACCATTTGACTGGTGAAGTTTGATATTTAGGTATTACTCAAGACCTGCTGACATGAGAAAGTTGCACCAGTTTAGTTAAGCCAGTGCAAACCGTATGAAGACATTACACTGGGTTAGCTAAATCACTTTAAAATCACATCTTGAACTTAGTTAACTGGTGTGACTTTTCATGTAGACAATGTCTCAGCTACTATGCTGTTGAATGTACAAAATATTTTCTGTCTGCCCAGTCACTGTCCCACTGATTTCATGTTAATATTAGATAATAGCATCATAACAGAGCAAAGCGATGGATGAATGATTGAAGGGATTAATTAAAAAAATACTTTTGCTAAATTTAGATACTTCTGTGATGAATGTTTTAGAAATTGCTAAGATATCAGGCTCACCTTTGTGTGATGGAGATATACTTTGCATCAACTCATCACTCATCCGGTTTTATTAACTGATTCAAACAATCTTCTTTGAACATATACTTTCCACCAAAGACACCTAATTTATGTGCTACTTAAGTTAAACACCACAGCAAACCTCGGAACAATTAAGGACTTTACCTGAGTAGTAACTCTGACAGATCATAGCCCTTTAATTGTAGCATGGGGCAGCTGTCAGCAATGTGGAGGAACCTGACTTTAAAAAAGGGAACTCCTGAAAGTTGGACCTGTCAACAAGAAACCTAGATTCCCACAGATCACCTTCAGAAGACTCTTATGAGACTAGACACCAAGAATCATGAACATCAAGATGGACTCATTAAAGAAAAGAGAGGAAGACACTGATCAAATGATAAGCAACCTAGAAATGAGAGAGATTATGTTTGAGAAAGAATCCATTGATCTCAAAGAATGATAATGGGGTTTTTTTAAGTAAAAAAGCTTGAAGACTTTGATAATAGATGTTGCTCTAATATCAAAATCACTGGTGTCCCCGAGAAGGAAGATGACAAGAATCCTATTTTATTTGTTCAGAACTTATTTAACCATCAACTCAGTAAAGGACATGAAGCTCCTACCATTGAAACAGAGAGCTAGCTCGCTATAATCCTCTCCACACACACACCCCAACCAAACCTGAAGGAAAAATATGTCTGGAGCCTTAATGTTTACAATGCTCTGGTAGAAGAGTGCAAGAAGGAGAATTTTCATGCAAAGAATTCTTTTCTCCTGACTTCAGCTTGGACACTGATGTGTCAGCTGGAATAGAACCAGCACAGGGATCAATTTGCCAAGATAGTCAGGACACTAGACCACTTGAAATCTGGAACTCTACACAGTGAACTTCTCTATTAAGAAAATGCTGTTTCTTTAATATCCCACCACAATAGAAAACATTTGTGCACAATCACTCTGAAGTCTGCAGTAAAGCTGCACCTGCCTATGAAAAACTCCAGGAGTAAACAGGAACTTCACTGACAGACTACATAAGTTTTTTAGCTCTAATGTGATGTCAAGTGTCTGATGCAGTTAATATAAAGTTAAATAGGTTTAATTTCAAACTTCTTATTCAAATGTATTACTTAACAGATTCATATGGGACTCTGCACCTCTGGGATTGAAGAGTCTTGCCAAAAGAGGCACTAATTAGCAGTATACTAGTTTATTTGAATGCATTAATTTTGCCTCGTAGGCTAAATGTTTAGCTCAAAAGAAGAGCCTTGGGATATTAGCATTCTCCAGAAATCTGTAGACTGTATTAATATGATGCTGAGATTGTTTTTGTACTTAAATAATGTGTTGTAAGAGAAACAGCTTTACATCTATGTGCATCAAGGACTAATCTAAATTTGCTAGGTTCTTAACTCTCAAAGGATTTTGTTCACTTTTGGTTTTTTCTGCCTTTTTTCCTATGTTTTTCTCTTTTAGATAATATGTAGATAATGTTAAATGAGCAGAGTAGTGATTCTTCTGATAGTTCATACATTTAGTTTTCTTTAGATGCCAAAAGCTATTGATGGGATACAGTAGAACTGTCCAGTTAAAGCTTATATTACAGATTTTTATAAATGAGGAAGTTAATAAATACATGGAAATTGCCCATTCTATCATAGTAAACACTAAGTGCAATCAAGTAACTGTGAGTCCTCAACATCTCTGAAAATCTGGCACAAGATGATTCAAGTTGAACACAGAGTTAATGAAAAATTCAGAAAGTGTTGAAACTTCAGACACTACATAGGATCTCCCCCTTTTCTATTGTTTGGTATAGCTTTAGAGCCTTTATCTCTACTTATGACAACTTGCCCAGACACTCCTTTAATTAATATTCAAGCAGAGACGAGCTCAGTATCATTTTTATGCTGATCACAAGCTTGTTTCCCTCAGAACCTGAGAAATCAATACCAATTCTAGTGGAAACTGTGGAATCCTAGGGAAACAAAAATCACGATTTCAAATTTTTGTTAGATCCTTACTACTGGTCTCTCCCAAAGATAAGGAAGGAATAGGAAGAAACTCCCAAGTACCTCAGCATTCTTCTTAATTTGCCAGCCACCTTCTAACATTTTCTAACCTTAACTATTACTATCACTCTAATGCTGCTACCAAGCCCAAAGGAGCTTGGTGGGTCTCCTTTTTTCGCAAACTGGTGGAGTCTCAATGGAAATATCAAGGGTGAAATCCTGGTCCCATTGAAGTCAGTGTTGCCAGGATTTCACCCCAACAGTAGAAATACCTAAAACTGAATAATATCCTCTTGTGGGATTTGCAGTTTCTATTGAATAAAACTTTGAAACATAACAACCTATGTAAGGGGATATTCCCCTTCACCTAAATTAAATATCCTTTTATGAACAAAAGTAATTGTGCTCCTTCCTGCAACAGGGAATTATGTAGGGACTATATCTAAACTACTCGTCTTTCTTTAAACTGATTTTGGCTTCTATCAAGGAATTTTTTAAAAAAAGATGTCCATCTTTTTAGTAGACTAGATTCTGATGTTCTCACTCATGGTGAGTAGCACTTAACTTCTCAAGGAGATCCTCTGATTTCAAATTATCATGAGTAAGGTTCTCAGAATCTGGTTCAGTACTTAGAGTTAAAACACTCAGATGCTTAAGGCTGCAACAACACAGTCCTCAGGAAGTGGAGTCTTTTTGGAGATTGTTGAAGGACATGACCTATATTATATTTATAGTTCATTAAGAAATGCTCACAAGTGAGTGGGTAAGGAACAAAATATCTGAACAGGTGTGAAAGACTACAAATTAAAACTCTCAATTAGATGTATTACAGATGCTTAAAAGCACTGACTCAAGAGCCAGCTTAAAATTGCCAATTAGACAGGTAGTAAAATTTGATAGTTGCTTAATCATGGACTTAATAGACAGCTTATGACTGTTTCCAAACATGATTTCAAGCAAGGTTGTTAAAGAAAAAAATCTTTCCAAGTATTGCTGGGAAGGATGGCCAGAAATGTTCCTTCTTGCATATATATAGGAAACTTACCATCCGCTACTATTTTAAAATTAAATACAGTCAGCTTTTAAGACTGCATGGTTCTTCATGCTATATTAAAACTTTGTGTTCTTTGATTTTAATTTGGGTTTGTTAGTTTAATGTTAACTAAAACTAGAGAGGTAGATTTTTATTCTAACTTTTGTAAATGCTAAAATGTATTAGAGTTCAGTGATTTTCCTCTTGTAGTAGGCTTGCATAGAGAGAACTATCTGTAACAGAAGCCTATTATTCTCCTACTAGAGGTACGGCCCAAGAAGAAGAATGTGAGAGAGAAGCCTTTCTCCAGGTAACTATTTGTCAAGTTATGTAAAGCTTCTTTCAGAAGCACTTGCTAGTAGGCAAATTGCCTTGTCGGGTGAATTTTAGAGGTGAAAGGAAATCATCTGGGTGTTTGTCTTCATTTCACAGCACATCTTGAGACAAACAAATGCATAAGTAGTCCAAAAAAAGTGTAATTTGACCTCACAACCAACTCCATTACTACAGTTCTCATCATAATACTGTTAACGATCTCCCTGACAAGGGGTATGCAGTGAAGAATCTTCCTCCACTCCTACCTAAATGTCCTTTTCAGCAACAGTAATGTCATTTATCTTTACATACATATGCTGACACATCCTCATCTGATCTCAAGTGTTATTGAACATGAAAATGAAGCTATTTATTTTTACCAGTAGTAGAATTAACATGAGAAAAATCAAGGTTTTCTAAAAACGGAAAGCATTTCAAACTAATCCTTCAGTAATTCTTTCTGATTTGCATTTTCTTTTCCTGACACATGTAACTCACATTGATCTTAATGGTATTATGCAGTAGCATAGAAAACAGAGGAGAGCTTAGCTATGTTCAATAACACTTCTCTATTTAAACTGTTGGACATCAACTGATATTTTTCATCCAAGGAATTATGAAGTGTATCCTGTAATCTGGTGGAAAATCCAGAGTACCAGCCCCTAATGCCTCCTCTATTCCTTCAGTTCCAAACGTAAATACTTTTCCTAGTCCCATCTTCCTTTCTATTCCCATGACTTCAACTACCATCTTTATACCAATGTTTCCAAAATCTGTATGGCCACTGCTCCTAAACTTTTTTCTTTCCATCCAGTCTCAGAACAGTAGCTCCTTCTCGGACATCTTTTCTTGTATGTCCTGCTATCAACTGTAACACTCTTTCCAAAACTGAACTTACCCTCCTTTCTCTAAACTCTCCCCTTTATCTCCTGGTTGTATCTCCATTGACATCTCCACTGTCTGGTGTCTGAAGTCCATAATATCAGTACATAAGGATCGTGTCAGGATCCAGGAAATGCAATCACAACTGTAACAGCAACTGGTGGTCACAAACCCACATCACATTTATAGACAACATATATTTTCTGTCTCCACTGGCGCCTTTCTCTATGCTTAGAGCTCTTAAGGGGTTGAGTCCCATTCACAATGGCTAGCACAGATGGAAAGTGGCAATCTCCTGTTTGTTTCTGTCCACAGGGAAGCATATTTAATTGGTTGCCCTCGTAATCATGGCATTTAGAAATTCTTCCAAGCAATGGGAAATAGCACTTTGGTTGGTGCCTGTGGTGTCCCCAATGGTCCTCTGAAGAGATTCGGGGGCAAGCAGACCCAGGTTGGTAGTGACTCTTAGGTCACCCTATCTAGGTCATTTCAGAGCTCCTCAAGTGGGTGCAATAGGGCCTCTGAAGTGAGCCAGTACTGCAGGACCATCTGTGCCCCATGATGGACTGGAAAAAAGCAAATATAGTGCCCATCTTCAAAAAAGGGAGGAAAGAGGATCCAGGGAACTACAGACCGGTCAGCCTCACCTCAATCCCTGGAAAAATCATGGAGCAGGTCCTTAAGGAATCCATTTTAAGGCACTTGGAAGAGAGGAAGGTGATCAGGAACAGTCAACACGGATTCACCAAGGGAAAGTCATGCCTGACCAACCTGATTGCTTTCTATGATGAGGTGACTGGCTCTGTGGATGTAGGGAAGGCGGTGGACGTGATATACCTTGACTTTAGCAAAGCTTTTGATATGGTCTCTCACGGTATTCTTATCGGCAAGTTAAAGAAGTATGGGTTGGATGAATGGACTATAAAATGGATAGAGAACTGGCTAGGGCATAGGGCTCAACTAGTAGTGATCAATGGCTCCATGTCTAGCTGGCAACTGGTCACAAGCGGAGTTCCCCAGGGGTCGGTCCTGGGGCCGGTTTTGTTCAACATCTTTATTAATGATCTGGAGGATGGGGTAGATTGCACCCTCAGCAAGTTTGCGGATGACACTAAGCTGGGGGGAGTGGTAGATACCCTGCAAGGTAGGGATAGGATACAGAGTGACCTAAACAAACTGGAGGATTGGGCCAAAAGAAATCTAATGAGGTTCAACAAAGATAAGTGCAGAGTCCTCCACTTAGGAAGGAAGAATCCCATGCACAGCTATAGACTGGGGACCGACGAACTGGGCAGCAGCTCTGCAGAAAGGGACCTGGGGGTAATGGTGGATAAAAAGCTGGATATGAGTCAGCAGTGTGCCCTGGTTGTCAAGAAGGCTAATGGCATATTGGGCTGCATTAGGAGGGGCATTGCCAGCAGGTCACGGGAAGTGATTATTCCCCTCTATTCAGCATTGGTGAGGCCGCATTTAGAATATTGTGTCCAGTTTTGGGCTCCCCACTACAAAAAGGATGTGGACAAGTTGGAGAGAGTCCAGCGGAGGGCAACCAAAATGATTAGGGGGTTGGAACACAGGACTTATGAGGAGAGGCTGAGGGAACTGGGCTTGTTTAGTCTGCAAAAGAGAAGAGTGAGGGGGGATTTGATAGCGGCCTTTAACTACCTGAAAGGGGGTTCCAGGGAGGATGGGGCTAGGCTGTTCTCGGTGGTGGCAGATGACAGAACAAGGAGCAACGGTCTCAAGTTGCAGGGAGGGAGGTCTAGGTTGGACATTAGGAAAAAGTTTTTTACTAGGAGGGTGGTGAAGCACTGGAATGGGTTACCTAGGGAGGTGGTGGAATCTCCATCCTTAGAGGTTTTTAAGCTGAGGCTTGACAAAACCCTGGTTGGGATGATATAGCTGAGGTTAGTCCTGCTTTGAGCAGGGGGTTGGACTAGATGACCTCCTGAGGTCCCTTCCAACTCTCATATTCTATGATTCTATGATTCTATTCTATGTTAAGAACTGTTCTCCTGGGCCCAGACAGGCTCTTTGCAGAGTATTGGTGCGTCCCCCCAACTCTGAGCCAGAAAAAGTTCCTCTTTTCTATCTAGATATACCACCCTTGCATGCTTTGGTGTGGTTGTCACTGGGTACTGCATCAGCCATTGTGATGCACCTCCTTGACTCCTATCTGTTTGTATGTCTTGCCTCTCCACTGCCCTGTCCTTACTCCAAAGCCCTTAGTAACTACTTTGTCTTTTAGACAGTCAGAATCACATGTGCAAACTCTCATTCACCCATTCTCTCCGGTGTCTTTGGGATCGTCTTAATAAAGTAGAAGTGATGTTCCTGACTATGTGGTGTGCAGAGCAACCAATGAGCAGGCTGAGCTGAACCTACTGCCTTAATCATGCAGCTAACACATGATTAAATCAGAAGCACCTGACTGACAAGAGGAGAGCCTCTGAGCAGTTCTGAAAATCCAAGTCCTAAGCATGCCTCAAACCCATCTCCTGGAATACTCCCAGTGTTTCCAACTCTCATGGTTTTCTTAAAGTTTCACCTTCCATGTCCTTTCTACAATTATTAATGCGGAGATTTTCTTTGGAGATGTTTGCTTGGAAAATCTGATTTAGTTTTTAAATATTGTTCTCTTTTACAGACCATTGCCTTTCTGTGTAACACAACATATGAGATGGCAAATATCATGTATTGAGAAATGTTGGATCATACCAGCTATGTGGAAAAAATCCATTAGATCATTAAAGCCTTTCCCTTGCCAGTTCGTGTTTAGAGAGATTAAACTAATAACATTACATTTTAGACAATGCTAAAGGGAAAGGAAAGAGATGAGTTATTAAGCCTGTTGTATGAAATCCAAAGTATTAGGCCAGAATCTCCAGCGGAGAGTAGCTACCTTGTGTTGTACCACCAGTAGAAACTAATTTAATTGGCTTACATAGGATCACCCCACTGTAAGGACGAACCACTGGAGGCAGTTGCCAGTATAAGAGATAAAAGGAAGTACAGCTGGGAAGTCTTTTCAACCCAGTTGCCAGTATAAGAGATAAAAGGAAGTACAGCTGGGAAACCCCCTATGCCAAATTTATCATTGGCTGTAGTTTCAGTCCCTTGTGGCCCTTTCCAGCCAGTGTAAATTAGAGCAGACTAACATGGCTGCTCTAAGGTACAAAGGCTATGCAAAGAGCAAGTGAGTACGAAGGTGAATTTTAAACCACCCTTTCATGCATGCAGCCTGCCATGCAGTCCATGGATCATGCCCATTATATCCAGCCATTTTCGCCAGTAAAAAACATCCATAATAAAAGAAGCATGTCATGTATATCAATAAGAGACAAAAAGCTAATTCTACTCCATATAATTACAAATGGAATAAGAATCCTTCAAGGGCCATGGATAAGACTAACACCATCACAGTTCAAATTAATTAGCATCAGCAGTGTTTGTATGGAGACAGTTACAATGGCACTGCACTTTATTTCTGTATCCACAAAGGACTGATGGACTCCAGCTTCTTTCAGAGCAGTTACCAAATGAATAGCAACTCTCTGCATTGCAAATGAAAAAGAGCTGCATGTTAAAACATATTTCAGTAGCAACAGGGAGATATGCATCGGATTTTTTTCCCAAATGATCCCACGAACATTTTCTCAAATAAAGGTTTAATATTTTTCTGTATTTTATCAAAACTAGTCAGTTTTCCCTGGTATTTTGTTCAATAACATAGAATTTAGGCTCTACATACTGTAACTTGCAGATAAGAGCTTGATATTTAACAGAAAAAGTTATATCTGTTATGCAGTATATGAAACCATAGTGCATAAAAAATATGTTCTGTGGCTTATTTAGACAGTTCTTCCAGATAGGCAATCTGCAACCTGCTGTGTAAATATTAATCAACTGATTAGCTAGGCTGAGTCATGGTAACCAGAGACAATTCAGTCTCTACTTTACTGCCTCTTTCTCATGATAATTTAAACAGCTAAACAATATTTCTGCATCCTGCCAATGAACTGATAGAGTTCCAGAGGGAGCCATGGATAGATAGACTGTCTCCCTTTTAAAGGGCATAGTGTTACTTAATGGTAATATAACAATTTTGAAGAGATATTAACACATCTGCTTTTATATAAAAGCTCTTATGATTTAAGTTCAAAAGGTTCTTGAGAGAGAAAAGTCATTTGGGTGTAGAAAACAAAAAACACCAGTCCTGTAGAACACTCGTACAAAGATGACCTTGAAAACAAATGATTTCCGTGTAGGAAAGCATGTCACAGTAAACAGCTATGTGCCATAAGAGAAGTTATAGGCAGGAAATACACAGAAGTGGAAGCAGAATACACCTCAGTGGAGAAATTAGATGTGATTTCTGGAGCTGCCTAACTACACCTAACCAGTGTTTTCAAATATCTGTTGCAATTGTGTATCTGTGTTTTGTTCAATCATGTTCATGCCCCGTTTTTTTCACTGTTAGTAAACAATCACAGACATTAAAGTTCTGTTCGCTTGGATGTTAGTATGAATAACAACTATTTGCCAATAACCATTTTCACATACAGACAAGTGTACTGGGGTATGAACAAGAATGTGTTATTCATTATTCGCTTTTTCAATCGTCCAATCAAGGGAGCAGGAATAATACAGAGTCACGGAAATCAAACTTCAGTATAAGGAGGCTGATATCTCCTCATAATTCCTCTGAATATGCTTGCACCTCGTGAAGTTGTAATACATGTTATGGCACATATATGCTTTTAACTTCAGTTATGTGCTAGAAGGGTAATTATTTTGCCAGCTAAACCTGGATAGCTGGGGACCAGGAATAAATTCATTAAGACTAATCCAAGCCTCAGAAGGAGTAGTTGGACATGGTTCATTTTTATAGTGAATAATAAATAACAAGTGTTAGAAGGAGAACAGTTGGAAAACCCCAGCTGATGCAAGTGGATGACGTTAGTATTAATGTAACATTTAATAAGAGTATCTGGTTCAAAGCATTCATTTTAAGAGACAGTCTCCAAGATGTGTTTATCTAACACATATTCAAAATACCTGCCTAATTATAATTATGATGGACAAAATGTTATTGTTTTGTTATGAAAATCTCTGGCTACAATAGTTACTGTTTGTTTTTCTGCAACTGCCATCAGTCACTGAAATGTGAAAATGCCTCATTTGTAGATCCAGTTGGAACATTTTCACCAAAATTTGGGTGAAGTATGCTGTTTCATGGAAGACAAAATGTTTCGTGGAGACATACATTTCCACAAAACTTTCCTTGGGAAGATTTTTGAGAGAAACATACATTCAAGTCCTTGCTCTAGAGTGAAAAACTCTGCTCTGAATAAGGCAGTGGACCAGGGACTTGAACCTGGGTTTTCCACATACCCTAACCACCAGGATCTAGCATGTGATGTATGTACATGTACACTCCCCTGACACAATTCCATCTTCACAAAATGTTTGAAAGATTTTGTTTTCATTCCAATGAGGAAGAAAAAAACAAATTTCAAAAGCTCAAAGTTGCCACAAAACAGAACTGTCATCCTCTGGTCACAAATCTACTCATTTCTGTGTTTGGAGGTAGCAGTTGTATATTAGAAAATGACTTTTTATTCTATATTGTTCAGAATATTAAACTCCTAACAATCCAGATCATCTTTTCCTTGAATTTCCTCCTGTCTCTGTTTACCAGGATCTTCTTCTTCCTTGCTGACCACAACGTTAGTGCAAATTCAATGGCTTCCTCCTTTCCTTCTTTGTGAATAGGGAATATGTCTTCCTGTATTTTAGTAGAGTGCACAGCACAAGGATACCCTCATCCTGATAAAATATATATAACATAATGTTCTCCATTTCAAATTGACAGAGAGAAGAGAGTTTGTGTGTCTTTTTCCATGTTACCCGTATTTAGCCAGCTAAATGTAAACCATTGGCCAAAGAAGTAGGACAGATAATAGTGGAACTGCAGCGACAGTGGGAGAGGTCACAGATCACAGGCCCTAATGTCTTGGAAGTGGCAAGGGCAAATACTGATACAATGTGGTCTGGAAGAGAGTAGTGGGTAAGAAATTCACTGGCTAGATGAAATCTCATGGCTGTGGTTGCGTAGAAAGGTACATTGGCTTTCTCAGTTTTCAGCTTTATATATTCAGTATGTCTAATGAATTACATCTGTTGTGTCAAACAGGTTCCATATATGTGAATCTTATAGATTTGTAGCATTCCTAGGAAGCTTAGTGGTGAAGGGATAATTGAAATATAAGAGATGAACACAGATTTAATGACTTTAAGGCAAATGAATAGAACAAGAACCTGTTGTTCTTATTTACCACGTTAGAGAAATTCGCTATCTATATGCAAATATCCTTAGCTTTGGGGATTTTTGTCTTTAAGCATATCTCCAAAATATGTCACAACAAAATATTAACCAGCACTCTAAATACAAATTATGCCTTCAAAGACACAAATGGAAAAATTTGCAATCCAAGCTTTTTGTCTCCTTCCTATAAATTATATTAACACACATAATAAGCATTTGATGTAAAAATAACATTTTTATCCTTGATCTGCATGTACAATGGTACTACAGAAGTAATCATTTTGCTCATGACTTCTCCAGTCTTTAAAGATAACAGCTACAAAGTTTTAACCAGTTAATTAATTTTAGTAATATAACAGCTTCCATTAGTGCATCCGCATTTTTAAATAGCTTGATTCTCCCTTTCAGAAATAATCATCAATTGCTTCTATCTGTTGCAAAGACAAAGCTTGGTTTTAGACTGTCACTCATAAACCCCGTGTAGTTTTTTCTCTCCTTTGTTGTATCTAATCATTTTGAAGAAAGCAGCAGCTTTATAATCATTTATTCTTTATTATTCACACTGGTTTTACTGGTTTCAGCCTCACAAAATTTCAGTCAAATTGATCCCACTCTCTGGCTCAAAGTTTTGGGTCAGAGATTAGTTTACACTCACAGATTTTCTCTCATGATTCTTCCTATCCAGAAAACACTGTACTGAATGCAGTAATTCTATAGTTCTTTAGGAATTGCTGTCTGATTGTAAGACATTATTACAACCAGGTTTCCTACTAGCAATTATTCCTTTTAAAAAAAAATCACATTTTATTCAAGCTCTAGTTCTGTCATTTGCACCACCATTGCACTTGTGTCTTTACGATTACAAGGGTGAAAATCCAGTTAACTTTTAATCGACAGAATAAAAACAGCGTCACGTTAATGAATAGTGGGCCTATGTAAACCGACTACCAGAGTGAGAGAGATTATTGGTGTTCCTTATTTTAAGTACAGGTCATAACTCAATCTGATGGAAGAAACTTATAAAGTACAACCACTGTTTGTAATATCATAAAAAGATTACATAAATTAGCTGGGATTTTATATTATTGACCTTGTTTAAATAATGTTAAATGTGTGCCTAACCCTGTGTTCATGCATAAGGGATTGAGAGCAGGAGAAGGATGTCGTGATAGGCACAGACAATAATAGTAGACTCGCCAAAGGAGTTGGGGGCTTATACCGTGAGGTTGGGACTATGGCTTTGCCCCCTTTGCTCCAGCTATAGCACAGCCAGAGTCTTGCTCTGAGGCTTGAGCTAACAACTCATACGCCAGTGTATGGGAGTTGGGTCAGACCCTTAATGAAGGTCACACCATTTAAAATAATATGTGCTGACTATGACCCAAATTCACCCTTAGAAGAAGCTCTGTGACTTATTCCTTGTAGGCCAAATCCAGGGACCATGCTGAAGGATTATTGTGAGTTCCTTTTGCATTATTTTTTTCTGGAGATATAGCATAATATATGTCAAGTTACTTTTTCAAAGACTTCTTCACTGACTTTTCTTTGACCTGATCCCGCTAAAGTTTTTGTGTTGCTGTCTCTACCTTTCCTCTCTTTCAGACTGGTGATTTTACCTATGAGGGCTGCATCTTTGCTCAGAAGAACTCCAATGACTCTGCTTTTCATATTGTTTTGTAAGAGCAAATTCAGAATGTTCCTTCATGTATATTACTGGTTCCTGCTGCAATAAGTGACCAAAGACAATACATGTGGCTTTATCATTTATTATTCTAGCCACTATTTGACTTCCAGTTTTGCTTGAGATGAATACCATTTCCACTTGTTTCAATGAATACTAAATGTAAATATTTGGTACACCACTAATAAAAGGCTTCAGGCATGTGGTCCACAATACAGAGAGGGTATCAGACCAATGAAACACTCATTGCTGTGCAAGGGAAAAATAAGAAGAACGAATAATTGGTCTGACAAGATTAACACTATAGGAGATCTAATTACTGATGCCTGTGGATGTCATAAGATGGACTACCTATGTGAAGTGGCATATAAACGTGTCCTTTTTTATTGGCAGTGCCCTAAAAGATCCCTTATACTTTTGTTAGGAATTAAAGGTAGAAATACATAAAGGAAGCAAGAAAAATTGGAATCTAGAGGAAGAGAAATAAGAGTAGAGCAGTGAATATAAAAATACTGTCATTTCTTAATTGTGTATTGGAGGCTTTTCTTCCAAAGGATTCCCCCCTTCATCTCTTCTAAAGTCAAGTGACTGACATAAATCAAATAGGTCACCTGAGACATAATATACAAATGTTTTTAGCGCATTCACTAGGGCTTTGATTTTGTATTTTATTAGGTGGCATCAACAGCCAGATTTGGGTGTAACAACCTAGATGATACAGTTGGAAGAAATAACAAGTTTTGAGTTTCAGCCAAAGTAGCTACTCCTTTCATTCCAGCGCACATACACACGCTTCTCAGGATCACTATCAAATTCTTCTTTGCCGTTACTTGTCAAGAAGATTAAAAGGTTTATGTCCGGAATTAGATGGGTAAATACTACTGTATCACTCTTAACCTTTTGTAATATCAGCTGAAAGCTCTTCACTTATAGCCAGTCCTGCTATTCCTCTCATTTAGATGAAGTGCAGAAAAGGGAGGACAGTAGCCTTTATGTTCTGTAATATTACTGGTTTTCATGGGCAGGCATTCAGCACTGATGGCATGTGCATCAGGAGGAGTCATTTGCTGGATAGGTCCATAGTAACGGTACCAGCAAAAGAAAATAGCAACAATGTCATCTGTCACTAACTGAGCTTTGGTTGATGTCTCCAAACATCTACAAATGATTGCAGCAGGAACAGTAGTATTTGCCATGGTCATTGATTTGTCTTTATTTTTATTTCCTTACTTTTTGTTATCCTTGATTCTCTATTAAACTTAGTGCCAGATTAATAATTAGGCTTACAGAGCTATAGGACCAAGAAAAAAAATTGCACCACTGGGCTTCGACGTTTGTAGTGCTTGATGCAATACAATAAGATCTGTGACCAACATGCATAGAGTATCCAATGTTACAACAAGAAAACTCATGACTTACAAGTGGGTTTATGCACCCAAACTGTCAAACAGTTTTCAGATCAATGTGTAAAATTAGGGAGATATACAATAACTATATATTATGTGGTTGGTGGCGAAGGATGGGTTAGAGTTGGAAAAAATTACTTACCAGTTCCCTTCCCCGCCACAGACAGGAAAGAATTTCACTTTTTTAATCTTCTTCATTTAAGACCTGATCATTAGAGGTGCTGAGTATTTGCAACTTTGGAGTGTAAATCACATTGCCTAGTCAGCATCCTTCATGATCAGCACTCACTGAGCCCTTGATTCTGCATTTCTGTGTATCCACACATTGAGTCAGTACTTCTTTTGTGTGCCAAAGAAATGTAGGACCTATCCTTCAAAGGATTCATTAAAAAGTCCTAGTTCTTATTCTTTCAAAGTTATTCACCACTATCGAGTCAATGTAAGTAGCTTTCTGTATCTTGGGTTTTAATATAGTAAGAGCTTTAATCAAATGAGTGAAATTTAACATAATCAAACTTACTTGTAGATGGGAATGTCTTTTATTAATCTAAATTAAAATCACCTAAGTCAATGTATTCACTATCCTCTATAGTGTGTAAATTCAAAGAGGCCACATGGCATGGGCATTCAGTGAGTTTTGGGGTGTATTGTATAAAAGTAATTTCCTTTTTAAATACTCCCTATATTAACACTTAATCTCTCTATAGGCTTGAATATTGTAAGAACAGAATGCAACTTAGAACCAAGTACATCAGAAATCCATTTCCCCTTCCTACTAATCTAATCTCCTCCACAATGTGTATCATTTGTTACAGATGTGATAGTCATCATTTTGGGTTTTAATGAAGATTTATATTTTATAACCACAGACACTTAACATTTTTGTCTCAGGCATCTGAAATATGAAGTTTGGGAATTAATTTCCTTGCATATCTGTTTTTCTTTAAGCTATTTGTGATAAATAAGTTCTCTAATTATGTTAACAGTTTAAAGGCTTGATTTGGTCTCATCAAGGAAAAATGTTTATGAATTTCAAAAATGCCCATTGAATTCTCTCCAAGTTATTTGCATGTTGAACACCCAGTTAACTGAAATGATAATGAGATTTTATTCATCTATTAAAACTATCCACAATGTCTTATTCTTGTCACGTTATATCTGATTGCCTTTTTATGTCATACATGGTTATAGCTCTTCATGCTTTGATGCAACTATTTTGTGCAACATGAATCAATGTGTCTTGTGAAGATCAAAAGAGATTCCTTTTTTAATTTATAAGTATGTTTATTTCATGCTCAGGTCTGAAGTAAATCAACCAAAATATCATATGAGTAGATACTGATATAGTATCTATAGATATGTTGAGCATGTGGTTCAATACAGCTCATTTGTGTCACTGGTTCTCATTAAAATGAAGTTTACACATTAGATGGCTACCACAGGTGCTGTGGTGTCTGACTGCTGAGTGAGTTGCTGTGGAATGTGAGAGAAGACCAGCTGTGCTCTTACATGCCCTGCAACTTTCCGCTTCACTTTCCTCACAGCTGGTCTGACTCCTTATGAAATTAGGAGCACAGCGAGATATCTTGATATTAGGTTTGAGGAAAAGAAGGTGGAAGAGGCAGAAAGAGAGGAAAATGACCTCCTTTAAGTGAAACTGAGAAAGTGCTTATGGGATAAATCTCCCTCTGCCTGTGTCACTCAGCCACAGCACACATGACTGTTAGTTCCTCTGGCCTGTGTTTTGGAACACTTTATCGATTAGACTGGTATTCTGAGCAGCATCAATATGTATTTTCTGTATTACTCATGGCTGCTTTCTAAGTCACTATGTGAGTACTTCTGCCAATATTCTTCCCATGGGGATGAATCCTGTTCCTCATACCCTTCTGTGGGTGCAGACTGTTTCTTTGGGGTAGAAGCAAGGTGATGCCCTGTGCAAGGAAAAGGAACTGCGCAGGAGATCTCCATGCGAGGAGACATGAGCGGGCACAGGGGCTGAATGACTCCCCCCCCCCAAATGTAGGAGGCATCCTGTGGTGGAGATGCCAACCCTGTACTGAACTGTCTCTGAGGCTGCTGTAAATTATACCAGGGCTAAACTTGTCCCCAACTGTTTCTAGGATTGGATGACCTTTGCACCCTTGCCCCAAGCTATGCTGAGTGTGGTTTATGCACAGCAGAGGCTCAGCCCTAGATATTGTGGACATTTTCCCTTTTCACCTACTCTTTGCCCACTAATTTATCTCTGCTGAATCTTCTTTAACATCCCAAACCACTGATCAACTTTCAAGCAGGCACCATTTAATGATTTTTCTTTTAAAAACCTGCCACACGTGTTTCCTTCCTTCCTTCCAACTGTAGAGTTTTCCCATCTCTCCAGTTACAATATTCTATAAAGCCCAAGTGTGAAATTCTGTCTCCATTGAAGTCAGTGGGAAATTTGCCATTGCCTTCAGTGCAGCCAGGATTTCGTCCCAGGACTAACACATTTCAGGCCTGTACTAATGATGTTTTAAGATTTAATTTCTGACAAGGGGAATAAGTGTCTAGGGGGTAGTACTACTGAAAAGGATCTGGTGGTTATAGTGGACCATAAACTGAATATTAAATTATCAATATGATGCAGCTGCAAAGCTAATATGATTCTGGGGTGTATTAACAGGAGTGTTGTATGTAGAACACAAGAGATTATTGTCCCACTCTACGCGGCACTGGTGAGGCCCCCACTGGAGTACTGTGTCCAGTTCTGTGCACCACAATTAAGGAAGGATGTGGACAAATTTGAAAGAATCCAGAGGAGAGCAATAAAAATGATAAAAGGTTTAGAAAACCTGACCTCTGAGGAAAGATTAAAAAAACTGGGCATGTTTAGTCTCAAGAAGAGAAGACTGAGAGGTGACCTGATGAGTCTTACAATATGTTAAGGGTTGTTATAAAGAGGACAATGATCAATTTTTCTCCGTGTCCACTGAAGGTAGGCCAAAAAGTAATGGCCATAAACTGTGGCAAGGGAGATTTAGATTAAATATTAGGAAAAACTTTCTAACTGTAAGGGTAGTTAAGCTTTGGAATAAGCTCCTCTTAAGGGAGGTCATGGCATCCCTATCATCGGAAGCATTTAAAAACAAGTTGGACAAACACCCATCAAGGATGATCTAGGTTTACTTGGTCCTGCCACAGTGCAGGAGGCTGGACTCAATGACTTCTCCAAGTCCCTTCCAGCCCTACATTTCTATGATTCTGTATAGAAACATCTCAACTAGCAGCAGCTCCCTTATTCCATTAAAGAGCTGGGACTCTCCCCTTCTCAGTGGTATGCAGCATTTGTTTTTAGTCTAAGAGCACTGCAAAATGTGTGTGACCTTATATTTGTGACCACCTATTTGTTAGAAAGGATATTTTAAGAGGTTTTAAAAATAGAATTTATTGTCCTTTCTCCCAAGATTTCTATAGTATGATCCATAGTACTAAGAGAAGCCAACATTACACAAGGATACAAAAATAATCTCTATTAAAAAATCCATAAAACCTTTTGCTATAAAATGGTTTAAACAAATACATGACAATGTTTTAGTGTTTTCTAGAACACAGGTTTTATTGGCATAGAATTTGGGATCACCTACATATCTTGAATGTGGCTTTATCTTCTCTGGGTAATGAAACAGCCCCATATTCCTAGGAACAAGCCTCTATACTATCAAGTATGCCCATCATTTATTTATATACATACATATGCTCTGAAACATAAAAGATTAGAATCAGTTATTTCAGAAAAATGACAAACTTTAACAGGATTGTACTCCACAGGAGATTTTCTCAAAATTTAATTTGATGTTGATTAGTAGATTTTCAAGGGCAGAAGGGACCATTATCATCATTTAATCTGATCTCCTGCATAACACAGAATCTCCCCCACTAATTTCTGCACCAAACCCATAATATTCTTTTCAACTTAAAAACTTGGAGTAATAAAGAATCCATCATTGCCCTAGGTAAGTTGTTCCTGTGGTTAATTACATTTACTGTTAAAAAATTGTAATTTATTTGTAGTCCAAATCTTACCAACTTCAGCTTCCAATCATTGCTATGCCACCTTCTGCTAGATTAAAGAGACATGTACTGAAAGAAATCTTTTCTCCAGATAGGTTCTTTTAGATCGTGATCAAGTCATCTCTTAACCTTCTCTTGGAATAACTAATCGATTGAATTTCTTAAGTGTCTCACTGTAAAACAGGTTTTCCAGACCTTAAATCATTTTTATAGCTCTTGTTTGAATCCTTTCCAAATTTTCAACATCCTTTTAAAAGTGTGTATATCAGAACTGAACATAGTATTCCGGTAATGGTCTCACCAATGCCATTATGCAGAGCCAAAAACCACCCCTCTCCTCTTACTTAATATTCCCCTGCTTATGCATCTAAGGATCACATTCACCCTCTTGACCTCCAGAATGATGCTGTAGCTATGTTCATCTGATAATCCATCATGCACTCCTAAGGCCTAGTCTACACTTACTTTTAAATTTGGCGGCAGTCGACGGAAGTTACGCAAGCTACACAGAGTAGCTTGCGTAACTCCCATCGACTTTGTAACTCCTCGTCTACACAGCGTCTTCACTGCGCTGCGACACTTGAGGGGTGGCTTTAACGTGCCGACTTCCAGATCGATTGAGCGGGTCTTCACGGACCGCTCAGTTGATCCAGATAGATTGATCTGACGGCAGCAAATTTGCCGCTGTCAGTGAAGATGTACCCTAAGTCTCTTTCAGTGTCACTGCACTGCAGGATACAGTTCCCCATCTTGTCAATGTGATTGTCACAGGGTGGGCTGGATGTTTTAGGGAATTGAGCTCAGCCCTGTCTGTGCCTAGTTATCTGTTCCCAGGTGATGGGCTTGAGCTAGCACTTCACTTGGGCCAGGGGCCCAATATCACCAGTTCGTAACCTGGGTGTGAGACTTCTTCATCAGTGAAGGAAGACTGCCACAGAGAGGACTGGGTGGCAGTTCTCCACCCCATGCAGATTCAAAGGCCAAGCTTGAGTTACCTTCAGGGAAGGGCAGGAGCAAAATCCTTAAGAAGAATTAGCCTGAGGAAATACAGAGCAGCAGGAGCTGGTTTTTGGGGGAAGAAACATTAAGTAGAGGAAAGACTTTTTCTGAATAAATTGACATTAGAACTGTGGTGCTGTTTTAATAAACCAATTATCTGACAATCATGAGAACTTGGGTGCAGTTCCCAAGAAAGGGAAACTGAGGCAGTATCAGGCTTTGATGCCAGATCCGGAAATACCCTACTACAGTGACCTTTGTTCCTAGATGTAAGACCTTGCACATGATGCTATTAAAATGCAAATTATTCAAAAGAGTCCACCTTACCAAGTGATCCAGATAGGTCTGTATAACTGACCTGTCATCATTATTTGCTTCTCCATCAATTTCTGTCATCTGCAAGTTTTATAAGCAATTATTTTATATTTTCTTCTAGATCATCAATAAAAATATTTAATAGCATTGGGCCAAGAACAGATCGCTGCAGGACCCCACTAAAAGCACCCCTTAAGAGGATGAGGATTTTGATATCAGTTCATTTTTTAATTCATTTAAATTCATTTAATTCATTTAATATGGGCTACATTGATGATTATTTTATCAGAATCTCATGTAGGATTAAGTCAAATGCCTTACAGAAATTTAAGTATATTATGTCAACACAGCTGCCTTCATCAATCAAACTTGCAATCTCAAAAAATATATATCAAGTTTGTTTGACAAGATCTATTTTCCATGTCATTATGTTGATTGGCATTAATTTTGGAACCACCCTTTAGTTCTTTACTGATTCCATCCCATGATTTTACCCTGGATCTCAATGTCAGACTAACCAGCCCATAGTCAACCAGGCCATCCTATTTAACTCTTTTAAATATTGGCACAACATTGGCTTTTCCCCAGCCTTCTGGAACTTCCAACTGCTAGAAGCTCACTTGATACATTGCCCTGTTCTGTTCGTTTCCTCTGAAGCATCTGACACTGGCCACTGTCAAAAGACAGGAGACTGAACTAGATGGACCATAAGTCAGACCTAACAGGCCATTCTTATGTTCCACAGTATTCCAAGAGTTGTTAGAAACATGGTTTTCCATGGCTGGACATCGACATCTCAGTCCTAATCTGATGTCTTCTTCCTCACTAATAACAAAGCATTTCAAGTATCACTTTTCCCCAATGCTATGATAGTGAAAAATTTCTGTTTTTGATAGCACTAAATTATAATGGTGCATGGCACCTAGTTTCGTGTTATGCAGTTTGTTAGTTATGTCATACAGTGGCCAAGTCTCACTGCTCTATCAACAGAAAATTTAAGAATTGTTTTCTCCCCTTCTGTCTGTTCAAACCACCAAGACTGTTGTTGAGGCCCTCATCATCTCATGCCTTGACTATTGTAATCTCCTTCTCTCTGGCCTTGATGCTAGCCTCATTGCCTCCTTCAAGTTCATTCAAAATGCTGCTGCTAGAATCATTTTCCTGTTTCATCTCACCAATCACATGCATCCTCCAACCCCACTGGCTCCCCATTCAAATATCAATTCTTTGTCTCTACTTTTAAGGCCCTTTAATATTTATACCTGCCCTACCCATCTGATCTATGAGTTTATCAAGCCACCAACCCTTGCCTTCTCTGCCAATGATGTCAGCCTCAATTGCCCCTCTATCTTCTTCTCCCATAAGCATCTACATACTTTTCCCCAGAATTTAGAGGGTGTAATGGGAGAACTGTCAAAAATTTATGAAGCCACCACTTTATTCTCTTTTTAAATCACCTATTTAACCTCATTCACCTAACCCTCCTCCACCCTGTTTATCTGTTTTGCCCAGCTGTTGCATCCTGTCTCCACAGATTGTAAGTCTTTTTTGTTATCTGTCTGTACATTGCCTAGCACAATAGGGCCTTGATCAGGGTTCCTAAGTGCTACAATAATGTAAGAAAATTATGACAATTAATGTTCTTCTCTACATGTCATTTTCTAGCCACATATCAATCACTGGTTATAGTATGTCTTTGACATACGAATTTTAAGGGGTTTATGTTTATATAAGGAACCAGGCTGTTTTTTCTTGACATCTGCAGTCCAATGCATTGTTAATTAAAATTATGAAGATATCATTATATATTTGTATTTTCAGTCCAGATACTATTGTGCTAAAACAATGCTTACTATTAACATAATGAACCTGTTCAAATATTTACACATGTCATGGGCCTCTTCTCATTAGAAGGTTATTTTATTTATTGTAAATAACCTTTTTAAAACAAAGATATCAGTGTGTGAGACATTGCTGCTTTTCTAGTTCAATATAATTTTGTTTTAAAACATTTTTATAATTGCTTCTGAAATTTTTTACTACTTTTATTTGTTAAAACCAAGTCCATTCTGCTGTGAATGTGTTACAATTAATACAGAGAGGAAGAATAGAACTCAGGATTAGCAAAGGATCCCTGAGAGAAATCCTAGTCCCACTGCAGTTAATACAAAATCTCTCACTGTTTTCAGTAGGGCTAGAATTCCATTATATATGTCCTTGATCATCAGCCAGTTTACATTCTACCTGAGCTAAAGTTCTCTTTGTACAGAGATAGGTTAAAGAAAACCTTTCATGTCTGATCAATTTGAAACTCTTGAGCTGCTTCAGAACTGCGTGCCACTATAATTCACTAATTTTGACCTATCATAGGCCATAGCCTTTGTTCAGTTAGATGGTATTACTGGACTGACATTAGGAATGAATCACTATTTGAAATTATTGAGATAGTTTGGTTTGTGTACATGACCTGGGTTATAAGAAAGAACTCCTTGGTTTGGTTGCCTCCTGTAACTAATAAATCTGCCAGAATTCCTTATTTTTGCCAAGCCAATTTTGTATCTTTAGGTTTTTCTCCTGTCCTTCCCATTTTCTCTCATTCAGGAAAGACATTATCTTTGACTTCAGTGCCTCCTGTTGGCTGCCTGCCTCTGACTCCAGATCTTCTGTGGCTCAGGCCTTTGGCCAAGTCACAAAGTTCAAACCCTTTCCAGGGTATCATGAACAAATCCACATGAATCTGGATAATTCCCTGTCCCCTAGGGCTACTGAACTCCTCTGCTTGTACTGGTACAAACCCTATATCAGAGATTCCCTCACAGGAGCCTATGCTGCCCCCATGATCTCTGTCAGTTACTCTAACACTGGGCCTCTCTCAGCCAGAAAGGCCTGTCTCCTCTCCATCATCTCCCTCAGCTAAGTGCCTTGAGTCTATTTATTATAGCTTAGCTCTTCCCCTCTCTGGCTGGTCTCAGTTAGCTACTCACCTCTCCAGGTGCAGAACATGATTAATTGGGTGCATTCACTAGCCTTGCAAGTGATTTTGATAAGTCCCATCTGATAGCGTAAGGGAGCCTTAAAATGGGCACAGTCAGATCACTTATTCACAGCTGCTACTCAAATAGAATAGGGAGAAAATTCTGCCTTCTACATTTGGCTGGCTGGCCAGCAGATCATGCCACATCCTATCAGGTGCAGTCTTGGCCACTGCAGGCTATGCTTGTATTACTTTCAAAATAGATTAGATTACTGCAACCCTCTGCACTCATTTTAGAAACTTCCACTACTGGAGGATGCAGCATCCTGCCCCCTGACAAATTCAAGTCAAGACCAGTATTGGTGTATTCATTCCATTCACTTAACTGATGAGCCATTGAACACTGGACCAAGATTAAAATCCTGGCTTTGATCTTCAGTGTGCTCAGTGGGCTGGTCCTGGGATATCTCAGAGATTACCTCTCCCTCTGTGACCATCAGACTATTCTTGGAAGCCATGTTCGTCAGGAATAATGGAACCCTTAATGGTAATTGTAACTAGAAGGCACTTGGAGACAGATACTTCTTAGTAGCAAGCCTACTTCTGTTAAACTCCCTTCCACCAGTGCCTTCCGTAAGAATGACCACAAAACTCACCACTTTCAAGACAAAATGCAAGACTCTCCTCTTTGCCGCAACTTTTCCAGCCTAATATTAAAAAGGTAATTGTATTAATGAATATTTAAAACCTTTTGTTTTTCCTTTTCTTTGACAGAGGGAAAGAAGAGTGAATTCTAGGCCTGTTTGTACACCACCTATCTGGGTTTATGTAATTTTGAAAAGTGCTTAGATGCAACAGTGAAGAGTGCAATATAATTATCTAGGTAGAATGATGAAAGCAAGTTATGTTTTCTTGCCTGGAGGGGAAAAAAGTATCATATGTAAAATAGCATGGTGAAAAATATCCTGTAAACTCAAACACAGGTGTGGGAGGTTCAGGAAGCACGATGTTGGTGGGTCTCCATAGACTTGTAAAAAATGTAGATGTTTAAAAAACTGAAATTCTCTGCTGCAAAATGGACATTATCCTCCTCTAATTTAGCAATAGAAAAGGAAATATTATACAAATTTCAGAATAGGGTGGGGGTACTTTGAGGAAATATGGGTTCAGCAGATCACTTATTCAGGCAGAATGGAGAACAGATATAAGGGTAAAGGGTTTAATTTAGATGGCAAAGAAATGGAAAGAGGCGTGAGTCTAACATTGCATTTATCTTGTATTTAATGTACTTAATGTACTTAAACTGGAATTTCTCCAAGGATCCTAAGGGAGTTAGGCCCCCTAATCCAATTAATATTTAAGAGGTTATGGTTACCTACCTTCCCCAGACTCCTTGGAAAACCCAAGTCTTATTTGTTGGTTCATTTGTATTTTTGGCATATCCAAAAGAGATTACTGACCATGATTCCCTCCATTTTTGTGTGTATGCACAACTTCAGATACCTAAAAGGAGGCCTAATTTTCAAAGTGCCAGTGCTCAGCATTTTTTAAAATCAGGGCCCCTTTAAGATGTCTGAAGTTCACCCACATTTCAGTATATCTGACCGTTACTCCACAAAGCATCCATGACCACACACACACACACAAAAAAAAACCAGACTAATTATACTGTATACTAAGATATTTTACAAGTTACCTAGAGCTGTGTTGTTAAGGCACAGACGTTAGAGCCAGAAACCCTGAGTTCTGTTTCTGGCTCTCCTACAGACTTCCTGTCTGATCTTGGACAAATCATTTAAACCCTTACTCATGTGGAAAATGAGGATAATGCCAACACATTTTACATGAAGTTTAATTTAGCATTTGTAAAGCACTTGGAGATCTGCAGGCATCATAGAAGTGCCAAGGATCATTTTAAGCAGATGTTCAAATTACCCATCGGCATTTTTGTACACTCCTTTTCTTCCCCTGAAGCATGTTGTGCACATGATTTTATTAATGTATTCTGGGTATGTATTACTTTAAGGGAAACCTTTATCTCTCATTAGCAAAGTGAGCTCTGCCATCTGCTGATCAGTATGGCAGAAGCTATCTAGAAGGAGATGGGACTGTATGAAGGTCACAGGTAGAATAATCATAATTTACCAGCATTTTGTCTACATTGCATTACAAAATATCAGTATATTACGATTTCCAGTATTCTTTGTAATCCACCTATATTGTCTAGTTGATGGATTGTTGTTGGATGGCGGTAATGATAGGGTGTGAAACTGTAACCTATTATAAAGCAACACTCCCCACCAGCTCTCCCATGCTGGGAATGGGGACACACCAAACTTGGTTCACAGTACATACTCTATTTGCTATTCTTCTTCTTAGAAAAATAATGTAGTTCATGCTACTGATATTTATTCCAAGATATCAGTTGTAATTTAACAAAGAGATGGGAATTCAGGGTGGATTTTTAAAGGCACTAATGGCTGTTAGGCAGGTGCCTGTCATTCGAGCCTCTTAAAATCTGTTAGACAAAATGAAAACAAAATCAGTGGCTGGCAACACAATGATATTATAGATTTGCAACTGTTTGTGTTTTCAAGGGGCAATGTTGGTCCAAAAGCATTTAGCACCTATTTCCTCATCGTAGATCCCCATCTAGCAGTTTTTGAAGCATTCCTAACTCCTCAGATAAAATTTTTCTTACGACGTTTACAAATAGAATATATTTTTGATTAAATTTAATGTCACAATAATTACAGTGAATTTCACAGAAAACTAATACTAGTACATTTTACAAAAATCCATTTAAATTATGGATCTAATAATGTACAATTATTCTACTAAAACTGAAGTTAAGGTTTTGGTACGATTTTATCTAAAAGGAAAGAGAGACATTCCACTTTGTTCTGAATACAGGTGTTTCAGTGTCTGTGAAATAGCTAAGCAAGTCAGAGAGTCAAAAACTAGCTTTAGAATATTACAGATGTCCTTTTGCTTTCTGTTTTGCATTTACTGCAGAAAAAATAGCCTTCAGGCTTTTGTTTTACTGTCACTCGTGTGAATCCATCTTCTTCCTTAAATCTTCTCTCATTAGTTTTATGTATTGTGCCCTGTTTTGATCTGACTTACACCAAAGTAACTTTGATTTCAGTGGAATTACTCAGAATATACACAAGTGTAATTGATCAGAATTTGGTCCACTGAGCAAATACAATAAACTTTCTCTTTCCTACATTAAATAGTTAAGGATTAACAAAACTTTTCTCACAAACATGATTGAATTTTGTACAGCTCTATTTGTTCTCAATATGTACCTTTTGGGAAATCCAAGTGAATTACCAGAGGCACTTATTTTATTTAAAATGCAGAGTTCACAGTGACTAATCCTATTGATAAGATACAGAATGGAGTCCTCAGGACTTTTAATACAGTGACAGTAGGCTACTCTGGTGTTTGATTATCACCAGTACAACAGCATACATCTCCATGAAACTCAATTGAACAAATGAGATTCAAAGTAAAAAAGGTGCTTTTTTGTATATTCTTCGGAAACAGATAGCACGCAAAAGATTGTTGAACTCCTCCCACCTTTTATGCAGTTACTTGAACAAAGAGAGACTCTAATTTTTCTATATATTCTGATACATCAAAAACCACCAGTTAGCGAGGACATAAATTAACCTTTTGTTGTGTAAAATATGTACATCCTGCTCTTGTCTCATGGATTTTGACATAATAAAATCCATGAGATGCATTTTACTAAAAGGTCAGAGACTGAACCAACAAATTATGCTCCATTTTTATCTTAAAGACCAATGATCATCTATGTCAAAGATATATAACTAGATAGGGCTTTTGCCATTTAGTACCAAAGGGCCGCTTTTAACAAAAATCTGCCTTTTATTGTTGCCTTTCTGGACTTTAGCTCAGACACACAGAACATTTTCAACACAAGGCTTGAAAGCATCTACATTGCCACCATTTGCTTGAAAAATATCTTTTTGTAGTAAAACAAAATACATTCTGTATCACAGACAATCCCTGAATATTAATAGCGGTGTTGGAACCCACAAGCATAAGAAACAAAAATGAATTTTTTCTTCTGTTTACATTGATTTATAAAGGTGGAGATCTGTACAACATCTTGTCTTTCTTGATTTCAGTTTAATTCTCTTCCCTCAAGTGTCAAACTGCTTATTGCTAAAATGATTTGGCTTTCTCAAACTGAAAACTATTTTCATTTGTACACAACAGCATTTGTTCCACTAACAAATGAGAGATATCACCACTGTCATTAGAAATACATTTAATACAATGTATCAAACTAATCATTTTTAAAGCATTCCCATCCAATGACGATTAAGTGCATTACATAACCCATCCATTTCTTCTCAGGCTAAATCGTCATTACTTTTCCTTCCCCGGTTGTTCCTTGGCCATATCTGACTACTTCACTGTGCATTTGGTCATGAGTCATGACTCTTTTTTTCTTGAGTAATCAGAGTTTCTCCTGTTTAAGAAAAAGAAATACACAACCCACAATGAACTAGATAGGAAAATGTATCAGTCCTTCCTATAAAGTTTGATCCAACTCCCAAAACAATGGAAAGCCTCCTATTGATCTTAATGGGAACTGGATTAGGTTTATAAAGAATTAGAACGCTTTCCATGAAGATCAGCACAAAACTTGAAGCCCAAGGAAATGGGTGGCTAAGGTCACCTTTATGCTTACTATGTGGGCTAAAAAGCTGGGCAGTTGACAGTGCCACCCAAAACTGCTGCTGCAGCATCTACTAAAGCAGTGGTTCCCAACCTGTGGCCCGGGGGCCAAAAGTGGCACGCGGGGGCTTTCAAAGTGGCCCGCGGCTCCCCTCCCGCTGGCTGCAGAAGGGAGTCACTGCCTAAGGACCTAGATGGAGGCTATGGCTAGATCGATTTCTCTGGATCGGCTGAGCGGTCAGTGCAGACTCGCTCAGTCGATCCAGAAATTGACATACTAAGACCAGCTACACAAGTAGCGTAGCTGCAGATAGAGTGCGGAAGAGAAGCTCAGCAGTTGACAGGAGTTACACAAGTTTTTTGCATACTTTGCGTAACTCCCGTCGACTGCTGCCGAATCTCACAGGTAAGTGTAGACAGGGTCGGAGGGTTTTTGCGGGGCTACAAGACCAGTGCAGGCTCCTTGCTCAGTGCTCCCCTCCCCGTCTGCAGCAGGGAGCACGGCAAAGCGCTCCACCTCGGTCCCTAGGTGCTGGAGTACCTGCTGGAGCCAGAGGGAGCGGAGCACTGATCTCCCATCCCCCAGGCTGCAGAAGGGAGCCACTGCCTAGGGACGCAGGTGGAGCACACGGGGCTACAGGAAGCATGCAGTTTCCCTGCTGCAGCCAGGGGGACGGGAGATCAGCTAGATCCTCATGGTGGGGAACTGCTGATGGAAACTGGTGGCCCTTCAGGATTCTAAAAATGATATCTGTGGCCCTTGAGCCAAAAAGGTTGTGAACCACTGTGCTAAAGCCTTCTCCCTGGCCCGCCCCTCTACACTAGTCTCCACTGCCTATGCTGGCGCTTGTGGAGAGGGCCTCATAAGACAACCTATGGTTGTCCTACTCAATTCTTATAACAGAAGAATTTCCCTGACACAAAAACTGAGTAAAGGGGCCATAGCAGGATGGAGAAACCCTCCCTTGATTTTGCAAAGTGACCTTTAGCCACATAACTTCCTCAAAAATAACTTCACATCAAATATTTGGTAGCAAAATAACATCACATTTTATTTTAGCTGCAACAGTGTCACTTTAATGATAATCAGGGCCAAATCCTGCTCTCTCCTCTGATGTTGTAGAGGAACTCGAGCCAGTGGAACTAGTGCTGTTCTGCTATGGAAAAGGAAGCAGGGGGTCATTGTTCCCTGCAGATGTCAGAGTTCTGCTCCATGGGGGCTTCCTGCGTGCCAGCCAGCAGAGAATTTGGAGCTTGACCCTGCAAGATGCTGAGCTCTCTGGCCCTGATCCAGCAAAGCACTTAAGCAGGTGAGTAATTTCACTGAATTCAGTATCAAGTTCTTTGTGGCGAATGGTAGTGGATCTGTGACTACATAGATCCATCAGTCACTCTGTCCCACAGGAAGGGGCTTTCCTCAGCCACTTGGACATTGTGTTGAGATCCAGGATTTGGCCCTAGTGCAGAAAACAAAACAAAACAAAAAGCCCACATGAGTGCAATGGTAAGGCTGAAAATTAAAAACTGAAACAACTGAACATTTTTGAGTTTGGTTTGCATGACAGCCTAAACTCTCTCCCTCGGCTTGCCATATGTATTGTGATACCTTTGGGCCTGAGGGGAGCCCTTTCTCATGTGAGTATTCCTACCGAAATCAGTGGGATTATTCACATCAGCACGGGCTGCAGGAACAGGCCTTTTAATAGTCAATCACTTCATTAACTCTCTTTTCAAGTATTTCAGCACATGAACACAAACAAATAAATTGAACAAAAGAAGGCACTTACTAGAGACCATCACAGAATAACACAGGAAAAGCAATTTTTTAGTGGGATACAATGCATAAATAAATTTCAAAAGAGTTTATTTTCATTGTGAACTAAAATGAGAAGACATAAGCAATTAATTTTGAGAACTAACTATATGATCATATACAAGGTCAAAACTAGATTTGGGAGAATGAAATGATCAAAATAGGTTGTTTCATTTATTTATGCATCTATATATATTTAAATAAAAATAATATTATGGGTCTGCTTTAGTTGAATGCACATGCCTAAGGAAGTCCAAATAGAGGTTCCACATTGCCTTTAACTTGGCATTTGGTGCTTATCTATTGCTTAATTCTGAAATGAATACAACTTGTAGGGCCAAAATTTTGCTCTCAGATATGCACACACACTGAAGTCAATAGGAGTGACTTCAGGCATTGCTGGTTCTGTTGATCTTCATTGGTGGGTGGGTGGGTGTATGTGAGAGAGAGAGAGAGAAAAAAAAATTTGGAACAACAGAGATACTGTAGATTGACTCTTCTCATTCCAAATTTGATTTTATGGTTGAAAGTTAGAAACCCTTACCAGTACTTTCATACTGTTTGCTGTATTAATTGCCCATTTATAGCAATTTTTGAAAGAGAAATCTAAATCAGTGGCTATGTATGAAACAGTCCTGCAGTCCATATCTTGCTAAAAAAAAGAACTCCAATGGCTATTGAATAATGGGATATATCTTGTCTGTGTGTACAATCAATGATCCTTAAGTTCTCTCACACTGTTTGAGTTCCATGATACATGTTTATAGTTCCATCCTGTCAGAGTAAATATCTGTGCCTCCCAGGTATATCCCATAAGAGGGGCAGCAAAGAGCCTGTGTAGGCCCTAGAGAATCAATCCCAACCATATAAGACAAACCTCTCATTGGGGTAAATCCATGCTAACGTAAGATGCGAGGGAAAATTCCCAAATCTCTTAGTAGACTACTAAACTATAATGACTCTGCCAGGCTTCCAGTAGAAAGGTTTTAATTAATCAATCTTCATTAACAAAATCTGGTCTCAGGTGGTCCCTATTTATTGTAGGAAGGTGTGTATTTATTATCACTGTAGTATTTACATGCTCTCTCTGAGGGAGGGCAATTGTTTCTTTGTGTGTATCCAGCTCTATATTTCTATATAGTATCCAATCACTGTACTACTTAGAGACTTGGTGGGATAATTAACATGACTGAATATTGGTATGGAATAGTACAGCATGATCAGGAAGGACAGGCGGGGGGGAAAAGGGAGGAAGTGTTAGCTTACATATCAAAGATGTATAAACTTGCACTCAGACAAAAGTGGCAGACAGAGCTGTTGAAAGTCTCTGGGTAAGGATAAAAGGCATAAAAACAAGGTTGGTGTCATGGTAGGGGTCTTCAATAGACCATTTAGCCAGGAAGAAGAGGTGGATGAGTCTTTTTTTAAACAACTAACAAAATAATCCAAAGCACAGGACTTGGTGGTGATGGTGGACTACCCAAATATCTGTTGGGAAGATAATACAACAGGGCAGAGATTATCCAACAAGTTATTGGAATGCATTGGAGACGACTTTTTATTGCAGAAGGTGGAGAAAACACCTGGAGAGAAGCTGTTCTAGATTTGATTCTGATAGATAGGGAGGACCTGCTGAGAATTTGAAGGTGGAAGGCAGCTTATGTGAAAGTGATCATGAAATGATAGAGTTCATGATTCTAAGGAATGGTAGGAGGGAAAGCAACAGAATAAAAATAATGGATTTGAAGAAGGCAGGCTTTAGCAAACTTAGAGAATTGGTAAGTAAGATCCCTTGGGAAGCAAGTCTAGGGATAAAAGAGTTCAGGAGAGTTGGCAGTTTTTTAAAGAGACCTTATCAAGGGCACAAGAGCAAACTACCCCAGTGCATAGGAAGATATGAAGAATGGTAAGAGACCACAATGGCCTCGCCAGGAGATATTCAATGATATGAAACAAAAAAAAGTCTTACAAAAAGTGGAAAGTAGGTCAAATTAAAGAGGATTAATATAAAAAACAACACAAACATATAGAGACCAAATTAGAAAGGCCAAGGCACAAAATGAGATTAAACTAGCTAGGGACATAAAAGGTAACAAGAAAACATTTTACAAATACATAAGACACAGGAGGAAGATCAAGGACAAAGTAGACCGCTTAATGAATGACGTGGGAAAGACAAAAACAGAAAATGCATCAATGACTGAAGTGTTAAATGCCTTTTTTGTTTTCACAAAAAAGGTTAGCAGTGATCAGATGACTAACAAGGGGAACATCAGTGTAAATGGGGGAGGAACTGAGGCTAAAATAGGGAAAGAACAAGTTAAGAATCACTTAAGCTTGGTCTACATTGCCACCAGTGGTCGACAGGAGATCCATAAAATAGCTTGCATATCTCCTGTCAACTTACTTACGTTGCCATGCCGCAGTATCTTCACTGCGCTGTGTTGACACCCTCTGGTCAATGCAGCCTTACTCCTTTCGGGGAGGTGCATTAACGGCATCGATGGAGAGCACATCTGGGATCAGTTGAGCAGGTCATGGAGACCCACTCAATCGATCCTGCTGCATCGATACCCAAGGATCCAGCAGTGTAGACATCCCTTAGACAAGTTAGATGTCTTCAAGTTAGCAGGACCTGATAAAATATATCCTAGAATACTTAAGGAACTGACTGAAGAGCTCTCTGAGCCATTAGCGATTATCTTTGAGAACTGGTGGATGACATGAAAGATCCCAGAGGAGTGGAAAAGGGCAAATATAGCACCTATCTATACAAAAGGGAATAAGGATAACCCATGGAATTATAGACTAGTCAGCTTAACTTTGGTACCCAGAAAGATAAGGGAGCAAATATTTAATCAATCAATTTGTAAGCACCTAGCAGATAATAAGATGATAAGAAACAGTCAATATAGATTTGTCAAGAACAAATCATGTCAAAACAAACTAATATCCTTCTTTTACAGGATAACAAGCCTTGTGGATGAGGGGGAATAGATGTGATATCTCAACTTTAGTAAGGCTTTTGGTATTGTTTCAAGTGACCTCATAAACAAACTAGGGAAATATAGCCTTCATGGAGTTTCTATAAGGTGCATGCACACAACTGGTTGGAAAACCATACTGAGATAATAGTTACCAGTGGTTCACAATCAAGCTGGAAGGGTGTATTGAATGGAGTCCCAAAGGAAACTGTCCTGGGTCTGGTGCTATTCAATGCCTTTGTACATTATTTGAATAATGGCATAGAGAGTACACTTATAAAGTTTGTGGACAATACCAACCTGGACCAATTGAAGCACAGGATTAGAATTCAAAATTATCTTGACAAACTGGAGAAATGGTCTGAAATAAATAGGATGAAATTCAATAAGGACAAATGCAAAGTACTACACTTAGGAAGGAATAATCTATTGCACAAATACAAAATGGGAAATGACTGCCTAGGAATGAGTACTGCAGAAAAGGATCTTGAGCAACACCACTCTGGGATGTATTAGCAGGAGTGTAGAAAGCAAGACACGAAAAGTAATTCTACTCTTCTCAGCACTGATAAGGCCTCAACTGGAGTACTGTGTCAAGTTCTGGGTACCACACTTTGGGAAAGATGTGGACAAATTAGAGACAGTCCAGAGGACAGGAAAATGATTAAAGGTCTGAAACACATGACCTACGAGGAAAGTTTTAAAAAATTGAGTTTGTTTAGTCTGAAGAAGAGAAGACTGATGGGGGTGGACATGATGACAGTCTTCCAGTACATAAAAGATTGCTAAAAAGAGGAGAGTGATAAATTGTTCTGAACCACTGAGGCCAGGACAAAACATAATAGGCTTAAACTGTAGCAAAGGAGATTTAGATTAGTTAGATTATCTAGATTAAATTAATTAGATTAATTTAGTTACATTAGTTAGATTATTTTGATAAGGGTAGTTAAGGAGTGGAGTGTAGTTAAGGAGTGGAGATTGTGGAATCTCCATCGTTAAAGATTTTTAGGCAAACACCTATCAGGGATGGTCTAGATGGTGCAGGGGACTGGACTAGAACTAGATGACCCATTGAGGTCCCTTCCAGTCTACATTTCTATGTAGTCACCATGTTCTATAAGGCTGAGATATCACAAAATACCCTTTTTCCTAGTATTTATATCAAGCATATGTTCGTTCTAACTTTGTATGTATTTTTCTTATTACTGTACGTGAGACCTGTTAAAAAATGCTGCTTGAGTCCATTATACTACTAATGATACCAAGCTCTTATAAGCACTTTTCATCCGTAGATCCCAAAGCTCCAATAGCATTATCCCCATTTTACAGATGGGGATGGTCCATTGTGAGTTTTAAGTTACTGAGTCTAGTCAGCTGCATTCTCTCAATTCATGACAGACTTTAATACTTGCATTCTTTGAAATGAGAGAACAAGTTTGTTACAGTGGCTTTCTCTCCTTTTATGTAGAAAGAAAAAGTAAACATACTGTAAACACAATTTTCTTGAACTAACAAGACCACACATAAGGAAAGCCCACACATCTGCTTTATTAATGAGAGAATTGTTGAGCTTTCATTGACTGAATAGATCTAAAACTAAAAGCAAAATATTTATCCAGTCTGGTATGTCAATAGTTTATAACAGTATAGTAAGTTACCACTCAGTGAGCTCTCTGTTCTGGAAACTTAGGTATTTCAATATGTATTTCTGGTTCTGAGATTATTGATTCAATTAGAACTATATATAAATTGATCAGAAAGATACAAATGATAATACTAATGAAAAAAATCATAGCTTAACATAGTAAGTGTTAAAATATGTTTCCTACGTTGTCTATATATATCAGCATCCACAAGAAAGCAAATAATCAGACTGCCTTTCGTCTTCAGTGAGGAACATCAGTCTGGGGGTTGTGAACATGTGTCATGGGGCTACAAACACTCCATCCTTCCAATGCTGCTAAATGGAAAGGGGTCCTGGCTATTTGGGAGGGGAGGCTGAAGAAGGTCCTGGTTTGAAAAAAGGTTGAGAGCTACTGATCTATCATTGCTAAGATACTTAGAAAATGAACACTCAAAACAAATATAAACATATAAAATATAAACTGGGTTTGTATCACACTTGTGGCAATTTAGAAAAAAAATCAAGATAACAGCAAAGAAGATACTATTAGCATGTATTTTTTGTACAAAGACCAATAGACAAAGAGAGATTTTCCTTTTAAAGGACAAAAACAGAACCTAAGATTTAAGGTGAGCTACGAACAGGATTTGCTGATAGTTTTTTTTCCTGTGCTTTCCCTGAGACAAGTTTATCTCTTGAGCAGTTTTTGCTGAAAGACAAGAAAAATCAAATAAAAATTTAAGGTGGTAGCTATGAGGAAAACAAATGGCATCATTTTTCAAGATTCTTTGGTATTTTTTATTGAGTCCTGCATCTTACAGTCTTAGTTGAACTATCCCTAAATTTATCTCAACAGTGCTCTAGATATGCTATGTTGAACAGTTAAAAATAGTACAATGTTGTTATATAGCATAAAGCTAGAAGATGATAAGGGAGCAAAATGATAAAAATTTGCAGCATACATTTACTCATAAACACCCTTACTGAATAACTGTCTGCAGTACATTTATTTCAGATTATTCACATCTATGGTTCTGGATGGTAATGGATAATAAACTAATAACTGGATAGGAAGAGAAAATCTGAAATTATTTTTCTTTTGATCAAATGAGTATAAAATGGTAGATTGATACCTGCTTTAAACTATTAAAAAGTAATTTGAAAAACAAAAACAAATTATTATTCTTTCATTTCAAAGGCTCAACAATAGATTCCCACTTCCTGCTATTAATTGAATCCATCGGTTAACCAAAAACTTGACTAAACAAATAGGTCTTACATTATGCTCCGACACTCCCCAAACTCAAGTTCTGGCAGACTGCTGAAGGTGGGAAAAAATCCAAAGGCGTGGGCTCTCTGCTGAAAACATCCTGCCACTGGCTCATGAGATAATGGAATGTAGTTCTCATGATAAGACATAGTGAAAATGAAGTGGTTGCCAGAACACTTACATTTTTGTACAATATAAACAAAACCTCCAATATTTCTCAGGAGAGACAAGGGATCCAATGAAGAGAAGAGAATATTTGTATTGTATGCTCCTGTGAAGATGGGCTAATGCACACTAGCTGCAAGTTTGGGGGACTAGTCAAGGGTAGCTCTAAATGGAGAGTGTACAGTGATCTAACCCTCAGCTTACAAAGGTTAATATCAGAGAGGAATGGTCAAGCCATCTGTAAGTGAGGTAATGAAAAAGAATCAGCTACAGTTGACACATGAGAATCCATGAGCTGTAATGTATCCAGTATGCCTCAGACTCCAAGTAAGAGAATGAAAGAAGGATGGGCAATCAGATCTTCTGAAAAACACCCATGTTGAAAATTCTTCACAAAACCTAACCTGAAACTAACCTTCTAAGTTATGCAGGAAACCAGATCAGCAAACAGCCAGCTCAAAATCAGGGAGTGCAAAGGCCACCTTTGCATGCCCTCTCCAGAGCTTTCTTGTGTGTTCCTTGGCCACAGCTGAGGGATCTGGGCCAACCTGTTTTTCTTCATAAAACCTGTTTGTAGATGTAAAGACCCTTGAGAGCTGAGGGCAGATTATAAGTAGCCAGATCTCTAAAAGGAGCCTTTAAGACAGTTGTACCAAAGAAAAATTGACTTTAATTCTTCACTGTGAATTTAGCTCTTTAGATGACAATCTTCAGATGAACAAAGACGATGGAGCTAGACAATGAAAGACATAAGGTAGCGAGGATTTTATAATTCCCCAAGGCTAAGATTAGTTATGAGAGTCAAACACCTTCCACTAAGTGTATGTAAAGCATCTCTGATCCCTGGAGTACCATATCTTAAAAAAAAACAAAAAAAAAACCCAGAAATATGGAGATTTTATTCAAATAATTTAATAGCTAAATTTGCATATATGATGGCTATACACCATCCTTTTGACATATCAACTATCCTGATTACCAGAATTTAAGCTTCACAGCATGGAATGAGCTTTAAGAACAAAAGAACTGCTGTGCTCCTTGCTGACTCTGGCATCTCCCTAGGCTGGTGTCCAGGGATTCTGGCAGTAACTTGTGGCTCTTCCCATGGCAGCTCCTTGCCCAGGACTGGGGGAGGGCTATGGTTGGTTACTAAGACTGGGAGGTGATCCAGGTACTTCCTGCATCAGCTGGAGAAACAGTGTGGCTGAGCTTCTGGCCCCTGGCTGCTCCTGGCCTTTTATTCCCTGACTTGGGGGAGTTCTCACTACCCCTCCCTGATGCTTCCCAGTTGCACCTGGCTATAGTGGGGGTGGCACTGGCAACTTAATGATCCCTATTTCTTGCTAAGCACTGTCAAGTTTCACTTTTGGAGACTTCCAGAGCATGAGTCCAGTGGGGCTGCATCCACACAGCAAAGCAATAGGGCGTGAACCCTGGGCCCTGGCTTGAGTCAGGCTTGGACTCGTCACCCCTATGGTGTCCTGAGCATGAGCCAGGATTAGTACAATTTGTGTGTAGAGGAAGGGCAGTTAGGCTTGAGCCTGAGTTTGAACCCTAACCACAGTGTAGACATATCCTGTGAGTCCTGAAAAATTCTAACCATAGAGATTCTGCACAGAGCAGTCCTAACCATAGAGATGCAACCTTGAGTGACTCCCCAAGCTTTCCAAATCAGGACATATATGCCCCTGTTGTCTAGGCAGGAGTCATGGAGAATGAAGGAGATCAAACAGTTCTGGAGGCAAGCAATTCAGAATTTGTTGCTGGATACAATAATACTTTAATTGCCTATGGGCCAGGGCTCTGGTAATGGGATCTGGAAAACCTGAACCTCAAACAGTATTCCATGTAAAGTATCTACATACTCCAGCTTTTGAGCTTAAAATGTAGTTCCTACACACATTCTTGCAAGTAAAACTCATGCACATGGAAAGTTAACACAATAGTCGTGTGAGCATAAACAAAGCACGTTCACTTTCAAATTTGAGCAAATATTTGTGGATAATGATTTCCATTATTTATGCAACTCTAGTGTTAACCAAACAGAAACTATGCTAATATGTTGCCTCAACAGGCAGTGAAAAGATATCTAGGAAGATAAGCATGTGGGTGTGGGTATGTGTGAGAGAGAGAGATAGCGAGGCAGATGCCTACTGGTGAATAAAGGTCCTTTGAATGGCTCAAATTTAATGATGCATGAAGCATGCCAGCAGGGTGCACAGCCATGGGCATGAACAAGAGTAGTGAGGGAATACTGGAGCACATCCATGTATCTGGTAAACATCAGCTGTGTGCCTGCAAGCTCATGCACTTCCAATGATTTTACAAACTCTGTACCAATGACTGGTACAAATTCTCCACTGGTGTATGTCTCAAGTAACAACACTGAATTCATTTAAAGTTTGTTTAATGCAGTGAATGTTGGAGCAGAATTTAGTTCCGAGTGCATTTTGGCATTATAAGAAAAATAGAATGTACGAGATGACCTTATTTCCAGCTAGCAGACATGAAAACTACTTTGTAATGAGTTTGCTTTTTTCTCAGCAAATATCCAATTATCTTTTTTTTTTTTAAATTAGGAGTTATAAAAACTGTGAAATAATAGAAAGAGTTTAATTGGTTATGATACAGTATTAGCTATTCCTGAGATTTCTTTTACAAAACCCCCAAGTTTTCCTTTCTTAAGCTTAAGATTTGCAAAATGTAGGAACTCCAATTGGCCAAGTAGTTTGCAGTAGATCAAATCTACCTGGATTTCAGTAAGGCATTTGATGCCATTCCACACAGGAAATTATTAGTTAAATTGGAGAAGGTGGGGATTAATATGAGAACTGAAAGGTGAATAAGGACCTAGTTAAATGGAGACTACAACAGGTCATACTGAAAGGTGGATTGTCAGGCTGGAGGGAGGTTACTAGTGAAGTTTCTCAGGGATCGATCATGGGACCAAACATTTTTATTACTGACCTTCACACAAAAAGTAGGAGTGCACTAATAAAAGCTGCGGATGACACAAAAATGGGAAGTATTGCAATATGGAGGAGGACTAGAAAGAAAATCATAAAAGAAGATTGGGATGACCTTGTATAGAAATGGGATGGAATTTAATAGTGCAAAGTGCAAGGTCATGCATTTAGGGACTAACAACAAGAATTTTTGGTATAAAATGGGGACGTATCACTTGGAAGCCATAGAGGAGTAGAAAGACCTGTGTGTCTTGATTGATCACAGGATGACTCTGAGCTGTCAATGTGATGGGCCATGAAAAAGGCTAACACAGTCCAAGGATGCATCAGGTGAGGCATTTCCAGTAGAGACAGGGAAGTGTTAATACTATTATACAAGGCACTGGTGAGACCTCATCTGGAATACTGTGCAATGCCAGTCTCCCATGTTTAAGAAAGATGAATTCAAACTGGAACAGGTGCAGAGAAGGACTACTAGGATAATTCAAGGAATGGAAATCCTGCCTTACGAGAGGAGACTCAAAATGATTGGCTTAGCTAACCAAAAGAAGGTTGAGTGGAGATATGATTCATGCTCTCTATAAATACATCAGAGGGATAAATACCAGGGAGGGTAACGAGTTATTTAAGTTAAGCACCAATGTGGACACAAGAACAAATGGATATAAACTGGCCATCAAGTTCAGGCTCAAAATTAGGTGAAGATTTCTAACCATCAGAAGAGTGAATTTCTGGAACAGCCTTCCAAGGGGAGCAGCAGGGGCAGAAAATCTAACTAGCTTTAAGACTGATCTTGATAAGTTTATAAAGGGGATGGTATGATGGGACTGCCAAAATGGCACATGACCCACTGGTGACTGCCAGTAGCAAAAATCCCCAACAGCCAAAGATAGGACACTGTATGGGGCGGGCTCTGAGTTACTACAGAGAATTCTTTCCCAGGTATCTGCCTGGTGAGACTTGCTCACATGCTCAGGGTCTAATGGATCACTGTATTTAGAGTTGAGAAGGAATTTTCTCCCAGGTCAGATTGGCAGAGACCTTGTAGATTTTTTGCCTTTCTCTGCAGCATAGGGCATAGGTCACTTGTAGGTTTAAGCTAGTGTAAATGGTGGATTCTCTGTAACTTGAAGTCTTTAAACCCTGATATGAGGATTTCAGTAACTCAGCCAGAGGTTAGGGGTCTATTACAGGAGTGGGTGAGTGAGGTTCTGTGGTCTGCAGTATGCAGGCGGTAAGACTAGATGATCACAATGATCCCATCTGATCTTAAAGTCTATGTGTTTCTAATATTCATTCATATGCGAACACAAAGAGATCAGGAAGAAGAAGAGAATGTGTATAGTGTTAGGTGACTGGGTCAGCAGAAGGCAAAGGTGACCAATGTAGACAACTTTAAAATAATTAGAGACAAGATAAGGAATAGGTGCCAAATGGAACAATAATCCAGCACAATGATAAGAAAAGGATTTGGGAGTTATCATGGGTAAAATCATCAACATCTCTATAGCCGAAGGGCATAGCTCTAGTAAATAGAGGAAACTACATGCTAATGCGTGTTAGCAAGGGAAAAAAAGCAAAATAAAAGATCTGACATCTTCTGAGACTATTACTGTACTGTAACTTGTTGAATATTATCTGGAATATTGTGTGCACTACTGGCCACCATCCCACAGAAAGTCACTTATTGATATAAGGCTTGATTCTACTCCACTGAAGTTAATAGGAGTTTTGCCATTGATTTCAATGGGAGTAGGATCAAATCCTTAGACAGGCTTCTGCCTAGGACAACAGAAAGAAAAAAAAATCTAAGTTTTTAGGCTAGGTTGAATGTGTTACTGGAAAAGAGATTTTTTGACATTTACCTAATATTTTTTTCAAAATTAAGTTATATGAGTGGTGAGCAAAATATGATTTCTTAGGTATCCAGTTTTATATATGATACAAATAAATGGTTCAAAAACTCACAGATGAGCTCTAGAAAGTAGAAAACTGCGATAAACAGACAGCATAACACAAAATTAACTACTGCTGTTCAGCAAAGAATATCAATAAGGTCAATAGAACTCTATAAGTCTGGGAAAGTTTAAGACTAAATTACAGAAGAAGGACTCAATTGATAAAATTAGGAGAGTTAGATTTAGTATGATCAGGTAAGGGCCACATTGCCTTTTCCTGGTCTTAAAATAGGTTATATACCAGTTTCATATGTTAAAGTTAGAGATGTGGGGTGAGATCTCAAATGGCATACATCAACATAGCACGATTGAAGCCAACAAAGCTACACCAATGGCCCATATAAATCAATGTGCATTTTTTCACAGCCATAAATACCAGAACATAAGAACATAGGAACGGCCATACTGGGTTAGACCAATGGTCCATCTAACCCAGTATCCTGTCTTCCAACAGTGGCCAATGCAAGGTACTATTTCATTGAGCAATGTACAGAAGTGATAGTAAATTTCACTAATGTTCATTCACAGGTAATCAAGTGAATACAATTATTACATATAAATAATAATATTCCTGAATGATACATTGTTTCTTTTTATAATAGTACCTAGTGGGAAGGGTTGATTTCTGCTAAAACCATATACTCTAGGCCCAGTCCTTCAGTAAAACTGTCGGGCTTAGGACTAAGTTTGGTAGCTGTGTGTGATAGTGATTTCCTGGGGGAAGTTTCTCTCATTTTATTTTAACTCTGAAGAGAGCTAATGTGTATAAAACAGTGAATTACTGTAAAAAAGGATAAGTGACCTTACAGCACAAATTCTGGCTTTTCTGCAAGCTTCAGAGCCTCATGCATTCCTGCAGCTGATAGTTTCCGGTTGATATTCCTATATCTGCATTGTAGTAGATTGCGATAGGTTGTCCTCAGGTCCCGATTGAAGAAGGCATATATAAAGGGGTTAATGAGAGAATTTGCATAACCCAACCATAGAAATGTTCTCTCAACCCAAAATGGAATGCAGCTGCATGCTGTACCACAGATAAAGGGTCGGGCAGTTGAAAGGATGAAAAATGGCAACCAGCACACAGTAAAGGCCCCAACAACTATTCCCAAAGTAGTGGCAGCTTTCTGTTCTCTTTTGAAGATGGAAATGTTTTTTCTATCATGTTTAAGGAGTCGTGAAAAATATGTACATTCTTCTGATTCCTTGTGTAGCTTTATAACTCCATTCACAGAAACCATGCCTTCATTTTCTTCTGGCCGTGGGAAACCAGCAAACTTGTGCTTAGCAGCACTCCTCTTCGCAGCCTTGTAAATCTGATAGTACATGAAAAGCATCACTGACATTGGGATATAAAAAGCAACTGCAGTTGAGTAAATTGTGTAGCCGAAGTCTTGACTGATTAAACAAACCTTTTCATCATTCACGTTTTGGGCCCAACCAAAAAGTGGTGGTATAGTGATAGAGGCAGATAGCAGCCATACACACAGGATCATTTTAGCCATACACTTTCCATTCTGCCTTACAGGATATGTAAGAGGTCTTGTTATTCCAAGGTACCTAGAACAATAAGGTAGAGTTACTACATGGTTCATTGATTTATGAATAAAATTATTTCATGTAGTCGGCCATAAAAATATTGAACATGTTTTAGATTTTATTTTACATTCTCTATTCTTGTCTTCTGCACATTTTCAAACTTGGTAGCTTATTTGCCTTTAAGATAGGCAGAGCCCACTTTCCTGTAGAGAAGATTATTCTCTTAGAGTGAAATCCTGGTGCCATTAAAGTCAATGGCAACACTCCTGTTCACGTCAATGGGCCAGGATTTTTTCCCAGATCTAGAATCATTCTAAGACAAAAATAATGTTTTGCTTACAATAGTTTTATAAAAGAGATTCTGAAAGGTAGATTTTTACTTAGCTAACTTCTGAAATTTAACTCTTGGTACATCATCTACAATTCACCCAAAGAAGCTATTACTATTTTACATTTAGATTTATAACTGCTTAAGAGCAATATAAGTGATCCTGCAAGAAGCAGGCTATAAAAAAAAGTGTATAGAGCAGTGGTTCTCAACCTATTTACCATTGTGAGCCACATATGCAGATCTCTGTGTTATGTGGGCTGCATCCACACAATATATATACTACCTGTATGGCCCTGAGGATGTCACGTAGGCTGCAGCTGTGTACTGATTGGGCCACAAGAGGCCCACAGATTGAGAACCACTGCTATAGATCACGCCACTAAACTGGATATGATACATTGTGTCATTCTTACTTTTGTGCTTCCAACAGAAACAACATAGACTTTGCAAATGTATTCCATTATTTGATCATTTCAGTAGTACACTATAATACACTTCATGATTACATAATTAGAAAGAAATGCTATTTCTTCAACATTCATATCACGTATTTATTAATTAAACAAAATAAAAATACATTACAACATTTGAGTTGAACACTACTTGGGAACAAAGACATCTAGCCATGGCTGATAAAAGTTATTAAATTTAGGATTACAAAAGACTAGGAAAACAAATTACATAAGTGTCATAGAAACAATAGGCTTTGTCGTAGAGTTTATGAATAAAATGAAGTCTACTGCCAGGTTTCTATGCTGTAAATCTTTCTTAAATGTCAGTTGTTGAACTTGGAATACAAATATTTTATTCTAAGAAACATTTATGACTGATGTTCTATAGAGATGATGAGACTATTGTCAAGTGCCACACTGGTGCTCTTATTGCAATGCAGCAAATTATAGCTAATGCTGCTTCTTTAAGTAAGAATTTGGTGGCAATAATCACTCAGCAACATCACTGAAGTTAAGCTTTACTGGCATGGCAGGATCAGTGTGAAAAGCAGACTCTGATAACAGTGGCATATCCTTCCCAGCCTGAACTGGCCAATTACAGTGAGCTTCTAGTCAAATCCTTCTGTACTTATGAAGTCTGGGCCAATAGCGGACTGAGAATGGTTATTATGGTTGGCTGGAATTGCACCTCCATAATGAGTGCATATTATAATATAGATAATAGTAAAAAACATATTTTTGTTGTTTTTATTTCCTGTTTTCTTTCACCTTTTGCATTAGAATATTATCTCCTGCTAAGTCTTGAAGTCCTGGTGACAAGATGTAGATGTCATGGAGAATTCTATTCTGTGAAATCACTGACTGGCGACTCTGCCACCGTGATGAACAGAAAGTTCCCCAAAGATGTAGAAAATCGGAGTTCATACTGCAAAGTTCTGGAGTTCAATTATCCTGGGACAGAAAGGGCTTACCTGTGCAAGGAAACTTCAAAATGGCTATTTATTATCTGAAGCCTTTTGAGGTTAGTGTTGGCACTATAAATGGGTGTTGTACAACATGTCACACTCAAGATGAAGCCAATCAGACTACTTGGGTGAGGTGAGAAGTTTACCCCCCAAAAAAGTTACATTACTAGAATGACTGAGAATTAATCAAAAGTCTCTTGTAATGCACAGTGTCACATTTCAGGGCAACTGCACCTGTATCTCTCCTCAGTGGTCCAGCAATGGCACCCACCCTTAGGCTTACAGCTGTTGCCTTCCTTGGATGGAGATCCAGGTCTCTCTCCCTTCTAAGCAGGGTATTTCCAGGCTGGACAGTTCCTTGCCTTCATTGTCTTATTCCCAGCAGAGACAGGCAGCCCAGCCACACCTGCTTGCTTTCTCTTCTAAGATGGATAACAGGGTGATTGCCAACCGTTTTAAGTTCCCCCACATTTCTTTCTAGGCATGCCTATTTTATTCTGAAAGTAAAACCACTACAAAAAACATATTACGAACCTGCACACATGCTAATAAGCTTTCCAAAGATCATCCCCAACTCTAACATGGGCTCTGGAAGGAGCAGTCCTTTAATCCCCCACCCAAGAGGTTTCCTTTGTAATGACAAGTCCATCACAGTTTCAGCTCAGAACAAACATTGTCATAACACATTTAATCCAACCTTTTATACAGTTATGGGGTCTTTGATATGGAGTTTCCAGGAGCAGGCAATTAGTCAACAATGGGTTTTCTTCCCCAGGGCGTAGTTTCAAAAGCGTGGATTCAAAGTGAGTCATTTGCATTCCCCTTGTCCCCCCAGGTACTTCCCTAGGAAATCCACTTCACAGGTGTTTTTGTTTTTTTAAAGCCCTTTGAAGTTCCTAATACCTTACAGAGATTGTATTAATCTCTTAAAGAAGGTACACACATGCAATTCTACAATAACACATACAGAACTGCAATTTAAATGTAATTGATCCCAAAGGTATTAAATCTTGCTGAAGCAGTTGTAACTTAATTCAACAAACTTCATTCAGGATATTAGGATTCAGGATATTGTCAGTCAGACATAGTTTTACAGAAATCAACACTGGATATGGTCCTTTGAGAACGTTATTCCTGAAGGATATGAGCAATAGCGGCAGATGCAAGTTCCTGGGATGTATAGTACTATATATGTCCAGCTATTTCATACTTTATCATGGAAAACAATGAGGCTCTGATGTGAGCCAAGGCTATACAGCTTGAAGGATTAAACTAAGTTTCAGTAAAAGTCAAATTTGTGCATTATACATGCTGGTTTCAGGAATACCCAGTGGCGCAATTTAATGCATCCAAATGTAAGCAAAAATATATCCATATAAATTAAAATGCATTAGTTTTTGAAAGTGCAGTGACAGTGTAAAGTTATCTGAGTTCCACAACGTATTCTATTTGAAATTAAAATATACTAATTTACATAAAAATACACTGTCTACCTTTGTACCCTATCTATTTCTGTTAAATGTAATGGGCTGGAAAAATGAAACAGGCCTAAATTAGGTAACCTTCACTCTTTTATGAGTGTATAAATTCCATTAACCTTGAAAATTTAGATGCAACTTTAATATAATTTTAATCATTGACACTGTCTAGTATGCTGGAGATTGCAGAATGGTTTAACAAAAAACAGGGATTTCTGAACTATTGTGTCACTATTGTATAAAGAAAAGGGAAAAGGCTCTTTTATACGGCTAGTACCCAAATGATAATTACCTTAAAAAAGTTACTGTAGAAGTAATTGTTTTCTGATACCATTTGGACAAAAGCAGCATCCAAGGAGTCTGTAGCCTCTTGAGGCCTTGCTGTTTTCTCAGATTCCTTACTACAAGGAAGAGGAAGGAGGGTCTTATGTTAAGGCATTAGGCTGGGACTTAGGAGATTGGGGTTCACTTTTTGGATCTACCACAGATACCCTATGTGATCTTGGACAAGTCTCTGAGCCTGAGTTCCCATTTGAAAATTGAGGTTAATAATAATTCCTTTTCCACACCCTGGTCTTGTCTACTTAGCTCGTAGGGGAAGGGACTTACAATCTGTCTCTTACCAGGCATATACACAGTGCCCAACACACTGGGGCCTCTAAGCAATGTCATAATATAAATAATAATACAGGATCATAGGTATTGACTTCATACTGTTATCTTAGTTACCGGTTCCAAGGGCCATGTTTGAAACTAACACCCTGTGCAAGCTCACCAACCACAGAATCCCACCAGGCATAAACCTACATTGAATTTGGCCTACTATTTACATACTATTGAATATATTCACATTATAAAGAATGGAACATATCAAATAAATGGTATTCTCTTTCTTTTCCAAAAGCGCTAACGGTTGTTGAGAGTACATGGGAAAGTGAGACAGGCTAGAACTGACAAGAACCCTGCAGGGTGGCTGTGAAAACAAAATCATCACAGTAATTTATTATTATGTATACAGTCCCCAAAAGTGTGATAGGGACTAGAGTCTATAGTGAGCTAGACCCAGCAACGTGGCACCAATGTGACTTTAAAAATGACAGCTCCCTTCACCATGGGGAGACAAGAGATAGACACATTATAGAAGTTGGCTGCTCTATATAGTTATTTTCCCTAGGCTCTTGGCCTAGAGATTTCAATGCCCCATAGTATTAAGCCACAACACTCATAGCAGAAGAAGAAGAATGTACCATCTGACTCTGATTCTCTATAGCAATATTATAAACATTCACTGTTTCTTCCATTTATGGATGTTTTACTCCTACACGTATGTGGCAGAGTTGGAACTGACAGTAAAACTGTCTTAAATTTTATTGCTTTCAGCAAATGTAACTAGTGAACTTAAACAATAAGTCACCACTGTCCACATTTACCCAGTAATACACACCAGGTCTCTATCGAATACTAATAACAAGGAAGATACAAAGAAAAGAGGCCATACTCAATGCTATTAGTAAAACTCTGGCTCAGTGTGACCTAATATTCTTTCATAGTATCTACCATATTGTTAAGGATATTTATTTTCACTGTGGGTCACAGCTCCTGGGGAACATTCTTTTTTCCATTCTGACTTTTTTGATATACTATTGATCCATTATGACTAGAGACAATGATCAGAAATTAGCCAACAATGCTAATATATTCTCTGTGTTTTCATAGTAACTACAGATCACACAACCACATCACTTACTACAGCATGTTAAACTATACAGACAGCTATTGCAAGTGTTTTGAGATACAACATATACAGAGCAAGCCACATGATCTAGTGGGTAGGGCACTAGCCAGGCACTCACAAGAGCTGGGTTCTGTTCCTGGATCTGACCTGTTGTGTAAACTTTGGCAAGTCACTTCACTTGTCTGTGCCTCTGTTCTGCCTCACACCCTTTGTCTGTTTGGTCTATTTACATTGTAAGTTCTTTGGGACAATGACAGTCTCTCTCACTATGTGCTTGTTCAACACAAGGCCCTGTTGTGCTAGAATCTCAGTTGGGGCTTCTAGGTGCTACTATAATACAAATAAATAATAATAAAAAAACTATATAATATATATGGTCAGTATTGAAAGCATTGAATCCTCTAAACCAGAAAATGGTGCAGAGGCTATTTCATTTACAGCAGTACAGGAATGAGCTCCTGGAGACACCCATCTATCACAGATGTGGCAGGCTTTTCAGAAACAACTTTCTCATCATATCTCTCTGAATGTCCTTGCATTAGTGCTTGAAGCATATGACAGTTCCATGTGTGTAGCAGAAGCTGTTGATCACAGTTGTCAAGGACAGACAAAGTCAGTCTTGGAAGCATCCATGGTAAGCCAACCACCAATTTACCCGAGTGTCTATTAAACCCAAGTTTCAGAGGTAGTAGTAAAGTTGGCCTGCCTCCTTCTTTCCTGCACTTGTTCCCATTTGATTTAGTACTTGTCTTTGAGATGCTGCAGAAAAGGTGGAATGGTAATTGTTATATTTGGAACCTCAAGGTAGGGAATGAAGGCTTGTTAATAAAGATGACACCATGGCTTGTATGCAGTGATAACTGCAAAGGAGAAGATGCAACTGAAGTAGAATAATCAGATATCTCCCACTGCAAGAAACCGGAACTATTCCCTCTGTCTCTTCTGGGACACCCAGAAGATGATCTGAATTGGCCTCAGCGTATTTGTAAACAGGTGCAAATCCACTGACTTCAACAGCTTATACAACCATTCAGCTGCGCATGAACATTTGCTACAGTACCTATTACCATCTTAAAAAAAGATGGTGTAGCCTGAAGAAAAGTAGGAGGCAGATTAGTCATTTAATGTTTGTTGCTGAACTATTTTTCAGAGAATAACCAGAAAATAATTTTTCAGAAAATAACCTTTGTGACCCGTCCGTGCCTAGGGTAGCCACCTGAAAATGCCAAGGTCAGGGCGGGCTGTAAAAAGAGAGCAGATTCTCCCAGCACTGGTTGGTGGCACTGAAGTCAGACTTCCCAACCAGCCACAAACATTGCTTCTGATTCCCCACACTGGTTATCAAGAAGCCAAAATAAAATATACACAGCCCCCTTTACTGCATTTCAATCTCTGGCTCCCTATCAGCCACTAGATCCAGTAAAGAGATCAGTTATTTAAAACTCTATGCTCTTTACCAAAAAGGTTTATCCTGACCCCAAAATGTCAGCCACAGTACCAGATCAATATTTGTTTGGATCTTACCCAAAATACCACGCTGCCAGCCAATCCTTTAGTAAATAAAACTAAAGGTTTATTATAAAAAGAAAGAAACAAACTATAAGAAAAATGTTAAAGGATTAAAGCAATCAGATACATACAAATGATTTGAAAGTCCATATATATCAGATTTCTTGTAGAATTGTGAAGTTTGCAAGCCTGTATAGTCCCTCTGATGTACATCCAGTACCTGGATGGGTCTCAGTCCTTTGTTTCACAGCTTCAGTTCAGTTCAGTTGATCCAGAGGTAGGTGAAGACAGAAGACAGACTAAAAGACAAAATGGATCTCGGGCAGCTGCCTTGTATGTCCTTTGGTCTTTGCCATGCTGCTTGTGGAATTTTACAGGAACAAGATGGAGTCCAGAGTCACATGAGTAAGTCCTGGTGACTCATCAGGTATATCCCTGGCTTTCCTCCGGGCCCATTGTACCTGTGAATTTCCTTAATGGCCCATTAAGCAGGCTAGTGCTGCAGCCATCCTGTCTGGGGTGTCACCCAGACACAACACAATTTGAAATACAGATATATCAACCATATCCATATCTTCCATTACAGATATAACACATGAACATAAACATTATAATCTTACTTAGCATATTATAGCCTTTCTAACAGTACCTGACACGGCATATCTCTCATGAATTATTATGATTTTGACATACTGATGTCAAACAATATACTAAATGCCCCCCGCCGATCTAGCCAGCGTGACAACCTTGCCAGAGAATAACTGAATATATAACAGATAAATAATATCTGAGAGTTCTCTTTTTCAGGGCTCCTGCCCACGGTGTTATTGTCAGCCACAACTATCTCCTTCAAATACACAAGGATGCATTCCCCCAACACACATGAAGTGCCTTAGGATTGGCCTCAACGTATTTCATAAGCACTGAATTCCATTTAATTCATATATATCAGTCAGCTTGTAAGAAACATCACACTGGCTTGTCACTCACCTGACTTATCCTAGCATTCTGTCGAAACCATCTTATGTTTCTCATTGCCTGGCTTTGCTCTCATGAGGCTGAATAGATGGGTATAAAGTAAAAATGAAAAAACTGCAGAAGACAGATATATCTTATAGCACCTGCTGTAATGATGTTACAGCCATTTCTACTTGGAATCCACATATGTTGTTTAGTTACTGCATAAATCTTGAGTAGATCTTGGGCTTGACTTGGATTGGGTTTGTGTTTCGTTTAAAAATCTCAGCTTTTGTTATATTTTAAAAGATTCATATAAATATTTGCTGTTATTTATTTATTTATGAAAATCATTTCTAAGAATAACCAATAACCTTTTCTAATGTGTCAGGAATTAGATTTCTGTCTCATCATATTTGTGTCTTTCCCAATCCGCACATTTGTGGAATCTGGTCTAACTGGTCACCTACCAGACTAAATTATTTTAAAGACTGATTCTAACCTAAGGGCTTGGTTGTCTTTAACTTTTTGCTGCTGATCCTCTACTGCACCTGCTGTGCTTCCATCATCTCTTAATAATCCATCATTAATTTTCTATTGAATTCAATGCAGTATTAAGACATGCCAGATAAGAATAGGATCAGGTCATAACAAGAATAGGAGCAAGACATAACAGAGATTCTTAGAAGCTGTCGAGCATTTACAAGCATTCGAGCATCCTCCTTACTATGTGAAATATATCTGATATCTAGAACAACTATTTTTTGCCTCTTTATTAATATATATTATTTAATTGTAATGCTCCACTACTTAAATGACATATAACTAATAGAAAAGTGACTGTGAAATCTATTTATTGTTTCTATTACAGTAACAACTAAAGACCCCAACCAAGGCTGTGGCCCTGTTATATTAGACACTGTACATACACATAAGAGACAACTCCCTAGCCTCAAAGAACATGACTTACTCAAGGTCCCACAGGAAGTCTGTGGCGGAATATTAATATTTATTAAATATTAGTGCCTGTGATGGGGCCTACCAGCCCCATCCTGGCCCAGAGAGGGTTAATGATGCACTGCAGGCTGAGGAGGCCACACCCCTCCACCTCAGCTGGGCATGCTCAGCCTGGAGGCCAGGTATAAAAGAAAGCCACCCAACTCAGTCTAGGTGGGCTGCTGAAGAGGAAGGATGCAGACTGCTGGCTCTTCCCAGGGAACTGCTGCAGAGTGTGACCCCGGAATTTAATAAGGTTATACCACTTTTCCTGCCTTCCCAACATATGTGACCCAATGCCAGTGACGGGGCATACCAGCCCCATGACAGTGCCTTCAAACTTCTTATTTAAAAAATAATAGTATTGTGTACTCACATTGTGCCTTGCATGCAAAACTTTACAAAAGGAGAGTGAGCATTACTTTACCCATCTTCAGAAAAGGAAATTGAGGTACAGATGTGTTACTTGCTCAAGCTCATATATGAAGTCAATGGCAGAACTTGGTAATGAACCTAGGTCTTTGAATCCCCATACCCATGCGCTAGCCACTGGATCACATTGCATCTTTGATTGCATTCAATTAGCCACATAGGCTCATTAACAATAATAGTAGTACCATGTGTTACACAGGCATTTTTACCACATTCAGTACCTGACCAATGTTCATAAAGCTGAATGGGCTTGAGGGAGGGGGATAAACAGGATGTGGAAAGGAATTGGCTTGATTTCTATTACAATATTGATTCATAAGTGACATTATAACACTCACTGGCCGACTCTTGAGGCTAATCTGGGCTATCCTAGCAAAACATATAACTATCCTGTCAGTTCTGTAGTGGGAGACGAAGAGAATATTGTGAAACAAAACAAAGTAAAGAATGAAATTCTACTCTCCTTCCTGGGAGGGGGCCATTTTGCTGGTTAAATTGCAGGTGCTGCATGACTTTAAAAATCTCAGACTAAATATTGGTAAATATTTGCAATATCAAGCTAGTTTTCTTTGCATATGTGCAACGTGCCTCAGGTGGCACATGACCAGGATTCATCGCCGAATTTGGTCTGCTGGTTAGCTTCCCTTGCCCGGGCCAAGAACTGATGGAGAAGGCAATATGAACACGCCCCCTTCAGAAGAGTATGGTTGATTGTTTAGCCAAAATCAGAGTACTGTACTCATTGCTAAACTGTACTCATTGCTAAAGCTAAAACTTTCTGGTTTCATGTTTGCCGTAGTTAAACAATCTTTATTATGTAGTGAATTATGGGATAGTCTGTGAAAATCCCGAACTCTACTGTGCTGGCCTAATTCCATCCCTAATTTCATTACTTAACCTGATCATTTAATTTTTCTTCCTTGCTAGATGTCAGGTGTCATGAAAGTGCGTTGTTTTAATAGAAAGTGTCTCATTATTCACCCTGTATAACATTTTAGACTTAATATATTGTGCACTTCATGTACAAGTCTTGATACTATTCTCATGCTAAAATATTAAGTGATAATTTTTCTTTATGATGCATGGAGGGAAATTAAATATTTGTGAGCAATTGTTTCTCTGTATCAAGGTGAACATTTTCCCTTTTCATCTATTCTTCTAGATGGCAACTGGTGCCTTAAGCACATTTCCTTTTGAAAACAGAAGGGAGTTTATTCCCAGAAAAGTCACTCCTCCCAATGCTAGAAGTGGAGTAGTTTTTGTTACTAATACACAAGCACCAAAACTAAGAGAGACTAACAAAGTTCTGAATTTTTATCCCTAACATCCTATCAAGCACTTCTGGTTAGTTTTGATTGAATCCAAAGAAATGTAAACCTTGATAAGAATGTTTACTTTTAAAAAAAAAAATACAAATATTTTGTTAATACTAAATAATATTTCCATTCACATATTTAAATTTCCTTGTGGTTCTTTCACTCCCTTCCATTTTCCAGTTTTTCTGTGTTATTCTTTATTTATGTGCTTTTTTTTTCTAGGCTTCCTTGTTCTCTTTTCTGAAAGCAGTTACTGCTTTATATTTTTTGCTTTGTATATTCTGTGTATATTTCACTTTAACTCATTTTTCATTCTTCTTTTATCTCTTTCATTCCATTTTTGCTTCAGTCTCTCGCTGTTCCTGTATTTCTATTTCTTCTATCTCCGTACATTTCGCTCTTCTTTTCTGTCTGCAGACAGACCTATCATTTCACTTCCTTAGATAGACTTATGCATTTTGCTTTCATTCTAAAGCAATTTATAATCTCCTGGGAATAAAGGTACTTGCAGTGTGTTTCAATGCATTTTTATTATCTCACACATAATTTCTGAAATCTCATTCATTGGTACTCTGATCTTGACAGATGTGCTTTCCTACCCAGTCTCACTTTTGTCTCAATTTTTCCCTCTTCCTTTCAGCCCAATTTGCCTGTCACCCTTCCCTGCCCAACTCTTAACCTCCAGACAACTCTTCAGCAGCCTGGGGGAGTTCACTGCACAATCAGACTGGACCCCCCAAAATTCCATCTCCTGCACAGACGACCTTTACCCCAATAGTAGAGTTCCATCGTGCCTGACGAGCACAGTTGTCAACCATGGTCTTCGTTCCACAGCTTTAGGTGACCTTTTAGATATGCATGGCCAAGGCCATGGAGCAACTTAAAGATAAGGACTGAAAGCTTGAACTTGATTCAATATTCAATGGGAAGCCAGTGTTGGGAGCAGGGGACAGGTCTGATGCGTTCACAGTATCCCATGTTGCTGAGATGTGCCGCAGCTGTCTGTACTAGTTGGAGTTTCCTAAAGGCTGCTGGTGGAGTTGGTTCCTGCTGCTGCTGTTCTGCCCCTTCTGGGAGAAAGATGGACAGGATGGCTTGAGGAGCAAAGACCTGGCCCCTTCTAGGGTGTTCAGGGTCCCCTGTCGATTCTGTTGGGGCTGATGGTATGCAGAGCTGGCTGGAGCTGGTTCCTGCCATTGCTGTATGTCTGTTGCAGGGAGGAGGGAAAAGAGAAAATGCCTCACTAACCTATTAAAATGATTTGCATGTCATCAAAACAGCAGACACAGGGAAACCAGCTGACATAACTTACTTGGGCTTTCAAAAGTCTTTGACAAAGTTCCTCCCAAGAGGTTATTATGAAAACTTTGTAGTTATGAAGTAAGAGGCAAAGTTTTATCATGGATCTGAAATAGAAACAAAGGGCTTGATTCTCCTTTTCACTGCAGCAGCTTTATGCCACATAACAACCTAAAACAATCATCTAGGGGACAAAACTGGGTCTGGGCTAAACAGTATCCTGGGTGGACAAGGTGGGTTAGCACAGGCCTTGTGGTGTCATCCAGTAGATTTCTGTGATACAAGCTACATTGGCTTCTTCATCACTGAAGACATCATGTGGTGTTTGATGGCAATAGATCTTTCTTGATCAGCATCTGTTTTAGTTCAGGTAGCTTTGTACTGCCTTCTTTGGGCCCTTACCTAGGTAACGGTCCCTTGTAGTCAATAGGTGGTAGATGTCTGGTAGCCAGTTGCTTAGGTATGCTCTGCTGTGTCCTTGGACAGTTGCTGCCTATTTGGACTGTGATAGATGAAGTAGTTGGTTGTATCATGGGATACTCTGAATGTTGGAAGGGATATCTAGTTCACCAAATTCCATAAGCAAGACTGGTCTGTTTGCCACCTTTTAGAAATATGACCTAACTGAGTCCCAGGGATGGACAGAACTGGAATAGTCTGTTCCCGTAGTCGTGGGTGTGCTGGAAGCATTGTGGCATAACAATGGAAATAATTATAATAGTAACAATAATACTAGGAAGGGTTGAACATGGGGGTGTTGATGCCATCGGGCAGCTATGTGTGTTGTTAGGATGCTCATGCTGCTCTTTCCTGCTTTGCGGGAGAGGCAGACAATAGTATTTACTGAGTAGTGTGTGAGAGTTACAGCTGTAAAATGTCTGCCTGAACAGAAGATGGCAGTGAAGGCTGGAGGAGCGGGGTTGAGGCTCCTTCCCTATAAGAGAGGCAAAGCCTTTGGGAGCCTCATTCCCGCTGGTGGTTCCTGCTCAATGATTGCCCATGCTGGCACATAGACAACACCCCCAGCCCCAAATCCAGAGAGAGAGAGAGACAGCTCGTGAGTACAGTCGAACCATGGCCAATCTGAATTTACCAATTCATGAGGACTTCCAGAACCTTCCAAAGACATATCTGAAATCTCGCAAGCCTCTTTGGGATCAGGCTAAGGCTCTTAAAGTGTCTGCATTCAATCCTGAGGTACCCTGGAAAGTATTCTGAGATAATGCAAATGTCCCAAACAAACACCTGATGAACTTCCAGGCTTCAACCTACCTGGGAAACAATGATACACACTGAATCATTTTCACACACTGCATGGCAGATGCTGTCATCCTCTACACCTTTGGAAGATGAGAGACAATGCCCCCGGTGAATGTGGACACTAGTTGGAAACTATGGACCCACATTATAAATCAGTGCCTGCTTCAATTGTTTGCCAGTGGCATCTTCAAACCACTTTGGAAGCTACCCAGTGGCTCACTAATCTGGACTTGGTTATTCAACATTGCTCGTCACCTCCCTTGTCACAAAAAGTAGCAGTAGTTCCTGTGTTGCAGAAGGAGGAGCTGGGAGCTGAGTCATGGGCTCACTTTCAGAATTAGAAAAATTTCTGTTCTTTCAAAAGTGAACGATGGCTCCTACCTTGCTCATTTGTCCTGTTTCGGGAAGGAGAGGGAGATGGCAGCAGTGAGAGTGTATGACTATTTCCATACTTTTTAGTGTGCTGGGGTTCATTGAATTATGGTAGCAGGTGGAAGTGCTGAGACTGAAGCTCCACTGTGCCATGTACTGTATGAGCACACAAAAAGATACACTTGGAGCTAGGGTATGATTCACAGCTCACATAGACATACTAGCACTAGCTCTCAGGCCAGCATGCTAAAAACACTAGCATAGCAGAGGCAAGCAGCAACACAGGCTGGTTTCCCCACATATGTATCCATAGGATCCGGGCAGGTTTGTACTTGGGACAGCTCTCCTTTGCAGCTGCTTGCTGCTGACCATGCTACTGCAGCTACTCTACTATTCTTCGGCCTTGCCTACACTAGCACTTATGCCAGCAAAACTTTAGTCACTCAGGGGTGTAAAAATAAACATCCCCCTGAGCGACATGAGTTTTGCCAGCATAAGCACTTGTGTGTACAGCACTATGTCTATGTTGGAGGGAGAGCGTCTCTCACTGACATAGCTACCACCACTTGTTTAGGTAGTTTTATTATGTCAGCGAGAGAGCTCTCTCCCGTCGACATTACACGGCTACACAAGCGCTCCTATAGCAGCACAGCTGTATCAGTACAGCGGTGTTGCTGTATGTGTCAAGTGTAGACTGACCCTTAGGGTGCTAGCTCAAGGAGAGCTAGTTGCGAGTATGTCTATGCAAGCTGGGAATCATGCCCCTAGCTCCACAATCCCCACCAGAGGTGATATATGGGAGGACATGTGGGGGCATGTCCCTTCCCCCCCCCCCCACCCCATTTGCTGTTCGGCTTGTACTGAGCATGCTCAGTAATACTGCTGAAGCCGGCTGCCCTCACTCTGTCCCCTCTCCCCTCCCCCACTATCAGCAGGCATATCTGGTCCTTACCCAAGACAATGCACTAGCTCTGTTTGTCTCCTGGGCTTGAAGTGTAGACAGGTCCTTTGACCAAAGCCATGTTCTGACTGGCTGTCTCAGAGTGCAGAGCACAGAAGTTCTCTTTGACAAAGGATTTTCAAAATTTGGGCTTTGTTCAAAATATGAGCAAAAACTGAAATTTCAACATTTCCTACAGAAAATTCAAACAAACCTTTGTTTCAGGTTGATCTATATGTTTCATTTCAGTTTTGACTTTGTTGTCGTATTAAAATAAAAAATTTGACTTTTCAAAAAAAAAAAAAAAAAAGTTTAAATGTTTCATTCTGAAAATGTCAAAACTGGATCTTTCAACATTCTCAGAACTCTTTTATCAGTGTTCTTCCTAAATTAAATTCCAGTCAAAGTGACCTGATTTCAGAGTGTTTCAGTATCAATAGAACTGCATGTCCAAGTGGAATGTGGTTCAGTTGAAGTTTCTCTGATCAGCTCTAGTGTTTAAGCCTTTCTGATTTATGTTTCAACTGTGAGTCAGCTCCTGACCCAACTAGGACTAATCACTGAAAAACAGCAGCAATAATAAATCCCTGCAAGTTCTAATATCCCAGTGGAGTGGGGGATATTCATATGAGGAAGAAATAACAAAGAGCAATGTGGGGGAGGGAAGAGAGGCACTGAGGGAGGAAAAGTGACAGTTTTAAGATGGCAGGATGCCTGTGCAGCAGCAATTTAAGGACCTTCCAACCACTATTTACCTACAGTACTTTTCTATTGTAAAAACCCTTTGCTAGGAACTGATGAGAAGATTATAAGCCATCTCCTCCTCCTCCTGCAGCTCTGTTAAGGAACTTTTTTTTTTCATTTACAGGTTCCTTTTATTTATTCTCCCACTAATATTTTGATGATCATAGGGGAGGTGGCAGGCAGGCCTTCTTTCATCTACAGAAGTTGTGCAGAATGCTGCAAAAGTAAGGTCATACTTGATCAGATAATTTTCAGTACCAACATAAGCATGTACTTCCACATCCCTGGCATCTCTGGAAAATGTCCACTTTATATTCCTAGCATTTACCACTTTTACACAGCCGTTTATTTGCAATATGCTTACACATTATGGCCAAAGTTTTCACTTCACTTGCACATATGTAACCTAAATGACTTCAGTGTGTCACCCTTCTCTGATGTACTGTTAACAGTAGGAAGGGCCAGGTTCAGTGAAGTCTAGGGAGTTCTATTTAAAATAAATGAAATGACTGGATCAAATTCCCATCTGAAACCTTTTCTGTTTCCAGGTTTTAGGGGCTTCCCATTTGATCCTGTCTGGTCACCTTTACAGGTGTTTCTTCCCTGCTTGCAAGCACTCAGGAGTCATTGGGAACACAGAACTGGCAACTTCTTTTATTTGGGAAAAACAAGATAAATCTCTAATGACATAAGAGAACCCCAAGCAGTGTGTTTAGGGGTATAGCAAACCCCACAGTCCCAGTGATTAATTGCCCAGATTGTTAGAGCCCAGAATGCTTATTCATAAAACAATCCCCACCCATCTAAAGTTCACTCACGAATCCATTTAGATTCAGCATGATCAAGTGGGCACCTCGAGGCAGCTCTTCTTAGCCTGTTTGCTGTAGGCAAGTGAAGTGCATACCATCAGGTCTCGTTCAGGCCTGCCCCTGCCAGGTCAAGGTTCCACAAAGTCAGCTCTTCCCAGCCTGCCCTCTGCCAAGTCCACATTCAGGTAAAACCAACTATCACCTCAGTTATGCCCCATCAAATTCCACAAACTCATCTCCAACAGTTCAGCCACTGCCAGGTCCAGTCCCACAAAATCAGCTCCACACAAGCTCCAAAAACTCTGGGGAGGAAACCCAAAGGAAAGCAAGACTCTGGTCAGGGTCCCCACTCTCTCCAGCAGTCTCTGGTTCTGACAAGTCTGTTTCTTTTGTTGAATTTGGGCTCCTACACAATCAGAGTCCACTACCTGACAGCTCAGGCTGAATTCCTTTCCCCAGACCGTAACTTTCACCATTCTCCTCCCTTTCCTACATACATTTACACTTGAAATTATTTTCCAGAAGAGAACACAAATGCCATACAATACAACATAAAACACTGAACAGAAGTGAAATCATATGTACATGAAGCTTACCAGAGCTGGCATCCCCCTTTCTCCTGCAGAAGAGAAGAGAGCTGCTTTTTCCTTCAAATCTTCTAGCTCTGGGGCCTGCACATGTGAGTTTAGAATTTGGCCCCAGGTGGTGACTCCAGTTGTCTAAAATGATCATTTAGACTACTACTGAACTGTGTGTGGGCCAGCTCCATGGGACAGAGGTAGTTAGGCTCCATGCCCATCTATGGTCTGTGTCCATATACATTCATCAGACCTTGAGTAGGAACAGGGTGCTATACAGCCACTAAACTAAACACTGACCTCCTTCCTTAGGCAGCATCTGGGAATTTTCCCCACCCCAACTGAGGGCACTGGGGAATGACATCCGCATGAGAAAGGGTAGGGACAGGCTTCCACTGACCTGAGTGATCACCAGGAAGAGAAGGTGGGCTGGGCCACACAAGAGACACAGCAAGCTGACAGTTCTAAAATTGAGCTGTCAGTTGAAAGAGGAAAGGCCCTCCGGGGCAATGATATTTCCAAGGTAGCTGTGTGTGCAACTGAGGATAGAATGTCCTGAAAGGTAAGTGGGATTTTAAGGGCCTAGAATCCCAATTTTCCCATCTTGTCTCAGCTTTGTGGGGGCTACTGCTGCCCTACAGATGCAGCAACCTCTGTTGGTGCAATGGGGGTACAAAGAGAATCAGCCGAAGGCTGCCCTTTTTTCTGCCACAACAGATTGTTCCCTATCCCACTGATAAATAGTGGGTGTGGGTTCCTTCCTCTTCCCCCTTCCTCTACTCTGGGTGGCAATCTTCAGGAGCTGTTAGCCCTTGATGGCACTGGCTATGCAGGTTAATATACCCAAGATTTGGCCCTGTACTTTCAGTTCTTGATAGTCTACCTCATAGTTCTAGGCCAAAAGTTATGCTCCTCAATTCATATTTAGGCACCTATGTGGCCTGATATTCATAAAAACTGAGCAACCACAAACATAATTGCATTCAGTGGGAGCTGCAGGTGCTCAATACCTTTTGACAACGAAGTCACTTTTATTTAGGTGTCTAAATATGAGTTTGGGTGCCTAATATTAAAGTACCCAGGTCAGGAAATGTTGATCCTAGTTCTTATGCTTTATTTGTAGAAGAATATTCAGCTATGTCATCTTAATTAGCTTCAAAAATTAAACAATCTCTGAAGAAATGAAGCTTATTTTGTGCTAATGACCAAACTAATTTTAGAAAATAATAAAGCTGTTCCGCACAGGACAATAGCATCTTGAAAGATTGCAATTAGCATTGTTGATTAAGCAACTTGTGCAAAGAAATGGGTTTCTCCAACTGCAATGGCATTTTTAAAAATGAAAACTAATGTAGTGGAACTTAACACAAAATGTGCATCTTTACAACTGTAGGAGCCATATTGTTTGAAGCATCAAAACACCTTTATAGATAACTAAAGAAAAGTGTTGCATCAAAATAACACCAGCAGCTGTTTCGGGTTCAGGCATATGTATTTCCAGGTAATTCCTTGCACAGATGAACATGCCACGCATCTGACCATGGATCATCTATTTTCTCTGCACTATTCTCCCTTTCTCAAAGCATTTGTTAATTGTCTAGTTCTACTACAAACAAACAAACCATTTAAAAATTACTTAAAAACCCCTATAAAGAAGGACTGTTGTTTTTGGATAATCTTGCTGGCATGTGTTGCTGCCAAAAAAACAAACAGTCACACCATGATTTGAAAGTTTACATTCTTAATATGGTGACAGCATGTTGTAAATTTCATTATAAATTGAAATATAACAGCATGCACATCTGTTCATTGTGTGAACTTCCTTTTCAAACACATGGCATTAGACAATTCATTATGACTTTCAGCTGTCTTAAAAGGAGTGTTGTTAGAGCTTTCAGTAGTTTTTTTTTTAAATCAGTTGAAAAATGAGGACAAAGATCATTGGGGGGGGAGGTTCTTCCATTGATATGTAAATGATTTACATGTATAACACCCTTTTGTGAAAGTAGCAATTACTGGAGTAAATCCACTGGAAATCAAAAGGCCAATAAAACCTTAGTCGGTAAATAGTTTTGAGGATATGTTTTTCCATTAAAGAAAGCTATACATTTTGGACTGATTCTTAGTCTTGTGGTTTTCAATCAGCTGTATCACAGAATGCAGCTAAAGATTTTCTGAGTCTCACCAGCCCTGCCATCCTTTTTCTCAATAAGCTCCCAGATGCAAGTACTACTCAACATGAGTATGGGAGGTAGAACTGGATTTCAAAGTTATACATTAGCTTATGCTTTATCTACTTAAACAGCTTCAATCCTAAAGCTTCTGGCAGCAACCAAATCACCTCAAAGAAACTGTGATGCATCTTCCAGGTTGAACTTTATGACCATTTTCATCTCACAGAAAAACAAAAGGTTTCACCAAAATGTCCTGTACCTTTAACAATAAGTTTTTTCTTAAAATATACCATTACTTAAAAAACAAAACAGGTGTTAAAATATTCACTCTTTGCCCAGACCGTGTAATACTGGGGCAGACACTGTGACCAAGCTCCAAAGCTGCCAGTGTCCAGTAATCATTGGGTGTGGCTGAGAGAGGGGGCAGCTATAGAGCTGATGGTGGTTCCTGCATTTGGGATCAGTTTTATGCCTTAGCCCCAGCCTAGTGTAGATCACAGCAGGCTTCAGGAGTTCAGCTCTCACTCTTCTGCATCATCACTGGCTGGTGAAATGAGGAGTCAGCAGCTGGAAGAATCTGAAGTGAGAGCAGCTGAGGCCTGGTTAGGGAGCTTTTGGACTCAGATGTCCCATCAGTGAATGGTGAGCTCTCCTTCCTCTTTTAATCTACTTAAACTATAGTACTTAACTTGCCTTAACCCAGTTGTTGTAAGGAAGAAAGCTCCCATACAAGTTCCTTTCATGCCATAGTTCTAGCCACAGTCTGTTTTCTTTTTTTGACACAACAGACCAAATTGTATCCTGGCTTACACAATTGAGTAAGTCTCCTCCTGACTCCTGTGTGATGGCTTTTTGTTCCACAAGTACACAAAGAAGAGAGTAGGCTCTACAGCCCTGCTATATTCCCCTGCTCCCATGCAGATGGATAGGAGGGATTAGGGACAGAGGAGAGCCTTGGCTTTGCCTCCCAGTATGCGCTAGCTTGCAGAGTTACACTAGTGCACATGGGGAAATAGGCTGTACCGGGTTTAGGCTTACTGCTGGGCATTTCCCCCTTGAAGCAGGGGAGACCAGGAGGAAGGCAGAATGTGACAGAACAGTCAGTAGGACAACAGAACAATGCACTGCTCCTGGCATGTGCCTTGTGGTTCATTATTCAGCCCAGCGTTATTTGCAAATTTTTCTAAGGCAAATACTAGTAATTATTCTTTTCTTCAGTTAAATTGTAACTTATCAGTGCAGGACCAGATTTAGGGGCAGGCAACCAAGGTGACCGCCTCGAGTGCCAAGTTTGGGGGGCATTGGGCTCAGGCTGCTGTTTTTGTTGTTAGCAACAAAAGGGAATATAGAATGTTTGAAGTAAAATTAGCATGACCAGATAGCCAGTGTGAAAAATAGGGACAGAAGCTGAGGGAGTAATAGGCACCCATATAAGAAAAAGCCCCAAATATTGGGATTGTCCTTATCAAATCAGGCAATCTGGTCATGCTAAGTAAAATGTTTCAGGCATTCTGTGAAATGGGCTACAATGCAATAAAAATAAGACATTCAAAAGTTTAATAAATGGAGTTGGGGGGGAGGGGGGCAAAGACACTTCTCGCCTGGGGCACCATTTGGTTTAGGTCCAGCCCTGTATTAATGCATAACTGTAATAGTTTCATGTATCTCTCTCCTTCTGTTCCAAGGCAGTTTGATTGTTTACATGCAGCAGCTCTTTGTGGTTATATCCACTAATGATTTATCTTTCCTTAAAATGCTCATAGATGTCAGTTCTGTGCATTAGCAGTGTTGCAGCTATTAGCACTTTGTCTTGCTTGTACACCAGCCAAGGAATGTGGGTTATGCTGAGATATGACTCACTTTCTGATTTCTCTTTCTATTTTAATAATTCTGCAGCGGCTTGTAATTTTATTGCTATGAATTCTCACCAAGGGAACTTTTTAGGGGTGGAAATTAATTATCCTTACATGTACAGATGCAAAGAGTACAGGATAATGGATGCCCTGTGTGAAATTTTCTGAAAAAATAAAAACCAAAGCCATTGGCATATTTTAAAATATATTAATTCTAAGGAAATAAACACACAACCAAATTTTGCTCTCAGAATATGTGCCTGCAGCTCCCATTGAAGTCAATAGGAGTTGTGTGTGGTCAGGTGAACTTTGATCCCTTAATTGTTGGTGGTCATCAGCTACAAATGATCTTGTAACTTTACCTCTGTAGCTGTGTAATTCTGCATAACTCTGGGCTTTAAGATGATACTAGTTTTATGTATAGAGGGAGACTTTTAATCTTGGCAAAATCATTTCAAATTATTGAATAGTTTTCATTTTATACCATTTCAAAACTCAAAGGCTACTTATTTAGCAGAATGTATCTCAGAAAGCATATAGACCAATTTCACAAGAGTCCTCTGAATTACTGAGACAAGTAAAGCATAGGTGCCTAATTTCTTCTGCCCGTGTCTGGTGGCTGAAATTCTCTTCTTTTACCAAATCTAGCTTTCCTTGAAGTACACAGAAGGGAAATTAGATGCACTGCATTCTCTATTACATTGTCCCGGAGCATAAATATTCACATGAGGTTTGTGATCTAGCTCCAAGTCTCATGGCTTGAATTAAGATGGAATAACCAATATGCCCTATTGGCACTTCTTGCTGACCTGATGTTCAGATGTCAGACTCTCCCTTGCCCTTTTGGCTCTGGTCCAACTCTGGCTCCACACCCTCTCTGCCTTCTTCCCATGAGCGCAACTTGTACTTGTGCTAATGCATAGCTAGCAGCCTCCTCTCTATTCAGATCTGCAACACTGCTGTGAAGGATTAGCATCACTATGGAATCATTCAGACCTAGAGTGGGACACTGAGAACTTGCCAAAATGGGCAGCCATTCTCTTGGATGTGCCAACTCGCCCAAAAACTACACTGAATCAGTGGACTGGCAGAGTGATCAGAGCTGTTATTTATTCTGCTGAATGCTTAGCAGCCTGACGCCTTTATGAAAGAGAGTGAATAAGAATCTTGGTGCAACTGCATCTTTCTCTGGGAAGAAAAATCCCCATTTTCCCTCTTCTAAGGAGACGGAAGGATTGGAAATGGACAGTCCCTCTGGCCTCAACAGCCAACTCAGAAATCTTTGTCTCAAAAAGACAAAGGAGAGAATGGATTAAGGGGGAAGGAGAGCTGAAGAGAACCATCCTCTAGATCACCTATCCTCCTCAAATACATGGTGTGGCCTACTCTCCCATGAGATCTCAGTAGTTCCAAAATAGAGAGGGGGGTGAGCACACTCGCTCCTCTGGCTGAATATTCATTGTGGTTGGTTTTGGTGAGTCGTGTTCATTATAAACAAATTCCCACATGTGGTATGATATCTATATACATGCACTCCCTTCAAAATGGAGTCAAGATGCTATAACCCCAGTGCAGATATGTGTAGCTTATGTAGTCTGTCCAAAGGTGGGTCAAAAGTTAGTGTCAGCTTTAAGCCATGGGAAAGGTTTGATCTTTGTGCTGAGAGATGGTTAACTGTCCTGGTAATCGTGATGTTGGGGGTATACATATCAGAATTCTTATTTGCCCTATTCAAGCACTTCCAAACAGCAACCACAACTCACCCAACCTGTTCAGTTATCTATCAATCTCTAAGCATTTCTAAAAGGACCATCTCTGTAACATTTGATACAGAAATCTATTTGTAGCTCATCAGCTCCAGCACATTATGGAAGGATAGATCACTGCTACTAATCAGCTAAAACAATATTTAAGTGTAAAATGTGACATCTTCTACAAGGCACTATCTCCAAGTGTTGTGACTCTCCCCCCCCCCTCCCCTGTCTCTCAGGGAGTATCTTTGAAGGGGTTTTTCTTTCTCTTAATAGCAAGAACTTTCACTAAGGTTTTGAGCTGCCTGCCCACTCTGCATCCATCACAGTATGTCATGATAGATATGTTTGTTTATATTACCTAGGCGCAGGCGTCATTCAATCATCATTGAAACATGTCACTGCTTTCTGCAGTTATAGGAGAAACTAGAAGTTGCAGCTTTTAGAACTGGGTGAATATTTTGTTTTCACTTTTCCAAACGTGGTTATTTTTTTTTAAATTGCAAAAGTTTAGCAATGCTTTAGATTTTGCACACTTTGTAAATTCATTGTATAGACTTCAGACTTTGTAATCACAATTCACACTTTTTCCTAAGTAGCAATTGCCCTTTGACAGGCTACACTCACTGAAGTGCCTCCTTTAATATTCAAGCAAAAAAATTAAATGTGTAGCTTTTCTTTTAGCTGTAAAATGTTTTTCAGAGATCTCCCAACTCAAATGTAGCAGGCAAGATCTTAACTTAACACAGTGGGGGAGAGGTGGTTCTAAGCTACCTTTCCACTAACCAGATCTTGGGCCATCGAGAAAACAAACCAGCCCCTGGAGTAATTTAGAGCAGCCTAAGGGCTGTTCTAAATTGCATCAGCTGCAGCAATCCTTTGGGATCAGTGTGCTAGTCAGAGATCAGGTAGATACTGTGTACATACTCTGTGTACACCACCACCTCCTTGGTCCTCTTCACCTCTAACTAGCCCCAGATAAAGAGTGGGGAGAAGTGGGTGGCACAAAACTAGCCAAGGATTTCCCTCTGTTGGAGGAATCTTCAGTTGCCCCTTCAGTTCAGCTTTCCACTGCTCAGCAGCTCAAAGCAGATGGAGTGAGGCCCAATGCTGCTAATTGATCTCCCAATTACCATCAGTTTAGAGCTGTTTCAAATAGTTGTTTATGACAAAATAAATTACATCCATCAGAAAAGCTGTCACAGGTGCTGTAACAAGTATACAGAGACAGAATATGCCTCCTTACTCATGATGGATAGTATCTTACTGCATGCATATTAAATTGCTCTCTGAGGCAGGGACTGTCATTTATTATGTGTTTGTACAATGCTTAGCACAGTGGGACCCAACCTGCTTGTGGTATTTAGGGCAGGCCTACACTAAAAAGTTAAGTTCCAGAGGGGTAGCCGTGTTAGTCTGTATACAGCAAAAACAACGAGAGTCCTGTAGCACCTTAAAGACTAACAAATATCTGCGGGCATAAGCTTTCGTGGGCTGCAACCCACTTCGTCAGATGCATGAAGTGGAAATCACAGATAAGAGGTGTGTGTATATATATATAAATATAATCAAAGAGGCTGACAAAGGAGGTGCTATAGTCATCATGAATAGGTCGGATTACGAACAGGAAGCTGCCAGACAACTCTCCAACACCACATTCTACAAGCCACTACCGTCCGATCCCACTGAGGAATACCAAAAAAAAAAAAAAATTACACACACACCTTATCTGTGATTTCCACTTCATGCAACTGACGAAGTGGGTTGCAGCTCACAAAAGCTTATGCCCACAGAAATTTGTTAGTCTTTAAGGTGCTACAGGACTCTCGTTGTTTTTACTAAAAAGAAGTTGACACACCTTTGTCACTCAGGGGTGTGAAAAATCCACACCAAGTGAGGCAGTTAAGTTGATGTAAGCCCCCATGTACACACAACCTAGCCACTGCCTCTCAGGGAGGTGGATTAACCATGACAGGAGAACTCCTCCCACTCTAGCGGACTAAGTGTACCCAGAGCCTTAGGCTCTAACACCTTACCAGGGTGCCCATCCTACAGCTTGCACTCCGTACACGGCCCACCAGAGCATTTCATAAGGACTGCAGCCTGCTTCAACGCAATATATTAACAGCCAATCCATTAGTTTTGTCGTCATGTTTACATCATTTTAGTTTACACAAGTGTGTAAAGACACAATACTGTACATAAGTTGTTTCTATTGTAAGGCTTGAGGTTGTTTTCAGCTAACAAGTTGTAGGTCGAAACTCATTTAAATGGCTAACAAGCATACCTGAGCCTCAGGGACAATGGCTAGTGAAAACATCTGATGGCTCAGGAAGCCAGATGTCCTCTGAGTGATTCTAATTCCAATGAGAACAGCACATTTGCTTTCAGAATTTCTGTCTCATCTGCCACCTATCTGCAAGGACCACCCCCCCTTCTTCCTCCACCCTACCCCCACCCTGAGTATAGCCCTAGCATCCTTGATGTAAGTAGAGTGATTAAAGTGTCTCTGCATGTATGTAACGACCATTATCACTATTATTCTCTCCAGATGGGACAGTTTCTGTATTTGTAAGTGAATAGATAAAGAATTTAAAACGTACTATGTAATCGATAAGAAAGCGTATATAATTGACCACTGTAACACCATGAAGCTGAAGCTGATTTATCAGACTTCCCAGTATTGTGAATAAACCTCTTCAGTATTGTCTGTGCTTCCTGATTCTTAGAGAAAGGGTAAAGCAGGAAGGATTCTATCTAAATACATATGTGACAAGCTGAGCTTAAAATATAAATCAATACAGGTGACTTTAAATCTTACTAAAATAAGTAGAATCTGTTTGGTCCACACAAGGTTGTGCTCAAGTTTATGTGGCCCTCCTGTATATTAACGTTGCGCACCACAGCATTAATGAATAAGTAGCATCACAATTAGTCATGAACTAAGGGGGCAGAATCTGACCCATAGGAACTTCAAGCATGCAGTATGATACTGTCAATAACTGCTGTTAGAAACCTCTCTGTACCCTGCATAAGGATACTGTTCCTTCTTAAATAAATTCCCAATAATATATATTATGATTAAGGCTCTGATCCTGTATTCCTTGTACAGTTTGAGAATTTGCAGGTACATAAGAAAGCAGGATTGGGCCCAAAGTAACCTACCACAAATTTCAGGATTTTAACAAATTGTATCTGAAGAACACATCTACACATACAATATCAGGATGCTGTTTATACTGGATTTTCTATTACTTAGATCAATTTTTTTCTATCCTACACAAACCTCACTGAAGGTAATCACTTTGCCATTCCTAAACTGACAAACATGGAAATGAGAACAAAATGGCTTGATGTTCCATTCCATAATAATATTGATTCAGTTAAAGAAACACTTACTGGACTGTGAGAAAATACAGATCAATGCAAATGTACTGATTAGTTTCATTATACACATCCTAATATTTCCCACATTTTCAATGCCTCTATTTATGGGGTCTCCCTCTGATGCTGAGGCTCCAAGAGACATGGCTGTGCTACACTTTCAAATATTTAAAAAAAATAAAACCCAAAAAGCTTTCTAATGAGTCACGGCCTTCTTGTCAAGTCAGAGCAGGTTCGAGCTATCCTCACTCATGGAAACCTTTACCATGACCACCAAGAGAGGAATCCATTTCCAAGTATCTCCAGGAATTACACACATCCTTTAAATTGACTGACAGACTTGAAATAAGTTGTGGAATTTTCTCTTTTTTTTTTTAATTTGGAAAAATATTACTCCTTTTAACATCAAAGTAATGTCTGGGCACTGAGCAATATTTGGAATCTACCCTTCTTGAGAGTGGAAAAAGAACTGGGGAATAAACCTTATTTTTTTTAAATGCAGAAGCTTAAATGTTCAAAAATGACACGGTAATTTTAAGTGCTCAGCTTCAACCACTTTAAAAGGGGCCTGATTGCCAGAAGTGCACAGTGCCCACTCTCTGAATACCAGGCACCTTTTGAAGTGTCAGATTGGATACTCCAAAATTGAGGCACCTGACAGCACTAATCACTTGTGAAAATTTAAGTCACAATATATCTCCATGTGGGAGCAAGCGTCAGTAGATCGTATCAGATGGAAAATGCAACAAGCTGATTTCAATGAAAAGCAGAGATGCAAAGCTTACGTTGTTCAAAATGTCCGTTAGCAATTGATCCAATAATCCCTCCTACTTTGCAGCATTCAAGCCTTTCCAATAGTCTTTTGACTGTAAATGGAGAAAAATTTGCAGCTTTCCCCATTCTGAATAGACTGTTTTCTTTATAGTAACTAATGTGTATAAATGTAGCTGATAGCTAACGAGAATAGGATACTAACCATCCAGGTTTTTCTACTGCATCCTCCCTAATCCTTAACTTTTTTCTCAGCTTCCACTGTGTAATCACAAGACACAAACTATACTTTAGGGCCCAATCCTGCTCCCAGCAGAGGAGTCACTGACAAAACTTCTGGGAGCTTCAGTAGAAGTAGAATCTCAACCTCATTTCTGAAGTGTCATTGTAACATATATGACAAACACAAGCATATCTTTATGAATAAGGTTATCTACAGGTATGCTAGCTGGGCTAGGGATTGTTACCAAGCCCTATCCATCCAGGAATTAAAATCAGTGGGGCAGGGTACTTACTGAAGACCTTGGGACCAGTAATCAATCCAGAGAAGTACCGCTGCTGGGGTGAACAGCATATACTGGTGGCAATCTCTGAGTAGACCAGAGGAGTAGTTACCCCAATGATAGGTATCATTCACGAAACTGAGCATTTGTTTACCAGTTTACTATGTTGAATACCCTACGTCACATTATTATTTATTTGTTTTCCAGTGGCTCCTAGGAGCCCCACTCATGGGACCACAATGGCACTGCACAAACATACAACAAAAAGACAGATGCTGCCACAAAGAGCTTAGAGTCTAAGTAATCACATCTCTCCAACTCAGATTTAGTTCCTTCATCTCAATATTTCACAGTTGTTGCACAGAAGATAAAAGCTCTGTTTTTTCAGTATAAACAATAGGAACAGGCATAGATTGTTTCTGAACTCTGCAAATTCTTGTTTAAAAAAAAAACAATTTGGAAGAGCAAAAATGATGATGGCTCTGTTCAAACTGACTACATTAGAAAAACTAAAAATGTAAACTACATGGCAAAAGTAAAGAGGAAATGTCTAGTTGCTTTTCCATTTAAGGCATGGCATCACTGCTATATTTTATCAGCTAAATAATAAATTATTTACAAACGCAGACACACTAAATTCATTCAGGGGTTTAGAAATGGAAAGAACTGCCCTTATGACAGTGGTAATGTTTAAGATTAAGCTAATTCTTTGAGCTGATTCTGCTTCATTCTGCTGAAATATATACCATAGTTGCAATTACTCCATCACATACTTTTTCTATAATTCCTTTCACACTTTTGCTGATCTCTCAGGTATTTTGGTGTAAATGGAAGTTTCTTCTTTCCTCATCAATCCTTCAGTGATATCACTCTCCACTAGTTGGCCCTGATCCTGCCAGGCATTAGGGGGTTCCTGAGAAGTGCTGAGTGTCCTCAACTCCCAATTCTTCTCTAAGGCAACTTGATTCCAGTGGGAATAGAGGAGACTCAACACCTTGCAGGATTGAGACCTAAGGCTGTGTCTACACTTAAAACACTACAGCAGCATAGCTGCACCAGTGCTTTTGTAGCACTTCACTGTAGACACTTACTACAGTGACAGGAGTTGTTGTCCCAGTGCCGTAGTTAATCCACCTCCCTGAGAGGCTGCAGCTGGGTTGATGTAAGAATTCTTCTTGGGCTTAGGGTGGCTTAACTACATCGCTCGGGGCATGGATTTTTCATACCTCTGAGTGACATAGCGGGTCGACCTCACTTTTTAGTGTAGATCTAGCCTTAGTAACTGCAAAATCACATATGTTTTATAGTGTGAGGAAGGAACAAAATTCTGTTAGAGAGGAAAGATTTTTCTAACTAGGTATAAATATCTTGGTGACAGTAAAGACCCAATTCTGCATTACTTGCATACCCCAAATTCCCAGTGATTTAATGGAAGCTCGGAATACTCATGGTATGCTGGATGAAGCATAAAGATTGGAGAGGTCTTCCAGAAAGCATGCAAGACTCAAGTAGGTTTGATTCAAATATTACAATTCTTCTTAGTATTTATTTTACTAATTTATAAAGAATCATGAAGCCAGAGTAGTTCTAGAAAGGAAGTCCCAATAGAGTGCATCTTCAAGTGGACTAAAATTGCTGTTTATTATATAGATATTTAGTTAACTGTCTCCAAAATTAGGTTTGTGGAGCTATATTGGGGAAAATTCACTGGGCATCTCAGTCTGTGAGCCATGCCAACTTAAACTCTCCTGGGGCGTGTACCCAGTTAATGAAGTGTAGCCTACACCTCTTACACATCACATCTGAATTTTGCTCACTTTTGAGTCTGAGGGAATCTAAATTTGTGTAATCTATGTGCTAAAGACCCAGAAGAAAGGGCATTAGGGGAAAAGCAACTAATAGGAGGTGTCATTTACTGCAGGACAACCCTGCTGCCAAGTCTCTGCAGCCTGTGCCTTGCGCCAGAATTCCCCCTCAGACAGCGTTCCTACATCCCAGAAGGGGTGCATAGCAAAGTTAATACTAACTTTGTGGATCTTAAGTTAGCTCTGGAATTCCCTGGGACTGGTGGTGGAAGAATGATACTTGACTTCCCCAGTCCCATCCTCCACCACTTCTGACCCAGACCACCCCATCCTATGAGCAGATACCAACTCCCGCAAAAGGGCTTCCTCAAGATACAGGGACGATGCCACAGAGGTGGCATTGCCCACTTCTGCACTCCCCAATGAGGATCTGTGCGGTTTTCATCCTGTGAAGACAGAAGAAATTATATGGCCTGAAAAAAGTGTAAAATTTCAATGCTTGATATTGTCAAGGATATTACCTTAGATTCTCCTTTAAGTTCAGTCCTGTATAGAAATTAACAAGAGTGCTCTTTTCCTAATTTGGCTGAGTCCCTTTGGAGCCTCTAAAGTGTCAGTGATCCCTATACTAACATTTTAATAAGTGCTTTGCACAGTCTTAATATAACATTTATTAATATAATCTAGAGTACAAACATTTACCAACTGTTTTATTCAGGTACTTTAAACAAAGTCTGGGTTTCATTTTAGATGCTCAGTAACTGAATGGAGCACCATTCTAAGATACAGGACTCTTACATCCCGCATCTGAACTCTGAAAGCAGTACTTAGGGAAACAAATACTCATTTTATATAGTCGTGTTAATTTGAGTAGACAGTGGCGAGTACGGACATCCCAATCAGAAGCTTATATTTAAAAATTGGGCCCAGAAAGTGAAAAAACAAATTGCATACTATATCTTGCATTGGATACAGACCTTGCATGTCTTTCGTAAGACAGCCAAATGGCCCATTACTGAAGTACATATAGGTATATTATTCCATCACCTCTTCAGTTACATTTCCTTTTAACCTTCTATTCATATGCATCAGAACTCTCCATCAACAAACTGTCTATGAATGTTAAAGTATTATGCAAATACTCAAGTACATACTGCACATATTTTATGTATTACAAAATGCCATAACTTGAAAGCCATGGTGATCCTGCGGAATGAACACTTGGATTTTGCAGCATGCTGTGCAACACCACACAGCGGGGATGTCTCGATGGGCTAAAGGGGTGTTTTTCAACTGTGTTAGTTTAACAGATGGAAAAGAGGCATTAAGATGCAGGTTAACAGATTTGAAGCCACATTGTAGGCTTTGCCCCAGGCTACACAGGACTTTAAAAGTGTTAGGTTGCATGTCGCAGGGCTTTTCAATCATGTTAAGCAAAATGAGGCCTAAGCCTCCTACGGCTTTCAATGAGATTTAAGTGGTACAGAAGATTTGTGCTGGCCCTCTGTGCAGGGGTGAATTTCACACACACAAACCCTGTCCCCCAGGGGTGTGCATAGGAATTTAAATCTGACCTCTTTTGAAGGGGCATGTTCTGTGTCCCCCCCCGAGCCCCAGCTTGCTCTCCCCGCGCCCCAGCCAGAGCTTACTTTTCCCTCCTCCGGCCCTGGCTGGTAGGAGTTGGTTCTCCCCTCCGCCCGGTCCCAGCCTCAGCCTGAGTTTGCTCTTCCCTTCCCCCCCTGCCCCACTGCAGCCCTGGGACTAGAAGAGTTTATTGCTTCCCCCTCTCCCCCCCTGTGCAGGCCCCTGCTGTCCCCTGGCTCTTACTGACAAGGATGGCTTGTTTGAAACTGTGGTTAAGTTGCTATTAAATACTGAAGTTCTTTCAAGATTTTCCTTGAACTGGTAGTGGTTCTCTTCTCTGGGAAAGATGACTTGCAGCAGAAAGAGTTATTTCCGCTTAGAATTCTAACAAAACAAAGTAAAAATGATATGCACAACATATTAGTTTTGTCTCCATGTCCTGCTTCTTGCTTTTCTCACAAGAAAGAGCTAATTTGATTACTGTGCATGCTCCCTACGCTATTTCACAGAGCCAGAGGATCTTGTACAAACCTGCAGGGGTGTGAATTTCACCCACTGTTGCCACATCTCTGGGTCTTCTGGTTCATCACATCTAATCCAGTTCACACATTCTGCTTTATTTTATAACTTCTGGTTTTTGGGGTAGGAAGCTCTGAGCTCTCCCCCTCCCCGTGGCTTTTTTCCTCTGAAGCAAGATCAAATATACAGGCATTTCCATCAAACCCATAGTTCTTTGTGAAGGTTCTTAAATAATGTGTACCTTGTGATTTGCAAGTTGCTACCATAAACATAGAGTTTTACTCAATGATATGAAGCTCTCATCCATAAATGAAGTGTTTTCTACTTACCCAAATGAGAGAGGGTAATTCCACTGTAAACTAGATAGCATGAGTTCAATGCTATCTGGGTAATATTTTGTTGCTCAGATTAAATTTGTCATTTCTAGTTGCTGAGAATATTCTATGCATCTTCACAGTTAAAAAAGTAGCTAATATCTGAAGGTTACCTTGAAAAAACCCTGCGCCTGATTCACCACAGTTAAGCCATTTCTATGCCAGTGTAACTCTATTAAAATATTTACCCTTGTAGTTAGTTCATCTATTTCACTTTTCTCAGTGGTTGTTACTAAACATTTAGTAAGAGTTCACTAAGGATTTATCTACATCTGTTCCTTACCTGACATCAACCTTTGTTTGCAACATCACAATTTATGGTTGTATAACAGATTTGAAGTAACCAGAGGTTTCAAAGAGAATTTGATTTTAAGTTTGGAGTAAGCAGCAGGAGAGTATGAACTCTTTAGGAATCAAAAGATCCTGATTTAATACAATTATTTCTTCAGTAATATACAAAACAAGGAATAAGCAAAGTCAAAAATGAGAGAGAGAATATTTTTCATTATTTTTTCCATTAAAAATCAATCACTTTTTAATTCTAGCTCCAGATTAATTCTTAAAAGGACATATTGTCTCCTAGATACATGTGTATAACTCCTATAATCAGTTTAACTAGTTTAACTATAACACTATCACTAGTATATCATTAGTTTAACTATAATAACTCAGGCAAAAGACCTGAGCATTAATGTGGGCAGCTCAGTGAAGGCCTATGGTCAATGCCCAGCACTGGCCAAAAATAGCAAACAAAAATGTTAGGATATATAAGAAATGGGATAAAGAATAATACTGAAAATATCATGGTGCAATTATGTAAATCAATGGTACAGCCTTACTTGGCATATAGAGGTCAGAGATGGGCAACAAGAATTAATAGAGTCATGGAAAAACTTAAGAACTGGGACCGTTTACCACAGAAATGAATAAAAGGAGATAAAAGGCAATACAAACCAATGAATGGCAAAGAAAGGGCAGGTCAGGCACTGCTATTCACCCTTTCTCATAACACAAGAATTAAATTTAAAGGTGGCAAATTTAAGAGGGATGAAAGGAAATACTTTTTTTACTCAACAATAAATTAGTACGTGGAGCTCATTTCCACAAGATATAATTGAATCCAAGATCTTAGCAGGATTCTACTAAGGATTTGTCATTACAGAGTTACCAAGAATATACACAATTGTGACAGCAAATATTAATACATAAGTGTTTTGAAAGGGATATAAACCTTCATGCTTCAGGCCATAAGACAACCTCTGGTTGTTGGGAGTCAGGGCAGATTATCCATAAATGTCTATTGCAGGGTCCTTGCACCTTCCTTTGAAACAGCTGGTACTAGCCACTGTCAGACAGGTCCTAGAAATAAATGGACCACTTCTCTGTTCCAAAAAGGCATTTCCTGTATCCCTATCAATGCCAGCAACCGTTACGAATATATATTGATTAATAAAATCCATTTTCTCATGAATTAAAGGTTTCAAATTGCTATGTTTCTGTTGACAATAGAAGCAAAATTCTCAATAGTTTAAATAAAATTTTGAAAAATCTTGGGGCCAGATTCTCTCCTTTGTTCTAGTCCTTTTGCATCACTGAAGTAGCACAACAGCTGTAAAAGACCATTGGCTAATCTACTCGGTGGAGGTGAAATCCCAGCTGGTATAAAGTTGATGGAATCAACTACTGCCCACCACAGGCAGCATACTGAGGGAGGGAATTTGGAAGGGGTGGAGAAAAGTATTGTCCTTACTATGTCGATCCTCCACAGGCATAAATTACAACAGCCAATATGCTGCTATAATTTATGTCAGGGATGGTCCAGAGCAGAATCAAAGAGTCACAGTGGGCTCCATGACAACTTCCTCTCCCCTGTGCTGAGAATTGCTCAGGTGCAGGGGTGAATCGAACACATAGGCTCAATTTAAACATTGGAAATGAATTACTAGTAAGCTGTTCTGCTGTCTTGATTGTTTTAATGTCCAGATTTTTCACATGCATTAGCCTACGTGTAGGTTAGCAATAGGCTGTGGATGTAAAATATGTTAGTCTATGCTTGAATTGATTTTTTTCTTTTTAAAAATGCCATCGATTTTTCCTCTGAGAATGGCTGTTATTTCCCAAGGAAAAATAAGCAAGCAAGAAAGACCACTGCTGGAACTGCCATACCACATGTTTGCCAGTCTCAGTCAGTATTCAAGATTCCAATCTAACTTCTCAAACTAAACCACTTTGAGCCATTTTCCAAGAGTCCGTGAATGGTTTCCACTCTGTATTTTATTCCTAGCCACTAGTTCAAACTGAGGGCTTTCACTCACTGAAGTTTCACTTACCGGGCTGCAGTCTCTGGTTTGCTTGTCTCTCCCCTCCAGCCAGAGAGAGAAAGAGACACACAGGTAGACACACAGCACAAGTACCATGAGATGTTCTCACCTCTGCTTCGTTCGCATTTCACTCACCTGTCAATACTTATCACACACAAAGTCATAATGGAAGCGGTGCAACACATCACATCCATAGCAATGAAGACATTACAGAAAACGTGGCCAAAGATCCACTCTCCTCCAATGAGGTCCGTGACGCTGACAAAGGGCATGACAGCCACAGCCACCGAGAGATCAGCCAAAGCCAGGGAAACGATGAGATAGTTGGAGGGCTGCCTCAGTTTCTTCACAAAGCAGACGGAGATCACCACCAGGCAGTTGCCCGCGATGGTCAGGAGCGTGATGAGGGAGAGGATGGCCCCGATGACAACTTTCTCCATGTTGCCGTAGCTGAGGATCTGCTCCCCGCACCGAATGTCACTTTCGGCCGCCAGGCTGGAAGCGGGGCTGGGGCTGGCGGTGACGCCCTGGATGATCTTCAGTAAGCGGGGGTTCAGCGAGCCGGCGACCATCCCGCTGCTGCTGCTGCTCAGCTCGCGGGGCTCCCCCAGGACAAAGGCTCGCAGGTGGCTGGACACGTGACTGCTGTTGATGTCCATAACCATCTCGGCGGGGGGCTGCCCATTGAAGCCGCCGGCTCCCAACACGCGGGGTTCCCCCGACCCCGCTCGGGCCCCCCCCCCCGGGCCGGGGCTCCGCAGCCCACGAGCGAAGCGCCTCAGCCCGGCTAGCTGATCATTGCCACCGGCGGCGGGGCAGGTGCCTCAACTTCCCCACGCGCCGCTGGGCTCGCCGGCTCCGCGCCGCTGGCCGCACTCTGCGGGGCCAGGACCCTCGCCATGGGGTCAGCGTGCGCTGAGAGCTGGCCGTCGGGGGGTGGGGCCGCGTCCCCCGGCGCCCGCTGCCGCTGCTGCCTCACCGCCCACCCCGGCTACCTGCTGCAGGATCGGCGGGGACTGGGGAGGGAAGTTTGATTCTCCCTGGCGGCTCCGCCCTTCTCCCGCCTGCAGCCGCCTGCCCCTCTGCTCTGGGGCGGGGGGCGGGAGGCTCGGAGAGCCGGTAGCGCTGGGCAGCGATCGGCGGAGGGCGGCCAGGCTGCTGCTGGGCGGGGGGGACGGGACGCTGAGCAATGAGCAGGCACAGGGACCCAGGGTCACGCAGGGGTCCGCCCGCAGCCCTGCCCGCCACCCCTGGCAGCTGCATCCCATGGACCAGTGCTAGGCATGCTGCGCTCTGCCCCATCCTCCGCTGCCTCCATGGCTAGGGGAGGAGGCGACGGGGGAGAAGAAAGAGGGAGGTGGTCCCTTAGACCTGCAGGCTGGAAGGAAAAGGAGCTGCCGAGAGGCTAACTCTGGCCGCAGACTGGGGCTGAGCCTCTTGGAGTGCGGGGCCGGAGCAATCTCTGAAATCCCAGAGCCCCGGCAGTACGTGCGGATGCGGCGAGCCAGGCTTTGCCTCCCACATAGTTTGGCAGGAGGAAGACACTTAACAGGAGCTCATTGATTTGAAGGAGCATGACACAGGCGTGCTGGAAGGAACGGGAAGGCAAATGTCCAGGCCCCTGAGGGCTCAGATTTCTGTGGGACTTGCACTGTGGGGTGAAGCGCAAAGCTAACCTGAGAAGCTAACAAGAAATAGCATTAGCAACTTTTCTTGCAGCCGATTTATAATTTATCTTTCCCGGTCCTGTCTCATAGTCACTCTTTCTATTGCTATCCTTTTCTTTCCTCCTTGTTGCTCACAGAATTGGCTTGATGGCTGATTCATTTGGCCAGCAGCTGAATTAATTCCTTCTCCATTCATCTTCACTGAATAGCTGGAGATGTTGTAGTACATTTGCCGACCCCTAAACATTTGGAATGGAGGTGTGGACCCTTTGAAAATCCTAGCCATAGTCTGCAGAACACTGGTTGAAAACCACTGTTGTAGTGTGTTTCTTTCTCTCCTGATGAAATGTGAGCTATGGTTGGGCCCAGCCTAGTGATGGAGCCATCCAAATGCAAGCCAGAAGCAAGCATCTTGTGCACCCCGGCTGTGCTGGCCATCAGTACAGGGGTGAATTGAACCAGAAGAAGAGTTAAATTATTGCAGGCCACTTATCCAGCAAGAGCTTAGTAGTTAATTTAATACATAGTAAAAGGAAGGTTCTCACTGTTTTGACTGACCTCAGAGCCAGTTCTAGAGTCTCATTATTGGGAGGAACAAGTGGGTATGTTGGACCCCTGGATGTCACTATTTAAAAGACAACTAACCTTCCCGGAGTCCAGGGACTAGTCAGACCCCTGAAAAAATCTTGGATTTTAAACAATTAAAAAAGTAAAATTTGGCTCCAGTTTCCGTATTCTGCTGTGATTTATTACATCTAAAGGAAGAAGCCTCTCCAATCTGCAGGCTATTCCACTGCTTAACACTGGATAAACTTTGTACATATTTTGGCTTTTTGGACAATAATTTTGGGGCCCCTTGATGATCATATGGAGGAGCAAATGTTCTCTTTGCCCCCTTCGTAGTGGCAGGACTGACTCAACTAGAAGATTATGATGCAGAGATCTGAAGAAATTAAATAGGTTAAAGACAATCAAATTTGGAGGAAAGAGGAACTCTCTGCCAGTGGAAAGTTGATAGAGGAGATTCCATTGCCTCTACACTAGCTGCCTTGTCCCCCTCGCCCCTCCTGTAAGGGGTATGGAAGGGGTCTGTCAGGAGCAAGAGACAGATGGAAAGGGGCATGGTGGGACAGAATTCTGCCATGCCAGATTCTCCCCTGGGGGCAAGGCCCCTGAGGATCTTACACCAACAGGGTATGTTGCTGTCCTCTTTTATGAATCAGACAGCCAACTCTGGCTCCCCTATACTCCATTCCATCCAAGCAGAATCAAGGTTGTTGTCTTAGTTTGCATTTACTTGAAAACTAAATACAGAGGAGACAGCAGTATTAACATTGGAAGGTGTTAATGGCTGTCATCAAGAGGATCTGTGAGCAATATATAATCACAGACAGCATTAAAGCCAATGGGTGTGCTAACCACCCTTTCTTCAGGCTAAATGGAAGGGGTAATTAAGCCCTTTTATGGAGTGAGATAACTAGAAACAATAGGAAGCTACTGCCCAAGGCACTTGGCCACATGGAAAAACCTGAGCAGAGTGAACCCACATGTGCTGAGGAGTTTCCCTGGGAATTAGTACAATTCAGAGGCTGAGGAATTGACTAATTGCAGCTGCAAGTGACTACGTCTGAAAGCCAGAAAGTCAGAGAAGCAAGGTGAGAATGGCCCTGAGAGGGAGCAGAACTCCTTGGGGCACAGAACTGGCTGAAAAGGCAGGTTTGGAACCTATGAGCAAGGAAACTGCCTGCTGTTCTTTGTAAGTAAACAGGTTTGTGCCAAAGAAATACCTGATGCATATCATCAATTGCTCCTTCTAATGGAAACAACCCAATAAGACCTTGAATACTGACTAACCACTTGGGATAAAGGGATAATTATATTAACAAAAATGCTCAAATTAGCCATCTTCCCTCTTTTCCCCCACAATTAAATACAGGACATATGGCCGGGATGTACAAAAAAAAAATAAAGGAGAAGTAAGATTAACAGAAAAGTTTTCTTGCTTTTTCCGTTATTTCTTTCTCCCTTTTTTTTTTCCTTCCATGTCTGATCCATTCTGTCTCTTTTCTCTCTTTCTTTTCAACTATCTTCTCTGAAAATCAGCAGCTCCGTCCATTGGTGCCCATAAAAGTCTGGTAAGTTACTACTGCTCTGAGCATTAACATGCTGGAAATAAGAAATAAATGTCCCTCCAGCCTGTGGAGGATATGTTGTCAACATGTTTAATATATTTTACCACTATCTGAATAAGATTTTGAAACTAAATATTTGAATCTTGATTTCTAGTCCCAGCTTGTAGTGTGTAGCAAATAACACTTCCGTTTCAGTTGTAGCAGAGCTGTTGCAGCTGCAATTTTCTTCACTGCCTTTTCTTGGCTTTGTGAAAATAAATCATCACCATTTTGTGGTGGTAAAGCAGGATGGTAAACATTCATTTCTTTGGAGTTTCTTTTCTTCTTGTCAAAAATAAATGTTAGTATCTGTACACTTTAAACAAATGTGAAATGAATTTTTCATTTTTTTGATGCCAACAAATACTGACTGCAGCAGGAAGAACAGCTGTGACAGATGTTGCAACCCCATGCAGTCTCTTTGGGGACCATTTTATTTAATTTATTAATGGTTTATGTAGGACTCTCCATGGGAGAGAATAACCACAGCACCTCCAGAAACTAAAAACAGAGAGTGTGTGTTGGGGGGAGAGTGATTAAGGCAAGTCACTGAAACTAAACAGCTCTAGAGAGGTACCATCCCCTGGAGTTGTTTGCACATACTGGTTCAAACTGGATTTTCTAGAGACTAAGACACAAAGAAAGGGCTTTTAGTATAAAAGGATGAGCTTGAATTGTAACAGGATCATCTTTCTGATCCAGCAAGTGGACAAGACTTCCTGTCCAAGAGGGGCCCCAACTCTTGTGGAAGGGTTGGAAAGAGCTGTGTGGTAACTTGTAACATCTGGCAATATACAGGTCATTGCTCTCTCTCCAAGGGCTAATCAAAGGTGCTGGCCTTTAGGCAGACTGGCTTGCTGGGGATATCACAGTGTAAGGCACAGAGCAGTGCGGCTTTAAAACCATCTGTTCAGAAGGGAGTAGGACAAGGATTCTTGCCCAGAGATGGATGACAGCTGGAGACCTGAAACTTGACTGGGAACTCCTGTAGTAAACAAAGGAGTGGGGGTGGGAGAACGTAGGTGCAATTACCTGGAAACTGTGATATGAGGCATCTCATCTGAATATAAGACAAATAAGGTGAAACTTATGGCATAAGTGCTAAGTCTCTTGGAGAAAAATTGTTCTACCAGCACTAGAAACTCATCCTGCACTAACAAAAATAAGCAAGAGTACTGCTATGGTGAAATGCATGTTAGGAATTACTGAACTAGGAGTACTTAATAAGAAATGCTCCATCAGAAAGGTTAAACACAGAGCTATGGCAAAGGAATCTCACACTAGCTGCCTGAAGCTGACTGTTAAAAGCACAACAGTACAGTTCTGGGTACGTTGCATCCCAGACAAATTCACCACTTGGACCAAACTATGCTCAGTATTGAGAACTGAAAGAGTAATTTAGGACAAACAACATACAAAATGAGGCTCCATCCAGGGGCATAGTTCTCCCCACATGAAGCCAGGTACAGGATCATGGGCCCAGATCCTCCAAAGGTATATAGGATGCCTAACTCCCATTAAAATCAATAGAAGTTAAGCACCTAAAAACCTCTGAGAATCTGGGTCATGGGCTGTTGCCCTGCCCCTGAGTAGTGGGCCCCATTAAAGTTAGTGGGGCTCTAAATGCAGATCAGTTTACCTGATCAGGGCTTTATAGTGTATGTAAGTGTCTCAGGGCAAGGACTGTCTCTTCTTATGTGTTGTACAGCACCTAGCACAATAGGACCCAGATTCTGACAGGTCTCTGAACATTACTACAATATGAATACTCAATAATTAATAAACAATTCTTGAATTCTAGACAAATGCAAGAAGAAAAACTCAACCAAATTCAGCTCTAAAATTAGACAAAGAAAACCCAGAATAATACCTTCAGCTATGCCAAAGGAAATTCCTTAAAATATCATTCAGCACTGCATCCGACTGGCACAGCAACACCCCTGCCTGTACTGATGGACAGACATGTTATGGCAACAGACAGAAGCAAACTTTGATATTGGTACTTTCCCATCTGTCATCCACCTTCAAAATTGTCAAAGATGAAGTAATGTTGACTCAGCAGAGGTCAACGAAATGGCACTAAGCTGGCTATTCTTATTCCTCTTGGAGTCATGTTGAGCAGCTGCTTCCCCTCCCCAAAACCTGTGATGCTTCCCCTCCCCAGAAGCTGTGATTCCTTCTGTCATTGCTGCTCCTATTTAACATCTGTGTATTACCATTACAGTACAATGTAAACTGACACAAGCTGCATGCAATGCAAGAAATATTGCCAATGACACAAAACTCCGTTTCTTTTTCATCCACTGCAAACAATGTTTATTCTAGTTTGTAAAGAAGATTGACACCTGGAAGAAGGATAGTTGGCTCAACCTGAACCAAGGAAAGACCTAAGAGGTGCTAGTTGAAAGAAGGAATTCTTCAAGGGCTAGAGAGAACCATCACCTTCTCCTTGATTGAAACCATCATTCGCCTTAGCAGTTAAGAAACTGCAACTTTTGGTTCATGCTGGACTCATAACTGACTCTTGACACCCAAATACCAAAAGGGCTTTCTTCAATCCATTTTAAATCCATATATAAGCCTGTGGTAGCAGTAAGTAAAGACTTATCTACAGCCAGCCCTAGGCTCTGGTATTCTCATAAAGAAAGTAAAACAGTCTCAGTATTGATGTTTTCCATTCCTGCTGAAAGCTGCATATTTTCACCATAGCAGTCCCCAAAGACCCTGAGAAGAAAAAAATGTTGACTCACTCTAAGGTAGCAATCTGTGATTAAACCAGGAGCAAGAATGGAAACTCTCCCATTGTTTTTATAATCTATGTTGAGTGCATACTTACAACAGTGATAGGTTGTACTGAAGGAGTGACAATTACCTTGGATACATTTAAGACAACCCATGAAGGAGTCAGTAAGAGTAAGTAGTAAGTGAACTAAGCACTGGTACTGGAAAGAGTGATGTATCTAGGCACTTAAGTAGAGATTGATTAACTGGTTCAAATAAAATAATTATTTCACCTAAAGCTTAAACTGAACACAAACCTTGGCTCTCTTTTGTGTTGAAAATGTGTAGTTAACTAGTTGCCTATTAATCTAGGTACTTACATGATCATCCAGATTTCCCCTACTTTCATTAAATGTTCAGCCACTAGAACTTCTCTGATATTTTCCATCCGAGTTTGAATTCTAGTTTGAGGGCGAGGTTCACAGTGATTAAAATGCACTAATAGTGTATGTAAACCATCAATGACCCTGCATATTAAATAAATAATTATTTTTAAACAACATAGATTATATTTCAAATGTATCAGAAAATGAGAAATCTGAAAAATCACGTTCCCCTCTTTTCTTGTCAATGTCAATGCTCAGATGGTGCCTCAAAGAATTTCATTGGTAATAAATAGTTCAGTTGACTAATATAGCTACTCCATCTAGTGGATACAATGCTGTTTGCTCCAGCAAACAAGGAGCACACACTCCTTCTGTTTCAACTTTGTTTCTGAAAAGGATTCCACCTCCATGAGACTCTCAGATATTTAAATACAAAGCTACAAGGTAGCTAAGTGCCATAGTATCCCCTTCTGGGTAGACATGCATGGAGGGGGCTTGTGGAGTTTAGAAACTCTGTGACATTCACCTTTCAGTCAGAGCTTCTTTGAAATATGCCTCTGCGGTAGAGGTATCACTGGGAGCACAGCACCCAGAGCACCTAGAAGGGAACGAATCCTCCTGTAGGAGACAGTAGGGTCAGGAACCAGGATTCACGCAGGTGACGGTGTTGTCCCTTGCCCGCAGAAAGCAGACCCCAGCCTGCAAACACGGTGGTGCTTGGTTCCTGCATTGCACAGGGGAAGCGCTGTCTCCGCTTCTTCTCCCTTCTTGTTGTTCCCACCCACAAGCTGGCTCTGCTCTTGTGGTGGGGGCCGTGCCGGGAGGCTGATGACAGCCCGGGCCCACCTGGCTGCCCCCAGGATTGGAAGCACTGTGTGCATGAGATGCGGGCTGAGCAGGGCTAGGTGCCCGGGCGGCGCGTACAATACGGGTGACAGGGCTCCCGACGTGGCTCGTTCTCGGGGAGCAGACCCGGCGTTGGCAGGAAGGGGAACCTGCCCTGGGTGCAGCCGGGAAGGTCCCGGGGCGGAGGCAGCTGCCTTGGGCGCCGCGCGCGCGGTGGGGCTCTACGCTCAGTGTCGGTGTCACTTGTCACCCGCGGCCAGGGGTGCGACGCTACAGCACCAGAGCGCGGAAAGAGCAGCGCCGTGCGCCGCCCCCCGCGCAGCGCCCACGAGGCCAAACTACAACCCCCTGCATGCCTTGGGCCGGGCGGAGTCCCGGGGGCGCTGCGCGGAGCCGGGGCTGAGCGCACGCGCAAGGCTGCCGCCCAGCCCAGCCCGCTGCTGCTGGCGCTGCGCGCGTCACGTGAGTGCAGCATGGCCGGGTTTGCGGATCTGAACCTGTCGGGCGCGCCGCCGGACAGGAAGTCGCTGCAGCGCTTGCTGGAGGCCGCCGCGCACCGTGAGTACCGCGCTCTGCCTCGTCAGGCACCAGGACGGCCGGGGCGCGTGCAGCGCTCGGGATACGTAGCGCCGAGCACCCCTCAACCCGCGGGGCCGGCTGCAGTCTCTGACTCCGCCCTCTCCCTCCCCCTCCCGACCTTGCAAGTCAAGAGCTGGACTGGGCGGCGCTTGTTGCCGAGCTCCCACGCTTTCCCTCCCGCCCCGAGAGTGCGTGCGTGTGGAGTGTGTTTCGCCCTGTTCCCCGACCCCTTCCTTATACAAAGTGGAGAGCGCCTCCCGGCCGCTGTTAATCCACCAGCTCCCTCCCCGCCCAGTCCCGTTGGTAAATCATGGCCTTTGTGCTGGGAGCAGCTGCCTCCTTGCCCTGGGGCGCAGTCCGGGGCGTTTCAGCGCATAGACCGTCTCGGGAAATGGGTGCGGGATCGTCCTGCCAAGTGAGCCCGGTTCCAGAGCCGGGGCTCTGGTTTGAAAGTGGGCCAGCCTTTGTCTGTTCTCTCTGCACTGCAGGGCCCTGCTCTACACCCAGAGAACATGAGTTCCAGTCTCCCTGTCGAGTAGATCCCCAGACCAAAACCAAGAGTGGGTTTTGGGGTTCAGATCTCGTGATTTGTGCTACGGTTTTTTGTCTCTTTCTCCGTGTTTGTCCTAGCACCAGTGGTAATGATGTGTTTAAGCAAACAATGTGTGTACATCGTAGGACATTCACAACAAAGGAGTTTTACAGTCCAGTTTCAAGTCTCTCCATTTGCATCACTCTTCTTTATGCAATACATTTTTTAAACCTCTCCTGTTTATTGAGACTGGAAAGATAGCATGGCTAACTGTTGTGATCGTTCCAATCAACAAACCAGTGCATGTTGTCTTTCTCTATCATGGCAGGTGTGCGCTATTACTAGTAAAACCTCATTGTGACACTATCCACACTGGGATTCATTTGTTTAACATTCCCTGCCTTTGCTGTGTAGCTTTCCTAGCTCAGGCTGGAGCCCCAGCTCTGAAACCAGTGAGAGGGGACTGTCTCACTTGGTTGTAGAGCCAGGGCTGGAGCTGGAGCCGGAGTGTCTACACAGCTATTTAGAGCCTTGCAGCACAAGCCTGACTCAGTTGACCAGGTCTCTGAGGGTATATCTATACCTCAATTAAAAACCCATGGTTGGCCCATGCCAGCTGACTCACTTAAGGGGGCTGTTTAATTAATGAGGTGTTGTAGATGTTTGGGCTCCAGTTAGAGCCTGGGCTGGGCTCAATGACCCTCTGAGGTGGGAGGGTCGCAGAGCTTAAATAGCCCCTGAGACCTGGGATCCAAGTCAGCTCACCAGGGCCAGCTGTGGTATCTAATTGTAGTGTAGGCATACTCTGAGACTGCATGCAACATTGGGTGTTTGTGTTTTGTTTTTGCTGTGTAGAGACATGCCCTCAGATACTGATCTTAAAGCACTTGTGCATGTGCTGTAACATTAATGAGCAAGTAGTCCCATTGATTTCCATGGGACTATATGTGTTCTTACAATTCAGCACTTGTGTAATTGTTTGTAGGGCTGGGCCCTTAATTCTTCATGTATTTAAAGGAAACAGAATTTTTAATGTTAAGGCATCATGTTTCATACTAATTTGCTGTTTTCAGAAATCTCAAATTATTACAGAAAGAAAATTTTCAAAATTGTAAATGATATGGGGAATGTAATTGCTAATCTTAAATCTCTCTACTCTGGTTAATTTCTATTAATAGTTAATTGACCAAAAAAAATCTTACCATATGTTTATCTTTTTTAGTGGGATATTCAACTGTTGCAATTAACCATGTCATTGATTTCAAAGAAAAGAAACAGGTAGGGCTCTATTTCAATATTTATTCTTGTTTTCTTTATTAGTACTTAATATGAAGTTCATAATTATTGTCATTGGCTATCCTGGACCCTCGATAATGAGGATGATGATCATGATTATGCATACATCTAGATTAGTGCTCTGAGAAGGAAGCAAATTAGGGAATGACAGGGTCCTTAATTCATGACTAAACTCCCATTTTATAACCCCATCTATCTAGAAACGCTACAGTTTGGGCCTAAATTTTTTATCCTCTAAATTTAATACACTGTGTGAAACGTCCACAAAACAGTTTTTTGTTCTTTGTTCCACTGCTGATTCCTATTTAAAAATTGGTAAACAATTTTTATTTATTCTGTAAACTTACTCCATTAAGATTTGAACCATGGGTTTTTTGTTTTGTTTTTTGTTTCAGGAGATTGTCAAACCAATCTCTCCTTCAGAATTGTTTCCATCTTTGCCTATTATACAGGTATGTCAGAGTTTAAATTCCACCTGCATATTATAGTCTAAGAAATATATTTTCACGTTGGAGTTTTTATGCATGTAATTCTCATTTATGTCATGTGAATTAAGAAAGTTATCGTAGTCACTGTCCAACTACTAAAATAAACCCACAGCAACAGAAGAATTATTTATTCATATTAAAACAGGCTTTATTCTTTTCTTTGCTATCTAGTTTATATGATATGGGGCAAAAATTGCCCTTAGTGTGAACTTTGAAACTGCTTATAGTTGAGTGACTACAGTATAGTTACATTTAAAGGATTGATTTCTTTTTTTTTTTTTTTTTTTTTAAAGCAGTTTTCCAAATTTACTGGCACAGGATTTGGGAACACAATCCACAAATTTTTAAAATTATATATATGTATATATAAATGGAATTTAATTCTAAAACTGCATTTGTATTGCCCTTATTATTTGTGATTAGAGAACAGTTAGAGGTTAGGGAACAGTAGTGACAACACAATAAAATTTGCTTGTTACTCTGCTGTCTGATTTTTGTTTGTTTAATGCAAAAACAATCTTCAAAGAAATACAAGAAAAGTCAAGAGTAGAAATGGTACCAAAAAAGTAAAGAAACAAAGCATTAAAATTAGAAAGGCAAAAATATGAAGTTAGGAGTTAGAAGTAATCAGAAAATTGGTATAGTCAAAAAGATAAACAAAACATAGCAATAGTCATGAAAATCAGTCAACTAGGTTTTTGCTTTGTACATTCTTCAACAGTCTCTTTGATGGTTTATTTTGCTCGCAGGGAAAATCCAAACCAATTAAAATTGTAACCAGATTAACGCTTGTAGTTTCTGATCCTTCTCACTGCAATGTATTGGTAAGTATTTTAAAATGCATTTATTTGGTAAGTTTTATTTTCTCTTCATAGGAAATTTCATTTTTTTTATATTAAAATTTATATGATAGAACTTTTATGGATTTCACAGAAAATACTTCACTAATTTGCTGAACTATAATGTCTTCTTGTGACTGAAGATGTCACTTTATAAAACTGGGATGTGCTCTGTGCTGGTGGTTTACTAATGGTGTAATATGCTTCCATGAAAAATCAGAGTTCTGTTCCCATGCCCATTCCCTTGATAGCTGAAGCCTTTAGGCCCAGGAAAAGTGCTGCTACCAACCCCTGTGATAAGGAAGGTGGGGGGGGGGTGGTAGAAGTGTAAAACATGAAATTATCACCCCATCTTTAGAACTTCAGATTTTAAAAGATGAAAATAGAGCTGATATTGCATTTGTTATTTTAATTTTTTTTTAACTTGAACTCTAGAATAACTCCTCTTCCCTCCCTGAGGCTCCAGGGAGGTTTTACTGGGTATTTTAATAACTTGGGCAGGGGAGAGGACTTAGAAAATGTAAGAGATATGAAGGACGTTTGTGTGGCTTACAAGGCAAACGGTCACTAGTTCTTTACTTATTGTGTAGAATGAGCACCAGAATAATGACTGCAGTGAAACGCTGTCCACATATAGGGCTGCTAATAGAGCCTTAATAGGAATGGTTTGGTTTTACAACTCACTATTGGAGAAGGGCTGTTTCTTCTTCTGTTATGGCAATTTTCATGGTGTGTGTGCACCTTCAGCATAAATCAATATGATATTTTTTTTCCTTTTTTGTCAGAGATCGACATCTGCAAATATAAGATTGTATGACATCATAGCAGTGTTTCCAAAGACAGAGAAACTGTTTCACGTAAGTATTTTTTAAAAAAAAAGCTATCTACCATCTCTCAAAGCATGTGAGAATCCACTTGTGATTGCAACTATCAATACTGGAATAAACTTCAGTGCTTTGGATTGGATTAGACAAGTGTTCTGCTTGCATTTCATCTCAAACTTGATGGTGTGCTTTTTATGTCTTGCAGTCTGAGTGGCAGTGTGAGGAAAGCATCCATTACCCATGTTAAGCTCTCAGTGTTTAGAAAGTTTGTCTCAAACAATTTGACTTTCCAAATCTGAACGCACATTTGCTCTTTGGCTTAGTAGGGATTGTTTTGGAACTCTGTTGAAATGATGCTTTGTGATGACTGAAGGAACATAGGATTTAAATGTTGGAGCAGTGGGCTTTTGTGGGTGATTCTCTCTCACTGACCTAACCTCCCAAAAAGTTTGAGCTCTGTTACTGAAAGCCAATACAAAAATAGCAGCCGCTCATTTTGTTTTAAAAAAACGTGGGCAGGACACAGATTTGCTTCTATAGTCTCTGAACTTGTAGAATGTATTTTTTCTAAACCAAAATGTTTCCATTTAAAAATATCCCCCTTGGCACTGAGACTGGCTTTTGCCAATGTAAGTGGAGAAAGCTTATTTATTGCAAAATCCTGGCTTTTCTTGTAAAATATTACAGTGTGCAGTTTTCTCTTTGGCTGCCAAGTGCAGTGCTGAAGCTGTGTGAAGTGAAGTAAACCCAGACAAAAACATTTAAGAGGAGAAAAATATTTAAGGAAAAGTTGTTTTCTTGAGCACAAATGTTAGCATGATAGTTCAAAACAAACTTTCAGGTTGAACCCTGTTCTCATGGCATTGGTGAAGATTCAGTCTCCGAATGTGTTGCTACACAGAAATCTTATTATAAATTAAACAGAGGTTTTAGACACTACAAACTGTTGCAGTGGAAGGACTCTTAACCATACTACTGAGAAAGATTCACCTTAGTGGTTTATTCTTTCTATAATATATGTTCAGGAACCTTCTAATGACAGTTAAATAAGGCTTGTTTCTCTCATTGGTTAATATCACTCAACATGCAGATATTTTGTACATTTTAACATTTTTATTGTTATTCCTGTCAATTTCTGAAGGCAGTTTTGTGTGTTTGAATATGACCTAGCATGGTTCAGTTTTTGACTTGACAGAAGAAACTTGTTCTGTTTCATATCCAGTAAGATACCATTCACTCTACCTATTGTCTCTCATTGAGTATCAAGGTTTTCGCCTGTCTCTGATTGGCCCATAGTGGCAGCCTCCATCTCCCATTTGTTTAATTTTCAAACAAGCACCTTTGTTTTCTCCCCTGCATCTCCTCAGGCTTGAGAGGAGCTCCCTATAGTACCCTACTCAAAATCCACCCTTAGAACTCATCTTTGTTGTGAAGCCTACAAAAAACTTGACCATGGCTAGGCCACTAGTGAGCTGAGACCACCACAGCGTATCATGCTGATCAATATTTGTCTCATTGTTTCTTTGTTCTCCCCCATCTGTCTGCCTGTATCCATCTGTCATCTCTTGTCTTCTACTAGATTGTAAGCTCTCTGAGGTAGGGATTGTCTCTTTGTTCTGTGTTTGTAGAGCAGCTAGCACAATGGGGTCCTGGTCCATGATGAGGGATCCCAGGCACTATGATAATATAAATAATAAGTAGTAAAAATTAAATTTTCCCCTCTCAGTACCAGGTCTTTTCAAAGCCATTCTGTCAGACAGGAGAAGGTTCAGCTTCTTGATCAACTGCATTTTCTGGCCTTCATGTCTTTAAGCATTTTATTGTTGCTGAGGAAATACAGTCATTCTCCAGTGGTTAATAACAGCCAATATTGAGCATTACACTGCATGCTAAATTGTACTGTTTCTTTGTGACTATACCTTGAACAAACACCACTGCCAAAAATATCAGCACCATCTAATGCAAGGGGGGTTCCCAGATTAGCTAGTCAAGTAAGTAGATATTCACTACTTCCCAGTGTCTTGTACACAACATGTTAAAATGTGTGATATTCGCGTAGCTGGTGTGAGGGCCCAATCATGTTGAGGGTCTGACACAACCTGGCATTTGTCAAAATGTTTTGTTTTGAACACACAAAATTGTCATGTGGATTCATTGTTGAAAACTGATTAGTCCTCTCTGCTAACTGCTGAATTGCAAGCATGGGTAGTTAGTAACCTTCTGCCTTTGCTAATTTAGCTGACAGTGAACAAACTGATCTTTAACATTGAAGATGGTGGACTGCCAACTAGCATACTGTATCTCTTTATGAAAATGCCAGAATTCACTTTCAAAGGAAGTCTGTCAACTTGGAATTGAGTATTTAAAAAAAAAAAAAAAAAAAAAAAAGGACAAAAACTATTTTCTGCTACTAGAGCTGTCCCTGAATGCCCCCCCTCCCCAAACCACCCTCCACCAGCCTGTTTTTGTAGTTTAACCATCAAACTTCCCTAACTCTTTAAAATTGTTTTTCTTCCCCTTGTGAAAGGCCCACATATACAAGAAGCTGACAGAGAGGTGGAATTTGACTATACAAAGAAAACACACTGAATTAGTTTTTTTTTCCTAATCTCTTTCAGCCATAGCAATCTTAAATCTTACTTGTAACAACTGTAGTTTAAGAAAACTCACTTTTGATTGACTTTTCTTTCAATTAATTTTCCTCTTTTTAAATAGCTTTCTGAGATGCTTTCAAGTGTCTTCCTGTTTCTGTTTTTAGATTTTGAAAGGTGCAAATGGCTGCAGAAGAAATCTGCCACAAGGGATTTTTTGTTTGGACGTTAGGAAAAACTTCCTAACTGTCAGGATAGTTAAGCCCTGGAACAAATTACTGAGGGAGGTTGTGGAATCTTCATCACTGGAGGTTTTTAAGAACAAGTTAGGTAAACACCTGTCAGGGATGGTATAGATCGGTGGTTTTCAGACTTTTTAGGCTGCATGCCTCTTTCCAAATAATGTAGTCTACCCTATACCCTCATATGAGATAGGCAAAGGCAACTGGGGGAGCGGAGGTCACGGTGGGTCATGTGTTCCCCCCCCCCCCTTCCCCTCCAGATTTCTGCCTTCCATTTAGCAACATTGTTGCTTCTAGAGGTTTTGAAAGGGGGGAGGGGGAGGGAGGGCACAGAGGAACATTCGGAGGTGGACAAGCAGCAGTTTTTAAACTTTTTGAGGTGAGGCTTCTCCCCCCCCCCCTTTGAGTTACAATCATTGGTTGTGCCCCCCACCCCACCTCCAACCCAGAGGGGCTGGTGGCCAGGTGAGGTGAGTCGGGGGTGGAGGTGATGCTCCCACACAGGGCTGATATTGCCCCTCACCTGTCCTACTGGCAATTGTTCCTCTGCGTCCTCCTGGGGCCACGCCCCACAGTTTGAAAACCTCTGATTCCGAGTCGCACAGCAGAAAGCAAACGTACACCAATGCAGCAGGAGATTAAACGATGATTAGATTGCCAAACCGTACTAAATCAATTGTTCACCATTAGAGGGTTGTGCACGTACCCAGTTTGAAAACCACTGGCCTAGATAATACTTAGTCCTGTCTCAGTGCAGGGGACTGGACTAGGTAACCTATCGAAGTCCCTTACAGTCCTGCACTTCTCTGATTCTGTTCTTTCCAGGAGGCACTGGTGGTAAAGTAAAACAAAGATCTGTTTTATTGTGTGAGAACGTATGATGAAGGAATCAGTGTTGTGCAGAAGCACAACCTAAGTTAACTACTTCTACAGATGGCTTGGGTTGGGAAGGAAACCCAAGCACTTATCCTGCAAATTGTGTGGGGGAAGGGACTCCTTTCCTGCTGGCTGAGATTTGGAGCGTGAATCCCTTGTCTTTAAAAAGTATTAATAAAGTTCCCTTAGGCTTCCCATGGCCTTACTGAGAACTTTTGACTATTGTAGAAGGCACAATAGAGCAGCGAGAGTAATATGGTAGACAACATTACCCATGAAATTTTCATGTTAACACCCTGCTTTTATTGCTCGTAGCTTTCTAGAAAACTCCTTCTGGGAGCTGAAGCTTTCTATGATTGGTCTTGCCCCACAGGTGAACCTAAATTTAAGTTTATTTTTGCCTATCTGTAACTTAGAAGTAGCTAAACAAACCACCACTGCCTTGGTATTTAGTTTGTCCTCTAGGGACCAAAGGACTCTTTGCTGTGTTTGGGAAGAAGTATTTTAAATTAAACAACTGAAATTGCATCTGAATGTTATCAGTGAGCATGTGCTATGACTGGTCTACTGAAGCCCATGCCCTCTTGTGATAAGCCAGGTGATCTTCAAGTTCTTGTGACTGGATGTGGCCAAATGTTGAGTAATAAGCCTAAGGGAGTTTGCAAATGTCTTATTGAAAGATGTACCAAAATTCCCCCAGTCATTATTGTACCATCAAAAACTGGGGGAAACTGCAGGGGCCAGAATACTTGGAGATCTCGCTACATCATTATTTAAAATCTCTCAGGAATATTTATCTTTTTACTGTAACTGGAATGTTCAGTCTACAAAAGGAATGCGAGGAATACGTGATCTTGAATGTCCTGTTGATTGTTAAATAAGTTAATAGCATCTACTAAGTCTTCCTTTGACACATCACCTTCAGACTTCAGCATTTAAATCTTATGTGCGTCATCAGTAAAATACAACTTTGCCAAAGTAAATCCTTCTGTCTCTGGAAATTTCAAGGGATAGTGCATTTATTTTACTGCCAACACCCATGTTTCCACCAGGTGAGGCTGTTACCTCGATTGAGGGTGCGCGATCTGAGTGGGAGTGCTGGACTCCATGTATTTTTTATTTATAAAGTTTGGGCAACCGCTCTGTGTGACTTGGGCAAGATCCAAAGACTGAGTGGTTATTAGAGTTGAGTGGATCTCAGCAAATGTTCCAGCTTTCTTTGCAGTTTAAGGATTCTTCCTTTAAACACACTTCTTTCTTCTCTCTGCTGCTTTTCCTTTTTTGTTACTTGTGACAGCTCCTTGTCACTGGGAGTCCAGGCTGATAGTCTTGAATTTGAACAGTTCCCCCTCCAATTATGGCAAATTCACAACATAGAATAGATGTTTTCCTAACTCTCTGCACCTGAGTTGGAAGTCCAATTCTGTCTCATCCCACAACACAGCGTCTGCTGGAGATTCTGTTTTGTATATGTCTACACTGCAGTAAAACACCCACGGCTGGCCTGGGGCAGCTGATTTGGGCTGCAGGGCTATAAAACTGCAATATAGACATTTAGGCTGGGTCCCAAAGTCCAGGCTCCAGCCTGAGATTGAATGTCTACACTGCACTTTTCTAGCCTTGTAGCCTGCGCCTTGCAAGCCCATGTCAGCTGACACAGGCCAGCCTTGAGTGTTTTATTGCATTGTAGACTTACCCTTTGTTTTCATTCACTTGTGTGACTTTCTGTCCCCAGTTCCTGTTCCCTTGCTGCTATTCCATTTAGGGGATGATTCAAAGCCCACTGAGGGTGTTTTGTGCTCACTATCAGCATTTACAAACGAAATTCACTAAAATGGGGGGCGGGGAATGGGGTTGTGCTTTGCAGTGCACCTGATTATAACATATTGGCTAGATTCTCCACTCCAGCCAAGCTGCGCTCGGACAGAGTGCGGAAGTGATGCTGCAGGGAGCCATGTGCAGTCCCCTGATTGGGAGCTGCCAAGCTCTGTACTGTGCTCTGGAACACCCCTGACACACTTACTTGCCTTTACGCTGGTGGGGGAGAAGGAGCCGGGGGCTCTGCAGCTGGTGCAGGATGTGCTGGAATTTTTTCTGTCAGTGGAGAATTCTGCACTGACCATCTCCAGCCACTTCATGGCCTCCAGCCTTAAAATAGCCTTGCTGGACCAGAACATCTGGTCCCTATAATTATCTTTACAGTGTATGCATATATAATGTGAACAAGACTATATATAAAATGTGAACAAGCCCGCTGTATGCAATTCATGTCTTGTGTGTGAGGCTGTATAAATCAGGTGGTCCCCTCATGGGGAGTTAACTGTCTATGAACAGTACATTGGCCACATTTTACCTTTTTTTTTTTTTTTTTTTGCCTTTTTAAAGAGAATATAAATTGTGGGGATGTGACTTAGAAGTTTGGAGCCAAGATTTTTAAAAGTAAATAGTGATTTTATGTGCCTAATTTGAGACCCTCAGAGGGTGTGTGTTGAGCACTTTCTGAAAATCAGGCTTCTTTAATGGGTCTCAAGTTGGGCACCCAAAGTCACGGTCACTTGACAGTGTCTGCAGTGCAGCTGTCCTATGCCACATCTTTTTTCCTGAAAACAAAGAAGAATCATCCCTCTGGAATTTGAGAATTAACTTTGGGGAGGGAGTGGGAATTACTCTGCAGTTTGTTTGGAAAATGGAGGCTCTATTCTATTAGCAATGCATCTGGTGGAGAGTAGATCACTTTGCTAACACCACTTTAAGGGATGCCTTATGGCCAACTGAAAGCAAAGTGGTGATGCCCCCTGTTAAGCTGTCTGTTTATTTTAATGGAAAAAGTGTTGTCCTAAATGTGGCCACGTTCTTTTAAAAATAAACAAACTCAGCACACATGACACTGTTGCAGTGCCTTGCTGATATCCCTATAGAACAGCTCTTGGATTTAAAGCATAGGCTACATTGGAAATGCCTTTTACGTATCTGTAATATATCAAATGTCTGCATGTCTAAAGCTGATCGCACACTTTGGGGTGCCTTATCTGTTTTGTATTTTTGTGATGCAGGTCGCTTGCACAAATCTAGATGTGGATGTAATATGCATAAATGTAACGGAAAAGCTGCCATTCTACTTCCGAAGACCCCCTGTTAACATGGTAAATTTGCACCTAAATTATTTCCTGCTGTTAGACTCCGTATTTAATACTAACACAACTGAGGTTTTCCACTGGAGTGGTTCTCTTCTTGCTTCAATACTACATGGTGGATTTTTTAAAAGATCTATTCCCTCCACACTTCATGACTATACTGAGGTCTCACGTGTAAGGCAGTGCTTCACTAAATGAAATCAGTGCCTGCCTATGGAATTGCTAAATATTTGAATACTGGATAAAAGCATAAAAACAAAGCTTCAGCCACTTATAAACTACTTTTATAAATAAAATACAGCCCGCAGGACATAGTCTGGGTACTTAGGTTAGATTCTTCCCTTGAATATGGACCTGTATCAGCTCCTTGTCAATGGCAGTTACACATGGGTGGGCATCCCTGGGTAGATTTTAGTCCTTGTTGAAAAATGTACAGCTAAATCTGGGTGGAAACTTGAATTCCCGTTCCATGGGAAATTATAAATAACAAAAAAAAATTGTTCCGATACAGAACAAAAAATTAAATTTCTCACAGAACAGACATTCCTGTATCTTGTTTGGGGAAAAAATTGATACATTTTTGTTTTGACCTCTCAAAATGTTTCTGAGGCTCCCAGAGCTCCAGCAGCTCTCCATGTGGGGAAATGGGCAGCTCAGGGGCCCTGAGGATATGTCTACACAGCAATGTAAGCCTGGGCTCGAGCCTGGACTCATGCCTACTGTCCCCCTCGTGTCCACACACCAATTGTGTTAACCTAGGGCTTGAATCTAGGGTCCCAGGACCCAGCAGGACTGGAGGGAAGTCCTCCAGATGTATCCTAGAGTTCCCTGGGGGAACTTCCTTAGTCCTCTCTGTGCTGACAATCTGTAGTACAGTCTATTTCACTCTTGCAAATGGAAGCCATATCTCCCTTGGCAAAAGGCACGTCACCATTAACCCATTGTCAGCTGAACATCGGTCTGCAAGTACACTTTCAGAGATGCTGCAGGGTTTTCAGTGGAAAGTAATCAGAAGAAGCTTTTTGCAGAGAGAGCTGCTTCCTGCTCACAAGTGCCCAGCCAGATTTGGTGCATGTTACCTGGGCACCCCTGCACACGCAGCCGGGGGCGGGGGGCAGAGAGCAAAGTAGGGACTAAGAAGCTGCCCTGCAGAGAGGGAGAGTAGCTCAGCAGGACTGGAGGAAAGATGACCCCCAACACACTGCAGGGCAGCCAACTGGTCCCCACTCTGCTGTCTGGCCCTTACTCCCAGGTCCCCCCTGGGGCTGCATGTGCAGAGTGAGTGGGCAGTGAGTGGAAGCCAGCCCCATATCTTCACCACAGCCACCAGGGGATCCCTTATCCCTACCTCCTGAGGTGTGTTGGAGGCAGGGATAAGAGGTCCTGGGGGTGCTGGAGCACACTGCACCCCAAGCCATGGGGATGCACTTCACTGCTCTGCAGCTGGCAGCAGCCAGGCTGGGATGCGTGTGTGTTTTTTTCCTCTGAAACGTACATTTTGTGTCACACTTCAGAACAGTCAGACAAAAATAAATAAAAACCCAACCAAACAAAAACGCCATCATGAAACATACCATTTTAAAAATTAAGACTTGCAAAGTTTCATTTTAATAGTTTGATAGCCCTGGAGACTGATGTCCTCATTATCCTTAGAACAGGTGCACATGGGCCTTGTCCTGCCACTTTGATTCAGTCTCGAGCTGGCAAGCCCAATTCTCAGTCTAGATGGTAGTTCAGTACACAGCATTCTCCACCTGCAGTCATTCTACTGAGCCAGCCACCAAAGGAGTTGAGTGTGCAGTTTATGTACTCGTGCTCCTTATGGGCGCCTGAGTGTCATTAATAACACCACCACAGTTAGGAAACTGGGTGGGCAGTAGAGTTTTCCCACAGTACAACATATTCCTAGGGCTAGAGTGTTGATGAGGGGTGGCGCTAGGCATTCTGGGTTCCTTTGACTAAGGCCTGTGCACTGCAGTGTGGACCCTAGAGCCCTAGGTTCTGGTATGGGTCGGAAAAACTTTAACCTAAGGTTAGAATGTAGTGTAGACACTCAACCCCGAGTGTCAGCTGGCTCGAGTCCCACTCACCCTATGCTTATGCTGCTGTGTAGATATCCCCTGAGAGCCGCAGCTCTGGCACAGTCCATCTGATGGGTTGCTGAGGAGCTGGAAACCTGGCTGCTGAGGACTGGGGCAGGCAAGCTGGCAAAAAGCCAGTAAGGTTTCTGACTGAAATCTGTTTGGCAGGCAGGTTTCCCTGGTTCTTACCAGCCCTAATGATTGTGTTTGATAAATCTCGTGCTTGGGTGCATGTGGGAGGACCGTCACATAAGCTAATTGGACAAAAGAAATAGGATTCTCTTTCGTATACTGCCATATCTTGCTATAAAGCTCCATTATGGTACTGTGAGATTGTATTGTGCAGTGCACTTACTACAGAGCTAGGAGCCAGGACCTTCTGAGTTCTGGTTGTGGCTGTTCCGCTAATTCACCATACTGCCTGAGGCAAGTTACTTAACCTTTCAGTATCTATTTGCTTATCTGCAAAAGTGGGAATATGTGCTTCACAGAGAGGCTGTGAGGGTTAATTCATGTCCTTTTGTTCTGTGTTTATACAGCACCTAGCGTAATGGCATCCTGGTCATGATGGAGATTTCTAGGCACTACCACAACAGAAATAATAAATAACAACAATAGATCATAGTAACTGTCCTTCAAAAATCGTCCAATGGGGTGAGGAAGATTTAATTATCTTCACTCTTCTCCCAGATTATCTTCTCTGTTAGTGAGCATTTGAGTACTGTGGTGCTGGGTGCCAGAGAACACCCTCAGCTTTGGAAAGTGGTGCTCTCCAGGGCCCGCTGTTAAGCTGCAGAAGGAGTGTTTCTGCCCATTTCTATAGTGCGTGGCTTTCCATGAAATGTTCTGGTGATTAGCCGGATCTTCAGACTTGGGACCATGGTTGGTCTTCTGAAGATATGAAACTTTCCACTGTTCTCTCTCTCATATTTTGAGACTTCCAGACTTGCTGCTGCTCAGCTGTGATTGTCTCTCTCATCTCAGAGTCTTGGAAAGCCAATTACAGTCTGGACAAGTAAAGAGGAAGAGAAGGCCTTTTTTTTAATAAGCCTGAGTTACCAGACAGTCTTAAGTTCAAGTGCATTTACATGACATATAGATACAATGTCTTTATTTTCACCCATCAAACAATGTGTTTCTGTCAGAACAGTTCCTGCCTAACATTAGTTTTGTGTATAAAGTAGTGGAACTGAGAGAAAAAGTTATCAATAATAGACACTTAGTTGTAAGATGGTTATGTGACTCTGCTTTTGGTTTTTGATTACTTTCTTTCTTTCATGTGAAGGCAATAGAGCGTGGCATTTACTTTGAACTTCTTTACACTCCCGCCATCAAAGACTCCACAATGAGAAGATACACAATTTCAAATGCACTTAGTCTCATGCAGATCAGCAAAGGAAAGGTGAGCTCTCAAACAGAAATAAAATTAATTCAGCTCAAGTTCTTCTGGAGTTGTATCAGCTGAGCAGTTTCAAGCAGGTTTGACGCTGGAATTTTGGAACATGACTGAACCTTTGCCTGCCGATACATGCAAGCCATAATTCTATCTACAAATACCCGTGGCTGTGTAATATCTATTATTTTCTAAGGCAGATGCTTTTAAAATTGTCAAGGGTTTTTCAGAATGACCTGTCATTTACTGTGGCAGCAATACTGCGGAGATGCAGGGCATTCACAAAAAGCAGTTCTGGAGACTTAAAGTTTGCACAAAAATAGATGTTTGTGCATGTTCTTGAAGGTATGTATTTAATTTCTAAATGACAAAAAAAGCACATCTTGTCAATCTGGACACCTGTACATATGTTAAACAATCACATCTTACAAAATACTTGGATCTTGCATAAATTAAAAAAAAAAATCTTCAGTGAAAACTTCACTAAACTCCTATTACATAAAATGAACCCATACTACTGGCTGGCCACGGCAGATTTCTGGCTGAAATAGTTCTGTCCTGCTTCTGAAACTGAGCAACATGAAGAAAGCCTTGTATCTGAAGATCCCTATGTCCTTCCTCTTCCTGTGTTGCATTCCACCAGGGCGACCTGTCAGTCATGGTGTGGCCTCACATCTCATGCATATCACCGTATCAGACTCCCCAGCCACCAGTCCTTTCTCAGCTTTCTCTTTCCTGTTCTCTGTGGCAGTATGGTAGATAGCGCCACCTCCTGAATCTTTCCTCTCAGCTCCTGAGCCTGCATGCCTTAGCACTGGACAAGGACTCTCCTCTGGCCTCTCTGCAGCTCAGGGGAGCTATGGTGTTGCCATCTCCTGGACTCTGCTGACAGTTCCTCTCTTGCTCAGAGAACTTAGCAGGAGGGTGGAGCTGAGAAACAGCCAGGAAGCACTTAATGGTGTCTCCTCTTCAAAACTGGGGATGAGGCAGGTTATGGGTCTGGCATCCATAGCAGTTGACTGAACAGTCTGATCTTCACTCAGCTGATCAGATTATACTTTGCGTTCAGGTCCTTCTTTTACCTTTCCTTGGGCAGACACCCACCTCTACCTGCTTTCCCCTCATTCTCTGGCAATTCCCTCCTTGCCTAACCCTTTTGCCTGCCTTTGTCTCTTCCTTAGAAGGAAGTTGTCTTCAAGTCCAGCAGCTAAAGCATGTTTCTGGTGAAGTGTCCAAAGATCCTGCATTTGCTTCTCTGCTGTTCGAAAGGAGATGGCTTGTGCTGCTGCTCTGGGAGCATTTCTGAGCCTGCAAGACAGGCATTGGCTGTTGCAGCTCAAAGCTGCAGGCTTAATTTATCCCACTGAAGACAGGCAGCACCCTGAAACTCAAAAGCACACTCGAGATCCATAGTAAGCAGGTTTAAAGGTGCAAAGCAGAAAAATCTCCTAAGATCTTTCATGGTGTGTGTGGGGAAGTTCCTCTGTGCGTTAGTTACTTCTTCTGGCTTTCAGTGCTCTGAGCCATAGGGCCCTGCTAAGCATCTGAAGAAGTCTTGTGCATAGTGGAGACAGTGAGTTTGTTCCATGGAAATATTATAGCTCTGATGTAATTAGAGTGCCTGCTTGTGGATGCAGTTGAAGAGCAGCAAATGACCACACCCCCCTAACTGGAATCATGTGGTATGTAAGTGGCAGTGATGTCAGAGAGGGAAGAATGCTGAGGCCTCAGAGTTCAGGCTTTGCCCTGGGAAGGAATCCCACAGCCTTATTTTCATCTTTAAAATGGGAGGAGAGTGCTTTGAGGCTAATGCTCTAGAGGTCAGTTTCCATGAGCACCTTATCTAAGGTCGCTAGAGTCAGGAGTGCATTGGGATTCACCGTTAAAAGAACTATGGCAGCTGTGCAAAGAACAGTGGTATGTGTGAGCCCCTGAAACAGTCAACCTCTGTCATAGCCTAGGAGTCCCATAGAAGCCTAGTCAAGGAAAGGGGGGCAGTAGCCAGCTAGGGAGATGGGAGGAGAACATGCTATTCTTCCTTCCCCACCACTTTCATATGCACGCATATATGCTGATATTGATGGCAATCAGTGTTAGCGGAGATAAAAGTCAGTGAATGATATGGATGGGTTCTCACTGGCTGACTTCGGGCTAGTTCTTTTAGCCAGTGTAATTGTTAATGGGGCCAAGCGTGCTGAAGATTTGATCTCCCCATTGCTGAAGTAACACTATTCGAATTGGGGAATCTTTTAAAAACCTACCCCTCAAAAGAGTGAAGGGTTTTGTTCGTGTGTTCAACACCAAAACACAGAGACAAACTATTTAGTTCATCCCTATGGCTGACATAACTCCAAGCCTTTTTCACATGAGTGAGTGAGGGGTTGTAACTAAAGTTACGTCAACACAGCAGTTAAACACCCGCGTCTTGCCCAGGCCAGCTGACTCTGACTTGGACTGTGAAATTGCTATGTAGACATTCAGGATCGGGCTGGAGCCTGAGCTCTGGGACCCTGTGAGTGGGGAGGGTCTGAGAACCCGAGCCTGAACTCTGCGTAGCAATTTCACAGCCTTGCAGACCTGAGCTCTCCCATGAACCTGGGCCAGACACAGCTGTTCCACAGGTCTTTTATACCAGGGTAGATGTACTTTAAATGAGTGTAACTGTGGTGCTCTTTTTTTGTGTAGACTCTTCTTGATCCAGTAAGCTCTGCAACTTGCAGAGCTGGTAGACAGCTTTGGTTTATTGTGGGTCATGGCTCCTTGGAAACAATCTTCATGGATTTGCCTGACCAAGAAAGCAGCAGATACGTTTGCTAGATAGCGCCAACATAATTAACTCTTAACTTCAAATGATACTCATAGGAGTATTAGTGTTGGGTTTATGTTAGTCTTCAATTCATTAATAACATTTATCTAAGATTAATGCTTGTTCTCTTTTGTTCTCTAGAACACAGTTATATCTAGTGCAGCTGAAAGGGTAAGTCATTTTTTTTCAAATGTAAATACATTTATTGAGAATTTCTGCAGAAATAGAAGCATCAATATAATTACCCCTTTACATTTTTCTTTTGTTTTTTTTCTGTATTACTTAATTGTTGCATTTTCTCAAATCTCTAGTGGAAGTGGGCACTTCCTGTTTTCCCCTGGGTGATAACAGTTCTTTTGTTCTCATTTTGGCATCTCCAGCAAATTAAATTCATGATTAAATTCACTGTTAATAGCTGATAAGATTTACAGAAACTATCTTGCAAACTGTGACTCTCTAAAACACACTGAGTGTGTGTGTAAATATCTACACTTGTCTTCTGTTTTAGCCATTAGAACTTCGAGGCCCTTATGATGTGGCTAATCTGTATCCTTTTCCCAAGTAAAATTTAATCTTTAAGAATAAAGTAGGAAACTTGCAGTTGACTTTGAAATATTTGATATTGCAATAAAAAAAATGCATATGCCTTTCTCTCCGCCATCCTCCAGACCTTTTAAAAATTCATGACTTACTTAGGTAGGATCCTGGATACAGTATATAGTGATTGTAACAGAACTTGTGGCAGTGGGAGGATGGTTTGAATTATTAATTTCTGAACAAAATTCACACTTTAGAAATACAGAAGAGATTCCAGTGTATTCCAGCTGCAGTGTGGAATGAAACAAAGTTTAAAAATAAAATAAAATCTTTCAATGAAAATCCTTTCAATCCACCTGTACTAGAACTCTTTCAGCATAAGCATTGTAACTATAAAAAGACTGTTAAATAGCAATTTGCTTTGTCCTGATAGGAATGTTTGGGTTCTTTTCTGATTAGGTTAACTTTAATGCTTTTATAATACGGTATCAGATCTGAGAAACAGATTTTGGTTTCACACCTAACACTAGAGAATGATAGTACTGCAACTGGCAATAACAAAACAGAACAGAAATTAAAGTCTCTGTATTCTAGTTTGTCACTTTTGGAGAGTGTCGGTATGTGTACCCCTGCTATATTTCACACCATGATGCCAGCTGGTGACTTCCTCCCTGAATCAGGGCTCTGAATGGGCATGGATGAGTGGCAAACTTTGGTAAAGGTTAGAATTTTGTATTTTCCCAGGTAGAAAGAAGATCCAAGTGTCCTTTTGCTTCCCAAATTAGAGGACCGATTTTCCCCCCATGGCTTCAGAATACTCCGTAAGATGGAATTTCCATTTTCTGGCCAACTCTAGTCCCTTTCATATTGCCCTACCAAATGGTGTTTCAAGCCAGGTTAGATGGAACAGCATTTAAACATGGTTTCCTAACTTCATTGAAAGGCTAGTTTGGGCAGGTCAGATCTGGAGAAGAATACTCAACTGGACTGAAGGTTCTGTTCAAAAGTGAATGGGTTCTTCTGCACAGTGATGAATCTTGCATAGGGCCTGATTCAACAATGGAATCAATAGAATGTTAAGTATTTCCATTGGCTTCAATGGACATTGAATCAGATCTTTGATACGTTAAGTGCCACCCATACAATAGTACCACTCTGGGTATCTTTTATGCAAAAAGTCATTCTGAATTGCAGCTTTGTTAGTTCCTGGTTACTTGTCAGGTGACCAAATTCACCCTTGGGGAAAGAACTACTTAATCTGTTCACTCCTTTTTGTACACTGAGCTCCTTAACAAAGGTGATAGAGGTTTGTTGTTTGGCCTGTCAGAAAGTGATGCCAAGGCAGCCGTTTCTACCAACTGCAGAGCAGTCCTTCTTCATGGAGGTGAGTGAACAGCACAACTCTCTTCTGTTTCACATTAATTTTTATGATAGTTTTTAGTAATGCGACTCTTAACACTTTATTTTCCAATTGGTCTTGGGCCCACTCTTAAAAGGAGAGTCTTCTTGGAATTCTGCTTTCTCTGGGTGATGAGCCACCTATGCCTCTTCTACATTCCATGTATCTTTCTCACCTTCATTGCAGTGGCCTTCCCCAAGGAGTAAGAGGCAAATGAATGGTCCTCTCAGTGCTGCTGATTGATCTGTGGTTTGATTACATGATCCGTGCTTTCACCCAGAAGAGCCTCATAAGTTCTATTATAAGTACTCCAAGGCAGTCTATTACATTATGTAGCAAAATAGCATTTTGATTCATAAAGGCCAAATTTTGGACAGGCTGAGATCAATGGGAACTTTGCCAATGACTTCAATAGGATCAAAATTTGGCTTTCAATGACAGCAGATTCTGTTTCATTTCCACCCTCCACCCCCTTTAAGCACATGTCTATGCATGCCCCCTTCTTCCCTTTGTGGTTTTTCATCTTACCTCAAGTTTATTCATTACTCCAGTATGCAGTGTGAGCACTTCCTGGCTGATGTGAAATCAAACTCAAGTGTTCTCTGCTCAGTAAGAAATGCTACTAATAGAGGTGCAGTGGTGTGAGGTATTTTAGAAAATTAGAACTTGTATAGATTTCTATGCTGAAAGCACAGGGATACAACTGTAATTCTTTCTTATCTTCTCATATGTCATCTAACATTAGGCAAAAGCCAGTTTGTCTCTTCCCTACTGCATTGGAAATCAACACATTTCCAATTATATTATGTGCTGCATTCTCTCAAGCATAAAGATGACAGCCTCAATGCCATATATCAATTTAAACATCCTAGTTTCCCAATTAGCCATCTTAATGTGCCACTGATTTCTCTCCCCTTTACCCCTACCAAAACTCTTGTCACCTCCTAGATACTTCTGATTTGAATTTGTTTACTCTGGCTTGGATCTCTCATTGTAAGAGGCCTGCCATCTGTACCATAGGATGTCAATTATTGGTTTTGACCACAGAAATAATTTAATACCAGAACTGAGTTGTTCTGCATAGTGGATACACATTAGGTCTGGACCTGGAACTCTTGCTACAAGGCAGGTGGGACCTGAACCTGTCCTAAATGATGGGTTTGACCCCATGTGAAAGTCTGAGCCTATACACTGTGAGCCTCTATACTCCTACCAATCTGCAGTGATGGTTGCATGGTGAAACAGCCTCACAAAAGTGGTATGAAACTGCATTGCCCTGACACACAATATTCTTGCCCACCATTTACTGTGATGTTGAAAAAAAGCTGATATTTTACTTTCCTTGCCCAGGGTAAGTGAGCAGCTCTTTTGCAAGATTCTCTTGAGGTAGGTTTCTTGACTGATAGCAATATACAGATGTAGGAGATTTTTCTCCCCAACACCTCGAGGAGCATCTTCCCGATTAGAGTTGGTGAAAATAGATTGTATAGCTTAGGGAGACTAGGATACTTGACAGGTGGTTTTAGGTGCCTTTATAACTGCCGATATCCATATTTATTCTTCTACAAAGTGAAGTGCTTTGGAATAGCTTGAAATGCCTTACTGGGTGGAGGTAGATTGAACAAGCGTGATGAAGGGGTTAACACTTAAGTCTGTCATTATGTTGTTGCTTTTAATACTTGAGAATTAAGACACCCATCAGTCAGATTTTTTTTAAGCTACATATTGTAAAGGCCTGAACTAATCATGATTTGAAGTTTGGCAATGCATTAAGATTTTTAAATGTCCACTTTAAAAATCATGGGTGCATTAAAGTAATTTTAAAGAACAAGAAATTGTGTTCAAAAGTGCTGAGCTTTTTCACATACACTGGAGAAAAATGTTACATCTTCCAAAATACAACACATGTATCCATTCCAGTTGGCCTTTCCTCAAATCTTTCTCATAAGGAATGCAGATAAGAATGCAGGAAAGGAAAATTCAAGTCTAAACTTTTAGCTAGTTGTTTTTTATAGCTAGGTGAGTTTAAAACACTGTAGCTGTATTGTGGCTATTATTCTACTTTTGACCTTAATGGCTTGTAAATGAAACCACATTTCTTAACCCTAAGAGCTTAAATGCCTTGTGCAGCATTTGGGTGGTAGCCTTGTTCCAAATCAATTAAGCTATCCTCGACATATAAATTCTAGGGCCAGAAAGGACCATTGTGATCATTTAGTCTGACATCTTTTATAATACAAAATAGTTCCTAGAAGATAACTTGTAGAAAAATATCCAGTCTTGATTTGAAAATTGTCAGTGATGGAGAATCCACCATGACCTTTGGTAAATTGTTCCAGTGGTGAATTACTCTGTATTAAAAATGTGACCTAAAAAAATTTCCAGTCTAAATCTGTCTAGCTTCATCTTCTAGCTATTGGATCATGTTATACTGTTCTCTGCTAGACTGAAGATCCTATTTTTTGTTCTGCAAGTATTTACTTACAGACTATAATCAAGTCATCCATGAGCCTTCTCTTTGTTAAGCTAAAGATTAAGCTCCTGAAGTCTATCACTATAAGGCTGGTTTCTAATCTTTTAGTCATTCTTGTGGCTCTTCTCTGAACCATCTCGAATTTTTCAACATCCTTCTTGAATTGTGGGCTCCAGAACTGGACACACTATTCCAGTAGCAGTTGCACCAGTGCCAAATACAGAGGTAAAATAATCTTTCTACTCCTACCCGAGGTTCTCCGGTTTATGTGTCCCAGGTTTAAATTTAGCCCCGTTGGCCACAGTGTCGCACAGGGAGCTCATGTTCAGCTCATTATCTACCATGACCCCCAGATTTTTTCCAGAATTACTGGTTCCCACAATAGTGTTTCCCATTCTGTAAGAATGGCTCACATTTTGTCCCTAGGTGTATATATTTGTTTAGCCATATTAAAATGCATATTGTTGCTTGCACCCTCTTTAACAAGTGATCAAGATTGCTTTGTGTTAGTGACTTGTCCTTTTCATTATTTACCACTGCACCAATTATTGTGTCATCGGCAAACTTTATCTGTGATTTCATGTTTTCTTCCAGATCATTGAATAAACTGTTAAATAGTATAGGTCCAAGAACATATCCCTGCGGGATCCCCACTAGAACCACACCTGCTCAATAATGATTTCCCATTTACAGTTACATTTAGAGGCCTATGGGTTAGTCATTTTGTAATCCATTTAATGTGTGCCATGTTAATTTGTTGTCGTTGTTCTAGCTTTTTTAATCAATGTTATGCGGTACCAACTGAAATGTCTTACAGAAGTCTAAGTATATTACATCAACACTATTATTTTTACCAACCAAATTTGTAATCTCATCCAACAAAAGGTATCAAGTTAGTTTGACAGGACCTATTTTCCATAAAACTGATTATTTGCATTAATTACATTATTCTCCTTTAATTTTTTATTAATCAAATCCTTTATCAGCCACTGCATTATCTTGCCCGGGATCGGCGTCAGTCTGACAGGCCTATAATTACCCAGGTCACCCTGTTTACCCTTTTACGTATTGGGACAACATTAGCTTTCTTCCAATCTTCTGGAACTTCTCCAGTGTTCCATGACTATTGAAAATCAACATTAAGAGGCCAGTAAGCTCCTCAGCCAGCTTTTCTAAAACTTTTAGATGCAAGTTATCTGGACCTGCTGATTTTAAAAATGGCTAACTTTAGTAGCTGCTGTTTAACATCCTCCTGAGATGTTAGTGGGAATGGAAAGTGTGTGATCATATCATATGACACTGCATCATGTGTTTATTTTCCCAAATACAGAACAGAAATGTATTTAACCCTTCTGCATTATTATTGATAATTCTACCATTTCCATCTACTAATGGACCAATAATAGTCTCAAAATTCTTTTTTGTTCCTAATATACTTAAACTCCTTATTGCCCTTAGCTCTGCTGGCCATAACTTTCTCCTTGTATCTGTTTGCTCCATTATAAATTTTCTACAATTCTTAATTTAATTTATATTCATTACCATCAACTTCCCTGTTCTTCCATTTATGTAGTACTTTTAAAAAAAAAATGTATAACTACCTTCACAAACCCTCTAAACCAGTTTTTTAAAAACCACTAGAGCCTCCTTCCTAGGCTATGGATTTTTTGGGCATCTAATAAAATTAGGCGCAATAACATAAGGGTTATTTAGCCTTACTAAATAAGGTGTTAATTGATTAATGCCTTACTAAACAAGTTACTAATTGATTAATGCAAAGCCACACTGCCACTATTTAAAACTGTTACAAGTCTGTGCAAAACTATTTGTGTGTCTGTGGTATTAGCTGAAATAAATCCACTTGATTTTATATTTTAACGAATTTATATGGAATTTTTAAGTGAGATGGCAATTTTAACTGCTTCTGTTATATCAATAATCCCAAAGGCCTTCCTAGTCTTTCAGGATAATCTTTATTTTTCCTGGGTTTTTTTAACTTCAGAAATATTGGGTGTATCAAGTCTGATGTTTCCTGGTTTTGCTGGAGCATCTTTTGTGTGGGGTCATGCAAATGAGTATTGTGAGATCACAAGCCCTACCTGAAGGCAGGAGTGGGTGTGCATGTGCGTGTGTGAAATGTTTAACAGAAACATCCTTTCTCCAAAATGTTCATTAGTCCATTGATTGTTGTCAAAGCAAAACAGTTTTAAGTCTTTCTTCTCTTAGTAGCTCAGCTTTGTCTCCTGACTCTTATGAAGTCATAATATAATTAGTTCTCCAGTTGCTGTAGTCTTCAGGCAAAACAAAAATATAAATTTCTCTCTCTTAATTTCTGCTTTAAAAAAAGCACAAGCCCTTTCCAGCCTTCTCAGGGCACAAATCTACTTTTTTCTCTTCCTTTTCAGGTCACCTTCAAGAGTGAGTTTCTGTCCTCAGTTATCATCTTATAGCCTCCTAAATCTTGGGATTACAAGGATCTGAGAGCCCTGTTAGGCCCCTGGTCTATCTTATGTCAAGAATTCCTGTGTTTTCTATATTCAGGATCTCAAGGATTGTGAGGCCATAGAATATACAATGTGCATTGGGTCTTGTCTACATGGATGACTGTATACCATATAACTGACCAGTGCAAGTTCTTGCTTATACCTACGCAGCACATCAGCAGTTGGGGTTTGCACTGGAACAACTGCACCAATAACCAACTTTAAACGTCCCCACCCTCTGTGTACACAAGACCTTAAGCTATTTTGCTACTGATGGTGCCCAAAAGTTCAGTGCATATGCTTCCTATGTCAAGTGAGTGAAGTATGAAAACTCTACTCCCCACAAAAGCAATTCCAGAACAAGGGCACTGAATTCCTCTGAGACCTCACAGGAGGATCCCCCAGGAATATAGGAATGGTAGTAAAGCCACTTGTATGCATCAAGATGAGCAGATGAACAGGCAGTTCACTCCTGGGGATTGATCTTGTAGCCCCACTTCTTTTTGTGCTTCTTGTTGCCTGTGGGGCCTTGTGATGGCAAAAGTCAAGATAATTATGCCTGAAGAAGAGTAGCTGGGGGTCCAGTGCATGTGAGTGGAATGCAGTTTGTAATGACCCTTGTGGGAAACATACAGGAATCTGTTATCCAAAAGCTGAGAATTTGGGGTTTTCCTTTGGGAAGGAGGAATCCACAGGTCTCTGCAAAGATGAATGAAATAGCCTTGTTAGCACTTTGTTACCCAGTTCTGTGGCATAACACAGGATACTGAAATAATTAAAGTTTTGAATATGCACTAATATTCTTGGGCTTGTCTCTGCTGCCTTTTTTAATGTATTTGGGTGTTCTCATTTTACTGCTCTGTAGCGGTGTGAAATGCACAGGTTGCTACCACAGGGAGCAAAGGGGACACAATGCCACATGAAAAGAGGGAATTTAGGACTGTTAGGGTGGGGTGCAGAGTTATCTCCCTTTTGAAATAGGCAACAGAATGCCAATTTGGGAACTACTGCATTAGTAACATATAATTCAGGCCATTGCATTGTGCTAGCATTATCTGTGCAGGGGATGAGGAAGTAATTGTTAGGCAGTAGGATGGAGACAGATTGAAATGAGCAGTTAACATATCAGCATCACTTTTACTTGAGCTGTTTTAAACTTTGTTTGATTTTTCATTTTTAAATTCCAGAAACCAGAAAGACTGCCTTTGGGGTTGTGTACACCAAGAAAACCCCCCGAGCAGCCGACGAGGAAAGCATTCTCCCAGTCTGCAAGAAAGCCAAGACTGAAGCATGAGGATCAAACCCAACTTTTCAGCTTCCACAGAGGCCTTTCCTCCCACGCCACCTCACCCAACAATTCATTGATTCATTATTTTAATTTGTTCAGCTAAGAATTCTTTTATTGAAAAAAAAAGTTATATTTCTGCAAGAATAAGGATATTGAAATTCATAACATTTCACCGCAGCAGAATGATCTTACTGTTGTTGGCCAAAGGGTAATCTAGAACTGGTTTGCAATTTTTGTTAGAGCGGCAGTCTCTTTCCTACCACTCCTAATCCCTGGAGGTTATAAAGATTGTGTACAGTTTGCAATATTAGAGTATGAAAAATGTTACACCATGAACTGTACAGCTACATATGTCTCTTTATCCATTGACATGATTTTACAATTAGTCCTTTTAAAACGTGATCACCCTATCTTCTCTTCAGCAAAGTTTAGAACGCTTCCAGATACTTCATTTTACAACTGCAAGCCAGTACCTGCAGCCCCCACTCTCCCGCCCAACTGGCATAAGAAAAATAGTTGCCTGATGAAGAATAGAACTCTCTAATTTTGTTTCATTACAGTTGTGTGCTGCAACGGAAATGTTGGCATCTTTGAATTGCAAGGAAATCCCTTATTAGTTACTTGTATTACAAAAGCGCCTGGTGACTTGATCCCCATTATACTAGACATAATACAAAGATACAACTAAAATACAGTCCTTGGCCAGAAGAGTTTAAAATCGAAATACAATATGAGACAGCGGCTAGTTAGAACAGACAGACAAAAAGAGCCTAAGGTAACATTGAGATGAGTGTGATCAATGTGACAAGCAGCGGTCACAACTTACCAGCTGCCTAACCTAGGTCTAAGTAACCTTAGACAAATAAAACTTGCATCAGAATCTATGTTCTCCAGCAAGAATATCCATTCTGCTACCACTTTCTTCCCTCTGATTCCTACCTCAATGTATCTAATTCAGATGCCTGCAAATTATAATCCGCTCCATCCTGCAAAACGTTTTTAGGGCTGTTTCAAGTCTTGATTAAGGCTTTTCTTTTGATGGTAAACTAATATGAAAGAAAGGTAAAAGATAGCAGTGGAACAGCTGTGTCTCAAACAATGACAATTTCAGCCCTGTGACCACCTCCGGAAGCAAGCTGAGAAATGCAAATTATATCTTGTAAAATACCACAGGTATCCTTTCGCGGTTGATCTACAGAAGGTAAAATTCAGCATCTGGACTAAGCACAATGGATGGAGTTTTGCTTTAAAATACACTAATATTTTTAGAGATGGTGTGTGTTAATCACAAGGAGCCTTGACTTTGAGAAGTGTACAATGCACTTTTTGCCCTTGATGCTGTTGATTTTCTTGGACTTTGTGCATGATCTGCATCAATCATTGGGTATAATTATATTAGTTTGTTGTTTAGAGAATCATAAACAAAGTTCTGATATTCTGGCTGAAACCAAAGGGGGCGACCAAATCCTGCTGATTACTACATGCAGGAGTGGCACCGTTTTGCCATGGCCAGAGAGTACTTGCTTTGAGAGAGAAATTGCTTGTTTGAATGATGCATAGGGAGGCCTAAGAATGTGGAACAAGCAGCATGATGATCTTGCTTACTATGTGTTTAACATCAGGTCAAGGCTGGAGATAACAGAAGCTGCAAGCAAGGTTATTTGTTCTTTATCTCCTTCCCCTCGAAGCACTGATAGGAAATTTGGAGACATAACATTAAATTCTTTAAACTGAATTTTTTTTGTATTGCCCTAACCTCTGATGCCTGGACTGTATAAATATTTCTCAAGTATAAATGCAGACAAAATAAAAAATCAGAGCCTATTTCATGTCTGAATTCTGTTGCTAGCTTTCATGGATGCTGAGCTGGCCTGTTGTACAGAAGAGTGGTGTAGCTGCAGTAAGTGGGTAGTGGACAGTGACAGGGATCTACTATGACTCTACAAAGAGGAGCGTGTTCTTAAATCCCAGCATTTACAGAGATTTTTGTAAGGATTTCCATATAGTGGGCTGGATTAATTAGGGGGTACTTTGGAAAACACTTGTCTGAGAAGAGGATTGTCTGTTTAGATCTCTGTTGCATCCAGTATGATAGGTGGCTTCTAATAGAATTCTATAGGTATTCCTGCTTTGTGAATAGATCGTGTCTGTGCTCTTTTATTGTCACATTTGGTTATAATCACACTCGTGCAAAACCCTACTTTTGTAATAAAATATTCATGCAGTCTGCCAAAGTCTAAATATAATTAACTGGTTATACATGACTGACTATATCCCTATCATGTGCAGCAGTGTATCAGGAGTTGATTTAGGTTTCTTTCCAGTGTTTGCTGGCTAGAATGACTGGGGGTGGGGGATGTAGCAATGGGAAAGTGGTAGTTCTCTCATTTCGGAGGCTGCTGATGTCTGATTTTAATTAGATGCAGTGTATAAAGCCACTGTAACATTAACAGATCTAGAACTCCCATGACTGGTGCATCCACAGGGATTAGAGTAAGGGACAGGAGGAGAGATTATAACTTCACTTCCCCTACTAAAAGCAAAGGGAGAGCTGCTCCTCTTCTCCCAGCAAGAAGGAATACTGCTCCCCCTCTTCCTTGGCGGGTGCTGTTCAAGTTCCCCATCCTGTTTGGATCTGCTTTAACTATTGCTTAGCTGAGGAGCTGATGCCTACTTCAAACTCAAATCAAAACAGAAGTTTTACTGCAGGTATTGACCACTGTCTTTTTTTACACAGACACAAAACTGAAAAGGCATTTAATAATGAAAAGGTGGTACTTCAGAGCTGGTAGCTGAGTAGTTTTCTGAAGATACTGTATACCTAATCATTTAGCTAATAAAGGGAAGGAAGCAGACTGTGAGGATCATGGTGCTCCTTCAAAGACTTCTAAGGCCAGAAGGGACATCATGCTCATCTAGTCTGACCTTATGCACATTGCAAGCCCCAGAACCTCTCCCACCCATTTTTGTATATGCTGCAAACATCTTCTCACTTGGCAGGATACACTCAGATAAAAAGAGCCATACACGTTTATTAAATTTTAAATAAGATCAATACAAAATGTACATACAAAGCAGTATACATTTACAAATATACATCTGTCTTTCCTAAATCAGTATATCCCAGCTTGTCGGAGGTGCACGTTCCTTCACTCTCATCCTCTTACCTTCTGAACATTGTTTGAATCCAGCAACCAAACAATTACTTAATGTTTGACTTGGGCTTCTCTATCAATAACGATTGGCTAAACAACAAAGCCCATTTACTGAACTGTTCCTTTAATTCCATTTGGCATTTTAGTAAACCTTCCATTGCTTTCTACTGTCTTTTACGTATTGCCATGCATTTAACAACTTACTCTAATGCTGAGAGTTCAGCGGAGACAGCAACAGAGACCAATATTAGCTAATTAGGTCTATTGAAAGGCTTGACAGGAAGCAGCTACTACAGTTGAACTGTTGACTAAGTTATGGGTTAGGGAGGGTGTTAATATTGCTGATTGATTCAGGTTACCATGGTAGTAGCTGTAGCTCTGTATAAAAGCAATGGTAACATGACTTGACAAATCAGTTGAACCACTAACAAAAAATAAAATAAGGCAACTTTAAATCAATGGAATTTTAACAAACTGTCTTTAAATATCTCTGCCTCTTCGTTCTAGAGTATTCCAATAAAGGCAGCTACAAATAATCCAGTAGGATAAGCAATTTTTCTTCAGTAAAAATAGCATGTTCAGTGCAATTTTTCTTGAGGTTGGTTGGTGCCTTTAAACTGCTGAAGAGAAGACTCGTTTTCTCCAGGCAAATATTTTTTTTTCCTCTCTTCAGAATGTGTCTATGTGGGAGTTCTTGTAGGACTTTTCTTTAAGGCTGTTGAATATCTCTTTCGTGCCATTCTGCCACTGAAGAACAAGATCCATAGGGGTTTTCTCTTTCTATTCAAAAGAGTGAGGGGAACCAAGTTTAATTTCAGGTGGTGAATTTAAGAAAATTAATGTCCCTGTTTTCTTGTTCTGTGTGTGTGGTACATATGTCTAATGAACAGTCTTTCTGCATTTGATAATACGTAAGTTCTGACTCAAAGTCATCACTATGATACCAAGTGCCTCACTCTATAGATATGTTCCTGCTCCTTTTGAAGTTGGTAGCTAAAAATATCCATTAGTTTCAGTGGTTGAAGGAGCTGGTCCTATTAGCTGATGTCCTGATCAATAATAGAGCACACTAATTTCATCTGCTAAAATATCTAACTCCTTTCAGTTAAACTAAGTTTATTTTGTTTTAGCTTAAATTAATTAGGAATCGACTTAAGATAAACCATAAACCACTCTTAAACTGAAACAAGTGTCTACATAGGGGTTTGTAACAGTTTAACTAAACAGATTTAAAAATATACCTTAAGTTAAACAGGTAAAACTTGTATAGACACGGCTTAAGAGAGCAAATGTTTGGTTTTCAACACTTGTCGTTCTGTGCACATATGCTGATGAATATGGTCATTAAGGCCTACATTACAGAGGGACCAAACAGAATGGACTGAGGAAATTGCCTGGCAGCCTTCGCAAAATGCTGTACCTAGGCAGCAAGGCAGATTGATGTTCTCCAAATTAATTGCAAAAGTTGGTGATTGACAGTAATAAAGGTCACTTTCCAGCCTGCTATCCTTTTTGAATTTTTTTCCCCTGATTTTGTAAGTGGGGATTAGCTAATTTGCTGTATTTTAACAACCAGTTACAGATATCTTCCTGTTACTCCATAGCTGGTATTGGCAGAATAACCAAATGCAAAAAGTCAGTTTTGGGACTTCCTAAATTAATCTTAAAGTTCTGCTTAGTCAAAGTTCCCTCCCCCTCCCGCTCTTGATTTACAGGTCCACGGGTCAGGTTTCTAATTAACTATTCATCCAGACACACAGCCAAGATCTGCCATCAGCTGTGGGGCTGACTGGCATAATAGGACAGATTTCTTTTTAGGAGGTTAAGAGTCAGTTGTTGTTTCACAGATGTTTAAAACATTACCAACATACAGTGCAAGTGCAACAGGTTGTAACAAAGAATTGCTCCAAAAGAATAATATATTTTGGATTTTTTTAAAGATATGTCTCCTAGGTAGATATTAAGGTTGGGCATAATTTTAAATCAGAGCTGGATACAATTTTTTGAGTTTTAAAAAATGTACTGAAAGTTTTTCATGAAATGCAAACCAATTTTCAATATGTTCTACTTTAATCTTCTGTAGGAGGTCAGACTAGATCATCAGAAGGGTCCCTTCTGGCCTGAAGATCTATGAAACTGTTCTGATGGGGAAACTGTATTATATCTTTTCTGTTAATCTTACTTACACAGTTCTTTATGTTTAGATTTGCACCATACAAAATCAGGAGCCTAATCATTTTGTAACGATTCATCCTCACTGCATCGTGCATTGGAGTGTCTCCTTCCTAAAATAAACATAAGATCGATTACTGGCTTAGCCTCTTCAGTACTCACAACATTCACAGCTGAACAAAGCACACGGTAATTGTACAGTCAAGTAGAATTATAAAGGCATATGTCAGCTCAGTGCTAGATTGTAATTGAGAGGTAGCTTCTGTGTTAAATAAGATATATAATTTACTTACTCTGTCTTTGGCATTGAGGTCTGCTTCACAGGCAATGAGGTGCTCTGCACATTCATATTGACCTGTCCTCACAGCTACGTGCAAAGGTGTACTGAGCAACTAGTAAATGGGAGGGAGAAAACAATCAGCGGGAGCAGGTATCAATGAAAAATCATCAAATCTGATTTAGAGCCAATATGTGGAGAACAGCTGCCAAAATAATGATTTATTTGCACTGAGGATCAATTTTTCACATCCAACTTAAAAGGGCATAAAAGAACATACCTTGTCTCTGGCGTTTCTGTTTATTCCTTTGTTTAGCAGGAATTTCAGAACTTCCAGGCTTCCTCCACGACACGCCCAGTGAATAGCAGTAGATTCAAGCTACACCAAGAAAACAACCAGAAAATAATTGAATTCAGAATTTCAAAAACCAACAGATTAAACAATTGTGATAAAATTTCTAAAAATAATGCTGATTTTAATTCAGTCTGACCTAACAGTAAGTCAGTACTCATTGAGCTGTGGCTTTTAGCATCTTTTCTTATTTGGCTCTAATGTCTCTAGTACTTCTGATTTGTCATCTTTCATAGTCATGACATGTTGTACTTAAAGGCAATGGGATCTGCCAACGCTGCTATAGTAGGGTGTTTGGGCCTGGTTATGGGTTACTTGATTATTATAACATGCCTTAAATTAAACCTTTACTAAGACAGTTTTAGCTCATGTGCAGCTTTGTTTTTCTACACAGTAATTTAAAACGATGTCCAAAATTTTCAGATCTGACTGTCTGAAGTCAGGCTCCTAAATCTATGTCGAGGACCCCCTAATTTTAATTGAGCTGCTCTTTCAAAAGTGTTCAGCATCCACAAATCCCAGTGAAATCAATGGGAGCAGTGAGAGATCAACACTTTAAAAATCAGGCAACTTAGCTTTGAGTGTCTGTTACGGATTTAGAAACCTAACTGGGCAGCCAGATATGAACATTCTAGCCAAGGGTAGTGTTCAGTGTTTGATGCCTAGCAATATGTATTATTCTGTTTTGATGCCTTTTGAACTCCAAAACATAAATAAAACAAAGCTCATGGGAAAGAAACATCTTTTCCAAGCTCTTCTCCAGATGCGCAGACGTCCCTCTTAACATCTATGTCCCAGGCTTCCTCCTGCCCCTTGGAAATCCTTCTTCCCTTCTACTCTCACCTCCAGTCACTGGAGGGTTAAGTGAGGCTTCTCTGATCCCTGCTATGCAACAATGATGCAAACGGTCAGGAGTTCAGAAGCAGCTGTGAATGCTGCTGTTACTCAACTCCACTTAGGGACCCCATTCCAAAAGAGTAGTGCTCTCCTGCTCAGGGCTGAAATGCTGGCCTAGGTGTCAGGGTGTGTATTGCAGTGCACCTGGGGTAAGTGGATGAGCCTTTGGCATTTCTCTACCACTTTGTAGAGGTGACAGGCCTGGAGTAGTATCCTGGCCCCAGATTTGCTACTCTTCTTTAGGCTTTGGTCAGGCTCTGTTGTGAATAGGCAACAGAAGTTATATGCTGGGCAATCTGCTTCTCATCCTCACATCTTTCAACAGCCATTTTGGGGAGGGTTGAGCAGGAGGGACAGGCACCCTTTCTTTATACCCCCTTCTCAATAGTCCTGTTTTTGGGGTACAGTCTTACAAGCTGCTCTGATCACTTGTGACAGGCCCTGTAATTCTGATCTCTCTTGTATGGGCTTTTGGAAATTGGCATCTGCAAGATACGGTTAGCAGGATTTACAAAGAAACAAACAGATGTGTATACCATGTCTTGGAACTCAAGTTGGGCTCCAGCTTCCACTAACTTTTCCACAGCCGTCAGATGTCCTTCTGAGCATGCCCTGTGCAATGCAGTGCGTTTGTACTGTCAATTAAAACAGTGATAAGTCAAATACTGTGTGTGGCACAAAGAGATCTGTGAAATCCTTTTCCTTCTCATACCCTGGATGATAGCGCAAACGTATTTTATGCTGATTCATTTTTGAGTGCTTATGTTTTTGAGACCTTAAATCTGCTAAATTTTAGTAGCAACTTTTCCTAGCTAAGAGCTGCCTATCCAACACATTTTAAATGGCATGAGTAATACCTGCAACGTGGCATTCTAATTAAAAATCTTCTGAACCTCTTGAATTCCCAAGTCCAGAGATGACACATGGGGTGGGGACATGCAGGGTCACATGACCCTCCAGATTTGCTGTTTGGCTTGTCCTGAGCAGGCTCATACAGACTGAGCATGCTCTGTAACACTGCTGAAGCTGGCTGCCCTCATTCTGCCCCCCACCATCAGCAGGCACCGGATATCTCTGCCCAAGTCCGTGTTACTATGTTGCCAATGCACTTTTAAGCAGGGTATAATGTAAGGGAGCAGACAGTCCCTTCCCATCTGGGAATGCGGTAGAGTCAGCTATCCAAACAAAGACGTGCTTTTTAAGAATGAAAGAATCTGGTTTTTATAACTCTGCAGAAAGGCTTCTGTATTGTAGCTCATTGTCATAGAATCCTGCAGCATTGAAGGGCCTTTTGCCAAAGGAAATCAGGGTTTCCTGATCACCATCATGTTTCCCATAAATATGCAGACTATCCTAAGTAAAATATACATTGTATGTTCCCAGGGGATCTCTTTAAAGCAAGAAAACGTAAGTTGTTTCCTGTAGTTTATTCTTTCTCCTTTATGCAACAGAAGGATAAGAGAGACTACAAAATGTAATGGAAATTGTAATTTTGCCTAACTACACATAGTAATCACTTTTACCACTGTGTTTCTGAGGTAATAAGTATAAAAGTTGTACCTTATCACAAGCATCTGGATCCCCTTTGTCTGACAGGTATTTTTCGATTACTGGCAATTTATTCTCCAGTGCAGCTTTTAAAAATGTAGGTACATCCACTGGCCCTGTCTGATGGAGACAAATGTACAGAATATAAATGTGTGTTACAACTGTACACTATTCCTGAAATCCCAACAAGTCTTTCACAAAAGAATGTACTTTCTAACAACAGAACTTACAATAACTTCTGTTTCAGGTTCCTTTAAAACAGGCACTTTCACTTTTGTGCATTTTTTCCTTTTCTTTAGCTGAATAATTTTTTCAAGATCTTGCAAGTTTTCAAGTTTTGGTCTCTCCTCTAGCTTTTTTTTCTTGAGCTGAATGAAACAAGCAAATGATAGGAGTGAGTCTAGAGGGAATGTAAAACTTGTTTTCTTTCAGCACAGCAATGCAGTTTATAGTGTCGATCAGCTAAATTCAAACTGGAAATAAGATGCTAGTTTTTAACAGTATGGGGTAATTAAGCATTGGAATAGATAATTAAGGGGTGTAGTAAATATTTCATCTCTTGTAGCCTTTAAATTAAAATTGAATCGCTTAATAAAAGCTATATCCTTTTAACCACAACTTGTTGGGATAGATGCAGGAATCACTGGGTGACACTCTACCGCTTGTGTTATATAGGTCAGACTAGACTATCATGATGGTCCTTTCTGACCTTAAAATCTATGAAACCGGAAATTGTGATGGCTGAAATGATACAATGGATTGCAAAAGTATCTACAAGTAATTTTTGCTTCTGTATTTCCTTGATCCCCGTTCTGCTCATCTAATTTCTGCTCTAAGAGCCCATATAGCATGTTGTAGTAAGTGGATTCACACAAGCTATGAAGGAAGAAGTTGGCCCTTTGTTTTTCCTCTATGTAGCATAAAATTCCCATTTCTGCATATTGTATCATTTCCCACAGAATTTAACAGCCAAATATTGAGAGGTGCTGAGCACCTATATCTCCTATTGACTTCAAATACAAGCTCCATGTCCCCAGAATCTTTCAGGATGTGGCCCACAGTTTTTCTCCTGCATTATTGTGTAGCTGATGGCTTTAACTTAAGGAAAATGTGTCTTTAAATGAACTCAAGGTTCATACCGACCTGTAGTTTCACTCAATATTATTACACTGCAGTAATCTATTAAAAATGTCACTGCTGTCCTTAAAAACTGGTGCTAGTAAATGCTTAAGGCCTCATTCAGATCTGGAGTAAAAAGGTGCAGTGAAGTCACCTGCTTTCAAGTATGAATCTGGCACCTAATGACTAAAAAGCTAACTGATCAAGAGCCAGATTCTGCCACTCTTACCCATATTGAGTAGTCCTCTTGACTTTGGTAGAACTACTCCGATTACTTAGGCATCAGCTAGCTCCCCTGGAGAAGGCTGATTGGGGAGGTGTAAGCTAATTAGGTGATCAGGTTTGGAGCCTGGATGAGCCAATTATATCCCTCTGCTGATAGAGTAAGAAGGTCACAGGAAGGCAGTATTACGGTCATAAAAGGAGTAGTCAGGGCCTACATAACCTAGTGATCTCAAGGGAGGGTGATCCTGTTTTCCTCAGGACCTGCAGGAAAGAGCTAAAGGTAGAGATATCCTGTATATAATATTGCTGCATAGGACTGTATTGGTGTTAGAGCTAGGAATGTAAATAAATCATGCGAAGTTGCTACTCAGTGGAGAGACTGAGTGGTTTCTGGGATATCTGAGGGTGGGGCCAGAGCGTGCCCTATAACAGTACTACTCAAGGTGAATAAAGTTAGTGGAATCTGGCCCTAAATAGCTAAAAATGTAAAATGAATTGGTGAGCAGACACTTCATATCTATTTTTAAAGGGCATTTTCATCAAATAGCTTCAACTTCCTCTGTTTTGGATGTGCTCTGCAGTAAGGTCCTCCTCCAACTGCCACTTTGAGTCCGTGGAAAGGCTCCCCCTGGCTTCATTTCTAATAAGCCTTCCACAGGGCTTTCCGGAAAGAAACACCCTTAGTACGAGGAGATCTCGGTACAGAACCCTGGGCTGGGAAATGGGGTGTGTGTGTGTGTGCCAGTTTGGGGAGCGGGGGCTGTTCAGCTGATAATGGTGACAATAGTTAAGTTTATGAAGTGGGGAGCTTTTCCCATACATGCCGGTCCTTAACATATGCTACAGCTGGCAGTGGGTATCTTCTGGGCAGGAAAGACTCCTAGTTCCCCAGTTAGAAATTACAAATGAAGAGAGGTTTAGCAGCAGGTTCACAGCATTAGTGGCCTGATTCAAAGTCCATTGAAGATGGACTTCTTTCCTTTGATTTTAGTGGGCTTTGGATGAGATTCACTGTCGTCCTCACCGGGCAGTGAGCTGCAAAGGTTTTACTTCTTAAACTCCTCATGAAATTGTTTGAGGTGGAAAAGAACAAAATCATGTGGCATTCTCGGGATACACAACTACAGCAATCACATGATGATAAAAAATGAACACAAAGCCAAAGAGCTTACCTCTGCCTCTAGCTTTTTCTCCTTCTCATAGGTCAGGTTTCCTCGGATCAGGGAGTGTTCAGGGAGTGTCTTCAGGTCCTCTTGTTTCTCTAATCTTACAGCAGCTTCATACTCTCCATTTTTGAAGTCCTCCGGGAGGAAACCTCTAGTCTCTTTACTGTCACTCTTTGTCCCCATCACCTGTAAAAGGAAACACAATGTTTTGTAATTGGAGCACCAAGTCTTAAGTACTCACCTCCTGGGAACACTTAATAGCTAGAAGCCAATTGCAGTGTGTTTTTAAAAACAAAAAGCAAAAAACACCCATCTATGTGTAAGTGTTCCATCTGCATTTGTGGTAATCAGAGCCCAGTGCTTACTCACACTCTGCAGCAGGATTAATTTTATGACCATGGTCACCGTGATTTCATGCAAGGCCTGAGCCAACATTTATAGAAGTCAATGGAGAAACTCCCACTGATGTCAGTGGATGTTGGATCAGGCCCTGTAGTAAGTATCCTGGATGATAAAGTTCTGAGTCCTCTTTCTGACTGGCTGAGTCTTGGTTGCTGCTATCTATGGTAACAGTAGACTAGTGCAGCAAGTGTCTCACTACAAAGCCAGCATCTATCTATCTATCTTATTTCTGTCACTTTTCCCATTAATTTTTATCCCGTGTAATATTAATCAGAAAGTCATAGAAGTTAGGTGGCTTTTATGGATCTTTCCACCTTTATCAACTCACTGTCAGTGCAAGATCATTCCACACTATTTACAAGAACAGTGCTGCAGTGTGCAGACATAGCTGAAGATATACTCTGAGTCTCCAGGATTTTGTAGTCTAATTCAGACACATACAATACAGTTAAAATAGGTGCGATACATAGGATAAGGGCCTGATCCTCACACATTAAAGTCAATGATAAAGTTCCTATTGATGTCAGTGTTGCAGGATAATAGCAACTTTAAGTAGCTTACACACATCAAGTGGTATTCCTGTGCCACAACACAAACAAGAACAGTCTTTTAAAATGTTTCCTGTGCTTACTAAAGTGCCTTTGAAATGTATGTGTTAACCTTGTATAATTGCATGGTGCGGTTTGGGATTTATTTCACTAAAATCATATGATGTGAAATTGTTTTGTAAGGAAACACTGTTGCACAATTTTGTTTCTTGGAGCATTTAGCACTGCAGAAATTGGAGGGGCCTTGCAAAAGAATTTAAGACTAGTATTTACTAGCTATGTTCTACAGCAATTCTGTCTTAAAGTATTCCTCTGGGAGGAAAAGGAGTTTCCTGAGAAATTTAGAGGAACTTTGGAACTTTGTTTGGTCAGGTTATTGGTCCAATCAAGTTTTTGTTAGGCTGAACACTACAAATTCAACATTCAAGCTGATTGTTTTAGACATTCTTTCAAAAAACTTCTTAAACCATGGAAAAGAGTTTATAGGACCTTTTGTTAGTGATTGTCAACATTACATTAAAAGTACAAAGGAAACAGTCTTGGAGGACGAGATCTAGATCACGTAAACACCTTTTACTGAGTGCACACTTTTAAAATGTGTGACTTAAATACAAATACAGCAACTAAGCTTAAAAACAAATTCAAAGAAGTATACAATGAATGCTAGGCTATCCCATTCCTTCTGGTGAGGCATCTTCCATTACGAAACCCTGTCAACTACTTTGTTATATTACGTGGGGAAACCCAAACCCCAAGGAAAAATTAAAACAAGCTCTTCCTAGCATAATGTGGTATACATATAATTATGTACCCAGAATATCACAGTGATGGTTGTCCTTTTAATACCTGTAATAATAAAGACTTGCTGATCAGTTACAATGAAAATCCTGAAATAACAGTAATCGTGAGTGAAAAGTAGCTTGTACCTACCAGCTCCTCTACTTTCAACGTCATCATGTTTGTCGGTGGTTGTAAGTTGTACTCCTTTATGGATGGAATCCTCTAGTGTTTGAGGCAGCTCTGCTGCGACTCACCAAAATAGCTTAGCTTATATATCTTTGGGAGAACTTAGACTGAGTGAGATAATCTTCCAACCTGGGAATCCAAGTACATCCCTAACCCTGCCAGCTCAGAGGTAGGTGCATTCTCATTCCACATGTTAACTAGCCCGACCTACTGTTGGGGTCAGGATGGGAGGGGGGTGTACTTGGGGAATGAGTTAAGCTTACAGTCTAACCACACTGAATATGTGACTCATTATGCAACGTGAGCTCATCATTCCATTGGCAATGACTAAATAGCTCAGCAATGCTAGTCATTCTGTCTGCCCAGTGCCCAGTAGGACAGCTGTCTGTTGATACTGCTTTATTTTTATTTTTCTCTCTCAGACCATTAGGAGACACCGGAAAGGGTAAGCGACCCTTGTACAGCACTTGTAGTAATATCTTTCTGATAAGTGGACTGACAACCTCTTAAATTTTGGGAAGCCATTATTTTCATTATGGCCTATTCCTGGCCCGTAAACAATTTTAGAGGAAAAGATTAATCTTATCATGATGGCACACTTCTATATTTGTTGGAAGGAATTCTCTGAGGGGATTATTAAGCCAGAATGTTGTCTCTGGTGCTAAAAAGACCTATGACATGTTAAGTTACAGTCCGTGTAGGATGTCAAAAACAGCCAGCTTTGCATTTTTCTTGGAAGCTGTCAATGATTATAAACATAACTTATGACCTGTTACTCTACAAAAAAAGTAAAATAATTGCTGCTTTCTCAAGCAATATTCTCCTTTAGAATCTCATGGAATATAGGTGCAAAAATGATCTACTCAGGCTTCGTCTACGCTTACCTGGCAATTCAGCGGCAGTCGGTGGGAGTTACACAAGCTACCCAGAGTAGCTTGCATAATTCCCGTTGACCTCTGTGCTTTTCTGCACGCTGTCTTCACTGCATTGCATCGACAAAGCACTACACCACTTTAGGAGATGGTTTTAGTATGTCAGCTTCCTGACCGATTGAGCAGGTCTACACTGACCATTCAATCGATCCAGATAAGTCGATCTGATGGCAGTGACTTTGCCGCCGTCAATGTAGACATACCCTTAGCAAGTGGACGTGGCGATGTGTATTAAATGGGTAATATGATATGGGCAGAAGCAACTTTTCAGATTAGTACAAAAAAGTGTACAAGCTCCTCAGCTGCCAGAAACCAGCATAGATGCATTGACTACAGTGGGGCTATACTAATTAACATCAGCAGAGAATCTGGCCCTGTGTCCTTTATAAAAGGAAGATCTGTTAACCTTTACATTTAGAGTACAAGGAGAAATCTGGTTTGTCACTTTCAAATGCCTAGAGCCTCAATCCAGCAAAGCACAAGCTTAACTTTAAGCATGTAAGTCACAAGTTGAACTACTCAGGTGCTTAAAGTTGAGCATGTGCTTAAGTGCTCTGCTGGGTCAAGGCCTGAGTGGCTAGGCTATTTAATAAAACTGTGTTCATAATACTGACCTTTCAAGGTCTCTCTGCTCACCTGATCTACCCACCAGTAACTTTGGATATTTCTAAACGTGTCTGCTAGTCCCCATCATACCTAACCTCTGCCCGCCCTTTCCCTGAAATGAATCTGAACATCAGGTGGTTCCTTAACTACTCAGATAATGTGAGACTTGGGAGATTGAGCCCCAGAACGAAAATAGAGTTTGAATAGCTAGGGTATTTCTGCATCTCCCTTCCCAAACATAATACCTCCCAGTATATTCCTCCAAAATATTTGCTTTATATTGCATTTTAGCCAACTTTCAAAATACTTTTGTGTTCCTGTTGTACGTTAACTAGACCAGCAATGAACTCTGGCTTGGCTTTGCTTTGTTTGTAAATGGGATATTACAGGGCTTCTCAAACTGTTTCATAGGTCTGCTCTATAATTTAAAATTTAGACTGACATAACTACATTGCTCAGGGGCTTGAAAAACAAAACTTGAGCACGGTAGCTATGCCAGCCTAACCCCTAATTCTGGTTACAACCTGATATAAGCATGATGTAGATGCAGCAAGGTGGATGGAAGAATACTTCCGTCGCCCTAGCTACCTCCACCTGGGGAGGCAGAATACCTACAACAAGGAAAAAAAAAAACCCTTCCATCGCTGTAGGATGCATGTGCTCTACGGTGCTAAAGCAGCATAGCTATAGTGCCATAGCTAAACCACTGTAGCACCTGTAGTGTAGACATGGTCATAGTGTGGCCATGTCTTGTTAGAGAGAGTGTCTTAGGGACACCTCTCTTCCCACTTGCAGCTGGCTGGTCCACCTCTGATTCAGTGGAAGCAGGTGATAGCCACAGGACTGATGTGAGAAGGAAAATACAAGAGTGGTTGGCAGAATAGTTTAAAAATTATTTAAGAAGCTGCAAACTTTTTTCTTTTATTTAAAGCTTGATTGCCTTTTTTCTTTAAATGTTTTTATTTTACTTTAAAAAAGGGGTGGGGCTTTCATATATAAGAGCATACCAGCAAAATCCTTAATTAAAAGGACCAAGGAGATGGATCTTTCTCTGCAACTAGTTCACAAATCTTGAACTCAGATCAGGTTTCCACAGATCCCCATGCTTTCAGAGACAATGCAAAACCCACTTCTCTGACCAACTCTTTTCACAATAACCTCACAAAAAATAAATCTGCAATAATTAATTGTAAAAGTCTAGTCCCTAATGACTTCATTTGTAATGTTGAAGGTAGTCCGATAGCAGTAAAAGGTGACACTTAGAAACCTGGGTTGACTAAGAGTAAAATCTGAATTGAATTGGTGCTAAAGGATTGAGGCTAGAGTCTTGCCTGAAATTAGTGTAGTGCCCTTAAAATCAAGAGACCTACATTAATTTATACCAGCTAAGAATCTATCCCAGGTTCTCAGCACAATCACTTGATAGTCACATAATCATCCATTAGCCTTCTTTTCTCTTGCTAGAATAGAAACCGAGTACTCACCCTTCGACAACTGATTTGTCATATCTCTGTTAAGATAACAAATAGTCAGTCAGTGGTAGACATGTGCAATGGAATTCTAAGAGTACATGGCAATCTGCTAAAGGTTAAGGGGCAGAGTAAAGGTCTGCAAGATGTAAGATTGTGAGTAAAAAGTGTAAAGGGAAATAAGCTGTGTATGATGTAGAAGTATCTTTATTATGTACCCTACTACCACTCAAGAAGTTGGTTGGCTATTATAAAAGATTTTTATGTGGGGAGGTGGTGTTGGTTTTTTTGTTTGTTTGTTTTTTAGTTTAAACAAAAAATTAAACAGGCTCTATGGAAAACTTTATGCATAACGTGGAAGATATTTCCACATCCTATGAAGTTTGCCATCACGTTTTTGATGCAGTCATCACTCTGCTTAATTATTTTGCATTTTAAATATCTTTGCTTTGCCCTTTGCATCTAAGAGGTTGCCATGTGCTCTTTAGAATGCCATTGTGCATAGCTGTCACTGTCCATCTGCAACTTTTAAATAAGTATGGGCATGAAAAATCAGTTACTGAAAAGTAATTACTTGCTTAACAGGGCACTAATCCAGCACAAGTGATCAAATCATGATTTAATGTTCCTAATTGTGTATATAATTTACATACATACACACACACACACCTAGGAACAGTAAGCCATCATTGGTTTATTCATGCTGGATAGTGACCTTTCAAGTGAGTAATTGTAGTTGTGTGTTTATTTCTTTGTGTGTAAATGTGTAATACACACACACAAATTAAAACTTAACTACAATATTCATTCTTGCTTGCTTTTGGAACTTTTTTCTCACCAGCTACTTCTTTCCCCATAAAGGAGAGGAAACAATTATTTATTTGCCTAATAAACTCTTTGGCATTTCTTGCCCATGAAGGAGATATGCTGCTACGTATACATTCTGTAGCTCCCACCCTAGCTTAGCCAGCACACTGAGATGTGTTCTATGTATTTTCTTACATGTTAAAACATGTTTAGTGCTGCATGTATGTAGTTGTGTAAAAGGCTGCTATCAGGAATCACATTGGCTCACAAAGAATAAAAAGCTGTAGTTTAAAATTACAAATGGAAAGTTATTTTAAACTTAAAAAATTTAATATACAGCAAGTTATTAAACTAATGATGAGGATGTCTGGAAATCCCATTGGTTGTGACCAATTGTTATAAAAGAAACGCTGACCTCTCCTAGTCTGACAGGTGTCCTCTCTGAACAACACACTCCTCTGGTGTCAGAACCCAAAATAGAAATGAGTCAGTAGTTGTATCACTCACTATGGGATTTAAGAGCGCTCTCTAGGGACTTGAAGTTTGGTTTTGAGTTGGGGTTTTTGATCATAATGGTAAAAACATTGTTTATGTCTGAAACTCAGGATTTAAATTAATTTCAGCTCTTGAGTTTTATTATAGTACCCTTCTTGCAACACAGTGAAACTGGCTAATTCACCCTGAGCAATCAAAGTTAACAAACTGATATAGTGAAGCAAACAGCAGAAGTTCCACAGTCCATGGAGAGTAGGAAGAAATTTTGCCTGTAGTTACAGTTGTAAATCCTTAGCACAAGCCAACAAGACTGTCTGTTTTCCTGTACTCTTGCTCTATGATCTGTAGATCACCTCTTCAGCTGAACTTTCTCATTTATACGTTTAGGGCAGTTAAGGGAGCTATACCAATTTCCAACAGCTGAGATCTGAAAATATCACAGGCCAGAACCTATCTGTGATGCTGGCTGGATTAAGGGGGCCCTTGAGGTGTATTAAGGAGCTCTGATTACTCCCTTCTACACAATCTCGTGTTGGGGGTGTGACACTGCCTGGATTGAGGGTGGAGGGGGCATTTAGTATATTATTTAACATCAATATGTCAGAATCATAATTCATGTGAGATATGCCATGTCAGGTACTGTTAGAAAGGCTATAATGTGCTAAGTAAGATGATAATGTTTATGTTCATGTGTCATATGTGTAATGGAAGTTATGGCTATGTTTGTACCTATATTTCAATTTGTGCTGTGTTTCTGGGCAACACCCCAGACAGGATGGCTGCAGCACTAGTCTACTTAATGGCCCATTAAGGAAATTCACAGGTACAATGGGCCCAGGGGGAGAAGCCAGGGATATACCTGATGAGTCACCAGAACTTACTCATGTGACCCTGGACTCCATCTTATTCCTGTAAATTTCCACAAGCAGCATGGCAAAGGCCAAAGGACATAAAAGGCAGCTGCACCACATCCATTTTGTCTTCAGTCTTCACTTGCCTCTGGATCAATTCATCTACAACTGAACAGAAGCTGTGAAACACAGGACTGAGACCCATCCAGGTACTGGATGTATACCAGAGGGACTATACAAGCCTGCAAACTCCACAATTCTACTAGAAACCTGATATATACGGACTTTCAAATCATTTGTATGTCTGATTGCTTTAATTCTCTAACATTTCTCTTCTAGTTTTTCTTTCTTTTTATAATAAACCTTTAGTTTTCGTTACTAAAGGATTGGCTGGCAGCGTGGTATTTTGGGTAAGATCCAAACTTGTATTGATCTGGTACTATGGCTGACCCTTTGGCGTCAGGAGAAACCTTTTTGGTAAAGAGCATAGAGTTTTAAATTACTGGACCTAGTGGCTGATTGGGCGCCAGAGACTGGAATGCAGTAAAGGGGCTGTGTATATTTTTATTTTGGCTTCTTGATAACCAGTGTGGGGAATCAGAAGCACTGTTTGTGGCTGGTTGAGAAGTCTGACTTCAGTGTTGCCCACCAGTGCTGGGTGAATCTGCTGTCCTTTTACAGCCTGCCCTGACCTTGGCATTTTCAGGTGACTACCCTAGGCACGGACAGGTCACACTATCACCAACACTTCTACGTCAATTAGATCCATAAAACTGCTATGCAATCTAGAAGTCAGGAAACTAAGGCAGAAGGAATTGGAGGGATATTGTGTTTTAAAAGTATGAGGGAGTTTGGAAAGAGCAATGAGTTTAACTCTTAGCAAAACATCAGTGTACCAGACTCTCATAGTCAAACTAGGAACATATTTGTTTTATATTCTTAGATACACAGGTTGTTAGGTTTAAGACAGATATCTAAATTCTTGTTTCTTTTAATTTATTGATGTCCAGATTTAAATGCACAAATCTACTTCCTAGTAAACTTTCTGAAAAGCTAACTTTTTTTCCCATGAGATGAGGTTTTATTGGCAGTGAGATGGTATTGGGTTTTCATCTAAGTTATTTTTAAAAAGTATCTCTTGCGATTGTCATAGTAACAATCAAGGGGAAGGAGAGGAAGCATTAATGTAACTTTGGAATTATTTCACATCCAATTATGTATGACATCCACTTGGGATAGGAGAAGTACAAACACAGAGGAAAAACAACTTTCTCCTTTTATTCAACTTGTTAAAGACAGTAGATATTTTAAAAATGCAATCTGAGTTTAATTTTAGAAAAGTTGGTAAAAGATCCCTCTTTTTGTTTGCAGTTTCATAATGGAGGCAAAACTGGTGTTGGCTTCACCTGAAAAATGTCCATTATTTTGTAATGCATGAAAGTTTGGAAAGGGTCATCTTTTGGTATGTTGGCATGTGCTTTCTGCATTTTTATTTCAGTCAAAGCTGTGGGAAATGTCTAAGCGATGGGTGGAGGGAAATGAATAGCAAGTGACTTCATTTCTCTGGGCCTGCAAGCTGCCTGACTTGATCCGGGAGCAACTTCATTTTTAGGGAGCTGCAGCTTAAAGGGTAGCAGAGACACAGTAGATGGATTTCACACACAATTATTTTGTCTCTGCAGACATACCAGGCCAGAGGAAGTTGGATGGGGGGCGGAATAGCAGGGAAGAGCAATTCAGCCCCTATTGAAGGCACCTAATACTCTACATCAGAGGTTCCCAAACTCTACCACATTGCATACCACCAACGTAAAATGCCACCACCTGTAGTACCACCACCAATTTTGGGGGGGGCAAGAATGGTGCCAGAGCAGTTACACTCACAGCAGCTGGCCAGGATCTGGAGGGGAGGGGGCAGAATGGCCAGGCCACCATGCTGCTTGGGGGCGGGACCACTGCTGGAGCAGCTCCTGGCTAGCCGCTGTGAGTGTGCCCAGGGTGGGGATGGGGGCAGAATGGCCGGGCTGCCCTGGGTGCTTGGGGCCATTGTAATCTGCCCCTGCAAGGTCGAGCACCACTGGAAGCTCTGTGGCTGGACCCCCAGCAGCAGGTGGACGCATACCATTGGGAGGTGACCTGCGTACCACAGTTTGGGAACCGCTGCTCTACATGGAGCTGGAAAAGTCACAAGGTGGTTCTATGCTGCCTCTTAGACTAGACTTTGCTGTAACAGTGCCCAAATCTAGCTAAGATACATCTGGGCTCTGAATGGCTGCTTCCATCCATTTCCAAATCTCTTCAATCAAACTGGCTTGCTGCTGTGACCACTGTACAAGAGAGAAGAGGTGGTAGGCCTCCCCTTCAATATGTAGGGGCTATAAGACAGCACTGGCCCTGCTGCATAACACTCCCTTCCTTAACCAGCAGGAAATATGGAATTCCAGCAGTGAGACATGTGAAAAGGTTCCCTGTGTCTCTGTTCTGAGGGTGGGAAAGATGAACTCAAATAAGAAAGTGAGAGCACTGAAGCACAGTCCTCTGCCAGAGCTGTGCCTGCTAGCACCCTTTCTGATCTTAGAAGGGATTGAATTTAATGGAAGCAGCACAGTTCTGCTGAGCAGACAGAGGGCGGCAGGCCCTGGCACAGGCCACTCAAGGTGGCTCGCTGACTCACTGGAACACTGCTCCACGGGGCATCTCTCTCTGAGTGCAGTTGGGATTTTGAGGCATGTCAGAACAGACCAGAATAGAAAGCAGACCTACATCTATGCAGAATTGCAGGGCCAAACTCCCTTCAGAGGGAGGCTCAGATGGGCCCTAAGTATTGTTACACTCCTAGACCTGGGATAGTTTTTTAAAAATTGGAGTTGTATTAAAAGCCCAAATACAGTTTGCGCAGCCCCATTGCTACTCAGCCCTTTCAGAGTGTGCACAACTCAGCACTGGTTCAGCAGTAATCCCCTTTGACCTCCTCAGCAGACCTTCAATCCATGAAGGGACAAGGCACAGGTAAATCTAACCCTGACTTTATGGGTGCTACACTGCTATTGCTGGTCATGAGCTATAGAAGTGTCTGCACAAACACTCATTGTTAAACTTCTGGATGGAGGGGGAAGAGACAAGACTCCAGTTCCTCTTAGACCTACATTACAAATTCTACATATTCTACCTTTGCACGGTTGGGCTAGAGGGGGAGTGTGTGGCACAGAGCTCACTTATATGAATCCATAAGCTAAGATAGTAAACTGAGGGCTTCCTGTTTTGTTGCCTGAAGTAGTAAGAACAAATACAGGTGACCAAGAGAAGGAGGAGGAATTCTGGATGCCAGGGTACGTGGAGGATGGAGAGAATACCAGGCCAAAACGCAGAAGAGGCTGTGCCACAAAGCCAGAGTAGAAAATGACTACAACTGTGATACTTTGATGTTAGCTATATTTAGCAATTTTGTCCACAAAACATAAGGGTAAAGGGATAGGAATATAAGCTATGAGATGCTGATTCAGACTGTTGGTATTCTTTGTTTAAAGACTGAGTTTCATTGTGTCCTCTCTTGTTTTCATGTTTTGCAACATGGTAAGAGTAGTTTGGTTTACCCTTCATCTCTCTCAATACCATTAATAGGAAGGATAGGATAACATAAGAAATTATCCAAACCATTGCCAAAAAATTGATCTTGAACCTCTAGCTATCTTCATTATTTTATTCTACATACAGCTCTACATTTCCTGTATTTGGTAGGAACTAGAATCAGAAACAGCAAAACAATATACGAGGCACAGATGAAGCCAGAATGTACTAGAAATCTTATGAGAGAGACCAGGTTTTCAGCCCAGTTAGATCTGGAGGAACTTCAGTTTCTTTAAATGCTTATACAAATGGAATCTCCACACTTTGTAGTTTTCCCCACTATTGTCCATGGGCCATAATTATGAAAAGTAGAGGCTGAGGGCTGCATTCATACTCCCACACAAATGCACACCAGTTTTGTGTGTAATGCTGTTGGATTTGCATACACAAATAGGTGAGTATGCATGACCTTTTCCATGTGACTTCGCCCCTCTGCTCTACATGTTTCATTCTAGAAGTCATGGAAGCAATTCTTTGTATGGTGGTAGAGAGGAAATTCTGGTACTGTTCACTTTGAAGGGAACTGGCAAGTTGCATTTCCTAATACCCTCAGTCACTTGGCAGGAATATATCTATACTTTGAGCTGTAAGGTGTAATTCCCAGCTCAAGGAGACATACCCTCACTAACTCTCCTTGAGTTAGAGCTCTAAAAATAGCACAGCTATGGCCAAACAAGCTACAGGAGGGACTAGCATAGGAAGAGGCAAAGACTAGAATAGTTGCTGCAAACAAACAAAAAGCTAAAGAAAAGGGATTTTGGGATAATGACTTTTCTGCCACAGTGGAAAGAAATTGATTAGAACAGAATATTGCAATGTGACTTGAAGCTACAGTCAGTTGTAAGAACACTTAGGTATTAACCTGTATTGTTTTATCCAAAGTAATTCTGCTGTGAAAGCTATATACTAAATTAGTCATTACATTACTCATTACTGCTTTGCACAGCCTCTGCCCTTGCAATACACATGTAGGGAAAGCATAGGGTAGAGACTTCTGAACTGTGAAAATGTGGTACCATTTCTAGTATAAGCAGACAATCTAGGGAGGAGAAATGCATTTCAAGAACTTGTATCCATGCTTTGCTCCTCTCCAGAGCTGCATAGCTTATTTTTCACTGAAGGATTTATAGCACAAGCCAACTCTGAAGTTGGAACTGAGGCTGTCTTCATTCAAGGGTTTGAGGGAGGAAGAGAACAACTTTCGCTATTGGCCAAAACTTGTTTGGGAAAACAAAAGCAGCCTCTTGTTCAAAAGAAACATTTGGAAACTAAATGAGCTCTACATCTTAATGTAGTCTTTCTGAAACTTTCTAACATCGAAAGACTAATATTCTACAGGAGAACTATTAATACTTGCATAAAAATATCAACATGTTTGCAGGCTGTGATTAAAAACAAGACTTTGGCAACATTTTCATTATCCCCTGGTGCCAGCTATCATTTATGGACCATCCCACAATCAATAATAAGACAGGATCAAAAATCCCAGCTTCTGATATTAAGGGGTTATAGTGTTGTAGCTGTATATATGCTAATCCTACTTGTTAATCTCTTATCAAGGTGTCCTATTTTTCTTAGATCTCACTGTAGTTTATTGAGAGCAGTTGTCACAGACATCCTTAATCCCTTCTATTAAATTACTGTGGGCATTCCACCCTAAACTATCCTGCTTCATCATGTTCAGAGCAATGACTTGTAAAGGATGTATTTTCCCCTTGATACATATATCTCCATTAGTATCCTAGGATTGCATACATTTGTGTACATATGAACAACTCCTTAAAGTATAGGACTTGGTTTTTATTTTACTGAATACATTCACAAATCAGTGTGCTCATTCGTTACTTAGGAACATTTCAGTTTTGCATATTAATGGAGCATGGGGGGAGAAAAGACATGTTTCTCTGTATTGTCCAGTAATAAAGGCAGGAGGACACATGGTGGCAACTTTATCAGTAATGGCATTTCTTTGATACCAGCAGGTTTTTGCATACACATATAAATATTGTATAACTGTATGTTGTATTACATCCAAAAAATTAACTTTGCAATCTTAATGCTTTTATGTGCTGAAAAGTTAGGAAATGCTGTACTTGAAGTTGCATGTCCACGCTTAACTCAGCCCCCTTGTGTGTATGCATTATATTGACTAATATATGCTGGCTAACAGAGCATGTATACCTATAATTAATAATATGTATTATCTGTACCCCATATATATAATTAGTATGCATTCAACACAAATAGCAACAAGCACAAATATTATAGCAATTATATAGCCTGAATTGGCCTAAGATTTTTATATAATCCTGCTCATTTATGCTAAGTATCCCATAACCCCTTGCATTGACTGAAGTAAACTTTGGCTTGAGCAAAGAGGGAAGCTGTCAAGATCAGGACAGAAAAGTGCTTTACTATAGCAACAGAAAGAGTTACTCTCACAGGCCTGTCCTGGAATGTCCCAAAGGAGGAGGACAAGACATATGGTTGTACTACCCTAATATAACCCTAAGAGGTGCCTTCACACCCTTTTGTACCTGAAATGCGTGTGTTCAGAACAGAGCGATAAAAGGCACACCATGATACCAAAAAAGAATGTAAAGAGTTGATGGGTTAAATCTAGTTTCAGATAATGTACACAGTACCTTTACTTGTAACCAGGGAGGGGTATAAAAAGATGGCTTTGGGTGTAACCTTGAGATCACATCTTCTGCATAAAGTGACTAACATTACTGCATGAAAGCTTCCCAGAGACTGGTGTCACAAAAACATAACCATACTGTGTCACACAAATATTCCATTTAGCCCAGTAGCCTGTCTTCCAACAGTGACCAATGCCAGGTTCATCAGGGCAAATTAACAGAACAGGCAATCAAGTAATGCATCTCATCACCCACTCCCGGCTTCTGGCAAACAGAGGCTAGGGCTACTCAGAGCATGGTGTTGCATCCCTGCCCATCCTGGCTAATAGCCATTGATAGACCTACCCTCCAGGAACTTATCTAGTTCTTTTTTTGAACCCCATTATAGTTTTTGCCTTTACAGTGTTCTTTGGCAAAGGGTTCCACAGGTTGATTGTGTATTGTGTGAAGAAATACTTCCATATGTTTGTTTTAAACCCACTGCCTATTAATTTTATTTGGTGACCCCCTAGTCCTTGTATTATGTGAAGGAGTAAATAACATTTCCTTATACACTTTCTCCAAACCAGTCAAGATTTTCTACTCTCATATACCCCTTTAGTCATCTATTTTCCAAGCTGAACACACCCAGTTTTTTTAATTGTGCCTCATACAGAAGATGTTTCATATCCCTAATCACTTTTGTTGCACTTTTCTATACTTTTTCCAATTCCAATGTAACTTTTTTGAGATGCAGCGACCAGAGATGCACACAGTATTGAAGAGGTGGGTATTCCATGGATTTATAAAGAGGCAATATGATGTTTTCTATCTGTAAAGAGGTCCATGCTTCCCCCTTGCTGCTCCGAGCTGCTTTTCCCACAAACCACACACAGATGCAGTTTTGTGCTCCCATTAATGCTCTTTATTTACAGGCTTTCTTCCCACCACCAACTATTTACAGGTACAATCTCTGGTCTGGGGCCACTCAGTCTCAGGCACCAGATCAGGGCAGCTCTCCTCCAACTGAGGTTTCTCCCCTTCAGGCTGGTCCCTCACCCCTTCTAGCTACTGCTCCTACCACCTCCCTTCAGTGAGCCTCTGGTCAGCCCTGAGTGCCTTCCTGCGAGCCTTTTATAGGGCCAGGCTAGTGAGCCTCCCAGCTGCCTTGTTAGCCCAGTCCCTACAGGCTCTCAGCTGGCTCCATTTCCCCCTTTAATTAAGGCTCCAGTGGCAGGGGGCTGGCTTAACCCTCAGGGCTCAGCCAGCGCCCTGTCACACTGTTTTATTATCTATCCCTTTCCTAATGATTCCCAACATTCTGTTAGCTTTTTTGACTGCTGCTGCACATAGAGTGGATGTTTTCAGAGCATTATCCACAATGACTCACCTCTCAGAGATTTTGAACAGCTAATTTAGACTCCATCATTTTGTATGTATAGTTGGGATTATGTTTTCCAGTGTGCATTACTTTGCACTTATCAACACTGAATTTCATCTGCCATTTTCTTGCCCAGGCACCTGGTTTTGTGAGATCCCTTTGTAACTCTTCACGGTCTGCTTTGGACTTAAATATCTTGAGAAATTTTGTATCATCTGCAAATATTGCCACCTTACTGCTTATTCCTTTTTTTCAGATCATTTGTGAATATGTTCAACAGCACTGGTCTCAGTATAGACCTCTGGGGGACACTATTTATTTCTCTCCATTCTGAAAACTGACCATTTATTCCTACGCTTTGTTTTTTATCTTTTAACCAGTTACTGATCCAGGAGAAGACCTTCCCTTTTATCCCATGATCACTTATTTTGCTTATGAGCCTTGGTGAGGGATCTTATCAAAAGCTTTCGGAAAGTCCAAATACACTGGATCACCGTTGTCCACATGTTTGACTCCCTCAAAGAATTCTTATAGATTGGTGAGGCACAATTTCCCTTTACAAAAGCCATGTTGTCTCTTCCCCAACAAATAGGGTTCATTATATGTCAGATAACTATAATAAAGAACAGAATTTCAACCAATTTGTCTGGTACTGAAGTTAGGCTTAGTGGTCTGTAATTGTTGAGATCATCTCTGGAGCCTTTTTCAAAAATTTAAAATTTAAAAATTTTAAAAATCACATTAGCTATCCTCCAGTCAGCTGGTATAGAAACTGATTTAAATAATAGGTTACATACCACAGTAAGTAGTTCTGCAATTTCATATTTGAATTCCTTCAGAACTCTTGAGTTAATATCATCTGGTCTTGGTGACTGTTTGTTTGTTTGTTTGTTTTTTTAATCAGTTTGTTCAAAAACCTCCTTTTAATGGCACCTGAATCTGGGACAGTTCCTCAGATTTGTCATCTGAACAGAATGGCTCAGATGTGGGAATCTGCCTCTCATCCTCTGCAGTGAAGACTGATGCAAATAATTCATTTAGTTTCTCCATAATGGCTTTATCTTCCTTCAGTGGTCCTTTAGCGCCTCAATCATCCACTGTCTCCACTGATTGTTTAGTACGCTTCCTGCTTCTGATGTACTTAAAAAAATTTTGATGTTACTTTTTGATCTCTTGGCTAGTTGTTCTTCAAATTCTTTTTTGGCCTACCTAATTATACTTTTACACTTGTCAGAGCTTATGTTCCTTTCTATTTTCCTCAATAGAATTTAACTTCCACTTTTTAAAGGATGTCTTTTTGCATCTAACTGCTTCTTTTACTTTGTTTAGGGAGGCACATTTTTCTGTACTGTATTATTATTATTATTTTTGGGTTATAGCGGTAAACCTTACTGACCTTGGTTATTTGATCACTTGAGTATATTTCATAACGAGCCAAAATGTGGTCAAGCAAGTGAATATACAGTTTATCAACCAGTATGATATAATCTCTAATTACATGCTATTTTTTCCCACAGGGTCCCAGGCCTCATTCCATCAAACTATCCTCTTTTTCTCTGTTGCATCCCCAATCTTGACCAACTTCCTTTACCTCAGTTACTTCTCCAGCTCTCACCCTCTTTTTCCTCCAATTTTGCTTCATGCACCAAGCTCTCTATTTTGGCAGCCTCCACTTTCTCTCCTTTTAATTTTTTTCCTGTATCCCCCTACATTCTAATTTCCATCTCCTTCACTGAAATGGCTCTAAGGTGACCAGTGACTTTCTAGCCATGTCTGAGGGCCTTTCATCTTTGCTCATCTTGCTGCTTTTGACATAATTAGTCCTCTTCCTTTTTTCTTGACTCTGTTCTTTGTCTTCCTTCTCACTATCCAACTGCTCAGCATTTTCCCCATTTCTCAAGCAGTAGTATAAACTCTGTGGATCTTGCCTTCGTAAGTGCATGATCCTATTGCTGTTTCTTTTGTCTTCTCTCTCTGCTTCAGAGTATCTTCTGCCCCCAGTTGTTGCATATTGCCTTAATTACACTGTAAATCCTTTAGGGCGGAGACCATCTTTTGGTCGGTTTGTAAAGTGCTTAGCCTGACTCCAGCCGAGGCCTTGAGGTACTACTGAAGTACAAACGTCTGATGATAGAGGAGGATTAGTTACAGTATTTTTTTTTTATTATGATGGCTTTTGTTCTGATCTTGCTTTAAGCAAACATGTCATTGATATACTACGCATATATATTAATCAGTAAATGGCCTGCATGTCATTTTTTAAATTCCTGTAGAATTTTCTACAGGGACTTCAGCCAGCTTAGCTGTATTAAATTGCATTTTATTCATTTTAGACGGAGTGTAAATAAAATGCATTTTCTGAGCATCAGCAATGAACTGCTATGCAGAGCTGCAGAGTGAAAATACAACAAAATAAATGGAGTGGCAATTGTTTAGTCATTTGGATAGAATTAAAACTAAAGCCTGGCTTCTTCCAGAGATGGCTCATTTTGGAACATATCCAGTTCAGCTCATTCTTCCATCAGCTGATAGCTTCCAGTACCAGTGTGTTCTCTGGATATACTTGCTCTCTTCCTATGATGCACTCACCCTTAGCAATGGCAGACAAAGTAGCCCTGAACAGGAGACACTGCTCTGTTCTTACTGTATGGAATATGGTATCTGAAGGAGGAGGGAAGATCTTCATGAAAATATACCTCTTAACATGCTGAGGACCGAGTGAGCAGCAGCTGAGTCTTTAAAATGAATTTTATTTTGACTTATAAAAATGACTGTAGGCACCATGACATGGAGACAACCAGAATGGAGTTAAGGGCCATCTGTTTGTCATATGAGGTAGCAGGGAATTTAAAGAAACTCTGTGTCCTCCTTCCCTTGGCTGTGAGAAATAATGGAAAAGTGACAGGGAATGTTGTCCATTTTGGGTAGGAGAATTGCTGTATTCTGGTGTCCAACCAATTAATTGTACCCTGGCATGGTGTTAGTTCCTCCTTGAGCTGGTGAGTTAAATCATCTGGTAATGGGCACCCATATCATAAATTAAAATACACAGTGCAAAAATATAACATAAAAGTATGCGATCCCATTTTGGTACACACAAATATCCAGTAGCTAAAACAAGGATATTAGAATTAATCCAATTCCTTCTAATCGTCATCCTCCTTGTCATCCCCAAAAGATTAATGAAGGGATGCATGACATAGATCGCAAATTAAGTCACAATAAACAACAATAGACCTTGAAATGATGTGGAGTTAATTTTTGACTGAGGTTGTAGAAAACTAGATGACTGGTTGTTATTGATGTCAATAATTTACAACAGTAACTAATGAATTGAGACATCTTTACATAATTTTAATTAATTACTTGTACAATGTTTGGCATGAATTAATTGAATTTTGGATAATTTAGTTGAAGTACAGACTTGGGAATGCCTAAAACTTTGTTTTATTAATCTAAATGAAACTCCATGCCGTGAGAAATCTCCATCTAGTTTGTTGGGCAGCTGAGCTGTTCCATAACAGGGTTAGTGGAAACATATCATCCTAATTCTCTCTTCTCTACACAGGCTCACTATTGAGTGCAGAATCCAGTTCAGAGTTGCTTTCCTGATTTCCACGTCCACCATGAAATTTCTCCCTCTCTCTCTCTCTCTGCAGGCACTGATGACAGCTATGTTCCTCTGACAGTGAACTGTCAACTGAGGGATCATGGCCACAGCAAACAGAATTTTCATAGGAAATAAACTAAAAATATAGAACTCTGTTAGATGCAATAAAAATAACCACTAAACTCCCCACATTCAGAACTAAATGCAAACCCTACCTCTTTGCCCAGGCTCTCCTGCAACACGGTCTTCATTTTCATGCTAATATGTTTATCCCAAACCAAATGAGCAAAAAATAACTACCTTCTTTCTGTCGGGGAAGGAAGAGAGAGCGCAACATTATTTTTACTGGTGCAAGGCAGGTATCTCTGATCGATAATGTATGATCTGAAAACTCTCTAAGCAATGTTTGCTCTAAGCCTGGATGTTCTCTGCAATCTTTTCACTGCGTGTAAACACCATTACTGTTAAGTACTGAATTATTGTGATCAAATTTGCATAGGCACTGGCACAACCCCTCTACCACTGAGATGGTACGAGCACCTACAGTGAAAGGGGAGGGAGGACATGTTTAACTGCTATGAAAATGGAGTGAGACATTTGTTATCCATAAAATTCCAGTGGAGAAAAAGGATGCAAGTAATGACTGGAACTTCTAATAACAAGTGAGCATATTAATCTGCTTACAGTAATAGCATTTAACTATCCCCACCCACTCCATCAGAGCAAGTGCAACGCAAACTGCAGCCTCTGCAGCTGTACGTTCATGGAGCCAGTAAGTCCGGACAAGATATGTGGAGTCGGAAGAATACAGAACCTTGGCTAAAGACTAATAAACTTGACCTCAGCAGCTGCCGCCTCTCCCTTGTAATCTGTATATATATAGAGAGAGAATGCAAGTACTTTGCACTTGAAACTATTTGCAACCGCAGCTGCTGAGTATTCTTAAGTGTCTAATTGCTAAAGCTGTGTACAATGTCAGCTTTCACATAGAGGGATGATTGTGCATTCTCCACATTGTTAGGCTGATGGTCCAGTGTCCCAACCAATCTCAAGCAGACCTCATTATTCTAAGAACATCCAGTCCTGAGCAGCACTTGCTGCTCAATATCATTACACCTATTTGTAGTGTCTTAGTATGGTATACCTATGAGTAACAAATAGCTGTTATTGGTTTCTGGCTGAAGTGCACTGTACAAAATGCTACAAGATGATGGGCTCTAAATTAGCTGTTACCACTCAAGAAAGAGACCTTAGAGTCATTGGGGATAGTTCTCTGAAAACATACACTCAATGTGCAGTGGCAGTCAAAAGAGCTATCAAAAAAGAGATAGGTAATAAGAGAGAAAATAGCATCATGCTGCTATATAAAAGTATGGTACGCCCACACCTTGAATACAGCATGCAGTTCGGTCACCCCATCTCAAAAAAGATGATATACTAGAATTGGAAAAGGTACAGAGAAGGGCAACAAAAATGATTTGAGAGTATGGAGGTTGTTCCATATGAGATTAAAAGATTGGGTCTTTTCAGCTTGGAAAAGAGATGCCTAACGGGACATGATAGAGGTCTATACAATCATGAGTGCTGTGGAGAAAGTGAATAAGGAACTGTAATTTACTCCTTCAAATAACACAGGAACTAGGGGTCACCCAATTAAATTAATTTGCTGCAGGTTTAAAACAAAAGGCAATACTACTTCACAGTCAGCCTGTTGAACTCATTGCCAGGGGATGTTGTGAAGGCCAAAACTATAACAGGGTTTAAAAAAGAATTAGATACATTCATAGGTTCATCAATGGGCATTAGCGAAGATGGTCAGGAATGCAACCCCATGGTTGGGTTATCCCTAGCCTTTGTTTGTTAGAAGCTGGCAGTTCTATTCATTCCCTCCAAAGCGCCTGGCATTGGCCACTGTCAGAAGACAGGATGCTGGGCTAGATGAATCATTGGTCTGACCCAGTGTGGCTGTTCTTATGTTCTTCCTGTTATAGTTGTTTGTTTTCATTTCTAACTCTGCTTCTGACATTTGTAAAGAAACTACATTGACACATAAAACTTCTGAAAACAATCATGCTTCATGCATACTCTAGCCCAGCATAGCTGAAAGGCCCTACGGGCTGTTTAATACTGTGCGTGCAACTGTGGGGCTGACTTGTTAAAACTATTTTTCATGTTGAAATGTCTTTGGTATTGATGTTGAGTATCATTAGGAAAATCATATCTGTGTGAGGTGTTTTGTTTGGCAAATATATGAACAAATAAGAATAATGGAATGGTTGTGACAAAGAGGAAATAGCCACTGGATTTCCCTAAAACTCCATTCCTCTGAATCAGTCTAGTGGGGCTAAACCATCATTTTCCATTTAGTATAATTCCACAACCTTATCTGAAAAACTGTTTTCATGTGTCACTCAATCCATCTTCCAGCACAGCAAACTTCCTTCACAGAAGTATCACTTTGGATTAAAAAATAGAGCTTATAGAAATTAATCCCATTCATCTTCAGAAATAAACCAGCATTTGTTTGGGCACATTTTGTCTGAAGTCATTTCTTTAAATGGAATATAAATATAAAATGTGAATTTAAATATGAGTGCAAAACATTTTTCTGAATTTTGCAAGCAAGAAATGCAGCCGACTCTAATATTTCTCATGTTTAAACGCATAGATTGTCTTTCCCATGCAAATAGTTAACCAAGTATAGAATTTGAAAATCTACTTGAAACTGATCTTTGTTACCTATAAAACTAGCATACATGGTACTTCTCCATTTCTTAACAATGTGGTGGAAAGCATTCTAAAGAGGGCATACAAAGAAACTACTGGACAATCATCTTTGGCTATCCCTCGATACAAGGATGTCTGCCGGGGGGGGAAGTCATTGATGAAACCTAAGATGGCTGAGGAGTCCAATTTGTGCTCTACAGATTTTTCCATATATGTGACAGGTGGTTGCTTGGAGAGAGCACAACTGCTGGCCAGGATGCTGTACACTTTCCTTCCTCCTCTGCCATTTCTCAGCCTCTTGAGCAAGGCAATTATCTTCAAAATGGGCCGAGGCTTGATGTATGATGTGATGCCATTGTAGTCTATTGCCAGCCAGCTTGTCCCGATTTGTAGGGTCAATGCCTCCCTTCTTAAAATATATGCTGGTATTGGTGCAACAGTCTTCCTATCTTATACGGAGAATCTTCCTAAGGTGGGGCTGTTGGTACCTCTCTAGACGCTTAAGATGGCTTTGATATGTCATCCATGTCTTGCACCCATAAAGAAGAATGGGGATAACTGCTGCATTGTAGACCAAGATCTTAGTTTCCATCCACAGATCTCTGTCAATAAAGACACGGTAGAGAAACTTTTCAAAGGATGCATTGGCACAATGGATCCTATGTTCGACTGGCACATCAAGATTGGCTGTTTGGGAAAGGTGACTACCAAGGTAAGGGAAATGCTCAATGTTTTCCAGGGGTTCACTGCCAATGACACTGTGTGGGAGAAGGGGGGCAACTTGAGCTGTGGCAGACTGGTGGAACACCTTAGTCTTCCCAATGTTGAGGGAGAGTCCTAGGCTATGATAGGCACCCAAGAAGAGATCTAGGGTGGATTGCAAGTCAGCCTCCGTGTGTCTGAGGCTAGCACAGTCATGAGCATACTGAAGGTCAGTAATAACAGCCCTAGTGACCTCAGTTTTAGAATCAAGATGCTGTAAATTGAAAAGCTGGCCATCCATGAAGTACTCAATCTCAATTCCAGAGGAAAGGTGGTCATGAATAAGAATCAAGATGTGTTATTGCCCCAATCCTTTTCTCCATCTATCTTGCCGTGATCTTGATTCTTACTGGACAATATGGAGAGAATGATAGGACATTTAAAAACCATAAGATTATCATTCTTCAGATCTGAATTTATTGGACAAACTTTGACTGCGCTCAAAGTCTTATAGAACAAGATGAAATCTCATTTGCTTCATTCACTTCGTAGTAGAAAATAAAACAAAGGGTCCAATTCTGCACAGTGCTGGGGCAGCGGCACTTGGCATCTTCCAGGATCAGTCCCTACAGGTCTTTACTATGTTCATAAATGAATAAAATGGCCACATTTTTAATTTACAAGACATAAGTTGCTCCCACAAAAATAAGCTCAATCACAAAGGGGGGTGCAGCAAGGAAGGAGCTGAATAGCATTTATAAAAAGGTTTCATTAACAATGCAGTAGGAGAAAAGTATCCATTCCACATCAGAATTTGTGGGCTTGGGCTTCTGTGCTATTCTAGTGAAGCCAGCTTGGCTCAATACCTAGTGAAAGAGGTGACGATATTTGTCAGATCTTTTGATTTTATTTACTGGCATGTATTTGTGCCTGTGTGCACATGCAAATTTGTATATCAGCATGCATTCTAAGAGCCACTTTGCAAGCATTTTTCAATAGCAGTTGATAAAATAAAGAAATGGCCTAATGTTGCAATGTGCTTGAGCCTCTCCTAGCAGACGCTGAACACCTTCAATTCCTATTTAAGTTAATGAGAGTTAAGGGCAGTCCGTGTTTTTATAGGCTGGTTCTCAATATTTATCTAATTTATTGAGTCCTGTTTATGAAATGTTGACAAGCATCATTCTCTTCTTTATAGTTTATAGTCTTGAATTTACCATAAAGCAAATACATTTACCTTTCTCCTGAAATTCAACCACATAAATCCTTGCACAATTCTTACAGAGGGGTGGTAGTTGGTAGTCTTTCCTGGGGAAGTTGGACATACCTGAGCAAGCTTCTTATGATAAGCGCAGAATAACACCAGCTGTGTAAGTGAGCATTTAAATTACTTACTGATTTAAGCCTGCCTTTTCTTCTGTTCTTTATGTTCTTCTTAGACCTGTGCACTTCCTTCATGTGTTAACCTAATGTCTCATTTCGTAGTGAAACAATCCTAACAGAATATGAGGCGAGGTTGCAGTTTATAAGAACATTAACCAGGGGGTTAATTTTGGTTTTTTTGCAGAACAGAATTTTTGAGAATTAAGGAAGCCAATGTATTACCTAACAGAGCTGGGGTTTTAACAGCCATTTATACTTTGTACAGAGGGATATTAAATGTTTCAGAAATTACTCTTTCATACCAAACTAAACAATAACACTGGTCATCTAAACTGGATACTAAAAACATTTAGTAGAGCATTTGCAGATGTTTGTTGAATGAGACCGTTTGGGAGATACAAACTGAATCTAAAAGGCTAATGAGTTTAACAACATGTTGTTAAGCATCTAAACTTTTGTTTGACCTCTCTATTTAAAGATGAATGTGAGCAAGTGGAGCACAGATAATCTCTCCCACTCCCTCTAATATGGGTGTAGTTTATACACTATCAATTTGATATATGGATCAGATAAATACTAAGTATGGGCTGGTCTACAATGGTGGCAGCAGCTGACAGGAGATAGGCAAGCAATGTACTTACCTTGATGTACCGCAGTGTCTTCATGGCATTGCATCGACGGAAGATGCCCTCCCATTGACATAGCCTTACTCCTTTCAGGGAGGTAGACTAACTGAGTTTACAACAATTCCTTTGTAATAAATGTAAAAGGAACTGTGATTTTTCACATTATTGGTACTTAACAATAATAAAGAATATTTTATACAGTAACATTTCCCTTCAGCTATTCTCCCTTTGTATTTCATTTACATCCAATCTAACAAGAGAGACAAAGTGAACACAGCCTCTAATCCATGATATTCTAGTCCAGTTTCCAAAGTATTGAGTCACTCATGGAATAAAACACTCCATTAGTCACTTATTACACTTGTATTTTCCATCCCCTACCCCCATATTAGAAAGTAGTTGATGCATTTGTTTTTTCTAAATTGTACTCAGACAAGAAAGACATTTATCCACTGGGCTGCAGAATTATGTGGTATCATCTTGTGATTTATAAGTACCATTTGCAAGATACTTTCATATGAAAGCAGTGTTTAATTTAATTCATTCACATTTCATACCATGTCAGCTCACAGCAGTTAAAAATGACATGATTTGCATAGTATCGTATTTCTATTAAATGGTGAAATGATTCATTAGAATATTAGGATGCTATTCATCAAACTTGGATGCAGCTGTTTTTTAACCAACAACAGAATATAAAAATGCCCATCAGAACTCATTGAGATTTAGAATTACAGAAAGCATGTCCATTAGCTCTGAAATATAAACTTTACAGGGTGGAGTTTGATGTATTCTTATTTTAAGTCCAACAATAAAAAGCAAACCAGCATTTCCAAATAAAAGAACAAGCCTTTATTGCATCTGTTCACCTTGTTCTTGACAGATAAAACTATCATTTCAACAGAGAGCTCTCTGCAGTCAGTTCCTTTTTAAGTAATCTTTCAGTGTACTGACTAAATGATGTTGAAGATAACTGAACAATGACAGCCAGGCAATTTTTTAAATGAAAGAAACCATGGGCAGATCATGACCATTTCAATTATTGTTCTTTCTCTTAGCTGGGCTAGAGATATTATATAAGGAGATTTTAACATTTCAAACATTAACAAAAATATTTCATTGCTCAAAAATTATTTCATAATTATTTAAAAAATGTTCACAAACCTACACGCACATTTCATATGTGCATACATACACAAATACACTGTGTACACACACACCCACACAGACAGATATGCAAATATACATGCTGTGTACATTTTGTTTCTATTCTTATAGCTTATCATACCTTCCTCATATATCTGTAGTATCTGAGTGTATTCCAGTAATGCATTAGGTGACATGACTGACATCTACTCACATATGGTTCATTCTCTCTCATACTCCCTTTCTCCCTCCCGCTCCCCCAGCCAGGCAGAATTATGTGTGCAGTCTGTGATGTTTTTGTTTTAGTAGGGTTTGGGGGTTGGTTGTTTGGTTGATTTGTGTTTTTTTAAAGTACATACTTCATGTGATTATGTTAGAGATGCCAAGATTGAAGACATGCACCTTGCACTTAGGATGGAAGGTGGTCAGGTTTATACACATATACACAAACCATATTTGAACAACCTAAAATATTTTTATTAATGCATTTGAGTAAAAATGCCATGGGATTATTCATGTAAATAATCACATTTTTAATCTAACTTTTATATGATATGGGTTAGTTTGTCATAGCAATACATCCATTTTGCAGTTTTTGTATATGTCATTAGTCATTACCTACTACCAAAGATATAGTTTGTGAATGATCATATGTATTTGTATGTCTCAAAGTGTAAATATCTGAAGTAATTTGATTTATTTACCATGAAACGCAGCTGGTTAACTAATGGCACATGAGAGAAATACAGCAATGACATTTCGCAATACTATTATGAATTTATGTTTTAAAAGTCATAAGGGAAGAAGAACAAATGCACCCATATATTTATTTTGTCCCTGGTCTGATTATCTCACATAAATGTCACAATGATGTTTAAAATGGGCAAACTTAGACAGTTGCAGTATAGTGACACAATATTGCCTAGGTCTCTGAGCACAGGACTACAAAGCAGGATTAACTCACAAAAGCTAATCTTGGCTTTCTCATGTAGTGACTGATTTACCCCCACTGAAGCTGAAGGAAGCCTTGCCATTTACCTCAATGGGTGCAGGATCAAGTCCTTATTCCTTGTATGGCCTTGGAAAAGTCACTTAGAGTAACATCCTGACTCCATTGAAGTCAATGGCAAAATGGCAAAAAGTCTGTGTCCTAATGGTGTAACGATTTCAACTAGGATCTCCCTGTGCCTCTTTGTCTCCATCTAAAAAGTGTAGTTAATGATATTTATTCACCTTTAGAAGTGTTTTGAGATCTACAGATTAAAAAACTCCATATAAATATTTAGTATTGTTCTAAAAGTACAGAGTCTTAGAATATGTAATGAAAACATCAACTATAAATTTAAAAAGGCAATTTATAGCATTTTTCATACATGGAATAAAATGTCATTTACCTTACTTGCTGTATTTTTCATAGATGTTGTGCCTTTTTAAAAATCATTTCAATAACTAAAGAAGGATTTAAAATTGTCTTTAATTTGTATTTTTGTGAATATTTTGTTTGCTATTATTGTGAAACTGTATGTGTACAGATAGAACTGAAAATATTATCTAAAAGTCTGATTCTGCTTTGACATTACATCAGTATACGTGAATAAGGCTGTTGTTGAAGAGCCTGCCCACAGATTATGGGAGGGATGAGGTTAAAACATCACCCCAAATAGGCAGTCATCTCTGCAGTCTGTTAACAAGCATGGCTGGATTAGCACCTGTTCCTGTCAGGACTGCTGATGAGCTTCTTTATCAGTAGGCAGCTGATGAGAAGGGTAAATAGATCCACTTGGGAAAAGCAGCAGGAGTGAGGGGGCTGAAATTGAGGATGGTTGTGGTAGCAGTCTCTGTGGGACTTGGCTGAAGTAAGTTGTATCTTTATTTTGAGCTGTAACTGAGGGAAGTCCTGTTTTATTTAAATTGATATTTAATATTATAGTTTTGTTTAGGTGTTAAAAGAGTGGCAGTTTAGGAGATTTATGTTTTACAAGCAAATATGCTACACAGATATTCAGATATCACTCAGGTGTGCAGAATCCTTCCTTCAACTAGCTTTCCCTCCAACCTGAGTACCACAAGGGCCTTCTCTTTCAATCACTTCTTCAGCAAAGATGTCTATTGACTTCTGTGAATCCACAATTTGTAAAATCCCCTACTGAACAAAGCAGGAGTGTGCTAGTTTCCAGGACAAAGTGTGAGGTATGCCACAGCAGCAGGTAAGAGTGAGATACACATTTGGTGGCATGGTAATAAGAATGATGAATGTGATCCTTACATTTGTGCACCAAGGCTGCTCAAGAATTTTTGGTCAAAACTGTTTTCCATTTAAAAAAAACTGAGCTTTTTCAACAAAATTTTTCACTAAAAAGTTTGCTTTCTGCAGAAATTTTCAACTTTTCATTGAAAAACTGAACATCCAAAAACCTCTGGTTGAAAAAAATGAAAATTTAATTGGGGATCATGAGACACTGCAAATTTCCCCATTCTCCTCTGCAACCTAGGAACACAAAGTGCATAATGGGAGATGTAGCCCACCATCTCCCCCATGATGCACTGTGACAGCTGAGCAAGAGGATAGAGTGCATTGCACCATGGGTGATGTAGTCTAGACAGGGAGCCCAACAGAGAAGAATGATGGGTTCAAGGCACCTGAACTGAAAATCCCATGAGACACACAGGTAGCTAAGGAGGATGCAATTTAATGTGGGACTGAGCCAAATTGAAATATTCCCATTCAGTTCCACAACTCAAATCTAAATTAAATGTTTCAATTCAAGAATGATGCAACATCTTGTTTTCATCAAATTTTTGAATCAGAAGTTTTTGGCTTTTTGATAAAAAGTTGAAATTCTATGGTGGGTGGGGTGAAGCCTATTTTCCAACTATCTCCTGTGCATACTTTATGCTCCAATTTGTATTGGATATGGATGAGCTGAAGACAAATGTCCTTTATAGACCTGATCAAGCCTTTTTAAAAATATTGTTAGTAAAGATACAAGCTCTTTATCCTTTCCTGGAAGCAGCTGGGTCTATGTTGCTGGCTGTACTGTACTTAAAGAATATTGCCTACTTTAAGCATAAGTTGGCCACTGTGTCTAATTGACAAACATGAAACACCAAATTTCATTTTACTTGGTGTCACCTGATTAGCCAACTTGGTGTCGAATATAAAATCAAGGTTGTGAGAAGGCTGTGCTTAAAATATCTGCTAAACATGACTGATGGTAGGAAGCTTGCCAGGATATAGGCTCTGTGTTCTCTTCTGTCCTCTCTTGACTGCACAGTGAAGTTGAGATGCCTGTGTAGAAATGTGTGCAGTATTTTAGGGCTTATCACAGACAATTAGGGTTTGGAAGGGATCTCAGGAAGTCATCTAGTCCAGCCCCCTGATTAAAGTACAGGGAAGTTATTCTGGAATATAAGAGCATCCACACAGGGTGTTTAAAGCAGAATAGCTATTCCTGATTAATTCACACCCTACCTTAATCTGAATTAACTTCAGTATAGACAAGTCCTTACTCCCTTAGTAAGGCCCACAGCAGGTCCATGTGAGAGGCTCAGTTCTACTTCTTGGTTTATAGCCACAGGTGTCTCTCACAAGGCTTGCAGTCAAGGCTGATTGTATACCTGCTGCCAGAGCTTTAATGCTATATTTGACCTTCCCCCAATACTATTTTATTCATGACTTAGTTTGACAAATGTCACACACTTGAAATCACTATGACCCAAACTGCTGCTATGTACATTTTATTCCTCAATCTGATGACTTTAACTAGTTATAGAACTAATATCCTATGGATGATGCAGAAAATGCATTCTGCTAATTGTTTTTAGCCAGAGATTTTCTGACTTACTGATACCCATCTATCCATCTCTAGGTCCTTATTGCAAGCATTCTCATTATAGGTACTAATTCCCCCCCGTCCTCCTCGTGGCACTGAGGTCATGGAAGAATAATACACAACCAATAGTTTGACTCATGCACACCTTTCACCTCTACACACAACAATAAGACCTGCATTTGCACACAAGACTTGAAAAGGAGCGATTTCCATAGCAACAGCAAGATTACATTAAATAGTCTGAATGCTTCTTCGGAGACAGTGTACACAGCACCTTCTTTAGAAGTACATAACACGGACTCTGAACTGCCTTTGCTGTGTTACATTCAGAAAAGATGTTGCATAACATTTTCAGGACAAAAAGCTGGTCTTTATTTCTAAATAAACTCAAAAAGAAACAAGAATTGTACATGGATGTAAAATACCACTAGAGTAATCAAATCTATACAATTACTGATGGTATTGGGAGAATCCTGCAACAGGTTTTAAGCAATCACTTTTTCAGTATGTTTCATACAGCAGCTCAGTGGACTTGTATTAATAAAGGATCTAGTGATAAGGGAAAAAGACACCTGAACTGAGCAGCAAGAAAATAATAGCACAATAGATGTAGAAAACCAGGATAAACTGCGGCTTCATTTAAAAAAATAGTCAAGGCTTCCTGCTATTAGAAGATGAAGAGACAATGTATCTAGCATTTGACAGCACCAGGAGACAACACATAGCAAATCAGTTTTGAAGAATTGGAAACCTTAATTCCACCTGCTCAAATGGGTGTGTGCTTGTCACTTCGTTCCGTTTCCTCTGTTGTGCTCTGCTGCTTCTCACTACTCCGGGCACACAAATAGCAGAGCTTTCAGGTTCCCCATTATGACTTCCCAGGAAGGCTAACAAACTGGTGAGAATCCAGAGAAGGCTATAAAATTTAATAAAGGGTTAGGGGGTCTGATCCCTGTCAAAAGGCTAAAAAAAAATAGGCCCTGACTCTATAGTGAGATCTGTATGAGTGGACCCTGGTGTTCATGCAAACAGACATCATTGCAGACTCAGGGCCAAGGTATCTATGAGACAATTGAAGGCTAATGTCACCATCTGCATTTATTTGCAGGGCATCTAATTGGGAAGAATTGCTTTGATTAGATAAAGGAGGAAGTAAATAATTTAAAATAATAGATTAAATTTAATGTGAAAATATAGGTTGAGTAACAGGAAAAAATTCTCAACAAAGTCATACATTGCCATGCAGTAGGCAAATTGGACTGTGGAATAGTCTTAGGGAAATGGTGGATCAGTACGGTTTAAGTTATTCAGATTTAGGCTAGAGTATAAAAAAGGAATTAGGGTGAGTGGGGTGAACTGGCTGCTCCAATAGAAACCAAGCATACTAGTTGATCCATGAAATACCATGTACCTCTCTCCTCCAAAAATTCTTTCATACCTTTGATACTAATCTTGTTTCTTTGTTCTAGCCAAGTGCGCACTTCACACAATTGTGCAGCGATTTATTTTTTTTAAAAGGTTTCAGGTCCTTTCTTGTGGTGTGATAGAACATGGTAGCTAGAGAACAGAGAAGCGATATTGGTATCTTTTCCATTTCTAATTAGGACAAAAGAAGCAAAGCATTTTCTTATATTTGTGCAGCCAGTGTTAGATTATATTGTACAGGGTATAAAATAAGTCCAGATGTGCCACATAAGTATGAGCTCCCAAAGGTATGTAAGACTAACAGGCCAGCCTCTTTGGAGGGAAAAAGTCATCTGATCTCTTTCAAGGTACTAAAAACTGTCTGAAAATACAGCCTCCTTGATAGTCCTGAGGCCAAGTTCTGAACTTAGAACTTACTGGCCAGAAGTCAGTGGAGTTCCTGGATTTACAGCAGTCACTAAGAGTGGGAGTAGAGGTGAAGAGGCATTACCTTTCCCCCAAGCCTATGTAGCCCTCCTCTTGAATACCATATAGCTAAGACTCTATGATTTTCTGAGGAGGCCGAGCTGAGCTGGGGACAGATACATCGACATCACAAGCCCAGTGGGGCACTGGTGGAGGTTGTTACAGACCACCACCACATCAAACCAGAGAACAGGATGAGTTTTCCTGAAACATCTGTTTGTAATGTGGAAAAATAAACAGTGTTATGGAGAACATCAGCTTGGAAGATGTATGCTGGATATCTCACGCAGTAGTAAAATATCACTAAAGTTTCTAAAAATTATACATGATGATTTTCTAATACAAAAGTTATTGCATCCAACATGATTTAACTCTATTTTTTACCTCATTAGGATGGATAAAGGTGAATTAATCACTGGAGTGGAGGTTGGTGGTTGATTAGGCACCAGTGATTGTGACCTGATTACGTTCAATATCTGCAAACAGAGGACAGTCCCAACCAGCAAAACACACACACACACACACACACACACACACACAGTGCTTCAAAGGGGCTAACTTCCCAAAGCTGAGTAAAATAATTGGGAGGAAAAATGTAGCCACAACAATGTGAAAGAAAAATTAGAGTTCTTTAAGAAGTTTATTAAATGGCCAAACAGCCATGATTTCATAATAAAAAAGACAAGTTTAGCTAAAAGCCCATCCTGATTCAGTGGCAAAATGAAGGCAGCAATTAGAAATAAAGCAAATTACAACAAATGGGAAAAGGAGGAAACAGATACAACTTAAAAAATGCAGAAAATTGATAACCGTCAAGAGTTGGCAGGGCTAAAGACAATAAGGATTTTTTTTAAAGTGTATTAGTGAAAAAAGAAATCTTAGCAATTGTACAGGCCCTTTAGTAGATGGAGGTAAATTGTTGATTACTACTGCCTTTTCTGCATCATTATGAATAAATATTTCTGTTCTGTATTTGGAAAAAAGCAGGAAGCTGTATCCTTATCATGAGGATGATGAAGTACTTTCCAGTCCATTAGTAACTGAGGAAGATGTTAGACAACCTCTAGTAGGGAATAGCATTTTTAAATCAACAGGTTCAGATAACTTGCCTCCAAGAGTCCTAAAAGCGTTGGCTAAAGAAAATTCTGGCCTGCTGATGTTTAAATGTTAGTAAATTTTAAAATACTGGGGAAATTCAGAGTGCTAATGTTGTACCAATATTCAAAAAGATGCATGCTAAATGAATCTATAACTGGCTCACAGATTTAAAAATGCAGTTGTCAGTGAGGAATAACCAAATGAGGGTGTTTGATCTGGAAGTAATTATAAAATCACTGCTGATAAAAAAATTTTAAATGACACCGATTGGTGGAGTGGTAAATGATGAGGCAGGACCTGCCAGTCATACAGAGCAATGTGAATTGCTTGATAACCTGGGCCCATTCAAGCAAAATGCAGAACCAAATGCAAAGTTATACCTCTAGGAAAAGGAATGCAAGCCATACCTACAGAATAAAGACTGTATCCTGGAAAGCACTGACTGCAAAGGATTTAAGGGTCTGTGACAGTATCAGACCCTTTGAGGCCCTCCAGAGGGCCCTGCAGTCTTACCACACCCTGCCCCAGAAAAAGGCAGTAGAGTGGAGTCCTCCAAGTGGCCTAGAGGAGCTGCTGGCCAGGCAGCTAGTCAGGACCTGCAGGGCCCAGTGAGTTTAGTTCCTTACTGGAGCTGGAGGAGCATGTGCCTGGCTGGCTGAGGGGGCTACAGGACCTCGGACAGAGCAGTGCTGGCCGAGCCAGGAGAAGGAGCTCTTGGCTGGCTGCTGGGCCCAACTCAACCGGGACAAGGCCCTGAGGTAAGGGTGAGAATGTGCTGGGGCCTGTGGGTAAGTGGCCTGGGGAGTCATAGCAGCAACGCATAGATAAAGGGACATGGTGGATGGCTGCTATCTATAGGCTCCCTGGGCTGGGATCCCCTCTGCCCCCCCTTGGCCATTGGGGAAGTGACTTGGACTTTGATACACCTCGTAGGGGAAACTGAACTCTTTTAATGGCCAAGCAGGAGAGCTGGGGCTAGAAAGGGCTATAGAGGGCAAGGACATTGCCTCCAGGCAGAGCGCCCTGGAGTAGGGCTCACTACCAGGGCCAAGGACTGATGAAGGACCTGAGCCCAAGAAAGGTTGCAGCAAGAGAAAGGGCAGGCACATGCACTTCTGCAGAGGGGGCGCTCCCGAGAGGTGTGCCACCCCTCTACAGGGTCATAGTGAGCCCCCAGTGCAATGTAGTGGCAAAAAGAGCTAATGCTAGTCTTGGATGTATAAACAAGGGAATAGAAGTAAGGAGGTGATTTTTACCAATGTATATGGATTGGTGAGACCAATACTGGAATACTGCAAACGGTTCTGGTGTCAACATTATTATTATTATTTTTTTAAAGTATGTTGAAAAAGCGAAGAGCAGGCGTAAAGAGACAAAAATTATTTGAGGGCTGGAGAAGATGCTGGGCACTAAAGGGCTTTCTAATGTAGCCCTTTCTGGAGGGAGATAGGCATAACAAGAACCAATGGCTAGAAGATGAAGCCAGATAAATTCCAATTAGATATGAGGCAAAAAATTTTAACAGTGAGGGTGAATAACCACTAGAACAGACTTCCAAGTGAAGTGGTGGATTCTCCATCTCTTGATGTTTTGAAATCGAAACAGCCAAATACTAAACACTGGGTGTAAGCATGCTAAGTAGAGGGGTAATGATGAAACTGAATGGCTTTTGATATACAGGAGGTCAGACTAGACTTGAGTATTTCTGTAGTGGTTAAATGGGCACACTAGTGATCACTTCAGCTGAAAAATAGACTACACAATAAAGTTGTTACTGTGCCACTGAAGACATATTTATTAAAGAAAGAATTAGTGCTGGTAGTACTATTCACACCATTGGAATGCAGAAGCAAAGTGAGTGTGCAAACATCAGTAGCAACCAGAATAAGTACAGAAAGAACCTACGATTCACTCTTCCTGCCTTCAAAAAGGGGGCACAATTTTTTCAGACAATGCCCACTTAGATTAAGTTTTTCAGTAAATATATGATATATTTCCTGACAATCGCAGTAGCTTTAAAAGATGGTTTATAACCTCAGTGCCTCAGTCTTGCCTGCTCAGCAAATGCTTCAGAAGATGAGCATTTGCAACTCCAGAAATCTAGATTGCCTAATAGGGCTTTTCTATCTCTAATTTCTCTAAAGTCAGAGTCCTGCAAAAACTAATCCCAATTAAAATCAATTACTAGGGAAGAGCATTACTAGAAACTGCTTTATTTCATCCCACCCACCCATCCTCTCTCTTCTTGACAATGAAATGTCCCTGTGTCAAAACCATTAAAAATAAGTTTTGTTAGGGTTTTTTTTGTTTTGCAGAAATGAGTGAATTACTACTGACTTCTTAATGTGAGATGGCACTGGCAGAATATGTACTGAAAAAGAATAAAAAGGGAGCAATAGTATGTAATAAAATTACTTTTATTGAAGCAGTAGCAGCACATGATCTTCCAGATGTCCTTTAAGATAGTAATAAAAATGACTCAACTTGCCAGCCTTGGTAACAAGCAGCTAACGGTGTAAAAGGTTTGTATCTCAATTTTTGCCATCTATAGAACTGGGAAAATAATAACTATTTCACACATGTTGCTAAATTAAATGCTTTATAAAACAATGATGGGTCCTGGAATGGAAGGTGCTATAGCAAGAATTATTTACATTTAGTTATATCTGTAAAGATCATATGGGGGAGGGGTGTGTGTGTGTGAAAAAGTCACTTCTTACATCTACAGTGAAGGGGGGAGGGGAAAGACCCTGGGCAGCAAGTCTCAGAGTCCAGGTCAGCTGACCAGGCTGGTGGGGTTGTGCTATGCGGCTAAAAACAGAAGTGTAGATGTTTGGACTTGGGCTGGAGCCTGGTCTCTGATACCCAGCTTGTGGTCTCAGAGCCCAAGAGCACACTGCTCTTTTTAGCCCCATGGTGCAATGCCTGCAAGCCCAGGTCAGTTGACCCAGGCTCTGAGACTTGCTGCTATGGCTTTGGTGTGTGTGTGTTTTGTTTTTGTTTTTTGCAGTGTGGGCATACCCTTAAGAACAAAGAAAGAGGTTTTCTTGGGATTGTCAGTCTTCAACCCAACCCCCCACCCCATAAAACCAGATGCCCAGTTTAATTTATGTTTGTTGAAGTTGAATGTGGGGACTCTCATCATCTTTGATCATAACCCACTGAAAAGCCTTTTGGATGAGGCGAGCCCTAAAAGATCTCAAACATTGCCTCCTTGGTGGGATGAAAGATCGAGGGGACAGATGGCCCATTGTAGAAGCCGAATCAGGAAACAAAGTACTCACCTTGTTAGAGTGAGTTGGGGAGCTGTTCAGGGAGACGAGCTCATGCAGATGAAGATTCTGCTTCTCAGTGCCTTTTTCCTATTTACAAGAATGATAAGCCAGCCATCTCTCCCACCAGAGAGTTCCTTTAGCTTTAGGGCCAGTTATGGGCAGAACTGTGGAGCATGGGCAGAACTTTTTGCTCTGCCTCCTCACCTATCCATGTCTCATTCCGAAGAACTAAACAATTACCAAACTGTTCCAGAGGTTTCCCTCGATGCCCAGTAGTAATGTCTTATTTCAGCCTCAACATTGCCATCATGTATATCTCCTGCGTTCATCTCCTTTGAGCTTTTGCCTCTACAGGCCCCTGTTCCTTTAATAATCTTCCCAGGCTGAAAGATTCAGTCAACCAGAGAGAACTTAATGCACTAGAGCTGGCTGAATTATTTGTTGTGAATTTAATTCTTCTCTCCTAGGCATTAATTGTTTGCTAGCAGATCTGGATTTTAACAAATGTATTTGGAATTTGCCAAATAGGCTGACATTTTCTGCACTATGGATCATTTGTAGCCTTTTAAATTGATTAAAATTTTCAAAAGTGCATAAGTGACTCAGGGTCCTGATTCAGAAAGTAATGCTTTCAAGAGATTGAACATTTTCATGAATATCTGACAGCTGTCCAAATACTATGCCCTCATGACTAGTAGCATGCCAAACTTTGTCACTGATATGTAGGGAAAAAGTCATGAACCGCTTTCTGTATTCATTGAACAGTTCTGCTCTGCACTAGTGTAATCAGATGCCAGGTAATTCTTTTACCTAGCACAATTTTCCCTTCAAGCTCTGGAACTTCTGAGGAACAGTATCCATGGAGGTGAATGTTGTGGGTTGAATAATTCTTGCCTGCTTGGTACAAGGAGTAAATAGGTATTTTAAACTCCCAGTACCAACTTTCCTACTATTGGTGAAATGATGTCCTTGATCACATGAGTTGTGTAAAACATATAAAGGATTATAAATCAGATTAGTTTGTCTTGACTTTGCTTTTGATGCCAGGGTGTAGCTGTACTGCATAGAATTTTAATGAAATGGATTATAAAAACCTGAAATGTGCACACAGTACCTCCTCCAAAGTCCAATGTAGTCAAAAAGAATTGACCTCCAATGGGCTCTGAATAAAGCTCAGAGTACATTTTTCTAAGTATACCTACACCCTACCATCAAGCAATAAGTGACAGTCTCGCAAAGACATTGCTTGGGACATTATAATGCAACTCTCTAGAATTAAACTGTTAAAGAAATACAATTTAAAATAAACGTTAGCATGCACCAAACCCATGGCCCGATCCTGCAAGCACTGAATGAATATGAATAACTCTTGTACCATGAGAGTGTCTGCAGAACCCCAGCTACAGAAATGGACTGAAATCTTTTAGGTGAACAGTAGCTAACAGAATGAGATGCAGCCATCTACACAATGGGGAAGCAACCAAATGGTACACATAACACTGCACAGCAATGGATGCGGGCTGAGATATTGTGGGGAAAGACAACAGGGTCATATCCAGACTCTTACAAAAGATGCCCCAGATCTTTAATAGCCACCCAGAGTAGATGCAGCCTCCATTTGTTTCTCAAATGCCCACAAACAGTAAACTGCATTAGAACTCAATTTATCTATCTCAGATGGCTGAGAAACACAGTTGACCTTGTCAATGTATCAGCACTGAAATGCAATAAAAAATTCATCTGGTAAAAGAATAGACCTGTTAAATGAATACTTTTCATGTGACCCAAACCTAAACATATATTATACAGCAGAGAGGGACCCCTTAAACAAATAGCTGTTAAAGGATTAGATCCACTAACCTTGTTGCACTCACATTTTATATTATAAGCTGATCTAACAAGTTTCTGCTGCATACAATTTCAAATACAAAACTCAGGTTCTTTGAGAGTTTTTCAGATGTCAGATGAGGTAAGAGGTCAGTTTCATAACTACTCTGTCCCTTGAAGCTGAATAATTAATGATTAAGAAGAATGTGTTAGTATTTTCAATCAGTGGATTTATGCTTTGTTTTTGATAACCCCAGAATATTAGCACCATAAGTGACGATGGATTTCTAGGTCATATATATGTATGCCTTGACATAGAAAGGAGGCGTACAGGGCTATTGCTGAGTGATAAATGCCTCTTTAGCTGGCAGACCCATGCTGTAATAGAAACAGATGCTGCTGTCCCTAGTGCTTTCTCATAGTGTTCCCAGTAATAAGGAGAATAATGCTGGGTGTCTGATACTGAGATTTTGTTTAAAAGCTATTTTAATTATAGAGCCTTCCTTGAATCAATGCACTAAGGTTACAAGGACATTAATCAATCTGCTTCATTCCTTTTGGATTTTCAATAAAAAGGAATGAAATAATTGATCCAGCTCTAATATTGTTCAGGAGGTTGAATGAGATTCTTTAGAGATGTCTTGAGCTTTCTGGGGATACAGTGAAAGTCCATGTAGACTCTGCTGTATGAAGTACAGTTCTAGGTATCAGTTACATCTTGAGGCTTTGGTAGCTCAGACTGAACATATTTTACTTTGTCCTATTTAGTTTTCAGAACAGGAGTGTTATCATCCATGCTTAAGGTTAATTTAAATTGGCATTGGGGTGATGTTTATTCCAGATTGATCTGCTATGGTGGACAGGAATAAAGCAGTCATGGTACCCAGTGGCTTTTTATGAGATAAAGTCAGTGCCCCATCACCAAATGTTTATCTGAAATTTGGCTCAGCCAGAAAAATGGATAAAAAATTTAATTATAGGTGAGGCTGATAGTACTTATTATTAAGGATGACTGACACGTCCCATTATAAGACCTTTGTTTAGTTGCTTATAGGTTATAAGTTGCTAAATATAACTGTTTAGACTCAATTTTTTTATCCTGGGTGCCTGCTACAGGCTGAATGTTTTCAGAAAAACTCATTGTTTTGCAGTGTAAAAAAAAAAAAAAAATCTGGTGACCTTTTCTTTAAGAAGCGGTCTGAGATTTTAGAGTTTAATGGCAAAAATCTGACGATTCCATCCTCACTGAGCATTCTCTACACCTTTACAGTGCCTAGTGCTGACCAAATTCTGCATGTGCCATCCTCACAGACCAACTGACCAGCTCTGAGGGAATGGAGCATGCTCAGTTGCTCTGTGAGCATGGTGCATGCACAGTCTGGTCATACACATGCACTCTCAGGGGATGAGGCATGCTATGTGTGACCTGACTCGCTGTGCTCCAGCTCCACAGAATGAGTGAGCATGTTCCAACCCAGAGTTATGAGGAGGAAGTTGGACTTTCCCTATAATTGCTGATTTGGGCCAGGGCCAGGCACTAGAATGACAGCAGGGAGCCTGTCTTTCTTGTGCTCTCATTTACACCCCTCCCCCCCCAGCTGGTGCCCAGACAGCTTGGAGGAGAAAGCTGCCTGACTCAGATGCACAAGGGATAAGAGCTAGTCTGGGGAGAGAGAAAGCAGTAGATGGCGGCAGCAGGGGAGAAAGGAGCCTGGTGAGATTGGGATAGGAGGGGGAGTTGGGAAGAGAGAGATACTGTGCCTTGGAGTTGTGGGGAGAAGATTGGAATTGGTTGGGCAAAGAGAATGGGACTGGGAGCCAGAGTGGGGTTGGGAGCTGGGATTGGCTAGGCAAGGGGAGTATGACTGAGAGCTGGAGGGGGTGAGATGGAGTGGAGGTTGTGACCAGTTGGGCAAGGAGACTGGATCTGGGAGTTGGTGGGGGAATTACAGGTGGGAGAGAACTGGGAGGGAATACTGAGATCAGATGATAAGCTGAAGGAGAGATGGAGACGGGGGTTGGCTGGACAAAGACTGGGACGAAGAGCCAGGGAGAGGGCAGACTGGGACAAGAAGGTGAAGGGTGGGATATCAGGGGAAATGATGCGAAGCAGGTGGAGCGGGGAAGAGACATATCAGACAAGGTGCCAGGAGAGGGAAACTGGACCTGGCTGGGCAAGTAGACTTCCTCATTTAGTGCACAGGATGGACTTGCTCTGGGATGAATCAGGGTTGTGTAGTGTCTCATTTGTTGCAAAAGTTGGAATGTGTGTTCCTATTGTGGATACAGGGACAGACCTGCCCAAAACTGCCCCCTCAACCACTGAGCCCAGGCCACAAGTGATTACTTGGAACAAAGGAGGAGAAAACAGGAACAAGAGTGAGATCAAAGGTTAAAAATCTGGGAATTGGAAAGGGACACAGAGCAGAAAACCCAGAAAGCACCTGCTGTTCCTCAAAGACATCTAAGGAGTGAACACTGCCCAGAAGAACTCTGTGATCTGCCAAGAGACCAGAACTATGCCACGTTGTCAGGGGAGGGGCTCTGCGACTATGTTCAACTTCTTCCTCCTGGGATGATGGACGACCATTTTGGTCAATTCATAGGAGGTTGACGAGGAGGTCTTGCACCTTTTTGGGGCCACAGATAAGATAAACATGTCCCGGAAAAAGTGCAGCCAGAGCCTCAGTAAGAGGTTCTGGAGAAGCTGGAAGAGGTGCTGCAGCCACTACATAGCGAGTGCATCAGTATTTCCCTCTTGCCGCAAAAGGAACAGGTTTCAGGAGTTCATGAACCATGCCAGATGCATGCCTGTGCTCACAGATCCATGGAGGAGCTGCCAGCTAATATCTCCAGTAGGCCATAGAACCACAGTGGAGTACAGAGAGGCCCATTGGGCTTCCTCACCCTCCAGGCGGTTGCTGGTTCCACCACTTGGTGTTGGGGATGAACACAATGGCGAGAAAGTGGGTGGCATGAAGCATAAGCGAGTACAAATGTGTACTCTGGGCACAGGTCACAGACGGAATGGCTGGATGTCATTCAGCCATCTCAGCTGTTTGCTGGGGCCAATCAGGAAGGCTTGTGGAGCTGTGGCCCAATGATGAGCTCCAGAGGGCTGGGATAGGCAGGTAGCATCCTCCTTCAGGATCCACTCAAGAAAAGTGAAAGAAGTAGCAGGCAAGGCTGTCTCTCCTGCAGTACACAATCTGTGCATCCCCATGTGCTGGCCAAGTACCTTGAAAGCCCAATCAGTTATTTCCACCATAGTCCAGAAGGCCGCCAACTTGACTAACTCTGGCAGGACCATCCTCCAGCACACCAAGGGGGAATGAGAATTTGTGTTTTCACTTCCCATGCTTGGAGAGAAGGATTTATTCGGTGTACTGGGCACCAAAGTGCGATATTGGAAATTACTGCATTCTAGACCTGACTCTTCTGTGTAATCTCCCAATGAATCTATGTCAGGACCCCAGTATTGAGCCCAGGCTGGCTGGGTCCCTAGAAAGCATCCTTAGCCTCCACACTATGGCATTGCGCTTGGCATGCATGTAGTGAATGAGGCAGGGGACTGCAGGAAGAGAAAGGATGGTTAAGTGTAATTAATTATAATAAATGTATTAATTACAGTTCCATTGCACAGGAGTAGGGGGAAAATATCTGGGGAATTGGAACAGGGTGTATGGATCCCCTGTTCACTCTGGAGTGCAGATCTATGATGGTCCCAGAGGATAGCCTCTTGGGGGACAGAGAAGGTTTGGCATCTCCAGAATTCAGACTTAGCACTTTGACACTTTTGTAGCTACAGTATAATAAACTTTGAGAATTGCTCTTTAGTAGGAGTTTGCTCTTCTACAGTCCATATATATTAGGTCAGGATAAGTGACAGACAGGTTGAAGCCTTTTTTGTCTCTCTCTTCTTTGAATCTGGAGAAGAATAACCTAACTTTGCTATCTCCGCTCTCCTAAAGTTAATTAGAGCTGTACTTCTACTTCAGATCTACAAAGCTAAAGTTTGTAGCTTTCTATGTGTCAGGTTGACAGTGAAAGCTAGAGGTTGCTGAAATAGTGTTGATCGGCAAATTCAGCACTTATAAGGATCAATGGTAAAATTCCAAGATTTTCTTCCTTTTCAGAGGATACTGAAACCTGGAGCTGGCAGAGAGGTTTGTCCAGCACAGATGGTGCAGGTTCAGTCCTCTTGAGCTAAGAGAAGACATGAGCCATAAACTAGTGACTAGAAACAGGGCTAGACACCAGATCAATTACTGCAGTGTTCATTAGATTTCAAGACTTTAATTGGGTGGATGAAGAAAATTTCAAAAAGAACTGACTGGATAATGACTCGCTTTTATGCTTGAGTTGGCATGTTTTAAATGCTTGGATTCTGAAAAGAATCTTGAGCACCATGGATGGGATTTTCAAAAGGACTCAGCATCGACCTAACTCTGCTTCCATTTAAGTAATAGGATCTTTGAGTCATATGGGCCACTTCTGAGCTGAATCTCTGCTTTCATTAGCAGAATCACCCATAGTATGCCAAGGATTATAAGAAAGATGGTTTAGTGACTAGAGCATTGACTCGGCCTCAAGAAACCTGGGTTCAGTTCTTAGCTTAGTCACAGACTGCCTGTGATTTTAGGCAAATCACCCAGTTTATCTTGTATCTCAGTTCCCAATCTGTAATACAGGGATAATCCTTTCCTACCTCCCAGGAAAGTTGTGAAGTGCTTAGATAATATGATGACCATATAAATACCTACATAGAACAGAATAGTCTTTTGAATCTGGCCCTTATTACTGTCTGAAACACTTGAGAGAGAAAGGGAGCTCTAGTCACTTGTCGTGGAAGCTTTAAAAATGGCTACAGGCATTACTCCAGAATGACAGTTATACATATTTTCTGCCAGACTTAGTCCAAGTTACAAGATATTATTTGACTTTCAGTCTTTGGAAGCTCTGACATATAGCTGAGTAGCTTCCTGATATTCCTGTAGATGGCAGTGGTGCACATTCTGAACATAGACATCACCAAAACCTACATTGTTAGCCCTTTGAAAAATGTGTGATGTTTGTAGCTTTTGCTGTTAGTGATAAATATTTCTTAAAACTTTGCTTAGGAACTCTCAATATATAGCATGACTGGTGTCTATCTAATTTCAGCGAAAATGATCTCTTCCCAAAATATCCTTGAAAAGGAAAAATGGAAGTCAAATAAATAAATAAAGTCAAACTGGAAGGTGGGGAGGAATGAGAATTGAACATACTATTAGTGCTGCAAAATCCAGTCTCTGTCTCTCTCTATGCCATTTCTGTGGGTAACCATACCCCTACCACACAAATAACTGTCTTTTAGCCTAGTTGCTGTAGAAAGATGTAAAGAAAAGATGAGTGCCAACTATGCAAAGTTGATTGTATAATACTGCTGACCTGTCCAAATTCCAGGTGCTTATTAATGGTGTGGGGTTTTTTAGGCAAACCCACTGAAGAGAGAGCCAGCTACACAAATAAACTTTTTATTCTGCTTTACTTTGACGACTTAGATTACTTTTAGCTTTGGAAACAGATTTGATTTTTTTATGAGTGAATTTGCACATTCTTCCCAAATGTACACAGCCCTGTTGTTAATTAGATATCTTGCCACTCATACGAGACAATTCCATTTATTGTTGAGAAAGCTTTAGAAAATTTGCTTGAGTGTTATTTCTTCCCTCACCCCTCAAAAAAAGAGTTTGATAAATGCAGTAATCATAGTAGGAGACTAAAATATTCATACATTTAAAAAGTAGGCTCTATTGCCTAGAAATTAGCTGAAATTACATGCTCCTGTTGATACTGGATGCTTAGTGATTAGTGTGAATACCAGTGAGACACGGTATGCCTGAGCTGCAGATTAATAAGGTTTAATGTGAAAGGTTTTTTATAGATTAAAAATTGAAACTAGTTGAATACAACTAAAATTAACTACAATATATTTTAGTTTGGGGGACATAGTACCACTTATGGTCACTGAGAAAGGAACAAGAGCACCTGCAGTTTAATTACTTATTGTAAAAGCAGTTGCTGGAGATAATCTTTTGGTTTTTTACATTTGTGTTACTAGTTCTTCGTTATCACCTACTTGGTTCCTTTTCAACAAGTGATATAAATGATTTTTTTAGTATCACCTTTTAAAGTCTCCTCCAAGGGAAGTGATCAGAATCAAGAGAAACCCACCTGCATTTGAAGTAGTCTCTGTTGCTGTAGGACCAATGTACATGTATGATGAAGGGAAAAACTGGGAAAGGAAAGGTTTGAGTTTTGACCTCTTTATCGGTTAATGTAAACAGCATATAAAATGATGGGGGTGACCCTCAAGTGTATAGGACCTACAAATTAATTTGTAGCAAATTAAATTCAAGATGATGTGCATTAGCAGACAAGCATTTTTTAACAATCTATGGATGCGCACCCTCACAGCTGTACATATTATGGAATAATGAAAGGAAATGATTTGATATAGGATTATCTGATTATCTTGTTCAGGAAAAAATGAAGATGGACCCTATGCAGAGAGATTTAATAGCACAAATTTAGAAAAGTAGACTAAGATTAAGCATGTGCCTGCTCATCTAAATCTGCAAAGCCATAAATAACCAAGAACTTTGCTGTATTTAGATCTACTTGAAAACCTTTCACTTCTCATCAGAAAAAAATGTGATTTTGGTCATCAACAACCTTGATTAAATGCTGGTTTTTGTGCTATTATATTTGTAATTTTAGGAGCCAGTGCTTGCTTCAAAAATAGAAATATTAATGCATGGGGATGCTGGAGTGTACTAACTGATATTGGATCTAGCATACAAAAGAACAGCTCAAGAGATACAGGAATCTGGCAGACTGCCATTCAGAGATGAAAGAATAATCATGTATGATAAGACAGTTACAAATACCCTCCACATGACAGCAATAAAAATTGTTGTCTACAATAATACTTTGGTATTTCTGGATTACTACAAGTTCAATGTTCGGTAAAAAATTATATGTTCAGTTGTATAAAAAATGTTTGTTTTAATCATGTATTAATCACTACAATAGATCAAATTCTTCTTAGGAAAAAAAATCAAATTCTTTTCAACTGTTGTGCTCAAGTTTCAAACTGACTGGATAGTCACCTCAGTAACATTAAATGTATAGCATCCCAAATGTGGTATGATTTTTGGTTATAATGGACTCTTTGGGAAAAAGGTTACTATTAGACAGTTACAATGTGTGATGCCTGTGGGCAAATGCTACCCTTACAATTGTCAGCATGGTACATTATTTAACATGCTATGAGCTCACTTAAGTCCCCAATTCAGGGAATAATACTTCTCTGGACACACAAGTTACAGTCATCACCTATTCTACATGCTTTGGCTGATTTTTATGGTACTCAGCAGGGAAACTCATAACTTCAGGCACCCCAAAAAACACCAACACCTAATACTTTACTGCACCTTTGGGTGAGTCTCCTTTAGCTATAGTTAACAGGGTTTACAAGACACCATAGGCCAGCCACAGAAGGCTAAAAAAGTTGTACTTACTGAAGCAGAATGTTGCAAAGAGTAAGCCTTGTTTGGAGGGGATTATAGATGTTGACACTGCAGTTGATTCTGAAAGGAAAGGGGCAAATCATATTCTCCTTCCCCTCCTCCTTTCAACATTCCAGACTGCTTAATTGCCTTCATTCCAATAGGCTCTGACATCAATATCAACCTTTATATGCCTTGCACCCTGAATGTCCATGAACATGATGCCTCCTGTTAATAAGTGAGGCAGGCTGTATTAGGACTCAGTGCAGTCACTTCTTTCTGACTGGCAGGAAGCGCTGCATGCATGCAAGATAGGCAGTTGCATTAGTTGCTACAGTGTTGACCTCAGAAAAGCTAGCACAAGGGAAGCATCCATCAGAAAGTGGCTGTAGCTGACTCAATATTTGGAGAGTGGTTTGGGTTGACTTATCTCACTCTTTCATTTGCCCCAGTGTAGATGGCAATAATGTTCCTCCAGTTTATATTAAACACTGGCTTGTGATGCAGTGGAGTAGTGCATTCCTTTTCTTGCTGTATAGTAGCTCAGATCATGCTGAATACAATTTTTATTTGCAGGGCTTCGATTTCTGACCAGAAGAACAGAGTGTCTTTTCAGCTGCTTTTCGGAATGTGAACACAGGTCTGAACTTTCTGTTAGGATTTGAATTCACCAGCTTATTCATCTTATCTCACTTTCAAGCTTATTGTACTGAGCAAATAGCCAAGAGGGTGGGGTGGGAGTAGAAAGGCAAGCAAGAGAGAAATCTAGGGAATGAGGGTTCATAAAGAGGAATAAAAGTATGAGAAAGAGGGGGAGAGAAATGTGAAAGCATTGTAAACTGTTGTTACTATACTATAATTAACATTAGAGAAGTTAATCTAGGGCAAGCATTCCTTCCTAGTTCCATAAAAGACATATGCTCTGCCATCTGTCAAAGTTGTCCTATAGGTAAAATTAAATCCACACCTGGTGTTAGTTAGTCCCCCATTAGGCCTCTGGCATTTAGGGCAGCAACAAAGCTGCTCCACTCCTATCTGTTTCTGGCAAGACTTTCAATGGTTCCTCAGCTGTGCCCACAGGTTTTTCAGATCAGCTTCCACAGAGCTTTGCCATGTTGTTTTCGGGCAGTCTTGTTTTCACTTGCCTTTAGGTGTCTATCTTATTGCTATTCTGGTGATGGAATCAACTTCCATCTGAAACACATGGCCAATCCATTTCCAACACTTTCTGGTAATGATGGTGTTCATATCTTCTTGGCTATACTGTATGAATAAATCTTGATTTGTGATTGCTCTGGGCCAAAAGATATGGAGGATTTTTCTGAGGCAGGTTGTATGAAATGAAGACAGCTTGGAAATGTCATACTTTGCCATTCCCCTGCATTCTGCACTATAAAGTAGTGTTGAAAGTACACAGCTCTGATAAATCTTAAGTTTAGTTTATTTTGATGATTTCCCGACTGTATTTAAGTTCTTAAAGGTGTTCCTGGCTTTACTGATTCTGTTCCGAATGTGCTGACTTCTTCCAACATCCTGGCTGATGGCACTGCCCAGACAAGTGAATGTTTCTACATTAGTGAGAACATAATCCTCTATCCATATTGGTGATGGTGAAGCAATATTAAAAGTCATGATATCTGTCTTATTGCGGATGATTTTCAGTCGAATTTGCTGGCCGAATACGTTGAGTTGGGTTGTTTTCTCTTGTATATGGTGATGGGTATGCGATAAGAGAGCAAGATCATCTGTGAAGTCCTGGTCTTCAAGAGATGAGAAAAGTGTCCATATAATATCTTTCAAGACTTTTGTACACCGCATTACCCAATCAATAGCAATATTAAAAAGGATTGCAAACATAATACACCCTTGCTGTACTTCTGTTTTGACTTCAAAATTGAGCTCACTGTGACCAACATTACATGTAAAGTTGGAATAGAAGTTTTCAATTATATTAATTATACAAAGAGGGATTCCATAAGCCTGAAGAATATGCCATAGGCTGATCCCGTGAATACTGTCAAAACCCTTCTCAAAATCTATGAAATGTATGTAAAATTGTCGTTGCCATTCTAAGAATTGTTCTATTATATTCCTATTATATTAATAAGCTGCATCATTTTGTAGACCATTCCTTGTTCACCACGGACTTCTGCATCCTCTGCTTATTTTGCCAGATTATCAAAATAATGTTGTTTATCTGCTCTCACAAGGCGTTCAGCCTCCCAATGTGCCTTACTATGCTGCTTGTGGTATTTGTCCTTTAGCCTGTTAGATTCTAAAACTTTTTTTTCTTCAGGGCTTGTCTGGTTTCTATGACATTCCATGTGCTGGGTGTAATCCACTCCTGCCTTTTTGTCTGCCTGTAATCTAAACAGGATTCACTACTCTGTTTATAAATTGTTGTTATTTTGTCCACTTATTGTCGATCTCTTCATCTGGGTTCCCTTCCTCTTCATCAAGATCTGCAAGTGCCTGAAACCTATTCTTTAACTGCAGAACAAAGACTTTCTGTATTGACTTTATATTATCAATGTCATAACATCTATATCTCTTCTTTGATGGACCCACACTTTTCAATTTTAGCTTGATGGAGGCTGTCACAAGATGGGGTCACTGCCAACATCTGCTCCCCTTCATACTTCAGCCATCTGTCAATGAGTGTCGCCCTTTACCATTAATCATTATATGGTCAATCTGATTCTGATCTCTGCTATTTGGAGATCACCATGTCAGTTCATGCAATTCACAATGTTGAAATAGAGTTCCACCAATGACTAGATCGTTCATATTGCAGAGATCAACAAGCCTCTCTCCATTTTCATTCATGGTGCCACACTCATTTCTTCCCATTGCTGTGTCATTATTTGTGTTATCTTTACTGACCTTAGCATTCAGGTTTCCCATGACAAGAGTTAAGTCATGGCATGGTACTCTCTCCAACTCCGCCTGTAGTGTAAAGTAGAATTTGTCCTTTGCTTCTTCATAATTCATTTGTCAGAGCACTGCACTGAATCAGAGTGATATTATTGTGTTTCCCTTTCAATCTAACTCTTGTAAGTCTGCTGCTGATGGATTTCCACTCAAGCAATGTCCGCTGCACTCCCTTCTTCAGAAGGATACAACACCCTCGTAATGTCATTCATCATCCCATCCGGAATACAGCAAAGTTTCTCCTGAGGCTGTTGTTAATCTTCCTGATCCTGTCTATCTACTCTCACTGACATTCAGGATGTATAATCTATAGTGTTTCATCTCTGCTGTGACCTGAGCTAGCTTCCCTGTTTCGTACATTGTCTGTTCCAAAAATCAAGTGTGGTTTTTGTCTTGGTGTTGAACACTTCAGTCTTCATGCCATTGTGGCTTCCTTTCAGCTTTCATCACTGGCAGTCATATGCGTCATTGACTCCTGAAGGCCATCACACACAGTAGTGGTTGATTTTCTCCACCACTGTTTCCGTAACATATTTTGTTTTTTACAGGAGAGAGTTGTTATCCCTGTGCCAAACCCCCAACCTGGAAAACCAGGGTGTCTGTTTTTGTCCGGCCTCTCCCCCACAGGCATGATTGAACCTGCCAGAAGCAAAAAAGCCCCTGCCGACACAGACTCTGGAGATTGTTAGGGCACACAAGCTGTCCCACCACGACAAGGCACAGACACCAAGGGACAGACACTTGGATGTAGTAATCTTTAATAGCTCTCTTAAAGAACTGTATTTGTTTTAAATGACTTGTCGGATCAAAAATTTAAGATGATAATGTAATGCCATCCACCCACCTCAATGGGTGGGAACTTTGATGGGGCTGCATCGATTGGGACAGCCCCAGTTGAATGAGGAAGGAGAACACATGGGGGGAGAAGTGTGTAGAAGTGGCCCCTCCCCCCTCCAGAGCCCATTGCCACTAATTGGCCAGCTGGGAGAGGAAGGGAGCTGATTGGTCCCTCGCTCTCCCTGTTCATTAATTTAAACCCTAGCCCAAGCCATGTGGAACCTCGTTCTTCTCTGTTTCATCAAGAAAACAATGTAATACATTGCAGTGTTTTGTATCAGCATAAGGGTATCTTGATGGATTACTCTTTTTTGCTCAAATGATGGAGCCAGACGGAGAAAACCTGGTCTGTGACTGGATTCTTCTTCATTACAGAACTGAAACTGTTCTCCTCAGAAACTTGCTTTGATAAATTACTTATTGTAAGCACTGAAAATAGTTTTTGGAAAAAAAGAGGGACTTTCAAAAACAATTTTCTTAGTAAGTTTGTTTGGTTTTTTGGGTTTTTTTTTAATGGCACAAAATAAAGTCAAAAGCAAAGGGAAGAGTTAAAGAGAAATGTGAGAATAGTTTTTGGGGAGGGAAAAATGTAAAAGGATCCATGGAAATACACTTATACTGTTAAATATCTCTACCAATAGGCGCATCAGTAGAAAACTTAAATAAAAGCCATAAGTTACCATTATTTCTGTATAGGCTATTGCTAATATTTGTCAGTTTTACTGCTCAGTCAGACCAAGTAGCTTTTATATTACACTTCCTTATACGGTAGTTTTATGGTTAAAACTTGGTTTACTTCTCTTTATACCAGCTGTACTTGAATGTGGAGCCCAGTTTTGCCACCCTGCCTCGCATTAAGTAGAAACATAGTGCATGAATAGAGTCACTAACATTACTGAGACTATTTGAGAAGTTGAGCTCTACTCAGTGTAAGTAAAAGCAGCAGAACTGAGCCCTTGGTAAATAATGCATATTTTCTGTTTTTTATTTATGTTTCAAATATTTTAGCCTTTGATCCTACAAAGATTTGAGCACATGCTTAACTTTATACACTATGAGCAATCACATATTTTGGGCAATCCCATTTAAGTCAGAGTGTATAAAATAAGCACATGAGCAGTCTTTTTAGGATTGGGACCTTAGTTTAGAGACCACCCTGCTCTGATGGAGAAAAGTGACACAATTAGGATACACCACCCACCAGAAACCCCAACCTTAAAACCAGCTATATAACCATCCATGGCCAATCATTACAATACCACCACTACGCTTACTCCCCTGTTCAAAACAGACAAAATCCTTGCCAATCCCGCTCTTCTCTGCCCGCACCCCCCAGCTGAATGGCTACAAAATAAAGTGCTGTTTCTGGTGCTAAGCATTTTATATGAGTTAAAGCAACCCCAAAATCTCTTGTATCAGTATGTCTACACAGCTGCTAGGAGTGAGTCTCACAATCCAGGTGGACAGACTCATGCTAGCGGGGCTCCAGCTACGACACTAAAAATAGGTGGATAGATTTTGCTTTGATGTTTGGCCTTGGGCTAGAACTCCATCTCTGCCCATCCTGCTCCCTAGGCTTCAGTGCCCTAGCTCCAGTGAGAGCCAGAACATCCTGCTATTTTTAGTCTGCTAGCATTAGATCCAGTAACACAAGCCTGTCAGCCCAGGCTGCGAGACTCACTCCCAGCAGTGCTGTTGATGTATCCTTAATGTCAGATTTATAAATGAGCTCCGGGACAGATCTCCAGGTGCTCAGCACTCACAACTGGGGCCTGGTTTGCAACCGAGCTCAGCTCCCAGTTAAATACATAAAATAATCATATTTTTCAGAAGAGCTCACGAGCATCCAATGTGCACTCAGACATCCAAAACTCTATTGAAAATCTGGCCCTAATTGTGGCTGCTGAGTTATTTAAAAAATTGTGGCCTGAATATCTGTGTGCCATGCTACCCACCTGAAAGAAACAGGCATTATGCCCATTTCATAGTTCTGTGATTAAATAGGGATCATAAAATGCTTTGAAATCAGCTGAAAAGAGCTATAAGCGCAAAAGATTATATCAAAATATGTTTTATGTACTTTTGTGGCCTCTGTTATTAGAGCATCTGAAAGCCTCACAATCTTTAATGTATTTATGTATTAAAATACCACAGTAGTTTTTCCCAAAAAGGAGAGGGATGAGTTCAGGTACTCTTCCTGTTTAATAGTACTGTTTTACAAATGTCAGATATGGAGAAGTTGCACATAGTTGGGAGCAGTCCTTTAATATTGATCTTTTTAAGTCTGAGGAATGTATTAGTAAGACATATGATTCATATCCATCTCTAGCTTTTTCTTGAAGAGGAAAAGTATGGGGTGGCAGCCAAAAATAGGTTTGTATATATTAAAATATAAACAAATACTGTGTTAGTCTGATGGTGCTACACATCAAACATTCACAACACTTTCCAGTTATGTGCAAGTGTAGAAGCATCTGCAGAGATCAAGGTATGTGTGTTGATGTATTACTCCAATGTTGTGAATATTAAGATGAAAACAGGGAGTCAAATGACTTAATACCCTTTCATGGGCAATTGATGTGAAACCCAATCATTGCACTGAACGTATACAGTACTGTTAGATATTCTGGCACACGCTAAGATAAGACTTTTTTTCTTCTTTGGAGGATCATATGCAATAAGAGAAATACAGCGAATGTTTAGAATTACATGTATGCACGATTCTTTATGTAACATTCCAAAAATTGTCTAGTAAACTGAGCAGTTTATATGCAAAAGTAATTTTTTAAAATATTGGTAATATTCTTCATAGGAAACTACTTTTAAACTTAGCCACTACTCAGATCAACAGTTACAGTCAGGGGTCAGAGGGAAAACTTGTTCTTGCTCTTGGCCCTGTAACCTGAAATCCCTCTGAGAAGCCTAACTAGTCAAGGATCTGCATAGATTGGCTTCATGTTATTTGGTTATCAGAGTTTAAGCTGACCTCTGAGTGAACTGCATTCCAATGGTGCCATGTGTAGCATCTAGAGTACTGTGTGCAAAATTGTAGCAGGCTGTGTGCAGAATTAGTGTCGTGTGTAGCACGACTGTGTGCAGTTGCGGAAGATGTTCAAAGTGGTGGGAAAACAGCCTGTAAATATTCTGCGCACCCTAGCACTTACGCTGTCCGTCCCAGTGGCAGCTTGCGTGTGCATGTCTCATTTTTTGTTCCTGTCATTGGACTGAAGAAAAAGAGAGACTTACCTGGAGGCATTGGAGTTTGTAGATGCTCGTCCTGATCGTGGTTGTTCCTGTCGTTGTTCCAGGTCCTTGTGCCTGATCCCATCCTCTGTTTTCATTCCTCTCGTGTTGGTCCCTGTCAGTGAGTGTAACCCCATTGTACATTAGCCCATGGTTATCATATGGGACTAGACTTCAACCCTAATACTTGTGTTGCTGGTTATATTATTCCTTGTAAATAAACTCTTTCCTATTTGACCTTTAATCTTGTCTGTGTTCCCTTGATGAGTAGGTGATAGTTACTGAAGTCTTTAGGATGATCTTGAAGGGTCTACCTAAACTATAAATGTAAGCTGTTTGAATTACCTTGAGTTTCGGAGGCAGTGCCTGCTGATATCTCTTAAAGAGGGGGTGAGGCTGACCTAGTTTTGCTTGGTTTAAAAGCCAGTAACTAGTGAGCACTGGAGCAGCAAATGGCTAGCATCTGAGTTCCTGTGGGAGTTCTGGGGGATTTTAGTCCTTTCTTTTTTCTCAAGGAGTAGTGACTAGGAAGAGACGAAAACAATGACTGCTAAGGCAGCAATACAAGTGACCTGAGGAGGAAAGGAGACAAAGAAGATGGTCTGACGTGGAAGCTGTGGGATGCACATCATCCTTCAGTGGGCATCTGATGGAAGCTACTTATGCATGAAATGTTGTCTGGCAAAGAGAATCCAAGGATTAGAGGAGATGATGATGATAGAATTCAGACAGGGATTTGAAAGTATAATGCAGGACAACAGAGAGGAGGTGGTATAGACAACTCAAGATTTGCAGACGCTTGCTGAACAAAAGCATCTGAAGGGCAGAATGCCAGATGAGGAGAGTGACCTACAAAAGAACCGGCCAACAAGAACAAGGCAGAGGAAGAGACTGGCGAGTGGAGGTGAAATAGAGTTGAGTAATAGGTTCCCTGCACTAGAGAACAGGAAGGATAAACAGAAGACGGGGTGGCAAGGAAGAAAAGAAGAAAAGCCAGTCCCTGCAGAAGAGAGGAAGAGACAAAGATGATAGCCGGGGACCCAGAGCCTAAGGAAGAATGAGGATGATATACAGATGACTGTAGGAGAGATTCATACCAACACCAGAGTAGTCAGGTCTATGTGATTGGGTGCTCCATACTAAAAAGAATCAACAGGCCTGTCACCAGACCATTTCCAGAGAACAAAAAAGTGTGCTGTCTACCAGGAGCAAGAATATGAGACATGGACGTGAGGCTGACAAGGATCCTGATGGGAGTGGGAAAAGTGCTACATGTCAGGACAAATGCCATTGCTAGATTCCAATTGGAATGAATAAAGGACAACTGTGTTAGGCTGGGTAAGGTGCTTAAAGAAGTGAAAGCTCAGGTGATCTTCAGTGGAATACTCAAGTCCCTAGAGAAGGAGGGCAAAGGTGTGACAAGATAATGAAGGTCAACAGATGGCTCAAGAACTGGTGCAATGAGGAAGGTTTTGGGATGATCGTCCATTGGGAGTCTTAACAGGAAAAAGACTCTCCTCAACTGATGGACTCCATTTGAGTCTCTCGGGAATAATGTTCTGGAATCAAGGCTAGCATGATTATAAGAAGGGCTTTAAACTGGGAGATGAGGCGAGGAGGTTGGGAGAACTCATGTAATCTCCATGCCTGGCTTCAATACACCAGAGTAGAAACATCTGTACAAGACAAAGATCGACCCTGCCCCCAGGTGTTCACACTCTTAGGGCTTGTGTTCCCTGCAGTGTTAGCTCAGAAAATAACTCAAGTATTGCCCCTAACCTACATCCTGTCTCCACACACAAATGTCTAGCTTGAGTACGGTGGTGGTTTAAACTCAAGCTAGCTGGCCTGTCGGGTTGTGGATTGAAGCTTGAATGCTACTGACGCTGGAGCTAGTAATGCAGTGGGGATGCAGCTACTCTGTGCTGCTAATACAAACACCCTGTGCTCTTAATCCAATCAATTGTTGCAATTTGTGTGTTGTGCCTGCGCTCACTGCAAAACACTCGAGCTAGGATAGGTCAAGAGGAGTTAACTTGAGCTAATGCTGCAGTGAAGACAAGTTCTAAAAGACAGACGTGTAGCAGAAGACTCACAGGGAAATGAAAGAAGGTGTTAAGAATGTTACTTTACATAATATGTTTCGTCTAATGATTTCCCGCCCCCTCCACTGTTGAGAAGTTCTCTCTCTTTTGTGAATCTGTTTGCTATGGATAGGACTATGGATAGCAGTGGGAGCTGCTTTTAACTGTTTTGTAAATATATTGTCTAAATTTGTTTTATTTTTCTAGATAACTTCATCTTTGTGGACTCCTTTGTGTATATGACCTTGGCAGTGAGTAAAGCTAGTTTCAAATGTTGTATATGCAGTACTCTGTGATACAACAAATAGGAGTACATGAAAATCATTTTAAGAGACTCTATTAATTGCTCTGTTTCTGAGAAATCTGTTTGGAAAGGGACCTGTTAGTTCTTCCTCCCCTGTAATAGCATTCAGCTTTTCACGTCTAATGAAGTTTAATCAACAAAATTGGCCAGAGTTCTAGGTCATAGGTACTGTAGTGACTCTCAGGTTTTAAGTGACTGTTTTTGACAGGCCATAATGCACTTTCTGAATCCTTTCCTTTTTCTTCTTAGATAAACAAAGGTATAAATATGGACCTACTTTTCAGTACAAAATTTTATTTTTGTTTGAATTAAATTTTGAATGAATTAGCTTTTTGTAACTTTTACCTTGGATGTAAAATGTGGATAAATACTAGCTGGACTAACTGATGCATGTGTTTTTAGTGTTACAAATGGAGCTGTTCACTATTTTAATATTTTGAAGAAAATTAATTACAGTGCTGATATTATCTCTATTGTAACAAGTAATGTTATACCGGTGTTGCTGGCTTTTATTTTGCTGAGATGTTAAATGTGTTTACATGGCATACATAACAGGCCTAAGAAAAGATTTTTTTTGTTGAAAATGACGATCAGTTATTTACAATATTATGGAGACAATATTTGTGAGATAGTGCTAATATTTCTAATACAAGGTAATATTACTACATTGTTAATTCTATATTTTCAACAAGAAAATCCCTTTAAAAGGGAAAACTTCAACTATGAGTTTTTACACCTGTAGCAAAATGTCATCTTTCTTACCTTTTGCTGTTTGAAAGAAAACCATGCCCAAATTTCCTGCAGTTATAATAATTTGAGGGGAGAAACTTGAAATAGCAATAGGTTTAAAAAAAATCAGAGAAGGGAAATTAAGTGGAAGGGTGGCCCTTTAAGCAGGAGCAAGATGTAGTTCCAACAGCAATCAAAGTACCTCTAAACTCAGAGCATGGGTAAATCACATGGAGTGATTATCTTCCTGTTCTTTAAAAATGGCATAGTATCCTACAAAGGGGGTGGAGGGCGCTGATTAACTTACTGAAACAGAGTATTGTTGATGCTTCAGAGCACTTTGCAAAGGCAGGTTATTAGCCCTACTTTTCACATGGGGAAACGGAAACTTCGCTGATTTCACCCAGCAAATCAGTGGCACAGCCAGGAACAGAACCCAGGTTTTCTGAACCATAGGCTTATGGTTTAGCCACGGAGCCAGGCTGCTTCTTAAAAACACAGAAAAGTTTGTCTGAAGTGTTGAGCACCCACAGCTCCCCTTGCCTTCATAAAGAGTTGCAGGGATTTAGCCTCCCCTAAAAATGAATATCCAGTGACAGATTCCAGTTTGAATGCGTTGCATCAGTTCTCCGTGTTGCAAAGGGACTCCATAGTAATTTCATAATTCAAAGACATTTTTTCATAGGGACCATTCTGGATCTTTGTTATTGGAGAAACTGCCTTCCTGAATGAAGGGACGTGTCTAAAGATGGTGTGATTGCCTGACATGGTGTGCAGTTAGTGAATATACAGAGTGTGCATTTAGCACACTTACTGCTTGGAAGCTTAGAAACTAACCATACACTAAAATAATGAGTTTACGGAATTTTGTGATGGGGTGGACTTACCCCGCACAGGACAAGAAAGGGTTAACCCTGTACTCTGGCTAGAGAAAGCCACACCCCTTTGGCTCTGCTGGCCATGCTCCAACTGGAGCCTCTTATAATAAAGGAGCAGCCCAGCTCAGTCAGGTTAGAGTGCTGAGGAGGGAGAATGCACATTGCAGGCTCTTGCCCGGGAGCTGCTGGAGCCCCAAACTCTGGAGGCCAGGCACACTGAAACCCAGGCAGATACCTGGCTGCCCATGGAAGCCCAGGAGGAGACAAAACCATCAGGAGTTGTGCCAGCCAATGACCCCAGAGACCCAGGAGACCCATGGACAATGGCACTGTGAGACAAGATAAATCCAGGGGATTAGACATTGAGCTGGTTGTAGAACCGGGAGCTTGGTCAGCATGTTTTGGCCAGATCCCTACTGACCCAGTGGCAATTGCTCTCGTCGCTAACAGAGCTGTGGGCTGGGACCCACTGTACTAGGGAGGGCCAGTGTCTCCCTACCCTGGCCACCTCCCTCCTCCTCCCTGGGTGGTGGCCCATTGGCCTCACAGCCCGGCAACTGAGAGCCACCATATTGACCCTGCCAGCTGACCCACATGACTCCATGAGAAAAGGCAGCTGCCCTGACTCAGGCCACTAGACCTTACCATCCTGAGGCTTTGAGTGGTCAGTGGGACTTAACTGCAGGGATACAATACCCTGTGCCCCACCCAAAGGGGGGATGGGGTGGATTTATCCCACAATTCCTTATGCTAAGGAACAGTCCTGTAAAATGGTAAATTTGGAAGGAAGGGTTTAGAAAGAGCTACATTCAGAGGAATTTAAGAATCCTAGTTCAATTTCCCACACCCCCAAGTATTTATCTCTTACAAAGCAATCTTTGTAGAGACTGACCTTGGTTTCTCTAGCTCCCTATCTTCTGTAGTGCTTTTGAGGATTATCTCATACCCAGTTCAGATGAGTCAACTGCCAGTGTGAATGGTAGTGATTTTCCTCACTCCTGTTGCTGCACGCTGTGCCAAGTCCTAAAGATCCTTTAAGAATGGAAAGAGACTAGATTATGCAGTCCCCAAAATCATCTGCTGGGAAAGCAGCCATCCAGTGACAGGCAAAAACAAATGCAAGCATCTCAAGAAGAAGAAATAGAAGTGGGTTTGCACTGCTACCTTCAGCTCCAGAACAAGCGGAGCTAGTCCTAGGGATATGCAAAGCACATGATGGCTTGCAACACCCCATAGTCCTGTCAGGTGACAGCAGAAGCAGCATGAGGTGCAACCTCGGTTTGCCACAGCCCTGGATAATTGCCAAGTCCCAACAAGGAGGAAGGATATCCCTACTCCCAGCCAATAACCATTTCTCTCCTCACTATCCTCAGCCTGTCTCCAGCAAAGGAGGAGGAGCTAAGCAGAGACAGTAGCTTGTTCTGACCATCCATTGCAGAGGCCCAGAGACATTGATGAGGTGAGCACATAGCACCATCCCCGGGATTGTGGAGGAAGAGAGGAAAGGAGGGCAGCAACATTGAAGGAAAGTGACTGAAAGGCAAAGTGGTACCAGATGAATCCTGACACCTGTGTGTTTACAGAGTAAGAAAAGAGTTGGGGTGAGAGTGAATGAGGAGAAATGGAGTGAGTGTAAATGCAGAGAAAATGTGCATGTTGGGGCAGGAAGTGTCTCAAAGTTTAGAATTTTGTTCCCTGAAATTAACTTTTTTCTAAACAGAAATGCAGCTTCTCCCCTAGGCAGGATGGTGCTGTGCTTACATCTGTTTAAGGTTTTTCGTTAGTTGGCATTATATATGTAAGGGGAATAACTTTAAAAATTGCTGCGATGTCATATCTTGTTGTTCAGTGGAAAGAAAAAAAAGGTTATGCGGTTACTTGTAGTTGTACCTACTGGTGAATTTTTAGGGGAATTTGAAGTAGCCTTGAATTATTAAAGTTCCAGAGGGGTAGTCATGTTAGTCTGTATACAGCCAAAACAACGAGAGTCTTAGACTCTGGTTATTTTTGAATTAAGTGCCTCATTGGGTTTAGTGTGATATTTTATTATTGACAGGCCTTATTTTAATAGGCTGAAATAACATATACACTTAGGAGATTATTAAGGACTTTAAAATGGGATTCCAAAATAGTAAAAAAAAGATACTGCTTTACATGCAAAGCTCTACCTCTCTGGAAACTAGCTTCAGAATGATCTGTCCCGTTATCATAAAGCCAAATAGCTTTAAATACAAAATGCTGATTTAAAAAAAACAACAAAAAAACCTTATATCAGTTGCCTTTTGTTTTAGGAACTATTAAACCAATGTGCAGCAGGCTGTCACTGAGCATTTGCTCCACTGTTTGCTGAATGAAGAGTTGACTAGTAGGCATTTAAGGTACCTATGATAGAGAGAGTAAAGATGGAAAAGTTTAGAGTATTGCTACAGAGGTAGAAAACAAAAGGCTTTGGTTATAAACAGCATGTGCCTCAGTGAAGCCTGTTTACGATGAGTGGACAAACAGATGAAAAGAAGAAGCCAAGTCTTACTGAGATCATCGCAGCTATTACAAAAAACTTAAAATACCTCTAAATTGTTGTTGTTAATCCAGCTCAGGGTGCTAGTGAATGAAAAAAGGCCACCATCTCTGATGGCTATTCTGCCTATATGAAATGAGATTGATAGTCTCAATCTAGTTCTCAGTGGACAAGTGTCCTGATCACAAGACTGATGACAATAAGCTGTTGGCAATGGAGTGGCTAGCCATGATATGGCTATGTAAACTGAACTATCCACTAACCACGAGAAGTAGTTCACCCAGGTAAGTTTTGAGCTACATTGGCAGGGAGAAGTTTGTACTGGTGATGTCCCTGTTCCACCTGTACATTGGATAGAGAAATTCAGTCTGCAGCACTGACAATCCAGCACCCTCTCCTTACCCCCATATCTATGGGCAAAGGAAACTTGAAGTTAGAGCAATTAAACAAGGACTCTTAAAAAAAAAAAAAAAAAAAAAAAAAAAATAGTACTAAAGTTGGCATATTGTCAAAAGGGATGGAACTTTTTAAAAAAGTGAATTTAGTATTGATGAAATGTGCCAAAGAGACAGCTCTGGAGACTGAAGTCCTTTGTCAACAAGACATGTATAGCTAGGGTGACCAGATAGCAAGTGTGAAAAATCGGGAAGGAGGTAGGGGTAATAGGCACCTATATAAGAAAAAGCCCCGAATATCGGGACTGTCCCTATAAAATTGGGACATCTGGTCACCCTATGTATAGCTCAGGCAGTGGCAGAGTATATTCTACCCCATCAATGTGCTTCCTCCTTCACCCAGCTGAGTGGTATAACTATAATACTACAGCTATAATACTAGTTTCAACTCTCACATAGTGAGTTCCAAAATAACCTGGCAGGTCAAAACAATACCAAACAGAAAACCAAAAAAAATTTTTTTGCAAGAAAGATTCTGTACTATGTATTTGACAGTTTAAAATAAACGTTAAATTGTGCAAAGTATATTGGAAGAGAAGCTGTCAGGGCTCAAAATGGAAGGTCATCCTATCACCATTTATCAAGCCCACAGACTGAGTGCCAACTAGCACACGTTAAACATCACTATGTGGATGGAAGGAAATATTGGTCTAAACTAAGGATCTACACTTGAAAGAATTGAGTTTAGCAGGAAAAGCAATTAGTTGGTAGGTGTTAGTTAAAGTAACTGTAGGCCCAAATCCAGCCTTTTGTAACTTCACTGACTTCATTAATTGGATCCAAACTCTATAACTTGCAACTTCTTTGGATCCCTCAACATAAAGCTAAACCAGTTCAGACTCCCTTACAGCCTCCTCCTGATGTGTTATTTGTACCACCTTACATATTAACTCTGAATTTGGCCCTGGGAGTATTGGGAGCCAGGGTCTCTGATGTATAGTACAAAAATATATGTAAAGTCAAGAGCCACATGTGATCTCATCCTTCATCCTCCTTCATGAGATATTTTTTATCTGTGTCAAGGTGGCCCTTGAGCCTCAGTGACAGTGTTTCATATCCTTTTCTGCCCTTAAAATACACATAATCTTTATTGTTCACAAAGCAAGTGAATTCTCATCCCCTTTCTCACAACACTCAAGAAATCATGAGCAGAGACTCTTATAGATCTCTCAGGTTAAACCCAACAATGATTTAACTGATTTATTATTTCTCCTGTTCTCTCCTCCTCTAACCTTCCTTTCCCACTGTCCTTATCTAGATGTACTCATTAGCTACAACCTATTAAAAGCAACCAAATTAATACACTTTTAAGAAGAAGCTATTGGTCAGTGACAGAGCAGCATTAGGAGTCTGGCAGGTGGTCAGTAGATATTATCAAAGTATTTGCCAAAAGAAAAGGAAACTGCTAAATAAAGAACAGGATACAGGTCTAAGACCAGCCTTGTTCAGGATTCTAAGATGTCATGGTTGGAAACACCTTGCTATTTTAAAGATGTGTAGTAATTTTTTCCTCTAACTGATACTTTTTCCCAGTATTTATCTTGAAATTGAAGTAATGTCTTGAACATCTGATCACTCCGTCCCTTTCACTAGCTGCTCACACTCCACCAAATTTTAGGTCTATTTTTGAGCCTGTAATACTTGCATGTTTTTCCAGTGAAAGGAGTTTATACAATTAAAAATAATACCTTGCATGTAAATCAAAAGTGGCACTGATTTTGCTTTTCTGCTGCTAAGATTTTCATTCTGAAAGCCAAACTAGAGTGGGTTTTTCCTGAGCCATAATGAGAATGCCTGACTTGTTCTAAAACTGTAGGACTGAAATAATGTATCCAAAGCAAACCTGCCAATGTTATTAACATATGGTAAATGTTCTTTGATTATTCAGTAATCATGGAACAATGTCATCTCAGCCCTGGATGAGCTATCCTCCACCAAAAAATTCTTAAAATATAACTCCATTTATGTGAAATTCAAAATACTGATATTCAAAAGTATCCCCCCAAAATTGGAATTCTTTTTTTTTTTTTTTTTTTTTAATTGTCTTCCTCCCCCTCTGAATTTCAGAAACGTCTCCATACCCATTTAGATAATGAAGGTTTAGTTGTATTTCACTTGGTAAAACTGGTCTGACAGCACCTGTTGTAGTGGGTAATAACTGTAGTAGTATTATGAAAATTACTTGTGCAATGCTGACTGAGCTAAAAGCAGTCAGGGTCAGGATCAGGACCTCTTGTTTATCAGTTTAATTAAAGGCATTTCTTAATAAAGTTGATTCTGTAAAAAGGGGAACTACATTATGGCTTCATGTTCTCCAAGAACACATCCATCATGCTATTGGAGAATAACAGTGTAGATCACAAGGAGTGAAGAAGAGTTAGGCCAGGGTCAAACAAAGGACTGTTTTTATTTTTTTGTTTTTTACAGTGACACTTCAGCAGATGACCCTCTTCTCTTTGCTCATGCTTGCTCTCCCAAATAGTCTTCTCTAAATTACAGCATGCTAGAAAAGGGGTATACAACTGTAAATAAGTAATTACGGAGGGTTTCTTCTTGTGTCCTTTGATCACTAGTCCACTTGCTGCCAGAGGATATACTAAATTGGCCTCTTAAATTCAATAACTTCCATTGGTTGCTGAACGTATGCTGGGTTGGGAGTACTGACTGACTGCAGCGGAGAAGGCATGAATCAAATACAAAGGGAGGCATAAGGAAATTGCAGTAATTAAATCATCAAACACCCTGGAGTGACTTTTAGCATGACTGATGGATTTCATTCACATGATCTTCCAGGCAACAAAATGGAAAAGTGACAATTCTTTTTCTTGACTTTCCTCTACAAAGTTTGTGAATGAAAGGTATTAATAGCATTAAAAAACCTACCAGCATCACTGCACCTGCAATTAGGAACTAAGCTTGTAGTCCAGTAATGGGCGTAGTTAAGAATTCGTTCTATACAGTCACTGGACTTGCTTCATTTCCCCATCCCTTCCATCTCTGCTTGTTCATTCTCACTCATTTATACTCTCCTATTCTTTCTGTTCATCTTCCTGCTTCATATCTATTTTGATCATGAGGCTCTCTACATCCAACATACTATATGCCAAATAAAAAGCAGCATGCCAGGTCTGGCATACAAAATTCATTTACATAGCAGCAGCAGGAGATAAATCATGCATAAGTCTCTTTAAACTGGTAGGAACTATCTTGCAAAGTTGCTACCATTTTCTGTTTTAAATGTGCCAGTGCTAAACTTTGCAAAGTATTTGACATAGCAATAATTTCACCGCTCTTGTATATATTCTGTATTTTGTTTCCTCCTATTTATTTATAGGCATGTCTGCATGGAAATGGTTCAATGCTGCAGTCACACATCAGTCACACATGTGAATGACATTTTCCCACAACTTTGGGTTGCTTGGGTTGTAAATTTTTGGTCAATCTCAACAAAAAAACAAGAGTAGTTTTTTTTGTTTGTTAGTTTTCTTTTAAAAAACAAACAACTTTTCCAATAAAGTTATGTTGTTGCCCTAATTTTATTTGTCACCTGAAGCTCCAGTTCTATGTTTGTGACATCACAATTAGTTTGCTGTGTGTGTGTGTGTGAGATCATGCCTGTGAGTGAGAGAAAAGTATCAGGAGACGCTAAATTCCTAAGCAGTGAAGATGCTATTTTCACGAAAGAGGCCCAGAGATTTAAAAAAAAAAGGGGGGGAGGAGGGAGGGAGAAAGTATATAGAAATTATTATATAAAAGCTGCAGTGTTTCTAAAGAAAACGTTTTTCAGTGTTCTGTGGCCATTTACTGTCTGTCAGTTACTAAAAGGTTTTTAGTCTGACAACTTTTATAGTAGTCTCATGTTGGCAAACAATGTGCAGGTCCATTGACACCTCCTGCTGAATACAATCTTGGCAGAGTCTTTGGTAGTGTTAAGAAAAACATTGAATGCTATGCCCTAGTTTCAATTTAACTAACAGGAGGGGTTTTTTAACCAACACATAACAGACGGTTCTTTGGATGTCTTTAATTAAAATAAGAGGTAGCACAGTTCCATAATTCTTCTGTCCATATCTGACATAGATTGTCATGTATGTATGTTTACAGTTTATCAGGGAAGTTCAGGCAGTCACCAAACCCTCCCATTGACCATGAAAAGGTAGAGTGGGGAGGAGGTGAGATGAGAACTTAAACTAATTGAAAGGGCAAGGTGTTTGCTATAATGTGTAATGGAACCTACTAATGTGCCTCTCCCGAATAAATAGACTGCCTATGATTATTCTTCTCTAGGTATATGCCATAAAGCGCCAACCTAACTGCAAAGAAAGAAACCCAAGCAACCCAGAGCTGGGGGAAAATGGCATTCACATGTGTGACTGATGGATTTTCATTGTTTGCTAGGAACCCATTATTAAGTGACAGAATAGTATGTTAAATAAACCAAGCATCTGAAAAAATAAACTACATTGTACATTTTATTAAGGGATGCCATAGTCCCTGATTTTGAATATGTGACAAATAAAATGCTGAAAATGTCATGTTTTAGCTGCATTGATTAGCAGCTAGTGCATCTTTTATTTTAGTGAGTGAGAATTTACAGAAGGTGGGGGAATTCTTATGCATTTCATAAACCAAAATATCCTGTTGTTCATTCTGATCTAGAAACAAAGAACAGTCTGTCAAATTCCACTTTCTTATCCCTCGGACAGAAATTTTTTCTAGGCTTGCCAAGAAAGTATACTAGTGTACTACCCCAGTAAGCAAACCTTTTACTGATATTCACTTCTTAAAATATTAGGTTTGGTAATTGTTACAACTCTTAATAGTAAATGTTTTGGCTGCTCAGATAATTTAGATAATGTCTAAAAGAAAAAAAAAAGATGCAGCATAAAAACTCCTGAATACCTGCTGTCTAGGATCATGTTTATATGGATTCTTTCTTCATTCCGAATGATAGTGCCATTGGGCACATCTACAGAAGGGACACTTGAGGCAAAAATACATTCATGCTATTTATGTGGTGGACTAGTACTGCTAAAATACCCTGTTGTACACTCTGCTATTTAGCTTATGTGCTGTGAAGTTGCAGCCATCTTAAATGCTGTGGCAGTGTCTTCTGAATGTATGCTGTGGAAGGTTTGAACCTTAATGATAAAACAAGTCTCCTTTCTTTAAAAATCTCTGGGCCAAGCTGTCGCCCCTCCCATCTAAAAAGCCATGATAGGTAGTTTATTGTGAGACTGCCTCCATCAGGCGTCTCCATTGTGCATCTCACTCTAAAATTTCCTGTTGGCTGGTGAGGTTTGCCTCCTGCACCTTTTCCCTCTTGGAAAGAAAGGGCATGGTGTCTGCCTTCAAATTTGGTGGATCCCTGGAAAGCCACAGCACAGACAGCCATAACAAACTGCACAGAGGCCTTGTTACCCCACATTGCTGCAGCCCCATGCACACAAAACCCTGGCTACAGGGCTGCATTTCTGTCCCTAGAAACTAGGTAGTTTGACTTACCACAGAGAAGAGCTAAACTCGAGTTTAAGGGGTCCTCACCCCCTTAGGTTAACCAGATTAAATGAGTTTGCATGAATTTAGAGAACTGTGGGATGTGAAATCTGCACATGAACAGGGTGCACAGAGGGGTATATCCCTCTTGCCTTATCAGTGCCAGTGCTAGCCCACTGAGGGCCCTGAACAGGATTATTTTGGGTGTCTCCTCCCTCCCCCCCACACACACAACACAGGCTAATAATTAATAGGAGGCCCCCTGGAGCTGCTTGGGGCCCTAAGCAATTGCTTAGTCTGCTTATGCCTCAGGCTGGCTCTGTGCCTTACTCCCATGGAAGGGAAGGGGTTTTTCCAGGACAAAACAGCAGGACTCAGCCCACAAAACTGTAAAATTTACAGGAACTGTCGCAACAGTTTTGTGATTTGCTTTCAGATTATGTCAAACTGTATCACTCGTGGGTTGAAGGGGAATGTCCCATTGCTGTAAAATCCTTAACCGTTGGTTTTTCTCCTAATAATACTTCCTCTTCTCAATTTCCCTTCACCTGCACCACACCTGGCTAACAGTATCTATTCATATAAGAATAATTTGTTTTCAAGTTTTATTTATTTTATTTTATATTTAGTATGGTAATGCCCAGGAGCCACAATCACGACCATGGTCCTATTATGTTAAAAGCTTGACAAACCTAAAGGAAGATATAGTTACTGACCTGTTGGGAAATGTGAGTAAAAGTGATGATTTAGAGCAGGGGTGGGCAAACTGTGGCTCGTGAGCTACATGCGGCTATTTTACAGTTAAAGTGCGGCTCGCAGAGCCCCTTATGGCCCTGTCCCCACTTCTCTGCCTATCAGACTGGGGTGTGGAGCTCAGAGCTCTGCCCTGTGGCAGGGTGGTGGGGCTAGAGGATTCTGCCCAGCAGGGAGAGGAGTCTTGGGAGGAGGGGTCAGATCTGTAAGTTTGCCCCCATCTAGAGTTTTCTTTAAATGTAACAAAGCTATCAATAAAATAAGTCTAATAATAAAATAATAGTCTGAATATTCCAAATTAAATGTCTCCTTATGCTTAAAAGTCCTGCTCCTGAGCAGTCTGGACAACTAATTACATCTATAATTTCACTGATCAAATGGCTGCAACATCCAGTACAGTGTTCTCACATAATTTCTAGACACTACTTTCTTTTTTCACTAAATCTGGCTCAAGTCCAACAGCATCAAAAGACAGGAAAACCCCAGACATGCCCAGACAATCATCTGTATGAAGTTTGTTCTTTATCATAAACAAAACCAAGACTCTAAATGACGTGTCTATTTCTTTGTATGTATTTTGGATAGATAGTTCTTGGGAAAGTTAGTGGTTCATGCACTAAAATCCAGATTCTGAAATCCTTATGCACTTTGAATAGAACCTTTACTGTGATTATGATACTAGTGACTGTTAAGTGCACCTTACTATAGGCCATAGCACTAACTGTACATCATGGGTAGCAGCATGAATAGGTGAGGAGTGCAAGGATACTGCTCTGCCATCCCCAACCACACAGAAACATAGGAGTGCCTGTATGTCATACATTATTGCTAACCCAATATAGATCCTGTGCAGTTAACTCTCTCCCTGGAGTAGCTGGGAAAGTGGGAGAGTGACTGTGGCTCAGAGAGGACTGTTCCAGGGACAGTGCAGCAACACACTACCCTCTGCTTAGTGCAGATTGCCATTGTGCTTTACCCTCTGTGAGTGGCACTACTCAGTTCAGTGAGAATTACCTGTACTGAGTACATCACCTGATTCTGAGTGTGAGACTTTCAGCCTATGTGCTCTGTGACAAAGTCCTGCCTCGTGATTAGTATATTAAATACTGTTTTAAAGCCATGCCATAAGCAATCTGTTTGTTCCCTGTCCCATTTTGGGAGATAGTTGCAGACAACCTTCCTTCAATTGGTCATCTATTCTTTATCCCTCTTACAAAGTGCACTGATGTAATATAGTCTCTTGTATACCTTAGTTCATAATCCACAAAGCTGTGTAATATGTAGCTCTTTGTGACACTAGAACACTCAAGTAGAATGCCGTGCTATCACGGCTGGTGTTGGAAAAAGGATGCAAGGAAGAGGGTAAGAAGTATTTAGGGTTGTGCTTCATATGTGAGTCCAACTGTGAATACTCCCAAAAGTGAGAGTAGGTAAATGGCACCAATACAAGCCCCTCTTTACACAGGGCAGCATGTTTAAACCAATAAATTGTCACTGTTGCTGCACCTCTGCAAAAAATCCTAACTGAGAAGCTCCAACATGAGGAATGTTCATATTTAGATCTAAACAGGGGCTATGCATCAGAAATGTGCATCTTTTATTCATGTATTTATTAAGTATATAAACATTAACAAGATGCTTATCCAAAGCACTAAGCATCTTTACCATATCTCAAATACACAGAACATCTATGTATCACCCACCAAAATGGAAGAAAATAAAAATCCCTGTGATCCCTCCAGCTGCAGAACCCTGTACTCACTGCCCGTAGCCTGGACTTCAACCCACCTGGGAGAGGAGCCCTGCTACTCTGACGTTGCCTTTTAAAATCTTATGTGAGGGCTGTACTTTACATAGTGCTCTGAGTAAGGGGTAGGTCACAGCTGCACTCTGCAGAACAGAAAATGAATTGTAACTCAGTCACAATTCCTTCCTCCTTGCTGCTCCCCCCTGGTCTGGAGAGGGAGTAAATTACTTCTGTTCTTTTGTGGAATAGCTTAACTGCCCTCTGAAAAGCTACTCTGGCTGGCAAGCAGGGGATGATTGCGCCAGGGCTCCCCCAGTTTCCTCCTGAAAGAGAGTATCTAGCAACTAGATCTTGCTCTCTACCCTTGCCACAGGAGGAACAATTTGTGCAGAGCTGAGCAGTGGAATTGGGTGGGTGTTCCACTCCCAATTACTCCCCTGTGCAGCTGAGTGAAGGCTTTGTCAGTCTAGCCCACAAGTAAGAGAAGGCTTGGTTCTTTTAGTTGTGAATGATACCAGACCAAATGGTTATGTGTGAATTATACTATCTCTCAGCACTTAATAAAAAAAAACAATAATCAAATTAAAAACATCCACCAAATGCCAGGCTTAAATCAGAGATCTTCAGTTTAGTCTTAAATTTTGTTTCAGATCTCCTAAAAACCAGGGACTACAGCTCTGAGTTCACAGGTTAGAAACACTGAAAGCAAAGGTGCTGCCCCTAAAGGCTTCCAGATGAACAAGAAGACAGATAAAAGTTCCTGCCTGAAGGATCATATAGGGCATGAGGGAGATTATTAAACCTAAAGTAGATGAGAAAAGTAATCCCAAAGAGCCTGAAAAGTCAAAAGCAAAATTTTGAAATAAAATTTTAAGCACTGCAAAGGCTCTACATTGGGAGTTCTATGCTGGGATAGTCCTAGTCCCAGGCTAGGGATGGTGGCCTGGTAGTTGACTAGTTTGGTAGCCAAATCCTGGACAAGATGGAAACTGCCATTCATTCTGGCAAGAACTCTAGCCTCCTGGAAAGTAGAGAGAGTAATTTTTAGATGATTTAAAGCCATAAATTACAGTTTGCAGGTTAGCTATGGAAAAACAAAGATGTATCCTGGAAATATTCCTGAGAGGGCAGAGAGGGCATTTGGTGACTTCTTGATTTGAGCCTAAAGTCACACCTAGACATTTGATCCAATGATCCTAAATATTACTGTATCCTGATGGTCTATGTTTTGCCCTTCAGTGGGCGTAGCTGAAAGGCAGAAGTGAACACCAAGTGGCAAAGTGACCAACGACCATAGAACTTGGCAGTTGCTTAGCACCAAACCTGAGCGCTTTGCTTTTGTTACTCTTTAGTTTTAAAAGATTCTTTGTCAACCACAAATTTTACATCTGAAAACTACATTCATGTTCTTGAGTCACCAAAGATACATTATCAGAGGAGCTGTAGTTGCGAATGTTGCCAGTTAAATGTAATTAGACAATCCATAAAATTAAAGCTATTAACCAGAGGAAGCATGTAAATGTTAAAAACATGGAGCCCAGAACAGAACCCTCAGGAGTAGCCCAAAAGTTTATCACACAATCAGACATAGAATCAGAAAAAGTGAAAGAAGTATAATTAGAAAAATGAGTCTTCAGCCAAACAAGTCATATGACATAGACATGTCATATGCAAACTTTACTGGGAAACTAAAGCAGATTAGGCCCAAATATAGACTTAATTTAAAATAATAATAACTGAATTTAAGATTGGGATTTCCAAAAAGCTGAAGATTGAGATTTTTAAAGATATAAGGATTTAAATATCTTGTATTTCATTAATGGAAGGACTGTTGCTAACCCTTGCAGTTTTATTGTGAGTCTCCAATATTTGGTGTTTTTCTTAAAGTCTCAGCTCCTGGAATTAAGTGAAATATATAAGAATCTTAGTTTTAATTTTTTAAGAAGTAAGTTTCTAGCCCTTATGGTTGTGAAGAAAAGCTTGAAAACAAACTCTACAGGCTCAAAAACCAGATGGGAAATAAAAATAACCCAATATTTATAATTTTAAAAATTATGATCATCAAGCCAATCTCATGGTGGGGGGAGGGTGTTACATGATTTGTGAATGATTTGGGATGGTAATACTGTGTCTATATTCTCTTTGAAAAACTCAAGGTAATAATAATTTGTCATTATGTTTTAAAATAGCAATGAAAATAGGTTCGGCCTCTATTTCCCGGATTTAACTATTCCCTTCTAATATGAGGGAATGGTTAGGGCACAGCCTTGTACTATAGAGAACCAGATTCAGTTCACTGCTCTGCTGCAGACTTCCTGTTAGGGATTGGACAAGATTTCCCCCTCCGTGCATCCATTCCAGGAGAGGAGTTTGGAATTAGCCATGGCTGTCTTCAAATTCACATTTCAGTCAAGTTGTGCTCACTGGCTCCAGCACCGTGGGTGTGATGGGTCAGGATTAGAAGCACTGCAGTAGAGAATGCTTACATACATTAACATATTTCTCGTGCACACTATCTCTGAAAGTGGAGCCAACCCTCCTCCTCCATGCACTACCCTCTAAGGAGGTACCGTCAGATGGGGAGATGACAACATCTTTGGAGATCCCCTCTAAGGATAGCAACTCAGACATGCCACCTCTGGAGACCCCTAGGGACAGTGACCAAGAAGCCCTGCTATTAACACACCTTGGAGGTGCACCTCTAGGAGTGGACCACCAGCACTACAGAGCTGCAACCTGGATGGGCCGGCACAATCACAAGAACATCCACCCTGGGCACCAGCACTGGTACCTGCACCAGTGGACTCAGACCAGCATTTCTTCTCTGGGCACTAGCACCAGCTGCATTGCTGGGGTGCACCTCTGAGATCAGCTTCCATGGTCGTCCACCTCCTGTGGCTGCAGGTGGGGACCAGATGTAACATCTGGCCCATGGCATATTCCTAAAGGACCCTCAAACAAACGTGATAACTGTCCCATGCCCCTCTCTAGAGAGACAGAGAGAGACCCAGAAGGCCATTAGCTCCTGCATCAGTGCCTCATGAAGTTTTGCCCACCCCATCCCATAACAAGTGAGAGAATTTTGGGGAGTCCATAGCAAACCAGAATGACACATGGGTGCAGGAAGTTTCAGAGATAAGGTGGAGCATGCTCAAGGGTGTGCTAGAGCATCAGGATAAATCCAGTGATGTGAGCTGAATGAACTGTGACAGGCTGTGTGGGGTTAAAGAGGTTATTTTTGCATTGCATGGTTGGCAGGACAGCCAGACTGCAGAAAAAGATAGCAGAGACAATCCATGCTAATGGCCACCCACTACCAGGTGTCTGGCATTCTTGCCAAAGGAGCAACACTCATTAGTGCATGGACTCAGACCCAAGCGCATGAAAGTGCTTTTGCCATCCTCCCCACCATTCCCCCCACTGCAGAATCAATTCAAATTCCACCTCCAGCCGTATCACCACCCACCTTCTTCACCTCTCATGACCTTCCTACTTTCACTTATACCAATGCTTGTCAGTCCCTTCCTCCCCATCCAATCCCCTCTATCCCTCCACCTCCTCCTGTTCCCATATGTACATCTTCCACACATCCTGCTCACCTGTCTACCCACCATCTGTGTTCCCCCACACACACAGGGTCTGTGACCCTTTCCCGAACCTCACCCTGTCAGTCACAGCCAACAACCACTGGACCATCTACCTGTGCTGACACTCATATTGACACCTGAACAACTTCTTAAATGCCCACTACTTCTCAGCGTGCAACTAGTGATTCAAATTCAAACAATGACAATAATTGTCATCTGTGGCCTCTGTTTTGGTTACCGCTCCACCAAAACCTTCATGTTAAAGAATTTTCATGTGTCTGTCTTTCCCAGCCAAAGGCGTTTTCTCCGTTTCACAATGGCTAGCTCCCACTGCCAGTTTACAGCCCTACCCTTTGGCCTATCTTTGGCTCTAAGGGTGTTCACCAAGTGCATGGCGGTAGTGGTTGCCCACCTGAGACGAAAGGGGGTGCAAATTTTTCCTTACCTGGATGATTGGCTGATCAGGGACAGGTCCAGGTCCCAAGTGCAGGAAAGCGTGACCCTCACTTGCTCCACGTGCAGCAGGCTGGGACTACTTATAAACAAACAGAAGTCCACACTAACCCCAGTGTAACACATAGAATTCATTGGGGCCACGCTGGACGCTTCCCAAGCCAGAGCCTTCCTGCCTCAGGCATGTTTCAAGGCGATGGGTTCTATCATCTCCCAGCTGCACCAATGCCCCATGACAACAGCCAGGCACTGCCTACAGCTGTTAGGCCACATGGTGGCCTGCACGTACGCAGTGAGACTAGCTCGCCTGAGGCTCAGACCGCTTCAGGCATGGTTGGCTTTGGTATATGTGCTGAGCAGACACCCATTGGACCGGGTGGTCATAGTTCCCCCACCCGTCTTAGCCTCCCTAAACTGGTGGCGGACTCCCAGGGCAGTGTTGAAGGGCGTTCTGTTCAGGGAACTGATCCCGTTGGTCACCCTAATTTCCAACGCGTTGGATGTAGGATGGGGAGCCCACTTCAGCACCAACCTAGGCACTCAGGGGCTCTAGTCGGGGGAGGAGAGGCGCCTACACATCAACGTGAAGGAGCTGAGGGCCATTCGCCTAGCGTGCAAGGTGTTCCTCCAATTCCTGGCAGGCAGAGTGGTACAGGTGCTGACAGACAACACTGCAGCCATGTTTTACCTAAACAGGAAGAGGGGAGCGTGCTCCTTGGCCCTCTGCGAGGAAGCTATCAGTCTGTAGGACTTTGCTGTGAGGCATGATTTCAACTTGACTGCCTCTCACCTCCCGGGAGTGAGGAACTGAGGCGGATCACTTCAGCAGGTTGTTTCTACCCCGCCACGACTGGTCGTTGCACCCAGAGGTGGTGGCTGTGATCTTCCAGAAGTGGAGCTTCCCCAACTGGACCTATTTGCATTGGCCTGGAACACAAAGTGTCAGAGGTTCTGCTCGCTCCGGGGTTGTGAGACTGGGTCGATTTCTGACGCGTTCCTCATGGACTTGATGGGGACCCTCATGTACGCATTTCCGCCCATTCCTCTCCTACCCAAGATCCTGCTGAAAATAAAGAGGGATGGGGTGGACATTATACTCATTGCTCTGGCCTGGCCGAGACAGCACTGGTTCAGCATGCTGCTGGACCTTTCGATTGCCCCACCCCTGGAGCTTCCAAGCTGGCACAACCTTCTATCCCAGGACCATGGTTGCCTGTTGCACCCGGACCTGGACTCCCTGCACCTCACGGCCTGAAGCCTCTGTGGCTGACGTTGGGAGAGAGAGTCTGGTCGGTGCAGGTCCAGCAAGTCCTGCTTCGCAGCAAGAAGCCTTCTACACAGGTCGTGTATCGGGCTAAGTGAAGACAGTTTACCTGTTGGGCAGAGTCCCTGGGAATTCCGCCCAGCCTCTCACCTATACAGGCGATCCTGGAGTACCTGCTCCAGCTAAAGCTCCAGGGTCTGGCGCTGGCCTCGCTGAAGGTTCACCTGGCGGCCATTTCGGCCTTCCATCAGCCGCTAGAGGAGAGATCCCTGTTCTCCCATCCCATGTCAGTCAGGTTCCTCAAGGGGGTGGAGAGGCTTTATCCACAGGTCCTTGACCCGGTGCTTCCCTAGGATCTCAACCTGGTCCTCTCGAGACTCACGGGGCCCCCCTTTGAACCCATGGCTTCATGCCCTCTGTTCATGCTTTCATGGAAGGTAGCCTTCCTGGTGGCCATTACCTCGGCTAGGAGGGTCTCCCAGATTAGGGCCTTGACCTTGGAGCCCTCTTATACAGTATTCTATAATGATAAGGTGCAGTTGAGGCCGCATCCTGCCTTCCTGCCCAAGGTGGTTTCCCAATTTCATTGTAATCAAGATATTTTTCTCCCCATGTTTTTTCCCAAACCGCACGGTTCGGAGGAGGAGAGGAGATGGTATTCGCTGGACATGAGACAAGTCCTGGCCTTCTACATCGAGTGTACAAAGCAGTTCCGAAAATTGACACAGCTCTTCGTCGCAGTGGCTGACCGGATTAAAGGCTTACCTGTCTCCACCCAGCGCATCTCCTCATGGATTACATCATGCATCAAATTCTGCCACTTCCAGGAACCATCACAGCACACTCAACCAAAGCTCAAGCCTCGTCTACGGCCTTCCTGGAGAGAGTGCCCCTGCAGGACATCTGCAAAGCCGCCTCCTGGTCATCGGTGCATACCTTCACGTCCCACTACGCCATCGTCCAGCAGGCAAGAGAGGACGCAGGATTTGGCAGAGCGGTGCTGAGTGCAGCTCACTGGTTACCTATAGTGGAATGGACAAGCAAGCAAGCACTCGAAGAGGAAAACAAGGTTACTTACCAGTAACTGATGTTCTTCGAGATGTGTTGCTCATGTCCTTTCCACAACCCACCCTCCGTCCCCGCTGCTGGAGTTGGCAGAAAGAAAGGACTGAGGGGGCATAGGGCTGGCAGCGCCTCATATACCACGGCATGTGCACAGGGCTCCAGGGGGCGCCAGAGCCAGCCCTACGGTATCTGCTAGGGGGAAAAAAGTTCCGGGTAACCCTGCATGGAGGCGTGCACACACCTATAGTGGAATGGACATGAGCAACACATCTCGAAGAACATCAGTTACTGGTCAGTAACCTTGTTTTTCAGGGGGAATGAACAGAACAGAGCAATTATTGAATGATCCATCCCCTGTTGTCCAATCCTAACTTCTAGCAGTCAGAGGATAAGGGACACCCAGAGCATGGGGTTGCATCCCTGAACATCTTAGCTAATAGCTATTGATGGACCTATCCTCCATAAACTTATCTAATTCTTTTCTGAATCTAGTTGTATTTTTGGCCTTCACAACATCTCCTGGCAATGAGTTCCATAGGTTAACTGTGTGTTGTGTGAAGAAGTACTTCTTTATGTCAGTTTTAAGCCTGCTGCCTATTAATTTCATTAGGTGTCTCCTGGTTGTGTTATGTGAAGGGGTAAATAACACCTTCTTATTTGCTTTCTCCACACAACTGATGATTTTATAGACCTCAATTATATCCCCCTCCCCCCCTTACTTGTCTCTTTTCTAAGCTAAACAGTTCCAGTTTTTTAATCTCTCCTCATATGGAAGCTCTTCCATACCCTCAATCATTTTTGTTGCCTTTCTCTGTACCTTTTCCAAGTTTAATATAACCTTTTTGGAGATGGAGTGACCAGAGCTGCACACAGTATTTAAGGTGTGGGAGTACCATGGATTTATATAGTGGTATTATATTTTCTGTTATACTGTCCATTTCCTAAGTGTTCCTAACATTCTGTTTGCTTTTTGGACTGCTGCTGCACATTGAGCAGTTGTTTTCAGAGAACTATTCACGATGACTCCAAGATCTCTTTCTTGAGTGATAACAGCTAATTCAGACCCCATCATTTTGTATATATACTTGGGATTATGTTTACTTTGCACTTATCAACATTGAATTTCATCTGCCATTCAGTCACTCAGTTTTGTGAAATCCCTTTGTAACTCTTTGGAGTCAGCTTTGGACTTAACTATCTTGAATAATTTTGTATCATCTGCAAATTTTGCCAACTCACTATTCAACCTGTAGGAAGGCGCAGTGGCCTTCCTCTGAGCCTGGGCCCGTGGAAGGGCCCCAGGCACCCAATCAGACTCTAGACTGGCCGGCAGCCCAGTCTGCCCAGCAACCAGACAGCTGGGCCCCGATAGGTCCTGCCGGGCGGCCAACCCGGCAGCAGGGGGCGGAGCCTTAGGGAGGGCGGCAGCTATAAAAATCAGGCCCTACAGCCCAGAAGGAAGAAGGCTGCTAGCGGAGACAGATGCGCTACCTCACTGGCTGCGGAAAGGGGCTGAACCTCGCCAGACTACTGCCGCAGGTAACCCCCTCCCGGCCTTGCAGCCCCGGCGACCCGCCTCTAAGGCCTGGGTTGGGCCTCCGGGCCCTCTGGACTGGCCGAGGTCTCCAGGCCTGAGGCGCTGGACCCAGCCTCAGGCCCGCAGCGGCTGGGACGAGCCATCTGAACCAGAGGGCTGGGAGTTCCGCCCAGAAGCTGGCTCGGACCTGGAGGAGCTGCCAGACGCCCAATCCCAGGAGGCGGGCTCCGACCTGGAGGAGTTGCCGGGGGCAGAACCGTACCCACAACCCTGCGATCTGGAGGAGCTGCCCCTCGCTGAGGAGCTTCCCAGTCTGCCCCCCGTGGACGCGGAAGGACTGACTGGACTACCCTGTGCAGTGTACCCCGACGACCCCGAGGAACCGACGGACATAGGTACCGGGGAACCAGGGGAGGAAGGAGCCCAGGGACAGCCAGAGGCGTGGCTGTACGAGGGGTAACGCCCCGTCGGTGTGTTGCGGCAGGAGCCCCGCCGACTGAGTGGCAACACCCGTGCCACTGCTAGGGCCCTGGGCTGGGACGCAGTGGAGTTGGGTGGGCCTGCGTCCCCCCCCCCTCCCCCCTGATCCTTGCCAATCCCCAAAAGGGAAATAGCCTCTGCCGCCCGCTAAACTCGAGCCACTGCTCCTTGCTCGCCCGCCCTGCCTGGGGGCCGGGGCGAAAGACTCCTTGCTCGCCCGCCCTGCCTGGGGGCCGGGGCGAAAGACTCCTTGCTCGCCCGCCCTGCCTGGGGGCCGGGGCGAAAGACTCCTTGCTCGCCCGCCCTGCCTGGGGGCCGGGGCGAAAGACTCCTTGCTCGCCCGCCCTGCCTGGGGGCCGGGGCGAAAGACTCCTTGCTCGCCCGCCCTGCCTGGGGGCCGGGGCGAAAGACTCCTTGCTCGCCCGCCCTGCCTGGGGGCCGGGGCGAAAGACTCCTTGCTCGCCCGCCCTGCCTGGGGGCCGGGGCGAAAGACTGAAAGACTAACATTCCCCTGTGTTGTAGGAAGGCGCAGTGGCCTTCCTCTGAGCCTGGGCCTGTGGGAGGGCCGCCAGGACTGGACCGGGCAGGAGCCCGTCCTACAAACCCCTTTTTCAGATCATTTATGAATATGTTGAACAGCACCAGTCCCAATACAGATTCTTGGAGGACTCCGCTATTTACCTCTCCCCATTGTAAAAACTGACCATTTATTCCTGCCCTTTGTTTCCCATCTTTTAACAGTTACAGATCCAAGAGAGGATCTTCCCTCCTAGCCAATGACTGCTTACTTTGTGTAAGAGCCTTTGATGTGGGACCATGTCAAAAGCTTTCAGAAAAGTGCAAGTACATTATATCCACTGGATCATCATCCACATGCTTGACTCCCTCAAAGAATTCTAATAGAGTTGTGGGGCATGATTTCCCTTTACAGAAGACGTGTTGATGCTTCCCCAACATATTGTGTTCATGGGATAATTCTGTTCTTTACTACAATTTCAATCAATTTACCTGGTACTGAAGCTAGGCTTACTTGGCCTGTAATTGTCAAGATTGCCTCTGGAGCCACTTTTTAAAAATTAGCATTACATTAACTATCTTCCAGACATCTGCTATATAGAGGCTGATTTAAGCAATTGGTTATATAACATAGTTAATAGTTCTGTAATTTCATATCTGAGTTCCTTTCAGTATTGTGTGAACACCATCTGGTCCTGGTGACTTATTAATTTTTATTTTATCAATTTGTTCCAAAACCTCTTCTACTGACACCTCAGTGTGGGATAGTTCCACAGATTTGTCACCTAAAAAGAATGGCTTAAGTGTGGGAATCTCCCTCACATTTTCTGCAGTGAAGACTGACGCAAAGAATTTTTTTGACTACTCCAAGACAATGGCTTTGTCTTTGTTACGTGGCTCCTTTAACACCTTGATCATCCAATGTCCCCACTGCTTGTTTGGCAGGCTTCCTACTTCCGAGGTACTTAAAAAAAGTTTCTTGTTAGTTTTTGTGTCTTTTGCTAATTGCTCTTTAAATTCTTTTTTGGCCTACCTAATTATACTTTTGCACTTGACTTGCCAGAATTTATGCTCCTTTCTATTTTCCTCAGGATTTTCAATTCCACTTTTCACTATTGTGACTGTTCCTTTCAATTTCTGTTCAACTACTTTCCTCATTTTTGTGGTGTTCCCCTTTTTGAAGGTAATGCTATTGTGATGGGTTTCTTTGGTATTTTCCTTCCTACAAGGATGTTAAATTCAATTACACTGTGGTCACTATTAGTGAGCAGTTCAGCTATATTCCCCTCTTGGACCAGTTCCTGTGCTCCACTTAGGACTAAATCAAGAATTGCCTCTCTCCTTGTGGGTTCTGGGATTAGCTGCTCCAAGAAGCAGTCATTAAGAATGTCTAGAAATTTTATCTCTGCATCCCATCCTGAGGTGACATGTACCTAATCAATATGGGGATAGTTGAAATCCCCATTATTATTGGGTCTTCTGTTTTTGTAGCCTTGCTAATCTCCCTGAGCATTTCATAGTCACCATCACCATCTTGGTCACATGGTTGGTAGTACATTCCTATTGCTATACTCTTAGAAATTCCATGCTTGAATAATATCTGTAGAGATTCTATGGTACAGAGAGATTTCCAGTTCCTAATAAACCTAGATGGTGAATAGCATCACATCCTTCCTCCCAACATCATCATATTATAAACTCAGTGAGACCCTGCAGTTTTGTCTGCCCAACTGGCTCTATACATGGAACTGGAAGCATTTTCAAAGAAAGCTACCATGGAGCATAGCTGAAGATAAAAGTCTAATAGCTGTTATATGTGGGCGTCTGGCATTATTTCTGTACTTATTTTTTAATCAACAATCAAATACAATTGTAAGCCCCCTTTGGGGGGTCATGACTTATTCCTCTGAGGGGTACTGCACAGTCAATGTTTGACAAAGGAGTGAAGTCCTTTGCATCATCACAAAATGTTGCCTTGAAGAGGAAACAGTTGCTCTTGCAGGCTGTTTGCAGGCCTTTTTCTCCAGCCAAAGCAACACTGAATGAAAGACAGGGAGCAAACAACAGAAGAAAAAATGGTCCAGTTTTGGAACTGGCAGAGGGAAGGCTGAAAGAGATCTCTTAACAGCCCTTTCGCCTTATCCAGCTGTTCCCCTTTCTCAATTGATTCCTGTCAGTAATTTATATCTTAGGAAAGGAGAAGAGGCAAAGAGCATGAAGGGGTCCAAAGCTCAGGCTGTATACTTGTGGCCTGACCAGCAAGCTTGAGTTCCTGAGATGCCCATATAGATCAGCATTTGTACTGTGGCAGCTGTTGTGAGTACTCCAGGGGATGTTCTTGCAACCATGCTCGGTCGAAGCAGTTAGTCAAAGAATCCTCGGGAGGATGACAGTTGTGATGCTGGATTTTGTTTAGGTTTAGAAGCCAAAGAATTTTGGCCCAAAATTGCTGCATTGGACTGTGTGTTTGCAAGAGTCACTCATTTTATTGTTACTGTCTGGCTTGGATTCTGAAAAATAGTTTAAGGTTGCTCCTGATCATTGACTGCTCCCACCTAACTGGCAGCATGGGGTCAAAAAATAGAGGACCTCTCAGACCAATTAACCAACTATTAATTTTCTAGCAGGACCACACAAGTCCCTAGGTATGCAAGAGCACAGCCAGCTGGGGATGTGGTAGGTGCTGACAGGCAAACTCATCAAATTTTTGTTTGTTTCATGGAGAACTTTCTTTTCCCTTTTTGTCCTCTTCTCCCCAACAAACATAGGACACCAGTTCGGGCAGCAGTACAGGGTCCCAAGACCTCTCCCAAGCTGCTGTTTTTACGCCAGAATCTCAGCATTCATATAAAAAATATTAGGTCTCCAGCTATTATGATTGCAGAGAAATCTTGAAAATATGAATTTAGTGTAACTAATAGTGATGTCTGTTTTTATGTAGCCTGAAACAATAGCTCTGAGAGGTGTGAACTGCCTAGCTCATTTCAGTGAGATCTTTTAATTTCTTAAAGAACTACATATATTGTTCATTGAAATTGTTATAAAATAGGGTGACACCTACTGTGTACCTATGCTTACAGGAGCCATAGGAATTGCTCTGACACTACTGGCTGATTACCAGATCCAATTACAACTATACCAATGACACCAGTCAAGATTAACATTAATCTGACCTATGAATCAAGGCCTTTCATCCAAATCCAAGTAGTGACTGTGCACGTTCTCTGCCATGTTCAAATGATTATTTTGATACCTGAATGAATCAAGCTATCCAAATAATCAAAGGTGGCATGCTCTGATAGAAGCAAAAACAGTTGTGTGAGACTCTTTGCAAAATGGACCATGGATGTCATATGTACCCTCAGAAAGAGCAAGCCTGATGCTACTGGTAATGAGTACTTACCCTTGCTGGAAAGCATTCTTGGCAATGTTCAAAGTGCAGAAAGGGAAAACTTTTTATAGCAGCTGAGGACTGTTAACAGGTGTGACGTTCCCCTCTGCAATCTGGGCTGGTGTATCGCTGTGTCATCCCCAATCCCTCACTCCTGGGGCCCGTCTTGCACTTGCCCCCACTGTGTGAACCCTCCACTCTTAGGTCAGCCTATGCACAGCCTCCTGCAAGCAAGCGGTCCTTAACTTAGTGGGTGAGTGCTTCTGGCCAGCCGCTCATGGGATTATGCAATAGAATGACCCCGTAAACACCCCCAGTCCCAGAGGCAACCCTAGGAACTGCCTTCTTGCAATGTTCAGTGCTGCCCCCTGAACCTTGCAAGTTCATGTTAGTTCATCAATTTATCAAAGAAATTGATATGCACCAGCTCTGTCACTCTAAATGAAGTCTCTACACACACCCAAACCACTTGCACTGCTTTAGATAAAACAAATAAGTTTAAGTACGGAAAGATTTTAAATGATTATAAGTTAGAGGAAGGCAGGTCAGATTTAATCAAAAAATAAACAAAAGGCAAATTGCATTCTAAAATAAACTTAATTCTTTTAGTAGCCTTACAGTCTTAGATGGTTCTCACCACAGGCTGGTTGGTGGGCTTCCAACCAGGCTCTCCCCTGTGATCAATGCTTCACTTGCTTGATGTTATTTCTATGGGGTGAGAGAGAAAGAGAACTAAAACATCTCTCCTTTTAACATGTTCCTCCACAGCCCCACCTCCCTTCAGGGTCAGGTGCTGACCCCCTCCATGTCCTGAGTCACATGAGCATCCCCTCATCAGGTGCTTAGGCCAATCCATTGTTCCTGGAAGAGCTGAGTTGTTTTATGCATGCCTTAGTGAGGCGTGAACTATCTCTCTGCTGCTTTTAGTGTTTGTTTACATCTGCTTCAAAACATGTAAGACACATACTTGGGAATATTACATAGCAGAGCTTCATGACCATACATATGACATTGCAAGAAACATACTACTATAAAAATAACATTCAGTATGTTGTGAGCATTCCAAAAACACCTTACATGACATACTTTGCATTAAACAATACAGCATTACACTAGAAGAGTGAACATGAATGATACACAATCACACCATAAGGGTGTACATGTGGTGCAGTGTGTCACAGCAAGTAGAAGAGAAATCATTCCTTTTTGATTTATCTGGAAGATCTGCTATAACCTGTGTACTAGTTGGAGGATGCATTAAGAGTACTTTATTCTGATCTTCTGCTAATCTATTTTTGTTTGATAGTGAAGGTAAAAACACTAACATTTTCTCATGTTTTGAGCGAAATCCTGAAGCCTCATAACCTCCTTCTTCCCAAAACACTTTCTGCTTGCTTACAATCAAGGCCCATGTCTTTGATGCCCAAGGCCACACGGTGAGGACCCAGTAACTACTCACTTGCAAAAGAAGCTCCAGAAGACTGAAAGAACTGATTACCCTGCTAACAGCTCCTACACCATCACCCAGTGACCAAGACACAGGGTTTGTGAATCCAACATCTTTGTTCTACACTCTGCCACGAAATGGTTCCAGCAAGGATACCACTGCTAAACATCATGCAAGATGTAGTGCAACAACTGGGCACTCAAGCTTGTTATCAGGAGGAAGAACATGAATACTTGTCTAGTAAAAATCAAGAACTTTGATTGAGAAACTGACTCCGCTAAAGGTGAATCAGGAAAACTCCAGATGCACCCAATGAAAGACCAAGTTGGGATTTCCATTATGAAAATCTCCACCCTAAGCAGAACATCAGTAGCGAAATAGTGAGAAACTGTATTTAGTGCAATTGTAAAACATCATCTAAAGATGGGAGGGAGCAAAGGGGAAGGAATCATAGTGAGGTGCCTTAACAAAAAACCTTACACTATTAAGATCTCATTATTTCATTGGTTTTAACACTGGAAATAATCAGGGATAAGACCAGTCACAATCCACACAACAGAAATAATAAATTAACCTCACTGTATTAAAGTTCTGTAATGGGCTTCTGCTGGGAGAGAAGGAAGAATGATGTGGCATTTTTCTACACGAACTGTTCCCTAAAACACTAAAAAGCATTATTTTAGGTTGCACTCTATCCCCAATTGATATTATTTTATGGGAAAACGAACCAAAGGCTGAAGCTACCACTGTCCGAAGCAGTAATGTGCGTAAGAAGAACTTGTAGCAGAGCTTTCTTTTTTCATCCGTTTGTAAAAGCTTGCGCGTGCAGTGACGTGACCCGACCTGTTGTTTTCCTTACGGAGTAAGTAGAGTGAGAGATGACGAGGTTTATTCTAGGAGGGGTACAGATAAAGCCATTAAACATAAATGGTCTGTCTAAACGCTCCAGCTGCGGTGTTAGAAAGGGCGCCACTACGCGCACGCTCTGGGGAGTGGGGAGGACGCAATCCAAGGGGCTGAGCTTCAGGCTGGCTGGCTCTGAGTCTGAGACTGTCACACTAGATAGTCCTCGCTCAGGATCCAGCTCAGAATGCTAAATCCTGCGGGTTATTCGTGTGTCCCCCCCGCTCGCTCAGCCGTCTCCCCGCTCTGCTCCTCCACCCCCTGAATGCCTTCAGACAGCGGCTCCGCTGCCCCCCGGAGAAGCGTGCCCCGTGCTGCCCTTGCCGGGCGGGGCGGCGGGCGTCTCAGTCAGGCAACGGGCCGGGTAAGGGCGGCAGCAGCCGCCTCGCTGAGGCTTCCCTGCGCTGCTGGGCCTGTGTGTGCAGTCGCTGTGCACATGCTCATGTGGACCCCAGCGGGCGTCAGCATCTGTGGCGCCGGGGAGGGCAGACCAGCTCCTGGGGCAGGGCAGAGCAGGGCGACTAGAGCGGACGGTGGATCCCGGGGCCGGGGCCGCAGCTCCTGCCCGGGCCAGCGCGCGGCGGCGCGGCTCGGGTCCGGGAGGAAAGACACTGGCTGGTCAGGCCAGGCCGGGCGGGCGGCGACAGGCTGTGCCCCACTTTGTGTCCAATCAGAGCGTGCAGGGTGCGCGCGGAACAGGGCAGCAATGCGTAAACAAGCCTGGGAAACTCCTCCGCCCCCCGCGCCGCTCCCTCGCACTCCGCTCCACCGGGCTCTCCCCTGGTTGGCTCCTGCAGCCTCCCCCGCCCGCCAGCCAGCTCCGTAGCGCCCTACAGTTACCTACCTGCCTGCCTGCCTGCCTCCCGCCCGCGCTCCCCCTCCCCCCACGCTCCCTGCCTGCGCTCAGGGCCTCTTGAGGGAAGGTAAGGGACCCGCCTGCCCGCGCGCCCGAGCGGGGCGCTGGGGAACATGTCGTGGGGTGCAAGGGCGGGGGGGCGGTCAGGTGTCGTAACAAGTTGCTTAACGTGACATTGCTGTTGAATCATGTTGCAGGGACGAGCAGCAGCAAGGTAGGCAGCTGGCAGCGGCGAGATGACATGGGCTCCAAGGGACTGGAGCAGAGAGCCAAAGCGTAACTTTCTCCTTTATTTCCCTTTAATTAGAGAGCCTGCTCCAGTGCGGGCAGAGGCTGAACGAGCTGAGATTTCTGGCTGGAGCGGGGGTGGGGAAGAGAGACCATGAAATGTGTTTGGAAGAAGCTGCTGCAGTTTGTGATGCTTGTAGCTTCCTGATGGGGACTGGCAGCAGCAGCAGCAGCGGCACATTCACTGTTGGGTAACAAGATTTGCATTTGGCTGCTGCGTGTGCTGCTTCCACCCAGGATTTTTCTAGCAAAGCGCCTGGGCGGCTAGTTAGAAATAGGTTCTGGTCCAGAGCATCTGTGCCTAGGCTAATTATCTCCAGTTAATGCTCCATGGCAGCGTGGTTGGCTTCCGTTTTGATTAGCTTGTATTACATAAGGAGAAGAGAAAGGAGTCTTCTGTGGTATAGGGAGCTGCTCCTGTGCATTTCTCTCCCCAGGTAGTTGGGGATAGAGGGACTAGTTATGCCCAAAGGATGTAACCAGTGTAGAACTGGCAGACACACTTGTCTGAGCCCCCATGCAAAACTGATGAGCTCTTTTTACACATGCGTTGAGTGTGTTTTCCAAAGGTTGAGGTGGAAATGAAAAATAGCCCTTTGTATTTCCTCATTGCACATTTCCTTCCGCTTACTCTGCATATTTCTCACTCTAAAAAAAAAATTTGAGCAAAAAAAAGTTTAAGAACTTTGTTTTTTGCTTCATTAATGAGCATATTAGTATGTTAGTATGATCTGGAGATGACTGAATGAATCATCAGCTCTATGGAATAAAGGCTGGTGAATCATCTCTCTCACATGTACATGAACACACACACACACACACACACACACACTACATTGTTGTTGACAGTGAAAGATCAGTTCAGTTTCTGAAACAGTGGGAAGTGGTGGTGGGAGGGATAGGATGCACTTTGCACAACCTGCCCAGGTTTCCTGAGGCTAGTTCATGAGCTGTGAAAGTCTTGCAACACTCAACTGTTATTTTCCTGGCACAGTCAGAAGAGATCTGGTTGAATGGTAATCTGTGCTTTTATGAACTAACCAACCCTTTGACTGCCTTACTGTCTGACAATAATGATATTAAGGTTGCCAATATCTCATCATTGGTATGTGGGTACAGGCCAGGAAGCAGTATGCTATTTTAAATCAGATTTGAACAGGAAAAATATTTAATTGTATAGTTATATGTCTGTAAAACCTAAGCCAAGGACATTCTTTGTCAAATACAAGGGTTTGTTAAAGGATTTTGATTGTAGGTCGATTATTTTGGACTAGAATCTCAAAATAAAAGTGTGTTCCAAGCATTCTGTATTTTGGGGGAAAGCTGAGCCAGTTTGTTCAATAAATGTGCTACAGTTGCACCTTACACAACAAACTACAGTCTGATCCTGCTCCCTTTGAAGTTGATGGCCATTGACTACACTGAGACTATCTACAGCTTCTTTCTGGAATCCCATTTGCATACCTTCCACTTTTCATTGACTTACTTCTGTCTCCTGTCTTTTTGTATGGAAGCAGTGACACAAAATTTACAAAAACAATTCCTCTCCTTCCCCGTGGTGCCAACCTGCATTCAAGAAGGAAGCAGCCAAGTATAGCAGGGGAAAGTGTGGTGCACATGCAGGCACCTGCAATCCAAAAACATAGTATTTATGGCAAGATTGTGTGTGTGTGTGTGTCCATTTGACAGTCTCCATTTAAACCCCCACTTTACTTTCTCTCCTAGTGGTCATACATCCTTTTATCTCTAGTGGGCTGAGCTCCATACCTGCAGTTCTTCTCCAGAAGAGGGCAGGAAAGCAAAAATGTTCATTGGCAGGCTTGCTATTAGTGTTTCATACATTACTGTTAAGGAGAGGGGGCATGATACCTTCTTTGTTCATACTGAGGTGAACATATTGGCACTTCATAAGTAACAATTTGATAGCAACAGATAGTGTAGCTGTTGGATGCAAAAAAACTAGATTAATTCAGTGTTCATTTTGATCATTTTAACATCCAAAAATCAATAAGCTCAGAAGTTAACAAAAGTTAGTCTGAATAGCAATGCTAGCTAGCTCAGCAATATGGGAAATACTATACAATAGGAGGTACTTTAAAATGAATAAAATAATAATCAGAAATAGGTGTGCAATATGGCCAAGTTAACACAAAATTAGTATGGTATGTTTAAATTACCAACATTAACACTGCATTAATGTTTTTTACATTTAATTTTCTTTTAAATATCAGCAAACAAAGTCAAAGAAAACTCATATGCTATTTATGTACTATTTGGCACAAAAGTGAAACTGAACTTAAGTAAGAAAACTAGCAGTGTAAATAGACTCTCTGCTCTGCTTTCTTCTTCTATGCTCTGTGTGCTTCATGGGCTTCAAAGTAAAAGTGGGAGATTGTAAATTTCATTTTGCAGCCTGTAAAATACACAGAATAAAGTGAGGTGGAATGGCTGGGTGGGTTTAAGGTAGATAGAGCACAGCACCCACTTTAGGATTGTTAGGCAGATTGCTATATTTTACATAGCAGAACCCAAAGAACGATGGGGGTAAAGGGATGTGAGAAAGCAGATAAAGGGGAGGTGTCAGATGAACTTTGAATCTTGTTGCTTTTGTTGACTTATATCAGGGATAGATCAGCGTAGTTTTCAGTAGGGTCCACATAGTGATATACCAAACCTTAAACTAACCCTCCCCCCCCCTTTTTTTTTTAAAGAAATGTTGAGGATAATGTCTGAAGTATTAAATGAGGTAAGTATTATCTTGCTTATGAGGTATGTTATCACCTGCTTTGCAGACTCTATGCCATTAATGATTGATACTAGCAGCACCTTTATATAAATCTCTTCCAGCTAACTAAAACTGGAAATGAATAGTTAGCCTCCCAATTGAAAAAAATGAGACACTTTCCTCACCCCAGTTCCTGCTTTAGAGACCCTTGCTCGACACATGCAGTGATCCAAAGCAAAGTTCAGACTACTGAGATAGAAAGCAACACTACTGGAGGCAAAACTGGGGAAATGAAATACTCCCTTTAACATCTATATAAAAATTCTCCACAGAACACACTAGCCCGTGGATCATTTGTCCACAATTTCCTTAAATGACGATACTTGTTGCCAATTCCTACATATTGTGCAAAGTAATAATTATATCTAAAATAGGTTTAATTTCTTTTGCTAATCACAAATATAAATCCAAATATCATAGAACATAGGCCTAGAAAAGACCACTGTATAAGAGAATCTACCATTGTCCATTCACTCCATCATTCCTGTTAATGTCTTATCTAACCTGTTCCTGAATCTTTGTGCTATTGTTGGCTTGACCATTTCCATCGATAGTCTGGTCCTCTATTGTATTCTTTTCTTAATTATTTTTTCAATGACTGTAATGGTCATGAAAAGTGCCAGCTTGACATTGATACTGAAGTACATTATCAACAGAAGAAGTTTAGCACAGGCAGCAGCTTCAATCATGTGGCAAGACAACTTTTAAGTGTACATATGGGGTGGAGTGGTGTTCCAATCTCTTGTCCTCCTGCTGTCCTCTCTATGAAAACTGGCTATAAAGGTACCTGTTGTGATGGTTTTGTGATATGAAGGGTATATATTATCTATCACCAGTCAAGTAGAGACTAAACTGTTGCTGCCATCACCTCTTACTACATGTAAAACACTGCACAGCCCTCATCTGGTAACCATTTATAGTCACTACTGACCCATGTTCACATTTGATCTGGTAATCTAAAGGTGAAATGCTCATTTCCCATTACTAATTGCCAAATCCACCCAGTCCCCAAGAACTTTCCTAATATCTACCCAAACCCTTTTTTTCATTAGGGTTAGGACATTACCTCTTATATTGTAATCTTCTGTGACTAAATACTTTTCTTCCTTTATGTCATTACCTTAAATGTATTTGTAACTTGGAGTGCTTTTGCTGTGTTGATATGTGAACTACAAACGCAACCAAACTGCATTATTTTAAACACATGATGACAATAGGAGAGAGGAAAAAAATGTTAGCCCCTGAGCCCTTGAATGAGGTTTGCAGATCCATGGTTGTACTGTAACTTTACTCTGCTTGGTGTCAAGTGAAAGATTTTTTTTAATGAGCTTCCTTGGTCTTAGTGTAGAGCTACAAAAGCTATACAATTTTTTTTAACTGAATGGAGCTCTTAGCAAGTTCATAACACTTAGTTTTAAAATGTTTAATTGAATTTGAACTAACTAACCTCTTAAATTTCTTCAGTGCTATCATTCTGGAATGGAGACATAGGCGTGCGCAGCACATTTCATTAGGGTGTGCACCCAGGATCTTTATCAGGTGTGTCAAACTCAATTCCACCACATCTGAATTTCCCGCAGCGTCCTAGTCTCCACCGAGAAACCTTGTGATGAACAGGATTTCGGCGGCAGATTTTGGCGTGCTCTCATCCCCCGCAACATCACGCAGCTATTTCTGCCAAGAAATCACACGCGCCGGCTGCTCTTTTGGCGGCAGCTCTACCAGCCAACATCAAAAAGGTTCCCGGGCCAGATATCGGAGGTTTCACTCCCCTGCATTAGGGTGTGCCTGGGTGCACGCCCATGAATGGAGGCTTTCATTCTCTCCAACAAATAGATAGTGGCACATTTGTACTGACTGACATGTCACCCTATGCCTCTTTACTGATGCCAGTGGACTTTACAAAGTATAATTCACTGTAGAATTTTGCTCTTCAAATGTCCTTAATTTTCTGTCCTTCACCCATTCAGCCAGTCTGACCTCTCCTGCACCCAGTTGTGTGCTGTGCCGTGTACTGTAAGAAGTAATGGAAGACATATTGAACTGCACTTGCAAGCAGTTTTCTTAGTTATTTGTTCAGCAATTTGTTTTTCATGGAGAACTTTTCAAGGAAGAATCTTAAGGACAGAAAGGAATGGAAATGTCCCTTTTTCGAAACACTATATTGTGACCTTTTTGCCTTAAGTACAATGATAATCTTATTTGCCCAAAAGAGACTAGTGAGAAGACTCAAAGAGAAAAGGCATTCCTTCTCAGAGGGGATTAAAAATTGTACATGGAAGTTACTGGGAGCTGTTCAGCTCTCAAAGATTATTGAATTCTCAATAGTAAAGATGTTATTTCCTAATTCACTTATACTCCATGGTCCACAGCAGCAATCCGTTCACCCATATGTTTTTCTTTTAAATTTTTGGCCACCTATAGGGCATTTTTTAACAAATTTCAGTTTGGCGTTTAGGTGCTGCTGCAATATCAATGTTTAAAAATGATTCTATAATTTTAGAATTTTGTCCAAGTCTTCACAAAACAAAACAAAACAAAAACACGACACTTTACTGCAGGGATAACAGAGTGTTCTCCCCAAGCACCAGAGCATTATACAAGACAAATAGCATTAAACACATAGTCAATAACAAGAATGAAAAAGGAAAACAAGTAAGCCTAAATTTTGCCCTTGGTGATTCTTGTGAAACTCCAACAACTACAAGGGCAAGTGCACAAGAGTCACTGAGGACAAAATTAAACCCTAAGAAAATTAAAATGTGAGTTTTTGTTTTTTAAACCAAAATGTGTTTCTATGCACAAAATATCCTGTGCTGCTACTCAGACTGGAAATTGGTTCATCTATAGACTTAGTTTCTAGTGGAGAAAGCCAACACTTTAGCAAATTGCATGTCTACAGTCACTGCATTGCCATTTTTTAACTCCATTACTTTGGGAAGTGATTTGGGATATGTTGACGATGAAAAAGAGCTATAGTACTGTGATTACTATATCGTAAAGAGGCAAATTATCTTCATATTATATTTATAAGGATGATTTTTTTTATTGGTACCATTCTGGTGGATAGGAAATATGTGAATTTACAAAATAGTGATACATATTACATTTTTATATCTTTAAATAATTGCTATCCTTGGGTCAGTTTTTAGGACTAGAAAGTCACTAGATAGGAGCAGAGGGAGACAGAGGCATGGGACACACAGGCACAATGATCTATAACCACTAGAACACATGCTTCTCCAGAACCTCAAATTGACCTCAGGATTCCTGAGTGTTTATATTCCTCAGCTATCATCAAATAGCTGTAAACCCAATGGCAAAGTTTGTAACTGTACCCCCTTCTGTGCCCCCCGCCTCAGTGCAATTGTGAACTGTTATTCTCTACCAGTTACCCCATAATATCATGTCCTAGAGGTCTGTGTTGTGGATTTAAAGCTCCTTCCCCTGATGATAACCAAGCTGAGGGGGTCAGTATGATTCCATGTGATAAGAAGCTGATAATACAGCAATTCTTAAAAAAATAAAATAAAAAAAAATTAGGAAATGATACAAATTAAATAATAAGTTAAAAAAACATTAAGGTTGTAAAGTGAAGCACTCCAAATTTCAGAGTTAAGGTTGCCTATGAAACCTTAATTCAGCCTTTTTGTGCGTATGCATTATGATATAGCCATTAATTACATGATTCCATGATATTTTTTCCACAGGACCCCTGCCTTGTTCAGGGTGCACAGGATGGATGAACTGTATCATGGCAGTGAATCAGCATTGTGTAGTGAAGGAAATTTGTCTGTAGGATGCCTTCCTTTCCCCGCCTTGTTTGTTGAAGAAGCTAGAATATGGGTAGTTACTGAGGTAGGGGATTACAGGAAGACAGAGGATGGTCTCCTGGTTAAGGTAGTTGAATGACACCCTGGAGGACTGAATTCTGTTCCTGCATCTGCCACAGAATTACTAAGGGATGGTGGGCAAGTCACGTAAAGCAAAATGTTGAGTTGGCCACCAACTGCATATTCCTATTTCCTGGGTGCCCAACGTGAGACACTTGTAGCCAGGTTTGTAAAAGTAATGAGCACTCACATATCTGTGGAGTAGCTCCAGTCAGGCCAGTGAGGCCGCGTGAGGAGAGGCAAATTCCGGTGCCTACCCGAGTCTTGCAATTTGGGGAGGCTCTGTGCCCTTCCCCAAACTACGCCCATGCTCACAGATGCCACTTAAGCCCAATGGAGTTGTGCTTTGAACATAAAAAGTGCTATAAAGTGCCAACTACCCTAAAAAAATTGGACCCTGGGTGACTCAAGTAGATATTCAAAACTGGAGGACATGACAATTTTACATTTAAACTGTCTATGCCTCAGTTCCCCTAGCTGTAAAATGGGGATAATAATATCACCTAATCTCACAGCATGTTCTGAAGATGAATTCATGAATGTTTGAAGCCCTGAGATGTTATAGCAATCAGCACCATAAAATGGTCATGAGAAAGTTAATATTTGTATTCAGTGCATGGTTTGGATTGTGTGTTGTAAGTAAGGCCTGAGGCCACAGATTGAATGATGAGCCCAAAAATATTGAATAACCAACCATTAACTGAATGGGTAGGTGCCATGGAGAAAAAATATTATATGGTGATGTCATTAAAGGCTGTATCATGCGTACATACAAAGGGGATTGAATTCTTTTAACTGTTTTTGCTTGTAATTTTTATTTATATTACAATAGTGTTAGAGGCTCCAACCTGAGCTTGGTGCTTTACAAATATATAGGAAGAGAGGCAGTCCTTGTCCCAAAGACCTTTCAGTCTAAATAAATGAATGTGATAGACAAAATGGCATTAGGAGAGGCAACAGTAATACCATCATATTTTTCATAGATTAACTGGGTGTGTAATTTGTAGGTACCAAAGTTCTCCACCTTTCTAGCCGTTATCAGCCATCTGTGTTCCATAAACGTCACAGCAGAAGCATATGGTACTTGAGGGAGGACATAGCAGTGGTTTTATGAATTTGTTTGTGGAGGGTGTTCATGCATGAGGGGCAAGAAGATACTTGTGGGAGAGTGGGATAATAGAAACAAATCCAAGATACTTCAGATTAAAAATTTTAGAAACGCTTTTTAAAAATATCTCAACAAGCAAGATTGCTCAGCTCACTAGAGTGAGTAAGGCCCACCCTATTCATCCAAACATTACTTAAAATATGGAATTGGGTCTTTAATACTGATGCCTGTGCTTTTCTACCAATACAAAGACATTTCTTAGGTATCACTGAGTAACGTATTAATAGGCACTGTTTCCTGAGTGTCTTGCTGTGGGAGGACTTTGTAGTTCAGAGACGATCACACCTCTTTTGTGTCGTGTCTTCTGCAATTATTGGTTCTATCCTTGGGTTAGTGAGAGGACAAACTGTTAGAGATAATGGTGGTGACAGTTTAGCCCAATAATCAGAGGTGTCACATGGCCCCACTGCTGCTATTGTGTTTTTGCTGCTGCTGCTAGATTGGAGAAACTTTTCCCTCCAACCATGCTTATGTGTGCAGTGGGGCTTATGTGAAGTATTGGCTGGAAGCCCTGATGCTCCTGCTTTGCCACTCACTTTGCCACCACTGCAGTTATGCTCCCTAGGAACTCCACCAAGTATGCACACATTGATCCCTGGGTCTATACCAGATATGGAGGCGAACTTGTTCCAAATGCCTGAACAATGAATGGGACCCTATCTTCTGGATGGATAGCCACCATTCTTGTTTTATGGGGTACTGAACTTCACTCAGTTAATTAAGAATGGGAGTAAATAGACTGTAGAGAATTATATTGTGATGAGTAAGCAGCTTATGAATCCATTAATTTGGTATTTCTTTTTATAGAGTTATTTTCAAGCTTTTATATGCAAGGTTTTAGTTTTCATTAATCATTTGTCCTTTTCTTTTGCATGTTTACAAAGATGAAGAACTGGTGAAAACTCCAGCTAGAAGATAAATTAAGAATCAGAAGGAACTTGAGTATATCACAAAGAAAACAAGGGAGTATCGCGGAGCAGAATCTAGAATACAAGTGCTGGTATGAAACTACAAATATTTTTGTTGGACTTTAGGACAGTGTCTACTCTGGAAAAGAAACCTGACCTAATATAGAACGCAATTTGTAAAACTCTTCTGCTGGGTCTACATTGGCCAGGCAAAGAGTGTTGAAACCATTCTTACTGGAAGGATGATATTTAAATATGATTCTAATTAATACAGTATCACCTCTACTGCACATGGGGCCTGTTTCTCTTCAAGTTTGAAGATACAGGTTATATAGGGTCTTGATTCCTCATATATAGTAATGACAGGCCAGTACCTTCTGGCACTAGGTTTTGAAATAACATTGTTAGAAATATTGACTATTTTTTCAGTAGTTACAGGAAAAGTTATGCAAATATTATGAGACATATTGCCTTTCAAATATCAAAACATATTGCAGTATGTACCCTCCACAATACTGATCTGTTAAAAAATTGCTATAAATAAAATAAATATTGTTATTATTAAATGATAATAAACAGAAGGCATTTTAAAATTATTGCATCTGTTCTTAAGTGAAGATTTAAGCAACTAAGTAGAAAGCTAAAAAGCAATATGCATAATCAAATAGGATTATTTAGGATCTGTTGAATTTTAAGTATTGTTTAAAATTATACAAGGGAATAGGGATGGGAATATATAATATCTCTTAACCCCTCCCCCCTACATGTAAAGCCAAAAGGTAGTTAAAAAAGGTAGTTGATTCACTTATGACCGAAGATATTGACATACTGTGTTAATTTAGATGATCCTATCTCAGTTTCACCTACAGGAGTCCCTGGGCCAATTCCTGGTCCATGGTCCCACTAAAATCACTGACAAAATTCCTACTGAATTAAGGCACCAAAGTTTACCTTGTTATAGCAAGGTTGTGAAAAGAAAATACGTAGATTTACATGCTCTACACCTGTGAACCTGAAATCAATCTGAAAAGGGGGCATTACCAATTAAATCAGATTTTGTCATAAGCATGTAAGACATACCAAGGAAAGTTTAGACTCAAAGGGATTTAGTAATGCTATAATTAGAAAAACAACATTTTCATTTTTGTAACTAGCAGTTGTTTCCATAACTTGACCCTTTAAAGTCTCACACTAATACTTAATATACTTTTACATTTCAAGTTGTCTGCCTTGAGTCAGTCACCCCCTTTGGAAACTGCTTGATTATATTTCAGCACTGTTTGGAGGTTGAGGATGTTAGATCTAGATTGGAGACAAAGCTTCCTTTGATGGTTTCAGATGTCCACTTTCTTTTCTTTTTTAAATTTTTCTAATAAAAAGTCTTGGTAGTGTAACATTGCATGGCCTCCTTACATACTGCAGATTATCTAGGTCCATTCACCTATGCACTTAAATAAGAACACTTATGTAGTGTCTACTGATCCAAACTTGAGTTATGCTCTTACTGTTAGATTCCAAGCAGAATCCTAGCTGCAGCACTTTGTACCATCTGGAGTCTGTTAATGGCATGCAGGGCAAAACAACATAAAAGAGCTCTGCAACAATAGTCTAAACAAGATGACATAAAGGTTTGAATAAAGATCTATACGTCAGGAGAAATGAGGTGGCGATGTAACCTTGCAATATTCCTAAAGCAATATAATGGCGATTTCCATACAACAGACTTTCATTCAAATGTTAGACTAGACTCCAGCTGAATTGCTAAATTGCAAATTCTGGGAAAAAGCATTATGAAAGGAGATGGAGAGAAAAGGCAGAATTAAGAGGTGAGTGATTTTAGCTGGTGTTTATATTCCACAGACACTGTTTTCTCGTATTAAGTTTTAAGAAATTTCTAAATATGCCTTGACACTTTTTAGGCATTCACAACATCGATAGCTGAAAGAGTATGGCGACAATTTTAAGATTAATTGTTGTGTTCTTCTTCGAATGCTTGCTCATGTCCATTCCACTATAGGTGTGAGCACGCCTCCGTGCACGGCTACCGGAACTTTTTTCTCCTTAACAGACCCCATAGGGCCGGCTCCAGCGTCCCCTGGAGTTCTGCGCACATGCTGCGGAATATGAGGCGCTCCCGGCCCTACGCCCCCTCAGTTCCTTCTTTCCGCCCGTGATGGTTACTGGAAATGCCTGCGCTTGCGTTGCAAGAGCTTAATTCCCCGTGTTTTGAACTCTAAACAATTATTTTTTGGTGTTTAGTTAGTTAGTTAGCTTAATAACTGTTGTAGTGGTAGTTAAAGACTTTGAGATAGTCTAGCTGAGACTTTACCGGGAGCAGGTATGCTCTGGTGTCATGACTTCAAGCTGTGCGCTTCCAGCGGGAAGGCTGTCCCACTAAGTGACCCCCACTGCCTGGAGTGTGGTGGGGAAGCCCTTCGTAAGGAGAAGAACTGATCAATAAGGCTTTCAGACCTCCAGAAAATCCACCTGAAAGCCTGGCTCATGGAGCCCCCGAGCCGGTTACAAGCCAACCCACTCTGCTGCGGTGCCCAGTGTGCCATCGGTGCAGAGGGCACTGTCGGCACCGACCCGATTTGGCACCGCAAATAGACAGAATCAGCACTCATAGCGTGGATACTCCCCTGCACCGTCGAAGCAGGCAGAGTGGAGCACCGATCCGTACGAAGGTTGGATCATGGAGACCCGCTGCCTAAGCCAGCGTCTCCAGCCAGGGAGCCTCTCTTGACTCAGGGTAGTGTGGGGAGCCCCTCAGCACCTACCGGCACCGTCGACTTCGGTGGCCGTCGGGCAGCAAAAGCCTTGTTGGCCTTGCATATGCCACCACCGCTCATACCTCCACGAGAGAGAAGGGGCTGGCGTTACGGGGAAAGCCTGCGTTGGGACCTCCTGAATGGCTCAGGAGATCCCTGGTATGGGGAAGAAGATCTCCTGCAGACCGGTTTCCTAGGGTAGAGCAGGAATGCTCCCCTAGAAGTTATCCCAGGTTGCGGTTGCCGGACTGACCTGCATCGAGGCAGAGAGCGAAGTTGCCCGCCTGACACCAGTCTCAACCCCCCAGCACCGGGTGAGATCCATCCCACTACTCTGGTAACGAAGAGTTCGCCCACAAGGACATGGTGCTGATCCTGGTCACCGGAGACAGTCTCGGTACCGAGGAATTCGCCGGGTGAGCCAAACCTGCTTGCCAGAGACAGACTCGGCACCGAGGAGTTCGCCCCCCTGCACCGAGGCAGCGCTGAAACCGGATGCCAGAGACGAACTCGGCACTGAGGAGATTGCCCCCTGCACCGAGGCAAACCTGGACGCCGGAGAGACTCAGCACCGAGGAGTTCGCCCCTCGCCCCGGCACTGAGGCAGACCCAGATGTGGGAGACAGCCTCGGCACTGAGGATTCGCCCCCACACCGAGGCTGTGCCAAACTCGGTGGCCGGAGACAGACTCAGCACTGAGGAGTTCTCCCTGCACTGAGGCCAGACAGAGCCTGGCTGCCGGAGTTTGACTCAGCGCCGAGATGCATGCACAGCGCAAAAGTCCTTGGTACTGGGATGACGCTCGGGTCAGTCCAGCTCGCCGGAGAGTAGTCCATATGCCTGCTCCAGCTGCAGCACCCACGACGAACATGGTAGTCAAGATCGTCAACGTAGAGGGGACGCTCTCTGGAGCGACGGTACTGCACAGGGAGAACCTTTGGGGCAGCCCCAGCCGTGGTCTTTTGACGGTGTCTCGGTGTCCCTTTGGGGGTGTAGTACCTGGGGGAACCAAACCAATGAAAGATGCCAGAGCTCCAGGCGGATGGCCTCAGAGGCAATGGTCACCCCAATGGCTGTATGGAGGCCTAAGGGGTTTCCCAGGGGTGGGGGGGAGAAACTGTCCATCAACCCCTCGGGGATGCAGTCGGTGCCTCAGGTACAGGGAAAGGGCCACCATTCGCCCTTGGACGACAACTCGGCCCCACGGGCAGGGACTCCTGTGGGGACCGCCTGTCGGCGGGAAGAGGTTCTGCGGCCTGCAGAGCCCTTCCTCCTCCCTTCCCCCCTTCCCCCCCCCACCAGATGAAGCATACTTCTGAGCCCTGGTTGATTCTAGGGCACACTGGGAACTGCTCGAGAGATGACCTCCATCTTGGGGCTGGAGGCGAAGGGGCAAAAGGGGCGTCAGACAATCTTTAATGTGCTACTGGTGGGCTCCACAGTGTGGTAGCCCTCCTGATCTACAAAGGGGCGCTCAACATAGTGAGGGTCTTGTGGCAAGCCCCCTCCTCCGTAGCCCGATGCCTACATGAGCCAAGAAGAGTATTACACCTCAGCCAAAGGGTTTGAATACTGTTCACCACCCCGCCCCAAGTCCCTGGTGGTGGTTGCCGCCAACCACAGGGGTAGGCAGGGCAGCCGGGCTCTCTTCCAGGTTCAGTTGAGACTGCACCAGACCTCCCTGCCCAAGGTGGTTTCCCAGTTTCATTGTGACCAACATCTATTCTCCCTATTTTTCCCCCGAACCACACTACTCAGAGGAGAAGAGAAGGCGGCACTTGTTAAAACCGTGAGAGTGGCCCTGGCTTCCACATGAGATATACGAGCCGTTCTGGAGAGCGATTCAGCTCTTTGTCGCAACCGTTGACCAAATGAAAGGTTCACTGGTCTCTGCCTGGCGCATTTTCCTTGTGAATAACTTCCTGCACTGCGTTCGGCTACGAGCAGGTGAAAGTGCCACTTCCGGACGCCCCCACAGCTCACTCAACAGAGCTCAAGCTCCATCTACAGCCTTCCTAGCGGAAGTGCCAAGGCAGGCCATCTGCAGAGTAGCTGCCAGGCAGGCGGTACATACCTTCACGTCCTACCATACCTCTGTCCAATGGGCACGGGAAGATGCGGGCTTCAGCAGAGCTGGGTTGCAGGCAGCTCACCGCTAACTCAGGCCCACCTCCAAGGTAGTGCTTGTTAGTCACCTATAGTGGAATGGACATGAACAAGCACTAGAAGAAGAAAACAAGGTTACTTACCAGTAACTGATGTTCTTCGAGATGTGTTGCTTATATCCGTTCCACAACCCATGCCCCGTCCCCGCCGCCGGAGTTGGCGGAAAGAAGGGACTTGAGAGGACGTAGAGCCGGCAGCACCTCATATACCACGGCATGTGCACAGGGCTCCAGGGGGCGCCGGCACCGGAGCCAGCCCTACAGCATCTGCTAAGGGGAAAAATGTTCCAGTAGCCGTGCACAGAGGCGTGCACACACCTATAGTGGAATGGACATGAGCAACACATCTCGAAGAACATCAGTTACTGGTAAGTAACCTTGTTTTCCCAGTATATAAATTAAATTAAATACCATGATGATAGAGCAGTTCACCTAGGAGTAATATGTACATCAAGGGACCTGGAATAGTATAGTGGAACTTTTGTGATAATATATATAATAGAAGAGCAGACATCATTATGAGATGAAAACTGATAGTTAAGATTAAATAGGAGCCTAATCTACTATAGCATGGTGATCTAAAGAGAGTTAGATATGCTAGATGCACTATCATTATAGTCAAAGCCTCAAATGTCACTCTTATTTCAGCAGCTGCTCAAAATGTTTAAAAGACAGTATGGTCAGCCCCTGATTGTGGGGACAGGAATTTAAATTGCTCAGCAATAATCCCTGTGACCTTTTTGGGAGTAGCAAGGATAGGCCCAGAAACTATATGGCACCGCATATGTTCAAAGGGACAGAATAAAGACTCTGCGTTCAGCCTTACTGAGTGCTTAATTATGTGCAACCTTGACACACAGTATTTTGCATTAATTTACCTATAATTCTGTAGACTCCTGATTATGTTAATCCAAGAAAAGTGAAGCACAAATACCTGTGTATAGAAAAAGCTGTGTTGTGCTGTTGGACAATAGAGCCCAAAGTTTCAAGACTGGTATATCTACTGTGGGCTATCCAATTTTTTTTTTAAAAAAGACTTATCAAAACAAAACAGTTACCTTAAATATGTGTGTGTTTAGTTTTAAATGATCTTTCCTCTTTATGAGTTGAACAAATAATATCCAATGAGTTGGAAGCAAAAGATTGTCCGTATCTGAATCAGTAGCTACTTTGTTCATATAAGCTATTAGTTTCAATATGACTTTCAGATTACTAAATAGGTAGGTTTTTTTGTGTGTGTGTGTTTTGTTGTTGTTGCATATGATACTTATCTGACACTTTGGCTGGACGTAAAATTGTTGCTTCCAATTTGTACTGTATATTGTGATTAGGAGATTAAATCTGTCCCAAATGATTTTTCATTCTATAAAACGCATGTAAAAAAGGAATGGTGTTTTACAATATTTGTTGAATCAATTAATAATATTTGACAAAAATAAGGCAAGTATGTTAGAAAACATTTTAAAAAGAAAACCTCAAAGAATTCTTCTGGAAAGTTAGTTTTAAATATTTTTTTTTAAAGAATGTCATGCTTCAGTGAATTCCTAGCATGTATTTGAATTTAAAGTGCCAGATCCAAGATCTAGGAAAAATAAATGTCTTGTGGGAGTGTATGACAGTTTTCTAAAGGTGGTGCAAATATGTACTCTCAGTATAATTGAAATTATCAGGTGTGTCTGAGTTCTTGGAAGGTAGTTTCTGAAAGGAAATAAAGTCCCCTCCTTTTCTTTTTTTAGCAGCCTCGGAATTTTAATGTTTCATGATCACATTTTATTCTACAGTAAATCATTGGGCCTGATTCTCATTAATCATATTTTAAGCCACCTTTGCACTCCCTGCATTCTAGGGCTGTGCAGGAAACTGCCTGGCCCCTAATGCAGAGCAGCCTCAGGGCTTCTATAAATGATGCTCTGCTTCCCATGACCATCAATGGCTACCAGACAGAGAGTAGCTATCCTGCAATGTTCCACAGCCACATCTTCAACACATCCTGATCCATCCCTGAATTGGATGTAGAGCCTTTACATTAGCTTTACATCAGCTAAGAAGGCACTCTGCACAAGGGATAGTGTCAGGGGACCATGGATTGTTTTGGTTATAGGGTATTTTTGTTGGGGGAGGTTGTTCTTTGGGAGGCAGGTTTTGTTTTATTATTATTGTTTTAATATACATGTTGCTTATATTAGAGAAGGCAATGTATAATATAAGTGAAGAAATTCTACAGAAATTCTTAGCTATTTTAATCTAATCAGTTGCATTATTGAGAAGTGTCTGATATGTCTGTTGGAGTTTTTAAGAGAATACAGTGCATCAGCTTTAAAAAAAAAAAAAAAAAAAAAAATTAAATTGCAAAAAAACCAAAATATCCGCTGTGGAAGGGGGATAAGACGATAACAGCCACTTGTGGACATTCTCTTAATGCTTTCTAATAATGACTCATGCTGTGGGGATATATGGGTTAGAAATACCCAAGTTGGAGAAATATTCTCAACAGATAAAGTATTGGATGTGCATCGTGATTTAGTATTAGAGGTTTATGCCCATTCAAGAATGTTGACATATCTTGTGATTAAGAGGGTATGATGATGTTGTAACTTGATAGTGGATACTTTTTTCTAATATCCATTTACAAACTGAAATGATCTATTACTAACAACCACCATAGTTATAGAGAAGATGATGAAGCCTGTGATGGGGTGGTGTTTGGAGGTGGAATTGCCTAGTGATTAGGGGGCTAGGCCTCTGACCGCCGCATGTCTACTCTTTCCCTTAGACCACCTTCACACCTGGTGTTTGTCTTTTATTGGGGGTTGACTCAACCCTCCAGTCAAGTTACCACTCAGTCTTCTCTCACTACAGTGTGACAGAGTTTCAAGAGAGATGTCCCTCCCTCCAAGTGTCCAATCCCAGCCAGGGATGGCAGAAGTTATTAATCATTTCCATCCTTCCCTCCAGGGATGAGTCTAGAAGGTGAGGGTTTTTGTGCCCTTCTCAGTGAGGTAGGAGGTTGGCAGTGGAGTCCAGGCCTTCCCACTCCACCAAGCTCCAGCCCAGGGCCCATGAGGGTTATCAAATCTCCAGCACCCAGGAGTGCCTTAAGGCTGTGTCCTTGGGCCACTTTCTATCACCCACTTCAAGTGCTTCTGGTCTGTCACAAAGTCATAAGAGAAAAGGTACCAATTATACCTGCAGCCCTTCTGGGTTCAGTAGGCAGGCTCTTCCTCCACCAGGGACGATTTCTGCAGCATCCTTTTTCAGGAGTTCCCAAAGCAGGTCCTTTTTCCTGCCTGCTTTCTCAGGCCATTTCTGAGCTGTCTGGCTTCCTTTTAAGCTCCACCTTCAACTGGTGCATGCTCTGCAGGAACAACTGGCCAGACCTGCTCCTTATCCCCTTCAGTTCTCGTGCAGGATTTATACACAAGGTCCCAGGGCAGAGTGAATAAGTAATTTTCTTGATCTCTAATTTTCTGTTACCCATCAATAGAAAAGAATGAAAGTTTAACATGTTGAGCAAAGGCTCTGGGGTTTACACTTTTACTATTAATAACTTGGGTTTGCTTCAAGCAAAGCAATTATATCTTGCTTGGGTTTTATTTAAAAATGTGCTTTGTGCAAAAGCTGTAGCCATCATGATGAAAATCCCAGGTTAGCAATTATCTGGTCTTTGGGACACATTATATCTCTGGGTATCTCATGATGCTACCGCATGACTCTGAATGTGACCTCTACAGGTGGCTTCTCCAGTAACACTAAAGAGTGAGATGGCTGAAGCGTTTTTGTATATGCTAAATGTATAGTAAAAGTTGTCTGTCCCTTTTTTTCATTTCAAGCCAGTACAACAAATCTGTAACATTTATGTCTATTTTATCCCAAAAAGGTTTGTTCTGAAAAGCCACCCTAATCATATGAGATACAGTTCATGTATTCCGCTCTATCTCCCATTAATATTTAAGGAGGGAATAGTAAACTAGCATTCAAAAAGTTACAAGTTTGTTATCCTGCAAATCCTGCTTGCTTTGAGATTTGGAATAATAGAAATGGGATGAAAATAAATAATACAAAGTGTAAGATCATGCATTTAGGAACCAATAACAAGAATTTCTGCTTTTAGAAGAGGTCTCCATCCATTGGCAGTGACAGAAAAGGATAAAGTTCAGGGTGTATTAGTTGATCACAGGAGGACTATAAGCCACAAATGTGATGCAGCTGTGAAAAAGGCAAATGTGATCCAAGGATGTATGAGGCAAGATATTTCCAGAAGAGCTAGAGACGTATTAATCCCATTGTACAAGACACTGGTATAACCTCATCTGGAATACTGTGTACAATTTTGGTCATCCAGGTTCAAGAAAAATGAATGCAAACTGGAACAGAGGCAGAGAAAGTTACTAGGATAAACAGGGAAATGGACAACCTGTCTTATGAGAAGGGACTAAAAGAGCATGGCTTGTTTAGCCTAGGAAAATGAAGGCTGAGGGGACATGATTGCTCTTCATAAATACATCAGGAGGTAAACACCCGGGAGGTAGTTTAAATATCTCTTCTAACAGACAATATTGTCACAAAAACAAATGGGTATAAACTGGACATAAAGATGGTGCTTGATTAAATTTATGAATGGGTTATATAACGGGGTTGCCTGAAATAGCGGGGGGTTGGATTCGATGACTCAGGAGGTCCCTTCCCATCCTATGTACTCAAGCAGGGTGTCTCGGTAAAGTCAGTGAATGGCACACGTGAAGTAAGTAGAATTTGGTCCTGTTTCAAACAGATGTTTATATTCACCTGAGCAGGCCCCCTATTATAATAGGTGTTGGGTTTTGTTCATCTTACTGTATAAAACATGCATATATAAAGCTGTGTACATTTTATAATGCATGGAAAATTGCATTGCTTTAAACATATTTTTTCTAGTTGTACTAGCTATTTTCTTGTATCAAAGACTTTTGGAAATTCTAATTAAACTATGTTCCTTCATTTCTACCATTTTCACCTTTCTAACAAAAACTTGGGGAGTTTAAAAAAAAAAAAAAAAAAGAAATGAGATCTGAAAGATAATGTGGCATTTCTCTATAGTGAAACTGAAACTATTTTTGAGGTGAATTCTTATAACAGAATTGCAAGCTACTGACAAGGTTGTTCTGGGAATACAGATCATGGTGGCTTCTATTATTTTTGTTGACTTGGGATCTGCAGACATATAAGCTGTCAAACATTCTTCATGTGCACACGAAGAGATGTCATGCCATAACAATATTGGAAATTTGTGTGAAAATCTCATTCTTTCCTTATCTCTGCCCACATGCTAATAGTAAAATGAGTCACCCACTTAACTGCAAAGCAAGGAATATGCTTTGATGCTGAAAAAGTTTCTGTGCCCTTGAGAAAAAGGTCAGAGTAGGTGGTGTTCAAATTCTAGAGCCAGCTCATCCACTCCTTGGGAAAAACCCATAGAGGGGAATGGAAATTCTGCAAATTGAAACTGAGGGTTCCTGAAAGATCATTCTGTTTGTACTTTGGTGGACAAATCCAGCCCTTGCAATCAGAGGGTGTAGCCTCCAAAAACATTCAGAAATGGGGGAAAGCTCCCTGGGTCTACAGTGCAGGAGAGAGATGCAAAAGAGAAGCAATACACCTTCAGATTCCTTGGTCTCCTGACGGTACAGCTGAAATCAAGCTCCCTGTCAGGGCAGTTTCAATGTGCGCAGGACATTTGTATGTAAGATAAGGTTGATGTTGTCAGCATTTGTATACACATTACATTATCACAGGGAAACGATTCTGTGGAAAGTTACTCTGCTGCAACTGCCTCTGTACTCACAGGCTGTGTTTACACATAGAGTTGGGGATGTGATTCCTGGCTTGAGAAATATCCGTGCAAGCTACCATCAAGCTAGCATGCTACAAATAGAATGTAACTGTGACAGCATGAGCAGTGGGACAGGCTAGCCACCCCAAGTACATGTCCATCAGAAACCCTAGGCATATTCTCAGGGTGGCTAATTGGTCCTGCCATTCACGCTGCCATGGCTGCATTCTACTTTTAGCATGGTAGTTTGAAGACAGCTTAGCATATGTATGTCTCTTTGAGCTGGGAACCACATCCCTAGCTTCAAGTTTAGAAATACCCATAGAGGGGACTTCTGCAAGTTTCAAGAGGAGGATCATGATACCCCTACAGTGTATTTTCCATTATTTCATGGGCTTTGGGTTTGTGCGTTTTTCCAGCCCCTCTACACATGAAGTAGGACTAGTTCATTCCGTCTCATAATTTGTGCATGTACTTCTCCATTATTCCAAAGAGTGGTTATGAAGAGATGTCCTCAAACATACCTGCTCCCAGAGTTTACTGACGTGTTTGCATAAAACTAGCTGTTACCACTGTTTTAATTTGTCCAGAGCATTTTCTTTGTTGATTAAAAATACAAAATGAGACAATATTTCTGCTTCAGCCATTGTTTTTGTTGTTAAAAGCATTGTTTGGAAATGAGCAGATGAATGTATTTTTATTTCCTTTTTAATAATGCACGCTTAGCTATGAAGCAATCTATCAGTACTGCATGCATAGTACCCAATAACTGGTTCATCACACCACCAGCATAAATAGATTAATTACATCGTAGTGGCATAAAAATAACTTAACTAGTGTCTGGAAGTTGTGGAGGCTATTTATGGAATTAGACTATGTAAACAGCCTTCCTCATGTTCATTATGAATTTATGTTAATAAAGAAAAATAGTTGTTTGCAGTGTATGGGCCTGATTCTGCACTGCCTTGCACCTCATGTGCAAAGTGAATGTAAAATGCTACTAAATCAAATGTTAATGTTTCAGTCCCATTTTGCACAGGTGTAAATGACTACACAAAGCACAAAGTACTGGAGAATCAGGCTTTGTCTTCAACTTCAGCAGTTTCTCAGGGCCATTTTCTTGGCCTCCTTCTGAGGTCAGAGAGCAATTTGGGATTTGACTTTAAATCATTAAAACTTCTGTTCAAAAAGTGGCAGTGAATAGCCTCTGAAAATAATCAAAGCAATCTCATGCTAATATAGGCTTGAGTGTTTCCCCTGATTATTTTATGTGACATTTGGGACACTCAGGTTCAGTGTTTTCTAGTGATGCAGAAGTTGTCTAGTTTAGGTCAGGAGTTAAATGAATGTAGAGTGGACGAATGGTATTGTGGTTAAGGCATTGGATTGGGATTCAAGGGCTGGGTTTAATTCCTAGAGTAGTACTATCCTGCCTAATAACTCCTGCTAGCAAGTTCTGATGTGATTTTGTGGGAGTTACTTAATCTTTCTGTACCCATCTTACTTTCTGTAAGGGGGTTGATAATACTTCCCTTTCCCACACTTGCCTGTCTTGTCTATTTAGTTTGTAAACTTTCCAGGGCGAGGACCATTCCTTAGCAGGCTTATGTACAGTGCCTAGCACAGTGGGGACCAAGCTCAGTTGGGGCTTCCATTCACTTTTAACACACACAACAATAAATAATCTGGAGCCTGCTCCTGCTACCATGGAAGTTGATAGACAGTATTTTATATCATTCCTCTGTGTAACTTTCTACCTTTTTAAAGAAAAGGAAACAAAGATTTGCTTCAAGCTACATGTGTATGGTCAAGTTCTTATATTTTTTAAAACTAAATTTTTTTCTATGCAACATGAACTGAAGATATCCAGAACTTGAGTCACAGTCTTGGAGGTAGGAGGCTGTCTCTGAACACTGGCTAGGGGTACACTGAGAAACTTTTGAAAGACAATGGGTAACTTGTATTAGAAAAGGGATTGTATCTAGTATAGCAGTATAAAGCCTGATACTGTGTTTTTATGTGTAGTTTCTGTGCAACTTGTGTGTGTATGCTTCCCTTACTACTTCATCTTTGAATCTGTGGTTTTTCTGTTAAATAAACCTTTAGTTTATTTTTACCTCAAACAGGTCTCTGTTGTGCAGACATGTAGAGTGTATGTGCCAAAGTGAACGGATAAATGGAGGCTGGTTTCACACTTTCGGGTGTGATGAACCAGGGGACGGGGGGGATGGAAATCTGAGTGCGTGGTAGTTAAGAACTCAAGAAGAGTGGGTTTGGGGAGTCTTGGGACTGGAAGGGCTGTTGATGTCACCCTTCGAAGAGTACCTAGGCTGGTGGAAGCCAGGGTGAAACTATGTGCTTGTGGACTGGCTGCTGGGGTCAGGGAGCTGAACCCAAGCTGCACAGCATAAAGGCATCCAAAGTTACAGGGCAGGTGGTGACAGAACAACTTATTGGTCTGGGTGATCCCAAAACATCCATTTGGGCCCTAAATATTTAGCCCCTTTGGTACTGCACTGAAAGGAAATGGTTGGTCCTGTATTTCTACTAGTGGTACTCTAATACTGGGCCAGTGGAGTGTATTTATGGTGAGTCTGAGGATGAAAGAATTGCATGATTCCATCTCCGGACAAGTGATGGCCCAAGCCCTGAGACAGGAGAAGGGGGCCCACAAAGAGACGAAGAGAGGTAGTGGTGCAGTTAGCACTGTAACTGGGACATAACATTTACTTTGTATGTCTTGTTTCATGGTGTTGCTCTTATTTCACGAGTTTATAGCATTTGATTTTTGGAATAATCACAAAATCCCTCTAATGTATTTTATCCTAAATTACTGATTTTTTTTACTCTCAGCCATTTTAACATAAATTAATCCCAAACAAAAAACTGAGTGTTAATCAAAATGAGTAGCACAGAGACGCCAATGCAGCCAAATTTTATGGCTTGCATGTTTATGCTGTTTGCCCTTTATGCCTGCTATCAAGATTTGTTTTTTAAAAACCAAAATTCTCCTGTGCAATTCTGTAAATATCTAGTTTATTGGCCATTTCCAAAGTGAATTGTTTAATAAGATTACTTGTCTTGTCAATTAAATATAAATATGTCCTTATGTTTAGACTTAGAACTTCTATTCATTAATTGTGGAAGAGAAAAATGCCTTTAGTTTTTCCATTAATAGCATTTCATATGCAGTACCTAGAATTTTGATGGGGTTTTTTTGTTCCGTTTTATTACTATAGTTCCTAATTTTAAAAAATGGGAAACAAACATAATTTTCAGAAATGGACACAAGGCACAGGTGAGAAATACTAAGAGAAATAAGATAATTTTATATAGACTGATACTGTACTCAAATGCTTAAAGGTAAAGCCATGTTTATGTGCTTTGCTGGATGAAGCCATAACGAGAGGGACTAAGAGATACAATGGGATAGTACAATCACCTTTAACAATCAAGTTCACATTCTGAGTCTGGTCAGTGTTGCTTTAAACACTGGCTTGTATGGAAGGTCACTTGAGCAAAGCAGGGAATTCCATCCTCCATTATGCATGCTACCTAAGATACTTGGCAGTATCCATTTTAATCTGTTTAAAGTTTGTTATTCACAAGATAGTCAACTCCATTTAATGTTTTCTACTGCTCCAATTGAAGTCAATAGTTTAGTCATTGATTTCAACAGAAGTAAGATCAGGCCCATATTAAGGATATCAGCTCTGAAACTGGAAAATTTATTTTTTACCAATATTATTAGAGAGATATGTGCAGATCTCTCTTGACTATAGATGAACTTTGGAATTACCTATTTTACTTTATGTATAATAACTTATTTCAGTAATTTGACTTAATCAGAGAAATATGTTGTCCATTTCTTCTATTTATAATAAACTGTATGGTGAGCAGTTTCACTAGCATCACATTCATTGTACTTCGTAGACTTCAGAAAGTTTGAGACATTTTCTCTGCCAGTACTATAACTCACCAGTTCATCCCTTTTGTGCAGCAAAGTCAACAATTTTAAAAATCATTGGCAACTTGAAATCCACGTATGTATTTAAAAAATTGTTAAAAGTAATTGCAATATGGCAGACACACAGAAACAACAGGGAAAACTTACAACAGTAGGTAAACATAAATTTCAGACTAAGGTGTCAGTTGGCAAACTGTCTTTAAGTTTTTTAGCTGTTTTACTAATAATGGCTTCTCTTATCCATATGAATCCTCAGAGGGCAGTTAACCCAAATAGGCAACTTTCAGTTTGTGGTTCATGAAAGCATGCTATGGCACTGGCATTATTGAAGAGTTATAAGACACATGGAGATGATAAAACAACAGACAGCTTTCTAGTTTTCTCAGCAGCAGAGATAAATCTCCTTAATTTATGTTAGTTTCCACAGCTTAGCAGAAATAAAACTAAAAGAATAACAAGAATTAAGATAATATGAACATGCTACATGTTGTGATGTTTATCAATAAGTGCTCATAAGCTGAATTCCTTGTCAAAAAGTTAATCAGCAAGTAAGGTTGACACCTTTCTAATTTCTGGAAACCGGACTAGACCCATGAGACCCTGTCCGTGCCCCACCTCTTCCCCTCAGGGCCCTGCCTCTACTCCATCTTTTCCCCCAAGCCCTGCCCCACCGTTCCCCTCGCACCCCCAGGTCTCTCTGCTCCACCTCTTCCTCCCAAGGCACCGCCTCCATCATGTGCTGCTCTCCCCCCATCGCTCGTTGGATTGTCTCCCCACCCCCCGCTGGGCTCTCTCTGCTCTGGGGCTGGGCCAGGAGCTGCTGCAGCCTGACAAGGAGCCTGCCTGCAGGTAGGAGGCAGCCCTGGCTGAATAGGGGGTGCAGGTTAATGACCTGGTGCCTCCCCCTGCCCTACGATAACCAGACTTTTGGTGTCCAGTCAGTACATCTGTCTGGGTAAAACCCAGATTTGTGGCAACCCTATCAGCAAATCTCATGCAATTGTGATAAAGGCCAATGGTGTCATAATATTATTTTCTATTCTTAAAATCCTAACGAGGAAGAATATTAAACTGGAGAAAGCCAAGGAGGTTTGCTATGCAGATTGATAAATGAAGCATACTTACTTTAGGAGGCCTTTAGAACATGGTTTTTGGTGTATAGGAGTGTGTGCATGTGTATAACTGAGCAGAGTATAAAGATGATGGAGGAATGTTGAAAGGTCATGGTGTTGTACGTTAATCACTACTGAAAGCAGACTTTGTCATCTGCTTTAGATGACAGGTTTGTTGAAAAATGTTTAACTGGAGCTCAAGTAATGCATTAGTTTCTGTTCATTAATTGAGTAAGAAAAGAATTAGAGTGAGAAGCTTCCATGCTGAGGTAAATCTTCTCACATTTTAGATTCCAGAAACAATGTGAGGATGACCTTAAAGGCTAGGGATTAATACAATATGGAGCAGAAATAGCAGTAAGGCATAAAGTAGTATTAATACTGTATTAAACTGCCATGCATTAAAAAAACCTATCTACTTTTGTTTCCTAGCTGTGGAATGTAGAAGAAATTACAATAATTCAAATGTATATTGTACTTTTCATTGTGTAGAATTCTAAAGTGCTTTATAGACTCTGACCCCAATTTGCAGCGACGCACATGCTTAGTTTTACACATGTAAGTAATCCACTGAAGTTGATGAGAATATTGACATGCATCATAAGTATGTGTATAAGATTTTGGAGAATCAGGACTTATGTATTGTAGATATATGTGGCAGTTCTTGGAGTACCTAAGACTGTGAACCATCTTGGTATCCCTCTGCCTGCAGCATGAGGGAGACTTGCTTGTGGTAAGCTGGGTTTCAGCTCCCTAACACCTTGGGGCAATGCTAGCCCTTATTAACCTACAAAGCAAAGTAATAAGTACACTCTAGTCCCTGCGTCCCTCTGAAGCAGTCCTCTGTAGCATCCAGTGCATTGTCCACTGAACACTCAGAGAATTACTAGGTTTGCTGTCCCTAAGGGAACAGTGTACACGCAAGCTTGTATGATTCAGCTCAGGATCAGCACCTTGCTTAATATCACTTAGATATCGCTTAGATATATTTGTAGTGAAAACAAGGATAAGTTTATTGTCAGAGATTCAAGAGATAGTGAGTAAGAATAATGGAAACAAAAGGTTTATATAGAAAACAAAATCATAACGTGCTTTCTAGAGACTAAACAGGCTAACCTCCTGTTTTAAAGAAGTCTTACCTCACCTAACGTCTTCTGCAGCATTTCCAGCCAAGGCTGGTTGTGATACCCCTTTATCCTGCACCTAGGAAGTTTGCATGAAAATGGGATGATCTTTGCCTTCTATTTATATTTCCAAAGTTCATCGTCTGTACTCAAAGGCAGCCTAACCCCCCTCCCATCACTTGTTTTTCCTTGTCCTTACATGTTGATTTTACATGTAAATGGCTACCCATTGTATTATCTTACAATGCTTAATTTACATAGAATCATAGGGCTGGAAGGGACCTCAAGAGGTCATCTAGTCCAGTCCCCTGCACTCATGGCAGGATTAAGTAACATCTAGACCATCCCTGACAGGTGTTTGTCTAACCTGCTCTTAAAAATTTCCAATGATGGAGATTCCACAACCTCCTTAGGCAATTTAATTCCAGTGATTAACCACCCTGACAGTTAGGAAGTATTTCCTAATGTCCAACCTAAACCTCCCTTGCTGCAGTTTAAACCCATTGCGTCTTGTCCTGTCCTCAGAAGTTAAGAAGAACAATTTTTCTCCCTCCTCCTTGTAACAGTCTTTTATGTATTTGAAAGCTGTTATCATGTCCCCTCTCAGTCTTCTCTTTTCCAGGCTAAACAAACCCAGTTCTTTCAGTCTTGCCTCATAGGTCAGATTTTCTAGACCTTTAATAATTTTTGTTGCTCTTCTCTGTTTTGTCCACATCTTTCCTGAAATGTGGCACCCAGAACTGGACACAATACTCCAGTTGAGGCCTAATCAGTGCAGAGCAGAGCAGAAGAATTACTACTCGTGTCTTTCTTACAACACTCCTGCGAATACATTGCAGAATCATGTTCACTTTTTTTTGCAACAGCGTTACACTGTTGACTCATATTTAGCTTGTGGTCCACTATGACCCCCAGATCTCTTTCCGCAGTACACCTTCCTAGGCAGTCATTTCCCATTTGTACGTGTGCAACTGATTGTTCCTTCCTAAGTGGAGAACTTTGTATTTGTCCTTACTGAATTTCATCCTATTTACCTTAGACCAATTCTCCAGTTTGTCCAGATCATTCTGAATTATAATCCTATCTTCCAAAGCATTTGCAACCCCTCCCAGCTTGGTATAGTCCACAAACTTAATAAGTATACTCTCTATGCCATTATCTAAATCATTGATGAAAATACTGAACAGAACCAGACCCAGAACTGATCCCTGCAGAACCCCACTCGTTATGCCCTTCCAGCATGACTGTGAACCTATTGATAATTACTCTCTGGGAATGGTTTTCCAACCATTATAATCAAACCAAGGTTTACACGCACCTTATAGTAACTTCATCTAGGTTGTATTTCCCTAGTTTATTTAAGAGAAGGTCATGCGGGACAGTATCAAAAGCCTTACTAAAGTGAAGATATACCACATCTACCGCCTCCTCCCTATCCACAAGGCTTGTTACCCTGTCAAAGAAAGCTATCAGGTTGGTTTGACATGATTTGTTCTTGACAAATCTATGCTGACTGTTACTTATTACCTTATTATCTTCTAGATGTTTGCAAATTGATTGCTTAATTATTTGCTCCATTATCTTTCCGGGTACAGAAGTTAAGCTGACTGGTCTATAATTTCCCAGGTTGTCCTTATTTCCCTTTTTGTAGTTGGGCACTATATTTGCCCTTTTCCAGTCTTCTGGAATCTCTCCTGTCTTCCAAGACTTTTCGAAGATAATCATTACTGGCTCAGATATCTCCTCAGTCAGCCCCTGGAGTATTCTAGGATGCGTTTCATCAGGCCCTGGTGTCTTGTAGACATCTAACTTGTCTAAGTAATTTTTAACTTTGTTCTTTCTCTATTTTAGCTTCTGATCCTGCCTCATTTTCGCTGTCATTCACTATGTTAGATGTCCATTTGCCACCAAAACAAAGAAGTCATTTGGCATTTCTGCCATTTCCGCCTTTTCTGTTATTGTTCCTCTCTTCCCCCCCCCCCCCCCCATTGAGTAATGGGCCTACCCTGTCCTTGGTCTTCCTTTTGCTTCTAATGTATTTGTAGAATGTTTTCTTGTTGCCCTTTATGTCTCTAGCTAGTTTAATCCCATTTTGTGCCTGGGCCTTTCTAATTTTGTCCCTGCATACTTGTGTTATTTGTTTATATTCATCCTTTGTAATTTTACCTTGTTTCCACTTTTTGTAGGACTCTTTTTTGACTTTTAGATCACTTAAGATCTCCTGGTTAAGCCAGGGTGGTCTCTTGCCATACTTCCTATCTTTCTTATGCAATGGGATAGTTTGCTCTTGTGTGCTTAATAATGTTTTTTGAAAAACTGCCAACTGTCTTCAGTTGTTTTTCCTCTTATACTTGCTTCCCATAGGATCTTACCTACCAAATCCCTTAGTTTGCTAAAGTCTGCTTTCTTGAAATCCATTGTCTTAATTTTGTTCTCCATCCTACCATTCCTTAGAATCATGAACTCTATCATTTCAACAGAGAGACAGGTGAATAAATATTTCTTTCTGACAGAAATCTGTTTGTCAGCCTTGCCTTGATACAGACTTTAAAAACATATTTTCAGTATATATTCATAATGTCTGTACGTACATTCCACAATGATATTAATGAGCCAGTGTGGCTTTCATTTAAGACCTCACTTGACATTCTTTGGTAAACCAGAATGTACATACTAGGATCCGAATATTCCTGTATCCCTCTTGCCAAGTGGCATTAAGGAGTTCTTGTGTCTCAGTATACAAGCATCACTTACATGCCACTGAAATATAGGTATCTCTCCAGTAGAACATGGCAGCTTTTCTGCATTCACTGTGCTACGCAACAGCTTTTAGCTGGAAATGAAGATTATTGTTTTCCAAATTAAACACAGGAAATTGAGGCAGTAGAATGCAATTACCCAACTTGAGCTACAATCAAGACTCCTTTTTGAAAAGTGTCATCAGATCTTTAATGACCACAACAAGCAAGAATCTCAGTTTGACATCTTATCCAAACGATGGAACCTCCAGCAACACTGTGCCCTGTTGCACTATAATGAGGCATTGATTTAGTACAGATGCAGAAGAAAGAGTGCCGACTTCTGAAGTATTACCAGCATTGCAGGAAGCAGTTGGGTTTTCCTTAACTGTCTTCTCTGGAAGTAGCAACCTATCCTGCATAGTTTATGAGAGTGAACAAATTCTCAACCCAAGGAGGTACGGCTGGAGAAATTAAATTCATTTGAAACTCTGAGAGTTTGAATTTCTTAGTTCTGTGATTATAAAATAAAATTAAAAATATGAGTTAATACACTTGAGAGTTTGGTTTTCTAAATCCAATTCTTGGAAAACTCACACAGATGATAATAAAGATAATAGTATGAAATCAATAGGTGAAATTTTATGATTCCATTACAGATACAGGGTTAAAGCCAAGAAACCAGTCCTGTCAGTTTTTAGGCCAAAGTGACTTCACAACTGTCATACAGTGCCAGGTTAGGGGTGGTGAGTGATTGCTCACTTGAGAAATGTTTTCTGGCTAGAATCTTGATCCTATCTCCTCCTACAACTGTGTTATTCAGATAGGAAATCGATTAAAAAACACCAATTTTGCTTAGTTTATTCCATTAAGATATTGAATAAGAATTATTAATATGTTTCAAGATATGCTTCCAGTAAAATGTTATCCAGAATAATTCACATTTGTTAATAATAACTAATATAACGCTCCAAATCATTTAAAGATTTTCCCATTTCAGCCTAGTCTTAGACAAAGATGGAAAGAATGTTTTTTTCTGTCTATAGGCCACAACTTCTATTGCATATGATCTATGGATTTCAGTGGGCACACAAAAGGCATAAGTCTGGAACAATTTTACTCAATATCTCTGTCAAATTGTTAATCAAAGGGTGACACAGGAAGATCAAGCTAGGGTCAGTGTATCTTGATCTGCCCCTTACTTCCTCTCTGTTCAGCCAGAGAACACATCCTCTGCTTATTTTAGTAAGTTCAGAAATGTCTATGTTAGACTTAGATTTTGGGCAATGAAGTCTACTGCTTTAATAGGCAGATGAAAGGACATTCCCATGCATGAGAGTCTTCCCATACAATGCAAATGAAGTTAAAATTATCCAATATTACAAGATTAAATGCATGTTTTAGTCTAATTTAAGGCCTTGTCTACACTAAAGTGTGTTCTCAACTCAGGTTATAGCGATGATCAAAAAGCGATGTAATTACAACGCTTGTGCCTGTTCACACAGCACTCATGTCACTAAAGTGCATCCACAATTGGTGCTCTAGCATAGACAATGAGAGCAGTGCACTGTGGGCAACTATCTCGCTGTGCAGCTCACCACCTTGTGTTGCTAGGAGTTGTGGGAAGGCAGAGAGGATCGCAGTGCATCACGAGTGTGGGCTCAAAGTCCCATGATGCAGTGATTTCCGTCCTGTCATTCCATGGGTTTCTGACTGTTTTGTTACATTTTTCAGTGGCTGCTGTTTCCTGTGTGCCCGCCATCTCTATCTGAAGGATGGATCTTGCACTGCTCTCCACTGTTGTCAGTGTTCTGAACACATCGCGGCTGGTCATGCAGTATATCATGAGCTCCCAATCTGAACAGGAATTCAAGGTGCCTGATCTGCTGTGTGCCATGCAAACAAACAATGCTGGATTGCTGTTTGCATTTGCAGAGCATCTGTGCACACTGCACCACTGCTTTTGGGCACATGAAACAAGCACTGAGTGGTGGGATCGCATTGGTATGCAGGTCAGGGATGACAAGCAGTGGCTGCAGAACTTTCAAATGCACAAAGCCATCTTCATAGAACTCTGTGTGGCGCTCACCCCTGCCCTGCAGTGCAAGTACACCAAAATGAAAGCTGCCTTCTTGGTGGAGAGGCACACGGCGATTGCTGTGTGGAAGCTGGCAACTGCAGACTGCTACCAGTCAGTCACTAATCAGTTTGGAGTCAGGAAGTCCACTGTTAGCACTGTTATTGCAAGTGTACAGGGCTATTAATCGCACTCTGCTACAAAGTACTGAGAGTCTTGGAAACGAGTGTGAAATATTGGATGGCTTTGCAGATATGGGATTCCTTAACTGTGTCAAGGCAATAGATGGCACACATATCCCAATTTTGGCTCCGGACCATATTCTGATGCAGTACGTCAATAGAAAGGGGTACTTCTCTATGGTACTTCAGGTGCTTGTGGCTCACTGTGGGTGCTTCACAGACATCAACGTGGATTGGTCAGGGAAGGTGCATGACGCACTCATCTTCAGGAGCTGGTTTATACACAAAGCTGCAAGCAGGGACTTTCTTCCCAGATCAGAAGATTCCAATGGGGAATGTTAAAATGCACATAGTAATCCTGGGAGACCCAACCTACCCCTTACAGCCATGACTCATGAAGCCTTATGATGGCAACCTGGATAGCGGTAAGGAGCGTTACAATAACAGGTGGAGCAGGTGCCAAATGACCATTGAATATGCGTATGGCAGATCAAATACTCGCTGGCGATGCCTTCATGGTAGGGTTAGATCTAAATGATGAAAATATTCCTATGGTTATAGCCATCTTCTGGGTGTTCCATAATATTTGTGAAGCTAAGGGTGAAAAGTTTCCTCCTGGTGAAGCGCAGAGGCGAATTGCCTTGCGGCTGAATACAAACAACTAGTTGTCAGGGCTATTAGAGGGGCACAACGGGGGACCATTTGAATCAGGGAGGACTTGAGGAACCATTTTGACAATGAGCACTAATAAAGTGTCTTTATAAACAGCACTGTGCCATGCAGTGACTGCTAGCAAGCTTGCACTGTGTGTCCATGTGAGGTGTGTCATCTTCCAATGTCCACGACTTCTTTGGGGTTGAGTCTGGGCCTGCGGAGGTATCCACAGGTCTCTTGGCAGTGGAGGTGGGTTCTATACAGCTCCTTATAGAAGCATTAGGTGTTTGGCTCTGCATCAGAGCAACGGTTTGAGTCCCTAGCCTTTGGTACCCCTGCCACAGCTCCTTGATTTTCACATGGCACTGAAACATGTTCCATTCATAATCCTCCTCCACCATGCCACGAGAAATCTGACAGTAGGTATCAAAGTTCCTTCTGCTGGAGCGGAGCTGGGGGTGCACAGTTACCTCTCCCCAAATGCTGATCAGATCCAGAAGCTCCGGCGTGCTTCAAGTGGGAGAACATCTTCCCAGCTGACCATGGCGGCTCCCACGTCAAACGCTATCCCGCTTGGAGCAAAGACCTGTTGCTTCTATAAGCAGCTGCAAGCCGTCCTTGGTGGCGACCCCACTTTCACCGACAAGAGACCCATGGATATCTCTGCGGGCCTAGAGTCATTGGACGAAGGAGACGAAGTCATGGACGAGAAGGTCAAGTTGGAGGACTAGGCGGAGCAGTGGACTGGGTCATTTGGGGACATGGAGAGCCAGGACCTCTTCTTGACCCCAAAGAGTTTGAGCCAGTCCCAATCCTCCAGCTCTGGCATGCAGGATGCAGAAAAGGGGAGCTCTGGTAAGTGTCTTTTTTGACCTGATGCTACTTGGTTACATGAGGTACAACTGTTGTTTGTTTAGTTGCATTATACAGCTGGTTGAAGGGATAGAAATGCACAAGACTAGCTGTATTTGCATGTGCTTTCCATTCCTCTGTGCAGCTAGGCAGTGCAATGTAAAAGCATGTTAATGCACACCTATATTTCAAGGTAATCCTCCAGAGAGAACTCTCTAGGAAACTTTCCTGGAGGTACTTGCCAATCCACTACCAAAGATTCCTTGGCCAAGCTGCTTTGTTTCTTTCCCCGTTGTAGGAAACTTTCCCATCCCAATCAGCAGCAGTCACCTGTGCAGGGACCAAAGCGGCACAGAGGCAAGCAGCACAGGGACCCGGTTTGAAGCTGCTTGCATGGAGATAATGCACCTTAGCATCCCTGCTTACTCTCACGAGTGAGATATCAGCTTCTATGGCCCATGCCTGTGGAAAATGGTGGCATAATTTGAAATTTTGTCCCTATCTACCTGCTTCAATACCCCAAACAACCACCCAGGACTTTTTCCCCAGCTTGAGTGGCCCTGCCCCTTGGGCAAAACTCACCATGCTCTGGATGATCGTGGAACTGTGTGCTTGCCAGAGGACAGTGAGAAAGGTGCATTTTACAGTAATGCATCAATTCTGTTATTGCACTCACAATAATGCTTCTGTGTTTATTGTGCTTCTACAGATGTATCCTTGAGGGGAAACCTCCACACCTGCCAAGCGTCTGCAGTTGATAAGAAAACGACCACAGAGAAGCAAAGAGGAAATGTTCCAAGAACTCTTCCAGTCCTCTGAGGTGTAAAAAGAAAAAAGGGTATGGAGACACTCAATGTCTGAAAATCAGAAAATTGATAAGCAGGACAGGAGGGAAAACCAGGAGTGAGTGATAGCAGGTCACGAGCACAGGATCAAAGCCACGGAGGAGCAAACGGAGCTGCTAAAGTCACTCATAATGCGGCAGACTGAATTCATGCTTGTGCCCGTCCCCCTCTTGCAGTCAATCCAAAACTGCTTTCCATGCCCTCCCCAAACTCCACCCACACAGTCCTACCAAACTCCTGGTCTGTCTTGGTACCCCATCCACTAGGCCATTTCAGACAACTTCCAGAATGATAACTGGACTTACACCCAGCTGTCACAGCTCACACTGCCCCTCACTGCTTTCTCCACTCCAGGCCAGCTTTTTGAGTGTGTTGTAAATAACTGTTGTTTAATAAAAACATACTCTGTGAAAGATAAGCAAACTTTCTTTGTCTCTTGCACATGGTGATTGCACCTCACATTCATACGCAGTGCAAGCTGGCTAGCAGTCATAGCATGGCATAGTGCTGTTTACAAAGACACCTTATTGGTGCTCATTGTCAAAATGGTCCCTGATTTGAATGGTCTCCCCTTGCGCCCCTCTAATAGTCCTGACAGCAGGTTGCTCATATTCATCCACAAGATGACCCACCTCTGCGCTCCACCTAGGAGGAAACTTTTCACCCTTAACTTCAATAATATTATGGAGCACGCAGCACGTGACTATAACCATGGAAATGTTTTCTCATTTAGGTCTAATCTGCTACAAAGGCATTGCCAGCAAGCTTTTAATCTGCCAAATGCACATTCTCAATGGTCATTTTGGCACCTGCTCAGCCTGTTATTGATGTGCTCCATGCTGCTAGTCAGGTTGCCCATATAAGGCTTCATAAGCCATGGCTGTAAGGGGTAGGCTGGGTCTCCCAGAATCACTATGGGCATTTTAACATTTCCCATTGAAATCTTTTGGTCTGGAATGAAAGTCCCTGCTTGCTGCTTAATATACAGGCCAGTGTTCCTGACTATGCATGCATCATGCACATTCCCTGACCAACCTGTGTTGATGTCTGTGAAACACCCACGGTGATCCACAAGCACCTGCAGTACCATAAAGAAGCACCCCTCCCTTTCTATTGATGTACTCCATTGCAGGATGGTCTAGGGCCAAAATTGGGATATGTGTGCCATCTATTGCCCTGCCACAGTTAGGGAATCCCATTGCTGCGATGCCATCCACTATTTCACAAGCATTTCCAAGATTCTCAGTCCTTCGTAGCAGAATGTGATTAATGGCCCTGCACAGTTGGGATAACATAGTTCAATGGTGGACTTCCCAACTCCAAACTGATTAGCGACCGACTGGTAGCAGTATGGAATTGCCAGCCACTTCTCTATCAAGAGGGCAGCTCTCATTCTGGTGTCCTGGCACTGCAGGGCAGGGGCAAGCTCCGCACAGCTTTCCATGAAGGTGACTTCATGCATTTGAAAGTTCTGCAGCTACTGCTCATCATTCCAGCCCTGCATAACAATGCACTCCTGCCATTCAGTGCTTGTTTCATGCTCCCAAAAGCGGCGGTGCACCGTATGCAGATGCTCCATGAATGCAAACAGTATTCCGGTGTTGTTTGCATGGCACACAGCAGTTGAAGCACCTCGGATTCCAGTTCTGATTGGGAGCTCATGATATACTGCATGACCAGCCGTGATATGTTCAGAACCCTGACAACAGTGGAGAGCAGTGCAGGATCCATCCTTTCAGATAGAGATGGTGGGTGCTCAGGAAACTGGGGCCATTGAAAAATGCCACGAAACACATTCGGAAACCCATGGAATTACAGGACGGAAATCACTGCATAATGGGACGTGATGCACTGAGATCCTCTTCGCCTTTTCCCAACTCTTAGCTGCACAAGGTAGTGAGCTGCACTGTGGGATGGCTGCCCACAGTGCACTGCTCTCACTGTCAATATGAGAGCACCAACAGTGGATGTGCTCCGGCAACACGAGTGCCGTGTGGAAATGTGCAAGCATTGTAATTACAGTCCTTTTTTATCATTGGTCTAACTTGTGTTGACGAACACTCTGTAGTGTAGACAAGGCCTAAGACATTCATTTCTTAATGTCTGACAGTTAGAAGACCAACTCCTGTTGAAACTCAGTGGGAGTTGGATTCTTAATTCCCTTTGGCACATTGAAAATTCCACCCTAAATCTTTTGTTTGTAAAACCATTAATTTGTGTTGTAAAGAGTAGATAATTTGGTTGCTACTTTCTTAGTTTCAAGTCTGTTAGTTTGTCTGTTGTGCAAAAAAATTGGCATGCATAGAGTTCTTGGGGATTGTTTCTGCTGGGTTTACTGGAGTTTTACACTTGTTCTCACTAAGCTCTATTAACAGCTCTTTTAATTTTTTAATTGGTAATTTGTAATTTTTAGTGTAATTTACATATAAATGTAAACCTTTTGGCTATTTGTGCAATACAATTTGATTCATATTCTTGCTACAGTTTTGAGCTGTGGAAAGCAAAATATTTAGTGGTAATAATTTGAGAGTAAATCAGTGAAGGGTTCTGCCTTTTTATTTCTTTCTTCCTTCTTCAAGAAATTGAAAGATAGCCTTGTAAAATCATGTAAATATTACACATTGTACAGCCTGTTGTATAATGTCTTAATGAAAAAACATTGTGTGGAATTTCAGCAAAGAAAGATCTAGAACAGGAATTTGCAATAAGCAGCAGAAGACACAAATTAAAATATTGTTGAGAAGACAGAAATTTCAGGATTAAAAAAATGAATGTTGTTGAAGTGCACTGAATAACCTTTGTCAGGCAATGTGCAAAGGAGCCAGTTTTGTTGGGAACAAATCAGAAAATTGAGAACATATGACTACATTAACAGAAAGCTGATCCTACTCTTCAATAAAGGGATGGATCAGGAAAGAACCAGAAGAAAACAAAATAGCAACAAAATATTCAAGTTAGTACAGTGAAAATGTCCTGGTTTATAAACTACATTCAACTCCACTTTTTGAGCTATGACACCTTTGAAGCTGAAGTAACCACACTCAGGCCTGGTCTACACTGCCATCGAAATTCGTAACTTCCATTTAGTGTGCCATCTCCACTGTGCTACGCTGACAGGAAATGCGTACTCATTGACGCAGCGCTATGCTTTTTGGGAGGTGGTTTTTATTAAATTGACTTCCAGATCGATTGAGCAGGTCTTCACTTCTCAGTCAATCTGGATAAATCGATTTGATGGTGGCAAATACCCTCAGTCACCATAGTTCTTAAATCTCTATAAACCATAGGGACATATGACAAGCTAGTTACTAAAACTTCCTTCCTAATATCTTTAATGGCCAACTAATAATATATTCAAACTCACATGGAATATTTTTTTACTTTTTTCTCCAGCCTCTGCCCACAAGTGGATAGAGCTAAGTTGTCTGTCTTCCAGTGATCTTTTTATTCCACTCTATTTCATAACTCTTTCTGCTTTTTCTTGCTGACAGTCATATTAGTTTGCAGTGTTGTTGTAGCCATGTTGGTTCCAGGATATAAAAGAGACAAGGTGTGTGAGGTAATATCTTTTATTGGCTCAAATTCTGTTGGTGGAAGAGAGAAGGTTTTGAGCTTTCCCTGCACTCTTCTTCAGGTCTGGAAAAGATAAGCAGCGTGTCACAGCTAAATACAAGGTGGAACAGATTGTTAAGCATAAGGCATTAAAACATATTGCAAGAAACCACTTAATATGAAGTGGGAAATTTAACATCTCTTCGGTCATAAGACACAGGAGGGTTAGTAGGTCACAAATTGTTGTAATGAGCCATAAAATTAGTGTCACTGTTGAGACCATGCATATCTATCAAACATGTTCCCATACTTGTCTTCTGAAGGTGATATGCAGGTTTCCTTTGTGGTCAAGGACTGATAGGTCAGATAAGGAGAGCTCGCTTTATGAAAAATGTTTGCCTACGGGTGAATGGATGTTTTTGTGTTTTTAATCATTTGTCTGGGAGAGTTCATTTGGGAGCAGGTTTCACATACATGGTGGTTGTTAGGGCATTTGATGCTCTGAATGAGTTATGCCACATGTTATGATAGGTCCTTGGATCTTGAAAGGTACATTGTGGGCAATATTGATCACTGTAGCAATGGAGACATATCTGCAGGTTTTGCAATTGTTGTTCTGGCAGGGTCTAGTGTCACTTTGAGTTGGTATGTCCTGATCTGTACGGAGCTTGCTTCTGATGATGAGTTTGGCAAGATTGGGGGGTTGTTTGAAGGCCAGAAGAAAAGGTTCAGGAAAAATTTCTTTCAGGGTGTGGTCCCTATCAAGTATGGGATTTAAATTGTTTGATGATACCCTGTATGGATTCGTTTGAGAGTGGACGGTGACAACTAGAGGTGTGCGGTCTGTGCGGGTTCTTTTTCTGTATTGAAGCAGGTTCTCTCGGGTATTTGGGTGGCTTAGTCCATGATGCAATACTTCTGATGGAGTGTCCTTGTTTGAAGGCAGTTTTAAGCATGCTAAGGAGCATAACCTGGCCGCTGTGGCCCCACTCCCAGTCTTGGCCTCCAGCCTTGACTGCAGGCCCCCAATCGTGGCCCCGCTCCTAGCCACAGTCCCCGGCCCTGATCATGGCCCTGCTCCTAGTCCTAGCTGGGCGGGGGCCAGGGTCATAGAGAGGGGTTGGGGGGGCATGAGGTAAAAAGTTGGGGACCACTGCTGTAGAGTGGAGATCAATAGATTTCTTGTATGTAGTTGTTTCTAGAGTTCTATTGAAGCTGATTGTGGTGTCCTGGAAGTTGATGCAGGTCTGGGAGTGTTCTAAAGAGAGTATAATGGGCAGGTAATAGTTGTTGAAGTTGTGGTGAAAATCCATGAGGGAATTTAGGTCCTCTATCCAGAGGATGAAAACACAATTGATGTATCTCCGGTATATCGTTGGTTTAGTGGTGCACACATATCTCCACCACTACAATGATCAATCCACCCCACAACATACCTTTCAAGATCCATGGGCCTATCATAACATGTGGTGTACCACATCTAGTGCATCAAATGCCCCAACAACCACCATGTACATGAAACCCAATCTCAAATGAACTCTTCCAGAAACATAATAAAACACAAAAACACCCATAGGCAACCATTTTTCTTAAAGCGAGCTCTCCTTATCTGACCTATCAGTCCTTGTCCTCAAAGAAAACCTGCATGCCTTCAGAAGACAAACATGGGTTCACGTCTGCTACATATGCATAGTCTCAACAGAGACACTGATTTTATGGCTCATTACAACAATTTGTCTTATCTTTGTCCTAGAACTGCAGAGATGTTAATTACCCACTTCATTTTAAGTGATTTCTTGCAACATGGGTTAACCCCTTATGTTTAACAATCTGTTCCACCTTGTACTTAGCTAAGGACTAGTCTACACTTAAAATTTACAGTGGTACAGCTGTAGTACTGTCCATACAAGTGTTTATGCTGGCAAAACTTATGCTGCTCAGGGGGGTGTATTTTCACAAGTGACAAAAGTTTTGCCGGCATAAGTACTAGTGTAGACAAGGCTTACAACACACTGTTTATCTTTTCAAGACCTGAAGAAGAGCTCTGGGTAGCTCAGAAACTTGTCTCTTCCACCAACTGAAGTTGATCTAATAAAAGAAATTACCTCACCCTTCTTGTCTCAATCATGTTAAGGTTTTCTACGTGACATTTTCTTTGTGTGATCGACACCTACTTTTTGCATTGCTGGAATCCTGTGGTACACCAGTCCTCTCTAACTGTCTGTGTGCTCTGATAATCCCAATCTTGGAGCAAGTGCTGCAGGCACTCCAAGCACTAGGCACTATGGCCCAGATTTTTAAGTATCTAGGCATTGCTGCACTCAGTATTGCAGCCTATATATCAATTTCAAAAGGACTCTTAAGTATGTAAATCCCCTTTGAAATTGAGTGCAGCAATACCTAAATACCATTAAAAAGCTGGGTCTTCAGCTCTAACACATATGTCCCAATGCACACTCCACGACCTGCCTCCCACACCACAGGATTCTCAGGGCCACCCGACACCCTACGTCTGTGAGCCACTCCTCACCAACTGTCCTTCCAGTCACTCTGGAAATTCCTCTTCTGAGTAGGAGGAAAAGAACAGTAGCAAATTCACCCTTAACGGATTCATCACACTGCTTTCTGCTGACCTAATACTGCTCAGCTGATTCATCCTATTTCCTTTTTGCAGAAGATAGTATATGTGCAGCTATTTGCTTCAAGATAAGGCTTACATAGAATATAGAAACAATCCTAGTTTGGGAGGGTGACGGGTTAATGATCTAATAGGTATTTGCCATCTCTGATCTGAATCTTGTAGACAAGTCTGATAATGTAGTAACTTTATTTGGATCCATACGTACACTTTAATATCCATGCTTCAAGGCCTGAATAATGCTCTCAGTTGACCCCAAATAATTCAGGTGTTTGTATCCTATTATAATTCAAATAGGATAACTGTCAGAGCATCATGTAAAGTTTTATAGAGTGTGTTTTTGACCAACGAAGATCAATAGGAGTCCTCTTTATGATGAAATCTTGCACTCCTCTCAAAAAAAGTTATCAGCATATTTATTTGCCAGTGGTATCACCGTATTCAGGCTAGCGCTTTAGAGTTCATTACGCATTCATAGCATACAAAATAAGAGTGAGCATGCGAAAGAAATGCCATCCTCTAACAAATTTAGTTAAACAATTGCTGATAACAGATAGGCATCTTGTATAGAGCTCAAAGGTGATGGGAAAGGATTCCCATAAGACAAAGCCCCTATAGTGACCCTTTCTCAGGAGTATGAGGAAGAAGGAAATATTAGGTCTGTTCCCACACTTTTCCACCAAATCAGAGATAGAAAAACCCCAAGTGAAAGATAGCCTTTGATAGTACAAATTTGAATAAAATAAAATTATTTTTACATAGTAGTAAATGTAATCCTTCCCTTGAAAAGTAAAGAAAATGGCAGTGTATGATCACAAGATAATGACAACAAAAACAGTTAGTTTATTTATATTTAGGAAAAATATATTTTAACCATAATTAGGCAACCTAGCATCAGAAACAAAAGTAAAGTGCTAGAAGAGGTTATCTTTAGCATATTTTAATTTTCATCTGTGAAAAGATGCAGTAACTTTTAAATCTTTAGTATTTGTTTTAAAGTTAGTACTGCTGCCACAGAGTAGAGATTATTTCCTAATTATTACTACCTGTCTAGTGGTACTATTACTGATGGAAGTGAGTACAATGGACTCCTCTTAAACTGGATTCTGACTGCTCAGACAAAATAGTTTTCCAAACAAACATAGTTCTTTATATGGCCAACAATTTTCTCAATCCACGTGTCCCAGGAACCTTTTTGCCTACCCCGTAAATCCAAATATTTCTTGGGATAATTGGGTGCTTGATTAGAATGGATATTATGTAAGGGAGAAAATAGAACACATTTTATTTTGATCAATTCATTTTTTAAACTGTATCTCAAAGTGATAATCAGAAAATCTGGGGCTTTAGTCCTCCAACTGGAGCTGCTTGGATAGATGCTCATGCTTATTGAAGCCAGTAGGGCTCTAAAGGGGTCTAAGGGTCTATCTAGGTGTATTTGCTTAGAGGATCAGGGTCTTAGTTTGACTGTAAAATGGTAGTGTCAGCTTGACTACTGGTCAACACTTATTTTCTCTGTTTCTTGACATATAGCTGAAAACTTATTGAGTGTTGTCAATATTTGATGTCAGTTCTTGAAAGTGTTACAGCTTCATTAACCAGCAAAATTAATGGAGCAGTTATAGTTCACACGTTGTGTTATTTGCTTTTGTTATTTATGACCTTGCCACGCCATTAAAAAGATACATTCATTTTCTATAGAATGCAAGGAATTATACATCACGTGTCAGGGTGCTGCAAATGTTTAGTAGGGAATACAATAAATTTCCTCTCTACTTTAATACTTTTTAGGATATATTCTTTATTTTACATACATTAGACTGCTTTCCATAGTAGTAATGGAGATATCTAGCTAAAAACATAGTATGTTACAGAACACACTTTTGTTTCTACCATCTATAAAAAAGAAGAGCAAGCCAATCAGTAGCAAAGTCAGATGTTTAAGAATATGGAAAAGTTAGAGCAGCATTAGTTTCATCATTCAGCATTTGAGGGATGTAGTTATCTCCTCTGTACTTGATGCCCCGGACATATGATATAGATGAACTCTCAAGATCCCTTCCAGTCCTACGATTCCATGATTCTATATATTTAAAAGCACTAATGTAATTTATTGTTCTTCATTATACTATTTTTCTTATAATGCAAAAGTAATCACTCATTTGACACCAAAATATTAAATCCTGTTTAGATGGTTAAGGGCCAAATGAGAACTGATGCAAGCAGATGCACTTGCTTACATCAGATCTTTATTTCACCCTATATATCTAAATATTCCTGTTGAATCCAGTGTTAAGAGTTAGTGACAATCCAAATATTTCATATATTTTGCAGCAAATTACTGTTGTGTAAGTAAGTTGTGTAAGTTGGATTAAAGATTATATGCTGTTTTGTGCTGGATGATAACAATAAACATTTAAATGTCTTCCCTAAAATACTTTCCTTAGTTATAAGTGGAAATAGATCTTTTCTTGTACTTTTTCTTATTTCTTCTCAAGGCTGTGATCTTGCAAGGTGCTGAAAATTTTCAACTTCTATTGCCTTCAGTGGGAGTTGAGGGTGCTCAACACCTAATAGGAAGTGCTCAGCACTTTGCAGACTCAAACCCTTAGATCAGAGGTGTCAAACATACAGCCCGCGGGCCGCATGTGGCCTGCGAACCTCTTTGATCCGGCCCGCGTTTGGCCAGTTTAAGTGAGTTGTGGTGCCACCGAAAGTGCCACTTTAAGACATTTCTCTGCATTGCCACTTTAAGAGATTTGTCGGCGGAGGGCATTGCCACTTTAAGAGAGTCTTAACGCGGCAATACCTTCCTCCGCAAAATCCAGCCTCCGAAAAGGAGGCGGCAGTAAGATTTCTCGGCGGAGGGCATGGCCCACTGGAAAAAAGGATTATTGGAATGTGGCCCGGCATTGCCAGTGAGTTTTGAACGCAGCGAGTTTTGATGGCAGCAACCGCCGAAAAGGGGAAGACGCCCCGAATTTTTCAGCGGAGGGTATTGCACCTAGAAATCCCCTAAAGTGGCAATGCACGCAATCCAGCAACATGGCCCGCCGCGAAATCGCACCACTGAAAAGGGGAAGATGGCCCAAATTTTTCGGCAGAGGGTATTGCATGGCCACTGTGAAGTGCAGTTTATGAGAATTTGGCCCATCACCATCAGCGAGTTTGACACCCCTGTCTTAGATTGTAGAGAAATGAGATAAAAATCCTTGAGGCTCAGTGTCATTTACCCAGCATATTTTCAAAATAACTGTGATTGGTACTCCTTATAAAAAGGGATTTTAAAAGTGTAAGAGTGGAAGGGACGTTGAAAGGTCTTCTAGTCCAGTCCCCTGCACTCAAGGCAGAAGTAAATATTATAGACTATTCCTGACAGGTGTTTTTCTAACCTGTTCTTAAAATCCTCCAATGATGGAGATTCCACAATCTCTCTAGCAATTTATTCCAATGCTTAACTACTCTCAAAGTTACGAAGTTTTTCCTCATGTCCAACCTAAACCTCCCTTGCTGCAATTTAAGCCCATTGCTTCTTCTCCTGTCCGCAGAAGTTAAAAAGAACAATTTTTGTCCCTCCTCGCAAAAACCTTTTATGTACTTGAAAACTGTTATCATGTCCCCTCTTCCCCCAGTCTTCTCCACACTAAACAAAACCAATTTTTTCAATCTTCCCTCATAGGTCATGTTTTCTAGACCTTTAATCATTGTTGCTCTTCTCTGGACTTTCTCCAGTCTGTCCACATCTTTCCTAAAATGTGGTGCCCGGAACTGGACACAGTATTCCAGTTGAGGCCTTATCAAGGCAGAGTAGAGGAGAATTGTTTCTTGTGTCTTGCTGGCAACACTCCTGCTCATATATCCCAGAATGATGTTAGCTTTTTTTACAACAATGTTGACTCATATTTAGCTTGTGATTTACTATGACCCCCAGATCCTTTTTCACAATACTCCTTCCTAGGCAGTCATTTCCCATTTTTTATGTGTGCAATTGATTTTTCCGTCCTAAATGGAGTACTTTGCATTTGTCCTTATTGAATTTCATAAGTGTCTAAACCAGGCACACCTGTGTGGGTAATTAGCACAACTGAAGTTTGGCTCTAAGATATTATATGAGTTAGACATCATTACAATAATATCATTCCACCTTTATAGCTGTGCTTGAATGGAATGTTGTGCATCAATTACTGTTTGAAACAGTCTGCTGGATAAACCAATATATTTAGAAAAGACCTTTTTTAACAAGCAAGAGATTTTATAAACTGAATAAGTTTTGAAGTCCGCAAAATTAGGAGCCAGACAGAATTTCTTTTTAAAGCAACCCTCCCAGCTTCAATCATTCTGAAATGGCCAAGAGAATGTCAGCAGCTGCTTATTTTACACACATAGGGGTTTCATGTTGCACTCTGATGCTTATAGACTTTAATTCATGTTCAGCAGGGCCACCCAAGTGATGATTCTGAAAAATATCATCTGTTAAATTGACAAAACTTAATCATGAATGGAAATATTCAATTTGCCAATAAAAGTTTGAAAGCTGATTGATATGGAAAAGGACTTGTTTAGTATCATAGGAATAAGTTTGTTAAAGATCATTATGATTTAAAAAAAAGTAATAATTCAATGTTATTTTTTTTAAATATACTGCCTTCAGCCATCCACATCCTTTCCAACTTCATTTCAAATAGCTGAACTCTGTATATTAATAATTTTGTTTTTACTTATGTTTAAAAACTGTTATGTGACTCAACTTTGTAGTCTGTAAAAATTACTGATTTCCTCTCCCGCCCTTTCCCCACCATATTTCCCCAATCTGAGTCAGTGCCTGCCTGGATATAAAGGAAAAGCTTTAGAAAACAGGGTCTTAAAATCCTCCTTTTTACATACGCCGGGGTAAAAGTTGTTTAAATTACAGGAAACAATGTTTTTTCCATGAACTTGCAGTGATTCATTAATTGAAACTTATGGAAGTATTTGAGACTTTTTTACCTGTTTCTTTATATTTCCTTTAAACAATTTCTTCATCCAACAAATATTTTCTTATGTTGCATCTTTTCCCTCTTACAAGTTGGTATTTTCTAATCTTAGTAAAACTTGCCAGAGTGTGTATTATGGTCTAATAATGACAAACAATGGGAACAGCACAAGGCCAAAGCCACCAAAATGTAACTTTTGTGAGACAATAGTATATGCTGTTTTTTTACTGCTAAGTCAAAATTGATTTTAGTTCAGCAAACTTTAATTTATATTGTAAAATCTTCTCTCATACTTTAAAAAAAAATTCCAATACTTTTCCCATTGTACCATAACTTTAATTATAAATAAGATTTCTTTTAAACAATACTTGACCCTATCCTGCCGTCAGATTGAAATAATGGGACTCCACTTGGGTGTAAAGTTTCCACACAGCTGGAGCTGAGGGCAGGACTCAGCCTTAGGAAAGCCTTCTACTGTTGCAGCATAGCTAAAGTATGGAAGATGAGACTGAACTGGGCCTAGACAAAGCAAAGCAAAGCGGAAAGTCACTACAGCTGCCTGCTGCAGCTGGCAGGCATGGCATGGCATGGCAGTCAAGATTCTACAGCAAAATAACAGCATAGGAAGTACTTTGTTCTGTTTTTATCTTTAGCAAATCCTACCTAATTTGTCTCCCCCAATCATGCATTACTGTTTTTTTTTTTAAAAGACACACCAGCAGCCTCCTCCTTACAAACAACTTTAACAACAATCATGTGTTTATATAAATCAGGGAGCAAAACAGTAAGCATCTGACAATGCGGAATGCTATCAGTCACAGTTAATTTTACATCTAGGAGTAGTCCCATTAAAGGTAAGCATGTGTGTCATCATTTTCTGGACCTGGGCCTAATTTATTTCAGTATTTTACTGATAGTAAGTGTGTTCTCTCCTTAAACTGCCAGCGCTATGTAGAAAGGATAAAACTTTTGAAAATTAGTTTTCAGCCTTCCACAAGTTTGATAGTCATTATAGGAAGAAAAAAAAAAAAGTATTAAAAAAAAAAAAAAATACACCTTGAGAGAGGTGATTGAAGTCCTCTCAGAGAGTTGTGTAAAAACTCGATCCCAGGAAGAGAAAACTAGGTGACTGCACATGGCTGGGGTCCTGGCTCTCTTGTACTAAGTACCTTCTCCTCACCTAATGCCACTCATCACATGCGGCTCACAGCTATCAAACCTCTCCAGCTCCACTTCCCCCAGTCACCCTCCTCGCCCCAGCCATCTGGCCTCTCCAGCACTGCTGCTGCAACCCCTTCTCTCTACAGCCATCTACCCTCTCCACAAACATCTGTCTTCTCCAGCCCCACTTCTCCCAGGCACCTTTCCTCTCCATAGCCACCTGCCCCATCTCCAAAGCTACCCATTCTCCCAAACTCCCCAAAAGCTACTCTCCCCCCAGTGCAGCGGCGGCTGGCTCGGGCTCTGGGGAGCTTTAGCCGCGGGGCGGGCGGAGAGACACCGCGCCGTGCCCTGAGAGGCCGCCTGGGCTGCGGCGCAGGAGGGCTCGGCGTGGGAGCAGCGCCTGCGCGCCTGTCCCGCCTGCTCGCTGTGGCCCAGCGCTGGGACCAGCCGCGGCAGCCCGGCGGGAAGGAAGGCGGGCTTGAAGGGGCGGGAGGCGCACGCTGTTTCCCTTTCTCTTTCGCTGAGCTGCGCGGCTGGGGCAGCTGCCGGCCCGGGGCCAGGTACCGCTGGGAGCGGAGGGCTGGGGCGGACTCGGGGCAGGAGGTGCCGCAGGTGCATGGGGGGAGGGACGGGAGTTTTCTGAGAGGAAGGGAGCGCCCCAGCCGCAGCCCTGAGCCCGGCCGTGGTGCCCCAGCCGCTGCCCAGCGCTCGGGGAGGGGAGACCCCCTCCATTCTCCTCCGGCCGGGGGACGAGACCGGAGCAGGGAAAGCCGCCCTCCACCGGAACTCCCTGTGCGGCCTGTTTACGGGCTGTGCCTCTGCGGGAGGAGGGGCTCGCCCTGTGTGCGGTCCAAGATGGGACGTTCCCAGGCTCCTCGGGAATCTCCCGGAGCCCCGGCAGTCTGAGCGCAGCCCCTGCACCTGTCACTTCCCCCAGCTCTGAGCCTGTGGCACCTTGTCCCCACTTGCACTCGTCACTTCGGCTAGAGCCTCCTAGTAAACTCATGGGGGGGAGGGGCACTGGCATAATTCTTGTCCCTAAAGAAGTACCTAGCACAGAATCAGTGCTGTGTATTGCCTCATTCAAGGACTGTGACACTTGTCTACTGGGGCATCGTCACCGTCATTATGCCTCTTTTCACATGTGTTGCAGGTATGAAAATGCCTAGTCCAAAAAAGGAGCAGGAGTTATGAATGATGTCCCCGTGAGAGATCTGGAATGTCCATCAAATGCCTGGAGAGGTGCAGTTGCACAGAGCAGCTCCTGTGAACCACATCAACTCCAGTTGTCACACTTGCACCTCTGGCCTAAAGCAGTCAGCCAGCATCGCCTGTCCCACGAATGGCTACCCAGCGGAAGCACTTGGTGAAAGATTTCAATCCTCATATCACCTGTTACATCTGTAAAGGATATCTTATCAAGCCAACCACAGTAACTGAGTGCCTCCATACCTGTAAGTAGTACTTTGCAAGGTATCCAGCCTTCACAAGTAATGCTTTCTCCAGATATCACCACTCATTTTTTAAAATGTGTAACACGAAAGATTATAAAGTGTTTAACCATGTTCACCATGCTCAGCTTGCATGTACACTGTATCACTGAAAAATCTCAGTGTGGAGTACTTTGGTCTTTTAAGTTTAGAGTTAATTGGGGAAGAGAGAAATCCATAAATATTTCAAAGAAATCTGTTATGGTTCTGACAGTGTACTATACTATATATGGTTCTGACATTGTACTATACTTAAAATTAAAGTATAGTGTATACAATGTACATTTCTAGTAACATGAGAATTATTGAACTTTTATGATCTTCACCCTGTGTAGAGCACTCATGAGAATCCTTATTCAATCACAGGCATCTTCAAAGAACCAAAAGCAAGATAGTTTTTTAAATAGGACATTGTTGCAGAATCAGTATGGCCTTTACAACTAATTAAATTAGTCATATAACTTGTGATCTTGACACCTTTTAAACTTTTGTCTCCAGTCTTTACTTTCATCCAGATAGGGATAGTATTGGGTTGTTCCATTACTATGAAATTAAGGAGCTGGAAACATTGGGTGAGTTTCTAACAGAGTAATCCTCTTCCAGTTTCTGCAGGTATGGTTTTTGATGGCAATGTTATTGTATGTCATCAATTATATTTGGATTTATTATATATCTTTACTTTGAGTTAGGGGACATTGTTACAAACAGCCAATCTCATGGGGGAAATTCCTTGTCTGAACTTCATTTCTATGTTTAAAGTGTTCTCATACGTAATGCCCATCATATCAAAAAGGTTTCCTTGTGCATCAGCAGACAAATAGAAAGTTTACCAGGATAGATTTCACTTGACTAGATGCCTTTTCTTTTAAATGGAAGACTGGTGGGAAATTATATAGATTGTGTTATGTCAATTCTCAATCCCTGTCCAGACCTAATCCTGCAAGTAGTTACACACATAAGTAATTTTAAACACATGAATAGTTCTATTGAAGTCAGTGAAACGACTTGCATGAGTAAACTTACTCTTGTGCATATGTGCAGGATTGGCTCTAAAACAGTAATAATACATACATTATATATTGAATAGAAAACAGTTTAATTAGACCTTGTTGAGATTAGAGAATTTTAGGTCTTTTCAGATAAAATTAGAATCATCCTAAAATACAGGAGTGATAGATTTTCTATACGTCAGCCTTGTTTAAGAGAGCTAATCAAACTTCTTAGATCCTTGCACTGATATTTTTTCAATTGCTTTCTGTGCAGGGTTGTTCTGTTTGTGATGATCTTAATTAATTTGCAGAACATGTGGGTACATCCATGACAAATAAAACATGGAATAACAAAGAAAATTAAAATGTGCAATTCAGAGAAAAGAACTGTGAACATCATAGTCCAACTTTTAATTTAACGTCCTTATTTTCAGCATAATTTTTACAAAAGTACTCCCTGTGAGCTAAATTTTTCCATGCCTTAGCTCAAGAAAGGGATATATCAGGTTATTTTTGTTGATAGAGGCTGGTTCTTTTTGATGAGGCTTTAGCAAAATAGTTTGTTTAACCATTTTAAAATAAGATAAAAGGGCAAAACTATTTCCCTATTTTAAAAATCTTTTCCACCTGCAACCAATAACTCAAAATGGTAGAACTTTAAAATGTAAAACTTTGTGTGTGGCTAGAGCTGACTGAGGAAAGACTATCTCGTAAATTTGAACAAAAAATAAGACCAGTTAAATCGGAAAATAGTTTTAAAATTATTTTGCACAGTATATGTCCATTAGGTTTTTAGATTTATTATTAAAAATGTATTTTTGCACTTGTTATAAAACAATAATGGCAGGAGTGCTTTGTTTTCCACAGCAAAAATATGCTTTCTTTTTTCAGTTTTTCGTATTATAAATTTTCCACTTGGGATCCCAATAGCCCTTAAAATGACCTCTCCCATCATCACTTAACCCCTGGCCCTGAACTTCATTGGGATTCTATATAGTCACAGAGGTTTGCCCCCTACAGAGCCTGTTACAGGATCAGGCTGTTAGCGAATACACTGTATAGAAGGTAAGTTTTCAAATATTCTGCCATTAAAGACATTTTTAGTAGACGGAACATGGAACTTTTAATGACTGAAACGGCAGTGAAACATTTAAGTTCATTTGACATTAAGCCATCATCTCTACACAGAAAAGACAATTTTCATGTAACAGAATTCTGATAACTGTTCTAATAATTACTTGTGGAACTTTTGGCTAAATTTGGAAGAGATTTAAATTCTCGTAATGTTTTATAATGCTAGTAACAGTCTCAGTCAGATCCAAATCATTATCTCCATGCTTAAAAAGAACTGAAAATGTCCACTGTATTTGCCTTGAGCAACTAATTACCAGATTTCAAAGCATTATTTATCATATATGATCTAAATTTGTAGATGTTAATAATCTAATAAACAGAGCAGATTCATTAGGTGATATCAACACTTCTAGATGGGCACACATTTTATGCCCTTGGGGCTATATATTTTTCATTTTAATTTGGCTCTAGACAAGAAGAAAAATGTGAATTGACATAATGCTCTCCAATTATTGTGTTAATTATTATTAATTTCATATCTTCTGTTTTAACTGTTTACTGGGAAAAAACACAGTAAAATGAGTACTATGAATTCTTCATTTAAGCAGCATTAACTTTTAAGTGGAACTATGGCTTTTGAAAGTCTTGAATTGACAGGCCTAGGAACTAAAATTTACCATTTACCATTCAGAGCAAGTGCAACTTAGGTTGCAGCAATGTAAGCTTCCACAGACTTCCCCTTCTATTCTTCAGGGACCACTTTTAGTGGTGAGATGGTAGTTTATTTTCCATATCCATTCAGTCTGGGCTTGTCTTTTAATGTTGCCAACAAGATGATTTTGTGATGTGAACCAAGACTACCAAACTAATATATAGGCCACTAAACACTCATCAAATGGCAAGCATTTTCAGTCACTACTGGCTTAAGTGAATGAATGTGGGGCCTAGGTGAGGCAAGTTGGATAACTCATTGCCAATTGCTTGCGTCAGTCAGTTTTCCAGCACTATGTGTGCTTAAAATTCTGTTTAAAGAATCTTTTTTTTTTTAAAGTTTTTTGCAGTCCTGAGGTGTAACAAGCCCATCCATATTATGGCTACAACTGATCTGTAACTGATTAGAGGCACAGTTACAAGTAGCATGGTTTGGTTTTTGGACATGCAACAGATTTTCTGCCATCAGAGCTATGTATTTTGTATTCCCACCTAGCGCACTGCCTAATCTAAGCCTTGTGAATGATAGGGAGAGCTCTCTGGGATATCTTACACACAGAGCATAGTCCTTGCAGGTCAGGCTCAAAGAGTAGCATCCTCATCATGTGAGCATGTTATGTCTTCTCAGTGAAGTTGAAGAAGGAGGGAATAGGAGCTTTATCATGGTTTAGGAATGCCAGTCCACATGGAAAAATTACCTGGGCCAGATTTGTCAAAACTTATTGTTGTTGCACATTTCATCATCATCATCTAATGTCTATCTAGCAATCTAAGTGTTTTTGACATCAGTTACAAAAAAAATCTGCCTGCTGAAACTACCAGCTCCTCCTACGACCACCTTCCAATAGTGCTGTACCTGCATCAGAATTCCTACAGAACTTCCCAGCCCCCCCACAAACAAACCTCAGTCCCTTTTGTGATTCTCCCTCCACTGAAGCCTAAGTAAATACATATGACTTACAGTGTGTCCTGAAGGTTAGTAAACCCATCCAGTTTTGGAACAAGGTGAGTCCCTTAATGAGGATACCCTGCCACCAAGACCCCAAAAGGGAACTCCGGTTTGAGCTGCTACTTGTAATTCTAATGGTAGAGTCATCTCTTGACCATGTACCTAAATAGGCAGATAGGCACTTAATGGAGCATGTAAGTGGAAGATAAGTGCCTACGTAATTTTCAGAAGTGTGATTGAGTGCATGTAAATCTGCTGCAGTAGATCTTAGGGAATAGTTGGGCCTTTAATGGAATTCTGCATTGTGTGTAAGTGGGTAACTGATTAACGGTCAACTATTTATGCCCTTGAACAAGTGAAGTATTTTTAATTATAATGTTAAGCTCTCTGACAAGGACATTGTTCTAAAAGGTAGGTTATTTTTAAAGCTAGTATACAAAGAAGTAAAAGTTTAGTTTAATAAAGTAGTTGATCTACAGAGAAGCTATTCTGTGTATTGTCTTTCTTGTTATTTAGCTGAGGGTCAAGGGAGAGATGAGTCAGGGCTGGAAGACCAGATGCTATGCGGATCCTCTGGTCCTTCCTGGTTTCCCCTTCTTTGCTACAATCAAGTGGAGTCTGGAATAGCCTCTGAGCAGTGACTCCAATTTGTCTTTGAGTTTTAGGCCTTCAGTCCCCTGATTTGGGCTGATTCTGAGGGAGATTTGGCCCTATGATGAGCACTTTTTTTGAAAATTTTATCTTACATAAATAGAACAGTTATTCAGTATAAAATGCAATATGCAAAATATAAGCAAATCTCTTTTTCCAATATGAGACTTCTAGTTAGATACAATCAGTGCTTAGATTCCTTTGTGATTATCATTTAAAAGTATCTAAGGTCAACGTCTACACTAGAAGTGCTACATGAGTCTGGTGAAGATGCTATATGCCAATGGGAGAGCACTCTCCCATAGGCAATTACCCCACCTCCACAAGAAGCGAAAGCTTTATCGGCAGGAGAGCGTCTCCAGCTGACATAGTACTGATGGGCAGTGCTTAGGTCTCTGTAATTTGCGTCGCTCAGGGGGATGTCTTTTTCACACCCCTGAGTGAGGTAAGTTAGATCTTCTTAAGCTGTAGTGTTAGACCTAGCCTTAGAGAGGCTCTTCCCCTTGAGCTGTCTTTGGCATAAAGAAACTAGAATGGTATGTAAATACAGTTGTTTGCAGTCTTGTGGCTGTGTTGATCCAGGATATTAGAAATGAAAGGCAGGTGAGGTAATATCTTTTATTGGACCAACTTCAGTTCTTCAAAGAGACAAGCTTTCATGCTTGCACAGAGCTGAAGAAGAGCTTTGTGTAAGTTCAGACGCTTGTCTCTTCCTCCAAAAGAAGTTGATCGAATAAAAGATATTACCTTACCCACTTTGTCTTTGTAAATACAGTATCAATCATGATGTGTTCCTTCAGTGCTGACGTGTGCAGCGGCACTGACATATAGATAACATCAATATTCATTTGCAAATCAATTTTTCTTTTCTGATGATGACCTAGTGTTTTCGGCTGGTTACATTCAATTTTGGTCAAACTATGCACTTATTTCTTTAACTGGGATTTGGGAAAGTGAAGTTTTTCTAGTTCCAACACAAGACATCTTGATATCTGTCCTTTTTTGGAGGATGAGAATATTTTTGCTTATTCTCAGCTGCATGCAGAGGTCATTATCAGTCACTTTTATAAAACCAAATTACAAAGCTCTTAACTGCAGATCTGTAAGAAGTCATTGAGACTATTAATGTACTTAAAGTAAAACGTGTTTAAAGTGCTTTGCTGGATCAGGGTTTTAACGTTCTTATGTAGATTTTATAGCTGTTTTTTATTTGGAAAGTTTAGAGTATTGATGACTTATTGCATAGTGTTTTCTATAATAGTTTGTAAATATATTCATATGACCCTAAAATAACAGTAGTGAAGTATTCATGTTTAAGAGATTTAGATATAAAAAAGTTTATATCAGAGCAAACAAGACCAGAATATCAAGTTAAGCCTTTTGAAGAATTTTTGCTCTGTAAGATAGTTTTGTTTTGTGCATGTATTTTCATACCAATGAAAATCAAATTGTATTTAAACATTCAGAAGTATTAAAATATTTTATTGTTGATTGCTGTAACAAGTTCTGTGTAGTAAGTGTGTGTGCTTACTGTTTGTTGCTATTCCATATTAACACTTTATAGCATGCATCCCAAGATAATGAAAGTTCGTTTGTGTCCTGAGGGTTGTACTGTACCCCCCAGCAGCATCTGCTCTCTCCTCTCACTCTTTGTCACAAGCCTGGAGTGCAGCAGGTGTGCCCTTGTTGCTGGACTTGCCAGCAAGAGATCCTCCTTACTTCATTACAGTTATGGGGGACCTACAGCGCAGCCTGGCTGTTAGATCTATCCAGACTTGGGAAGCCAGCCATCAATCTTTATAATTAGGAGAGCCAGCCAGTGGGCACTAAAGTCTGCATCCCTGACTCGGGGAGATGTGAATACAGACTTTAGAGCCTCCTGGGCTGGTTTTCCAGATTATTAAAATGCTTGTTTTCTGAAGATTTCAGGAGTCCCTTAAAGATCCCCATATTGTTAGAGTTCACTGTTTTTGTTTCAGAAGTGGTCTTAGTTCTTTGGAGAACTATTGAAAGAAATTACAAAATAGTATTGCAGTAGTTGCTATAACAGAATTTCAGAAGATACTTTAATAAATGAAAAACTATTTGCAGTTCTAATTTCAGTTCAGGAAAAACGATAACAAACACAGAAGAGAGTTAATCTGTATCCAGAACATTTTAACAAATGAATAATAGCAAACCTATTAATTCTTGCCAACTTATGTTCTATTTTTTGTATTAATGAAGCTAAAATCTGCAATTTATCATATTTGGAAGCAACCAGAGTGCGATATTTTCTGATGAAAAACTATAGCAGTGTTTGAGTTAATATAAATTTGCAGGCTCTTACGTTGATCTTAATGCAATATCCATGCCCCTCTGATGATTTTGATGTTATGGTTCAAGTACTGAATGTTCACCAGTTCTTCTACCGTCACTGTTATTAAAGGCCATATATCTGGAGGGGAAAATAGCTAGCTTCAACTTGTGGAACAATTTTTTATAATTTTCTTGTTACCCTTTTAGAAAATAGGAAATGACAAATTTTTCAGTCACCAGCATAACAAGGATAATATAGGAATTCTGTATCATAACTGATTGCAAACTTACTTTCATTTCTGGTCCTCCAAAATCGTGGCTGGCTCCTGCTTTTCTGAGATTTCACAGCATGCATTTCTCTGAACTGGCTTTTTATGTCCTTTATGTGGCATGATTTTGCATTGTGCAAAGTTGTGAAGAATATAAAACAAAAATAAAAACTTTACATACTTATGAATAGTACTTTCCTAACATATATTGGCTCAATGCTGTAATATCTCAGCAGCTCAGAGCTAGTCATCATTTTGGGGAACAAGAAACAGATAAGTTAATGGTGCATTGTAATTACTTATGTTAAAAAATACCCCTCTTGTTCCTGCTACAAGAAACATTCAGCATTAATATGTTTTTTTTAATTGAAATCCATATGTGAGCAATAATAATTTCTTGATCTAAAAGTTACACTGTCACAATGTATATTTTTTCCTAATGCATAAGGCCTTACTTGAATTGTGGGATGATTGTCAAAAATATGCAGCTGAGTTCTAACAAGCCATGGAAAATTGGGGAAAATAATAATGGACCTTATTATTTGTGGTGATAAAGTCCATTATTACTTTTCTGTGATTTTTCCACTGTTGGCCAGCCAGGCCTGGGAGCAGCAGCTTTCCCTGTTGGCTGTGTGAGGCTGAGAGCAAAGGCCTGGGGCTGACAGCAGGAACATGGGACTGAGAGCGGGGCTCCCACTGTTGGCTGCCTTGGGCTGAGAGAAGGGGTCCAGGGCTGAAAACAGGGGCTCCTGCTGTCAGCCCTGGGCACAGCAGGGCTCCCGTTGTCAAAATTGCAGTGGAATCCTAATATTGCAGAATTGGTAATTTCCATAATATCGCAAGTTAAGTAAGGCCTTACTAACGCACAATATTTTCTTTGTTACAGTTTGTAAAACATGTATTGTTCAGCACTTTGAAGAGAGCAATGACTGCCCCAGGTGTGGCAATCAGGTGCATGAGACCAATCCATTAGAAATGTTAAGGTAAGATGACATTAAACAAAATTAGACTTAGTAAATGCAATTGTAAGTTTTTAACAGTCTTTTTAATAACTTCGTTGTTCTAAGGAAATGCCATAATTTCTTTTTATTTTTTTAATTTATACAACTGCTGAAAAGTACTCCTGTGTGTATGCTCTAGGCACCCTTGATATTACTTGAAAATAAAACTAAATGAATATCAAATATAACTACAGTACAGCAGTATAATGCAGTACAGCTCACCAGAAGCAAACTGCTTAACAAAAAAGTTTCAATTCCCCCTCCTTTAAATTACTCCCTATTTTCAAATGCACGGAAAGAAAGATGACCATTGTAGTTTGACTAACCTCCATTTAGAATAAATTCCCTTAAAAGGAGAAGGCACTTTAAAAATACTTCTGATATCTGCATTAGATATTATAAGCCTATTTTGCAACTGGGAAAGGAGCAGTGGTACAAACTCTGTGTATTCCTTAGAAAGCACTTCCAAAACTGCCAGTTTTGCTTCTAAGCCTCTTCTTTTAATAGGTTTATTTTAAGTTTATCGTTACTGCATTTTAACAGTCTGTCACCTCTCCATTGCTCTGTAGCCTAATGTTTATATTTAAATTTACTGTTGTTTCTCCTCATCCTTTCAATGTGTTGTTCATTCATAATTCAAACATTCCAGAATGCACTTGTACAGTTGCTGGGTGCTATTTCAAATCCAATCTCTAATAAGTTTCCCTTTTCCAGATAACAGCGTCACCAAGAATTACATACAGTAAGTTTACTTATGTAGATGATTGCTTGATGTAGGCCTGTAAATTGGCATTACAATTTTATATACACTCCACCTGGATGCAAGCATCATTAAAATGTAGAATTAAATATCCATAATATACTTCGATTTATTCAAGACAGTAGGCACAAGTTAGACAGAAATCCCCTCTTTAGCAGACATGAGAAAAGTAGACATAGTGCTTTCCATTCTTAAAGAAACCCATTGTGAATGTTATATGAAATAGACACAGCAGAATTAATTACTGTCACATTTTTGGTCTTCATGAGCAGGAGAAAATTAGTTTGTGCTTCCATTCCCAATGGCATGCTTCTTGGTTTCTCTCTATCATATTTATAAGTTGCCTATCACCTTCGTTTCAGCATAAGATTGCATCAGAAGAATTCAAAGTTTCAAGAAAAACAATTGTTTAACAGAGTTTTGAATTGTCATGATGTGAAAATATACATAGGCGTGCGCATGGGGTGTGCCGGGTGTGCCCAGGCACACCCTAATGCAGGGCTCGAGAAACCCGCCGAAAATAAGGACGCTAGTATTTTTTCTGGCGGCGGGGAATGACGTGGTGGAGGACGCAAGCTGCCGCCAAAAATAAGGATGCTGGCAGTTTTTCCGGTGGCAGGGAACGACCTGGTGCCCAACGTGAGCTGCCGCCGAAAATAAAGACGCTGGTGGTTTTTCCAGCGGCGGGTAAGACGTCGGGCGTCAGGTCGCCATAGCCGAAAAATAAGGATGCAGGTGAAATTCCCTAGGTAATGTGTGCACACCCTAATGAAATGTGCTGCGCACGCCTATGAAAATATATTTCATACAGTTAAAGGCATAAACCTCCAATACCTAAATTATCTGTCCTATCTGCCTTGTTGAGCAGCTTTTCCTTGATCCAGTTTAGACTAAGAAGGCTACCTCTAGAAAATGTTCACACTTATGTACATAACTATGGAGAGAAAAAATTGTATATGAAATATAGAATTCTGTAGCTTGTTTGAAATGCAAAAATAGTTCACTGCTATAATCCTCATGGAGAGAACATGGAATATCTATTACTATTTTAAAATCACATTTTATTTTTTGCACCTGCCCTAGCTCTGTCCCCCATTTCCTTTCTTTTCTTTCTGTGATCGTGTCACCAATATACTGGCAGCTTCAGAGATTAACAGGAGCTGCACTCCAGAACAGTTTCTCCAAGGTCCTTTATGTCAGCCCAGATAGATGGGTAAACTGTAAGTTCTCTTACTAGCAGAGGGAGTAGGAGAAAAGTAAAACTCTGGTGACATCACTCCTGCTATACAGGGCTCTGGTTGTGTCTGTTTGTGTCCTGCCCATTATGATAGTTCTCTTGGATGACTAGACTAAGAACTTTTCTGTATATTTATACTTTTCTTCTCTCTCACCTTTCTGTCAGGATCAGATTGTTCAGTGAAGGGTGCTTTGAAATGGCAGTTATATTTGTTTTTCTTAAACCTTCTGAATCGCTCCTATCTGGGAAATCTGCTCTCTAGTTGCAGTGTTGTGTTTTCTGTTAAATGGCAGGGAGGCCAACGTATGCTTTCTAGGACTACACAGAAATAACCATTTTGTAATACCTTAGAATTTTACTTGTCTCATGCTATGCCTCCATTTGCTGCCTCATAACCATTTTATGTTAGTGGTAGGTGCAAGTGGTTACTGGAGTAAGGGACATGAGAAGCTATTGTTTCACTCTACTCAGCACAGATAAGGCCTCACCTGGAGTACTGTGTCCAATTCTGGGCACCACACTTCAGGAAAGATGTGGACAAATGGGAGAAAGTTCAGAGCAGAGCAACAAAAATGATTAAAGGTCTAGAAAACATGACATTTGAGGAAAGATTGAAAAAATTGGGTGTGTTTAGTCTAAAGCAATGGTTCTCAATGTTTCCAGACTACTGTACCTCTTTCAGGAGTCTGATTTGTTTTGCATACCCCAAGTTTCACCTCACTTAAAAACTACTTGCTTACAGCACAACTAAAACAACTAACAAAGTCATTGAAAGCACAGAACTTGGTGGTGATGGGGACATCTTCGAGTAGTATCCCTATGGGTGCTCTGCTGTAGATGTATCTGCGCCTCTAATCAGAGATTTTTGGTAGCACTGTCCAATCAGCCTGCATGCGCTCTTCCTCCCTCATGATCTGCTTCAAGGCTATTTAGCACTGTGCAGGCAAACCCCCCTCAGTTCCTTCTCCACGGCCTTTGGCCTCCAATAGAGCAAGCAGTTGTCCCTTCCTTATCCGTGTCATTAGCATAAGTAGTAGTTGTTTTTGTTCTTTTTGTTTTGTTCCTGTTCTTTTGTTCTTCTTAGTAGTTAATGTTTCCTTTTTATCCAGTAAGGAATAAACTAAAGAAGAAGAAGAAAAATAACTTCAATTTATGTTTCCTGCCCCTTCTCAGGGGATTCCCCTCCAGGGGAGTTTAGAAGACTCTTGAAGTTCTTTCCAGTAAGAAGAGGAGAGAAGAACTTTCTTCTGCATCCTTCACTGCTAAAGGGTGATAGCCACACACCCACCCCAGGGGCATGCCCGGCTCTCCCTGCTTCAGGAGGTGCCTCTCCTGCAAGGTTCCATTGAGCCGACCCATGATTGTGGTAGGACACCTCCCATACCTTTCCCCACATGGCTGTATAGGAATCCTTGGGTGATGTACATATCTCACACATCGCGGCCATCCAGTGTCTCTCAGAGAGTCCACCAGACAGTCTTCTACAACTTGACTGCCCTGAGCCCCTGAACCAGAGAAGGAGAAAGCTTTTGCAGAACAGAAAGAAGGGCTCAAAGGGAAAGCTACTCCTCCAGCAAACTCCTCCTCGTCTCCATCAGATGAGGTTCCCCCACCATCACTAGATAATGATTTTAAGAATTTTCAGGATCAGTGTGGCAGATGCACATTCTCCTACAGGAGAGAGCGGATACACATCACGGGCTGATGGATATTCTGCACACCTCCTCCTCATCCAGAATTGCCCTCCCAATTAATGAGGCGATTCTAGATCCTGCCAAAGTCATCGGGCAGACACCAACCTCCATTGCACCAATCTGCAAGAGAGCCAACAAAAAATACTATGTCCCTCCCAAAGAGGCAGACTTCCTGTTTCAACTCCATAGGAGTGGATGTGATTAATGCACGAGGCAAGTGACATCATGCCAAGTCAATCAGGATTGGAAAAGGCTAAATCCCATATAGCTGGGAATGGAAAAGGCTAGATCTCTGTGGGAGGAAGGTGTATTCATCGGCCATATTGCAGTTTAAAGTTGCAAACCACCAAGCTGTGATAGCCAAATGTGACTTTATTAAATATGGGAAACTCAAGACATTTCTGAACATTTACCAGAGACACAAAAAGGAGCAGTTTCAGCCATTATCAGAGAGGGTCAGTTAATAGCCAGAATGGCACTACAGATGGCACTGGACACAGCCGATACAGCAGCCCACTCTGGCTATGTCTACACTGACAGTGGCAAATTTGCTGCCGTCAGATCGATTTTTCTGGTTCTATTGCGCGGCAGTGAAGGCATGCACAATCGATCCAGATGTCAATCTAATAAAACCACCTCCTCAAAGAGTATTGTTACCCAAATAACAAGTATTACAGGATCTTATTAGGGGATAAGGCAACAAGCCGCATTTATTGTGAACACAGAAACTTCTGTAGATAGTATCAAAGAAAAGAAAAGTATCAACACTGTAATAACATTAATATTGTGCTCTACTTAGTGAAATAGCATTAATAATAATGTAAACACTAGGAAAACAGTATTAACATTATATCAATACTACAAATTACAGAGACATGTTTCAGTTGATGCTTTCATTCACATTCACACACTGACAGGCGCACACAGATAGAGACAGACAAACATACACAGGGATCTTCCAGATGTCATAGTTACCAGCTTCTTGGTGCTCATGATAGTCACTGGCCAGGTGACTAGAGCATGAGGATGAGGAGCAAGGTTCTGCCGATGCGCATCGGTACTCCTGGCTGATGTGATGTTGTAGACCCGAACCTCCAGCCTTCATCTTCTTGTCCCATTTTATAGGGAAAGGACCCCATGTAAGTCTATGGGTTTTGCATTGTCATGCTGCCACTGCATTCTTGGTGTGATCCTCAATCACCCACATTGTTGCAAGCCTGATCAGATTTTGTCCTTTGAAATGGGCTGGCTCCAAAGTTATCAGGGTGGGCTCCTCTTCGGCCATTTGATCATCTTTGCTTCTTTCATCTTCCCTCAAGCGTTTTAGGTGAGGCTGGTGTTTTCTTCATGTCTGTTTCGATATCCCTTACTCAGACCAATTGTTCAATCACTCTTTTTGTCTACACCCAACTCAATTGCTGAGCCATTCACACTTCAATCACTCAGGGCCAACTCCTAGCTGAAGAACTTACATATTATTTTTAGAGCAAACCTTATTTCATTTTTGACAGTGTCTTTCACAATTAGATAGATACATTACATTGCACAGTGTGGCTTTTGTACTTAGAATAGGATTTTTACAAATATATTGGAAGCAGGTAAAATTAACAGATAAACTGGCCAGTGGACATAGTACAGACATTTACAAACAATCTTAAAATTATACAAAGTACAGACAGACTTGAATTAACATTTAAAAGGGTAGACCAGTAAGAGTCAGTTTGAGGTTTTAGCTTTTGATTCAGACTGATGTGCCTTTTGGTGGGAAGGGGGGAGGGTGTTTGTGGCTCTGTTCTTACATATATTTCAAAAACAAGATTTTGGCCAACAGTATAGCGCAAACAGGTACGCATTTCCTGTTGGTGCAGCACAGTGGAGACGGCGCGCTAAAGGGAAGTTACAAAGTCAACAGGAGTTATGCAAGCCACTCTGCATCACTTGCATAACTCCCGTCAACTGCTGTCGAATTTTGCCGGCAATGTAGGCCAGGCCTCTGTCTCCACAGCAGTGGTAATGAGGCAGGCTTCTTGGCTACACCTTTTTGGGTTGCTCAAACAGTTGCAAAAGTTCTCCAGTTTGATGGGTCCAAACTTTTCACAGAGAAGGCAGACTTTTCTCTTCACACCTTGAAGGATTCCTCAGCCACATTACACTTCCTGGGAATCTACACTGAGGGACGGAAGAGAAGATCTAGCTCTCAACCACAGCACAGGTCACAACCTCCTCAGTACCCATCATCTCAGCACTGTTATGAGCAGCAGTGTAAGAGGTCCAGCGAAAAAACAAAAGCAGTCAGCATCCCAATCCATCACCTCTCAGACCTCCTCTTCTAAGCACATTGACGGATTGGTCAAAGGCCCGAACACTTATAGAGCTAAGGTCATTACACAAATACGTTGAAGGCACAGAAGTTCAAAATGATCATGCTAGCAGCCATTATTCCAACTCTAGAGCGAGGAGATTGGTTTTTCTGCACTTGACCTATAAGGCGTCTACTTCCATATCTCGATACAACCTCTCACAGGAGATTCCTACAGTTTACCTTTGGGCAGGACCATTATCAGTACACAGCACTCCCATTCAGCCCCTCATTGGCACCCAGGATATTCTCCAAGGTTCCCTCTGGCAGAGTGGCGCATCTACAAACATTAAGCATTGCTATCTATCCGTATCTAGATGACCATTTCCTTAAGGCTCCTTCGTTTGAGGATGCCATACAAGCCACCCAGATAACTATGCTTACATTTGTGCAGCTGAGCCTACAGCTCAACTTACAGAAATAGACACTAACTTGGGTACAGCGACTGGAATTTATCAACGCCGACCTTGATGCAGAATAAGTGAGAGTGTTCTTCCTGCTGCACAAACTCACAACCCTTATGAATTTCATAGATACAGGCCAAGAACTGCCTGCAGCTGCTTGTATGCCTTTCCCTTGTTTCCTCTCTATCCAAGATCCTGTTGAAAATTCTGTGAGACAAAATGAGGGTTCTTCTGATTGCCCCCTCCTGGCCAAGGTAAGTCTGGTTCCTTTATCTGACACAGATGGCAATATGTCCTCCAGTTCCTATTTGCCCTTACCTTACCTGCTCTCTCAAAACAATGGGCTGATGCTTTACCCCCACCTGTGGGTTCTCCGCCTCCAGGCTTGGCTCCTTCTTGGTACCAAGGCTTGGAGGTAGAAATCTCTGATGAGGTGAAGGATGTGTTGCCACACAGCCGAAAGTCAACCACTTGACATACTTACCTTTAAAAATGGAAACGATTCCAAGTTTGTTGTCATTCTAAGCACATAGACTCAACCTTGTCTTCCCTCCCTCTGATCTTACACTATGTTTTAGACCTCAAGAGGTCAAAACTCTCACTCAGCTCCCTTAAGGTACATCTCATGGCGATAATGACTTTCCACTGTTTGGTAGACGGATACTTGGTGTTCATTCACCCACTGATCCATAGATTCCTTAAGGGCATTGGGAATCTCTTCCTGCATGTCAGATCACCCGCTCCAGCCAGGGATCTTAACCTAGTTCTCAGGCCTTTGACTAGACTTCCTTTTGAACCCATGGCAACTTTCTCAGACACCTGTCCATGAAGATAGCATTTCGAATTGCCATCATCTCAGCTAGGAGCATAGGAGAAATAGCTGCCCCAATGGCACACCCCACCATACACAGTCTTTTTTTAAAGACAATGTAAGTTTGAGGCTGCATCCCAAGTTTCTACCTAAAGTTGCTTCTGCTTTCCATGTGAATCAGCTAATCCATCTTCTTGTTTTTTCCCCCCAAACTGCATTGTGACAACAGGGAGGCAATTCTGCATATGTTAGATGTTAGAAGAGCACTAGCATTCTACTTGGACAGGACTAAGAACTTCAGGATGTTCCTTAAATTCTTACTTTCGCTTGCAGAAAGATCCAAAGGCTCTGCGATATCAGCTCAAAGACTGTCCAAATAGGTCTCTGGTTGCATTAATCACTGTTATCAAGGATGCAACCTGTTATCTCCATCCAGAGTATAAATGCACTCCACAAGGTCAATTTCTGCCTTGGTCACATTCCTTAAAGATGTCTCTATCTTGGAAATCTTCAGAGCAGTGACTTAGGCCTCTGCCCACACTTTTGCAGAACATCATGCAGTCACTGGCGATTCGACCTTCGATGCCATCTTCAGCTCCATGGTACTCTCTATAGAAACAGACTCTACTCTGAAGCCCCAGCCCTCCATGGGGCTTACTGCTATGAAGTCATCTATAGTGGAGCACCCATAGGGACACTATTCGAAGAAGTTACTCACCTTGTGCAGTAACGATGGTTCTTCAAAATGTGTCTCTCTATGGGTGCTCCACAACCCACCCTCTGCCCCTCTATTTAGGCATTTTCCCTAAGGGGCTCTGTGATAGAGAAGGCACTGAGGGGGGTTCGCCCGTGCAGCGCTAGCCCCAAAGCAGACAACGAGGGGGAGAGAGCGCACGTACAAGCTGAATGGACACTGCTACCAAAAATCTCCGATTAGAGGATCTGGAGGCAGATACACCTACAGTGGAGCAACTAGAGGGGACACACATCTTGAAGAATCATTGTTACTGTGTCGCGTCCATGCCTGGGGTAGCCACCTGAAAATGCCAAGGTCAGGGCAGGTTGCAAAAGGAGAGCAGATTCTCCCGATACTGGTGAGTGACACTGAAGTCAGACTTCCCAACCAGCCACAAACAATGCTTCTGATTCCCCACACTGGTTATCAAGAAGCTAAAATAAAAATATACACAGCCCCCCTTACTGCATTTCAGTCTCTGGCTCCCTATCAGCCACTAGGTCCAGTAAAGAGACCAGTTATTTAAAAACGCTATGCCCTTTACCAAAAAGGTTTATCCTGACCCCAAAGGGCCAGCCACAGTACCAGATCAATATAAGTTTGGATCTTACCCAAAATACCACACCGCCAGCCAATCCTTTAGTAACTAAAACTAAAGGTTTATTATAAAAGGAAAGAAACAAACCATAAGAGAAGTGTTAAAGGATCAAAGCAATCACATACATACAAATGATTGGAAAGTCCATACACGTCAGGTTTCCAGTAGAAATGTGGAGTTCGTAGGCTTGTATAGTCCTTCTGGTGCACATCCAGTATCTGAATGGGTTTCAGTCCTTGGATTCACAGCTTCAGTTTGTAGATGAGTTGATCCAGAGGAATGAAGACTAAATAGTCCATGTGCAGAGTTTGTTCAAATTCTTGAGAATTAGCAGGGTGATTCCAGACTGGTGCTGGGATCTCAATCTTGCAATCCAAATTTTTCCTGACAAGCTCGGACAGATTTGAGATAAAAAGGATCAGTCCCCTAGAGTCTTTTATAGATCCATGCAGGCTGACCAATACTTTCTTGACAGCAGGTAGCTCCTTGAACAATTAATAGATGATTACTTGGGACTCTGAAGTACCATCTCCTATGTCCTGAGCACACTGGTAACTAGTAACATTAGCATAAGGTAATTAGCCATTTACAACCATTCACAGGTATTCACTTTTTAAACTTCAAAGAGAAATATAAACAATAGTACTGTTATATTCAAAATTCCATCCAAATGTTCATATGTTCCTTTTGAACTCTTAGTCAATAGAACAGTGACAGACAGGAAAGCAATTTATCTACATTGCTAACCTCTTAATGAGATACGTAAATAACATCAAATGACTACGAACAATACACTTGCGTATCCAAGCTTTAATCTACTTACAAGGAATGATCCTCACTACCTTTGTACTTTCCTATAATATATCTTGAAAGGTCAGAATTAGGCCCTGCAACTTGCAAAGTTGCTTGGCTGTTTTGGGCCTAGTGTCACAGTTACTGCACAAGGTAACTTCCTCTTCAACTACCCAGACATCTGTTGGGAAAATAATACCGCAGGCACAGATTATCCAAGAAGTTCTTAGAATGTATTGGAGACAGTTTTGTATTTCAGAAGATGGAGAAAGCTACTGAGGAGAGGCTGTTCTAGATTTTATTTTGTCAAGTAGGGTGGAACTGGTTGAGAATTTTGAAAGTGGAATGCAGCTTGGGTGAAAGTGGTTATGAAATGGTAGAGTTCATGATTCTAAGGAATGGTAGGAGGGAAAACAGCACAATAAAGATAATGGATTTCAAGATGGTAGACTGTAGCAAACAGAGGGAGTTGGTACATAAGATACCATGAGAAACAAGTAAGTCTAAGGGGAAAAACAGTTGACAAGAGCTAGCAAGTTTTCAAAGAGACATTATTAAGGGCACAAGAGCAACCTATCCCATTGCGTAGGAAAGATGAATGATAGGAAGTGTGGCAAGAGACCACCCTGGCTTAACCAGGAACTCTTCAGTGATCTGAAACTCAAAAAAGAGTCCTACAAAAAGTGAAAACTAGGTCAAATTAGAAAGGATGAATATAAACAAATAACACAAGTATGCAGGGACAAAATTAGAAAGGCCCAGACACAAAATGAGATTAAACTTGTTAGAGACATAAACAGTAACAAGAAAACATTCTATAAATACATTAGAAGCAAGAGGAAGACCAAGAACAGGGTAGGCCCATTACTCAGTCTGGGGGGGAAACAGTAACAGAAAATGTGGAAATGGCAGAAATGCTAAATGACTTTTTTGTTTGTTTTCACCAAAAAATGTAGTAGCAATTGGACATCTAACTTAATGAATGACAGTGAAAATGAGGTAGGATCAGAAGCTAAAATAGGGAAAGAATAAGTTAAAAATTACTTAGACAAGTTAGATGTCTTCAGGGCCTGATGAAATACATCCTAGAATACTCCAGGGGCTGACTGAGGAGATATCTGAGACAGTAATGATTATCTTCGAAAAGTCTTGGAAGACAGGAGAGATTCCAGAAGACTGGAAAAGGGCAGATATAATGCCCATCTACAAAAAGGGGAATAAATACAACCTGGGGAATTAAAGACCAGTCAGTTTAACTTCAGTACCCGGAAAGATAGTGGAGGAAACAATTAAGCAATCAATTTACAAACACCTAGAAAATAGTAAGATGATAAGTAACCGTCAGCATGGATTTGTGAAGAACAAATTATGTCAAACCAACCTAATAGCTTTCTTTGGCAGGGTAACAAGCCTTGTGTATGGGAGGAAGCAGTAAATGTGGTATATCTTGACTTTAGTAAGGCTTTTGATGCGTTCTCACATGACCCCTTCGTAAACAAACTAGGGAAAGAGAACATAGATGGAGCTTCTATAAGGTGGGTGCATAACTGGTTGTAAATCATTCCCAGAGAGGAGTTATCAGTGGTTCACAGTCAAGCTGAAAGGGCATATCAAGTGGGACCCCAATTCTGGGTCTGGTTCTGTTTAGTATCTTCATCACTGTGGAAGTAGTTAAGCACTGGAATAAATTGCCTGGGGAGGTTGTGGAATTTCCGTCAGTGGAGATGTTTAAGAGCAGGTTATACAAACACCTGTCAGGAATGGTCTAGATAATACTGAGTCCTGCCTTGAGTGCAGGGAACTGGACTAGAAGACCTCTCGAGGTCCCTTCCAGTCCTACACTTCTGTGAAAACCAGACATAAAAATACAAAAAATGTTACAGCACACTATTACTGAAAAATTATTTACTTTCTCATTTTTACCATATAATTATAAAATTAATTGATTGGAATATAAATCTTGTACTTTCATTGGCTATTCCCTTAAACCTATCCCATGATCCCCCTCAAGGCTGCAACTCCCAAGTTGAGAAACACTGATCTAGATGAGCTGAGTACCCCCTGGAAGACCTCTGCCCTAGTTGAGAATCATAATCTAGAGAAGAGAAGACTGAGGGGGAACATAACAGTTGTCAAGTACATAAAAGGTTGTTATAAAGAGGGTGATAAATTGTTCTCCTTATCCACTGAGGACAGGACAAGAATTAATGGGCTTAAATTGCAACAAGGGAGATTTAGGTTAGACATTAGGAAAAATTTCCTAACTGTAAGAGTAGTTAAGCACTGGAATAAATTACTCAGGGAGGTTGTGGAATCTCTGTCACTGGAGGTTTTTAAGAACAGGTTAGACAGACACATGTCAGGGATGCTTTAGTTAATATTTAGTCTTGTCTCGGTGAAGAGGGCTGGACTAGATGCCTATCAACATCCAGTCTTCATAATTCTGTGATTTCTGAAGGGAACTTTTAGGGTGAAAATTAGTACCCATTTGCTCAATCATTCAAATATGTTCATCATGGAGGGAGCCATGGCCTTGCTAGATGAGGGAATACGAACTGCCTACTCAAATGTTTGTGTGATGGTCGTCCTTAGGGTGGCTGTTCCAAAACTTTTTACCCATGTTCTGCAATGGTAGTTACAGTGCCATCCTTGGATGACCTTCTAGATTTGGGAGACCAGCTGTTCTCCCTGGTGACTACTTACTAGGTCAAGTGATAATTGGGAGAAATGCAGGTCCTCCCATAAAATGTTCTTGTATGAAGTATATCAGCAGTCATGATCATGGTCTCTGTTCTAATTTCAAGACAACTCACAGTTTCAGTCTTTGACCCAAAGGAGAAAGAAGCTTCAGTTTCAGAGTTTTTTCATGAGTGGATTATCATCCCTCTGTGGATATAATTATTATGGATAAAGCTATGAAAACTAGTAATCCTAAAGGGAAGATATTCCTACGCGGGTGAGTTGGACATACCCTAATGTGCATCTTGAGATGCTTAAGAATACCACTTTCCTAGTGACTGGATGTGGGGGAGGGTCCAAAGGTTTCAGTGGGCTGGAAATCAGAGAGAGAGCACCTAAGAGAGTTCATGACTTTTGCAGAGTTTCTGTGTGGATTGTGGCCTGTGTGACCTACACAATCCTGCCTTTAGTAATGTGGTATAGTCTGGTAGAATGATATAGCAGAACAAAACACCAGTATAGTCTGTGAGGTTTTTTCCTCAAGGGTTGATGTATACAGAAATAAAATCAATAAAATAAATAAATAAATGTTTCGATGAAAAAGGGCTTTTTGAAGTAAATGGAATTTTTTGTTTCCTTAAAAATTTTCAGTGAAATGATCAAAATGAAAATTGTTTTATTTTGAATTTAAAATTATTTTCTGATATGTTTTTCTCCACTAATAATCCCTCCTGTAACTGAAACAAAATGATGATTCAAAACAAGACGATTTTAATTTCATTGAAACATTTTAGTGAAAATTTTTGAACAAAGTGAAAATATTTTAATTTGAACATTTTCACAGAAAATATTTAGTTTTTTTAAAACTTTTCCACGAAGCTGAGTTGACATAGGCAAAAAAAAATTAACAGATGAGAACCGTGGCCTAGAGTTCAACTCAGTTCTGTGGGAGCCCTGTCTTTCTACAGGCATTCTTCCCTCTGTGTCCCCCAAACAACTATTTTATGTTTCTTCCCAGAGTACAGGGGCCAAGAGGAGGGTGAAGTTGAACTGAAGTTAATCCCCTGTCTACTAAAGACCAGGTAGTGCCCCTGCAACCTGTCACAGCTGTCTACAATTTAGGTTTCCAAGGCAGACTAATGAGCCCTTTTTCTCTTAGGTAGAGCCCCCTTTTGAGACTTTTCTCTGCAGTGGCATCTGTTAGACCATCAGGACTTCCATCTTTGTTGTGGATGCCTGGAGTACAGTTCGAGATGCCTTAAGGCTACAAACTTAGTGGGCAAAAATCACTTTGGTAATTTTGTCCTACAAGAGAAACTCAAATTTAAAATTGTTAAAGAAGAATCTGAATGTTGCCTTTCCCCTTGGGTCAGCCCTTTTCACCAAAGGGGTATCAGATTTGGGAATGCAATGTCCTGACAGCTTTTCACCACCTCCAAGGTCTTCCAGTTGTGCCCACTGTAGTCTGTTACTCTCTGGGCTTTTTATAGGTGCCTTCTCTGGAGTTTCTTGATGACTAGAGTAAAGGTGTAATAAGGATAAGTAATTTTGTTGCTCCGTATTCCTCTATACCACACAGTATATAACCCACAGTTTTTGTGGTGCTGTTTGAGTTGGGGTTGTGTTTTTCTTTGAATAATCTTCCATGGAGTTCCTTTACATTTGCAGGATTTGTATTGTTCAGGTAGCTTCTATCTAAAGTATATAAGGCTGACAGCCAGACTGCTGTATAGAGGCCCTTGAGGGAGTGATATCACAGGAGCTAAGTTGGTGGGTTTGGTTTGGTACTTTTCTCTGTGCTGCTAAAAGACATTTACCTGTTGTCTGGGCTTTCAGAGGGATCTGAACAAACCAAATGAACAGATAAGAAATTAACTGTTCTCTGAGGTACAGTGCACATGGCGAAACTGACTATAATTGTCTAATATCGCGTGGGAAAAGCTGTAATAGATGTCTGACTCACATGCTTGAAAAGGTAGTTTAATGTTAATGATAATTTTTGAGGAAGCATGATGGACTACCTACTATCTCTTTCTGCCTAGCAACTGTCTCTTGCTTTCTGTAAGGGTAAAAACAAAAAACTTACAGACCACTAATGTAGCCTGAGGTTTTGCTTATTTTGTAACAGATATTTTGCCACTAGAGCTTTTCATTAAAAATGAAGAAAATATCCATACTGGTGTCACTATCAGAACAAAAATTCAGGTCTTAATGTCAGTGTTGTTTATTTGCTTATTCCCTTGTGACAGCTACAACTGGCTGTGAGTTTATGGTTTAGATGTTTGTGTGTAGAGCAGTTCATGGGAGAATGACATGTTTAAATTATATACAGAAAAGACAAGGATATATTCAGCAGCATGTGACCAATTTGGTTAATAAGTATCTTGAAAACTGTCATTCTAAGCTTTTGGGGAGGGTAGGGGTGAAAGAATCTCTCTCTCTCTCTTTAATTTTTATATATATAAAAATTAATGTTTTTTTAAACTGTGTCCTCTCAGAAGATGGTATGTAGCACAAACACTGCTACTTACATGCTGAAAACAAAAATATAATAGAAATATGTTTACGTTGACATGTGTAAATTTCACTTTATCTGAAAAATATATTTTCTGAAATATGTAGCAGTCTGATTTGTAAAAATAATTTTGTGCTCTAGGCAGGAATTATGAGGGTGAGAAAAACTAAGACTGCAAGCTAGAACTGCAGAAAGAGGAATTTTCTGTGGAAAATTTCCTTAAACCCCTTTTAGGGTAACTGGGTTTGTCTGACAAGAAACTTCATAAAACAAGTAGTTTGCTAATTACAATGTATAAAAACAGTTTTAAAAATATGTTCAGCTCAAAGTAATGGGAAGAGCAGGTTAGCAGAAATATCAAACTGGGTTTTCTGATGTCTGTCTAGCTTGCTGTGTATATTATATACTGTGAGTTTTCAGAGAGCCTATCCTTATTGTTTGAGAATGGAAGAATATTTTATGTGCAATGGCATTAAACACTCTATGAAGTTTTTAACTAAAAATGAATGATGTAGTTTATTACACTTGAAAAAAAATTCTGAGTGATACGTGAATGAACTATGTTATTACACATTACAGTTAGATCTTTGAAATATAAGTACTATATCATTATAAACTAACTTCTGAGTAATTACCATAAGTGTTTATTTAAAAAAAAATCTTTCAGTTACTAGTGTTCAGGGCCTGTCTAAAGTGCAAAGTTAAGTTAACTGTGAAATTCTATGTCCATTTTGAAAATGGAGATTCGCTTTCTGAGGGAAGAAGATACATTGTTAAAATCACTTTGGGCCTTTCCTGCATTCCATGTCTAACCAAAATTATGTATGCTCCAAAAATCAATGGGGACCTTGGATGCACCAAGAAGGCAAGATCACACTCTTTTGGTATCCTGCTCTATGGACACGAATGAACCTGAATGAGTTTTTACTTTGCCTTGTGACACACAATTAATAGTGGGGAATTGCTTTGTTCATGTGATTCATCCTGTCTTTTAAAAATAAAAATGTCAGGAGCCATTCAAAAGCTGGTATTTATATTTGATGTCTTATACTCTTCTGTACATGACATATGCTTTTTTGTTTGTTTATTTTTTTGTTTTTTGGGTGCAGGGAAAGGCGGCTATAATTACTCTATTAAAATATTTGCTTCAGCTTTTACAGGAACTGTTATGTTAAATGGCAGAAAAGATTGACTCTGGAATTATCTAACATAGATGTTCAGGTTTCATTTTGGAATTGGTTTGTTGCATCATTAAAAACATTTCCTTGCAGTTTTCAAAACCTTAGAATGATAGAACTATTCTGACAGGCACACCTGAAAGTGACAAGTACTTTTTATAGGTTTCTAATTTTTTTTTATTCCCTATAGTTTGTGGTCAGAAGCTAACATTCCTTTTTCTGCTATTTTTTGTTTTCTTATTTCAGACATATATTGATTTATGTAATATTTATGCTTCTGAGAGAGCAAATGTCAAAATGGCTGAGTTTGGTTTGTTTGCTTATTGAAAGAAAACAAAATCATTGTAGACCCCAAAACCAGCTCTCAGGGCTAATTTCAAAACTTACCAAGTGTGCTGCATATCTGGCTATATAAGCAGAACTGACATCTTTGGCACCATGGTTAGAAGACAAAATAAAAAATACCAGGAGTTCCATTCTGTAAATGAAAAGGGGAGAGAGAGAGAGAGGGAGTGTGTGTGTTTGTAGAAGTCAGCTGGAGCTGCTGGGGGGCTTGGGGGAGAGTTCTAGTAGTCGGTTAGAGCTGCTTTAGGATATGGAGTTGGTTCTAGGTGAACTGTGCATATTCCCACTTCTGTTATGTGCCCCTACCCCTGCACAACTAAGCTTTGGAACCTTATAGAAAGCAGTGCCCACTTAGCTGCACTGAACATTCAGAGCTGACACAGGCTATGTCTACACTGCCGAGTGAAGTCGACTTACTTTAAGTCGACTTTCAGCAGCCGACTTTTAGAAGTCGCAGCAGCATGTATACACTACGCTGTTTGCGCAGGTCTCCTGTGTTTACACTGAGCACTCTTAATTTGTATTGCAAAGCAGTGCACAGTGGGTTGCTATCCCACAGTGCGACTAGCTGCGGTGGCTGTTGGGATGAGTGTCATCGTCCCATGATGCAACGCTGCTTCCCCTTTCCCCCCCACCCCCCAGACAAACAGGAAAAGTATTTTTGTGCTGTTTTTTACTCCCTGTGCTCGCCATTGCTGCAGAGACATGGAGCCAGCTCAACTCTGCACTATTATTGTGAGCGTCACAAATACATCACGGCTTATCATCGAGTATTTTTGAAGTAGAGCAAGAATCCAAAGCACAGGCAACAGTGATGCCACCAAGGCTGCCCTGCTGCAAGCCATCGAGCAGAACAGTTCCTGATTGCTGCAGGCTATAACGCATCATCTGCAGTCCGTGGAGCACTGGTTCTGGTGCAGGGAAAGAAGCACAGACTGGTGGAACCGCATCGTTATGCAGCTGTGGGGTGATGACCAGTGGCTGCAAAACTTTCGTATGCGAAAAGCAACTTTCCTGGAACTATGCTCGGAGCTGGCCCCATCCCTGAAGCGTGTGAATACTCGCTTGAGACAAGCTCTGATGGTGGAAAAGAGAGTCACCATCGCTCTGTGGAAGCTGGAAACCCCAGACTGTTACCGCTCGGTTGGGAATCAGTTCGGAGTCGGTAAATCCACAGTGGGCACTGCCATGATTCAAGTATGCAGGGCCATCAATAGACTTCTTCTACGAAGGATAGTACTTTGGAAAATGTGCAGGACATAGCGGAGGGGTTTGCCACGATGGGGTTCCCAAACTGCAGGGGGTGGCCATTGATGGGACGCACATCCCTGTCTTAGCACCTGCACACCTGGCAACTGAGTACATAAACCACAAGGAGTACTTTTCCATGGTCCTGCGGGGGGGCTTGTGGATCGTAGGGGTCGTTTCACAGACATCTGTGTGGGGTGGTCTGGGAAGCTGTATGACATGCCCATATTTCGTAATTCGGGGCTGTTCTCTAATATGCAGGTGGGCACTTTTTTCCCCAGACCAAAAAATTCAAATTGCGGGTGTGGAAATGCCCATAGTAATCCTGGGGGATCCTGCTTACCCCTTGCTCCCTTGGCTAATGAAGCCGTACACTGGTCACCTTGACAGTGACAAGGAGTGTTTTAATAAGAGGTTAAGCAGTTGCAGAATGGTTGTAGAATGTGCTTTTGGGCGTTTAAAGGGTAGATGGAGGAGTCTCCTCACTAGGCTGGACATGACTGAGAAGAACCTCCCTTCTGTGATATCTGCATGCTGTGTCCTTCATAATGTGTGTGAAGCGAAGGATGAGAGGTTCCCCCAGGGTTGGGCTGTGGAGGCAGAAAGACTGGCTGCCAATTATGGGCAGCCAGGTGCCAGCACTGCGCTGAGAGCTAACCGCGTAGCGTTTTGTATTAGGGAAGCTCTGAAAACCAGGTTCTGCTATGAGATGCAGGACTGATGTCTGTTCCTGTATGTGTTTGCCTTTGGTGAACACCCTCCCCTCTCCCCCCCCACCCCCCCGCCCGCGATCGATATCTGTACCCATCAAATCCCTCCAGAACAAGATATGATTTAATAAAGAAACGTGTTCAAATGAAGATTAACTTTATTTATGAACAGTCAAGTCATGGGGGAAGGGAGGCGAGTGTTCATTCACTGTCTCAAGGGGTAGGGTGCTAGCTTTCTGGCCAGCTGTCAGCGTGGCTTCCGCTGCTTTCTGCTCACCTCCACCGGGGTGTAGGCGAGCATGTACTGCAGCCTAACCAGTCTCCTCAGGGACCAGCTGGGGACAGGCATCAAAGCCCTCGGTCAAGGAGCATTATGGAGGGGCTGCAGTGTGACTTTGTCCTTCCTCCACTCTTCCTGAAGCTCCAAAAGCCTCCACAGCATGTCTGCCTGGTCCCACATGATTCGTAGCATCTCCTGCGTGGTACTGCAATCATCGTCCATCATTTCTCTGTGAGTCTCCCTATCCATGTCCATATTCTGGGACAAGGTCAGCCACCATGCTCTTTGCTCTGTCTCTGTGGCTGCTGAGGTGTTCATGAGCTCGCAAAACATGTCATCTCTTGGGGTTTTTTTTCCCCCCTTCTTTCTAATCTGCGATAGTCTTTCCGCAGCATTTCTTGAGGGTGGGGCCAAGGCTGAGGTGTCTACAGAATGAAAAAAAAAATAACAAGATAGCCACTGTTAGCATAGTGAAGAAAATGATACAAGTGCAACAATGTAGACAATCCCCTGCAGCAATGTAGACAATAATCCCCATGCGGTGCACAGGGCAAACACAGAGTCTCATTCCATTCCTGACATCCCAGAAGGGTCTGCTTGCTGTGCCCTTACAGAGAGGATCTGAGGAGAGCGTGGTGTGGGGGGGAAGTCTCTGCTGGTATTTTAAACATGCGCTGTCTGCCTTTACAGAGAGACACTGCGGACAGTTGGGGGGGGGGGGGGAAGTCTCTGCTGGTATTTTAAACCCTTACAGAGAGGAACTGTGGAGAGCATGTTGGCGGTGGGAGGGGAAGAGGGGGAAGTCTCTGCTTAAAACAAAGATTTGCTGGACCCAGCAGGGTACCAGCAGTGTTCTGCCATGATGCAGGCTCCCTTGATTGCAACAAAGTCCTATTGTGGAGGGAGGAACAAGGCAGCCTTCCCCTGAAAACTTTTGCGAAGGATAATAGATTATCATGAAAGTTTCTGTGAGATATCAACTGATGATAAACGTAGCATTTCTCATCACATAAACAAACTGTTCCCTGGGTAACCCCCGTACAGTCACCAAAACGCCTGAAATCCCCTTCATGCCCCCCACCCAGTGTAAAAGAACAGAACTGCTAAGAAGAAAAAAAACTCACCAGATGTGCCTTCCCTGGAATCATTAGTGCTGCCCTGTGTGCTGCTGGACTGCTCTGGGTTCAGGAATATGTCCTGACTTTCAGGGAGAACGGACAGCATGCTCTCATGCACCCTGCTCTCCTCGTCCTCCTCGTCCACGGAGTCCTCATCATTGTCCATGGACTGTGACCTAGCGGAGGTATCGATGCTGCGGGACGGCGCCGTGGTGGGATCGCTGCCGAGAATTGCATGCACCTCATCATAGAAGCGGCATGTTTTGGGCAAGGAGCCAGAACAGCTGTTAGCTTCCTTGGCTTTCGGATATGACTGACGCAGCTCCTTGATCTTCACGCAGCACTGCTGCGCGTCCCTCTTGTGTCCCTTCTCCAGCACACCTTGGGATATCTTCCCATAAATGTCCAGATTCCTTTTGCTGGGTCTGAGCTGAGCCAGAATGGACTCCTCGCCCCACAGACCGATGAGATCTAAGACCTCTGGTCGACTCCATGCTGGAGCGCATTTGGGCTTTGCAGTAGCCATGCAGAGAACAGTGACAAATCTCTCTCCATGCTGGAAGCACAGGAAATGAAAATTCAAATGTTCCTGGGGCTTGAGGGGAGGGGACATTTCCTGGTAGCGTGCCCACAGAGCAGCACAGCGTGACTATCCAGAGCGGTCAAAATGGGGCATTGTGGGATACCTCCCGGAGGCCAGTAAGTTCGATTTAAATGAAATTGTGTCTCCACTGACACTAAATCGAATTAACAAATTCGATTTAGGCGCTATACCACTTGCAGAGGTGGTCTTATTAAGTCGATTTTCTAGGCGACTTAATTTGAATTAACAGTGGTGCCAGTGTAGAAGCAGGTGTACGTAGGTTGACGTAAGTGACTTTACATCAACCTACGTCGCCAGTGTAAACCAGGCCTGAGGGTATGAAAGGGCCTCAGTACCACTTGGGCTAGGATAACTATCAAAGCAGGGGTGTATCAACATCCTGGGACTCTTGTTTTCCCTCCAGCCTAGCAGGATTGCTTTCTCAGCTTCCGTGGCCTGTTGGGGCAACCCATTTCAGTTGGTGGAGTGTCATTTCTGGTATGGCAGGAAGTTGAGAAATAATTAGTAAATGATTTGTAAAAGTGCCTAAAATATGAAAAATGCCATGGTAGGGTTTTCTTCACAATGTGACACAATAGTCCAGGACTAAAGTTCAAAAGGTAATATGGTTATCTCCTGCCAAAATGCTTCAGTGACCGATCTAATTTGATCTTTTTAAATTAGACACACTTTCTATAAAGAGAGAATCTGGAATTCTCATATATTTACTACAAGAAGATAACTATCTGTAGAAATGGCTTTTATCCATTCCCCAATTAAAAGATCACGTCTTTCCTCTCTTTAACTTTTTACCCCTCAGAGGAAAAGATAGTGAACAGACGTGCACTCTATAGGAGGCATATATTATAAATATTTTTTAGGCTGAAACTTGGCATGCATGTCTCAGTCAGAGAATAAGGTTGTGTACCATAGTTTTCTTTTTCTGTGAAATTTGAAAACGATATCTTATTGTACAGTTGAATAATGAATTAAATGGAATCTGTTTATGTCAAAATCACTTGGTGGAAGAAAGGTAACAGAGGCTCCAGTGGGATAGTGCTTAGGGTATGCTACAGACCCCCAGGATCCAATTTGGATATGGATAGGAGACCTCTTTTAATATTTTTTACTTGGAATTGTGTGATTGGGGAGACTTTAATTTTCCCAGATACAGTTTGGAGGATGAGTGCTGTTAATAATGGTATGGCTCGGATATTCTAGGATATGATATCTGGCAGATTTCTTCACCAGATAGTCATGAACCATCAAAAAGTGATGCCATTTTAGATTTAGTGTTGGTAGCAAAGACCTCATAGAAGAACAGGTTGTAGAGGACAGCCTTGGTCAAGTGATCGTGATCTGATTTAGTTTAAACTAAATGGATGGATAAATGAAAATAGTTCCACAACTAGGATCCTTGATTTCAAAAGAACAAACTTTAAAAAATGTAAGGGAAGTAGTTAGGGAAGAGGACTGGACTGAAGAATTCGATCTAAATTTGAAGGAGGCTTGGAATTACTTTATGTCAAAGTTGCAGGAACTATTGAAGCTTGCATCCCAAGCCAGAGGGAAAAATGTGTAGAGAAGGGTGTAGGCCAAACTATACGAGCAAGCATACAAACAGGTTATTAAGAGAAAGGAGAAAGCCTACAAGGAATGGAAAATGGGATGGATCAGTAAGGAAAACTACCTCTTTCAGATCAGAAAGTGTACGGGAAAAGTGAGAAGTGCCAAAAGTCAAGGAGAGTTGGATCTTCCACAGGAAATTAAAACTAATAGTAAAATGTTCTTTAGCCATATAAATAAAAAGAAAGCAAGGAAAGAAGTGGGACTGCTAAGCACTGAGGATGGGCTGGAGATTAAAGATAGTCTAGGCATGACCCAACACCTAAATACTTTGCCTCAGTTTTTAATAAGGGTAATGAGGTGCTTAGGGGTAGTGGCAGGATGGATAATGGAAGGGAGGATATGGAAGTAGAAATTAGCACATCTGAGGTGGAAGTCAAACTCAAACAGCTTAATGGAACCAAACTGGGGAGCCCAGATAATCTTCATCCATGAATATTAAAGGAACTGGCACATGAAATTGCAAGGCCGCAGGGATTTTTAATGACTGCATAAATTAGGGGATCATACCCTATGATTGGAGAATTGCTAATATAGTACCTATTTTTAAGAGAGAGGGAAAAATGATCTAGGATACTATAGGCCTGTTAGTTTGACTTCAGTTATATGAAAGGTCTTGGAACAAATTTTGAAAGAGAAAGTTGTTAAGGACATAGAGGTGATCAGTAATTTGGATAATATACAACATGGTTTACAAAGGTAGATTGTGCCAGACCAACATAATCTCTTTCTTTGACAAGATAACTGATTTTTTTAAACAAAGGAAATGCAATAGCTTCAATCTGGATTTCATACAGTGGGTCTTGCCATCATGCTCAGTGTCTAACTGATCACTATGTTTGGAGTCAGGAAGGGGTTTTCCCCCAGGTCAGATTGGCGGACACCCTGTGTTCTCTTTGCCTTCCTCTGAAGCATAGGGCATGGATCACTTGCTGGTTTAAACTAGAGTAAATGGAGGATTCTGTGTAACTTGAAGTCTTTAAATCAGTGATACTCAGACCATCATGGTTCAGGAGCGAAATTAGCAATGAACATTACCCAAAAGAGCCACAGTAGTGTGAATTCATTGTTTTATTTACTCATATTATTCCCACAGCAAAATGACTAAGCAAGTATTATTATTTTATCAACTGCAACTGGCTAATAACATAATAAAACATCCTGATTGGTTAATAACTTAGATTGGTTAATAATTAAATCACATAGTGTTTTAATATCATGTTCTGCTGCAAAGAGCCACAGGAGACACATTACAGAGCCACTTGCAGCTCGTGAGCCTCAGTCAGAGGATCACTGCTTTAAATCACAATTTGAGGACTTCAGTAACTCAGCCAGAGGATCTGGGTCTGTTTCAGGAGTGGGTAGATGGGGTTCTGTGGGCTGCGATGTGCAGATGGTCAGACTAGGTGATCACGATGGTCACTTATGGCCTTAAAGTCTGAGAGTCAAAATAAACAAACTGAAGTTAGGAATTTCAGATGATGCACACATAAAACTTCAAACAGCTTTCTTTTCTACATTGCCATTTTGCAAGTTAATGATGTATAATACGCGTCATGAGTCAGGGATGGAAAATTTAAGGGATTTTTGTTTAGAAAATATTAATAGTGATGTTAGTAAAATGTTAATTGGTGCTTTAGTATTTTTAACAAAGAGATCTACCATGATTTCCAGAAAATAACATGCTCTTTTCATTGAATTTTGACCCTCAATATTAAAGGTGTGTGTATGAGTGCATTTTTCCTTCTACATGACTGATTATTGTGAGGGCAGGTAGTGTGTGCTACAGACAACTCAAATAATCCAACAGCAGGCACTGCATTTGAGATGTGACCTCTGAGTGACTCTAGAATTGTTTTGTTTCCCTAGTAGTATTGCATTATACCTTATTTGTTTGCCTTAGAGTCCTGTTTGTTGTCCAGGTTCTGAACAGCCTGCTTTTCTGTTGGTGAGAGGAGATGAAACAGAGGGAGGAGAGGAAGGAAGAGAAAACAGGAGAGAAGAGGAAACAGAGAGGGAGAGGAGACCAAAAAGGAGAGGTGAAGAGGTAGAAAGAAGAAGATAGACTAAGTGGACAGGAGAGTGGGTGAGATTAAGAGAGGTAAAAGAACATTCTTAGCGTTAGCGATAAAAACAAAGATGCATGTTATTTTCTGGAAAAGATTATATCTGTTTTTGGCAGCTGTATTGAAAAAAATGGGTCATATCATTTCAATGATCAGAAAATTGAGAGAATTAATATCAAAACCCCACATTTTAAAGTCTCTAAATGCCCATGTACATAGTGTCTAACCACAAATTCAGTATTTGTTTTTTTTCTAGTGAGGGACTGTAGCTGAACTGAAGACATTAAAACCTAGTAGGGCAACCATCTGTTCACCAAATTTAGACCTGAATTAAATGGTTGCAACTCCAGTCACTGGATGATGTAAGCATTGCGTGTAACTGGATAACAAAACTAGTGTAAATGGAAAAGTAGCATAACTTGCATCTATTTGGCATCGAGTAGCCTCAGTTCTCATCTGTGCCAAGGTTACACTCGTTGCAGCATGGAGGAAGTTGGGCGATGGCTCAAAGCTACCTTTTTACTTCCTTGATCTTGCGCTGGCCAAAAGGATTCCCAGTATAATTTAGAGCAGCCTCTAATTTATGCACGCAGCAGCCAATCAGTGTCCTGGCTGAGGATCTGGCAGAGCCTTGTGTGTTCAGACTCGTTCTTAGCATGTTCCAACTCCATCACACCCTCTGTGTGCAGCGGTGGAACACATTGCACTGAGCCAGCTACTCCAGCTTTGTGCCACTTGTGGGATCCTCAGCTGGAGGAGTCCAGAGGTGAGTCCCCAGTAAAGCAGCCAGAACAGGGACCAAGGATTTAGTGTAATGAGTGTCCAAATTGTGGATGCTGAAAGCGGGGTGAGCAGAAAAAGAAACTAACAGAAGGGTATAAAAAGCAAGCCCATCCCACCACTTTATTTTACACCTCTTTGCTAGCTGCTTTACAATAAAGTGGAATGGAATCATCTTGGCTTTATTTTTCAGTTTACTTCTTGTTTTCATTTTTGTCCTGCCCTTTGATGTGTAAATTACATTAATTTTTCACACCCAATAAATGCAATATCCATGTGAGTTATACTACTCTAGCTCCTCAGTTTATATCACCACTGAAATTGATCCTATAGTTTTACTATTCTATAATAGATAGTTATATTTTGGATGGGGCTGTTAGATTATTTTATCCATAGTCTATATTGTTCATACCCAAAATACATAGATTTTTTACTGTAAAAAAACTGTATGTTTTGTTAATATATAAAAAGCAGTATCATAGAACTGAATTCCTGGCCAGGCTGGTAGCAGTGATAGTAGAAGCATATTCTGTCTTGTTTCATAAAGTTTAAGCAAACAATTTCAGTACTAGATAATTACCCTTGTCTGCTTACACACATCAAGATAAAAATATATATTAGCTTTATCTGTAAGTAGTCTTCCTTTTGTTAGTTTGTGCCACTACTATAACCTTATGAAACATAATATTTTTGTGTGTTAGTACTGCATATTAACCCTTTTGTTATTTTTCTGTAGGGCTACTTGTTTTTAATGATCTTTAAGAGATGGTGTGCTATTGCTATATTTGATGGTACCTTGATATTGTGGCGATGGATATCTTTAAAATGCTTATGATTGTAATAGTTTATAGCAATGTTCTTTAGTCCAGAAAAAAAAAACAGTCATAACCAGAAAATTACCAGAGAAATGTTATGGTCAATGAATTTATTATGTAAAGTTGGCAACAGTGCTGAGGGTTTTTTTGTTACATTTTACCATTTTTCTAATTGTACTTTTCAAATATCAAGTAAGCCACTCCACAGTGATATACAATCATTTGCATGTGATTAGACATTGAAAACTACTATGAATGTTTTATATAGTGAGATTTTTCTCTTTCTTCCCCTCTTTCTTCTCTGTATTTTTTTTAAAATACTGACACCTGAAGTTATGCCTGAATCTGAAACAAATCAGTGCAAGGGGTGGCTGAGGGGAGATAAATGTGAATATATTTTACTCAATTTTTTCGTTCTTTTCGTTTTGAAATCTACTAGATTGTGAATGATGTATTACTTACCAGGATTATTGTTATGTAAGTAATTGAACTATTTGTTCAGGAGGCTTTTTCAATTTGTTTTTGAAGACTTATTATGTGTGTCTAAAATGCTGCAAAGGCATCTTCTTTCTTTGAAAGAATTTTTCTTTTCCCTTGAAAGGCTGGATAATACATTAGAGGAAATTATATTTAAGCTGGTGCCTGGACTTCGAGAACGTAAGTTTGATTAGTTTTGCTATCTTTTTTGTATTGCTGGAAGCAGCATTTCTAGTGATATTTCTGTGTTGTTGATCTGAAAATCACATTGCTTTTGTTTGATGTTGACTAGAAGAACTTCAGCGTGAGATTGAATTTTGGAAGAAAAACAAACCTCAAGAAAATGGACAAGGTGATTTTTTTTTTTTGTTCTTCTATCTATAAATTCAATAGTGTATCTGATAAGTAATGTAGTGGCTCCACCCATAGGCCTCAGTCTTCTACAAATGCTTGTGCTTGTTTATACTTCAATTGAATTCAATGGTTGGAACTATACAAGTGCATAAAATTATACCTTTGCATAAGTGTTTACAAAATCCAGGACCACAGTACCCTGATGTTTGTCTATTTGGCTATTGTAAATTTTAAATGTAACAATTTCATCATTATTTTTACTTGCATTTCCCAATAACATTCCTATATTTTAGATTCATACCACTTTCTGCTCTGAATTCCTAATATCTTGCATACTTGATGTTTTCTACTTTGATCCTAGTTATAATCCGCCAACGGTAAGACATAGAACTATGTGATTCTTTATGTACTGATTAATTTCTGTTATCAAATTTGACCAGCTGTTAAGTGGGAGGTTGTCAAGAATTAGGTTTGACAAGTAACAAAAATGTTTTTCCACAAGTGCTAAACAACTGTATTACATAGATTCCAGAATGGTTGTCTTTCACTAGTAGTCTTAAAAACCTTTGAGAGTCCTTTATTCAGATGATTGGTGAAGTAAATCCAGGGTTTTTGTATTCTCTGAATTGGCTTCATGATTTGGATGCCACAGCAAGTTTGGCTTTTTGTAAACCTTTTAAAGATGCTCTGTCAATCCAAAAACAGATTTACTATACTGTATGAGGATCATCTATTTCAAAGAGGCATTGTCAAGTACTCTTTTTATAGGTTTTTTTAAACTTTCTGTTGTTTATAATATCCTCTTTGCAGTTTGAAAAAATAACATTTCCTTCCTCACTAGTTTTGTCCTTTTACATTTGGCAAACATTATAGAGGAAACTTTTTCTCTTCTTATTAGTACAGTTATTTAAATGCTAGCCTGTAGTACTGTTTAGACAAAATTATACTAGTCTACTACAAAGTATAAATATAATTAGAAGTACATAGTAGGTAAAATAAACTTTAGACAAATATTTTTATTTACTACATTTTATTAAAGATAAACAGAATTATTGATAGTGTTATTTACTCATCATAATGATCTAGTAAAAGGAGGGTGTTATATTTTAAAGGAATATAGCAGAATCAAAGCAATACACTGTAAGCTATAATTACTATACATTTATACACTGTTATAAGGATTGTACAGTTGGTATATTTTAACCAGTTCATCCTTCCAGACCTTCCTCAAATAATTCAGTTGTTAATCCAATACAGTTCAGTTGATAATCTAATGAATTCATTGTTTTGTGAATCAGTGTGTAGAATATAAATGGGTGATGAAGTCTTGGTTGTCCTCTAGCCTGGAAGGTTGCCTGCCTTTGCCGCTGCTATGTGGTTGTTGTGACATTTTGGGGATCACTCAGATCTGTATGGGGTTCTGTCACCCCCTGTCTTGTAATTTTGGGTGCCTTACTGCTATACTCTAATTGCTCAGAGCTCTGACACCAGTAGCCAGTCTACAAGCATAAAGGTCTCAACTCTGGCTTCCACCTGCCTAGTTATTCCTTGCAGGGTGACACCACGAGTCCTTCTAGTCCCAAGTCTCCCTCAGATCTGTGTCCACGAGTTCTTAACTACCAGACACTTGGACTTTTCTTCTCAGGTTCATCACCCCTGAAAGAGTGAAATCTGCCCCCCACCCCAGTTCTCAGTTCACTTTAGCACACATACTCCACACAGTTTGAACAATAAACTCCTGCTTGCAGTAAAAATAAACAAAAGTTTTGTTTTATAGAAAACTCATAGATTCAAAGATGAAGTAGGGAGGAAAAGCAAACACAAGTTACACAGAAAATAAACAAAAAGATGTGGTTTTAGGCTTTACACTTCTATATTAGTTAAATTCCCTTTTCCAATACAAGTTACCTATTGCCTCTGAACAGTTTCCCAGCATACTCTGTGTCCTAGAGGGCATCCGATGTTTCATGGATAGCACCCAGGTTAGATGCTGTCTCTCAGTTTTTGCTCATGTAGATTCCAAGTAGGTGTGTGCATGCTGCGTGCACAGTTCACCGGAAGGTTTTCACCTAGTAGTACCCGTAGGGTCGGCTCTAGTGCCCCATGAAGTCGCACCTTCATGGTGCTCTATATTGGGCCCTGCTGACACTCTGCCTCTTCAGTTCCTTCTTACCGCACCTTCACCTCCCACTACGCTATTACCCAGCATGCCAGAGATGATGCCACATTTGGCAGAGCTGTGCTTCAGTCTGTGGGACTCTGAGCTCTGACCCATCTCCTATGATCTAGCCTACTTGGAATCGACATGGATAAGCACTCGAAGAAGAAAAACGGTTACTAACCTTCTGTAACTGTTCTTCAAGATGTGTTGCTCATGTCCATTCCAAGACCCATCCGCCTAGCCCTCTGTCGGAGCCTGCCTGCAAGAAGGAACTGAAGAAGAGCAGGATTGGCAGGGCCCTATATAGAGCGCCATGAAGGTATGACTCCAGGAGGCACTAGCGCTGACCCTGTGGGTACTACTAGGGGAAAACCTTCCGGCAAACTGTGCACACAGCACGCACACAGCTATTTGGAATGGACATGAACAACACATCTCGAAGAACAACAGTTACAGAAGGTTAGTAACTGGGGTTTTTTTTAAAGTCCTTTTGACTAAATTATGTTTAACAGTTGCAGTTTTTACAATTAAAACTCCAATTAAATATTGTATGTAAAGTATCAATCGCAACAACCAAGTTTACATCTATTTCCCAAAACATGGCGTAAAAGAAATTTGCATAGAAGGTTAAAGCAAAGATAAAGTTAAAAATGCAGCATTTTCTAGTTTTTGTAAACGCTCTTAGGAGTCATAAAGTTATTTCCCTTGATACGTGGGGACTTGTCCTTGGGGTGACAGGAAGCAGAAGCCTCCTGGAATTCGTTTGATTAGCTTGAACACCTAATAACATAAATAACTAAAAACATAATATGTTTGTCATATTCACCAAGCACCTTGGCTATAACCGATTTGAACCTATATGTTAATATTTAGTATAAAGGCACAAACAAGTTTGTAATAACCTAATGTTTTAAGAATAAGTTATAATAATTTTATTAATATAATCAGTATTGAGGTCTGTTCACCACAAGAGCAAGTCTCAAACTACCAAAATATGCTTCCATAGAGCCACAGATACAGGTCTTGCTGTTAGTGCAAGGGTGACCTTGGGCTGAGGGATCTGCAAGACACTTCTAAGTCCGGATAACAGGTTAGATAGACACGTTTACATAACAGAAGCATTTGGAATAAGTTAGACACACAGAAAGTGCTTAGAAATCTGTTCTGAAAAGAAATGAAGTGTATGGATTTCTTACTGAATAATTTCACTAGTGTTGCCTTGTGTTACAGCAGCTTAATACTGTAATGTCTGAATGATTTTTCTGCCATGTGTGGTTTGACTCAACTTCTTTTAACTTGAAGAAATTCTTTGGGTACTGATTCAGTATTATAAGTCTAAAAAATAATTTTTTTCAATCTCATCAAGTCATACTTTAAAACAGGGTGGATTGATTTAAATCAAGGCGATATCAATCACCACGAGAAAATCATTGATTTAAATCAAGTTTCTCACTGATACTTCACATATTTCTTAAACAATGGTGCAAATCTGATCACTAAACATGTTAATTTACAACTCAAAACAGCATTTTAAACATCTAGGAGGGTATACTTTGTAATTTTTTAGATAACTTGATTTTTATTAATTTAGGAAATAGTACATAATTCTCATTTACCTGTGTCAAGCTGCAGATGCAGCAGCAGTACATTAGGAATGATAAGAATTAAATCACACACACAAACACAATAGCACTTATATTTTATGAAACTAAATCTTAAATGTTACATAGATGTTTCATATTTGCAATTGCAGCACTCTCCTGAGTTGCCAGCTGATGGCTGTCCTTAAACTCCTTTTTTTTTTCAAATTTTATTAACTCTAATAGACAAGTCATAACAACGCTAAACGTACATGATCCTTAAAACTTCTACAACTAGCTCTCGTCTTCCTCACTCCCACTGTCATTTTTATTCATAGACTGAAACAGAAATATGAGTTTTCCTGCTTTTTCAAGTCCCAGTCGATTTCTTAGCTTCGAGTGAATAATACCAAATGATGAAAATATTCTCTCTCTGCCTGCAAAGGAAACTACTGCAGTGAAAAGTTGACTTAGCAACTGAAGGAACTCTGTTTTAAGGTGCCTGGCTAATGATTTCCACCAGTTCAGAGGAGTGACTGTTCAAAACATCATCAGTAAACACGTCCTGTTTAAATGGTTCCGCTGCAGCCCTGAAATTTATGACTGGCATAACAGATGCCCATACCATGGCAGTATCATCTTCTTCAGAAGTTAGGCATCTACCTTTATATCTGGGGTCGAGAATGTTCGCAAGAATATGAGGTGGAGTTAGTGCTTGATCTATTCCTTTCTTTATTGCCTGCAGTTTAACTTTCTGATGAGATTTCTTTCTTCAATGTCTCTTGAAGTGCCTTCCAAATTTCGACAGCATCAGCAATGCAGCAACAATTACTCTGAAGTTTGTTTAAGGCTATGGATATAGGCTTCAGTATACTGAGCATATCCTCTACATTCCTCTTTAATCCAATGTTAGATACTTTGGATGAGATACTTCCATCTATTTTATCACGGTTTTCTTCACAAAGTTTTATGAGAATAGGCCAGTTCTTAATAAATTGTTCAAAACAATCAACCACAGAATCCCATCGAACATCTTGAGGGAGAATTAATTTGGATCCTCCTGCTCTCTTCAGTGAAGCTGAAGCAAAATGGTTGTTACGGAAGTATTTTGCGACTTCAACAACATTTTCTTTTATTCCTGGAGAAGACATACTTAAGTCTTTGTCTAAAAGATGCATTAAATGGGCACTGCAGCCATATGTTATTAAGGAGCATCCTTCTGTTTCTTCTTCTAAGTATCTTCTCATCTTTGCCACGTTTGAAGCATTGTCTGACAAAACTGCGCACGTGACGGTTGAATTTTTGTTCACAGTTTATTATAGCTTTCACTGCCACTTCTTTTAAATGTTCTGTTGTGTGGGCATTTCCCGATGTATCTATTGTTTCTGAAAGATATGCAACCCCATCTTCTGAATCATTGTGTACATACCCATCAAGGCTTAAACTGGCAAATTTCCCCTCAGTATTTCTTGCACACTGTTCAAGTTCCTTCTCATACACTGTATCTAGCAACCTTCCACCAATGTCTGCTATAGCAGGTGCAGTGTAGCCTGGTTGTAAGGACTCAACCACGTCAATGAAGAGTTGATTGTTTACAATGCAAAAAGGAGAATTTGTGGCATGAATGAACTGAGCAATCTTTTCATCTATTGTGGCTTGTTGGTATTTGCTGGTCCTTACTACAAACCCATCCATGGTGGTGGTTTTACTGGATGATTGAAATCTTTTGCTTGCTGCTGATACTTTGTTGTCTGAAATGCATTTAGTTGCAGCACTGCTGCTAAAAGTACCAACGGATGACTTTGCAGTTGTTGCAGATAGATAGTCACAGTCCAAGTCTCTTATGCTTAAATGGGATCCTGAAACAAAATTCAAAAAGATTTAGAATAGTCATTCTTCTAAGTTTTTCTCACTCTATTATTCAGTTAATCATTTACATTTTTTTCATCAAGGATGCAGATCTGATTCCAAATTACCAAAAAAGCTAAGACTGACTGCACTTAGAGTGCACTTAATTTTGGAGTAAGCCCCATAAACTCACAGGCACGTCTGTTTTTTTGAGAAAACAAGTATAAGATGGGTTCCCTTGGGAAAACTGAGTTATGGTGAAGTAAAATAGGGAATAGTCTTATGTCATCACCATTATGGTCTGTGGCTATGATGTTCCAAAATAAGGGGCATGTATTATGTAATATAAAATAAGAAAATGACACCCAGTGGCAACTGGCAACTCTTACTGCAGCTTCCTGTACTGTATACTTGGGTGATAGATTCTAAACCTAGTTAACTAATGAAACAAGCCATAAGGATTAACAAAGCTAAATTTTTTTTATTTAGCAACATCCAACATAGCAAACAGCTTGGGAATTTACTTGTTAAATCACACTTAGAGAGTGTCTTGAAGAAGATGCATTGCAAAGTGAATAATTTAAGTTACTAACCAGTTGATCCACATTGTTCTTCAGACATATCCACATCTTCATCCACATCATTTTCTCCCAATAAGCAGTTTTCATTATGGTGTTTCATTCTTACAACTAGGCCCTGCATCTTCTTCTTGCAATGCTTACACTTGACATGTTTTCCTTTTTTACCCAGGGAAGGAATTTCTTAAAAGATTCCCAGATAGGGTCTCTCTTACACCCAGAAGCCATGACAGTTTTTCTGTGACAAAAGTGTGGGGGAATATAGGAAGCTGTGTGTGTACTGAATAATGTCTTCCCTTTTTCTTTCCAGTCCACTCCACTGTTCCTTTCTACTCTGCCTCCGTCCTTTGTCTCTCTGTCTTTAAGATGTTTCCGGATTATTTAGCTGATTAGGAGTTAGCTTATTCCTAGTTTCTGGTATTGGAAAAGCCTAAGCAGGAAACACAGTTCCGTAATTAAGGCTTCCTCTATTATTCAACATTGGTAGCTGCTGAAAATTAAAGTGAAGCAAGGTTTTGTATTTGCTGCAGAAGCCGTGAAGCACAGATAATTCTCCACAGACAGTTGCTCGTCATATGTACTTTGCCTGTTTGAGGAAAAGCTGTGAAATTCCAGGAATTAAACAAACTTTCTTTGGTAGTTTAATACAGTACATCCTGTTTATAGACTATAAAAGGCAGCAAGGATAAATAAAAAAAAAAGAATTTTCAAGTAGGAAACGTGCCAGTGGTTAGTGATGTCTTTCAGACATCATGTCATCTTGTTTCTGGTTTGTCTAAGATACTCTAAATTTTTTAAAGGAAAAGTAACACAAGTATTACCTTAACAAAGAATTTGGTATGTAGGGCTGGACCAGGTGAATAAGTTAATGAAATGTGTGCATCATTATTTAGGCATGAGAGATTGTTTTCCATACAGTTTTGACTCTGTTTTCCCATTTTAACTGTTTTTACTCATGTATGATTAATTTGAGGTAGAAATACAAAAACATAACAGAACCTGATTTGACCGAGTATCAGAATAGTCAAAAACAAATCCATTCAAGTCACTTGTTTATCTCGTAAACCAGTTTTTGCATGCATGTGAATCAGAGTTGATAGCTCAAGATTATTTGAATTGTTCTTTTGTCCTAATTTCATTCTTATTTCTCAGGTTTTTTTAAATCAGCTACTCGTTTTTCTGTAACTCATGTCAGAACTTTAGCAGTCTTGGTATCTTGAATTAGTGTTTTGTGCTTGCAATAGGCAGACTTTGCTAGTGACCACATAAATAAAATAGCTGGACTTTGAGATCGCCACTATTAGGTATGTATGACAGGTGTGTTTTTATATCGTCTTCCAAACTGGTTAAAAGCCAAACCAGTTAGAAACACTCCATTTTATTTTGCTGTATGATTAGTATTATTTGTACTACAACAACATCCAAAGGGTCCCTGTTAGGATTGGGGCCCTGTTGTGTTAAACACTGTACAATACACCGTAGGAAACACTCTCTGCCCTGAAGAGTGTACAGTGTAAGTTAAGATGCAACAAATGGGTGTAATAAATAAATGGAGAGAACTGGTGAAGGAGGATAAAAGGTAACAGTACAAGAATACATAGTTACACCGGCTGTGCCATCACTGCAAAAAAAAGGTGGTTTTTTTGCAGCTGGATATTTATCACATTAGCTGTAAAATCCTAGTGGAGACAAGGCACCTGTGTTTTTACTGCAAGTCAGTACTGTACTTCCAGCTGTAGTTGATCTCGCTTAGTATACTTCATGGTAAAAATACGACTTGTTTCCTCTGGGATTTTACTGCAGGATAGCTAATAATGAATATTATTTATCCCACAGTGAAAACAATCATAGACTAGTTTTGCACAGTTAAATGATCTTGACTTATTCAGAGATATGGGGTTTTTTAATTACAGGAAGTAAACACACAAAAAATAGATTTCTATAATCACTACTGGCACCTGCCTAAACATTGTCTGTAAAGTAGAAGTCCTTTGTGCACATGTTAAATTGCAATTTCAGTAATAAACTTCAGTTTTCAGGGATTATAAATTGAGCAGTTTTTAACGAATGCATTGAACTGAAATTCAGTCACATTTTTAGAAAACCACACCAGATTTAAAATAATTGAACCAAAGCATTTTAATGCATTTGGGAGAATTTAGCTTTAAATATATCTTTGATTTCATATTTGTATCTCTGTGCTTGTGTGAGTGTATTAATTAATTCCCGGGCATTGCAGACCATTCCTTTTAATTGCATGGTACCTGAATAATTTGATCTTTATATTTTACAGATGAAAGTCCAAAAGCTGACAAGCCCAAAGTAGATGAAGATGGTGATGAAAATCAAGATGATAAAGACTATCATAGGAGTGATCCACAAATTGCTATTTGCCTTGATTGTTTACGCAACAATGGGCAGTCAGGGGATAACATAGTAAAAGTGAGTTGTTGCAAACAATCTATGATGCTTGTTATTTCCTGACAATTTCAGATAAATCTCTGTGGGAGAGAATATTGTAGTATTCATAACCTATAACCATCTTCATGGTTACCATAATAAGATACTCTCTTGATTGGAGCATTATAAAGAATATTGCAATTTTCACAATTAGCTGCCTATGAAATTACTCATTTATGATTAACCTTTTCAATAAGCTATAGGACTAGCACGTCGTGGTAAAACAGTATGAGAATTGGAATTCCAAATAGAAGTGTACACCGTAATATTACAGTACATTTCATCTTCTTCTGTTTTGATTTTTCCACTTACAGGAGGAACTGGCTCAAATATCTTCCCACCACTTTCACAAAAAAAGGGATTTTAGTATTTTTTAACCCAAGGATTGCTTGAGTACTGAGGAACTGAGAGTCAAATATCTTGAGCTATAAACCAGGTTTCGACACTAATTTGTTCTGTGGCCTTGGTCAAGTCACTTTTCCTATTTGAAAAATGGAGGTGATAATGCTTGCTTACCAGTCTTCCAGCACTTGGGGTATTTTCTTTCTCTCATGTCTGAGGCCTTCTTAAGGGGAGGATCAGCTATGGGTATCCAACCTGGAGTAAGCTACTTAGGAGTCCTTGCAGATTTACTGTGTTCCATCTGTTCAGCAGTCATGTGACTGTGTTCTTTTCACATTAGCCTGTGTCCCTTTTATATTTTCTTTCTTTTTTGTAACTTGCTTTGTAATATTTGTGGATTCCCCTAAAAGAAAGTTAAAAGAAATGCAGTAGAGTACCAGCAAGGTGCTGGACAGAAATGAGATCTAAGGGATTAGCAAAGTAAATTGCCTCCATTGACTTCCTAAACCTACTAATGACTTCCAAAAAACAAAGCATAGGGTTTCAGAAGACAGATTCTCCAAGAAAAAAAACCAAAACATATTAAAAGATACCTCACTAAAAAGAGTGTTTCCAGTTTGCAGTGTGGCTGACCTCTCAGATTCCAAATGAGCTGCACATGGCAGGCAAATTAAGAAGAAATGCCAAGACTGAAGAAAATCAAATGGACATCAATGTGAACACTTGGGAGTTGGTTTCTGAGATTAAGGCCATAAGAAATGATCTGCCAACGAAATTTTTTTCTTTACTGCCAGAAGCAACTGACTTGGAAGATTGAATCACTGTGCTAACGACATGCCTATGAAGCAAGTGAGAGACAGAGCTGCAGAGCCACATGGCATTGATGCATCTTAAATTGGATGATATAGAAAACAGAGTGAGAAGGAACAAGAGAATTAATTAAGGGACTGCCTGAAAACACTGAAGAAGAAACCCAACCAATACGTAAAAACTTTAATTGCTGAATTGTTAATTCTGAGCTTTCTGGAAGATGTGAAAGTGGAGAGAGCACATAGGGCGCCGCTTCCCCCACCTGGGCTGAATAATACAAGTAGATCTTTGAATCTATTATTGAAATTTCACCATTATTAGCAGAAAGCCATAGAGCATGCAGAGCTCATACTCAAAGGCTACAAGTTGCAAGTTTTTCATGACCCCTTTTCATTAACCTTAAAGAAAGAGAAAAGACTTAGGGGGAAATTATAGCAACACTCAGGAGGGCAAATATCACTACAAATGGGGTTTCCAATTTGAACTCTCATTCAGCTTCCAAAGTTGGTATTACAGTAAGAGACTTTAAACAAGGAAAAACTATACTCCAGTCACTTGGAATAGAACTCCAAATTTCAGACATACAGAGAATACTCCAGAGGTAGAAACCAAGGATAAAATGCTGGAAAAATCCTGGTAGATGGTGAAACCCAAGAAAAAGGAGGATAGGGAAAGAAAAAAAAGATTTTCTAGATAATGCATTGTCAGTGGCAGAAGTGAACCTGAACAGAAGTACTCCTGTATCTGAGGAAAAATCTAAAAATTATCCAAAAGGGACTTCCTTAGGTCATCAGGAATGAACAATTGGGAAGTAACTATGTTAATGTTAGAATGGAAAGTGACGGTGTTTACTTTAAGTGGGATGATCATAACTTTGTGATAGCTATATTTTAAAAAGAGAAAACAAAGGACAATACTAGGGAATGGGTAGGAGGAGATTGGAGAAAATAGAGAAGGAATTAGAAGCCCTTAGGCTCAAATATAACTCAAGTGATAGATGACCCTCACCCTCGGATCCATTATCAAGGTCCCATAGGTGGAGAATGTACCACCTTTGAATTACAAGAGAAGCAGTTCAAATACAGGAGAATCTCAAAGATACAAACACCTTGGGAATGGAGGTTGATTGTAATTCTGAAATGTTCATAACTTTGAACATTATGGTACAGTACCCTGCAGTCAGTGTCTTCCAGATGAGACTGGGAGAAATCTCTGCAAAGGTGGCACCTAGTAGTACTGCCTGGTTTGCAAGCAGCGCCCTGTCCTATTTTTATTTCTTGCCTTTGGGCTGAACTAGGGGAGCCTGCCCCACACCCTTGGCACTTACAAGCCCTAGCCCTTAGCCACCTCTTCCCAGGACTTGCTCTGCTCTGTGTATGCTAGCCAGGTTCCAGAGGCAGCACTTGTCAGGGGTTTGGTGCCAGCCCACTGCCAGCACCCTCCCTCCCCTGCCCTTTGCTCTCCCAGTGGTGCTGGAAAGTCCAAGAGTGCAGCCACGGGCAAAGCTTGGGCCGCATCGGTGCACAGTCTGTGGCCCTTTAAAACTCCTCCAGAGCACAGCTCCTCCACTCTAGTTCCAGGCTAGATTTTGCAACAGCAGCAGATCGGTAGCTCCCTGTGACAGCTTCTTTCTCAGGCTCCGGACTGACCCCCCTCACAGGGGGTGGTGATGAAAATAGCTTCCCCCTCCCAGTGGAGTGAGGTGTGGGGGGGGAACAGCACCCTTGGCTTACAGGAAACAGCACAGACCCCAGGCTGCTTCTGTTCTGCATACCTAATATGGCAATACAGGCACAGTATAGGACAGGTATTTGCTTTTTTTTTTTTTTTTTTTTGCTGCTGCTGCCTGATTGCTTACATCCAGTTTCACATGGTGTTTGGGTGACCGGTCAGTTCGTAACTCTGGTGTTCATATCTTTGAGGTTCTACTGTATTCATGGGGAGAGTACAGAGGTTTAGGGTTCAGCAAAACAATTGTTTGGGACGTGATTTATATGCTATGTTGGCATTTTGTTTTTGGATTTAAACTAGGGGGAAGGCAGGATTGGGGAAGGAGCTAGGGAAGCAGAGGGGAAGTATTACAGGAAATAGCTAAGGAAGTTTACAAACAGAAACCAAGCCATATTCAGGCAAACTATCATGAATGCAACACAATTAGAAATCGAGACATTAGATAAACAAGTTCATGCCATCAAACAGCTAAAAAATAACAATAGTTTCAAGTGTTTCATTAAATTAAATATTTATCCTCAATGGCTTCCTTTTAAAGTAACAAGAAACTCATTCTCAGGGGGGGCAAATTATGGGCATGAAAGGGATTGGTTTCAGCAGATATTTCAGTCTTGGGTTGCTGGAAAGAACTGTACCCAGGGGAAAGCGACTATATACTTTATTCACACCCACACTGGATTAGATTTAATGTTAATCTCTAAATCCTTAATGAAGCAGACAGGATCTGCACAAAATGGCACCGTTATAGGGTCAGATCATGCATCGCTGAAAGTAGTATTTGATAGCTGAGATAGGTCCTAAAGATCAGGAAGTTTAGACTTGAAATTAGATAAAGGGGAGTGAAGTTCTGGAACAGTCTTCCAAGGGGAGTGGTGGGAGCAAGAAACCTAGCTGGCTTCAAGACTGAGCTTGATAAGTTTATGTAGGGGATGGTTTGATGGGACAGCCTAATTTGGCAATTGACTGATCTTTGACTACCAGCGGTAAATATGCCCAATGGCCTGTGATGGGACATTAGATGGGATGGGTTCTGAGTTACTACAGAGAATTCTTTCTGGGTATCTGGCTGGTGAGTCTCGCCCACATGTTCGGGGTTTAACTGATCGCCATATTTGGGGTCGGGAAGGAATTTTCCCCGATTGGCATAGGCCCTGGGGTTTTTTTGCCTTCCACTGGAGCATGAGGCATGGGTCACTTGCTGGTGGATTCTCTGTACTTTGAAGTCTTTAAATCATTATTTGAGGACTTTAATAACTCAGTCATAGGTTAATATTACAGGAGCGGGTGGGTGAGGTTCTGTGGCCTGCGTTGTGCAGGAGGTCAGACTAGATGATCATAATGGTCCTTTCTGACCTTATAGTGTATGAGTTTCAAAATCTTTCTGTGATTATCCCAGATAAAACCTTTGCAGAAATACAAAGGATGTTAGAATTTACATGGAACAAGAAAAGATCAAAAATGAGTGCAGATTCTTGTAGCGACCCATTGAACAAGGTGGACTAGCTGTTCCAATATTCTATGGTACTATCACACTTGTCAGTACAAAGAAGTAGCAGTGCTCTAACCCAGCCAAATATTTGGTCTTATTGAACAAGAAATTTGTGGCTGTGTAAATGTCACCGGGTTATCTTGGATTAATAAAAAATCATGCCTTCCAAAAATGTATGCACATCTTTAGCAAAAGCTGATATGTGGGTGTAGGCTAAAACTAGAGATAAAATACAATATTTTCCCTCACCAAAGATACCCATTGTATATAATCCAGATCTTAACCCAAATCACAAACCAAAGAGCTTTAAAGATTGGGAGAGCCGTAGGATACGTATGACTGGCTAGCTATTAAGTAAAGAAACTTTTATAACTTATTTAAAAATATCAAAACTAATTTTAATTGACTTAGTGTTCCAGGGTACCAATACTTTCAAGTCAGACATTGTTTCTCAGCTTTCTAGCAAAACTTTTATACAGAAAGCTAACTTTAATAGAAGCAATGGTGTCTAGTGAATTAGCAAACAAAACATTAACTAATTTTTATCAATCTTTGCAGACAAATTTCCTTACATAAAATATCCATATATGACCCACTGGGAAAGGGACCTGGATAAAAAAAATTACCTCACAGGGTTTCATCTGAAAAAGTAGGCCAGCAACCTCAGTCTGTATCACAATAAAAGAAAACTTCTTTACTATACTGTTTCAATGGTACCTCACGCCAGTCTGGTTAAAAATATATAGATTGAATGAGGATGCATGTTGGAGAAATTGTGGTGGAAAAAAGGAGATTTTGTGCATATATGGTGGATATGTCCAGTCATTAGAGAGCATTGGGATGCAATTCATAACCAAATATCACAAATTGTTGGATATTTATTACCAGATGATCTTTGGTAATCCTCCTGTGGCTTCCTTGAAAAATGGTCACACAAAAGAAAATGAAGAATTAATTTTTCATCAGCTAGTAGCTTGGTGGCTACTGGTAGCTTCTCATGGGAAAAGGAAAAATAGCTCAACCATAGAGGAATGGTTCAAAAAATATGGCAGGCTGTTGTTATGGAAAAGTTAATACACCACTTATGTACCCAGCAAAATAGAGTGAGGATAAATAGAATCTGAGATATTTGATTACCATTTATTCAGTACTCAGACAAAGTGTATTCACCTGTGAAAAAACTAGCATACCTGTTCAGTTTTTTTTAATATTAACATTTGATAGATATGCCTTTTCTGTTAAATATGTGCAATCAGAGATTTCATTCAATTTAATAAAATCCCTAAAAATGGCATGTCATAGGTGTTGTAATGTTGCTCATGCTGTACAACGGTAGCATCCTGTTAGAGAGATCTAATGATGTATTCCTTTATAGTGTCTTTTAAAACAGAAGTGTGCCCTTGTAATAATTATTGTTTTATCTCTGATATTGGTATGGCAAGGATTTGTAACCTAATTAATACTTCATAAATAAATAAATAAATATAAATTCAAGCAATACAATAAAAGTAGTTAACTGTAAAAAGGCACACTCTAATAAGTATTCTTGTACCAAAAGTTGCTTACATGCTATTTAACTGTGAGGGTGCTTCATTTCAAAATATCTAACACGCCTTCTCTGATCTCTTCCTTAGGGTTTAATGAAGAAATTCATCCGCTGTTCTACACGAGTGACTGTGGGAACCATCAAAAAGTTTCTCAGTTTAAAATTAAAGCTTCCAAGTTCTTATGAGGTAAATTCCCCCTCCCCCACCTGCAAAATATTAAATTTAACCTTCAGCTAAACAAAGGATTTTTAAAATAACTCATTCAGTGGGTAGAAGGCAGTTTTCAGTATCTGGTACAAGATTTTCCAGACCTGGAATAAGCCATATCCACTGAAGGGCACTTAGCCAATGGACCACCCTACTGCAGTTGCTACCAAGACACCTTCATATAAGTATTGCTTGTTGCTCATCTTTGGAGTGATTGTCATTTTATTTTATTATCTTTTCTGTGTTTTGATATACAGATGTATGTTTTCTCTTCTTGCCTCCTTTTATATCGCTAATAACAAAAGTGAGCCTATAGCTATAACCGCTGGGAAAGAAGGAGTGGAGACTAGACACCACCAAAACATTCTACAGTTTCATTAGTGATCCTTCATTTTCACTGTGTAATGTAAAAAGCAGCCCAGTTCCTACAAACCAACCTATGTCTAGGTACTTGTATGGCTTCCATTACCATAGTATATGAACACCTCACAATCTTTAATTTGTATTTTTCCTCACAACACCACTGTGAGGTGGGGAAGTAATACTCAGCTGGCTAATGGAGTGGCTCCTGTGCTGAACAGCAATAGGAAAATTTCTAAAAAGTCTCAGTGGAGGTAAGACCTAAAAGATAATAAACATGGGACCCACAATGCCATTTTGGTAGAGGTGCTTCTCTCTGTAGAATCTCACTTCATCTCATTGCTTCCTTCTCATGCCCTAAGTCCTCTAAAAATGAAGAATGATATTTGCATTTTTAGGGTTGTTCTTAAACTTTTTAATAAGCAGGAAAGTGTGATAGTTGTGTGTGTATCCTTAGGACTGAAAGAGTATTGCAGCGTTCAGAGTACCTTCAAGGCACACTGTAAAGCCTTTCTCTTTACTCAGGTAACTGTATGAGATTAATAGAATCAATATTTTAGGGGGAATTTTCTGAATTCATTTGTCAACATGTTATTTAAGTTAAGTCAATGTATGGTTCATGCACTGAATCTCTGGTGGGCTTATTAAATAGCTAAAATATTCACTTATGATTTCATTTAAAAGTAACAATTGGATATCTGTTGGACTCTGTTTTTTTTAAGCTGGATGTTCTATGCAATGGTGAAATCATGGGGAAGGATCATACTATGGAATTCATCTATATGACAAGATGGAGACTAAGAGGCGAAAATGTAAGTACATTTATGATTTTTACATGTATTTCTGGGTGTTTGTGCATAAATTTCTTTATACAGTTTGTATGGCTTCATGGCTTGGTCCAAAAGGTGTTCTGTGATCTTCACAAAAATCTGTATTTAAAAATTAATCTCAACTATTCTCCAGATTATTTATATTAAAAAATTCTAAGATTAGTTATTGAAACATCCTAGGATTTTCAGTTAAAATATTATGATCCCTTAACTAGCAAAAGTCTAGGAGTTTGTGTCCAATCATTCTATATTCAAAATGCTCTATCTATAATATGATGGGACATTGAGAAATCATCTGAGCCATCTACTTTTTTTGACATTGCTTAATTCTGTATTCATGTCTTGTACAGTTAACATATAATAATGTCCACAAAAGATAGGACAGCTAAATTTTTTCTCCATGTACATAGTTTAGAAAAGCAGTAACTATCTTGCTGAAGGACATTTGTTAGGGATCAATGATCAGATTGAATAAATAGCCCTTAGTTTGCTTTCTATCATTACCTACTCCCATTTGGTCACTAATTGTCAGAAATCATCTTGTTGTTTGTTGTATTTATTTTCTCTTTCGTTTCTATATTCATTCATGTAGATATCGTGCTTTACCTTGCAAACCTTTGCATTGTCTACAAAGTGGTTGCATTTCAGTGCAAGTGGAAGCTGCACATAAGTGCAATTAAGGTTAAGTACTGGGTGTGGTTTTACATACTGAGCTGTAGTAAATTCCAGAGCCCCACCACCCTGTTTTTCTGATTTACAAGTATTCACTGTGACATGGGCAGAGAAGAGAGGGGATTAAGAACAATCTTGATCAAACAATTCACAAACTTCTTTAACAATTTTACTTTTAAATCTAGAAAGAACTTAATTTTTTTAAAATTTGTGCATAGCAAATATTGACTGGGTTTGAGGACATAATATTACTGAGATTAAAATGGCTATCAGGAATGAAACATTGCACCATCAAAAAGTGTTTTAATTTCAGATTAATATTTCATTGATATTCCCCTTGAATCCAATTGGCATTTGCTTTGATAACCTGAATTTTGTTAACATTGCCTGTGGTCTAAGGAAATATTGAGGAGAAATGAGGCAATAACAATGAAATGTATTCATGATGGCTGAAACTACTGCCTCCTATCAACACATGGATTCTTGACAATTGCATTGGTTTGGAGGCAAAATGTATCCTATTTGGTCAAATGGCCATATATGCGCCAGCTTAAATTTTTCAAAAAATGTAAAAGAAAAATGTTTTTAAATGTGTATGTGTATGGATATATATGATGATACTGAAAACTCAGTAAAATGTTGGGGAACATTTATGGACATACAGAATCTCCAGGTGTCTCCAGAATCATCTTTTCCATTGGATGATTATAAATTAATCTTAATAGCCAATGATTGCAAACCAAAAACAATAGAAATTATAAAATACATAATATTATCTTCTTTGAAGTAACTTAAGTCTCTTCAGGGTGCTATTCCTGCCTGAATAAAGTATTTAAGAAATTGTTTTTGGTGACAATCTCCAATGATTAACCTGTGTGGAAACTTCTTTTTTTTGGGGGGGGGGAAATTATCGAGGTTATAGTAAGTCAGTCCCAGTGGTATCTGCTTTTCTATGGTTGTCTAGCCACTGATCAAGTTGGTTTTAGGCCCAAGTGTAGTACAGAAGCTGTACCGGTTCTTAGCTGATAATCTCTTCCTTTGATGGATGAAGATCAGGTAAATCCATTATCTGTGTTTATATGACACTGGTCACTGTGAGCTTTTGTTGACACACCTGTGGACACTAGGAGAGCTAGATGTAATCTAAGAAATAATGACCATTTATTCCTTAGAAAATGTTTTCCTGTTTTAAAAATCATTATTTTAATTCTCTGATTTGAAACAAAAAAATGATTGATGATAAATGTATGTGTCCAGTTGTGGATGCCTCTTATCTGATCAGAAAATCATCTCCTTCGCAGTTTCGGTGTCAGAACTGCTCATCTTCGCAAGTCTGCTCACAGGATGGCACTTTTTATCAGGTAAGAGGCACTCACGACTGTACATATTACAGGTCCTGTCAGCACTTGAATTGTAACTCATCATTGTGGAGGTTTTATAACTCTATGTTCCTCTGAGCTAAAACTTGAAAATATAAAGTCTAAGAATTCTATTTATTCATTCAATAAAGCTTGTATTGAATGAATGAAGTATCATCAGGAGTTATAAGGCTTATGATTTTTATAATAAGGGCTCTTTATCTTCATGCTTCAGTGCATAAGATGATCATCATCAGCATGCTAAAAGACCTCTCCCACTTTTCCCTTTCTCCCCTTATCCTCCCTCATGATGTGTAGCACTGCATGTTTAGGGACATAATGGAAGTTTATACCTCTAAACTTTAAGTATCCAAAATTGGCTAATGATAGACAAAGGATATGGGAATGAATGGACCATTGATCTATTTCAGTATGACAATTCCTATATTCTTTTTAAGAGAGTAAAAAATGTTAGATTTTCTAATGTTGTGTTCCTTTTTACTGCTTTAAAATTGGGAGATGGGCTGACATTGCTTCTAATGGAGCAAACCAAAGCTCCAGATCTAAATACTCCTTGAAATTGAAATCTGATCAAAACTTTCTCAAATGTCCATATTGTTCACAATGGGTGGTCTAATTTGGCCTATTTTAAAGGTTTCAAGCTGCAAATTTGGATCTGAACCTGGTTCCAGTAATTTTATTTGAGCCCATCTCTATTAAAAGTGGTTATTTTTTAAAAATGACCCCAATATAAACTAATATTTTTCTGACATGGAAAACCAAAATCAATGATAGAGGGATACAGACTACACTTCGCAACTGTACTGACTTCATTACAGTAACTTGGATATAACTGAGGGCTGAATTCAGTCCAAAGGAAGAGGGTGTTCTAGAAAAACATTGCTGATCACGCATCACGATTTATATTTGTGCAGTTAGTTCAACACTTTTCTAGTGGTATGCAGACTTTGTGCATAATTGTTCTGAGTACAATATAGTCTTGTACTAAGTTTTAAGAGTGTAATTATCCTCAGTCCTTGTGTGTAATTCCTATTAGTGTTAATAGAAGTTAGATGCTTGCGTTCAGAAGCAGATACATAATCCGCAGACCAAGTATTAGTTTGAAGTGTGAAAGACTCTTAAATGTTAAATGGGATAGTTTCCTTTTTCTCATGTAGTAATCGTATCCTAGGCTAAATAAACTGAGATTTAGTTTATTTGAGCATATGGTTATTACTTATAACAAGAACTCATTTAAGGTGCTTTCTGTCTTCTCACCCAAACACCCTGGTTATTATAAATTACCTAATGCTCTAATTTCCTGATTTTTCAGAATTCCACACCTACAAGCCCACATCAATTGTGATTACCCCAGTTTCTGACCCTTTTTCTACCATAGTGAGAAAAGTTCATTAACTTCTTTCATAAGTCTCAGATTCAATGGTTTTTCTTTTTTTGGTCTCTGAGATTCATCTGTTGTTGTTTTTGACACATGAAAAAAGAATGCAATATTTTTGTTGCTAATGATAATTTTGTAAAATCTCTCAGTAGTTCCACACACACAATTAAAAAAAATCTGTACCTCAACTGTGGTGCTGCCAGTAAAGTCAGAGGCTATCTGAACCCTCTGCTACTTATGATGTAATAGGCAATTCCTGATTTTGTGTTAGAGAAGCTACAACATTCTAGTAAAGTTATGTGGAGAAAACATCAGAGTTAGACAAAAACCTGATAGACTGAAAAGAATGGAACTGTCAGCAGTGACCAGAAGTTCCACTTTCCTTTCCTAATCACAGTGCTGCTCAGTTTATGTATCCAAATGGATGTGTTGCATTTTTGTAAATGCTAGATTGACAGCTATTGAAAATGTAGCCCTGAGTGAATATGAAGAAAAGGAATTATTTTCAGGAGATTTCAGTCCTCCTTTCTCATGAGATCAAGTGACTCTAGTTGACTTGATTTTCAAAATTGCTGAGTAACCAGCAGCTTGCATTGGTTAGAATTGGTTATAATGGCAGCTGTGGCTCTCTGTACTTTTGAAATGTCAGGCCAAGCGTGGTTAGAGTATGTCAACATACAATTTAAATTATATAGCAGCATATGTATTGTGTGTGGATGATACAATTATAATCTGTCTACTGAACTCCCCATGGTATAAGAGACTTTTAATTATATTTTTTGAAAATTGGTTGTAAATGTTATTGAAATGTATAGAACCACATTAGTCTGATGTTAACCCTAATATGTATAGGTTCTAGAGGTAAGTTATTAACTTTCCTTAAGGTAGTGTTTATTTGTATCTTGTTTGTATTTCATATAACCATGCCTTCATGTTATCCTTGTTTGTCTTTTTTTTTTTTTTGTTTGTATGTTGTTCTTTTGTTTTTGTTTTTAGTCTTACCCTATGGTACTGCAGTATCGACCCAGAATTGACTTTGGTTAGACCAAAGGGCCGGATCCCACTGAGATGAATCCTGCACTATTTGTTTACCCATCGACAGATTGCACAATGAATGGATGTGCCTGGATTAAGGGGACACAACCAGATTTTCAGCATGCAAATAAGGACATTGTCTTTCTTAAAATTGTCAATTGAATCTATGTTGTTTCTATTAGAGCAAGCCAAGTGCCATTCTGCTACTGAAATGTACATAAGATATTTGTGGTATCTTAAAAGTGTGCTGCAAGTCATAGCCAGAATCATGACATGCAGTCAAGATTCAGAAACTACAGAATATTTTGCCTGCCTACTAGAAAAGTTTTCTGGTCCTAATGTTGATTACACTAGCAAAATGGCAGAGTGCTCATTCCATGTGGTGTGCAATTGTCACATATTTGCTATTTTACTGATTATTGTTGTTTAAATGATAGAGAAGTGTACAAAAAGTTAAGGATTATACCTTGAAAATATTTTGTATAGAAAATATATTTAGAAAAGTGGTGATTGTGCCACTACATTTTTCTTGTTAAATTTCTCATGGGTCCAGGTATAGCTCTCTCATGAGTGTGCAGCAATCATTGTGCAATGAACAAAGATTATCCTTACAACAATATTAGAACACAGTAATCCAACAGAGTCATTTTAAATTATCTAAATAGATTCTACTAGTATCACTTAATAGCATCGTAGCCTTCATGAAAGCAAAATTTCCTAAAGGTTGGAATTTGATATACAACTATTAGGATAATGGCAGCTGGTCAAATTATGTTTCTTTTAATTAAGTCAGTATAAAAGTGAGGTTAAAATCATTTAAATGTCTAATAAAAAAGCAGAAATTCCTCTCTAAAATTACACCATATGGCAAAATTTATATATCTTTTGTCACTCTGTTGCCATTCAAATTGAGGATTTCTTTTTAAGATTGGGTTTAGATGTGCCCAAGTGTGGCATATAATAGAGTAAAATAATACACATTAACATATTTCAAAATACATAGCTTTAATGGCATTACATTTCTTTTATGTTTGTTTGGCGTTTAGAAGCTATTGCAGATTAACTTCATTGGTTACTGTCACATCTTAAAGCTAGTTCTATAACATTAGAGGTTATGCAATATGGCACATAAGCAGTCTGATGAAAATAATAGGTTGTTCAGCGCATTTTTTTCCGAGACCTGGTAGTGCTGAAACAAAGTGATTTTTGCTTTAGGAATCACAAATATAATGGTTCTAGTGCAGGCTTCTGGTAATATTGCATGGAATATTATATTTCATAGTTTTCTGTATTCTTTCATTGTCTTTGCTCAGTTTACAAGTTAGAGTGGGTTTTTTTACTTCAAACTTTGCAAAGATGCTTACAGTTCAATACTTCGTATAATTTTTACTTAATACACATCTACCAACATTCCTACTTACTTTTATATGACTTTATGTATACAACAAAAGGGAAACAAATTGACTTTCAGAAGCTACTATAGAATGAACTAATCGTGCTTGGAAAATCAAAAAAAATCTAAGTAGAAAAGGGAATCACAGCATGAAAGATAGGCAATGGGAAATAGCTCTTATAGAAATTTGATGTTATTACAGTTTATGTGTAGGACATACAAACAAACATGCATTACGTGTGAAATGCTGGCCCCATTTAAGTCAATAGGAGTATTGCCATCGACTTCAGTGAGAACAAGATTACATCCTCTTTGTACACACTGAGTCAAATGCTACATTTGTGTTCCAAATGCCACATAACAAGAGGGGGTAGAGACATTGCCGGTTGCATTCTGTTAAGGTATCCTGCCATTGCAGATCAAGATTGCAAACAATGTGCTGACACGGGGTGGTATGGAAAACCCTCCGCTACTCCCTTCTGCAGCACTATGTGCTGACTGCTTTTGGGGCTAGTTTACCCATATTGTTGATAGCAACATGCTGGTTACAGAGGCTAGTCACCTCTTGCCCTATCAGTCCATGGCACTCTCCTTCCCAGTCCATGGCATGCTCTTTGTCAGATCTAAGAAGCTGCTCCGCGTGGATAAACCTCAGCTCCTACACAGAGCCTTTACAAGTTCAAGGGACTCTTCGCAGACACAGAGGTCTGCCCATATGGATCAGCTTGCAGGAGTGGGGTCCATATTTCTATTTCATATCAATGTTATCTGCATCATACTAAATTCCTCTATAACAGAGCAGTAGGATGTTATTTGTAAATATTTACATGTACATACAAATGACACCTTAAAATTTTTATATCCTTCACATTATTTTCAAAGAGGCTTCACGGTAAAATGAAAGGTATATTTCAAAGCTTTTGGTTTCAGTTTGTCATAAAATTAATAGCAATATTTCAAGCTTAATTTTTGGTTAGTTTGAGAGACTCAATATATTTCTTTAGCTGTGTATTTTCTGGTTTGGCAAATTTGGATGAGGTGTTTTAAACAACCAGAAGGAAACACAAAATTTGTTTGCAGTGTTGTTGTAGCCATTGTGGTCCCAGGATATTCGAGAGACAAGGTAGGTCAGATAACACTTTGACGAACTTCTGTTGGTGAAAGACAAGCTTTCAAGCTCACAGAGCTCTTCTTCAGGTCTGGGAAAGGTACTCATAGTGTCACAGCTAAACACAAGATGGAACAAATTGCTAAACATAAGGTGTTAACATGTTGCAAGAAGACCATTCAAGGTGAACTGGGCAATTAATGCTTCTGCAGTCATGGGACAAAGGAGGGCTAGTGGGGTACACATTGTTATAATGAGCCATAAATCCAGTGTCTCTTTTGAGTCTACAATTTTTAGTCTCTAGCAGAGTTATGAATTGTTCCAAGTTTTGAAGGTATGTTGCAGGCTTCCTTTGAGGACAAGGATAGGTCAGATATGGAGTGATTGCTTTGTGAAAGGTGCTTGGGCCGTGAGTGATAGGGTTTTTGTCTTTTATCGTTTTTCTGTGTGAGTTAATTTCAGAGTGTAGTGATTGTCTGTTTTCACCGACACTTGTTATTGGGGTATTTAGTGCACTGGATGAGGTATACCACATGTTGTGTTATGCATGTAGGACCCATGGATTTTGAAAAGCGTGTTGTGGACGGTATTTATCATTGTAGAAGTGGAGATATGTCTGCAGGTTTTGCATCTGTTGTTCTGGCAGGGTCTGGTGCCGCTTTTAGTTGGTATGTCGTGGTCTGTGGGGACCTTCCTTCCGATGATGACCTTGGCGAGGTTGTTTGAAGGCCAGAAGAGGGGGTTCAAAAAAGATTTATTTCAGGATGTGGCGCATTGATTATGGGTTATAATTATGTAGTGATTCACCATATGTGTTTAAATGTGGAAAACATATTACATGTGGGTGAACATTTTTCATAAAATGATCACTCAATTTCTGACCAGTCCGTGCTAGTCCTCAAAGGAAACCTGCCCAACACCTTCAAAAGATGAGTCTGGCAAGTTAAATTCATAACATTGCTGGACACTAGAAAATATGGACTCAGTAGTGACCCTGGATTTATGGCTCATTGCAACATTCTGTAACTCACTAACCCGCCTTTGTCCTAGGACTGCAAAGGTGTTAACTATCCACTTTATCTTGAGTGAACTCTTGAAACCTGTTAACTCCTTATGTTTAACAGTCTGTTCCATCTTGTACTTCAGCAGTGACAATCTGAGTACCTTTCCCAGACCTGAAGAGCGCTACATAAGCTCGAAAACTTCTCTCTTTCACCAACAGAAGTTGGTCCAATAAAAGATGTTACCTCACCTATCTTGTCTAACAAAAAATGTTTCACTTTGAGACAGAATATTGCACCCTACCAACAAATTCATATTGGATTTACCATGGCCACTGAAAATTCTTTTTTCCATATTATGAGGACCCATCAGGGGGGTTGAATGTTTCATAAGATTTTCTGCATGCTCAGTTCAGGGAGCCAAAAATGTGTCTTGCTTAGAATTAACAGCTGTATTATTTCATGGTGGATATTTTGTTTTTGTTTTAAATCCAGCTCAGAACTGGATAAGGGATGTCCAATCTTCACTATAAGCATTGAAACTAAGGACAGATATGTTTTCAGTATACCCAGCTGAGAATCCTGGCTTTCAGTGCTTTTATAAACATACGATCTAGCTACCTACAATTGTTCATTTCTGATATGACAGCATAGTGCCTGCCTGTGGTTTGGTTGAATACTTGTCTTAGGGGTTAGATGCCAACCAAACTGATATCTACATGGGTAGCTTGCATAACACAAGTGCTGTCTCTCCTGCAGCAAATTCCTCTTTTCTTATGCTGCATAGATGCGACATGTCTACACATATGTACTTGTGATTACCCCTGTTGATACATTGTGCCAATTAAAAAAACATGAAAAGTGTAAGAATAGTCGAATGCAAGTACAGACACTTTTGAGTGCCAAAGTCAGATTATAATGCAATGGGCACATGGGTATTTGATGAAAATCACACGATGTGTCCAAATAAAATAAACAATACTACCTAAAGGCATGTTTGATGTGGACATTTCAATAGCAGACAGTGTCATCACTGCATAGAGTCAGTCAAGAAGGAAGAAAATAACTGAGCTCACAATAGTTATTCTGCAATTTTCCATATTGGTGGCACCCAACTGCAAGAGGGGGTGATCAGACCTAAAAAGAGACACTTTCCCAAATTGTACACCTTTAACTCTATCCAACAAGTTTAAGGTGTTTTCTAAAATGAGATCCCAGAAGTTACGTCCACCTCCTTTCCACCAGTTAGCCCGTCACTGGAAGTCAAGTATAATACCTTTTGTTTGACTAAAAATCTATATGCAGTATATATCCTATGTAACATACTGTAAATTAAAAGTGTACAGGGTGGGATCTTGCTTTGAGCAAGATCTTGGACTAAATGACCTCCTGAGGTCCCTTCCCATCCTAATCTTCTATGATTCTATGATCTTGTAAGATCTCAAAAGCATATAAAATACAAATTTATTAAATTAGCATGAAATGTGTATTACATTGTATACTATTAAATACCTTGACTGAGGGCCCAATCCTGCAAACACATGAATAATTCTTATTTGAATAGTCCCACTATAGTTAGTGGAATTCATCACTATAATAAGGATTACTCAAATTAATGTTTTCAGGATCATATCCTAACAGTGTATGGTATGCTCAGATAGGAAATAGTTAATGTGCCACTAAAATGTTACTATATTCTTCTTTTTAATGAAATTTTATATTGTAAATTATTTTGACTCTTCCAGTTTTACTGAAAATGTTATTTAAAGGAAAGTGATGGATTACTAATATAGAATATTTTTAGACCAACTTCATACATTTTAAGTGAGAATATTTTTCTGTGCATTATAAATTATCTCAATATTTTCAGTAATAGTATTTCTTAATAAAACTATACATAGAGGAACCTTCTTTCAAGTGAAACAAGCGACATCGAAGAAATACTTTCTGTTAATTAGGCAGTTTAAATATTGACAAATACTGTATCTCACGAACTAGAAACTATTTAAAAAGAATGAGTCTTATGTTGAATCAATTTTATTTTCCCCTAAGCAATAACCTGTATTCTGCATCCTGATCTTTTTCCCTAGTCTGAGATATTTTGGCTGTACTTCTCTTCCTGCAAATACCATAGGCAATTCAGACTTGTCCATAGGAGTTTAGGTTTGATCACACTCCTTTAAGACTTAAATTCACTTTCTCCAGCACAGAGTGGTGGACAGGGCTCCCACGTTATCTGTTGTGATCCTAGCTGTTAAAGCTGATTTTGGGACAGCAGCAACCAAAATCTTTTGTTCTCTCCTCTCCTGTAGTGAACCAAAAATTGTCGGGCTTTTCTCTCTAAATGGGATAACACTGAACTCTTAGCTCTATTTGTTTTCCATTTCCTTATCACTACAGACAATCTATTTGTGATGAGGTCCAAGAAGGGGATTCCATGTGGTGGCAGCGAAACCACAACAGCTAGCTCAACCAGACACTAAGGTGTTGTCTACACAAACATTTAATTGGCTGCAAGCTGCAGTGTGAATCTACCCTACAATAGCCTACCGTCAAGAACATGTGCATGTGGATTCTGCTGACATGATATAGAACTAGATCAAGATGTATTAATATTAATGCATGTCAGTACGTGGCAAAATAAGGCGGGGTATATTCATGCCCTGGCTTGCCACCAACTAGACAAGGCCTAACTGATTTAAATTCTAGTCTGCATAGTTATTCAGTGTCAGTCGTCTGAGTCTCAAAACACACAAGTGGAATCCTGTTCGGAGAAAAGCTTATTAAAGTGCTAGCCAATTACATGGACTAGCCAAAGTGTTCACTTCCCTCCATCAAGTCAAAGGGCGTAAAGGTCCTTTTATTCATACCCTCAAAGGGGTAAGAACATAAGAAGAAAGCCCAATTCAGGAAATGAGTCCAACCCATTCCAGCTCATTCAGTTTAACTGCAACAGTTTGCTTGCATCCAAAATAGCCTTTGAAGTATGATATTCTCTTTTTCCAGATATCTCATTCTAATTGCTTTCAGACAGGTGAGTTCATAACAGAATGAAGCAGAGATGTACTCTGGAGTTCCAGACTCCTCCAATCCCTTTTTCATCCCTCCAACCTTGAAAGACAACTAGAAACATCAAACCATCCTGAAGATCTCACACCTGAAGGAGAATGTCCTACTTCAGTCAGACGACAACCTGGAGTGAGGAGCAATGGACCTTGTTCCTCAAATGCTCAGGACTACTTCATATTCTTTATAGTAAGAAAAAGATCAGGAGAGCCCAAGCAGTCTTAGACAAAGAAAATAAACAGGTTGACAAAAAAGAAAATATTCAGATAGGAGAATTTCCTGAAGTCTTCTGAATTTCATTCACCTAGGAGTTGAATGCAGCCTTACCAACGTAGGAAAGATTCAACATGGCCCAGGCACTAATCTCTAAGGTATCTGTACTTGCAGACCCTTGGTCTTCCGGTCTTGTACATAGAGATTACACCCTGGACAAGATTGCACATGATAAAACATCAAGGATTTCTCTTATGAATCTGGAATTATCACAACAAGAGAGGCAAAGGAAAGCAGATACTATCTAGAGTGTTTCAGTCCCTCATTTGGTGGTGATGGCAAGCCCATATGATAGTAGAAACCTCCTTCTGCAATCCAGATCCCAAAATCCAGACCACTGGTATCAGCCTGTCAGGATGGGGAGCACACCTGGAGCACCACAATAAACAAAGTCAAAAAAAGCTCCAAAGCATCAGTTTCCTAGATTCGGGAGTCTTCAGACTGGCTTTTTTAGACTTCAGTGTTTGCCTTAGGGAAGGAGCAAGGAGTCATGATCGTGGCATATATAAATTGACATGAGAAGCTCAAGTCTAAATGCCAAAGTCATTCAGATTCCCTTCTGAGAATAAGATCATCTATTTTCCAATAAAGCAAGCCACATAGGAACTGTCCATAATGCTACAAGCGTTCACAATCCAGCCCTTTGAATCAATGATATATAATTCTTTGTATTTTCTTATAATGTGAATCATGTCATCAGAAGAGGCTCAGAAAACATTGCTCTTAGAAGACACAAAGCCTTAATAAATTTTCCAGGAGGAGGAGGCAATGCTCTTTCTACTTTAGAGGCATTCATAAACAAGGTTAACCAGTCAGTACTTCACAGGAGATCATTCATTCATTTGTCCAATACCTGAACACTTTTTTTTTTCCCCCCCTTAATGCCGGGGCCTACGCCAGGTAAATCCTCCACAGCCAGGTGGATCAAGTCCTAGTTTACCAAAGCATATTCACCTGTAGACAAACTGAGTCTCAAAGGGTTCAGAGCCTACTTAAAATATTCCATGATGGCTTTCATGGCAAAAAGATATTGAACAACCACAGAGAAAATCTGAAAAGGTTTCAACTAGTCATCTGTCAACATTTTCATAAAACATTGTTGGTTTGATCTTCACTTCTCAGTTGAAGCAACCTCCTGTGGTAATGTGCTCCAAACAGTGATCCCAAAATAGATTAATGCTATTAATTTTAGAGAATAGGAACATTTTCCTTGTCTTACTCGTCTTTACTTCTCTGCTAATTTTTTTCTTATGGCTCAGTACATCCCAAATGTCTCAGATGGGTGGGGGAGGGGGAGAAAGAGAGGTTAGGATCTCTAAGATGGGATTTCTAAGTAGGATTTCCTTCGACACAAGGCATTCTGCTGGTGTCTTCACAACGACCACTTCTGAATCCAGTCATTACCATTAAGAAGTTTGTTTCATTTTCTAATAAGCAATTAGTGTTTCCATACAGCTCTGGAAGCACTTCAAGAGTGGTGATAGGGGTGGGGAAAAGCCCTGTAAACCTGAGCTGCCTCGTGTACTTGTAGAAAGAACAGTGCAGCTCTAATGTCTCAGACTATAGGAGAGGCCAGTCCCAGAAGATAAAGATTCCATGATTATGTTGAGAGAGAGAACCAAAGAGAGGCGCTAGATTGAATTTGCATATTGCTATGATATGTAGTTTTTCTTACAGTAAATGTTATATATATTTTCTAGCAGATACTTTTAAAGAGGCTTAACAATATGTGACATAAAACGATGGATGGGATGAACATAAGTAGTTTGTGGATATTTTTTTTTCTTAAAGTGTACAGCAGAAAGGGTTAGGATTAGGAGAGTAGTGTAATATATAAAATTCTTAAAAGGGTGAAACATTTTTGGGCTGCTGGCTATAGTTTTGAGTTTTCTATTGCAAACAAAGGTGAAGCACAGATGTTTACTGTCAAAGTGAGATGCACTTACTCTGTGATGATGATCTGTTCCTATAACTTTTGTATTATAACAGGTGATTAGTAATGTAAACGTTGCTGATGTGTCTGAGGGATTTTAGTGCAGTACAGTCAAAGTTGCTTACTGTATCTTTTTACTAGAAAACTAAATGCTGATTGACTTAAATTATTCCGTGCATCTGCCTATCAGGTTTTTAATTTATTCACAAAGTTTGTTTAAAAAAAAAAGACTATATTTTTATGAATAATCTGCTTGCCTAATATTTGTAAGGGATTTTTTAATACCAAAGGTCAACCATCCAGAAATTGACTTGGAATAAAACATTGTCATTTTCCTTTGAGGAGTGAAGTGGACTTCTAGTTGGTTAAGTGTAGTGCATCTGGTATCAAACAAATGTGTGTTACTGGTGCTAACTGTTTGTTGCCAAACCAGAGTTTGGCATACCGGTCAGTTTCTGAATAACAGATACATTGTAGAAATTAGCATAAGGATTGGGTTTACCGGTCATGGGCAGAAAGAGTGGTCCCTCTAGGTCATGGCTAATGTCTGTTAACAAAAAGAAGCATAAAGGCTTGCATTACTAATGTCTGTGCTATACCTGGCCTGTGAACTAATAAAATACTTCAGTGCGCTGTCAATCTCATAAACCTTCCAAAGCACAAAATATTCACCAACCTACTTTTGGGTTTTCTATCTGTAGTTCAGTGAATTTTTGGAGGGTGAAAAGGACAGACTTTGAAAAGATGGTAAACATGAAAAAGATGTTAACGTACATTTTACAGATTTTATAGCTATTTTTTTAGCAAATGACATTGCTTTCAGTAATATCAGACTATTGATTAGCAAAGAAGTCAAGATTATTTTATGTGTTATGCAGCATAAAATTTAAAAAATTGATACATTTCTTGCATTCCTTTTCCAGGATGGTCCTTAACTAAACTGGAAAATAATGGAACAATTATTTAAAGAATTTTTTTAATCTGTCTCTTTAAAAAATTGCAGTAGCTCTTAATTTTATTTTTTTTCTGGAATGGAAACTTCCTGGAATAAACATTAAGTAATGCATAATTATAAATTTTTTCCCTAATGCAAACTCAAAGAAAATATTTTGCATTTTTTTTAAATCAATGCAAAGCCTGATTTGTTAGACATTCCAGGCTACTGAATAGTCTGTATAGAGTACTCTAAATAGCATGTTTTGGATGGGGGCCTAAGTGTCCTTATATAAGCTGTGATCCAAGTAATGATAAGAAAGGAGCTTGTGGTGGGCAGTAACAATGTTTTAATTCTTCCTTGCATCTTGTCAATGGCTATCAGTTTAATACAACAGCCCTCACAATACTTAAGAGATCATTGAACATATTGTAATGTTATGTTGCTCAGTTTCTTTTAAAATATAAAATATTTTAAGCTTTTTGTCAAAAGTGATAACACCTTATTACAAATAAACCTTTTTGTGGTTGTAAAATTTAGCTAATAAATCATTCAAATTGAAGTGAAAAAAAAATACCAGGTCATTGTTAATGACTTAGTCTATCCTACTAATAAGAATATATGTATTTTTGTAAAGGAAAAGCACTTGTAGATATTTAATCAGTCCAATATCTATGTTTATGTTTTGAAAAAACAAAATGCTGCTTAGAGAATCACTTAAATATTTTTATTTTTGTGCTCAAATGCATTTTCGGTTGATTTATGGAATGTTTATTCTGTATAAAGCTGTATAGTTGTTACAGCTGGGCTAAATGCATTTTATACCTGGACTTAGCCAAGTATATCTGACCATGCTACAAAAAATATCTACATTCTCAACAACTTGATTGCATAACAAATAATGACGGTGCTGTTTTTTCATTTTTGATATTAGTTTCTTCCTACCTTATTACATTCCTACTTTATTGTATTTGTTGTCTTACAGCAAAGTTTTAATAATTTCATTGTGAGGGTCACATTTCGATGGATGTTTTAAGATATACAATATTTACACAGTCCATTTACAGTTTATGCAATCCTAAAATGTCTAAAATTACAACAGATTTGCTAGACATCAGTAGTTACACTAATAGCAAATTCCCCACTGAATGAAAATGACATACCAGATATGTGAAGCAAATACTATTTTCCTAGTGCAGTGGGACATATATGATACTCAGTATTTTTTAATTTTAGGAAACTGCTGCTGGAACATACGCATGTTACTACTACACCTTTTGAGTTACTAGTACATAGTCATTTATACCAACCGTACTTTTTAAAATACTTTTATGAAAACACAAAAAAACACATTAAAATAACATTAGGACTTCACAGAACCATGGAAATTGAAATGGTGAAATTGAAATGATGGCTGAAATGCCATTCTTAACCCATTTTGTTGTACCAGTTTGTTCTGTAGTATATCTTACCTCTAAAAGAACCCAACAATATACAAACCATTCCAAATTAATTCTGCCACATGGTTGTTAAAGACAGATGGCCAGATTCTGATTTCAATTCCATGCATGTAAATCCAAATTCTTCACATAATGGGACTTTGCATGGGTTCATACTAACAGATCCTGCGGCTGGGTCAAAGCTCTAGGTTAGATTTTAATGGTATTTCTTTGCTTTCACTTTCATGTAACAGATTTGAATGTGGCCAAGAGTTCCCACCATAACTCTGAATTTCCTTACTTTTGTGGAGTCGGTCAGATCTCTAACATGAGTTACACTTAATCTTTTTATGTTAGTCTTCCAGAAGTTTGTAACGTTTTGTAGCTATAAGCCCCAGGAGTCCAGAGTAAATTACAATATTACAATCCTAAACGTGTGTAAATATTTACTTAATTACATCATGGGAGGATTTCATTAATAGATTATAAATACTTGGTAAAACCTTTACCATATTAATACACATGCTTTTCTTACGTTCCTAAAGTGGTCAATATTTTTAAAACATCTTACAATTTGAATATTTTACACTTCTTACGTTTCTTGTTAAATACCATTAAGAGCTATGTCCATATTAAATCAATGGGGTCTCACCATCTCAGGGTGTACAAAGTAGCATTTTAGGAACTCAAACCAGTTTGAATTATAAATGTAATATATATGTAGAATATATGTTGCAGTCCTATATATATTTCTAAACAACCAAATGCGTATTTTTGTTAAAAGTGTACAAAAGAAGCACTGTAGTTTCCCCCCAGCAATGCCAAAGGTCACACTCAGAAGTATTCTTTTCAGCTGAGTCATAACCCTTTAAAAACACAGGGTTGTCCTGAAAAAGGATGATAAGCCCGTAACTACACTAGAACTAGAGAACACTTCTATAATTAGGTACTGAGTTGGTACTAGACTTCATTTTGGCAAAATCTGATCTTTGTTGTATTTTGATGCAGAGTGAATTAAGTTTGTTTGGAGTTATCTACATTTGTAAAAAGGGTAAATTTTAGTAAAGTAGCTCATGCAAACTCTTTAAATGGACATTTTAAGAACTTACGTACTAAATATATTTGATATATAACTGTTTCTAAGTTTGTCACTGTATGTATGCTTCAGTACCAGTGAGGTTATATTGAGTGCTTCATGTTAATGTCAAGAATGTCTGCAGCACCTTCATTACTGCTATAGTAAATTACATTTATGTATGGTGTATATGCTGCAAGATGCCTCTAGCCCAGTTGAATTAATCCTATGAAAAATCTAGATGAGCAAGTATAACTAATCTGCTTACTAGCACTGAATTTGCTCCTTTCTGAAAGCAATAAATATATTCATGTTGTAACATCTGTTGTGCAGCCTACAAATACAACTTGTTTTGTTGCATTTTGTTTTCTATATAATTTATTTTGTGCAATAAAAAATTTCTCTGGTTTAGCTGACTTTTCTCTAGATTGTAAAAATATTTTAATTCATGTTTCCTAGTTTCAAATCTAATCGTACAGGTTTTATAGATCAATTAAATGGCTGGTGCCTTGCACCAAGGAGTCTCTTCTTGTGGCACTTGATTTAACTCTCAATCCTGTAAGACAGGGGTTCCCAACCCGTGGCCCGTAGGGTCTTTCAGAGTGGCCTGTGGTTCCCCTCTCGCTGGCTGCAGAAGGGAACCGCTGCCTAAGTACCAAGGGGGAGCGCATTGCTGGTGCAGGTTCCTTGCTGCAGCCAAGGAGATGGGAAATCAACAATCCCCTCCCCCTGGCTGTAACAGGGAGCACAGCAAAGCACTCTGCCTGGATCCCTGCTGGAGTCAGAGGGGAGCACTGATCTCCCGTCCCCCTGGCTGCAGAAGGGAGCCGTAGCCACTGCCTAAGTACCCATGCAGAGCGTGTTGTGGGTCCCTGCTGCAGCCAAGGGGACCGGAGATCAGCACTCCCCTCCCCTTGGCTGTAGCAGGAAGCAAGGCAAAATGCTTCGCCTGGGTCCCTAGGCACTGGATCCTGCTGGCACCAGAGGGAGGGGTGCACTGATCTCCCATCCCCCTGGCTGCAGAAGGGAACTGCTGCCTAAGGACTCAGGTGGAGCGCATGGTTTCCCTGCTGCAGCCGGCTGGACGGGAGATTGGGCGCTCTCCTCCCATGGCTCCAGCAGAGAGCAAAGCGCTCTGTCTGGGTGTCTAGGTGCTGGTCCCTGCTGGAGCGAGAGAGAGGGGAGCACTGATCTCCCATCCCCCTGGTTGCAGAAGGGTGCCACTGCCTATGAACCCAGGTGGAGCACATGGTTTCCTTGCTGCAGCCAGGGGGACGGGAGATCCTCGCTGAACTCCTTCCCTCTGGCTGCAATGGGGGTGGGCGGGATGCTGGCGGAGACTGGTGGCCCTTCAGGGTTTTACAGCCAAAAAGGTTGGGAACCACTGCTATAAGGTGCTTAGATGTGCGGAGTGTCCTAGTCATTGATGGCACGCAGTTACCCACAGGATCAGGCTTTAAATTAAGTATAACACAAGAGGTGACCATAAACAATGAGAGAAGAGATAGGACATGACAGTGTTAGAGCAATGAAAGACCAGGACTTCTTATTACATTATTAGCTCTTTTTGGAGGGCTTTAATAATCACTTAATGTAATATTAAAATACATGAAGTGTCCAGAAATGAAAACTTCATTCTGAATGTACCTCTGTAAAAACCTATTTTAAAAATATGTAATACCAATGCTCAAAACCAGCTGGAAATGGAACGCAATATATTTTGCTAGGTCTAAAGATCAGCATGCACTTGTTTTATGTGGAAGATTGTTGTGTGTTCTTTAAATACAGGATTTAGAGTCATTGCCAGCAGCATCTTAACTGTGAAAGGATCTTCCTGTATATTAAACTTCCTCTAGATCAGTGTTTCTAAACCTTTTTGATACCGGAGACCAGGTTGCTGCCTTCCTAAATTCTATCAGGGAGATCTCAGGGACCGGTGCCTGTACACGGACAGGTCATTGAGAAATACTGCTCTAGATGATATCACACATACTTGAATTTTTATGAAGTTTTTAAAAAGCTGTATGGAAGTTTAAGTATTACACTGCTTTCTGCCCTACAAATAGAAGACAGGATGTGCAATAACCATTAGAGCATAACCTTCACCAATTATTTGCAGTATAAAGAAAAAATTATGTCAGATCCACACATCTTAATCTTAGAAAAGTGGCAAATAGGGTCTGAGGGATACAAAAATTAATATTGATATTTTTACATGCTCTCAAATCTGCTTAACTCCAAATCATGTTTCAGATGGTAGAATTCCAAACCAGATGATGTTATCACTCCTCCTCATTTAATTTCTGTTAGAAATTTGCTTAGAAGGTTAATCTCAAGAGTGCCAGTTATTCCACCCTTTAGGTGAAATAAATCCCACTTTCCCACTTTAGTTGATGTGAGACTGATAGGAACATTTCAATCAATGTGCTTTGTCTGTATAAATCTAAAGTTAACATTTCTGAACCAAAGAACCTACTACTGATTTCTGGACACTCCTTAGAGGGTTTGGGTTCCATAACTACCATAAATAATCATGTACTATGCACAGTCCTGCCCTTATGTGTTTCATGCTATTTATTTATTTTATTTTTCTCAGACCAGCATTCTGATATTTTCCAAATCATACAGCCATTACGCTAAATACATTTCAAAATACATATGATATATTGTTAATTTATTTAGATAATTTTAAAGTGTTCCTATCTGAGCTTCTTGGAGCAAGTCCAAATAATTGAAAATTACACAGAAATTCACATGTCCCTTAGGAATAGGGCTTGGCTCTAATGGTTTTTTGTTAACTTCCAGATCAGTAAGATTGATTTGATGAGTCTTTCTGTTTTGATTTTATACTTTATTGTGCTGTAGTCATGAAACTTTGTACTTGTAATGGTAAAAAAAATGGATGGAAATTTCAAAAGTGCTCAATGTTGGCCTAATTTTGCTCCTATTGAAGTCATTGGGAGCTTTACCATTAACTTCAATCAAAACAAAATCAGGTTAACAAATACTGAATGGTTTTGGAATACCCATCTTTAAAATACACCATTATCTTAAGTGTATTTTTAAATCAGATTATAAAGTGTGTGTGTGGGGGGGGAGTGGTTTACAGTACAATTTAGTATTTTATAGTTACTTATAACTTCCAAAGCAATCCTTTTAAATGTAACAATACTATTGTACCTTTTTCATCGACATTTAATTTCCCTTTTATATTCTTTCCTTTTGATTCTGTTTCAGTGTTTGCTTGAGTTAACATGATTTCAGTATTGTTCATTTTGATTGGATGTATATTTTCTAATTTCTGTTTATTAGGATTATCAAGAAACTGAAAAACATATTAAAAATAAATATACATACTAATTATAATCCAGCAGATACACCACAGGAAAGAGAGCTCTTGAGGCAGATGAGCAATCAACTTATTACATTCTGAGTCATCTCAGACACAAAAGAGAGAAGCCACTCCAGAGGAACTCTAAGCTAAGCTCACAGCTAAGGTCAAAGTCATATCAACAATACCTCATGGTCAGTGATCTCAAAGGCTGCTCATAAATCTAAAGAAATTGGCAGGGATACTTGGTCTTCATCCTTTGCCAGAAGATGATCATCAATCAACAAGATCCATATGGTTTCCAAACTCAAAATATTTTCAGGATATCCAGGAAATCTGAGGACTTCAGGTTTTACAGAATTGCTTCACCACAACCTTCTCAATATTCACTAAAGAGGAAAAGTGGAGAAAGTTGATGAGATTCTCATTATCAAGAGAATTTCTTGAGCCAGAACCTAGAAAATCCCCTTTCTAGCACTAGTCCTGAATGGAGGCCCGGGAGATCTTTTCCAGTAGTGCACTCCCTCTGCCTCCCTACTGGCCACAAGCCATCAAGAACATGTGGCCACAGCTTATAGCCCAGAACTCTTCAAACACTTCCAGAAACCTTGTAATTGTCACTGACTGAAATTAAATCAGAGAAGACAGTATATTTGCACCCTGCCCCACTCCTCTGCACCTGTGGTTCTGCCATCCAAATTGGACTGATCTTATGCAAGTAATAATTCCGCAATGCGAAGTGCTCCACTCTGCAAGCTAATGGAGATGGTCTGGATTCACCAGGCTGTGTAGCAGCTAGAACAGTTCTTTCTCACTTTCTCCATCACAAGCCACCTGCTTATCTTGGTGACGATGGTGTGCCTCATGATACAGAAGATACAGGACTTGGCTGTAGGAACAAAGAGGATACTTTGTTTAGGATGCTGCAATGAAGCCTGTATTGCATGATGCCACCACACATGGTCTAAACCAGAGATTTTCAAACTGGGGGGCATGCCTCCCTACAGGGGGTGGAAAAGAACGTTCAGGGGGATGAGCAGCAATCCCAGGTGAGGCTTGGGCCAGCCCCGTGCGGCGGGGTGGGAACACCACCTCCACACTGAGTCACCTCAGGGGGCCACCCAGCCTGTGGGTCAGTGTCAACAGCTACTGTGGCCATGCTGATTTCCACTCCTGGCAGCCTCCGCACACAGCGCTGGCTCGGCACCCAGAGACCATCGCACATGCCTTCCCACACCCTGAAAACCCGAGGGGTGAGGGAAAAGTAATTGTCTATTTTTGTTGGGGGAGGACACAACCAAAAATTGTAGCTCGAAGGGGGGACTCAGCTCAAAAAAAAGTGAAAACCTGCTCTGGTTCAGATTAATCAATCAGAATGGATTACTGACTGCAATGCAGTCAGTAGGAAGAGAGCCTATAAGAGCATTTGGCATCAGCTTGTGAAATTTCTTATAGACTTTTGGAAGCAATTTGCATCTGCTTATCTAACTGGATTCATTCCCTCACCAAATGTGCTGCATTTCTCATCCGATTTAGTACAATGCAGCTATCTCAGGCATTTTTAAAGCACTCAATATCTAAGCATATAACAGAGGTTCAGATTGCACCACCCTTACTCATGTTGAGTAAAACTTGACTTCACAAGTAGCTCATCATTTTCTTAAAACGAACCATGTATTGTCTCTTTTAGAATGGACCATTAGCTCTGCTGTTTGAAAACATTCCCTTCCTGGGTAATAAAGCAATTTTAACAATCAGTATCACGAGCCAGCAAAGTGCAGGAGCTATACCTAATTAGTTGAGTCCCTTTTAATACATTTTCTAAAGGTGCTCAGATATAATGGATGCTGTATAAGAACCTAGATAATGGCAGAAAGTGCTGGGTCCAGGTCAGTCTGCAGCTTTTTTAGTATATCAACTGGATGAGCAAGGGATTAAGACATCTTTTAATATGCAGTCATGCAAAATCATATCACTTTGAAAAAGACGTAGGTGGGCGAAAAACAAAAAGATGGAAAGAAATTGATTCATGTGGAATTTTGACACTACTGTCTGTGTTTAAGGTGTTTAATGAAAATACCGGCACTACTAAAAAACCTTAGAAGCCTTTTAAGAAGGTGGGGTGGAGGAATGAGGGTAAAGGTGTGGATGTATGCATTTTTTTAAAAAAAAATAAGTTTTTCCAAGATCACTGAATAAAAATCAAATCTGAGGAAGTTATGGTGCTTGCCAATAGTTCTTAAGCAAATTAAGCAAAGTTATTTTCTTTTTTAAAATAGGTTTCTTATTCTTTTGGGTTAACCTGCATATCTGTACATGTACACACTGTGATTACATTTGAGCTTGGGAAAATAATAGCCCTTCACATATAAATAGTTCAGAAAAGAGGGAATGTTTTGAGCATAAGAATATTTCTCTGTTAGTTTAATGGGATAGATGCCAATGCTTTTATGAATTATGAAGCAACAGACTTTTTTTCCAAATGAAATTGTTGGAACTCTGCCCTTGGAATGAGGCACTTACATTACAGATTGGCAGCAGATTTCTGTTTCTTTAATGAAAAGTGGATTATTAAATCATTTTTCCTCTGAAGGAAAAATTTTAGACAAGAAATTGCTATAAGCCCTAGCGCTAATGCACAGCATATTCTCCTATGGAGCACAATAAGAAAAAATGACAATATAAAAATTCAAAGCATAATTCTACCATCAGGAAGATCTATATGTTGAACTCCTGATGTTCAGTGAATTACTGTATGACAGCAAAGCTGTAAAACATTTACCAGTTCTTTCCCAAATTTGCAGTTCATACATCTACTGCAGCTCTGATTGCAGAAGTGACTCACAGATTCCCTCTTCAGTAACACGGAGTCAAGATTTGCTCAAGCGCTAGCCATGCTGCTAACCCTATGCATTGTTTCTCCTATCAAAGTACTCCTTTTTGGCTGCTCAAAACAAAGTAGTCCCTTCCAGGAGTTTAATCACCTGAAATTATGATGGAGGTGCGGGCTGCTCCATAATTAAGACTGATTTTAATTTTGTACTTAAAGCAGGATTCAACCACTTTTGCGTATGAAGAATAATCGCGGTCCTAGCTTGAAGGAGCATTATGCAAAGCATATTTATGTTCTACAGACTGAACAGGGTCAATACATTCCATCAAAAAACAGGGCATGAAAATCTTCCACAGAATGGGGGGAAATTCATTTAACGCCTTGACCTAATCAATGTGGTGAGCTGGGCCAGCTGCCTGAGTCTGGCTGTAGGGCACTGAACCACTGGAACCGGTAATGGTTTGAATCTTCACTATGAGGGCTAGGAAGTGTTAACCTAAATTAAAATCGCGTTCCTGCTATCTTCAGCATCAAAGCAGCCTGGCCAGGAGCACAGGGTGGGGCAGGCCGCCCTCTGTGGGACCGTCCAGGGGTTTTCCTTGGTCATGTGAAGTGAACAGCCCCGCTGCCCTCCCTGGCCAGCCTCCACCTCCGGCCGCCTCCAGACAGCTGCGTTCAGGTTTCCCTGTCATTGCTGCTGTCTAAGCTTCGGCAGCAGAGCCCCTCCAGCTCCAGGCGGACTCAGCGCAGCCGAAGGTGGTGGGCTGGCGTGGACTGTGACTGCCCCACCCCTCCCACGGCCTGGGTTAGTTAGACGCTGTTGGCGGAAACCACCCACTGCCTGCCTGCCCCGACCACAACTCTTGTACCCAGCCTGCCCCACACGAGACCCCAGTCCCTGCTGCCGGAAAGATGTGGGGGGGGGGTTCGGCTGGGATGACTGGTGGGTGCAGGGAGGCGGGCTGTGGGATGCGGGGGTCAAGGCGGGAGACCCCCCCCACTCTTTCCTGTGGGAAGAAGCCTGTCACCCTTAGCGTGAAGCGTCAGCGCCCCCAGCTCAGAGGCTTCATGCAGGGGGGATCCTCGCTGCCCATTAACTGGGGCCCCTCAGACTGGTCCCATCCCGTGGGTCGGTCACCGGCACCCAACAGCCTCTGCAAGCCCTGGCCTGGGTCTGCGGTCAGTCCCGTCAGCCTGCGACCCAGCTGCTAGGAACTTATGGTTGGGAGGGTTGCCTGGAGTGGCCTCTGCCTGCCTTGTGGGTGTTTGAGCCTGTTCAAAAAGAGCCACTTTTGCAGCCTGTGGCCAACAGATTCCCCCGGAAATCAGCGCACCCCAGAATAGCACCAGGAGAGCTCTAGTGAGCTGAGCACGATCCTCTCCCTCTCCATCTCTGAGCCAGGCTGAATTGTTAGCTGGGGTAGCAGCAGTTACAGCCCATGTGTGCAGAGTTCCCATCTGCCTCTGAGGGCCAGGCTGTGGCTGTCATTCCTAGGAGTGTGTGGAACAAGGGGAAAGGCTCCTTACCAGGAACTAGAGCTCTCTGAATGTAACTGTTGCTAATCCACTCCACTCCACTCTTGCCCTCTCTTCTGGATTTTTTCCTATTGTCAGAACCTTTCTTTTGTCATTAAGTGACACCTGACAAATGGAGGCCTGGCACTGCTAACCTCTGTGAGGAAAGGCACTCAACATGCTGTTTCTCGTGATTTAATGGCGCCATATTTCAACAGAGCAGATGTGTGGGTCCATGTTTCCAGAAATTATTAGTAAATAAAGTCACATTCTTTATCTAACTGAGTAAAATTTGTCTTCATTCATACACATAATGTAGATGCCACTTGGTTGTGTTGATATAGTTGAAATGTAGTAGTATGAAGATAAAGAAACCGACTAGTACCAGAGTCTATTTAAGAAGCAAGTTATGCCATAAAGGAGAACAAGTTGGTCTATTCTTGTTTCAGTTTTCAGAAAAGGCAACCAACCCTTTCTCACAAAAGTATACTGCAAATGTCAATTTTTTCTCAGGTCTACAGATTAGAAATCTACAGTGTCTGGTCAGACACATACAAAATGATGGGTTCCTGTAGAGAATGCTACACTGCTGTGTGTGATGTGATTGTCCTGTAAGTTTTTGGAGTAAGGGCCAATCTTTCATTCTGTATTTGCACAGCATTTACCACAATAGGCCCTGATCAGGGCCCCTCATTGCTTTTATAATACAAATAAATAATAATATATTACAACCCACCAAAAAGAAAGGTGGCCCTGGCTATTGTTCAACAGTAACTTCAATAGCTCTTTATGCATCCTACATTATCCAACTTTAGATACTTACAAAAACCCTTGCAACCAAAACAAAATTACAATTTAATACCCTTTTCCTCCACCAAAACCATAGGAAATAAATGGAAAGAAACAATTTTTATATTGCACCATTAAAGCAGTGTGAAATGGATATCCTGATTCTACAACCAGGCACGTGTGGAATTTAGGAGTAAATGGGTAAAGTTATAAATGCATAAGTATTTGCAGGATCGAGGCCTTAGTACTGAAGTAACAGTATCTTAGAAATTTGGAAGACATAAATGTCCATTCTGTTAATGAGCGATGTGTATTTTACAGAATGTATTTACGCAAGAAAAGCATATCATCTAGAAAAACGTTTCATCTTAAAGGAATCCAAAGTGCTTTATAAATTTTACACACACAAAACCCCAGTCACTATACTGCTGAATTGCAGCCATTGATAGAAGTAGAACATGGTAGCTTAGGACAGAAAAGAAATACTGAACCCAACTGCAACCTGAAGGGAAATTTTTAAGGTAGCACTAATGTGCAGTAATCACCAATAATGGAATATGACATGATCTAACACCCATATTGTTGAGAAAAGTGCTAAAAGATCTTTAATGATAAGGGGTAAAGAGCTCAGATTTAACGTCCCTTTGAAAGATTGTTATTTTTTATTTCTGTTTGCAGCTGCTGGCCAAGCCCCTTAGAAGCTCTGCAGTAAATTCCATAGCAAACAGATTCTTAGGCGCAAAGAACCTTTAATTAGGAAATATGGAGTAAAATGCTTTCTGGCTGTAAGCCTTAATACAGAGTCAGTTGCTAACATGGTGAAGCTACAACAATAATCGCAGCCTACAAAATTGGAGGCGAAACTATGTTCTTGTTAAGTTCCTCAGACCACTCATCTTTGAAAAGTTCATTGATGTGACAGCAGTGACTACAGTACCCTTTTTTTTTTTTTTTTTTTTTTTGGGGGGGGGGGGGGGCTATGTATTTAGTTTATGTGTTTTTCAGTCAATGGAGACCAGCTAAAGCAAAATCTTGAGTCCTGGGAGAAATTAAATGGCCAGTACTCCTAGTTCCACTTGTCTCTCGTATAATTAGCATTTAGCATCAATTTTACTACAGTACTGAATGGAGACGAGGGCAATTTTTTACATGGGAGTCAGTTGTGAAAGATTTAAGATGTGAGCCAGTATCTCATGTCAGGAGGGGGGCCTGAGAAGCTCAAAACTCATGTTTTAGGGATGCTCTTAAAGCAAAACCCTAGTTCTGAACCCCCCAGAACTTCAGGAGGTTCAGCTATGGATCTGAACTTTGTGGCTGGCCCCTATCTCTTACAACAGAGTGTCTGAACCTTTCCCCAGGTCACCCCTCTGTCCTGCAACAAGGACCAGTGTTTCTTGCCATGAGTTCAGGGTAGTAGGGCTGGACTAGATGTGGTCCCCTTATGCCTAATAGACCAGTGGGTAGCGCACTCACATGGGACATAGAGTATCCAGGTATTCCTACTCTGCCTGATTCAGAACAGGGACTTGAACCCAGTTCTCCCACTTCCCAGGTGAATGTCCTGACCACTGGGGTGGGGCTTGCTGAGTCGCTTCTGTTGAAGCTGTTCCATTTTGTATGAAATACTTAAGTAGTTACTAGACCAGAGAGAGAGTAAGAATGACTCTATAGCCCAGTTGTTAGGGCACAGTCCTGAAAGGGAGAAGACTTGGGTCCCTGCTCCAGTGACTAGTTAAGTAATTCATACAAAGCAGACTAGTTTCAGCAGGAGGGATTCCCACCCCAGCACACCCAATAGCCAGCACTTAATATGTAATGAAAGAGGTGCCGGGGTTCAAGCAATTTGTTGCTGGGGCTCAAGCAATTTTTTATATTCATAACTGATGCAGCAAGCTATGAACTGCCAAGCCTAGAGTTGCTGGGGCTCAGCCCTGGTACAAATTAAGCATTGCCAATAGCCCAGGAGTTTGGAACTTACATGGGAGGGTGAAACCTGGGTTATGTCCCTGCTCTGAATCAGGCAGAGTGAGTATTTGAGCTGAGTCTCCTAGCTGCATGCCCTAACCACTAGGCTATTGGATATAAAGGCAGCATCTCTTCCTCCCCAGTGTCTTTTGTGCAGGTTAGGCATGCTCAGAACTTGGCTGCCGGATTGGGCTTTGCAGCTGAGATAGGGAGGGGACTTGCTGGTTTGTGAATCCTGCTGGGTGTTAGCTAGGGATGAGATAGGGTGCAGAGCAGCTAGGGGAGGTCAGGACTTAGGCAGCTGTGCCACTGGCAGAAATGTAAGTATCTACGGAACTTTGCCAGTGGCAGCTTAATTGCCTACTGGGTTAGGTGGCACTGACAGCTGAGTGGTGATTTTGTGAATACTAGTGGCACCTGAACATTGGCCTTAGGCATCTAAAGAGGCAGTTTGGCTCCTCTGTCCCCCTTGTGACTCTAGCCCCAGCTACTCTAAGTGAGATGAAAGAAAATGACATTGCCAGAAACACCTAGTGGGGAGGAATGCAGCCATTTAGCATGTAATATGGAGCCAAGAAAGAGCACACGGTTTTTACATAGGATGCAACCACCTGCCACAGAACTGGAGTGCAAAATAGACTTAAACTCTAGCTAGGCAAGACATTTCAAACCAGAGCCAAAACAAAACTCAGTTTTTGCTTTACCTTTTCTTGTTTCAAATGATTATAGCTTGAATTCACTTCTCTAGCTAGCTAGTACTGTCTGGTTTTAGACTAGAAGGAACTGGCATGAGAGAGATTATCATCATGAATAGTGCCCACTTAACCAAAAACAAGAAGTGAAGTGAAGATAGCATTATTTCTTGCATTATTTCCTGCATCAGTGGCAGGGTACAACCTAGCAGCAGCACAGGGCCTAGTATTTCCAAAGACCTTGCACCATATAATTTTCCAGCCAGAGCTTTATTCTTCACTTGCAATCCGGTCCAAAGCCTGTCTATACTGAAAAAAATGCTTCCTGTTAGAAAAGATTCTAACACAAGGTTAAATACCATGTCGGTTTTAGTGTCAACAATGACAGTAATGTTTAAAATATGTTAACATTGACCAGCTAACACATTTTTAACACAATGCATGTTCCCAGTCTGAATGAGCCCTAATTCAACTACCAACAGGCCACTGCAATGACTCAATTCATTAAACACTCACCTCCTCTGAGGATTGGAAGGTAATTCTTCAGCTTCAGCAGCTGGTTTCCCAGTCCATGTAAGGGTATTACTAGAGAACACAGGGTTGCATGAATTTGGAAAGCAGTGAAAGGTACAGCATGGCCTTGGCATGATGTCATGGGCAGTAGAAAGGGCCAAAGAGTTGGCCTGAGCATGCAGAAGCTTGGAAACTTTGTCATAGGTGGTGATGGAATTAGAAGTGGCCCCACAGTTACTTTGCATAATCTCTGATTTTATTAATTTCTTATTGTCAATCATTTTAGGAAGCACAGGCAGTGGGGAGGAAGTGCCTGGCTGCAGACAGTAACATGATGCAACTATAGCATCAAGACTTTTTCATCTGAAAGACAGCCAGGTAGCCCCAGAAGAATTCATCGCCGGAAGAAGCTTTGTATGAGAAAAAAGAAAGGTCTTCAGGTAATGTGGTAATGAATGTCATAGGCAGGGCTATATGTAAAATACTTGCATGAGTGAGTGGATGATAGGTAGTGCTCCATACCATTAATAGTTGCCAAAGAGAAAAGGTATAATTTAGCATGAACAGCAACTTAACGGTTTTTAGCCTACAGCCAAGAGAACATGCCCCAAAATTGTTCCCATACAAAGTGAAGGAGCTCAACTTTGGGGATTTAACTGAACCTCCATCTTTTTACGCATCACTGATAATTAAAAGAAGAAAAAAAGATGTGGGTGAGGTGGTGACTATGAAGGATGCATTAAGGATGCCACGGTTATAGAGAAAAAATAGGTTCCTGTCAGGGTCTGTCCTGTGCAGCACTTAGATATTCCAGTGATGGATGCTATTGAAAATGCTAAAAGAGATGACAGGGTGATTTTCCTTGACTTGCATGCACACAAGAGCAACCCAAATTAATCAGTACAGTATTGATAGTTAGCCAGGGATGAATTAATGCAGGATCTTCTTTGGGTCCTGTGCCTAGTCATACAAGTGAATCTGAAGCAGAGCAGCGGGCAGCAGCACAGCACAGAGCTGATTGCTGCCCGATGGGCCCAGTGGTCTCACTTGGGACGAAGATCAAGGTCTATAGAATGGGAGGAAGACAGGTCTATCACAAAGGATGGGAGGGAAAGTCCCGCCATGGTTCTTCCAAATTCTGGTGGGTCTGGGCCCATCTAGCTTTAACCCACCAGAATTCATGGATCTTGTTTTTTGAGGGCAGAGTGAATGTACGGGGCTTATTCTCTGCTACAGTTGAAAGAACAATCACTTTCCTATGATCCCAAAACACAAACTGAATTTTAAAAGCTAGTCAGTGGCAAAAATGTCAGTTTGAAAGCTACAAAGTTAGAAGACAAAGCTCCTCCCATGGCATCTAGAGAGGTTCACAAATGGGACAGCAACAAAGATGTTTCAAAGGAGAGACTCATTGAATATGAAAGCTACAAAAGGTTTAAAAATAACTCATTAAACTGGTCATCAAAGTAGAAGCTGAGAAAATCAACACCAAAAAAAGTGTCTGTTAAAGATTTTAAAAAATTTTCTTCATTGTCCATTCATATCCCTACAGCAGAGAGTCCTTTCTTCCTTTACACATCTTTTTTTTCGGTTGGAAGATAGAGATTGAATCCTAACTAGATAAACTAATTTCTCACTGCTGCAAAAGCTCAACATACGATAACCATTCCTTGGGTTCAGTGAAACATGACAGAGTCAAGGTTTTGTACAACCAGATCAGAATCTTACTAAGATGGGCAAGTGACAACCCCAATGACAGGAGACAGTTGCTTGATTTAATGTAATACTCTTATGTGTTACCTGTCTTGTTTGTCCTAAGTTTCTGAAACTCACCTCTGTGACAATGTAACTTGATAGTAATGTTCTGGACAACACTCTGCAGACCTAAATTTGATCATTACCCAGCAGCACCCTTTGTTTTCAACAGGAGCTGCTGGATGCTGCGCACTTTTGAAAATCTGTCCATTAGATATTATGGTGATAAGATACAGAAATGTTAAGGTAGATAAGCCTGAAATATTGCCACCTTGTGATAAGTAGACCTAAGAGTTAAGTGGCAAGGTTCTCGCATTACTGAGACATTCCCCAGAGTTGCTGGAACAAGCACTTGGGACTCCAGTGATTTAGGTTCATTATATGTACAGCATGCCACAGATATTTGTTTAATTTGCAAAAGGGTTATGCTCTATTTTTGTAGGAAATGCATACAAATATAGAAGCAGAACCAGTTAGCATATAGGATGAAGGGCTAATGCACTTTCATTTCTGATGGAGTCATTGCTATTCTGTTTTCTCTTCATCATGCCACAAGTACTAGACTAGAAGTCATCTATGCCAGGTCCCTTTGCATCCTTCCAAATGTATATTCTCCAACAAAATGGGTGATATTAATTAAGTGATTATTGGTTTCATTGAGATTATCACTATTTAGTTTCAGATGAGAATTTCAATTCAACTTCCATTTACAGAGTAAAAGGGTCAGGTGTTTATACTTTCTGTAGGATTAGTGTGTGTCATGGGGGTGGAAATCTGAAGAGTTAATTGTTAATACAAGCTACTTACAGAGGAAATTCTGTAGGGGAAAACACCAATAATAGAGACGCTTATTGATCATAGCAGACAAAATTGGCACCTTAATAAAACCCAGGGTCACAGTGACAGCTAAATATTTCTTCTGTGGTTAGAGCTACAAAACATCTCTCCAACAAAGCCAGCTGCTGCTTTTTGGGAACTCAGTATCTAAGGTACCTTCCTGGAATGCAGTTAAATCAGGAGGTGACACCATTCACCTGCTCCTGCATCAGAGCACCAGCAGGATGCCCTGTTTTCTTCAGTATTGTTACTTGTAGTGAACTCTCTATAGTGTTACAAATACTGATAAATATTTCCAGATCTCCACTCCCCACATATGTTCATTTGCATTAATATGGTATTTATTTTGAATTTTTGTGTCTGAGTAAAATCTTTTCATGTATCCTTTCTACACAGGATTTTCATATATGTGCCATAAATATGTTTTCCTCTTAGCAACAGCTTTGCTTGAAATTGTAACAGTTCATGTGCTTTAAACAAGTTCTTCTTTGTTCTATTTTTGTCCCAAGGATGCTACTTGCTGTTTACTCTCCCTGTTGTAGGAATGCATTGCAGCCAATTTCAAAATGTAAGTCTTGTGATTCTCAATCACTTTCTCTCTATTAGTAACAAATAGGTTCAGGATCACTCCTCAGGTTATAGCCTCTACTTTCTGGAGCATAAAGTTATTGTCTGTGTCATTTAGGAAATGTTTGGATTATGCCTGTTAGGATGTATTTGTTTCTAGATAGATACAGAATCAGTGAATACAGTGTCCTGTAGTGCTTATGATTATGAGAGGCCCTGATCCTACCAAGAGTTATATATGCGATTAACATTATGCACATGAATAGGCTTACTGACTTCACTGGCACTATCCAGGTTCAATAAACTGAGAATTTATCATTCTCATTTTCCTTCTATTCTGATCACATAACCACAGCAGTTTCTCCTTTCTTTTTCATTCCTTTATATCTTTATCCACAGAACTTCACCATCACACTCTCTTATTATCAAGTTGTAGCTCCCCAATTGTAAACATTGTATTGTAAACATCTCCAACATATAATGCCACCCCTTCACCTCTCTTCTTGCTCTATTTGTTCTCTAGAGCGTGGGCCTTCTTTATTGACATTCCATTTCTGAGGATTGTTCCATCAAGATTTTGTTATGCCTGCTAAACCATCATCTTCATCATTTAACATGATTTACAGTTATTCTTACGTTTTCTCCTTTGCATTTGTGCAGGTATACTTTAGTATGTTATATTACTGGAGAACAACTCCAATTTTTTTTTCTTTCTTTTGAAGTCCACCTTCTGGAGTATTTCAGTTGAATAAAAACTTTTCATTTCCTTCTCCCCTACTTGAAAGGTTTGAACCTGGCTCCCCAGTCCAGAAGTTTTGGATGTGGGAAATTAGTGCCTCTGCCGCTTATATGTAGCCCCAAAGAAAATGTAAACTACCCTGACTTACACCCTATCCAAATCCAGTGAGGTCAATGAGATTGAACAGGGCATAAATCGGAGTAGGATATGACTCTACAGATATAGAACCTGATTCTGACTTCACCCCAACATACATCTGGAGTAGCTCAACTCAGGACAATGGAGTGATACCTCATGTAAGTGAGGTTAGAATCCGGCTCCTAGGCCCTTTTATATTATATTAAATGTTATCATTTATGATTACGAGAGCTGGGCAAATAACAACAGATATTTTGGTTGTCTGACAATTCCAAAAAATCCATTTCAGGCCAAAGCAAAAATTTTAAAATATTTCAGCAAATCAAAAAGTCAGGGAGAAGAAATAATTATGGGTCAAACAAAATGTTTCATTTTGATTTTGAGCATTTTTAACTATTTTTTTTAATTAAATGAAATTTCCAAACAAAAAAGTTACTTTAGTTTTTCAATTTGAAATGTTTGTTTAAAAAATCTCAAAACAAAATGTATCAATTTTTTATTTCTTTTTGAGGGGAGGAGGAGTTTTTGTCCAATACAATTGAGAGAAATCAACACAAATTCATGAGTTTAAGTATTACAGAATCCACATTTTTTTCTGAAAAAGGTTTTGGACATATAATTTTACCTAGCTCTCATGATTACATCCATAGTAGACAGTACATGTAGAAAAAGTGTACATTTGCATGCATTTCTGACCTGCTTGATATAATATGCACTACTCACTACAGGGGACACTACTCAAAATGAGTCTTTGAATGACTCCTCTGAATATTGATTGATCCATATGTCTTACATTATTACCTAAAAATAAGCTGAAATGATAAGGCTGTGGTATTTCCTCGGGCTTTTCTGAGGAACAACTTTCTGTCCCCTTTGGAAGTGGCATCTCTTTTATGAAGTGGAACATAAGAGACATCAAAGGATATCTCTGCATTGCGATTAGACACCTGTGGCTGGCCCATGCCAGCTGACTGAGAGTCGCAGTGCTCAGGCTAAGGAGATGTTTAATTGCCATGTAGACTTTTGGGCTCGGGCTACAGCCCAAGCACTGGTCCTAGAGCCTGGGCTCCAGCCTGAGCCCAAAGGTTTATACCGCAATTGAACAATCTCTTAGCCCGAGTCAGCTGGCACGGGCCAGCCACAAGTTTTTAATTTCAGCGTAGACCTACCCAAAGGGGCAGTTTCCCTTGATCATTGGGCCAAATTCAGAGGAGATATTTTACACCTTCTGGTCATGCAAACTATACCATCTTATTCTCTTGTCTGCCTTTTGCTCAATAAGAAAACAAACAACATTATCGTAAAATGTTTTTGGCAGCAAAAAGATAAAAATTAATGTTTTAGAACTGAATGGTTCTGTTTAAAAAAAGAAAAGAAATGATTATTCATTCTCCAGTCGTGCAGTTATGGACAGCAAAACAAGGACTCACTGCTCTCTGCTTTATATCCTAGAACGAGTAAAGCATTAATTCCAATTTTAACTGTCGGTTGACAGTTGGTGAGAGGCATTTGGATCAGAGTGGGTTTCCGGTTTTAGAGTGACTGTATTTGAACATCTGCTTGGGTGGGTGGCTGCTTTAGGGAGTGAAAATGAACTTTATTTATTAATTTGAGCAGTTGCCTTTATAGAGCATATAGGGATAGTGCTTTGTGCAGGAATCCATCTGTTAAATGAATGCATTTGGCACATGATTCAGTGGGAAACTGGAACACAAAGCCCAATACTTACTTCAAACAGGGAAAGAATGCTGTTGCTCTAAGACAGCATGGAAAAAGCTGTGTTGGGATATGCCTGGCATTTCAGAGTAGCATTATCAGAAAATGATTGCTAGATTCCATGATGATAGACACCAAAGAAATACTTTAAATAAATATAAATTCCACTCTTAGAAAGAAATGGCTCATGGAGCTTGAGGCATCTATCTACCCACAACATACCTAAACACACTTCCTCCAGAAGAGAAGTCATAAAAAGACTAGATCCGATGATTCTTACTCAGGAGAATGTGATGGTATGTTTAAAGCACAGGCAGTGACGGACAGCAAAAAGGAAGCTGGATTTCCATTGTCTGAACTTTGTGTAAATCTATATCAGAATACTACAGAAGATTGGCATAATTATGCTTTGTATACAAAATGCTAGCCTTCAGGGATTTAAATCTCAGTGGTTATCAGGGAGACAGGAGTTAGTCCCTCTAATTAACCAATAATGCCATTTCTTTGTCACCACTGTATTCTGTTTACTCTTGTGTAGAGGATATTTCCTATCATGCTTTCCTCAACTTAGTAGCTGGGCCCTTTAAATCTAAGTGCAACACTGAGTTGCAACCCTATGCGGCTGACTGAAATAGTTGATACCTCCTTTCTTTCCAGTTGCTAAGTGGTTTGGATCTTATGTTTTCTCTGGCATTTCTTTTGTTCTTGAGGAGGCATCACATTGTTCCATTGTTTCATTTTGATGTAGGTCTTCAAAAGTAGACCAGAGGTAGCTGTTAGAGTAATGATTAATGTTTTCGGTGTAGAAAACTCATAGGTTTGTGTGGAAAAGACCCTGGCTGAAGAAAAGCGGTGTCATATTTTGGTCCCTTTGCTTATGTAGACGAATGGGTAAGAGGGAGGTGTATGAAGAGAAGTGAAGTGTGGAGTTTACTGCTTGCTTTTATAATTCATACATTAGTTTATGGACCCTAACTTTGGAACAGAACCGTTCTGTGTCGATGCAACAGGGGCCTTTTCCCACTGAACCATAATTGAAACAATTTAGGACCAGACGGTGCTTTTTAGGCCCGACCTTGGGCAAGTGACACTGTGAAGCCATGCTCCCCCTATGAAAGCACTATGCAGCATTGTGCAGTGTAATAGTACCTATTTTCAATATTAAAAAAAAAAACCATAGTCTAAATTAACTGAAATGTGGTAGGACATAACAGGTATGATGTTTGTCAATGAAAAGTTTAATATTGTTATCTTTTGGTAAATTTCATATTTTCCACTTCAGCGAGCAAAATTTAAAGAAAAAATATATATTTGCAGATTAAACCAAGTGACATAGCCTAGGATACTCTGATACATCATCAGTTGCTTTTGACTCTCTGCACATAATACTACATGGCTTAAAGAACTGATAATGAGCTATGGACTCGCTTGTAACCTCTGGCCACTGGTATGAAGCCTAGGTTAGTAGATATGGACAAACCACTTGACATCTGTTCAGTCACTTCAGAAAAAGAGAGCTCTGTATGAGGCGACATAATCTTCCTAAGCTCTATGTGCTCATTAATTAAAGGCACTTCTAAAAGCGCCCTTCAAACTTTTGCCTTTTGTGGCTGGTTTGGCAGTACTAGCAGGAATGGCTTTGTATAGGCTGGGACATTGCCTCACAGGGATCCTGCATTTCACAGAATTTGTATATCCAATTTTCAGTTCTGAATAGGGCAAAGATTTGAGACAAGGGTACATTTATTCTACTGTGAATATTTTCATTTTGTGTGTGAGGAGGTGACACAGTGTGAAATTTCCAATGGTTTAAAAAGGAATTTTGCCCCAAATTTAGGAATTCATAACAATGAACGAACTACCTGGGGAAAAAATCCAAGCTGAATATAGACACATGGCTTTCCTTTTTTGTTCTCAGATCAAAGTTTAAGAACCATATTATTTCTGTGCTATTGAATGAACATTATTTTGATGTTCTTGAATTCACCAGACAGAGCCATATGAAATGCTATTCCACCTTCTGTGTAAATTGTTTCCAGTTGCTAGCTCTTTCTTGCATATATGTACATGAAAAAATTAAACCTTTTTTAAAAATAGTAAAGCCTTTGTGCTGTTTAGTAGAGTTACATACCACAGATCATAGAGGTGCGGTGTAAGCAAAAGCTGATCACCACTAATGGCTTTGCAATACTTGATTACCCATCCACTCCTTAATGAAAACTATTAAGCAAATGTGAGTACATTATTAAATGAATTTTGGTGCCGTTGAAAAAAGCACCAAACTGTAGTAAAATATACCCTTACTATGTTAGGTACTGTTCACAGAAAGGAATGGCAAGAAATGCCTACTATGTCCACAAATCAAGACAGACTTTTAAAGCAAGAGTCAAATTTTGCAGTCCATACTTATGCAAAACTCCCATTAATTTCAATAGGAGTTCTTCTCCAATAAGGATTATAGAATGTGACAGCAAAAAATAAGAGCCTTTGCAAAATTTTGGTAGTTTTGGAATGATATTCCTATTTATTTACTACCTTTTCTTCTAAACTATTTTTCTGCCTGAGCTGAGAGAATTCTCCCACACAACCCAACCCACAGAGCCTACTTTTAAAACAACCATTAACACGGGCCCTAAAAGATTGCATTGGCTGTTTTCAACTGTTTATCTTCAGGTCATTGCTGAGATCTGTCTCACACCTCAAAATGCACTGACATAGCTGAACTGATTGTTATAAATAGATCAAGAAACAAAGAGCCCTTCTAAAATAAGGGCGTATCATGAATTATTGCAGAGCTCATTTATCTCCTTCCAGCAGCATCAACAGGTAATTTAGCCACCCCTGTGCTCAGCAGTCAGCAGAAGCAACTGCTGTCAGGACTAGACCTCAGTAGGAATTTTTCAAGTAGATGCTTGTATTTGTCAGAAAATGCAGATTTGTCAAAACCAAAGCTTTTTGCTGGAATATTCCAGTTTTTATAAAATTTTCATTGGGAAAGGGTTCTCAGGTCCAGGATGGATTTTCCGCTAAAAATAGTCCCACATACTCCGTAAGAGCCAATAGTCTAGTTATTAGCTTACTTCTAAATCAGGTACATCAGTGACTCGAACCTGGGGCTCCCACATCCCATCATTGCTGGACTATTGGCTATTCTGGGAGGAGGGACTCTCCTTTTCCATGAAAAAGTCAGTAGACTTCCATTTCATCTAGATGTGAAACAGGACAATGTTTGAAATCTCAAAAAATTTTGTTGAACAGTAAAACAATTTGCTGCCCTGCTCTGTGCTGTTGCTGCCTGTTCCCATAGTACTTCTAAAGCAGAGGTTTTCAAACTCTGGGGCATGCCCCAATCAAGGGGGGGGCTTGGAGGAAGGTTCAAGGGAGCAGCCCCAGGCGGTGGGGTTCGGGGAGGGAGCAACACCTCCACCCCCTTACTCACCTCAGTGGACCACCCAGCCTGTCATAGAATCATAGAATATTAGGGTTGGACAGGACCTCAGGAGGTCATCTGGTCCAACCCCCTCCTCAAAGCAGGACCAACCCCAACTAAATCATCCCAGCCAGGGCTTTTTCAAGCTGAGCCTTAAAAACCCCACCTCCCTAGGTAATCCATTCCAGTGCTTCACCACCCCCTAGTGGAAAAAGTTTTTCCTAATATCCAACCTAGACCTCCACCACTGCAACTTGAGACCATTGCTCCTTGTTCTGTCATCTGCTACCACTGAGAACAGCCTAGCTCCATCCTCCCTGGAACCCCCCTTTAGGTAGTTGAAGGCTGCTATCAAATCCCCCCTCATTCTTCTCTTTTGCAGACTAAACAAGCCTAGTTCCCTCATCCTCTCCTCATGTCATGTGCTCCAGCCCCCTAATCACTTTTATTGCCCTTTGCTGGACTCTCTCCAGTTTGTCCATATCCTTTCTTTAGTGGGGGACCCAAAACTGGACACAGTACTCCAAATGAGGTTTCACCAGTGCCGAATAGAAGGGAATAATCACTTCCCTCAATCTGCTGGCAATGCTTCTACTAATGCAGCCCAATATGCCGTTAGCCTTTTTTGGCAGTAAGGGCACACTGTTGACTCATATCCAGTTTCTTGTCCACGGTAACACTCAGGTCTTTTTCTGCAGAACTGATGCCTAGCCAGTCGGTCCCCAGTCTGCAGCAGTGCATGGGATTCTTCCATCCTAAGTGTGGGATTCTGCACTTGTCCTTGTTGAACCTCATCAGATGTTTTTGGCCCAATCCTCCAATTTATCTAGGTCACTCTGGATCGTATCCCTACCCTCCAGCATATCTACCACTCCCCCCAGCTTAGTGTCATCTGCAAACTTGCTGAGGGTGCAATCCAGCCTATCCTCCAGTTCATTAATGAAGATGTTGAACAAAATCGGCCGCAGCACCAACCCCTGGGGCACTCTGGTTGTTACCAACTGCCAACTAGACATTGAGCCGTTGATCACTACCCATTGAGCCCAATGATCTAGCCAGCTTTCTATCCGTCTTATAGTCCATTCATCCAAACCATACTTCTATAATATGTGTGAGGTGGGGAGGGGAGGGAATTGTAACTCAAAGGAGACTCTCAGCTCAAAATTATTTTTGGGTGGCCTGCTGAGGTGAGTCGAGGTGGAGGTGGCGCTCCCTTCCTGAGCCCTGTCATGTGGCAGTGCAACTGGCCAGCCCTACTGCCCCCCGAACATTCCTCCATGCCTCCTAAGGGGTGTTCCCCACAGTTTGTAAACCGCTAGAAGCTTTTGCTAAATGGAAGGCAGAAATCTGGGAGGCTATGTGTCCACCCCTCCACATCACCTCCGCCTATCTCAAATGGGGGTATGAAGTAGATTATACTATTTGGGAAGGGGTACACAGCCTAAAAAGTTTGAAAACCACTGTTCTAAAGCATTCAGCCATATCATGTTATCATCAAAACCGAGGAAACACTTTGCAGTTCAAACTAAGACACAGAGACATTTTATTACTAGGAGAAAAGAAATCAAACATATGCTATTACTTTATATTCCCTGAGCAGCAAATTGATTACTAGACAAGCATAGTCTTTTTCGCTGCTCTTTCACACTGGAGGAATGCAGAGGGTAAGCCAGGACACTAAGTAGCTTCTCTTGTAACATGAAACTCAGATATAGCATGCATATGAGCAAAGCATTTGCGTATGGCTTACATAAATAATCTTGCAAAAATGATCATGCCTCACTATTGATGGAAAGATGATACAGCCTCAGCCACACTGAAGCAACTCTCCTGATGGTTTGCATTATTTCATACATAAGGCATCCAGACTATGTTGCTAGCAGAGAGCTCTGCCTTATTAGGATGAAACAGAGTTCCTTTCACAGAGACTACATTTTCCTGTTTTGCATGAGAGACTGATGGATAGTTAGCACATTAAACCAAATCTCACTTTTTTCTGCCCATGTAGTTATAGTATAAACTATAATCTTCTTTCATTAAGATAGACTTTCTGTACGTATAATTCCATCGCATAACTCCTGTTCATTGCTGTCTGTGGATGAATAGCTACACTGTTGAAATTATTTTGGTTTACTTGAACCTCTTCTTCACTAGAGAGAGGTTCTGCTTAAGCCTCTCCTTCACTATCTGTTCTGCTAGAAGAACAAACTTTTTATTCGTGGGATCTTCTCAAGGGCTTCAGTAGTGTTGCTATGCAGTTATGATTAAAACTACTTGGAACAGGCAGTCTTTTGACATGATAGCATGTATGCATGAAACTCAACTCTGCATGTAACCAGGAGTATAACAAACGGTAGCATATATGGAGTGTATTTCCTATTCAGTTTTGGTGTTAGGCATATGTCTATTTTTTTACGCTATGAATCTTGGACTTCAAAAAGCTTAAATGATACAAATTTCAGGCTCCCAATTTATCAGATCAGTCTAAAAAGGATAACATGACACAAAACGGTTCACAAAAAAATGGTTTTTTCCAGCAGATCTACAAATCTCCAATAGTAATAATGTATGGAATAGCTATTTCTGTTATCACCACTAACCCAGTAGAGGGCTTCCATATCAGGAGAGATCCAGGTGCACTATGGAAGTTATGTTCTTGGTTTCCAACTATGGATCAACCTAAATCAGAAATTTAATGTCAGTAAGAGCTATTGATGAATCCCTTAAATATCTGTGCAACACAAAAATTTAGCCTGGTATTGAAGTCAAGGAGTCACACCATGGATTATTTTAGTATAGTGCTAGGTGCTCAGATGATGTAAAATGGCATACCTCCACTGAAATCATGAGAGAGAGACCTCCCAGAATAGCCACTAGCCCAGTAGTTAGGGCACTAAGGCCTGGTCTACACTGGTGATGGAGGTCGATGTAACATCACTTACGTCGATCTCTGAACACCTGCGCCTACACTGGCACTACAGTTAAGTCGACTTAAGTCACAGCAAAAGATGACGTAATAAGACCACCTCTGCAAGTGGCATAGCGCCTAATTCGATTTTATTGGTTTGATTTAGTGTTAGTGTAGACACAACTTCACTTAAATTGACTTCATGGGCCTCCGGGAGGTATCCCAAAATGCTCTGTTGTGACCGCTCTGGACATTTGCGCTGTGCTGTACTGTGGTCACGCTCCCTGGAAATGTCCTCTCCTCTAAAGCCCCGGGAACATTTGAATTTTCATTTCCTGTGCTGCCAGCGTGGACAGAACTTTGTCGCTGTACTCCTCAGGGCTACTGCAAAGACCAAACGTGCTCCAGCATGGAGTCAACCAGAGGTCTTAGATCTCATTGGTCTGTGGGGTGAGGAGTCCGTTCTGGCTCAGCTCAGAGCCATCAAAAGGAATCTGGACATTTATGGAAAGATATCCCAGTGCATGTTGGAGAAGGGACACAAGAAGGACATGCAGCAGTGCTGCGTGAAGATCAAGGAACTGCATCCGTCATATCAGAAAGCCAGGGAAGCTAACAGCCGTTCTGGCTCCTCACCCAAAACATGCCGCTTCTACGATGAGGTGCATGCAGTTCTCGGTGGCGATCCCACCACGATGCCTCCCCGCAGCATCAATACCTCCGCTAGGTCACAGTCCACGGACAAAGATGAGGACTCCGTGGACGAGGCGAAGGAGGAGGCTGAGGAGAGCAGGGTGCAGGAGAGCAGGGTGTCTATTCTTACTGAAAGTCAGGACCCATTCCTGACCCCAGAGCAGTCCAGCAGCACACAGGACAGCAATAATGATCCTGGGGAAGGCACATCTGGTGAGTTTTTTTTCTTCTTAGCAGTTCTGTCCTTTTACATGGGAGGCGGGGGCAGGAAGGGGATTTCAGGAGTTTATCGGACTTTACTGTGGGGTTACCCACAGAACAGATTATTTATGTGATGAGATACGCTCTGAAAATCATCAGTTGATATCTCACGGCACATGTTTAAAATACCCGAGCTATACAGCAGATGCCCTGTGCTTTTGTATTCCCCATTGCAGTGTCCTACCAAAAAACTTTTGATTACTTTTATCTGGTTTAAGCAGAGACTATATACCCCTCCCCCACCCCACACTGTCCACAGATCCCCTTGCTTCTCGTCTCTGTAAGGGAACAGTGAACCGACTCTTCTGAGATGTTAGGAATAGATTGAGGGTCTGTGTTTGCCATGTGCACTGCATGGGGAGTATTGCCTACATTGTTGCAGTTGTATCATTTTCTTCAGTCTGCTAACCTTGTTACTTTCTCTTTATTCTGTAGACACCTCGGCCTTGGCCCAACCCTCAAGAAATGCTGCGGAAAGACTATTACAGATTAGAAAGAGGAAAAAAGACCCAAGAGATGCCATGTTTGGCAAGCTCATGAACGCAGCCGCAGAGACAGAGCTCTGAGCGTGGCGGCTGATCTTGTTCCAGAATATGGACATGGACAGAGAGAGTCGCAGAGAAATGCAAGAGCATGATCGCAGTACCACGCAGGAGATACTGTGAATCATGCAGGACCAAGCAGACACGCTGCGGAGGTTTGTGGAGCTTCAGGAGGAGCGGAGGCAGGACAGAGTTCCACTACAGCCCTTCCATAATGCTCCTCCACCGAGGGCTTTGTTGCCCTGCCCCTCCTCCACCCCCAAGAGGTCTCGGAGGAGAATGGTCAGGCTGCAGTATGTGCTCGCCTCCACCCTGGTGGAGGCGAGCAGAAATCTGCAACGGCCCCACTGACAGCTGGCCAGCAAGCTACCACCCTACCCCTTGAGACAGTGAATGAACACTCCCCCCTTCACCCATAACTTGAATGTTCATAAATAAAAGTTTACATCATTTCAACATGTTTCTTTATTAAATCATATGTTGTCCTGGAGGAATTTGGGGGGGTACAGATATCTATTTTGGGGGGATGTTTAGCAAAGGCAAACAACATACAGGAACAGGTTTTCAGAGCTTTCCTAATGCAAAGAGCTCCGCGGTTAGCTCTCAGCGTACTGCTGGCATCTGGCTGTTCATAATTGGCGGCCAGTCTTTCTGCCTCCACAGCCCAACCCTGGGGGAACCTCTCACCCTTCGCTTCACACACACATTATGAAGGACACAGCACGCAGATATCACCGAAGGGAGGTTCTTTTCACTCATGTCTAACCTAGTGAGGAGACTCCTCCATCTACCTTTTAAACACCCAAAAGCACATTCTACAACCATTCTGCAACTGCTTAACCTGTTGTTAAAACACTCCTTGTCGCTGTCAAGGTGCCTGGTGTATGGCTTCATTAGCCAAGGGAGCAAGGGGTAAGCAGCATCCCCCAGGATCACTATGGGCATTTCCACACCCCCGATGTGAATTTTTTGGTCTGGGGAAAAAAGTGCCCGCCTCCATATTAGAGAACAGCCCGAAATACACGTGCGTCATGCACCTTCCCATATGACCGCACATAGATGTCTGTGAAACGACTCCTGTGATCCACAAGGCCCTGCAGGATCATGGAAAAGTACCCCTTGCGGTTTATGTACTTGGTCACTAGGTGGGCAGGCGCTAAGACAGGGATGTGCGTCCCATCAATGCCCCCCCGCAGTTCGGGAACCCCATCGTGGCATATCCATCCACTATTTCCCAATGTCACTATCCTTCATAGCAGAAATGTATTGATGGCCCTGCATACTTGAATCATAGCGGTGCCCACTGTAGATTTACCGACTCCGAATTGATTCCCAACCGAGCAGTAACAGACAGGGGTTGCCAGCTTCCACAAAGCGATGGCGACTCTCTTCTCCATCATCAGAGCTTGTCTCAAGCAAGTATTCACGTGCTTCAGGGATGGGGCCAGCTCTGAGCACAGTTCAAGGAAAGTTGCCTTTCGCATATGAACGTTTTGTAGCCACTGATCATCATCCCACAGCTGCATAACGATGTGGTTCCACCAGTCTGCGCTTGTTTCCCTGCACCAGAACCGGCACTCCACGGACTGCAGATGATGCGTTCGAGCCTGCAGCAATCGGGAATTGTTCTGCTTGATGGCTTGTAGCAGGGCAGCCTCGGTGGCATCGCTGTTGCCTGTGCTTCGGCTTCATGCTCTACTTTGAAAATACTTGATGATAAGCCGCAATGTATTTGTGATGCTCACAATAATAGTGCAGAGTTGAGCTGGTTCCACGTCTCTGCAGCAATGGCGAGCGTGTGGGGTAAAAAAACGTTGCAAGAATAATTTTCTTGTTTGTTTGGGGAAGAAGGGAGGGAGAAGCAGCGTTGCATCATGGGACAATGACACTCATCCCAACAGCCACCGCGGCTAGTTGCACTGTGGGATAGCTACCCACACTGCACTGCTTTGAAAGTCGAAATAAGCATTGTGAGTGTGGACGCATGAGACCTGCGCAAACAGCATGGTGTGTACATGCTGCTGCGACTTTTAAAAATTGATGGGTGAAAGTCAACTTTAAGTAAGTCAACTTCACTCAGCAGTGAAGACATACCCTTAATGTCAAGAAACCTCTCTGCTTGATTTGGAGTGGGGACTTGAACCTGGGACTCCCATATCCCAGGTGGGTCTCTGTTCCTGAGTGTGTCTTTTCCTCACAAAATTTTTTTGAAAAGTCTAATTTTTGTTCCAAAGCAAAATGAAAACAAATGGCAAAAGCTTTTTTTTTTTTTTTTTCCTTTTCTTTTTGAGGCAGTGTGGAATTCTTGTTTTCCAGCCTGCCCTACTTAGAACACAAGCTTGGGGAAAAATTGACCATGACTTTGTGGTCAACATCAATAGAAACAAGTCATGGAGAGTACAGTGTCAGCTGGACTGAGATCCACTCATTTCACATAGGCCACCAAACAGCTATCAAATATCAACTTCCAACTACTTCTGAAATGAACTAGAATCAAAAGCTGACATTTTGCTATAAAATACAAACAAAATGCCAGTGCTGAAAAGGTAAGTCTCATTAGATAAATTCCTTTCAGTCATTCTAATCACCATTTTGCATCACCTCAAAAATGAAACATTTCTTAAAATTATAAATTCATTTATTAAAGACAAGTAAGTCAATGATATAGAATAAAGGTGAAATATTTTTGAAACCCCCACTGAAGACAAAAAAAAAATCTGAAAACTCTTCTACAATCATTGTGAGTTGCCAGTACATCCTCTTCGGATTCATCTCCGTGCTAGAGCACTTAGCTTCTTTTCTGAACCCTTTTTTGTGTGATCTGATTTGGCAAATTGCCAGTTGCCAGAGCAAAAGAATACCTTCCCAGATTCATAATCCAGTAGAAGATATTCTGCTGCTATGAATTTTTCCCAGTTATTTTTTTATCTATACTTTGTTACTTTACAGCTTTTGTTCTCTTAACTTTTCCCAGGGACATTCCACATTAGGCTCTCACCAAAGTTAAAGAGAATTTGAAGTTACACCCATAACGTCCTTAAATGGATTCCAAAGAGAATGCATAATCTGTTAATTTTTGGCTCATTCTAACATACTATATCTTTGTGATCTTAAGTACTTTTTATATTAGGACGCCAAACAAATTAACAGCGTACAAGATCCCGCATTTTAGAACTCTGTTAAGCATACTAGAAAACACAAAGTCTGCCAACTGACTGTGGTCACATTTTATTTCAAAGATGTGCTTTTTCTTAATGAAAGGTAAAAGAAAATCTCAAGCAGATAGTTCAGAGAATTGTGCTATTAAACTCTTAAGCCTTGATCCTGCAAATAAGACATATGGATGGACCCTTGCACTCACCGTGTGTCGGCCCTCCCTGAATTCAGTGGAGCTCTGCATAGCAACAGGGTCCTTGTGGCTCATCTTTTTTGCAGGATTGGAGGCTTCATGAAGAAAGAGTTGTGCATATCATGATAAATATAGGGAGTAACAGAGAGAGTAAAAGAGGAAAAATATGATGTTGAATTAAGGCAATGTGGAGTTTCTTTACATATTTAAAATTTTACCAACTATCAAATGCTTATTTCAGCATTGTAAAATGCTTAGACTAACAGTAACATTAATTTTTAAAAAGGTATAAATTTGCTTCCAGTTAAGTTTGGTACACAAAATAAAGCTGCATATAATCATTGTTACCATACTGTGTGCAGAAAAGACTACGGACTTAAAGCACACTGATGTCTCATGGTAAACCTTGAAATCCATTCCATTTAGAGACCTAACCCTTAGTTATTTCCTGTATTTTTTTGGCCTTTCTTTTTTAATTAGAAACACTTACATGAAAACTGGATTTTTGTTATGAGCTCATGAATAATAATCCTCTGCATGCTTTCATGAATGTGGGGAAGAAACGGGCTTTCATTGTAAAGCTGCTTTAGTCCCCGATAACTTTTGGTTGAAAAATTGGTTTAGTCTGAAAATGCCAGAGTTGCTATGAAGATGAAGGAGAATATTTCTTTAGCGTTTTAAGAAAACTAATCAAATGGTTGCTGGGTTACAAATCATTTACAAAAGTTACCCTGATAAGAAATTTTGCCTCTTGTCTAACAATTACCTTCCTCTCGCTCACAAATGTAGTTACATTTTCCTTAAACTCATGCGCCAGCTCTATTTGAAGAAATTATTTTTGTAAGCAAACAAAATCATTAATTTTGTTTTGCTGTGAGTAGTATTAGGTCCACTTATACTCCCATTGATTTTAATGAGTTGTGGGGCTTGATCCTAATCCCATTAGTATCTATGGGAATTTTTTGCCCTTGATTTCAACGGGAACCAGAGTTGGGCATGATGCGTGTGCGTGTGTATGGCTATGTCGCATCTTAGAAAGAACATAAAGGCATTATTCTGTTAGCCAGCTAACAGAGTTCTCCCCTTAGTTTGAGGCCTGTGTTTGTGGAGCTGGAGGGTCAGTGTTCCAGTCTTGGCTCTACAGAGGTGTAATTTATTATGGGGATTAATGTTGCAAAATTTCGTGTTTACTTTACACTTTCTACCAGCGTTGAGACTAAAGGCACACAGTTGCACACAGTGGTAAATACATGACTAACTTAACTAGAACTTATATAGAGCTCTCCCGCCTTGCCAGAGGTGCTTTAATGAGACAAGCATCTTAGCTACCTTTATCATCTGCACAGAACCACTTACTCTGTCAGTTTAATAATCAGGTGATCTCTCCATCCCTCTTATTTAATTTAATAATTAGGTGATCTGTCCTTCCTGCTTATTTAATTTTTTAAAATAAATTGTGTCTTTATTTACTTTCACCATTTTTTTTAAAAACCCTTTGAAATTCTCAAAACAAACACCCTGTCCTGGATAAGGTGGCTGAGCGGTATGAATGTTGTTTCTACCATAGCATTTACAAAACTCAAGCACTTAAAAGAATTGTTAAGGACACCATGAATTCTACACTGCCCATGATAAAAACAATGTTATTTATCCCTCTGGGTAGTGTGAGATTTATTATCTTAACTATTCCATTCTCTGTTTGTATCTAGGCTTTATAAATGATGTTGTAAGTTACTGTATTGTCACTTAGCAACCAACCGTTTTTTCTAAACAAAGTTTTTTGGGTTTATAATCACTTCCAGAACAGCCAGTTATGGTGCCACAAACAGAACATTTGGATGAAATTCTTCCCTATATAACTTCTACAAAGTCAGACAGAAGTTTGGCTTTATAACTTCATAAATGTTCTGTGAGCATAAGCCAAATGCATATTAATATTTATTTTCTAGAGTTAAAAAAAACACTAGATAATCAAGGAGATAAAGGGGAATGTTTATAAATATATTGTCAGAATAGTCTTATTCTTGAAGGGGTTGGCTTAGTTTGGAACTTGCTGTGATTGGTAGAAGCTGTCTGTTTCCAAGGGAGCTTCCAAATTCTGTAACACTATTTGTTCTAGTAGCTCCTCTTATGACCCATTCCAGTCCCACTCTCTGAGGGGATGCCAGGCCATTATGATTGGATCTGTAAAGGTCCAAGAGTGTAGGTTCTCAGTTTTAGAACCCAGAGCTGTGGAGGTTCTGGGCCTCCGACATGCCCTCATTGCCACCAAGTGAGACAGCTGAAGAGGCACCTCACCAGTGTGGGAGTGTCAGGCCCCACAGGAAGTCCTATTGGAATGCCCAAGGCTTAGAGGCACCTGATTGCCTCCCACCCATACTTAAGCCAGGATGTGACTCAGGTAGTCTATCTGAGCTACTGCACAGACTCTTGGTTGCTGCTGCATTAGTCCCTGCTCTTTACCTGTCCCCTGCGATCTGCATCCAACTTTTCTCCCAGTTCCTGCCTTGCTCCTGCTCTGTGCCTGATCCTTGCCTCGTCTCTGGTTTCTGCCCCTACACTTCACTCCTGACTATCAGCTGCCAATCCCAGGTCAAATCCCGGCTCTTCTTGGGCTAACAACTCTGCTTTGACCTTTGGCTTTGGGCATTCAGCCTCTGACCCTCAGTTCCAAATCCTGGCTCTGACTCCTGCTTCAACTGCTAGGGCTGACTCCTACTCTGACTGTGAGGCCAGACCTTCTATGTCTTGATTCCTAGCAGGCTCAATCTACTGAATCCCACCATGTGCTTCTAAGTCCCCAGGGTCTGGATACTAACTGATCAGTGCTCCTAGCTCTGGGTCTCTCAAGCTCATTCCTAGGTGCAGACCCTTTGTCTGACACCTTTCTTGGGAAGTGAGACCTTGCAATCCAGCCAGTTAGACCCTAGAACCAGTACCACAGCCCTCCTAAGCCCCCAGATTGCTTAGACACACTCTGTCCCAGCCTCCACCAGAGTCCATATGGCAATGGGACCTCTGGTTTTCTAGTTGCACTCTTCAGGGACAAGATAACAAAAAGCATGGAAATGCAAGCTTAGCAAAGGAATTTCTTATCACAAACACTTTATTAAAAAGCACAAGAGAGTTAAAGATTTATGGAAAACAACAAATTACTGAATGCAATACCCCTCAGTGTCACTATAGGCCCTGTGAGTTCTCGGGTTTGGTTAGCTATCTTACAGGAGGCCAATTTCCTCCTACTTCCACTCTCTCCAGCTGGGTCTTCTGCTTCTGGCAATGAAGTGGTTTCCTTGACTTAGACAGCATTCCCCTTTTAAAAAGCAGCCTCTGACACCTTTTCTGCCCTGGTACTTCTGCTAGGGAACTTCCAGGCTCCAATCCCCACGTAGGCTTCTGGGCAGATGACCAGTATAGGCAATTACATTTCTGGTGACAGTACATGCCTATGGTGAATGGGAAAAGCAGTAGCAGAAAATTTAAAGAGGTATATACTGTATAAAGGCACTTGGCCACTATATGAAATAGTGTGTTGTATTTGAGACTGGAGTGGGACACTTAAGAGAGCACTTCCCCTCTCCCCACAAAAAAAACCCTTTACGAGCCAGTCACATAGCATTAATATAGTTCATCCAATGAGACAGACAAGAGTATTTGTGAAAGAACATTTCTAACTAGAACTAACCAAGTATACACAACTACAAAGCTGTGTGTGGTTGACAGAGATTGCAATGAAGATGCAGCCCAGTAAATACTATAAATACACTCAATATATAAGGAAAATGTGGTTCCGTATAACAGGAAGAAAGTAGCTAAAATTCATCAGATAATCCCTTCAGAATGCAGTTCAACTACCATTATTGGCTAAAATAGTTCTAATTAGATTGTACCTTCTTTAAGGGCCTGATCCAATTCCCATTGCTTCCAACAGGTGTTGAATTTAGTCCTAAGTGATGGCCATGAAAATCCAAAATTGTCTCGTTTCCATGTGCCCTGGCTTTCAGACAGGGTCCTATACCACATCCCTTACTCACTAATCCTCATATGTGCATATAATTACAATGAAATCAATTAATGAGACTAAAAGTTTCAGGATGGGCTTTTTTAATTTTGCAATAACAATACTTTGCAATGTTTTGTAAAATTTTGCTCCAGACAGCTTCATGAAAAACTGTTGTTTTGATACAGGCACTGGAGGGAAAGCAATCTTACTTTAACATACTTCATTATAATGCAAACAATATAAAACATGTAGACTAAAACAGCAGATAATACTGAGCAATCATAATTTCAGTTTTATGAAACAGCATTGAAAGTAAATGTAAAAAGCAAAATGCAGCATTTAAAATACAGTGTACAGTTGTATGGTTCATAGTGTCACAAGATTAAGCTGAAGTGCTGTCTCTGCTGCTATTACAAGCTATTTTCCAATGTTTATGTGCTGAATGTTTCACATCTCATTTAGATGAAATTTGATATGCAAAGTGTCAGCACCAAGGCAAATGACTTCATTAGATTTTATAAAATAACACTTTGTAAGCAGAGAGTATGAATGGGAAATGTAGAATCTTTTTTTTTTTTTTTTTTTTTTTTTTTTGGAGAAAAGAGTTTTAAAATGTCTTAAATATTTAACATTAGAAAGTAACTACTGGACTTTTACAGTAGGATTCAATAAACATTTAGCACATTTTCAAAATAGTTGACAAACATTTATTCAACGCTCATAACTAATCCACCTCTGAGTTCAGTAATCAGTGCAAATTCATTATACCTACTTTACAGATAGGAAAATATGAGGCAGAGAGATTAAATGACTATGATCCAAGGTCACAAAAGCAATTGAAGTAGGAGTCAGAAGTAGAACTTCTGTGCTCTAAATCTCCCAGTTGTGATTTTAACTCATTAGACCACACTTCTTTTTATGAAATTGTTTGATGGAGTAATCCTGCAAAAGACTGAGCCCCTTCTAGGCCCTTAATATGAGAACTTGTGGGTCAAATAAATAGACAAAATTGTAGTGGACCCACTGGGGCAAATATTTCTTCATTTTAATCTTTATTATCCATTTTTTGTACATGCTTTTGTACAATGCATGAACCAAGTGACAACCCTCTAGCCTGCTCCCCGTGGCTATTATAGTCCTTAGCACAATTCAGTCTTGGCCTCTCATGCAATGAAAAAAGGAAATATTTAAAACAGAGAGTCTATTTTTATGTCACCATATTGGATCTGCTGTTAAAGTTTCAGCATGCTATCATTCCTGCTGTTCAGGCTGATGGGGCTGTCCTGGTATATGTCCATCACATGAAGACTCAGATAACAGCAATAGTGCTAGTGTTGGCTGCCAACCTGAGAAATTGACTGAACACCAAAGACCTACTCACTTTTCCTTCCTGTCATTAAGAAAGCTGAGTTGAGGAGGGAACTTTTACAATACAATAACTTTTAATTATAATCAGTGACTGCAAAAGTCCTTCTACATCTCCAAAGTTAAAAAGCAAGCTGATTCACTCTTTCCTTATAACAAACTTAGTCTTAATGGTTCATTTGACTCTGTAAAGTAGAAAAAAACCCGATAAAAGACAAGTTATAAATGTAAGAGTTACATGCAATCTATTGCTTATCCAAGCTAACAACTGGTGTAAAAAGCTTTAGCATTTTCAAATGCAGCTATATAAGTTATCCCTTACTGCAGCCAGCAAACATCTCTGGCTTGCCAAGTGAAACAGTGCAAAGAGGGAGACAAAAAGCACTCCTAACCTCTCTAGTCTCGTCCTTATTATTCATTGCTCTTCAGTCGCTTTTGTGACACCCGCCAATTTAATGTTATCTGCTAATTTAATTAGTAAACTATTTACCCCATTTGTAGTCATTATCGGAGCAGTTGAGTAAGACCCACACTCTATGGAATAACACCTTTTCTCTCCTCAGTTCAGGACACTTCCATTTTGTTAAGGTCCTTCAGACTCTCTTCAGAGCATGTTCCCATCCAGTGCAATTTGAACAGATTTTTCAAGTAAGATTTAAGGCTCCTCCATTGATCCTACATAACCAGGTAATCCCCCTGTAGCTGGGATGGGTGGTCCCCCTTGGAGAAGGACCCAGAGGGGGAGCCAAACCCACCCTGGCTAATAGAGCCCAGAAGGAAAACCCCAGTCCAGAAGCAGGGGAGCAGGCCCAGGCCTTTAGAAGCCCAGGGAACACCACCTGACTGGAAGCAGGTGGATGGGCACAGGCCGTCAGAACCCCATGGGCACCACCTGACAGGAAGCAGGGGGGTAGAATCAGACCTGTAAAACCCCGGCCTGCGGGCTCAGTCAGGTGGGGATGGCTGAGGGAGAAGGATGCTTCTCCCCTGAGGCTTCCAGCTAGAACCAGGCCAGAGGCCTATGCCGGGGGGGGATCTAGTCTTACCCCCAGAGCCCACCTGAGCTGTTTGGGAGCTGGAGGAGGGCCCACCTGAGTTACCTGCTGTCTGGGAGCTGGAGGAGGACAGACCTGAGAAGTACAGAGACTGGGACCTGGAGAACCTACCAGCCCTGCCTGGGGAGCTGGAGGACCTGGAGGAACTGTCCTCTGTGGAGGAACCCATGGAGTTGCTAGAACTGCTGCCAGTGGATGAAGAAGGTCTTGTGGGACTACCACACCCCAGCAACCTGGAGGGAGGGGAGAGAGAGAGACAGACAGACAGACCGACTGACCGCCTGCCCGCTCCAGGGAGCAGACCTGCTTGCTCGCCTGCCCTGCCAAGGGCCGGGGTGAGACTGCTTGCTCGCCTGGTCAAAGGGCTTGAGACTGCTTCCCAGCAGGGGATAGCCACGAGGGGTGGTCCCCCTCAGAGAAGGACCCAGAGGCAGAAACCCGGATGCTGTCCTCCCTTCACAGGGGCTTGTCCATACCCTCATATACTGGAGATATTTCTTGGGGCTGGTGAAGCTGGCCCTGTGACCTCTGTATAGCAGAGGCCAGAATCAGGTCCATTTGACTTTAAACTTGAGAATTTACCTTAGAACTTTTCCAACTCATATATCTGAGCCATCAGTATGTGAGTCAATGAAACAATGAGGTTTCTCTGTACCATTATTTGTATCTATGGTGGATAGTTAATTAATTGTTTTCCTGGACTGAACAACAGAATGAGTAGTTTCCGTAGTAGTGTGTAGTTCTTCACCTTAAGAAGAGGCAGTGTGATGAAGTTATCAAATGTTGATGTTAATAGTACTTGCTTGCCTGATGGGTGATATAAGGCTTGATTCACTGAAGTCTGTAAAACACTTTGAAATCCTTGGAGTTGCTGTAGACATGCCTATTGTGATATTTCAAATGTTGGAATTGTAATAAGATTGTAGGTCTTGGATTGTTTCAGTGTCACATAAGACACTCCGTAATCGTCCTGCTTTATTTTATACTTGGAGATTTTATTTTTAAAGAATCTTCACCTTGGTACTACCTAGAGGCAATGCTCTGTAATGTTGGGTGAGAGATGCACATTCAGTTGCCAGGACCATTCTCCTCTTCAAGACAGTGGTGCAATTTGCTTTGAATCCTCTGAAAAGAGAAAACGTCTTGTATTCCTCAGCACTGACTTCTCTGTCCACTTAAGTATCAGTATTAATGGGCTCCAAAGGGAATCTCATCCTCTTTGCAGTCCAACAGAATCATGGCCACGAAAAGCAATCTGCAAGATCATCATGGCCACAACATGTGGCCTTGAGAGAGACAGCAAATGAATGTCACTGAATCTTGCAACTAATATCAAGATAGTTGGTTAATATCAGCTGAACATGATAATTTCAGTAAACGCAACTTTAAACAAATGTGAAAAATAGGTAAAGTTCTGAAACAACAAATGCCATAATCTATTTAGAATATTGACACAGAATTATTTAGGTAAAGTTATATTTCTGTACTGGATTATGACTAAAGTTCTAAAAATTCTCTTCAGCCTTGTACATCTGGTATTCCTTTTGGTACCTACAAAGGGTAGCTGTTGTTACAAATATAGATCCAAACCTCATCTAAAAGCTGGCTTGTGTCCACACTGTCCAACTTCTTCTGTTATTGAGTGACGGACTGGACTGGAGATTCCAGATATTCTTCAGAAGTGTGGAATGCTGAAAAAAGCTGGGAATTCCTCCTTGTCTGAGCAATTTCTGCCTCTTATGCTGCTGAGTTTGGAAGGAAAGATGTGCTTTCTTATGGCCATGAAATGGGAAGGGGGGTCACCTTTCAAATTCAGCAAAAACAACTTGAGTTCTGTAGCACTTTAAAGACTAACCATTTTAATTTCAGTAGGCATAAGCTTTCGTGAGCCTCAGCTCACTTCCTCAGATGCAGTTTCTACCACCTGCATCTGAGGAAGTGAGCTGAGGCTCACGAAAGCTTATGCCTACTGAAATTAAAATGGTTAGTCTTTAAACTGCTACAGAACTCAAGTTACTTTTGCTGTATACAGACTAACACGACTACCCCTCTGGAACTCTTTCAGATTCAGACTCTAAGGTTAGATATGAAACCCCACATTTGGGGTATGAGTCAACATAGTTTTTGTAAAGGGAAATCATGCCTCACCAATCTACTAGAATTCTTTAAGAGGGTCAGCAAGCATGTGGACAAGGATGATCCAGTGGATATAGTGTATTTGGACTTTCAGAAAGCCTTTGACAAGTTCTCTCACCAAAGGCTCTTTAGCAAAGTACACAGTCATGGGATAACAGGGAAGGTTCTCACCTGGATCAGTAACTGGTTAAAAGATAGGAAAGAAAGGGTAAGAATAACTGGTCAGTTTTCAGGATGGAGAGGGGTAATAGTGGTGTCCCCAGGGGGGCTGTAGTGGGACCACTACTGTTCAGTATATTCATAAATGATCTGGAAAAAGGGGTAAACAGTAAGGTGGCAAAATTTGCAGGTGATACAAAATTACTCAAGATATTTAAGTCCAAAGCAGCCTGCGAAGAGTTTAACGTGATATCACAAAACTGGGTGACTGGGCAAACAAAATGGCAGACGAAATTCAATGTTGGTAAATACAAAGTAATGCGCATTGGAAAACATAATCCCAACTATACATATAAAATGATGAGGTCTAAATTAGCCATTATCACTCAAGAAAGAGATCTTGGAGTCATTGTGGATAGTTCTTTGAAAACATCAACTCAATGTGCAGTGGCAGTCAAAAAAGCTAACAGAATGTTGGGAATCATTAAGAAAGGGATAGATAATAAGACAGAAAATATTATATTGCCTCTTTATAAATCCATGGAACACCCACATCTTGAATACTGCATGCAGATCTGGTCGCCCCATCTCAAAAAAGATATATTGGAATTGGAAAAAGTACAGAAAAGAGCAACAAACATTATCAGGGGTATGGAAAAGCTTCCATATGAGGAGAGATTAATAAGACTGGGACTTTTCAGCATGGAAAAAAGACAACTAAGGGGGATATTATGGAGGACTATAAAATCATGGCTGGTGTGGAGAAAGTAAATAAGGAAGTTTTATTTACTCCTTCTCGTGAGACAAAAACTAGGGGTCACCAAATGAAATTATTAGGCAGAAGGTTTAAAATGAACAAAAGGAAGAATTTCTTCACACAAGGCACAATGCTACTTGGAACTCCTTGCCAGACAGGATACTGGGTTTGATGGACCATTTGTCTGACCCTATATAGCTGTTCTTATGTTCTTAGTTGTTGAAGCTATTGGCATATTCCTATTAAAGCTTTCCAACTTTAGTGAAGCAAGAATTTTTTATCAGTGACTCAAAGTTCTTCATATATAAAAAAATAGCTAAGGGAAATTTCCTAAGCATTGCTGATGAAGAAATAATGATCCTTTCATTTGATAACACTTGGTAGGCATATTTGCTGGTACCTCATAGCTAGCATATTCTTTGTCCATCCACAGGCTTGGCCATATGCCAGGCTTATGCAAGCATTTGTAACCAGTTTAAATCTGTAGTAGGATGACTGATGTTTTCTCATGTATCTCATAGTGTGAGCTCATGTCTTAAGCTCTTGACAGATCTGAAAGCTGCTGACACCCAGCACAACCTTGCTTGGTACATCTTTCAGACACTGCTCACTAGACTGTCCAAATTACATCATTTCATTCGGAAACTAAGGCAAATTAATTGCGTTTTAAAGACAGCGATAGAGAAGGGTAGAACATGAATGCTTAGGAATTGAAAGGCTTGAGGGTTGTTGCCAAAATCAACAAAGAATTAAACTGTTACAAAACAAAATGTTCCTTTTTCCAGTTCATTTAAAGTTTTATGATAGGCTTACCCTAAACTATGATTGTATTAATAGAAGGTGATAAACATTAATGGACTTTTTTCTAGAACAATTTTGCGTCATGGTTATGTTTAGATTTCCATATGATGAATCGTTTTTCTTAGTACTATCTTTATCTAATTAATATATGTCTGTTCAGTGTTTATTTTCCCCTATTTTACTATACAAAAGCAATGTTTAACCTTACAAAAAGGCTTCTTAATTGTGATTTTTTTCTTCTGCATGATATTGCAGTATTGTATATGTAATTTTAAAATTCCTGATGTTTATGTATCATTTCATCCAAATTGAGATATTCTTATTCAAATTAGTATCTTACTACACAATTAGTCCCATTGAATTTAATCCCTCTATTTTGAATAATACATTTCAATTTAGTTTTGGAAAGTACTGAGTGCCAGACTGATACCTGTATGCATAGTAGTAATGCCTTACACAATGAAAAGTCCTATTGAATTCAATATTTATTTGTATTGCAATAGCACCCACAACAGACGAGGTACTGTCCACCTATACATGAAAACAAAATCCTGCTCTGAAGAGCACACTATCACAGTAATTATACCAACACAACTTTGCTACAAGAATCACTGCAAAACCCTTTGCAGAAAGATGGAGGAAAATCTTATGCTTCAGTTACTTCCGGCACAGTCTAATGAGGTATCTTCTTTTAAAGACTTAATCCTAGTCATACCATATATTCAAAAATCCCCATACTTGTTTTGCTATTTCAGTAGCATTGGGTGACAAACACTGTCCTTGCGGTTGCTAAAAGATACAATAAAAATGAGTCCAGTTTAAAACACAGAGCTAATCCCACAGTGATTTATTTTATTTCATCTATTTTATTATCTGTACAATAAACCAGATGCATTGAAAAAAGAATTAAGGAATGGGAATTAATTTTACATTTTGAATTTTAACTAATAAATAGCAAAAAATTGTCAAAACATAAAGGTACTGAAGATAAACAACAAGTAGTTCCTGTGGTAATAATTCCTGTCTCCTAGAAACATGCCACTTCATAAAACATGAACTGGATTGCTAGCTCCATATGTTTGTTTACTTTAAGTAAAAAAAAAAATGAGTAATTGGGAGACTGGATGGCTCTGAGATTTGGTAACAGGTTACAAAGCCTCTCATTTTGAAATCACAAGACTGAATTTAACTCAGCCTGTTAGCAGCCATAAGTAGTTACTATGTAACAGGTATTGAGAGATTTATGTATCCTGAGCTGAGTTCATTTCCTCCTGGACTGGTGTTCACTTCAAAAACAACAAAAAGTCAAAATGAGCATGCTTGCTGGTCATCTCAGCTAAGCACAAAAACTGAATGGCCACAGACTGAACTTCCCATTCAAGAGTGACCCTCCAGCTTTAGCTGTTGAGAGACACAAGTAGTGTGGAGAGACTAGTACTGCTGCTGCTTTTATTCTGGAAAAACAGCAGGATCAGATGATCCCCATTACAGCTGCTTTGCACCACTCTGGCAGCACAAAACTACCTTAAATCCAGTTTAAAGCACCTGCCCTGAGGATTCTCCCAGCATGAAGCAATCCTTCAGTGACACAAGGCCCTGTGACAGCCCTATGCCACTCTTTCTTTAGGCGGCTCACACCTGCCTTTGCTACTCACTTTCTCAGTCTGAAAGTTGTGCTAGAACCTCAACTAGTCTTTGATGTCCAGGTAGAAACGGGCAAAGAGATTTTTTTAATCTATCAGTAACTAGAAAGAAATGTGTGACTATTCCTTTCAGATGCAGTTCTTGCTACATATTAGGCTTGCCTCTCTCACTTAGTTGTTAGACTACTGTAATGTGCTTCACCTGAGGCTATCACTTAAGACCATTTGGAAGCTTAAGTTAGTTTAGAATGTGGCTGCGGTACTTCATGCAACAGACCTATCACACTGGCCTTCTGTGGTCTATGTTGGCTTCAGATTAGCTTCCAGGTAGAGTTTAAGTTGTTCTTGACCTACCATATTAAGCCCAAATGTTTGGGGGGGCTCAGGCTTTCTTGAGAAACCATGTTCCTCCGCATGCAATGCTGCCACAGCCAACAGAGATCTCAAAGCTAAGTGCCACTGATTTGAAAGACGGAGTTGGTGGTAGGGCATTTTCTGTAAGAAGTTCTTAGCTCAGAGCGAGAAGAGTACCTTTCTTCTTACTCTGTTGGAGCCTGGACCTGTTGATCTTTCAGGCATGCTGCAAGGCTTATCTGTGTTCCTGGGACTTTGTGGAGTGATATGAACTGGCCAAATATGCAGAATGCTCTATTTGTTTGGGCAAGTTTTTGTATTAGCCAGAATTGCATGGGTAGCTTTTTAAACTTCTATTGTTTTGTCTTTTAAATATTAAAAAAACTATTTGGATAGATGCTTTAAAGAATCCTAAATAAAGAGCCTTTCCCAGATGTTGGCTTCATTAGGCAGAAAAATTCTGAGCACCAGCAGTAATCAAGTACGAACTCAGTGCAGAAAACATTCAAGTAGTCATTCTGGTTCTTGCCAGACTTTGAGTTAGCTTTGTGTTAATTATAGAAACATCTATTTTAGGACAAACATTCTGTTAGGAAACTAAGTAAAGAAGACAAGTGAAGCACAGTGGGTTGACTGAGGACCAGGAACTAGGTATATGAAGCGGCTGATGCTCTTACCCTTTCCCCTCACATGTTTTTAACTGAGTGAACCACTAGTATCTCCATGAAGAGACCCACTCAAGATAAAAGTATCAATTTATCATTATTTCTCTGATGGAAAATTTACCCTTTTACCTTTTGTGATTGGTAGGTAAAGAAAAGCCATATACTGGTCTAAAATTTCCTTTCCTACTTGGCTAGGCTATGGAAAGCAATGCTGCTAAATTGATAAGTTATTCTTAGATGAAACAGCTCTTTGGTAACTGTTTGAAGCTCAAGTGTAATTCCCTCATCAAAATCTCTAACTTATGTTTGTGATTGCTTAACTGCATTCCTTATCAGCACAATCGTTAAAAATTCAGGAAATCATGAATTTAAGATAAACTATATCAATATTATCCTTAATTTGCATGCTTTATCACACAACCCTCATAACAGTCAAACATTCACAGATTCTTTTTCAACTCCATCATATAATCTGAACTCCAATTTTAGCTACCGTAAGGATTGTCTACATTTGAAAGTTTATTCAAATTCTTATTCTGGAATAAGAGTAGCTTGTTCCTGTTTAGCTTAATCCATTTTCAAATTATAGCTGTTCTGAAATTATTCCATGTGTAGACAAGCCCTGAAATAAATTACCTACAGATACATGTCCAGTGGCAAAGTCTATAGTGTGCTACTTGTACATATGCAATCTATAAAAAGGCTGTAGGTTGGATTTGAGGCATTGCATTGGCGTGGATGTGAATGATTATCCACCGATTTCCTAAAAGGGAATGAGTCAACTGTAGTTACAGCTATTTCACTGTAAATCAAATTTTTTATGTTGGAATTTCCTCAGGTTTTTAATAAATATGTACTTATGGGTGTGAATAACATCTTCACTGATATCATTGCTGATAGGTAGTATTCTCGCTTGCTGTCTCTGTCTCTCACACACACACACACACACGCGCACACACACAGAGTCCCCAATTCCATTCCAATATTAAATGCTGATATACATTGATATAAACATTGACATATACATGGAATGAGATAGGAGACTGGAAGAGCATTGGGAAGGTGGGGCTGTGTATGCGGAAGCATGGGGGCAATATCTAGAGACGTCAGAGCGCCTTTGTGGGAGACCTGGGTGAGCTTTGATGAATCTCCTTTGGTTTCTTGAAATGGAGCCTTCTATGGTGGTGAAACATAAGCAGTATATCCGAGATGAGCTCCATTTTGATGAACCATATGAAAAAAGAATGTATTGTCAGAGCTGAGCTGCTAGGCCTGCTTCTTCCCTTCTGAAGTTTGTGGGAGGGTGGGGGAAAGTGGTAGGTTGTGCAGGATATGTTCTGGGAGTGGAGGGAACAGGGATTCTAAGGAGGTTGGGGAGGAGCCCAGTTTTTAATTAATGTATCAATGCTTCCATGCATACAGATAGGATTTCTCACTGAGTTATTGCCTGGTGTTATGAGGGAACTGAGGCAATGGCTCTATGGGGAGTCTGTGATGTGCTGAAGCCTTGGCACATACAGAGTTGGCTCCCAGTGGAGCTGCTGCCTAGTGATCAAGGAGAGAGCTTTGGCTTTGTACTGCTCACCTTTTCAAGTTGCTTAAATGATATCATCTGAATTTGTGTAAGTACAGTAGTGTGATGCTTTGGAAGACATCATTTTTCTGACCATAATATGCCCTCATTAGATTATAAAATCTGTACAAGTGAGTTATTTTTTGAGGTCAAAGGAAGTAGGGCTCTGCTGAGAACTGTATATTTGTAAAGTTTCTTTATTTTCCTCCAAATGTGCTGGTATTTGGCAGACCTTGCTTGGGCAAGAAAGGGATATACAGTATTTCAAATGGCCTAGAAGTTCTGAGCACTGCTCCATTTGTGCACATTGCTGTTGGCAGTTTCCTATGCAGAAATCCAAGATGGCTTTGGCTTATGCAGCTAGAAAGTAAATATTCAATTTTGGTAGATAACTACTCTTATTTTCTTTATTCTAATGAGGCTATCTCTAGCAAGTTTTAGGATGACTGTTGTTCAAGACAAACCGTGAAACTCCTTTTTTTGGAGACTTTAAAAATGGGACTAGAGCTGCATGAAAAACTTATTTATTTATTTGTTGCTGGTGATTCTGAGGAAAAAATGGTTCCAGCCAAACCAAATCGAAAAATTCAAAATAATTTCATTTTGGGGTTGAACAAAGCATGCCATTTCACCTGAAAGTTTCACAAAATGGGGCTGGAGTGCATGGGGTTATGGTAGGGCAGTTGTGTCCATCTTTTATAAATTTAATTATTTATACAAAATGGAGAGATTGAGAAAAATTAATATCCTTCACTTTGGAGGTTAGAGGCCCTAGTTCAAATCAGGCAGGGGGGAATTGAACACTGGGCTCCTACATCCGTGGTAAGTGGCCTAACCATTGGGATAAAAGCTATCATGGGCTGTTGCTACCACCTCTTCCTTCTCCCACATTGTGAATCTAGCCTGAAACTTTTTTTTTTTTTTGGACAAAACTATTCAATTAACTTGTGTCAAATTTGTGAACAGTTTTGCATAGACTGAAACTGTATTTTTTTAACAAATAAGCTGTTGGTCTTTAAAAAAATGTGCCCAGCTCAGTGTGGGACCATAATGAGAAAAACCTGAATCAAGAAGTTTAACTCACAGGATGTTCATTTTATAATATTAATGCAAACTTTCCAGAAAAGTGACAGGATATGCCCATGATAGAGCTGTGAGATATAATTTGTGCTGAAGAGGTATAAGTCTAAAGCACATAGCTCTGTGATATGCCCTGAAATCTTATTATTTAGAGAGACACATAAATGTGGGTGAGGTGATATCTTTTATTGGACCAATTTCTTCTGGTGAGAGAGGCAAGCTTTACCTGACCTAAAGAAGAGCTTTGTGTAAACTTGAAAGCTTATCTCTCTCACCAGCAGAAGTTGGTCCAATAAAAGATATTACCTGATCCACCTTGTGTCTCTAATATCCTGACACCGACATGGCTACAACAACATGGGATACATATTATTTTTTAGTAAGTCAGTTGAATTAGAAGTGCAGTGGAAGAGAAAATGTTCCAAGATTTTTTCACTGAGACTATGTGCTAATGAGATTGAAATAACCACTGGTTTTTATTTTTTATCTTAAAACCCAAGATGGTGCCAGCTCTTTATATTAATGACCTCTTTGCTATTCCTCTCATGCAGTCATATGATACTGACCAGAACTATGAAAGAAATGTTTGAAATGTATACCTAAGTTTGTACTTCTATTCCAGTAATTTGTACTGTAGGATATAAAGTAATATGAACCAGTAAAAGGGGCCCAAGGTATCAGATAACACTGTTCCGGAAGGTTTATTACCTCCCCAAAGACGAGAAATTCTTCTTGCTTGACTGATGTTACGGTGGTGAGATCTCGATTTGAAAACCTACAGACTGTGGAAATTCTTGAAAACTTTCCATTTGTGCTACTGTGTAGTAATAGTCTGTCAACAAATGTCATCCACAGGACTGCTGCAGTAGCAGAAAGATTTTCAACACTTTATTTCAGGAACATGAAACATTTTTTAATTTATAGACAGCTTCATCACTTTAATTTAAAAAAAAAAAGCTGAAAGATACTGTATTTCCAAATGAGATCACATACATTACTGTGCTCCCTTAAAAACAAAATTAAGGTTAAATATTATATAGTACGGCCTTACTTCATATCACTTGCCCTCCTAAGCTACCTTTCACCAGGAACCTCATTGTGCCATCAGTTTTAACCTGAACTTCCCACTGGATTCAGTGGGCACTGGCTTGTACAACTGATATTCAAGGGCACAATCCTACAATTCTCACTCATAAAAGTAAGTGATTTCAGTGGGACTACTCACATGAATCAGGAATCAGACTTACCATGTGAGATGATGTTACAAGATCAGGCCCTTCATTTTTAACAGTTATAAAGGCTAATACCCTGTCTGCCCACAAGACTGGAGCAGGGTAGCACAAGAAGGATGGAATGGACATTGCAGTTACTTGTGGCATGATCAAACAGATACATGCAGGCACAGAGGTCTTGTGCCCTTGGCCTCTGTTGTAAGTTGTATAGCAGTCTCTCATTTACCATTAATAATACTTATTGGGTGTCATTGTCAAGCTGTCTGGAGTGGCTCACCACTGTCAGTGCCAGCCTAAGGACAAACTGCTAAGAATCAGAGCATAAGCCCCAAATTGGTTGTGTGTTCTGTACTTAGATTTCACCTATCTAGTGTGAATTCTTCAAGCATTAGAACAGCCTTATCTTGGTCACAGATAGTCCCCCCTCTTCTATCTTGCCACCCAGGCAAGCTTGCTTTTGTGATAGGTGATGCCTTATACTAAAAATCACAACAATAGTCAGGTTACTCCGAGTACCAAAGGACCAGTCACTTACCCCAGGTCAGTTGTACCTCAGATCTCACACCAAAGACAACACTTGTAGCCAATCCAATAATAAACTAACTAAAGATGTATTAACTAGGAAAAGAGAAATACGAGAGTTATTTACATGGTTAAAGCAGGTAAATATGCACACACAAATGAGTTACAGTCTTAGATTTCAAAAAGTAATAGGAGCTGCTGTAATGTTCAAGCTCTATATATCCTATAAGGCTAACCCAAGATAAACAGCTAGAGATCCCTTGCTTATGCTTAGAAGTCTTGCCTTCTCCCTGAAGTCCAAGCAGCATATGGATAACAATGTCTTATTGACAAGGATTTTTATTCCCTCCCCCGCCTCCCAGAGTTCAAACTGATGGGAGGAGTGTTTGTGCACACCTCCTTTTTATGGGTGGGGTAGGAGCAATCAACAAAGTCTTTTGTCCACTGATGTTTCACAATTGTTTGTCTGGTGTGTATGGGCCTTCTTTTGTTGACGAGGAGAGCCAGATTGGTTTCCAGCTATGCATTCATCAATGTTCTTTGAGGCCTAGAGACGTTAGTGTGAGCTGGCACATGGTCAGCCAGTGTCACATGGAGGTAGCACACGGAGGCCCCAATCAGGATCATGGCTTAGTTATGCTGGGCACTGTACAAACACATGGGACACCTGACTCCTGCCCTATGGAGCTTAGTTTAAATGAATCTGAAGACTTTTTATGCTTTGAAGAGAGAGTGGTAGAATTTGTGTCTGAAATTAATTAGTTGCAGGTCAGTGGTGGAGTGAAGAGACAGTTTTATGATTAATCCACCTAGCTTTGACTGATCGGAACAAGAGAATTGCCAGACTGAATCAAACACAAGTTTCATCTAATCCAAGTACCCTGTCTCTGACCGTGGCCAGTACCAGCTGCTTCAGAGGTAGGTGTAAGAACCCTGCAGTAGGCAGCTGAGTGGTAATCTCTCCCCCCATTAGGGCTCATTCTATCATCTAATTAGAGTTTCATCTTCATCAAGGAGCTCAGTTGGCAAGGCCTCACCTGAGTCCATTCAGCTCTGCTGCTGGCCTTGGTCTGTGTCATCTCGTGGTGGAGTCCAGGTGGGAGGGGAGTCAAGAGCACTTAGGACTTTTGAACACAGTCCTGGCTGCTAGGAAATGAGCCGTTTGCCACAAGGTAAGAGTTCTTTACCGTCTCTGAAGCTCTCTGGTCCACTACTGAGACTACTGCCTATCATGCTGACCAATATTTTCTCATTGTTTCTTTGTACTCCCTCATCTGTCCGTATCCATCTGTTTTCTCTTGTCTTACACTTACAATGTAAAACTTTTGTTGTTCTTATGCTAGGCACTGTGCAAACATAGATCAATGGGGCCCTCCTGTCTCACTAGGGCTCCTAGGTGCTACAATAATACAAATAAATAATAATAGTAAATTTCATGTATTGTTATGGCGACTTCCTGTGCCTATGTAGCCTAAGGCAAGGAAGCTCTCTATATGGCAGTTCTTTTCCATTTTCACCAATGGAGGGAGTAGAAAGCTCTTTCCCCTCTGGAACATCTGACCATAGGGCTTACATTTTATATCCCAAGTAGGAAGGAGAGAGGGGAAATTAGACACTCAGCTATAAACAGCAGAACAATGTCAGCATCTGTAGTAGATGTATTTTGTTTTCAATAGATCATCTGATACTTTACTATACTCTGTTGTCTTAACGCAACTGCTGATATATTGATGGGACACCCCTTCCTGTAAACCTTTTTTAAATACAATGGGCAGACTGAGAATCTTTTGCAATAGTGCTGTTTATGGGTTGGAATAAAAAGAGTTAAATCAATTTCACGGTGTACAGTAGTTCCATTACACCCTATCAACGTTTTTTTCTGGATGTAGTGATGTCATCCATGATTCTTCATGGAGTGGGCCTACATGTGAGATAATAGTTTAGATTCTTTTCTGATTACATCTAGGTTCTTTAAGCATTATGCCAATTTACAACTGAGATCCATATTGTTTTAGCCCATTTGTAAATATTTTTGTTGACGTTTAGGTTATATACTTCTTGAATAGTATAAAAGAAAATAAACTCTAGAAAGTATCTTTTTCACATAAATATCAGTCTTTTAAGAGACTGTATTATTTATATTTTATTTTTACACAGTTTATTCATATATTACAGATAACATAATGGGGGAATAAAACAATTATATTTTTTAAAAAGAAGCATAAGAAATAGTTGAAATATTTACTAATTACTCAAATAAGAAACTTATTGTATATTAAAGGGGAAAATATTTGCCAGAAATACATTATTAAAATCTCTGAAGTTTAATCCATATATAGCTTTTGTACTCTTTTACATTTGTCATTACATCTTTCCATTCCTTTCAGATCCCATCCCTAAGAAGCAATTTTACAACTATTTTTATGACAAATAAATGATTACTATGGGCAAATCTGACCCCATTAGTGTTTGCCAGGTGTTATGGTCAACAAGGTAACCAATTATATGTGCCCAGCATATTTTTTGGTTATACATACTGTACATATCAGATGTTGTCAACATTTTGGCATAGAATTACATAGACCAGATTCCTGGATCCACCCTCATGACTCTAAAATATTACATGCCATACTACTTCTAGGGGCAGAGTGAATAGACAGTTGTTTCATTCATTTTGTGCACCTGTTATACATTTTTATTTACTTTTCCTCTGTGTATTCTATTGATACTAAATTCACATTAGTACAGACAAGGGAGATTCACCAAAGTAATGTTCAGAGTGTGTTAGAGCATGGGAGTCTAAAAGCACAGTTTCCCTGTCTGACTAAATTATATTCCTATAATCCAGACATTCACCTTGGAATAGTCTGTGCAGCCCCTCATCCCTAGATCTATCTGATCTGTTATTTTAACTAGAATAACAAATATATCATTAATAGAATTATTAAAGTAATATTCAACAGTAGAAACATTGGGACAGAAAGGTTAATTTTTTTCAGTAATATAGCTCATGACTTAAAAGGCAAAAAGCTATAGTAGTTTGAGATAGTCATGTGAGTGAAATGGGCAGGATTTAACTCTGTATCTCTCTCAGAGTGAGGCATCTTCTGTAATCTAATCATATTTGTTCCAGTGTCCCTTATCCAGAGTATCTTGTTTACTACGTTTTTCTCCATTGCAAATATATTTTCTTAGAAAAAGTGTCTAAATCGTGCCTTTCCTTTGAATATTTGATTGTGTAGCTTAACAGCATCCCAAATGAAGGTTTTTATTTCATGAGTTTAGAACACTGCTGACCTTAACCAGAGTAACAAAAAGAGCCACGAGAGCTTTTTGAAAAGTGTTGTACAAATATTGAACCTTTTTTTAACCACCGCTTTAAATTTAAGATAGTAATAAATGACTTCTCCAATATAAAAGAGGGGAAGAGAGGTCCCATCACAACATCCTCAATAGTTAAGCATGCATTGTGTGTAGCAGTAAAATGGTACTTTATATGGTGCAAATATTTATTCACTGTTCTACTTACATATGACTCATGTCTAATTATAGATAATTGTTCATTGCAGGGGATGGGGTGTGGGTTGGAGGATAGGAATTTGAACCAAGTACTTACTTGTTTTGTTAGCTACTCAAAAAGTTTACTTTACATTTTCGGTTATAAGATTTCCCTCTCATATGGTTCCCTCCTCTCGTATGATGACTTACACTCTGACTTTCCTTTCTGCATGTGATAACACTCATTTCCATGCACCCAGCACAGATTATTTTTAGGAACATATTAAATTCCCTAGATGGGAATTAAAACCACAACATTATAACTCACTTCAATGGTATCATGTCTAACCACTGCCATTCAGCTGGTACTTAAGTCATGCATCCTTAATTATATCTGTTGAATACTGGGCTAGAATTCTTTACCCTTGAAGGTTACTGCAATATGTCATGTGTCAACTCAAGTCACATGCACAAAATATTTTCTTTTCCTTTTTTGGACATTTCTTGCTGGATATTAACCACTTAGAATCACCTTCACTTAGTCACCTAATTTTAATATATAACATTATGAACCATATTATAATATGTAATTTTACTAAAAAAAAAATGCCTTCTACTCATATGTATTGTTTGATCTACTACATCCAACCATGCTTTTCATATATGAAGGTAACCTGACTCTTAGATAGACAGGATAAATCACCCTTACATTTCTAGGATTTGAAATAGAGATAGAGTCTAGAAATCATAAAGCGCATGATGAATGCTTAGAACAGATCAGAATAGCTCACCTGTTTTGATGGCCATTGTGAAAGATGTAGAGGTTGTGTTGTGATAAGATTTTTTTTTTAAGAGCAAACTTATTAAGTAATGATGGCTGAATAGACTAAGAGAGAATCTCCACAAACCGGGAATTGTGCGACCCAGAATCTCAGTCAGTTATCAGCAATTTTGTGGTCACTGACTGAAGGGCAACATAATCATAAATACATAGGTAAGTCTGAAATTCAGTCCAGCAGAAGGCATTGTTTTAGGAGTTCCTGATCTCCCCCATCTTTTTGAAAATGTCTTTAGAAGTTCTTGAATGTTTATATCACTGCTCAAAGGTACAATTTTTACAAAGTTATGAATTAAGACATTCTGATGACTTTTAAGGACTGGTATGTTTCTTAACGTGCCACAGCTACAGAAAAACCCATGTTTATTAGTGCCAATACACTGTGACTATCCAGGGCCAGATTCATCAATTGGCTTTGGATATTTTATGTTGCAATGCAAAGCAGCTGTAAAGATAGCTTAGTTAGCTGGTTAAGCTGAAGTGGCACAAAGTAATCAGAGTGTACCAGTGACTCTGGGCCCCAATATCCAGTTCTATTTTTGTCAGTGGGCAGGTGACCTATTGCTTGCACATTCAGTTACACAATACTTTTTCTAATCATTAACGCAATAACTTTAATCAAACTTTCAAGGTTGGAGAATTTCTGCAGAATTTGGTCTTCAAGTAGATTTTTCATCTTTAAAATCACACGCGTGTTTGGGAGGAGCAGGATGAGGCATGACCATCTGCACGGGAGGAGGGAATTCTTGTGCCAGGGCTCAGTTCTTGTAAAGGATCATAATTGGGAAACTTGTAAAGGCATTGAGGCACTCTTGGTCAGTGCCTCACACTGGACTGTCTTTGGGATCTTTTTTGAGGTTACCTGCAGTGGGGGCCTCTATGCTATAGCAGAAGTGAATATAAGAAGTAGAACGTATGTACATCCAAAGGGTCTCATGTGCCTCAATGATTGTTTCTGTGATACCTCCATGATTCCACAGATTAGGCCTCATTTGGTTTAATAAGGAGCAAAACTGTTCCTCCAAGGAAATCAAGCTTGTCTGCAAAGAGTTCTCCAACTATTGAACTTGGAGATGCAACACTCAGAAGAATTGAAAGAACATTCTGCAAGGGAGAGATGGACAATAGGACAGTATACTGCCTTCCTGGAGCGAAGACACAAGCCATTAGTCTAAGACTGGATAGGCTTCCAAAGTTGATGGGTGGTCCACTAGGATCCACTAGTGATCATTCATATTGGTACTAATGACAGTGGATTATGGGATATCTTGCTGATAGTAGATGACTTCAAGGAACTCGGAAGCATATTGAAGAATGTCCACATGATCTTCTCTGAGATTCTTCATGTCCCACAAGTGAAGGAAGACAGTAGGCAGAAGATCACTGGTTTGATAAGTTGTGTAGAGTTTTGGTTTTGTGGAATATCGGTCCACCTTCTATGAGGAGAGGGATCTGTATAGTTTGGATGGCCTCCACCTCAGTAGAAGGGGAAACAATCTTCTTGTGGATAGGATTACTACAGTAGTCAGGAGAGAGTTGAATTAATAGCAAAAGGGGAGGGTAAAAAGGGGGAAGATATTAGCACTCAGCACAAAATTGAGATGTTGAGAACAAAATTAATCAAGGAGCCAAAGGACACAAAGAGAAGAAATTCTTGCTAGGAGCCTGGGTAACAAACAAGAGGAATTGGAATTGCTTATTTACGAGTATAAATTTGATCTAGATGATATTACTGAAAACTGGAATGATTCTCACAATTGGAATATTGAAATCAATGGCTATAATCTATTTAGGAAGAATAAAGTGGAGGGAGTGGCGCTCTGTCAAAAATGGCATTTTCTCTTTCCAAGTCACTGATAGCTCAGAAGAAAATGATCTGGAATGCTTAGAGATGAATGTCCTAACAGATAAAGCTTGGTATATCTTACAGAAGAATAGCCATCAGTCTGGGGTGGGTCTACCCCATTTCTCAGCAGTTTGTCTGAATCTGGTGTCCTCAGCTGTGACCCACTGAGGCACAGTGATAGATGGATATTAGTTTGTGTCTGCTACAGACCACCAAATCACACTAGGGAACAGGATGACTGGCTACTTATGCACCTATTTATAAAGTGTAGTGAAAAAAGCTGCCTGATCATGGGGGACTTCAATTTGAGTGACATATGCTGGAGGTCTTCTGCTGCCAGTTCTAAAACATCTTTGGAATTTCTAAATGTTATAGATTACAATTTCCTAACTCAAAAAGTGATGCTGCCAACATGGGAGAACTGTTATTAGGCCTTGTCTTAGCAGATAAAGAGGAACTGTTCACAGAACTAAAAATTAATGCTAGCTTAGGTACAAGTGATTGTGACTTTATCACATTTGTAATGTGCACACAGAATAAAGTCCAGATCAGTATTATATATATTTGGTACTTTAATTGGGCCAGTTTCACGAAGCTGAAAACAATTATGAGCCAAATTAGCTGGGAGGAAGAATTTAATCAGAAAAATGTAAATGATAATTAGGACTCAATTAATAATCTCTTGCTAGATGCTCCAAAAGCCACAATCAAGGAATAAGGCAGTGCTGGTTAAAAAATTGACCCAGTTTAGAGGGGAAGTGAGGGCAGCTATTAAATTTTTTTTTTAAAACCCCAAAAAAACAAAAACATGTAACAAATGGGAGAGAGGGGAAGTTGATAGTAATGAATATAAATCAGAAGTTAGGAATTGTAGAAAATTGATAAGGGATGCCCAAGGGACACAAGGAGAAATATAGAGCCAGCAAAATGAAGGACAATAAGAAGGAGTTTTTTCAGTTTATTAAGAAAAAGAAAAATCCTGACAATGGCATTGGTCCACTAACAAATGGAAATGGTAGAATTATCAATAATGATGCAGAAAAGATGGAAGTGTTCAATAATTTTTTTCTGTTCTGTATTTGGGGAAAAAACATGATATAGTCTCCTTTTTGAGCGATGGTCCCTATATGGATTCCACCATGGGTACGCATGCGTGCCATGCACCGGAGCAGGAACTGTTAAAAGCAATGTCCATCGACCTACATGCACACCTCGCATTGCCCATGTGGTACGTCCAAGGTCTTATATGTCTCTGTGGGTCGACGCCCTCTCAGTTTCCTCTTACCACCGCATGGCTAGAGTCAGAACTCCATCTTCTTGTAGATACTGCCGTAGCAAGTAACATTTTTATTAGAAAGAGTTGTTAGCTTTTAGACTTAAAATAGTTAGTGTAAAAAAAAGGGGGGGGGGAGTTTTTCAAAGTTAAAAGTTAGTTAGAAGTTAGAATTAGATAAATCTCCAAGTTTCTTCCCCACTCCGTTTGTGTCGGGAGTATGCCAAAACAAGCTGGTTTTAAAAACTGCGCCATGTGCCCTTAGTCCTTCTCGGAGAATGACAAGCACCAATGCTGTTTGTACTGTTTGGGGGAATCTCACATAGTCTCATTGTGCTCTATTTGTCACTCCTTCCCTTTGAGAACCTGAGAAGCGAGACAATTTAGACTTCGCAAGTTCCTGATGGAGGAAGCTATATGTGTGCGCACAAGGAGGTGGCACCAGCAGACTCACCTGATCATCCGTCAGAACCGACGGCTCCAGTGCCAGCAGCTGCGTCGGCACCGGCGGCACCAACAGCACCGGCCAAGTCTCATAAGAAAAGACATGGCATGGGCACAAAGGTGGATCCCTAAAAGAGACCACCCCTAAATGCCATGTATCCTCTCTGAGCCACAAACAGCTGGGTGAGAAGTCGCGAATGGACTCTGTGGCTCCAGCACCCAAGAGGGCAAAGGCAGGCAGAAAATCAAAGCACACCACTAGTCCAGTTGCTTCTGTGGCACCCTCAGATTACAGAAATCACCGAGCTTGCTGGACCTGGTACCTCGCACTCCTGGCCATCTGTCACCGCTAACCCCCATGGCAGAATTATTATAGCCTTTGGAAGGTTCAGCACACAAAGGTACACAGAGTACTGTATGGCAGCTATCTCCAGCCGATGAACCATTACTGCTTTACCACCAACTGGTAACAGAGTTTTGCAGCTCCAGCGGGACCACCGGCCCCACAGTCACCACCGGTCTCACAATCTCCACAAGCTCTAGAATCCCTACCAACTCTGCAACCTCTCCGGTTGACACAACTGCCTTTGGCACAATCTGTACCAATGGCACCACCACTGTCAGACTCCGACTGGTCATCTGACCCGAATAGCACTTCTCCTCGGAACGGAATCCACAACATTACTATGTGCCCCCACAAGTTCCACCACAACAACAATGGTTCCGATACCCTCATGGTCCACCATCACCATTGGACCACAGACCACACCAGCAAAAATGGTACCTGTATTATAACTAAGCAATCACATCCCATCCTTCATCGATATACACAGCACCATTGGTATCAGGAGAACAATGAGTAGCTACGGCACTGCCGGTACCAATGGATTCATTGAGACCGATGGACCCACCACCTCCAACAGGGACCTCATTTTCACCGGATGATGCCATTATCCCGCCATCCGCATCACCACCAATGATCATGGCCAATATCAAGATCTACTGAGACTAATGGCAACAACCCTCCAATTACCTGCGGAAGATGTCACAGAACCTCAGGATGAGTTTCTGGACATCCTCCAGCCAGCCAGCCCTTCCAGGATAGCCATAAAGCCACCTTACAGCCAGCACAAACAATCTGGCATATCCCAGCGTCATGAACTCCAACACCTAAATGTGCAGAACTCAGGTATCTGCTCTCGGCTAAGAACACAGACTTCCTTTTCACGCACCCACCACCCAATTCATTGGTGATCCAGGCCTCAGTGCAATGAGCCAGACAGCAATATTCTAGAGCTCATCCCAGATCAGGCAGCAAAGAAACTGGACCTTGTTGGCCACAAGATATACTAGTCAGCAGGCTTACAGTTCCGTATATCCAGCTTTCAGGCCATATTGGCTAAGTATGATTTCAAATAGTACTCCAAGCTAGCAGAATTCCAGACCTCGCTACTGGAAGACAGACACACACAATTCCAGGATCTAATGGAGGAGGTCAAACTGGTATCTAAAGTGTCTCTCCAGACAGCAATGGATGCCACAGATACAGTGGCACAATTCCTAGCTTCAGGTCTTATATTGAGGAGGGACTCATGGCTTGAGACCTCTGGATTCCCTAAAGAGGTCCAGATAACTCTACAAGATTTGCCATTCGACAATCAGAAATTTATTTAGTGATAAAGCAGATGAAAGCCTACACTCATTGAAGAGACCTTTACTCTCTGGGCCTCTATATTCCAGCCCTCACACGTTTTCAACACAGACAAGCATATCGACCCCAGTATCAACTTAGAGCCACTTAACAGCCTAGACATTCCCCTGCTACAACCCCCACAGCCTCTACCCCTCATCAGTACCCAAGACAGCACTTTTAACTTGCACATAGAGACCCGAGAATATCTCCCCCATCCAACCTCAGGCCTTCCCACTCACTTTGGAGGTCGTCTTGCCCCATGTTACAACAACTGGAGCCAGATCAGTCCTAGACATTGTATGACAAGGGTATTCCATAGAATTTCACACCTTTCCGCCCCGTCACCCACCACGGGCCACCCAGGTGGATGCAAACCAAACTCAGCTCCTGCACAAGGAAACATTGTCTCTGCTCCAAAAAGGTGCCATAGAGCAAGTCCCGCCCAGATATCGGGACCACAGATTCTACTCTCCCTACTTCCTTGTTCCAAAGAAAGGTAGAGACCACAGATTCATTTTGGACCTACGGGCACTCAACAAATTCATCCGCAAATTTCATTTCCAAATGATAACGATACTTCAGATAACCCTTTCCCTTCAACATGGGGCCTGGTTTGTGGCTCTCGTTATGAAAGATGCTTATTTTCATGTTGACATCCACCCTCCCATCGCAAGTTCCTTTGCTTCCGAACAGGACATTCACACTATCAGTTCCGCATTCTCCCTTTTGGGATAGCCACGTGGGTATTCACAAAGATTTTCACAGTTGTGACCATCTACATGAGATGAGAAGGTCACTCATTCCCCTACCTAGACGACTGGTTACTAGTGGCACCCTCACGCGAACGTCTGCTACTGACCGTTCAGACTTTACAAGACCTGTTGACCAACCTCAGTTTATGTATCAATGAGAAAAAGTCCACCCTCATCCCTACCAAAAAGCTCACATTGGAACCATTCTAGATTCTCAAGTGGCACGGGTGTTTCTCTCAAAAAATCACTCTGCTGCCCTCACATACATCATTACATGACAACACCATGTGTGTTCGTCTCACTCCTTGGACACATGGCAGCATCCACACCAGTCATCCCACATGCTTGACTTCATATGCACTTCCTGCCTGAAACAGTGGCTACAAACGGTTTACAAACCCCAAAAGGACCACCTGAACAAACAGGTTTCCCTCTCCCCACGAGTGGCAGGACCCAACCAAAGTCTTGGTGGGCATACTGTTCCACCAACCTAAACCAGATACTACACTAGTGACAGATGCATCCCTCATGGATTGGGGCACTCATGTGCAAGCCCACACAACATAAGGATTATGGTCTCCCAGGGAGGCACAGCTGCATATCAATATTCTAGAAATGAAAGCAGTTCTACGAGCTTGCCAGGACCTCCTCCCTCTGCTCTGGGGCAGACTTGTTCAGCTTCTAATGAACAACATGTCGACAGTTTGCTATGGCCCAGACAACACTGGTACTTAGATCTGCTACATCTCTCCATCTATCTCCCGATTTCCTTTCCCCTCCTAACGAATCTTCTCACACAGCAACCAACACCCCAATCCAGCACCACTCCACCTCACAGCATGGTTTTTGGATAGGTCTCATAAATAGATAATGCCTGTTCCTCCCCAGTATGACAGTACTTACGCACAGCCGACGTCCGGCAACCAGAGCCTGTTATCAAGCTAAGTAGTGGCGATTCACTCAGTGGCCTTCGAACAATCATCATCCTTTATCCAGCATGTCTGTTCTGAGTCCTAAACTACCTCCTCCGCCTACAACAATCTGGCCTCGCACACTCCTCCATAAAGGTTCATCTGGAGGCCATTGGTGCTTTCCTCCCACCAGTGGATGGATTCTCTGTCTTTAGCCATCCCACTATCACTAGATTCTTATGAGGCTTGCTTAATTTGTTCCCAACCATAAGAAATGCCACCCCTGCCTGGGACCTTAATCTAGTCCTTTCCTCACTCACAAGGCCACCCTTTGAATCCTTATCCTCCTGTTCCCTTAGTCACCTGTCTATGAAAGTGGTCTTCCTTGTGGCTATTACCTCAGCTCGTCAGGTTAGTGAGCTAGTGGCCATGATCTCAGACCCTCCCCTTTACTTTCTTACACAAAAACAAAGTCTCTCTCCGGCTGCATCCTAAATTCCTTCCTAAGGTAACCTCCTAGTTTCATCTTAAGCAGGTTATCCACCTTCCTGTTTTCTACCCCAAACCTCATTCGTCTAACAGGGAGAGAATCCTACACTCACTCGATGATACATGGCCGCTGGCCTTTTACCTCCATCATGCTCATCCCTTCAGGACATCGCCAAAACTCTTTGAGGCTATAGCAGATCACTGCAAGGGATGTGCACTCTCTTCCCAGCCTATCTCCCCCTTGATTGTCCATTGTATCACGGAATGCTACTCCCTTTCCAACGTTCAACTCCCACCAAATATCAGGACACACTCCACAAGGGCACAGGCGGCTACGACAGCCTTCCTTGCTGACGTCCCTTGGCAGGACATTTGTAAAGCAGCTACATAGACCTCCATGCATACATTCCCGGCTCACTATGCGTTGGCTAATGCAACCTCTATTGATGCACCTGTGGGTACTGCAGTCCTGTGAACGTTAGCTTATACAGAGCCCTAGCCCATCTCTATTCTGATTACTGGTTGCTACACTTTGCACAGTGGAACCAGCATAGGAACCATCACTCGAAGAAGAAGTAGAGGTTACTTATTGTAACTGATGGTTCTTTGAGATGTGTGGTTCCTATCTGGATTCCAATCCCACCCCATGTCCCCTCTGCTTAGGGCTTGATGCCTAGAAGTAAGAGGAAACTGAGGGGGCATCGACCCACACAGACATATTAGACCTCAAACATACCACATGGGCAATGCAAGGCATGCACGTGGGTCGACAGACACTGCTTTCAACAATTCCGGCTCTGGTGCATGGCGCGCATGCACACCCACAGTGGAATCCAGATAGGGACCACACATCTTGAAGAACCATCAGTTACAGTAAGTAACCTCCCCTTATATTGTGATGATGCTTTTTCCATTCCACTAGTATCTTTGGAGGATGTTAAACAGAAGCTGCTAAGGTTAAACATTTTTAAATCAGCAGGTACAGATAACTTGCATCCAAGAGTTTTAAAAGAGCTGGCTGAAGAACTTCCTGGACCATTAATGATGAATTTCAATAAGTCTCGGAGCACTATTTTTAAAAAGGATAAACAGGATGACCTGGGTAATTATAGATCTCTCAGTCTGACACTGATCCCAGACAACAAAGAATGTAGGCTGTACTTACAGAATGGAGGACTCTATCCTGGTACTCAGTGACTGAAAAAGATTTTAGGATTGTGGTGGATAATCAGCTGAACATGAGCTCTCAATGTAGTGCTGTGGCCAAAAGAATTAATGTGATCCTGGGATGCATAAACAGGAGACTCTCGAGTAGGTGCAGAAAAGCTGTTTTACCTCTATGTTTGGCACTGCTGTGATCACTGCTAGAATACTGTGTCTAGTTCTGGTGCCCACAATTCAAGAAAGATTCTGATAAATTGGAGAGGGTTCAGAAAAGCCATGAGAATGATTAAAGGGTTAGAAAACATGCCTTAGATTAAGCTCTTTAAGTCTATAACTATATTTAATTTAACAAAAAGAAGGTTAAGGAGTGACTAGGTTGCAGTCTATAAATATCTACCTGGGGAACAAATATTTAATAATGAACTTTTCAATCTAGCAGAGAAAGGTGTAACATGATCCAATGGCTGGAGGTTGAAGCTAGACAAATTCAGACTGGAAATAAGGTGTAAATTTTTAATAAGAGTAATTAACCATTGGAATAATTTAACAAGGGTTGTGGTGGATTCTCCATCACTGACAATTTTTAAATCAAGAATGGATTTTTTTTTCCTAAAGGATATGCTCTGGGAATTATTTAGGGGAAATTCTGTGGCCTGAGGTAAACAGGAAGTTAGACTAGGTAATCACATTGTCTCTTCTGGCCTTGGAATCTATTAATCTATATCAATATTGATAACATACAGACCAACTCTCCCCTCCTGTGGAGCAACCTACAAGAGAGATTTGTGAAGGACAGGAAAACTCTGAGATTCACCTCACAGCGTTCACTGTAATTCATGCCCTCAAGAGGATTTGGCATTCATAGAATGGGAAGAGGATGCACAATGTCTCCTACTTCCATATTGCTCCACTAGTCCCCTTCTCCTCTTCTTCAGGAAGCATGTAACAGTTGGCTAGATAGCCCAGAGGATGTTCAGTAGCAGAAATGAAGAAGGCAAAGTAGTTAATACAGCTTTGAGCTGTATCAACTTTCTCCTGGAATTCCATGCAGAAATGTAGGAAGGTTTATATACCTGAAAATCCCAAGGAGATAGGCCATGCCAATGTCAAAGTTGTGGATTTTTCTACTTGTACTACATTGGCCATATTATCTTATCCAGTGTGCAAATCCCCATTTTCTAGATGTAACAACTACCACATTTTCCCTGCACTGGGAAACTTTTTATTGAGAAAGAATTGACTAAATAGAGGAGAACCCATTATCACTTTGGGTCACAAAAGGAATTCAGCATTTAGAAATAACAAACCAATTTCTGTTAACATTTGTACTACACACAACTATTTCTTCAAAATACATGGACATTTTGGATCAAACACCACCCTTGTTTAGATGAGAAAGTAAATTCCTAAATTTTGGTATGTTTGCTATGAAACAAGTTTTCTAAAGGTCACATGCGAAATAGACAACGTGTTTTCTAGTCATCAAGGGCAGTTGTCAGGGGAGGAGAGGAGAGTTTACTGCCAAGTGTCTCATCAAATAATGATGAAATGTGTGATCTTCCCAATGGTGTATGGTGGCTATATTGTGAAAACTGCTGGCAGAGTATGCTCCAGCTGGCATTATTTCAAAACCTGGCCATAGATTATTCTTCATCAACATCTGCCTGAATGCCAGATAAATTAACTCAGCTTCCTTGCATATTCTCATCCTAACAGAAAGGGCTGAATACTGCTAAATTTTGAAGGCTAGAGACATTTGCATTTACAGCATGTTAAAGATGGATTATAAAATCTTGACCAGTAAAGAGATTCTTATTGCATTTTTATCCATGGATTTGCCGCCACTGAATATAGTAAGGCATGTTTTTAGGGAGAAATGGTCAACAAGATACTATGAAACAATATAGACGAGGAATATTGAAAAATTACAATTCTTAAGAGGCAAAATGATTAAATAGTGAACATTTGACTTTACATATAGACCAAATCCTACAATTCTTTCATCTTGTGAATAGCCATTCCAAACATGAAAGGTCCAATTGAATTCAGAGAAATCACAAGATCTGGCTTTAAAAGTGTAAACACATTGCCAGTTTGTTGAATGTTCTTTGTGCTCTGTACAGATGTAGTGAATCACCCAGAGAACGGTAACAAAGGTAGCAATGCACATTAATTTTTATTGCCACTGGTAATTCCACAAAAAGATGATTTCCTAATTTTAAAACAAAAATCAAACTTTAGATACTTGAAGAAATATCTTCATGTTAAACAGGGAAAACATGAACTGAAACCTTGTCATCATCATTATCTCCTTCAGGTAATCCTGAAGCTTGGAAAATCACAAAAGAAATGTGAGTGCCAGAGGACAAACACACAAAGATGAGTGTAGCAAGGCGCTGTGGCCTTCCTTGGAGCCTGGGCCTGAGGAAGGGTCGCTCTGCCCCCGCTGGACAGAACCAGGCCCTGCAGGCCCAGCCACCCAGAAGCAGAGGTGTGGAGCCAGGCTCAGGGCAGGAAGTATAAAAGACAGGCCCAATAGCTCAGTTGGGAGGAAGCTGCTGCTGGAGGCAGACGTGCCTTCCCAGAAGCTGCAGCCTAGGCCTGACCCAGGCCCCACAGCGGTGTGGCATAGACACCCCGCCAACCACAGGCCCCAAACCTGGCCGGACCTGCCAGGCCCGAGTGACTGGAGGGGGCTGCCTGACCTGGTTGAATGGGTAGGGGCACCGAGACTGGAGGACTGGAGAGGGCCTCTGGACCCTCTGGACTGGGAAGGGCCGCCGGACCCTAGTAGCAGGGAGGAGCTACCCCCACCCGCTGGATTGGAGAAGCACTCCGAGGCCGGCCCTGACCTGAAGGAGCTGCCTGGCATGGAGGACCCACCAGCATGGACAGCCACTCGCTGACTGGAGGAACCCCCTGAGGGTGACCCTGACCTGGAGGAACTCCTACTTGCAGACAACCTCAGATGTTTCCGGACCTGCTGCCGATCAATGGCGAGGGACTCACTGGACACCCGCTCACCACCTCCCCCAATGACCCGGAGGGAGATATGTAGACACAGGTACCTGGGGACCAGGGGGAGGAAGTGTCCCAGGAACAGCCAGAGACAGTGGCTGAGTCAGGGGCAAGACCCCCATTGGCGTGTTGTGGCGGGAGCCCCGCCGATTCAGTGGTAGACGCCTTTGCCACTGCTAGGGCCCTGGGCTGGGACGCAGTGGAGATGGGTGGGCCTGCCTCCTCTTCCCCCCTTCCCTAGCCACTCTGGGAGAACGTGCTCCCCCTTACCGCTACCGACAGCGAACCCACTGCTGGCCCGCCCTGCCTACGGGCCGGGGCACTAGACTGTTTCGACTGCCCGCCCTGCCTACGGGTCAGGGCACTAGACTGTTTCAACAGCCTGCTGGTGGGAAGGCCAGTGGCTAGGGACCCCTAAGAAGGCTGCTAATTCCCCTTAGCAGAGATGCTGTGGCCTTCGTCTGAGCCTGGGTCCAAGGAAGGGTCGCGACGCCCCAGCCGGGCCGTGCCGCCCGCTTACAATGAGTATAGAGAAGTATTTTTATAATCTACTGCTCAACTATTACATCTTTTGAAAATGTAAATAAACTTTTCACACATGCAAATACTGACATGTTTTGTCCACATTCTTTGAAAATGGAACCTTAGAGACCTAGACTAAACCCCTTGTAACAGATCTGTGACTGACCAAGACCTTACAGTCATCCCTGTATTATCCATTATGGCCAAGTCTTAAAATCGTAAGTGAAGACATGACTTCGAAAGCATAGCCCCTTACCAGTCAAACTAAATTAGACTTCTTTCACAAAAAAGTACATAATACGTGTGAACTGGTCTGACCTTCCATCCAGTGGGAGGTAGCTAGAACCCATCTGTTTGAAAGGAGAGGTGGGCATTTGGCAGGACATTCTCTATGAAAAGTCCTCAGTTATGGAATTTGCTTCCCCACCAGAGTTCAGATTTGTTCACTCCAGGATTTGCTGTAATACCCATTTTTTCTTGGGCATAGGGAAACAAGCAGGGAAATCTGTTGGGATATATTGTGGCACTCACATTTGGGTGGTTATGGCAGTGTGGGCTAGTTTGATTTTACTATATGTATGGGAAGTTCAATGTGTGTTACAGATTATTGAAATGTTATGCTCAGTAATGTTTTAAAAATTATGAAGCTTAGACTTTGACATAGATGCTGCTAAATAAATAAGGACAGCCTTTTCTCATATTAATTCTCTGGACCAGATTTTGCCACATTTACTCATATTTACTATAGAGAAGTTCCATTGACTTCAATAGATTGACTTGCAGAGTAAGGTAATAGTTAGCGTGAGGAAAGATATCAGAATTTGGACCCCATGAATAATTCTCAATTTTTCCACTGTTGTCACCCTGTTTTCCTGCTCTTGGATGTTGTTATTTTGCTGGCTTTTTGCTTTATTTGCCATGTTTGTTACATTGGAATAGGTACTCTGGGGAAGATTCTGTGCTGTGCCTCTGAGCATTAAAGCCACTATGTTCCCTTCCTATCCTGGGCTGCTCCAGGGGCTGAACTTTGACAGACTTGGGGGGCTGTAGTTATATGGCTGCCCTATGGGTTGTGGTACTGCCTGGAATCTCCATAGTGCTACATGGTGCTGCCTAGCCCCTGACACATCCTTCCACTCCAGCATGCCCCCGTATGCCAGGACGTGCAAGGGGCTCCTCGGAACACAACTATAAAGTTGGGATATGGGAAATTCTCCCTCAGCTCAAACTGAGATTTTTAGAGCCAATTCACTCTGCTCTAACCCTTTATCAGGTGGACAGGGGCCCTTGTGTGGGTGAGGATTTTGTCTTCTGTTTCATTGTACTGATTTGTAATACTTGGTCATCACAGTTTTGCTATGTCCACCACAGGGATCTCTCCATTTCCCTATCTTGTTTTTGGGCATTCAGCTCATAGATATAGTTACGTCAGCCACATTATTGTTAGTTTAGATTCTTCTCAGAGAATACTGCCCTGGAATTATTATTCCATTACTGTTATTTTGTTTCCTGTTCTTCATTGCTGGAATATGACATTTAAAAAAATTATTTTAAAATGAATCCTTTGTAGTTAGACTAGCTGAAAAATAAAACATCTGAAACCACTGCATAAATAAACCATTTGATATCTTTAAAATCTTTAACTTACAGTATTTTTAGAATAAGACTAGCATCTAGGCTGACAGCTTGCATACCAAGTTTTAGCTTAATGTAAATTTAAAATGTCCATGATTAAAACTGCTGAAAAATTGGAAGTTTATAATGAAAACATTACCTGATTTTAAGTGACATTCAAAATATAGAGTAGTTAAGCCACAGTATTTCTATGATACTAGACATAACACATTTGTAAGATCTAAAGTAATCTTCTTTAGAATGGGTTTACCAAGAATGTGTCTCAGTCACATGAAAGGTTATTATAAATAGCACTACTTCACTTGGTTGAATACAATTATATAATAACTTGACAACACCACTGACTTTGAAGTGAGTTGGAAAAACACTGATTGCTATATTCATACAATGTAATGTATGTAATTCAGATATCTTTAGATGCATATGTAGATACCTTTAGATGCATATGTAATAACAGGATATTTTGTAATATCAGCTGAAAATAATGGAGTCTTTGTAGCATATATACAGGCTGCCAGATTGTGGTTAGCCCTTCATGGGTGGGCAAATGGAATGGAGAGAAGAGGGGTCCAGGACCCTCCAACAGCCTCTTGCAGCCTTGAACCTCTAGTTTCCCCATTTCTAACATATACAAGAATAATACTTACCGCAGACTTAGGGGGTTTGACAGGGTTAATTACCTGAATACCCTATTTTGAAGCTCAAAAGCATATTGCCCAAATTCACCCCATGTTTCAGCAAGCTAGAACAAAGTCAACGCACCATTTAAATCATTTAAATCATGTAAAGTTGGATTTAACTAGGGCATAGCCCTGTGCTGATCCTCTGCACTGTTATAAATTTTGTCCTTCATTCATTCAAAGTATCTGAATACTTTGCAATGGCACTCTTACAATGCCCTACTGCTAATGGAGAAAATAATGAATGGTGTATCACAAAAAGGTCTGAGTTCCAGTCCGGAAGCCTACCTGAACTGTGTGACTATTTCCTGCTGTAGAGTCCCCTCTACAGCTATTACTAAGGGTATGTCTACACTGCAGAGTGAAGTCAATTTAATTTAAATCGACCTCCACCTATCGAGCTGCAGAATTCAGAGGAGCGTGATCACATCATGCTCATTGCATCAGGGGACTGCATTCCCACCAGCCGTGCTTACATTGGCAATCAAAGCAGTGCACCATGGGTAGCTATCCCATAGTGCAACTACCCGCAGGGGCGTTTGGGAGGGTTTACATCCTCCCATGATGCAACATCCTCCTTCCCCCCCCCCTCCCTTCTTCTCCCAGTCCAAACAAACATATGATCACCTTTTCACACCATTTTTTCAAATCCTTCACTCTCTGCCGCACGCACGCCATTGCCTGAGAGGCATGGAGCCCGCTCCGCTCTGCACAATTACTGTAAGTATCATGAGCACCTCACAACTTATTCTGCAGTATTTTCAGGGGTGAGACAGGAACCACAGCACTGAAAATTGCAATGTTACTGAGCCGCCTTGCTATTAGCCATGGGACAAAACAATTCCCATTTGCTGCAAGCTGTCACGCACCATCTGCAGTTGGTGGAGCGTTGCTTCTGGTCCCAGGAAAGAAGCACTGACTGGTGGGATCATATTGTTATGAAGGTGTGGGATGATGAGCAGTGGCTGCAGAACTTTTGTATGCAAAAAGCCACTTTCATGGAACTTTGCGGAGCACTGTCCCCAGCCTGAAACGCTTGAATACTCGATTGAGACCTGCTCTGATAGTGGAGAAGTAAGTGGCCATCTCTCTGTGGAACTAGCAACACCAGACTGCTACTGGTCAGTTGGAGACAAATTCAGAGTCAGTAAAACCACCGTGGGATCAGCTGTGATACAAGTGTGCTGGGCCACTAATCGACTTCTGGTAAGAAAGGTAGTGATTTTGGGAAACGTGGAGGACATAGTGGAAGGTTTTTCCACAATGGGGTTCCCTAACTGTGGAGGAGAGGGAGCAATAGATGGCACATACATCTCTATCTTAGCACTGGACCACCTTGCCACAGAGTACCTAAATCGAAAGGGATACTTAATGGCATTGCAGGCTCTTGTGGATCACAGGGGATGCTTCATCGACATCAATGTGCCGTGGTCTGGAAAGGTGCATGATGCATGCATCTTTAGGAACTCAGGTCTGTTAAAAAAGATGCAGATGGGCACTTTCTTCCCTGATCAAAAATAAAACTGGCGATGTTGAAATGCCAATAGTGACCCTGGGGAACCCTGCCTACCCCTTGCTCCACTACCTAATGAAGCCATGCACTGGGCACCTAGACAACAAGAGGGAGCATTTCAATAATAGGCTCAGCAAGTGCAGAATGATGGTGGAATGTGCATTTGGGTGTTTAAAGGCATGCTGGCGCAGTTTGCTCACTAGGTTAGACCTCAGTGAAAGAAACATCCCAATAATTATCTCTGCCTGCTGTGTGCTCCATAATGTATGTGAGACAAAGGGGGAGAAGTTCCTATTGGGTTGGGTTGTAGAGGCAGATAGGCTGGCTGCAAATTTTGAGCAGCCAGATGCCACTGCAACGCTGAGAGCCAATCATGGAGCACTGCACCTCAGGGAAGCATTGAAAATCTGCTTTTGCAATGAGACACAACAGTAATGTGTGTCACTTATCCGTGCTGAGCTCTCACTTCACATCCCCAACCCATCCCCCACCTATACAGTTCTCCCCCACACCCTCTCCCTCCCTTTATTCCTTTCTTATCAATACATAAACAGTAATGAATTATAAAGCAGTACTTTTTTATTGGTGATCCTTCACAGAGGGGAGGGAAAAGGAAGATAATTTAACGTTCCGCATGCAGTGTCTGGGGGCTGAGAGGGGATACAAAGCCCAGTTTTTCTGTGCACGTAGGAAAGAATCACACATTCCCACTTCTTAAATAGTTCCCCTCAACCGGCTACAAGTGGAGCACATACTGCACCCTGCTCAACCTCCTACTTGACCGCTTGGGTATGGGGGCTAGGAAAGAGTGCGTTAGCTCAGAATTTTGCAGGGGCTGCAGAGGGAGTCTCTCCTGTTGCTGAGCTTCCTGAAGCTCAACCAGATGCTTCAACATGTCTGACTGATCATGCATTATATGCAGCATCTCATCTTGTGTTGAACGATCGCATACATGTGCTGCCTTCCTGTTGTCCAGGTCCACATTCAGTTTGTCTGGTAATGAAATCCTCCATGCTCTTAGCTTTGTGTCAGCAGCCGCGGAGGCATTCATTATCTCATTGAGCATCTCATCCCAAGTTTTTTTTACCTTCTTATCTGCAACAGGCGTTTTGCAGGAGTATGAGACTGTGTGTTGAAGGCCATGTTGTCCACGGTAAGGGAAGCAAAGCACAAAGTACCCATTGTTAAACATCCCATGGACAAAAAGCAATGTTACAATGTAAAAATAACTCCCCTGAACATTCCCAAGGGAAGGCTAAAACCGCATATCATTGTCTAACTATTGCAGGAGTCGGAGTGCTGTTCCAGCCATGGTAAGTAAGGGGCTAGTGCATCTATTTTAGGGAAATCCCCAGTGCCCATGCTGCACAAGTCCATGCTTCCCAGAGCAGCATGGATGTTGGGCTCCCATTGTCCTCCCTAAATCAGGCTTTTAAGAGGTGGTGGAAAGGGTGTGAGGTGGGTAGGGGTTAACAGTCTCTGGAGGAAAAAAATGGGCACCCGTTTGCAAATGCCCAAGGCCCACAGCAACAATGTCCTGCTTAGAGATTTGAGGTGTGCTGAACTAAGAAACAATCCCCGACTGTGGAATAACGCACACTTCAAAAAAATTTCTTGGGCTGGTAATGTAAACGTGCACCATCTTCCCTAAGTAACCATGAGTGATATCAGTCTGCTGATAGTCACACAGGCGGAAAGGGAGGATTTGCTGCAAGAATCTGGCTACAAGCCTGGCTCTTATGCTGTTATGCTGTGTTCCGCGATGATGCCTGCACAATTAATAACAGAGTGGCAGAAGAAGGTGTCTTATTGCAGTGGAAGAAATAAGGCTGCCCTCACACAAAACCTTCTGCAAAGGATTGCAGAGTATCTACATGAAAGCTTCCTGGAGCTATCCATGGAGGATTCTTGGAGCATCCCTGTGCATATAAATTATCTTTTCCAGGGTAAACCCAATGCTTAAGCACACCAACTACAAGGAAGCACAGCCCACCACCACACACATCACTTTTTTCCACTGGTACAAGATTCTGGACTGGGATATAACCAATGAAATGCAATTTGAAGTACATACTCACCAGATGTGCCTTCCCTGGAATCCCGGTCAGTCACGGTTTCCTGCATCCGGCTGGGCTGCTCCTGTGTAGCAAAGAGCTCCTGGCTTTCAGGGAGAAGGGATACCCCACTCACCTGCACCCTGGTCTCCTCCTCTTCCTCCTCGTCCACAGACTCGTCATCATTCATCCTGGACTCGGATTCCTGAGGTATCTATGCTGTGTAGTGGCATAGTGGTTGGGTCTCTGCTGAGAATCACATGCAGCTCCTTGTAAAAGCAGTATGTTTTTGGTGATGAACCAGAATGACTGTTAGCTTCCCTAACAGTCTGCCTCAGCTCTTCGATCTCAATGCGGCACTGCTGTGCATCCTTGTTGTGCCCCTTCTCCAACATGTCACGAGATACCTTCTCGCAGATATCCAAATTTCTTTTGCTGGCTTGTAGCTGAGCCAAAACAATGCTCCATGCTGGAGGTGTTTCAACAGATCTAGGAGTGCCCTTTCTTGCCAATTGCTAGGATCTCTGGGAGTGAAAAGCTTCCTGGATTACTTATTCCATATTACTCTATGCCCCATCACCTCAAGAGCTTGATTCAATGAAAGTTCTGCAGGAAGTTTTCTCTCCTTTTTGGCTTTTCCCTTCAAGGTCAGGTGAGGTGGGGTGGAGAAATAATCTAAGTTTAGCTTGTCACTAGCTAGCTTTAAAAAACTATGTTCTATCCACCTAGCCAAAATCAACCAGCAAAATTGTGTTGACCTCAAAACATTTCCAAGAACCAATTCTAAAAGTTGTGGGATTGGTTGAGTTTTTTGCGTGGGAGGAGGTTTGGGTTTCGGATTTTTTTTAGAATCAGAATTTTCTGTTTCAGAATTGGTAATAATTGTGACAGAGGCCTTGAACAGCCATTAGTTTCAATGTCTGGTTTCAATTATGAAAAGTATTTTGTAACCCAAACTGAATTCCTCATTTAGGTAAACAATGGAAAAGTCCAGGAAGTGTATCACTGTCAGATATTATTTTAAGGATTGAAAGGGCTGGAGATTTTTTTTGTAGAAAAAAATTGAACTTTTTGGGGAAGGGGAATGTTGCCTTTAAAGAGAAATTACTCAGAAATAAATCAGTTAGATAAAGAGATTTAATATTCACCAGTTCTACGCTTAAGAGGTATTTGTAAGTGTTGTTACATTTAATTGTTAAAAAACAAGAATTCTGTGAGGACAACTGGTAGAAAATGTAATGAAATGGTAAAGAGGATGCAATTATAACATGAGTTTATCAAAGGTAGATCATGCCAGACTAACTTAATTTCCTTCTTTAAGAAAATAACACATTTTTTTTAAGATAAGGGAAATGCAGAGAATTTTGGAGTAGAACTAATAGACTTGGACTTCAGTAAAGTGTTTGACACTGTGCCACATTAGAAATTATTAGTTAATTTAGGGAAGATAGGGATCAATACAAGCACTGTAAGGTGGATAAGGAATTGGTTAGAGGGGAGAAGGCAATGGGTTGTGCTGAAAGATGAATTATCTGAGTGGAGGGAATTTACTAATGGAGTTTCTCAAGGATCTATCGATATTTTTATTAATGACCTTGGTGCAAAAAGTAGGAGTGCGCTAATGAAATTTGCCGATGATCCTAAGTTGGGAGGCATTGTCAATACAGAGGAGGATCAGAATATTATACAGGAAGATCTGGATGACCTTGAAGATTGAAGTGACAGAAATGGGATGAAATTCAATAGTACAAAGTGCAAGGTCACGTAGGTTCTAGTAACAAGAATTTCTGCTCTAAGATGCAAGGGGGGAGTATCTCAGTTGGAAGTGACCAAAGAGGAGAGAGATGTGGGTCAATCACAGGATGTCTATCAGCCACCAAAGTGATGCAGCTGTGAAAAAGGCAAATCTGATTCTAGGATGTATTAGCTGAGGCATTTTTAATGCCTTTGTATAAGGCACTGATAAGACCTCGCGTGGAATACTGTGTATTGTTCAGGTCACCCATTTTCAAGAAAAATTAACTTAAACTGGAACAGGTGCAGAGAAGAGCTACTAAGATGATCAGGGGAATGGAGAGCCTATTTTATGAGAAGAGACTGGTGTCGCTGCACCAATTCTGCCATGACCACCCCTGGCCCCCCCCCACCCATTCGGTGCTAACGGTCAACCCACGACCTGACCTTATTAGGGTATGCCTATGCGATCAGCTGTGCCTTCGGCTCCCATGTCATATATGGAAAACAAAACTTAACTGACCATATATGGGAAACAAAACTTAACAGCAACCAGGAAACGAAACCTATTGCAAGTATCCCCAGGCCAATCTGGTGCTGGCACGAAGCCCATAAAAGGGGTCTTATCCAAGCCCCTGGCTGAGACCCTTCCCGAACTACCAGCCTGATCACCTGGTCCGGACTCTCCCGCTCCTGTGTCCCCCCCCCCCCCCCCCGAGGGCAAATCGTTTGTTAGCCGGCCGAGTTCGAGTTTTTGCATTTATTATGCTGTGTCCCTTTCTCGTCTGGGTGGTAAGGAGTTAATTATCAGCCCGTGTTCTTCAGCTAGCTGACTGTAACATTCCTTTCTATCAGTCTGTGACTCACAGTTAACTGTCTGTTGTCTCTTTAAAATTAGTCTCTGTCTTCCAGTTAACTGTCTCTTTAAAATTAGTCTGTGCCTTGCAGTTAACTGTCTGTTTAGCATTCCATCGTATTAGCTTGTGTATTGTAGTTAATTGTTTGTTTAAATGTGTATAAATAGTTAAAATTCTATATTGTTTCTGTTGTCGTATAATAAAATCCAGTTAATTACTAACCGACTCATTATTAACTCTCGGGGATCATTAACCTGTCGGAAAAACTGGAAGATCTTAGATTATTTAGTCTAGCAAAACAAAGACTGATGGGGGATATGATTGCTTTCTATAACGTGTGTGTGTGGGGGGGTAAATATCAGGAAGGGTGATAATCTATTTAAGGTAAAGGACAGTGTTGGCAGAAGGACAAACTGGTATAAACTGGCCATGAACAAATTCAGGAAGGAATTAGAAGGTTTTTAACCATTAGAGGGATAAGGTTCTTGAACAGCATCTCAGTAGGAAAATTGTGGGGGGCAAACAACTTAATTAGTTCTAAGAGAGCTAAACTAATTTATAAGTCCAATTCTATGATGGGGTTGTTTATGAGAGTGGGGGGGAAGGGCTCAACAGCCACGGGACTCAATCTGGTTTACGTCTTTTGTTTCTAAATCTCATGCTTCAGGGTTCAGCTGGTCCCCAGCAGGGGTCAGGAAGGGATTGCTCTCCCTCTGCCCCCCAATGTATTCTAAGAGGCTTTGTTTTTTTAAAAAATCTCCTTCCTCTGAGATGGCCATGACTGGAGATGGGACACTGGAACTGGACACTGGAATGGTGGGCCAGTGCTCTGCGGTAGCACTGAGCTTTCTCTCTCTCAGGTTCTTGGCTGGCTGGCTCATGCTCACATGCTCGGGTCTAACAGTTCAAAACATGTGGGGTTGAGAAGGATGGGTTTTGTGCCTTCTCTGCAGCATGTAGGTTTAGGTCACTTGCCAGGATTATCTGGGTGTATCTCGCTTAATCACTTCTTTGCCATTGCAGGGGTCTCGGGCCCTGGAGTGCTTCAGTCCCTCCTATCCTCTGCCTGTGGCACATAATAGTCTAGTCTTCTGTGGGTTGTACTACTTTGATCTCATTTTGGTTGTTGAGTTAGTGCATGAGTGCTGGGTGGTGATGGTGGTGGCCTGTGCTAGGCAGGAGATCGAACTGGATGATTTAGCGGTCCGTTCTGGTCTCAGACTCTATATAATTTTTAAAAAAAAAACAAGGACTCTGGGTAGAAATGGTAGAAAATGTAATGAAGAACTTTTGGGTTAACAATTCCTCAGGAAAAAACAAATGTGGAAATGTACATACAGGGTATTAAATATAGTCTGACTAATAATGGACAAAGGTATTTGACAATATATGAAATAAAGTCAACTTGCAATTATATTTGATCATGTTTGGCCCTTCTTTGTTCATTTTTTCCTCACAGATATTTGGGTGACCACTTTATGTTTGGAGAAGCGGTTTTATTAGTGTGAATATTGGCATTTGTGTATGAATGAGCATGTTCATGTGTGACGATGGGTATTTCTGCCATTAGTGTAGCATGTCCACACCTACATATTATACATCTTGGCTGGGCTGTCTCTACACTAGACTTCTTTTCTGAGTTCTCTCCATTGCTACCACTGGTATAGCCAGAGCCGGTGCTAGGCATAAGCAGACTAAGGTCTGGTCTACACTGCAAAGGTAGGTCGATGGAACGTGGCTTCCATCGACTACATAATGTATGCGTCTCCACTGGCAGGTCCGTTCCGTCAATCTAAATCACAGTAAAGTTAGACTTAATAAAACCACCTCCAAATCACTTGCAGTGTAGGCAGAGCATTGCGTAAATTGATGTCGTTGGCCTCAGGGAGGTATCCCACAATGTTGTGCTGTGACTGCTCTGGCCATTCGCACTCTGCTGCACCACAGCCACATACACAGGAGAGAGCCCCTCCCCTCAAGCCCTGGGAAAATTTGAATTCCCATTTCCTGTTTGGTCAGCATAGAGAGAGCTTGGCAACAGAACTGATTGTGGCGACTGCATGCCCCAAACGCGCTCCAGCCTGGAATCAACCTGAAGTCTTGGATCTCATCAGTCTGTGAGGAGAAGAGTCTGTTCTGGCTCAGGTCCGAGCCAGTAAAATAAATCTTGATATCTACAAGAAAATATCACATGACATGTTGGAGAAGGGACATGAGGGATGCGCAGCAGTACTGCTTTAAAATAAGAGCTGAGGCAGGCTTGTCAGAAAACTAGGGAGGCGAACAATCATTCTGGCTCATCACCAAACACATACCGCTTTTACGAGGAGCTGCATGCGATTCTTGGAGGTGATCCCACACCACTGTACCACCATGCAGTGTAGATACCTCAGGGGAATCCAAGTCCAAGATGAATGACGATGAGTCTGTGGACGAGGAGGAGGAGGAGAAGAACAGGGGACAGGCGATTGGGGAATCCATTCTCCCTGAAAGCCAGGAACTGTTTGTTACCCCGAAGCAGTCCGGTCGGACACAGGAAAATGTAACTGACTGACAGCTGCTGGGGAAGGCATATCTGGTGAGTATGTACTGCAAATCTAATTACTGGGGTTACATCCCAGTCCAGTTTCTTGTTAAAGCGAAAAAAATACTGTGTGGAGATAGGGGTGGGCTTCCTTGTTGTTGGTCCACTTAAGCAGAGGATTGCCCCCTGAAAAGAATATTTGTGTGCATAGGAATGGTCCAAGAATCCTCCCTGGATATCTCTAGGAAACTTTCAGGTAAGTACTCTGCAATCTTTGCAGAAGGTTTATGGGGCGGGCAGCCTTATTTCTTTCAGCACGATAGGACACTTTCCCCTGCCACTCTATTATTAAATGTGCAGGCATCATCACAGAACACAACATAGCAGCATAAGGACCAGGTCTGAACCCAGATGCTTGCAGCAAATCCTCCCTTTCCGCCTGTGTTATCCTCAGGAGACTGATATCACACATGGTCACTTAGGGAAGATGGCGCAAGTTTACAATACCCTCCCAATATAATCAGTGCATGTTATTCCCCTGCCATGGCTGGTCTCTTGGGTTGCTTCACTGCAAGTTCCTAGAAAGGACGTTGTTATACGTGTTAGGGATCCAGGAATGGGTGCACATATATTTTCTCCAGTGACACTTCACCCCAACATGCCCCCATACTCTTTGGATTGACTTTTCAAATACTGATCTTTGGGAAGAGAAGGAGAGCCCAACAATCCTGCTGCTTAGGGAAAATATGGACTTATGCAGCATGTGCTAAGGAGATGTCCTTAAAATGGATGCACCAGCCCTTTACTTACCATGGCTGGAATGCCAGTCCAATCCATGCAAAATGTAGAGATTGATATGCGGGTCTAGCGTTCACTTGGGAATATAAAAGGGAGTGCATTTTACATTGTAACATTGCTTTTTGTCTGTATGACAAACTATCAATGGAAACCTTGTGCTTTGCTTGCCTTACAGTGAAAAGCGTAACCTTCAACGCAGTCTCTACTCCTCCTGAGCGGCTGTCACAGGTTAGAAGGTGGAAAAATAATCTTGGGATGACATGTTCAATGAGATAATGAATGCCTCTGTGGCTGCTGACACAGAGTAAGAGCCTGGAGGATTTAATCATCAGAAAAACTGAACATGGACATGGAAAGCAGCCCAGGAGCATGAGCATGCAACTCAGGACAAGATGCTGCATATAATGAGGGACCAGTCAGACATGTTGAGATGTCTTGTAGAGCTTCAGGAAGAACAGCGGCAGGATAGACTCCCTCTGCAGCCCTTGCAAAACTCTCAACAGGCCCACTCTTTCCAAGCCTCCACTCCCAAGCATTCTAGGACGAGGTTGAGCAGGGTGTGCAGTATGTGCCCCATTTGACACCAGTGGAGGGGAACAGGAAGAGGCGCTGGCCGCTTTAAGAACTTGGATAGTAGGTTCTTTGCTGGTTGCACAAACAAACTAGGTTCTGTATCCCCTAACATCCCCATAAGATGCATGAGACCCATTACATTTTCTTCCTTTCCCTCCACTGTTAAGGATCATCAAGAAATCTTTACTGCTTTGAAATTCATTACTCTTTATTTATGAAAAGCATGGTGATAGGCGGTGGAGGAAGAGGGGCTGCAGACACAGTGCTGAAAGGGTGGGGGATGGGAATGGAAGTCACAGCACAGATAAGTGATGCCTATTACTGTGTCTCAGTACAAAAATGACTTTTCAGTGCTTCCCTGATGAGTAACACTCCATGGTTGGCTCTCAGCATTGCATTGGTATCTGGCTGCTCAAAATTTGCAGCTACTCTATCTGCCTCCACAACCCAAATCAATGGGAACTTCTCTCCCTTTGTCTCACAGACATTATGGCACACATAGCAGGCAGAGATAACTATTGGGATGTTGCTTTCACTGAGGTCTAACCTAGTGAGCAAACTGCACCAGCGCACCTTTAAATGTCCAAAAGCACATTCCACCACCATTCTGCACTTGCTGAGCCTATTATTGAAATGCTCCTTCTCACTTCCCAGGGGTCCGGTGTACAGCTTCATTAGGCAGGGAAGCAAGGGGTAGGCAGGGTCCCCAGGGATCACTATTGGCATTTCAACAGTGCCAATACTTAATTTTTGGTCAGGGAAAAAAGTACCCTCTTGCATCTTTTTGAACAGACCTGAGTTCTTAAAGATACATGCGTCATGCGGCTTTCCAGACCATGCCACATTGATGTCGATGAAGCATCTCCTGTGATCCACAAGGGCCTGCAACACCATGGAAAACTATCCCTTTTGGTTTATGTACTCTGTGGCAAGGTGGTCCAGTGCTAAGATAGGGATATGCATGCCATTATCGCCTCCCCTCCGCACAGTTAGGGAACCCCATTGCGGCAAACCCTTCCACTATTTCCTGCATTGTTTCCCAGAGTCACTACCCTTCTTAGGAGAAATCTATTAATTGCTCTGCACACTTGTATCACAGCAGCTCCCACGGTGTATTTCCTGACTCCAAACTGACAGCTCTGCACAGTTCCATGAAAGTGACCTTTTGCATACAAAAGTTATGCAGCCACTGTTCATCATCCCACATCTTCATAACAATGTAATCCCACCATCAGTGCTTGTTTTCTGAGACTAGAAGTGACGCTCCACCAACTGCAGCTGGTGTGTGACACCCTGTAGCAAATGGGAATTGTTTTGTTCTATGGATTGTAGCAGGGCAGCTTGAGTAATATCTCAATTTTCCACGTTGCGGCTCCTGTCTCAACCTTCAAAATACTGCAGAGTAATTTGTGAGGTGTTTGTGATGCTCACAATGAAGTGCAGAGCCAAGTGGGCTCCATGCCTCTCTGGCTATGGTGTATGCACGGCAGAGACTGAAGGGTTTCGAAAAATGGTGCAAAAAAGTGTTCGTATGTTTGTTTTGGACAAGAAGGGGGAGAAGGGAGGACATTGCATTCTGGGAGGATGACAACTTTCCCAACCGCCCCTGCAGCTAGTTGCACTGTGGGATAGCTACCCATGGTGCACTGCTTTCATTGTCGATGCAAGCGGGCTGGTGGGGACATAATCCCCCGAAGCAATGAACGTGGTGTGATCACACTCCTCCGACTTCTAAAGTTCAGCAGCTGAAGGTCGAATGAAATTAAATCGACTTCACTCCGCAGTGTAGACATACTCTAAGCAATGGCTTAGGGCCCTGAGCAGCTCAAGGGGGCCCACTATTACTTATTTGTATGTGGTGGGGGGCAAAAATATTCCCGCTTAGGTCCCCCAGTGAGCTAGCATCAGCACTGGTACAGCTCTGTCAGTGGGAGCAGTAATGTTGATTACTCATTGTGTAGTCTAATGGTGCTCAGAGCACTTCTAAGCAATTTGTTTTAAATATGACTAACGGGTCTACAGTAATACTCCCTGTAGAGTTCCACTGCTGATACCAAACGTGGGGAACCTTAAGGAAGTCTAGTGTAAACAGGCACTGTGTGTTTGAGTGTGGATGTTAGGAGGCAGTTAAGAGATTGGGAACAGATTTTTAAATAATTGTATTTTTCAAACAAACTAACTAAATACATTATCACAAGCTTCAATGAGAAGAAGGAGAGAGAAAGACAGGCCTAAAAGAGGTGATGCTTGAGCAGCAGAAATGTCTGTCATTTTCTAGAGGCAATTTTCACATAATCTAGCCCTGGTGCATCATGCAAGATGTTTGCAGACTAAGCAGAAACAGGGGTGGGAGATAGATGAGGACCTGGGATCAAATGCCCTATGTTTTATATGTATATGGCACCTGTGGCCACCATTGCAACATATAACAGGTGTGCTAACTGAAATGAGGGTAATCAGAGTCTCCATGTTGCCATTGTTGGAGAGAAATGTGAGGCCAGCAAGTAGCAACAGTCAGAGGGAGGGAAGTCACAGATAAAGTGTTCACTCCTCGAGGTATTCAAAACCTCTATGATTTGTTCAGGCATCCCTCCTCTTTATATAGGTTAGGAGGCCCCCTGTTCGGGAAACCTAGGTGACATACCACATAACCTAGGTAACCAATCATACACACACAATACCAAATTCTGAACATCAAAAGGAAAACTTTAGCCCAGGGTTGGCAAATCCCCATGTAAATTTATATATGCTCTTTTTTTGAAGTTTGTTGAACAATTACAAACAAGGATCAATTCTGAGAAAATCCTCCTCATTTTGAAAATAATTTAAGAGCAGGGCTAAATAAAGGATTTGATTAAACATGAACTGAATCCAAAGTAGTATGCCTGAAGGTTGGCAGTCACAGTGGTGCTGGAATTGCACAAAAAGGATATAAAATAAGCCCACAGATTGAAGACAGGATACACAGAGCCCAATACAGCTGCTATTGAAGTCAATGGAAAGCCTCCCATCCAAGTCTTTCTATAGACTTCAATAGGTGTTAGATCAGATCCATATTACCATATACTGTATGCTGTTCCAGCCTAATATTGATTTTCCTTCTAAAATACTAATATTAATATTCAGTAAAATGATCCATTGTTTGTCCTTTGAAACTGCCAACATTTTAAAATGCGTCATTCCTGATACATATTATGAAAAAAGGATTAACTGTGCCAAAATTATTTCCCCATATGTAAAATCAGGATAATATTTATCCACTTTTGTAAATTGCTTTAGGGTCTATGGCTGAAAAGTGCTATACAAGAGCTAAGTATTTATTTATTTATTGTTTACTGAATGTTTCATTAAATGTCAACCAAGATACATGGAAGGATGAGTACTTTTAATGTTTAGATGTTACATGTCATAGATTAATACCATACAGTGTGTAAATGATATGAAATTTCTCAACACTCTAAGAGTGCCAAGGCCCCAGTCATGCAAAGATTTACATATGTGTTTAAAACAGCGAGAGTCCTGTGACACCTTAAAGACTAACAAATTTATTTGGGCATAAGCTTTCATGGACAGAAACCCACTTTGTCAGATGCCTATGTGTTTAAATTATTCATGTGAGAACTCATCGATTTAAAAGATATTCATACAAATAAAGACAAACACATACATGATCTGGCCCTAAATAAGTAAGTATTAAAAACGGGCCCAACATTTGGGAAGTCCTATATTTGTTGTCATACCTATGAAGTAATGAAAATTAAAAAATAGGCAGGGAATGAGACTATAGCAGTTCATAATGCTATTTTTATGAAAGATGCTATATTGTAATTTGGACATTACTATTAGTATATACTGCTGGAAAGCCACAAGAGGGAGCTATAGGCACAGTTACATTATATAACAACTGTAATACAAATAGCGTTTCACTGACACCTTGACTTGCACATTTTATTTGTATTTCCTATCATTAGGACTGTGCTAATATTTCAGTATAGAACTCCTTTAAAGTAATAAGGAGAGTTTATTAATATGACTTTCTTTCTTGCTCATTTTATTGTGCAGTAACATCAGTTCAAACATTTTTGCTTCTTAAAAGAAAATCAGGCAATTTTATTAATCTGTAAATAAGTGAAGATTTGCAAAGGCATATTAAACAGGACTCTGTATCCTAATACGCCTTTATCCACGTTTACAGTTCTTTGCCGGGAGAATTTAGGAAACTGAAGCAAAGTCCTGAATACAAAGCAAGTGACATGATATCCTGCCTCAGACTATTACAGACCAGCACTCTGGTATCTGCCTCATCTTGGTAATCTTGCTTTTCAAGTAGGAATTGGTCTGAAGGACCATGCATAAAATCTGGAAATAAAATAGATTCAAAGTCAGATTAATCAAAACTGGCATCATCTTTCCTCGTACACTTTATGGGGAAGATGTACCTTAGGGGCAAGTAGACTATGATACTGCTGTCACCCTCCTTGAGACTTGCATGTAAACCTCCAGGACAAAAAAAGGAGAAATTGGTTTGAAAGCTTGAACTGAAGATAGCTTGTAACTCTAAGGAGAAAAAGCCAAGCCACAAATAGCCATGCAGCAGTAAGATTCCTTGAAAATAACTTACAAAGTGATATATAACTTTATGCAGAATAGAGAGGAATACAGCTGTCTGAAGCCTGCATCTCTTTCCTGTTTCAACCAGTCTACTTCAACCCCGCCTTTTCCCTACTCTTCTCAGGGGCCACCTCACTAAGTTCATACCTATTATTTAAATCTCAATTTTCTATACTGGGAACTGTGAGAGACCTAAGCATACACTCAAGAAAAATATGAGGAAAAAGTATCCTGGAGAGATAGAAACACAGGAAATAATCAGATCAGAAAGTCAAACCACTGCCCTCAGCTGGCCCATGATGCCTGCCTCCATCATACACTTATTAAATTTTCAGACAAGTACCTTTGTGCTTTCTGCCATCCTGCCCCAAACATTTGGGAGAAACTCCTTGTAAACATTAACAAAGCTACCTCATTGTTCACCTTCAGATCCCTCATCAAAACTCTCCTTTGCCATGGTGCCTATGAAAAAACTTGACAATGACTAGGCAGGCTGTGTGTTGTGACTACAGCCTATGATGCTGACCAGCATTGTCTCATTGTTTTCCTTGTACTCTGTCAGGCTCTCTGTATCCATCTGTTGTCTTTTCTCTTATATTTAGATTATAAACTCTTTGGGGTAGGGACTGTCTTTTTGTTCTGTGTTTGTACAGCACCTAGCACAATGGGATCCAGATCCTTGACTGGGTTCAAGCTACTATGGTAATACAAATAATAAACTAAGAATATGTATACATCAGTAATGGAACAGAAAACCCAAACTAACACTTCTTAGGACAGAGGCCACATCAACTACTGAGATGCATGGTGATGTTCCAGTTTGCATCAGGATCTACAGCATCACTGCAGCTAGTAGCAAAGCAAGTGCGGGACAGCAAAAGTACTCAATAGGACAAATCCATCCTTAGAGTTTTTCCAATCAGCATTAATGGAGTAAAATCGGGTAAATTGGACCCTATTTGTTTTTCATTTTATGCTTGTCAGGGAACTTGTGATCAGAATTGGTTGAATTGTTCATTGTGAATAAATTTTCCAGTGAATTTAGCTCCCGTTCCCGTTTCATGAATCTTAAACACATAGTGACTTCTACTAACTAATGTATTTATTTTTAAACATTTGCGAAATACTTTTGTGAGCATATTTCAGCCCAGGGATCGTTTGCAAACTGCTCACTTCCATAGTTTGCCATTGGTCACCTGCATCATGTGGAATGGTTTCTTTTCCCTTATTGGATGACAAACTTTTTAAATAGGAGAAAAATATTTGGGAATTATTTTTTGAATTATTCAGAAATCTCTTCTTCCAGTTGAGAGAAACTGGAAATAACACTCCAAATCAGGTAAGATTGCTATGTTATGAAAGTGGCGAACATTTTCTGGGCCCTGGTCTACACTGATTTGGTGATTCGGCAGCAGTCGACGGGAGTTACGCAAGCTACTCTGTGTACTACTGACAGCTACTCCTGTCAACTGCTGTGCTTCCCTTCTGCATGGTGTCTTCACTGCACTGCGCTGACGGGAACCACGTTCCCGTCGACGCAGCGCTACGCCACTTGAAGGGGTGGTTTACCAGTGTCGACTTCCGGATCGATTGAGCGGGTCTTCACTGACTGCTCAATCGATCCAGATAGGTTGATCTGACAGCGGCATAGACATACCCTGGGACACTTATTGTATTGTGAACAATTATAGTTTAAATACTTGGATTGTAGATATACATTATTTTCAGTCTAAAAAGTATTTTATATGTTTGTTAGGAGTGGGGGAAATGTCTTTGTTTTGCCTTAAGATCATCTTTTTTTTTTTTTTTTTCTGGTAACAGAAAAATCAACAGTTGGGATGAAGTTGTGTGTCTATCAGCACAGATATAATGGATCAGATCTTCAGCTGGTGTAAATTAGTGTAGCTTTATTTGCATCAGTGGAGCCAAGCCAGTTTTACATCAGCTGAGGATTTGCATCAATATGTTTATGGACAATAAGAAAGGAATTCTCATCTTAATATTGCACTGGATTTTTGTGAACATGAGGTTGGTAGAAAATGATTTCAGTGCTTTTGAAGGAGTCTAAACTTGAATATTTATCTCTCAATAGAGTTGAAGTAAATAATGTGAATTCATTTGAATAATCACCTTTCTATGTTTCTACTTCTTTTTGCTTCATTTTATTAGGATTTACTATACTTTGCAGGCCTGGGTGGGAGGAGGGGCACAGCTCAGCTAATGTAAATTGGGATAGCTTCACAATGCATCTGCGCCAATTTACTCCAGCTAAGGCTCTGCCCATGGGAGCATAAATTCCAGTACTGAAGTTGTTGTAATGCCCATGGTAATGTGATTTCTTGATAACAAAAGGCAGAAGATAAGCAAGTGAATGTTTGGTGTTTGTGCAACTGTGCTTGATTATTTATGTTTGTATAAGCTACTGGAAGCATTTGGGAACCAAACATGGTGATCAAACTGACCTGAAAGTTAAACAAGTTATCTTTTAGTAAAACTAGCTTTTAAATGAATTTTAAATTTAACTCTGAGAAAGGGGAAAAATCACATTCTTAATTAAATCTAATAAACTTAAGGTTTCAGTTAAACTCAATAAAGGAAAGCAAAAACTTCATTAATTATTGCAAATTTAATTCAAAGTCTGAATCCTTACGTAGAGCCTATATAACTCTACATTCATCACCTCATCCCACACACCATGGAGTAATTTGAGTATTGGCAATGTTCAGAAAAAGTATATGCTTTGTCTTCATCTGAAAAATCACACATTGGAAAGATTTTTTTAAAAAAGCTCATCTTTGCACTCCTCTGATATGGCTGCTATGTAGGGCCATTTTCCAGGCATAAATTAGAGTAGCCTGAGGAGAATTCTAATTAAAATTGGCTGCTAATACTGTAGCTTCAAAGAAATAAAACCAATCTGTGCAACTGCATGACATGGCAGCCATAGTTCCCTTCCTCCTCTGAAGGATTCCCACCCCCTCGTGCTTCCACCCCCTTTACAGACAGAATCTGCCAGCAGTGTGATGAAAAGTGGCTGTGTTGCTTCAGAGGCTCTAGCACAATCAATGTGTCCTGTGTCATGAAGATGATTTCACATTCTTTTTCATAGTACAGCATTGCAAGCAACTGTGCAAAAGCTGTGGGAATAGTTACTAACTTACTTCTAGTTCTCCAGAGCTTTGTCTAAATGCACTGAAGATGAGAAAGTGGTTGCCAAAAGGCAATATTATGTTCTCATTTGGCAGTTAAATATTGGAGATGGTCTTTGGAATTCTGAGTCAGTTCTTTTATTTGGAAGAAGTTTAAAGAGCATCATTTGAAATTGGGAAGAAAATATCATACCTCAGATAATGTAAGAACTTAAGAATGGCCATATTGGGTCAGACCAATAGTCCATCTAGCCCAGTATCCTGTCTTCTGACAGTGGCAGTATGAGATGCTTCAGAGGGAATGAACATAGCAATTTATTAAGTGATCCATCTCTGTTGTCCAGTCCCAGATTCTGGCAGTCAGAGGTTTAGGGACACCCAGAGCATGGGGTTGCGTCCCTGACTATCTTGGCTAATAGCCATTGATTGACCTATCCTCCATGAACTTATTCAATTCTTTTTTTAATCCAGTTATGCTTTTGGCATTCACAGCATCCCCGGGCAACAAGTTGCACAAGTTGACTGCTTTTTATGAAGAAGAATTTCCCTATGTTTGTTTTAAACCTGCTGCCTATTTATTTCACTGGGTGACCTCTGTTTCTTGTGTTTTGTGAAGGGGTAAATAACACTTCCTTATTCACTTTCTCCACACCATTCATGATTTTATAGACCTCTATCATATCCCCTCTCAGTCATCTCTTTTCCAAGCAGAAAAGTCTTTTTTTAATCTCTCCTCATTTGGAAGCTGTTCCATACACCTAATAATTTTTGTTGTCTTTCTCTGTACTTTTTCTAATTCTAATATATCTTTTTCGAGATGGGGCCACCAGAATTGCATGCTGCATTCAAGGTGTGGGTGTACTGTGGATTTATATGATGGCATTATGATATTTTCTGTCTTATTTTATCCCTTTCCTGATGGTTCCTAAACTTCTGTTAGCTTTTTTGACTGATGCTGCACATTGAGCAGATGTTTTCAGAGAACTATCCACAATGACTCCAAGATCTCTTTCTTGAGTGGTAACAGCTAATTTAGACCCTATCATTTAAATGTATAGTAGGGACTGTGTTTTCCAACGTGCATTACTTTGCATTTATCAACATTGAATTTAATCTGCTATTTTGTTTCCCAGTCACCCATTTTTGTGAGATTCCTTTGTGACTCTTTGCAGTCACTTTTGGACTTCTTTATCTTTAGTAATTTTATTTCATCTGCAAACTTTCCCCCCTTTACTGTTTACCCCTTTTTCCAGATCATTTATAAATATGTTGAACGGCATCGGTCCAAGAGCAGATCATTTGGGGACCCTGAAATTTACTTCTCTTCACTGTGAAAACTGAACATTTATTTCTACCCTTTGTTTCTCATCTTTTAACCAGTTATTGATACATGAGAGGACGTAGTCTATGACTCCTTACGTTGCTAAAGAGCCTTTGGTGATGGACTTTGTCAAAGGCTTTCTGAAAGTCCAAGTACACAATATTCTTGAATCACCCTTGTCCACAAGTTCTTGTTGTCAAAGAACTCTAATAGATTGGTGAGGCATGACCTCCCATTACAAAAGCCATGTTGATTCTTACCCAACATATTGTGTTCATCTATGTGTCTGATTATAGGGGTGCAGGGCCATCCCTCCTTGTCAGTCCGAGAGGGAGACCACACCCTGTGCTGTCATACCAGTGCAGGCAGGCTCAGAGAATTAGCTCTCTCTGATGCCCAGGCCCTCAGGTAGGGCAGGGCCACCAAGCAATCTGTGGCCCCAGGTCCTCAGGCAGGGGTAAGCACCAAACACAGTTTAGGGCTCTCAGGCAGGGGTGAGCGCCAAACACTGTCTAGAGGCCCACGTAAAGGGCTGAGCACCAAGCGATCTAGGGCTCAGGTCTTCGGTAGAGGTACCTGAGGTTCGGGGTCATCAGTCTCCCTAGGGTAAACAGCTAATGGCAGCTACGGCAGCTCCTCGGCATCCCAGACGGAGGCAGCTATGGCAGTGGGGGAAAGACTTCCTTCTCCTCCAACAGCTTTCTCCCCAACTGAGCTAGAGGGCCCTCCCTTTATACTTCCTCTATCTTCCCCGCCCCTCTGTTTCCAGCGGAGTGGGTGAGGATACAGCAGGCAGTCCATGAGTTGCTGGAAGGTTACAGGGGCTCCATGAAGGCTGAAGAGCATCCAAGAGTCCACTGGAGGTGGCAAAGGCTGTCTTTTCCTTCAAGCCAGGCTCCAGTGGGATCTGCCAGTATCCCTTTGGTAAATCAAGGGTAGTAATATACTGTGTCTCCCCCAAGCGGTCAAGGAGCTCGTCTATCTGCAGCGTTGGGTATGCGGCGAATCTTGATATTCTGTTGACCCTCCCGAAGTCGATACAGAAATGACGGGTCCCTTCCAGCTTGGAGATGAGCGTGATAGGGCTCCGCCACTCACTGGAGGATCACTCAATGACTAAGAATTCCAACGTGGCTTGGACCTCTTGTTCCACCATTTCCCATATGTGGCATGGGAGTGATCGGGTCATCCCCTGAATGACCTTTCCAGGATCGGTGGAGATGGTGTGGTGGATCTGGATAATTTGCCTGGGCACAGCTATAAAAGTCCTGGGAAAAATCTCAATAAGACACCTGGCCTGCTTCAATTGTTCTTCTGAGAGAGTATCCCCAAGCAGACTTGGTTGCTATGGATGCCTGGGGTCCTAGTTCAGGATTGGGGGGTACAGGGTGATCAGGAATCCTTCCTGTTCACACCATGGCTTCAGAAAATTAATATGATACACCTGGTGCTTCTTCCTTCTGTCTGGCTGGTGGACCTTGCAGTTGACTAGGCCTGTCCAGAAGATTACCTCATATGGACCCTTCCAGCAGGCCAACAGCTTAGACTCATTGGAGGGGAGCAGGACGAGGACTCGATCCCCTGGCTCGAAGGTCTGATCACGTGTTCCCGATTATAGCCTCTCGCTTGTGCCCCTTGGGCCACTTGGAGATTCTCCCTTGCGAGAGCCCTGTCCTTGGTGAGGCATTCCTGTAGTTGGAACACTTACTGGAGTAGACCCTCGGCCTGAGATGGGGTCTGCTCCCACATCTCCCGGATGAGATCCAGCAAGCCCTGTGGCTGTATAGAAATTCAAAAGGTGAGAATTTTGTGGAGACCTATGGAACTTCTTGCACCGCCAATAACAGGGGAGGAATGACCTGGTTCCAGCGGCTGAGTTCCTCCAGGGGGAACTTCCAGAGCATATTCTTTAGCGTCTGGTTGAAGCGCTTAACCAGTCCGGCTGTCTGGAGATGATATCAGAATGTCTGGAGCCTTTTTATCCCCAGGAGGTCACAAACCTCTCGGAGAAGTCAGGACATGAAATTCGTCCCCTGGTCCACCTGGATCTCCACAGGGCAAGTCCACTCAGGCAAAGATCTTTAAAAGTTCCAGCACAGTGGTCCGGGCAGTGGCACTCCTCAAGGGCATGGCCTCTGGGAAGCGAATGGCATAGTCACAACCACAAGGATGTACTGGAAGCCCGCGGCACTCTTTGCGAGGGGCCCCACCAAGTCTATGACAACCCTCTCAAATGGCGTGCCCACCAGTGGAAGGGAGACCGGGGGGCTTTCAGTACCCCTGCCTGTGCCGACAACTGGCACACCAGGCACAAGGCACAGTAGTCTTTAACGTCCCAGTGGACACTGGGCCAGAAAAACTGAGCCAGTACCCAGGCTAGGGTTTTTTCCAGGACCACGTGGCTGGTGGCCAAGACATTGTGGGCCAATAACTGCATAGCTCATCAATGGCAGCGAGGGACCAGGGCTCCTGGGTCCAAGGGTCCCATTCAACTTGGTACAGCCAGTCTCTGATGAGCTTGAATCAGAGCCACTGATTGGCCCACTGTGGGTCTACTGCAATGCCATCCACACAGGCCAACTGCTCAACATGAGATCATCTTATTAATCGCTGCAGAAGTCCACAGCCACGTCTAGTCAGGCATCTTCCCCTTCTGGCGGGGTAGGCAACTCATCATCCATGGAGACCCATTTTGCCAGTGCGGTGGGCTGATCACAGGTGTCAGGTTCCTCTTCCTCTAGTTCCATCAAGTCTCCCTCGAGTTCACCTAGGTCTGACTCCTCTGTTTCTACCTCCATATTGTTGGGGTGATCCCCCTCGAGAGTCATCTGGATGGGCGTCCTCAGAGGTTGATGGTTCGTAGAACTCGGAGGAACTTGAGCCAGTCTCGGCCAAGGATGATGGGATAGGGCAACTCTGGGGCAACCTTCCTGGGCATTGTCCAGATCAGTCCATCCACCATCAGCGCCACGTTGGCCTTGGCATACATCTTCACGTCCTCATGCATGCAGTGGAGGGGAATCTGACCTCAGATCTGGCTGTGGGTCAGAATCAGCCACTGACACACTAAAGTCTGCCCACAGCCAGAATCAACTAGGGCTTGTAAGAGTGGCTTCCCAAGGCCCTTGGCAGCACAGGGTTGACAGGCATGGGTTTTGCTGGTGCACACCTGGCCATAGGAGCCGACTGCCTCAGGGTGTTGACATCGTAAATGCTCAAACCAGCCATCGTCGCAAGGCAGGCCCTGCCCGACAGTCGGCCAAAGGCTGGAGGGTGGTATTGCACTGCAGGAGCCTCTGGCTGCCAGGAAATCTTCCATCAGCTGTACAGCCACGCTCAAAGTAGGGGGTTGGTATCACATGACCCAAATCTGGCCTTGTGCTCCCAGTCACTTTAATAGTTTTTGCAATTGCTGGGGCTGGGCACCTTGCTGTCACAACTGGTTCCTGACCCACCATCTCACAGCTGGTCCCAATCCATGGTGGTCTCTGCTAGTGGTGGGCTAAGAATAGGTGCAGTCTCCCTTGGCTTCAGGGCCAAAGAATTCATTAATGATTGGTCCACGCTGCCACAGGTTGTCGAAAGGAGATAAGTAAGCTACATACTGTAGCTTGTGTCTCTCCAGTCAACTTACTTACACTGCCGTACTGCGACGTCTTCACTGTGCTGCGTCAACAGGAGATGCCCTTACTACTTTCGTGGATTAATCGCGTCGACCGGAGAGTACGTCTCAGATCGATTGAGCGGATCTTCACAGCCCGCTCAATCAATCCTGCTGCATCAATCCCCAAAGAGCCGGCAGTGTAGACATACCCTTAGTTTCTCCACAACAGCCTTTTCTTCCTTGAGTGCTGCTTTAGCACCTCAATTGTCCAGTGGCCACACTGATTGTTTGGCAATCTTCCTGCTTCTAATGCACTTAAAAATGTTTTATTGCTAGTTTTTGTGTCCTTTGCTAGTTGTTCTTTAAATTCCTTTTTGGCCTGCCTAAGTATACTTTACACTTTACTTGCCAGAGTTTATGTTCCTTTTTATTTTCCTCTATAGGATTTGATTTCCAATTTTTAAAAGATGTTTTTTTGTCTTCAATCACCTCTTTTACTCTATCATTTAGCCATGGTGGCACTTTTTTGGTACTCTTATTGTTTTTCTTTTAATTTTATTTGGGGTATGCATTTTGAGACTCTATTATGGAGTTTTTAAATAGTTTCCATGCAGCTTGCAAGCATTTCACTCTTCTGACTGTTCCTTTTCTATTTAACTAGCCTTCTCGTTTTTGTGTAGTTCCCCTTTTTGACGTTAAATGCTACTGTGATGGATTTCTTTAGTAGTTTTCCCCCTACAAGAATGTTTAATTTAATTAAATTATGGTCACTATTACCAAACGGTTCAGTTATATTGACCTCTTGGACCAGATCCTGTGCATCACTTAGGAGTAAATCAAAAATTGCATCTCCCCTTGTGGTTTCTAGAACTAGCTACTCCAATACTCAGTTGTTAATGTTGTCTTGAAATATTCTCTCTCCATCCCATCCTGGGGTGACATGTACCCAGTCAATATGGGGACAGCTGAAATCCCGCATCGTGATTGTTTTTTCTGTTTTTGTAGCCTCTCTAATATCGCTGAGCATTTCACAGTCATCATCAGCATCCTGGTCAGTTGCTTGGTAGTTTATTCCTGCTGCTATAGTCTTATTATTCAAGCATGGAATTTCTACCCCTAGAGATCCTATGGTACAGTTTGATTCATTTAAGATTTTACTCTATTTGATTCTATGCTTTCTTTCATTTATAGTGCCACTCCCGTAGCAGCACAACCTACTCTGTCATTCCTATATATTTTGTACCTTGGTATTAACATGTCCCATTGGTTATCATTATTCCATCAAGTTTCTTTGATGCCTATTATATCAATATCCTCATTAATAAGAAGCACTCAAGGTTATCCATCTTAGTATTTAGACTTCTTGCATTTGTAAACAAGCACTTAGAAAATTTGTCAATATTCAGTTGTCTGCCTTCATATGATGTAACTGAATGGGACTCTCTTTCATTTGACTGTTTCTCTTCAGTTCCTATTTGTACTTTAATAACTTCTATTCTCTCCTCTTTACTAGGATATAGAGTATTCCCTTTAATAAATCTTCCCCTAAAGGATGTATCTGTCCAAACCGTGTGTTCCACACGTCAGCTTTCCCCCTTCCCTTACTTTAAAAACTCCTCCAAAACTTTTTAAATTTACCTGCCAGCAATCTGGTTCTGTTTTGGTTTAGGGAGCCTATCCTTCCTCCTTTCCCAAAAGATTTTCCAATTTCCAATAAATTAAAATCCCTCTGTCAAACACCATCATCTCATCCACACAGTGAGACCATGCAGTTCTGCCTGTCTAACTGGCTCTGTGCTTGGAGCTAGTACCATTTCAGAGAATGGTACCATGGAGGTCGTGGGCTTTAATTTCTTACCTAGCAGCCTAAAATTGATCTCCAAGATCTCTCTCCTACCTTTTCCTTTGGTTCCTACATGTACCTTTTCCTTTCCATTGGTTCCTACATGTACCACGACCACTGGCTCCTTCCCAGAACCTCATGTAAACCTGGGTAGACGTTTTGAGAGGTCTGCACCTTTGCACCCTCCAGCAATTCACAATGCAGGTCTCCTGGTCATCACAAACCCATCTATATTTCTAATGATCAAATCCCCTATTACTATTACCTGTCTCCTCATAATAACATGGGTCCCCTCTCTTGGAGAGCTATTCCCACTGAATACACACACAGCCTACTCATACATGCTGCATTTAGTGCAATAAACTCAATAGCTCCCAGCTTCTGCCTGCTTTATTTTTACTTCTTTGTTTGCTCTTTGTGTGTGTGTGTATGGGGTTTTTTTTTTACATGTGATTGTAAGTTTTGAGAAACAACATTCTAAAGACAAAATTGTAATTCCTGCTAACTATATAATACAGAATAATATCAAACAGTAATAAGACTGAGCTTGGATTAGTGGTATTGTATCAATGCTTCTCTTTGAAGTCTGATGGGTTTGTGAAGGATATAAGATCCTGCTGTTTAAAAACTTAAGTTTCTACCCTCCCCTGCATCCTACTCTGGAATTTTATTTTTTATCTATCAACCTGTGGCTAATGGGTGTCTGATATAAATTTGAATTATTCCCTCTCCCCCTCTTTGGCTGCTGACAGGAAGAGGTTACTCTCTCTATTATTTTTTGGTATAATAAATGGGCCCAGAACATAAAACATCTCCCCTTTTTTGCCTTCTGTCCCCACAACAGCTGCCAGACTGTTGAGGGGGTTGTCCTACTATGCCTCTTCCCAACACTGTGCCAGAACTGCAGGGACTGCTACTCTGTCCCTGCCCGCAGGAAGACCTTGGCTGCTGCTCATAGTTTCCCCAACCAGCCAGTGAAATTGACGGTTTCACAGTTTCCCTTTCTCAATATTAATGAACCTGACCAGTCTTGTCAAATTCACACTCCTGGAATATCTATGTTCAGCTGAAGCAGTCAGAGGACAGAGCATTGTTCACAACTGGAGTAGAAGCTCTACAACCACAGGGGCTAGAAGTTTTTGCCTTAAATGAAAGCTTAAATATGGCAGAAATTGATGACTTAGTACCCTGAAACACCCTCCTCCCAATTTTTTTAAACAACCCTGATATTGGGCTCCTTATAATAAAATTAGTACTTTGTGTTGGTTTCAATATAATCAGCCATCTGTCTGACCACTCTGCACTTGACAGTCCATAGTTCCATTCCAAGTTCCCATCTCCAAACTGAACCTGAGATAGCTGTGTTGATGACGGGCTGTGTTGATGATGGGAATCTCTCTATTGAATTGTTGTGAGATTTAGAGTGCTACTGAGTCTATGGTGCTCTAAATCCGGGTCTTGTGTTTTCTGGACCATTCAAGAGTCAGTGAGGTAGTGCCATGCCAGGGTGGACCTAGAACATAAATAAGCAGGTTCCACATTAAAACAGAGAACCTGGTACAGCTATTTGTTGTCAAGGGAAAAAATTAGGTACTTTCTTCATACTGGCAGGTGTTCTCAGTTCACCGCTGTATTCAAACTATCCAATATGTGACAATATTAAGAAAAGAGTCTTGGTTTTTAGTTTTAAAAAATGCTGTCCATTCTGATGAGAAAAGAGAAACTGGCAATCATGCAGCAGCAATTTGGTAACACATTTTAGATTGATAAGGAAATATTATTGAGACTCCTGGAAATAAATTAATAGGCTGGGGACACCAGAGGAATGTATGGAAATTGAGAGCAAACCTATCCCCCTACTGCTTATTGTGCTCAGAAAATTAAAGTATTGTAGCAAGCTAAAACAAAGTCAATTATTGGTGGACGCCTCTCTCCCTCCTTTCTACCTTCTGTATTTTTCTAAAATGTTTTATACTGCCACCCATCAAGAATCTAAGGACCTTCCATGTAAAATCAATCGCAAGAATGAAGTCCCTAGTAGACTTTCTGAAGTCTGTGGTACTTTCCCCTTTCCAGGGTAAAATATTTGCTTGGGGTAGGGTGTGGGTATGTTTAGATTTTATTTCCCCCTTCTTTGGTTGGCTGAGTGGGGTTTAGTGGGTGTAAGAGGGTGTGTATCACTCACTCTTAGGATGGACAGGCTTTTTGGAAGAGGAAAGTTTTGCACTGTTTCCTGAAGATGGTCATTGGTCAGGGCTCTGGCTTCACCTGTCTCCTGGTGAACTTTGTTGCCTAGCTGCACCCCTTGATGGGGATGCTTTGTCCCCAGCCCCTCAAGCGCTTTGACACGGGCTTCGTGAGCTGCACAGTCCCCGATGGTGAACGATGGTTCATAGCTGGAAATTGCCTCTTTAATGTGACTGGGGTTTGATCCCCGAATGGCTTTGCAATTCTGGGGAGGGGGCTAAGGAGATGGGGCGGGGAGACTGCTGGGTGTAAGGAGAATTAGCCTCCATCTGGGCAAACCGGGGTGCGACAGAGGAAGGGCTGCTTTGATTACGGGGAGGAGGAGAAATTCTCTCTCTGAGGAGGGAGAGGGGCCCTGTGAGCAGGGGCAAAGGGAGGGACAGGGTTTCTCTGCGGGGGTGGAGAGAGGCTGCAGTGCGGAACAGGCAGACGAGGCTCCCTCTGGGGGCAGGGCGGTGTGGCGGTCCATGGCGTTGACGGGTACTGCGGAGGGCACCCCCCACTGTGGGTCGGAGAGATTCCCTCAGCGGGGCCCCTTTGCGAGCTTTGTGTCAGACCCTCCTGGGGAGGGCGTTGCGGGGGCCCTACGCCCCTGACAGAAAGCCTTGCGTTGGCTGGCGCCCTTACAGCCGCCCTCCGGGAGCTCTGGGGTGTGCGCCTTGCGGCTGCGCAGAACGAGCGGGCAGCCCCTGCAAGCGCCCCGTGACGCGGTGGGGGCCCCGCGGCATTTCTTACGCTGCTGAGTTACGTTTCCGTAGCCGTGTCCCCCGCTGTCTCCGCGCCTCGCTCCTGTCGCCAAGCGCGTTTCCAGGAGCAGCCCGTAAACAACATGGCGGCTGCGCCTGCCCCTCGTCCTGCTCTCGGGCTGTAGGCGGCGCGGCGGCTGTGAGGGGCGCGGGGAGCCGCGGCCGCCTGGAGCGCTGAGGGCAGCGGGCAGGGTTCCGCGAGTGGGGAGCAGGATAGGTCGGGCCGTTGGGCCGAGGGCGGACGGCGCCGGCAGGGCCGCGCTCCCCCCCGCCGAGCGGTGCTGGGGAGGGGGGGGTTGAGAAGCCGGGTAGTAGCGCCCGCTGCGGCGTCGCTGCTTGTGCCCGTAGTGCGCGGGCTGTCTGGGCAGGGGCCGTTAGGGGAAGCTGGGAGGGCTGCGGAGGTGCGTGGTTCTCTTCCTTGGGGGTGTTGAATGGCCTTCGTGCTTTTGCGGAGGTGGTTGGGGGTGACCTGGTTGGGGCAGGTGACCGAAGGGGCAGGTGTCTTAGGGGAGGCTGAAGACGCGCGTGGGGAGACCGTGGGTTGTTGGGGTGATGAGTCTGGGGGTGACTGAGGTATAGGGGCTATTCGGGGGTGTTGGTGGGGGCGGAGGAGGTGTGTCAAACCAGTGCGTGTTGACTGGGAGAAGTAGCGATGTCACTACAGACCCCGCAGGCTGCCACAGCCAGCTCAGATCTCCCCGCTGTTACCGAGAAAGGGGCCTTGCTGGGTTGCAAAATGAGCGAGGACAGTTTTGTTCCCCCGTCAGTGGAAGAGGAAGAGGAAGACGGGGAGAAAGAAAAGGAGAGAGAGAAATTGCCTCCTATCCTGACTGCATCTAGTACTGCTGCTGGGGTATGTGGAGAGCAAGTGCCTTTTCGTGATGCCATAAGGCTCTTGACACAGATGCTTTATGAATCATTATGAAGGGGATTGTGTGACCTGTCACTTCTTTTCATTAGGGAGAATAACTCAGATTTAATCTAATTTTTTTTAGAAGGGCTGAAATCCTGGAAAACGATTAATTTTTAAGTCTCTTTTAATTTTGCTTTATTTATTATTTTAGTCTTAGTAAATGGGCATTTTTTAACATTACACGCTTTAAGTTTTTTGTTTTTAGTTTTCATTTTTTAGAATGCATACCAATAATCAGTGACGTAGATGTGAATTCTAAATTTACATGTGGTTGTTGTTTAACGTTTTATAGTGACTCTTCTGTTTTTGTTGGACATGAGTAAGGTATATTATGATGAGGTATACGACACTGCAAATGGTTTTAAAAACACTTTAATATACTTATGGTAAAATTACCATCTTAAAAGTAAGGTAATGTTAATTATTTTCAATCCATTGTATTGCATGTAAAGAATTTATTTTGAAGGTTCTCTTCTGTTCTTCAGTCTGTTAAAAACAAAAATGGCAAAATATTTTTGGTGGTAGAATTACTGCTGTATGGATTAATACAAACCACTTTAAACTTATAAATGTGTGAAACATAAGAAAGGCCAGGGGCAGACCAATGATCTATGTAGCCCAGTATGCTGCCTTTTGACAGTGGCCGGTGCCAGATGCTTCAGAGGGAAAGAACAACAGAACAGGGCAATTTATCAAGTGATCCATCCCGTCATCCAATCCCAGTTTTTGGCAGTCAGCAATTTAGGGCAGGGGTAGTTGATATGCAGACCATGGGCCAAATCTAGGCAGCCAAATGCTTTTGAATAGATCCCAAAATCATTTCATTTATTATTCTCATTATTGGGTTTTTATTATTATTATTATTATTATTATTATTATTTTATTATTTTGTCTGGGGTCTGGGCCTTGACCAAGAAATTTGGACCTTGGGGAAAAAAAATTTACTACCCCTGGGTAGAGATACCCAAAGCATGGGATTGTCCCTCATCATCTTGGCTAATAGGTTTATCAATGGTTATCATCCATGAATTTATCAAATAAAGTTGAAGATAAAGAAGGATATTTACATTGCAAAATTCCATTTCATAAACCTTATTTTAGTGAAATCTCTGTACTTTTTTGAATTTATGGTTTATTTCTGATTAATATATAACATTTCCCACCATTTATCCTTGATTTCCCTGCTATAATTTGTCATTTTTTTAAATAGCTCAAGTAACTGTGGAGACTATTTTCATAGAACAAAGGAGCAAACAATAGTTTCACTAATCCTTTGGTGTCAGAATTTTGAGATCTTTTAGTTCAGTAGATTTAAATGGTGACTGAATTAGAACTCATCATTTTACATAATTTAATTTTTAAATTGAGTGACTGCAATGCTTATGACAATGGCAATATTAAAGACCAGCTAGTGAAGGCAGACTATGTAAACTCTACACAGTTCTGCCAGTGCACCTTGGTCTTGGTGTACAACATCCTTATTCCAGGCCTCTGGCTCATTAATAAGATTGTCAACTTTGTGAATCACTAATCTGCACAAATATGGACTTGGATAAGATCCGTAGGTTTATTTGCACTTGTGAACTCAAGTCAAGAACTAGAAGGAGATAATCAGAAGCACAAATGGCAGGTGCCTAACTCCTGTTGAAAGTCCATTAGAGTCAAACACCCACCTGCCACTTGGCCTGAACATATGGAAAGAAAGACAGTGCAAGGAATGTGGTTTATATAGGCCACAACTTTATTACTTCACTCATACGGGAACAAGCTTTTACAGTGCAAGTCATGATTCCTTAAGATACTTCCACCTGGTAGAGGGCTGCCATCAGCTCCCCCAACTCTCCATAGCTAGTCTCAGCTTGTTGCTAGGACCCCCCACTAACTTCCCTTCATATGAGGGTTATGGAGCTGAGAAAAGGGGGTTGTCTCCTTGCTTTACTAGACATTACCTGCCCCAGCCCCATTCTTCAGTTTCCTTAGTGGATGTCTTCCCCCAAATTCACTTCCAGTTCCATTTTATCAGGGAACTGGTCCCTGTAAGGAATGAGTACCTGTACTGGACACCAGCCATAAGGAGACATCAGCAATTAGCTTGGCTGATTCCTCACAAACCCAAAGCCAGGTTCCCTGAAAGGTAACCGTTCCTTCCCCAATGGCCAAGTAGGAGAGCAGGTGTACCCTATTATCTTAATAATTCAGGTACCAAATATATTTTGGGTGAGTAATTACCAATCCTTCCTATTCCAGATGCTTCATATGTCTACTGCTTTTGTCAAGATGTCCAGGCCTGGTGTCTCCCCACCATACCTACTGACCATTTTCAGACCAGTTTAGTCACGTCCTGGGCAAAAGTAGTGAATCTGCCCTAAATCTCTCGGGACTCTGATTAGTAAATCAATCCACTAATGAAATCCCAAATTGTTTCCATCCAGGTGTAATATAATCATTTCAGGTGGCTGCTTCTTTGCTATCAAAGTATGTCAGAGGGTCATAAATTGGGCCCAGAGCATGTCCCTCTTGCCATGCCCAACTCAGATTTTCCTCTCCACCAAGAGCTAAGTGTGAACCTACAGGGGAATTGGCTGCTTGCCTGTAGGCCCATTTGCCCACAGATCCAGACATTGACTCTCATGACCAGGTACCTACAGAGCACCCCTCCCTTCATACTAACTCAGAGCTGCCTCAACACTGATGTCCAGGGGGAACCAGCGACCTGCCTGTGTACCACATGCACAATTTTGTCTGCACATCCAGTCATCAACTCCTGTGACTGAGTCACTTGATCCTGAAGATTTAACACACAAACCACAGGAACCTCCAAAGCCTTATATGCATTTGAATGTCACTATGTGTCAGCATAATCTGTTGGGTTCCTATTCTAAATTGTACTGTGGATTAGATTTGGGTTTGGAGTGTGGGAGACCTAGGTTTGAATCCCTACTCTGGAGCAGGACTTGAACTCAGATCACCCATGTAAGCACCCTAACCACCATGCTATAGGCCAGTGATACTCAGACCTCAGTGGCTGAAGAGCCAAATTAGCGATCATCATTACCCAAAAGAGCCACAGTCGTGTGAATTCATTGTTTCATTTATTATAGCACTATATATTCATATTTAAACAATATGATGGGAAATACTTTTTTTTTTTCCACAGCAAAATGACTGACCAAGTATTATTTTATCAACTACAATTGGTTAATAACATAGTAAAAGCATCCTGATTGGTTGATAATTAAATTACACGGTGTTTTAATATCGTGCTGCAAAGAACCGCAGGTGACACATTATAGGCTTCAAAGCCGCAAGTGGCTCTTACTCTGAGTATCATTCCTATAGGATGTTGCGTGCTGTTAATCTCTCCTGTTAAAAGCTGTTTTCCTTTGTATAAATACATAACAATTTATTGGGCCAGAAAGAGTGAGAACAACATTGTAGCTTGTTGATTAAATCACTCACCTGGAAGATAGATGTGGATTTATCCAAACTGCACTTGCAAAGAGTAAACTATTCATTCATAAAAATTTGGCCAGCTTTGCTGTTGATGTAACCAATCCAATTCTGAAGGAATTGGATCCCATTACCAGGGGGAACCTCAACAACATGCACTCTTTGACATTGCCATAAACGGAAGATCCTTTCCCAAGGTAACTCCTCCGTGAAGAAAGAGTGGCAGCCTTATTAAGCAAGTCTGTAGTGCTTTAACTGGGTAAATTCCAGCTTCCCCACACTCTTGAAGTGTTATGTTTCACCTTGTCATCATTTAATTAATTTTTGATACTTTGAAATTCATTGTGTCAGATCTGTCAGTTTGCTTCTTCTCCTTCCCTTTGAAGATCTCTACATTCAGCAGAACTATCTAGATCTTTCTTTGGTGAAACCCTTAATGCCCCTGATAGAGAAGGAAGTAAATTCCTCCATATCCTCCATGTACTCCTGAAGGATCAAAGTTTAAGTTGCACTAAGACAAAATTGGTCAATCAAGAACTAAGCATCCAGAGGTCTATCTGCACCAGAATGGACTCCTCACTGGCTGCCAGCATCAGCTCTCAAATTCCACTTCCCTAATACTCTGAGCGATGCAGAAGGCCAGCTACCAACGTGGACTACTACCCAGATCGCTTCTCTAGTCCTTGACTTCATTCTTGCAAGTAGTCACTGCCACTAGGAGGAGAGAGAATTCTGTATGGTTATGCTCCTATCCCCTCCCAGATCCAATGAGCACTGCTTGCCTTGGTGAAAACCCCAGACCAAGTGGCCCCCCCAGTACATTCAGATTAACTCTCAGGTCCAACTGTCATCCCGTTCTCCCTCACGGAAACCGTATTGCATTGATTAGGGCATTGTCTAACACTCAAACCTTCATCTCTTACTTTTCCCTAAATAAATTGATTCTGGCCATAACTGAGGAAACAGCCAGCTGTGAAGTGCAAAATATCCATCCCAACAGTACCACCTAAGGTGTGAAATTGAAGGTGGCCAGCCTTGTAATTCATGCAAACTAATCTTCTTGGATGCCCTAGTCCTCCATGGCCAACTCCTGCAATCCTGGAAGTTTATTAAGTGAGTATAAATACCTTCTGTCTCTGACTCAGACTAGGAATAATATCAATAATTGAAACACAGTGAGTCTTGGTTTGTCTGGAGTCTATCAGTCAATGTGCATGAAAGTCAGCTGGCTTGTATCCCCTCTTGACTTCATCCTTACTGCAAATAAAAGTGTATTCAGGTGGCCCACCACCTGCAAAGTTGTTCTTAGCCAAAGAGTAACATCTGGGCTTCAATTACCCAGTTCAGGTGGGGAAGGGTTTCATGTTGCTCTTCAACCCCAAACTATGGCATGCCCTCTTTTGGCGGTCTGTCTCTACCTTTGGGCTGTGTATATTTGAATAAACCCTCTTTGGGCAAATGCTCCTTCCCCAGGTACAGCTTATTCTCTTTGTCTTGCCTCCATGTGGGCTGTGAATTAAGATCTCTTGACTGAAGTGTCCCCCTCTATGCATAGCCATCCTCTGTAAAAGGTCTTCTGTTTTAAGCAGCAATCTCCTGGCTCTTGCACACACATCTTGGACTTTTCCCACCCTCAGGTAGGTATCCCATATCATGCAGTACTTCTGGTGTGCCTCAGCTTCCCGTTCTAGCTTAGTCACATCTTGGACTTTTCCCACCCTCAGGTAGGTATTCCATATCATGCAGTACTTCTGGTGTGCCTCAGCTTCCTGTTCTAGCTTAGTCACTGCAACACTGACCCATGCCTCAATTTTCCAAATTTCAGCTGGGCTCTCTGCCACACCCACAGTGAGCTGTGCCTCAGTTTCCCAGTTTGAGCTGGGATCTTGGCCATAGCAATACTTGCTGTGCTCAGTTTCCTCCTTCCAACTGAAGTTCTAGCTGCAGCAACACTCAGTTGTGTCTCACTTTCGTCACTTTGGCTACCTCACCACTGTGTCTGCTCTATCTCTGCAGCCTCCTAGGAACCAAACACCCAGGGGAACCAGCTGCCACACTGAATTGCACCCCCACCATACATAGTTGCTCTTGCCTCATAGCAGGGGAGCAGGAGCGGGAGAGACAAGCCATCTTCCCTTTCTTCCAAGGGGCTACCCCACTCACTGGTCTGGGGAGCCCAGCCACCCTGTTCCTGCCAGGAACTACTCACCCTTCCTCTTCTGGCTCCAGCAGCTGATACTGCAGGCCACCTCTGTGTGGCCCCTTCACTCTACCCCATCCCCCTGTGTACATGTGTTCTCCTGGGTAGCATCCCCACCACTCTTGCTCTGGCCAGAATGAGAAGAGGAAAAGGTACAGCCAGGTAATCAATCCCCTGCCGCTCCCCCTCCCAAGGGATCCATTCACCCTCTCCTGGCCAAGGAAAAACTGGTGAAAGGCTAGTACACATTTCCATCTACATTCTAAAATTAAAATAATGTTAAATCAGGTTTGAAGTGTATTATGCCGAGTTTAATTGATATTGTCAGAATGCAGATATAACTTGAATCTAGATCTTAGTTACTGGAGGTTTTTAAGAACAGGTTAGACAAACACCTGTCAGGGATGGTCTAGATAATACTTAGTTCTGCCTCAGTGCAGGGAACTGGACTAGATGACCTATCGAGGTCCCTTCCAGTCCTACACTTCTGTGATTCTATTATTCTATTGTAGTTAATTTAAGGAAAATGTCAGGTCAATATGCAGCAGAAGTTTTGAAAAAACGAATGATTGTCCTATTAAAAAGCATAAAAAAATTACAGTGACATAGTGTCGATATGTCTGCAACTTTAATATTCTATTCAGTTTTGGTCACTTTGTTTCTGAAATGATATAAAAGAGATTTAAATAGTTTGTACAGCAACAAACCTCCTTTAGTAGAAGCATAAAGAACTTTTATAAATAATACATTTATTTAGCACTTTTCATCTTCAGTTACATAGAAACATTAATCTTTACAGTAATCTTGTGAGCTCATTGTGCATCTGGGGAAACTGAGGCAGAACAGTTAGCTTGCTGGGTCACACAGTGGGAGTTGGTTTCAGACCTAGGATCATAACTCAGGAGTTCCTGACTCCTAATATTGTGCTTTCACCCCCTTTAATCATAGATCATGCCTTTCATATGTGAAGAGTGAATCAAAAGACTGAGTTCTTCAAACTGGTAAGAGAAGGCATAATATAAGTTAAAATAATTAACAGTATAAAGAAAGCAGGCCATCAAACCCACAACTTTACTCCTGTTCTGGGACTTATAAGAGTGGAGAGCAGGTGAAGCTGTGAAGTTACACGGAACTTCACCTCTGTGTCGAGTCAAAGGAACAATGTTGGGGGTCTTACTACTAGATATGACTTTGAGCTGCTGCTTAATGATCCATCCAGAGAGGGCATCTGTAGTCCAAACACTCCTGCAGAAAAATCTGTTGTGGAGGAGTAGAGCTCTGGGCCTGCAGAAGTCATTCATCTGTCATGTGGAATTTTCAAACCCTGGAGATATGTAAAGTTTTTAATTATGGAAAGATAGTTGATTGGACTTTAAAGTTTCCAAAAAGTGTCCTGGTACATGGACTAGTCTTCTTCATGCCCTGGATTTCTCTTTGTGTAAGCATGTGAAAGAAATTTTCAAGCTGAATAGACAAAATTGTCAAGGTGCTAATTCATTGGTTATGGAACAAGTACTTTATAAGCTGCTTTGATAAAGTTGATGGACCTTGGAAAATTGCTTTGCTGCACCCTAGTGCTCAATAAACCCAGATATCTGGTTCCAGGAGCCTGTATAGTGTGCTGCCAGATCCAGTGCACCTTACAAGTTATTTAAACCCAAAGTTCTTGGCTCATCAAGATCAATGTTTCAAAATACAAGTCAGGTCTTATAAAACACTTGTAAAAGAAAAAGAAAATTCTCAGACACAACCTCATTAAGTTACAATGAAGGTTGTAAGTCTGTATAATAACATAAGAAAAATATTCTTATTAGAACACTGTAGTTTTACTTAAAAAAAACGCACTGCTGACCTTAACATGAGGAGTTTAAGTCCCATTGCTTTAAAACAAAACAAAACAAAACACCATTGTAAATGTGAAAACGCCGTTAACTCATTCCTAAACAACATTTACTTTGCCTCTGTATCCCTGTATATATTATCTGTCCACATTTATGTGACAATCTTAAACTAACACACCTGACATCTTACTCCTCTTTCCACAATACTCCACTAGATTTTTACTGTACTGTACTGTACTGTACTTGATATATCGTGGCATGTGCTAGACACCTATGTTTTTATGCAACTGACATAACTAGACTGTCTTGTAGTTTTTCCTTGGTGAACCAACCAACTTCTTGAATGTACATCAACCAGTTACTGTACTGGTTAAGAAGGTGCAGCAGATCCCTTAAACAGCTTTCTGATCTCAAAGGTTGATGAGAAAAAATATACAATCTATTGGGTTGCTGCCTGCTACATTACCATTTTTCTCATGAAAGCTTGGTGGTGGAGGTTCCAGGCTTCAAGGACAGGCTGTCAGCACATAAGGTAGTATACATCAGAATCTGAGCTGTGGCACTTGTATGTACATGGCTGTAGCCCTTTGCATTGTGATCCTCCATGGCCAAAAGTCAAGTGGAACTATGGAAGGAGGATTCCATCATGACCTGTGCTCTTCCCTAAGAAATGCTGGGAGCTTATGAAGCTTGTACATGAGTGCATTGATCTGATCATGCAGTCATTTCAGACCTTTGTCATGTGTCAGGGCTTCCGCTTTAGGGATGGATATCTATAGTTCTGTTTGGCTGTAGGTATCCAGATTCCAGCAAGAGATCCAGAGAAAGTTTAAGAATTTGCTTTTCACTAAAGAGAATTTGTTTGAGGAGCGGGTGGTGGCCTCTGCAACCAAGGAAATAAAGGCCATTCTGCATTCTCTGGGATCCGTTCCACCTTCATGTTCTTTTCTTCCAGGGAGGAAAAGGAAAGTCTCTGCTTCATAAACAGGTATTACATTGATGGCAGGCTTCAAGGGAGTTGAGTGCCCTACCTGTGCAGGTAGTTTAGACAATAGAAACTGAAGTGTCCTAAACCCTTTTTCAGCAAATGTTGTTGTTATTATTTATATTACCAGGGCTCCAAAAAAGATGTTAAAGGTTCAAGACTGTTGAGTCTACCTGCCTTTACTAGTAGTCTGCCAGGACCTCCATATTGGAGGCAGATAGGGAGCATTTTACCCTCAGTGGCCCCTGTTCACCTCAGATATGTGAGTCCTGAGCATTGTTTGGATCTGCAGAATCAGGTTTTCAGAAAATTCTCGAGATCTGCCTCTCCTTCCCTGTAGTGTGGTAATTGCATCCAAAAGGATATCTTTATTTGCTGCTCACAAGCTGCTGGACTATCTTCTTCACCTGTCTTGAGTCTAACTTTTATACACATTGGTAACTGCTTATGTCTGTCATGAATTACTGGAAGGTAGACTGATGTCTGTCCAGCCACTTGTCAGATTCATGCGCGGTTTAACACTTTTGAAACTCTTTGTTAACAAGCCAGTAGTACAGTGCGTTAAATGTGGTCCTAACAAAGATGATGATAGCCGTTTTGAACCACTTAGTTCCTGTGAGCTTAAGTTTTGTTCATGGAAGTTCACTTTTCTGATGGCAGTAAGTGAGCTTTAAGCCCTGGTGACTGACTGACCACCTAACAAATTTTTATAAGAATGAGGTTTTAGACTTACCCGATATTACTCTCCAAGGAGGTGTCAGTTCCTCATTAACAAACCTATTATTATACTGGTATCTTCCAGTGCCTTTCCTGATAAAAGTCTTTTCCATATGTTGGATGTTGAAAAGTCCTTGAGATTCTGCTTGGAGCAGACTAATGTTCACTTACCTTTTATTTCATTTGATACTAGAATTCTGGGCAATGCTGTTGTCCAGAAGACAATGTCTAAAGGGATGTTTCTTAGTGTTTCACATTGCTGTGCCTTTGCTAGCTTGAAATTGAGAAGGCCATGAAAAGTTTCATTCAGTCAGAGACCAGACTGCAACCACATCCTGCTTCAGAGATGTTCCCATTGCAGTTGTATACAAAGCAGATTCATGGTTCTCTGTTATTCATAATTGATTATTGGTTGAACTCAAGCTCCAGGAGGTTGTTTGGCTTTGTATTCGGCATGCTCCAGAACTTGAGTTCAAGGTGGCCACCCTCAAAACAGTTTTTCGAAAGTGTTCCTTATTTTCAGCTGACCAGTTCTCGCATGTTTTTCCCCTCTGGTTGTGGATTTATTCTACAATCTTGTATGTTACACATGATAAGTTTTGAGAGGTATCTTTGTTTTTTCTTTTTTAGCCTTTAAGATATAATGATAGTTGAAAGGTAGCCTAGCACATTGCATGTCAACATTTTTGTTTCCTATTTTTCAATACCTTTAGTAGGTTTGCAGTAGGAAAAGGAAATTTGGCAGTCTAGAGGTCCTAGAGGTGTCTCTTGTCTTGCTGTTCTAAATTTGTTCAAATTTGGCTGAGTTATAAGCCATGGAAAATGGCCACTTGTGCAAGTGCAGTAGAATTTTCAGAACTGTTTAAAATTTCTGGCAATGTTACAACTCTTGCCATGCTTCAGTGTGCAATTTTCTGGGCCCCGCTAAGCCTACTATAGTATTTCAGAATGACTGTGTGGAGGTATAGCTTTTCTCAAAACTCTAGCTATATGATTTTTTACAGGAGAAAGAGAGAGAAATTGAAATGAAAAAAATTAATACTGAAAATGCATTATTCCACCCATTTTATTGTTATATATAAATGGGTGGAATAATGCATTTTCAGTATTAATTTTTTTCAGTTAAAATATTTTTTTTAGAATTCGTTTGAGTTTTGAAGATTTATATAAAAGGTTATAATTATATGTAGATGCACAATAAAAATCATTTTTTGTAGTGGAGAGAGCATTGGCAAGGTTTGTGGGTCAAATTTATCATTGGATTAGTGTGAGGATCAAATTTATCACTGGCAAAAGAGAGAAATTAAAGAAGAGTAAACTCTTGAAGTGAAACGAGCTGAATCTGCCTATGCTAGATGTGAATTGAGCCTTGAGAGTTCTAATAATCTCCACTCTGCTACTGACTTCCTGTGTGAACTTGGGCAAGCTCACTTTATTTGTTTGTAAAATGGGGATAATATCATCTTTGTAAAATTCTATAAAAGTGCAAAATGTTGATTTTCAAGGGAACTAGAATAATTAATATTGTCCCACTTCAGACAAGCTGACATAAATAATCATTTGCATGTTCCATTGTACTGGTTCACATGGGCTCACGCCATTTCAAAAAAGATATATTGGAATTGATGAAGGTGCAAAAAAAGGGCAACAAAAATTACTAGGGGTAAGGAATAGCTTCCATATGAGAAGAGCTTAACAAGACTGGGACTTTTCAGCTTAGAAAAGAGACGACTAAGGGGGGATATGATAGAGATCTATAAAATCATGATTGGTGTGGAGAAAATAAATGAAGTATTATTTACTCATTCTCATAACAAAAACTAGGTCACAAAAAATAAACTAGGTCACCAAATGAAATTAATAGGCAGCAGGTTTAAAACAAACAAAAGGAAGTATTTCTTCACACAACTCAAGTCAACCTGTAGAATTCTTTGCCAGAGGATGTTGTGAAGGCCACAACTATTATAGGGCTAAAAAAAACCAACCTAGATAAATTCATGGATGACAGGTCCATCAATGGCTATTAGCCAGGATGGGCAGAGATGCAAAACCATGCTCTGAAGTGTCCCTAGCCTCCGTTTGCCAGAAGTTGGGAAGTAGTGATGGGATGGATCACTTGATGATTACCTGTTCTGTTCATTCCCTCTGAAGCACCTGGCATTGGCCACTGTTGGAAGACAGTGTTCTTATGTTCTTAAAAGCTTGATGCTGATTTTTAAAGCATATTTGCATACAACATGGATGGCAGTGGTTTATGCAGGTTCCTCACTGGCATTAGACCTTCAAGCATCTTCTCTTGTATTAGTGAATGCTCAAAATCTGAGCTTTTATTTGTAAGTTGATTGGCAGCCAACACTGAAAACTCAAGTTATTGGCCTTCTGATTGACCTGTAGGTTAACATTCATAATACATAAATAGTATTTTGATGTAGATGTGTAAGATGCACTGTTGGATATGAACTGAGTTGCATGCAAAAAAGAAATACAACGTAATTATTAATTAGGGTACAGAGATTTAGAATAATATATTGAAATCATTTTATTCATATCTGCTACTCTGAATTTATCTGCAGAGTACTGTAAACTATTGTATAGGTTTTAAAACATGGGGAAAATAGAAAGGAATCTTACAGTGGCTTTTGTTATTCAATTTGAAACAAATTTGTTAAAAAATATTTAAGTATTACTCATGGATCTATTCCTCATTCAAGAGGCATGTTGTTTAAGTGTTCCATAGAATAATTCATGAGTAGAATTACTTTTGCAGTAATAGATATTAGTGCTTTATTATTATTACTGCCTTCCTAATTACAGGGATTGGAGAGAGGAGCCAAAAACCAATTTTCTACTTTCAGCACTTTTATTTCCACTATCAACCAAAAGAAAGAAGCAGCAGAAAGCAGCAGCTCACCTACACAACTGGTTATGCCCAACATAAAAAATGGTAAGAGAATAAAATGCTTTGTTATTTAGTTAAGTTATTAAATTACTCCGGGAGATGTTCAGTATGCTGCTGTCATTAATTATCTGTATTACCGTAGTGCCTTCAAACCTTGGCTATGTTGAGGCTCCACTGTGGTAGGCACTGTACAAGTATATAGTAAATGAAAGTCCATGCCCTGAAGAGCTTACCTTCTAAAAGACAAGACCTAACAGATGGGTGAGACAAACAAGAGGGCTGGGGAATGGAGAGCAGAGAACAAAAGTAACAATAATAATCAGAAGTTTCAGTGTAGACTCAGTATATGCACAATTTGTGGAGATAGTAAGCAAATCATTAATAGCAATCACATTAATCACAGCTTGACACATTCCTATAATTGTCAGATGGCAGATTATTGTAGATATCATGGCAGAGATGGATTTTAAGGACGTACTTGAAGAATAATGTAGATATTCTGCAGGAGGAAGTGGACTATTCCTTCTGGATTATGCCCTAGTTTACTTAATCATGATGATATCTGTACCCATGCTGGCTATTCTTGAGTAGACAGGTACCTCAAAGAATATATCACTGAACTGCAAAAGGCAAGGCAATTATGAACTTGTAAACAATGTAGTTCATCTTAAATTATATAGTTTGGGCAGGATTCTCCAGTCTGCTCAGGTTATTTTGCATAATGCAAACAGAGCAAAGTAGCTTGAAAATACAGTAGTCAGAAAAGGCTAGTGGAGGATTATCTCTGTACAGAGTTGGGAGTGGGTGTGTCAGGGACAGCATGTGGGTAAAGCCGAGAAGGGAGGTGTTTCATGAAGCAGGTCAGAGCTGTGCCTTCTGCTCCACTGACATTAGGTCAATGCAGAGCTTCCTCTGTGCAGCCCTAGCTTAAACCAGGGCCTGGGGTCCTGAAACAAGAAGCTGCAACCAGCTCTGTGAGGCCCTCTCTCTCATCCTTTTGATTGTAAATAAAACCTTTTAGATGTAAGCTGAGTATAAACTGATGCAGTGCTGTTAGAGTCTGAAAGAGCTCTGAAAAATTTAAAATTCTCCATTCAAATCAGTGCAGTGTTAACACTGGAAGCTAAAGATGACAATTTAATTGTCAATATTAACTTCAATGCTAATCATTTTTAACAGAAATGTACAGTTAATGTGCTTATTCTCAACAATCACAAACCACTTCCTTTGTCTTGCTGGTGCCAAAAGCCCAAGTTTCCTTTTCAGCTATAAAACTCCAGCATCCTCCTGAAAAATTGTCCAATGCAATCTTGTGTTGTCAGTACAAATAATCTTCAGCACACTGGAAGTTGGCATAGTAAAATAAATTTAATATCAAAATAAATAACACAATGGATATTGTACCTTTTGTAGAATTCACATCCATATTTACATTTTTAAAAAATCTCAAATTTTCGATTTATCTGTAGTTGGCAGAAAATATCTTATCCTTCGTTTGAGTGCCAGAAGAATTTAGGTCCAGTTTATTGAAGAGAACATAGGTGGCTGGTTATAGTTATTATCCCCGCAGTAATGACTTTATTAACTTTTTTGTATTCATTCAGAAAAACACTTATTTTGGACATGATTTTATTTTCTCCTTGTACAATCAATCCTACAAACACTTATGTATCTGCTTAACTTGAGTAGTCTCTCAGAATTTGCTAGAGCAACTCACATATTTGCAGGATTAGGATCTAATTTCATAACATTTCTGTTTTATGAGGAGTAGAAAATTTTTCAAAACTTCAGTGTGTCTTTCATAGATTGTACCAGATATATAACCATGCTTTGGGAAATGGCTCATTAAAACAAACCCAACATTTTAAAAGCTTTTGCTTGATATTTCTTTATTCTAATGAGAATTATGGCATTTGTGTAAAAAACCCAAGTGTGTTAATAGGTTAAAATGCCTTAATAAATTAAAGTTAGTGGAATGTAATATTTATCATGAAAAAGATGAGATAAGGCAAGTACTGTTGATAACATCAAATTTAAGTTTAAGTACATTTGTTATAATAGCAGCTACAAAGGTTGAATTTGTATAACGATATGAGGCAATCAATATATTTGATGAAAAGTCTCTTTAATGAGTGTGGTTTTTCTAGTACTATACAGTTAAAATATAGATGGGTTTTTTCACTTTGATTGGAAAGTCTGATTGCTCAATTTTTGTCAAGTGATTTCAGAAATGCTACTGTTCTAGATCCATTCATTTTTAATTTCATTGTAATAATCACTTCCTCCCTATACCACTAAGGTTTTGTTCCTCAGAGTTTTCACATTACTTGTTACATATTGGTTAAGTGTTTTTACCTAATGTAACTAAGCAACCACCTAAAAATGGTAACAATATTACGTGAAAGAAATGCTATTGCTGCTTATCAATTCAGCATATAAATTTCCAAGTATTAGCTGAATGGAACTCAAATACCAGGTTTTTAACTATTAATATTTTGCACCTTTTCAGAGTATTATGATGTCGTATATAGTGAAGCAATTTTGCATTTGTTATGTATGGTGGGACTTTTTAGAACATCAGTTTGAGATTAATTTAATATCTCACTGTCTTCTTTGTTGCTGATGACTGCTTTTGCCTTCAGATTGTTAGAAGTCCAGCTGTGATAACAGGCAAGAAACACACTTTAAAATCAATGCTACTGATACTCAGGGGTCTGAGGACATGTCTCATCTATTATTATCTCATGAGTGGTAGCTGAATAAGTCACATCAGTAGTTTTACTCTGTCATTAATGGGAGTTAAAAGAACCTGTCTTCTTTCTTCAGCTGCAACTTCCCACTGGGTTTAGTGGAATTGGCAGCAGGCTAGCAATAATACTTTGGTGTTTGGTTAATTTGAAAAATGTAAACTAGCAAACAAGTTTTAGTGAAAATGGATACCTATTGGGTTGCAGTGAAAATGGATACCTATGAGGTTGCAAATAAAAGTTTTAGATGAGTTTAGGTTTAAATGTGCATTTATTGTACATGATAGCTTTATTTTGTGTGGCATCTTTCATCCAAACAATACCTCAAAATTCATGTACATGGTTAAAAAAATAAAGAGAGATACAAATTTAGCAGTGTAAATAAGGGAGAAACAAGATATTTGAAAAGAGTGCTAATGAAACGTGTTTTAAGTATGCTCTGTTATAGTTTATTTGATCTGACTAAGCTTAGCATAGGCAGGACGGATTGAAAAATCAAGGTAAAATGTGGAGTTAGATGAAAAGATCTCAGTGGAACCCTTTATCTTCTACTTGAAGAAGTTCATATGTCAGTGACAACAAGTTGGAAGGTAGAGTAGACACAGTAAAAATTATATGCAAAGAAGTTAGAGTTGAATTGGTAGACTTTTCAGGATCTCTGTGTCGTATTTAATTCAGTAGAGGGATTCTTAAAGAAAGCTAACCTTCCTTTGTCCTTGTGTTTCTATTTGATTGGGTATTGTAAGGCTAACGGAACCTTGTCATGTTGATGATTCAATAAGAGATGTTCTTCTCTCCAAGTCAATTGTGAACCAGTGCTTGAGTGCCAGATCACTGAGCTGCTAAGATGCCATCTTTTTAAAGAGAACAAAAATGAAAGTTTTGATCACACGTCATCATTCTAAAATTCTTTGAATAGTGTCCCTGTGGGTGCTCCACTTCAGGTGCACATGTCCCTCTTGAGCTCTTGGTCAGAGATTTTTCCATTAGTAGTGGTGCGCTCTGAGCATATATAGGGCTGCATGGGCCACCCTCAGTTCTTTCTCTACTACCTGGGTCTGAGACAGAGCTCTAGCATGTCTACCTTGTGTGTACTTCAGTGTGTTTACAGTTGTTATTTAGTTAGTGTTAGTTATTAGAATAGGATTAGTTATATAGTTGTGAGAGATGTCGTTTTTTCTGGGGAGTTTATCTGGCCTGGGTTGGCATGCCTGGCTCACCAGGTTTCAGCCTCTCTAGTTTGGAAGGCTATCCTGATCAGTGATGGCAACTCTATGCATTGCTTGGGACGTACTTTTTTTGGCACCAATGCTTACAAGCTCCAAACCAGCAGTACCATCCATGTCAACGGCTGCATCAGTACTGATGCACTCGGTACCTCACAAATTCAATTACTCCAGGGACTTGTCAGTGTTAGATGAGCAGGAGACCCCACTGCTTATGCGGGCCAAACGACTCTCGGTGCCGAGACCCTGGTCTCCAGATTACCATCATTTCCCAGTACTGCAGAATTCTCTGCCCTTTTATCCTAGAGCCCTCCCATTGGATGATATTGAGAAGGATGAAGGAGACATTAAATCAGACTCCTTATCAGTATGGAATTCCCTTCCAAGTTGTTCCAGGAACCCATACTTAGAAAAGGACCCTCATCCATGTCAGGAATGGTGGGATCAGCCCCGGGTAACACCTCCTCTCTGATAGAAATTTGCCAGACCTCCATCTTCATTCCATAGGGAAATTAGGGCCATACAGTCCCCTACTTCAAACCCCCACCATGAAGAGACCTTTAAGGACCAGGAGGCTAGGGTGGACCAGGAGGCTACCTCTGAAGCCCCTATTTCATCTCCAGACGAGGCAGTAATGCCTCCATCACCATCGATGGAAGACAATATTTGTCAATTCCAGGACCTTGTGAAGAGGGTGGCTGACAGCCTCCACATACTTCTTGAGGATAAAAACTCTCACTGTGAGTGCCTGGACATTTTGCAGTCAATGACAACTACCTGGGTTGTGCTACCCATAATGAATCCTAGATCCAGCAAAAACTGTGTGACAAACTCCTGCCACCATCCCACCAACTTCTAAATAGGCGGATAAGAAATATTCTATTCTTCCCAGGGACTCAGAATTTTTATTCTCTCATCCTAGTCTAATTCTGCTGGCAGATTGGCAGTGACCTTAAGGGTTTTTTGCCTTACTCTGCAGCATGTGGGTACAGGTCACTTGCTAGGATTATCTGGGTATATCTCATTTAATCATTTCCCTGCCATTGCAAGGGCCTCAAGCACTGCTGCATCTTAGTTCCTTCTATTCCTTGCCTGTGGCACATGATAGTTTAGTCTTTCTTTGGTCTCATTTTGGTTGTTGCACTTAGTGTGCAAGTGTTGGGTGGGTGTTAGTGGTCTGTACTATACATGAGGTCAATCTAGATGACATAGTGGTCACTTCTGGCCTTAAACTTTATGACTCTAAGCAACTTCTGATGTCCTCTGGTGTGAGACGAGAAACCAACTTTCGGTGAGCAAGTTGGACAGAACATAGTGAAAGGCATAGCTGAACAATATTTATATGTATCCTTCTTGGTCAATGCGTGCCCGCTTTCCTCACTTTACATACTGTCTAAATAGTGACTTCTTATACCTTTTCATAAACAACTTTCACCTAATTATCTCTCTACTCATTCTCATATATACTAATTACCTACTTTGAGTTTTCACCCTTAACGACATTCCATTCTCACCATGATAATTGGGGTCATCAAAACAACATCTGGTAATAGGAGAGGTGGTGTAAAAATATGCCCCTTCGCAATGAAAAAGTGTACCCCCGGTCGTTCAAAAATAACTTCTTGTTCCCATCACCGTTATCTATGTGCACCTGCAAGCATACATGTCGTGTATTTTGTCTTATGTGCCGTGGTATGCTGAAACGGAGACATCTGCAAGATTACTCAATAGTCCTATTCATCTCTGCCAACCGGAAGATGTCATGCTACAGGGGTCAGAATAGCCAAGCAAGCAGCTGAAGCTATTCTAGGCTGGTAGGACAGTGGTCAGGCAACTCAAATTGTACTGGGCCTCCAACAGTGGTTTCATGCCAAACATGTAGTGTGGCAAGGATGCTACCTTAGCAGGGCATGTTCTCATAATTTAAAATATTCCCTTAGTCCTCTGTCTGGATTATTATAAAAAATGCTCATGAAAGAAGTAAATATTTATGGATGTACAGGAAAAGCATTGTGTCAGTAAAAATTTGTGAGGGAGCATGTGTAATTCCATGGGTAAATTAATGATAGAAAGGAAAGGAAGGTATTTGATTCCTAAAAATCTACAGAATCATAATTTTAATGGTGTCACCATCTGTGGTGTGGCGGGGGGACTCACTGACACCACCCCGCATTCTCTCCCTCCCCACCCCCTGAGCTCCAGGCCCTGCAGGTGGTGGAAATTTTGATAATACAATAATGTTGGAAATGTGTTGATTTGGGTATCATTCAAAAGCCATTTTTCCCACAAACACATTGGTACTAACCATGACAAACCTAGAACAGGTATAAAGATATATATTCAAGAAAATGTTAAAAATCAGCATTTTTTAAATTGTAGTTTAACATGGGCATGTCAAACATGCAACCCCCAGAAAGGTAAATTGTGGCCTTCGACTGACAGTACTGTAATAGTCCTAAACTGTGGGTCGTGACCCCAAATGGGGTCATGCCATCAGCAGCTGGGGTTGTGATGATCCCTACTGTGTGGAGGACACCATTTTGCTCTGCACAGCGAGACCTTGCATGTACAGCGTGTGTGAGGACACGATGCATGGAGGATACTATTTTGCTCTACAGAATGGCATCCTCCATGCTGTTTGGGGTCCTGGCAGGAAAGACTTCAATAAAATGGAGTTGTGCCAGTAAAAGTTTGGGAACCCCTTCAGTGCTTTAAGGATCAGAAGGACTTGAACTTGACCCTGCAGGGCTACTAGCTAATCAACATCTCCACACTGCACACCCAGCAGCAGCTGTAACCTGGCCACTCCCTGTGACCCAAAATCCACAGAGGTTCAATGTGTATCCCTACCTAGTTGCCACGACTATTCGACTTCTCTGTTCCTGAACGCTCAGTATTTACGTCAGCTCTGACTTGAATTCTGACTCCCGATTAAACCCTGGAACCACAACACGGACCCTGATGCCTGGTATTGATCCTCTGCCTGATACTTGACTTTGTCGCTGACCCTGCTTACCTCCTGACTCTGACTCCGGCTTGATCCTCAGCTTGACTCTTGATTCTGTTACTGGCTCTGACCCCTGGCTTCAGTTCTAGAATCCCGATCTCCTGCCACTACTTCTGCCTGCTTTCGCCCAGAATCCTGACAACTACTGTGTTATCAGTTAATATTCAGATGATATCTGAATTAATTTTTTTAATGTTACAAATTACTACAAATGGAAGAAGTGCTTCAGATTGATTCCCCATCATCAGAAAAAAAGAAGCAGTTCAGTAGTATTGTCATCAGCTTTATTTATTATGCCAAAAGAGTTGTAATGAGGCACTAGTTAAGATGTCAGCATCCAGCCAGAAATAACTGGAATCCATCCGCAAATGGTATGCATATACTGTAGTTACATAACATACTTTATTTAATATAAAGTAATTTATTACAACATCCTTATTTTTACTTTGGTCTCAATCATTTTTAGGCATCAACAGGGAGACGAAGCGTATCAGCTAGTAGCTGAATCTTTGGAGCTACCACCATGGAGGACCTGGTTGAACACAACACTTGGCATTGTGAACCAGATTTTTGCAGGGAAAAAGTTGTGACATGCTATAGAAGCATGCATTCAAACACTCATTGCCCTTCCAAAATGCTATCAAGGTGTCTTCTTTGAAAAGCATACTGATGTGTTTGAAGTCAGTTCTCAAAAGGTACAGAACTTGCAAGAACAGTTCCACACATTCAGTGTACATTCTGCGTTCAGTGACCATTACTGTACATGATGGAGAGCTGCAGTATCACAGAATGGATCATGAAATTTGATGTGGTTCAGTTGGAGACAAAGACAACTTTTGGGCCAGTCCAATAAAATATAAAGATTGAGTCTCTGCTCCTCTTTATTCGATCTGTCAGACCTGTTAATTGTAATTTGCACCTCACACTAGACTTAATGAAATACTTTTTTTGCAACTATTCTGGTGCCTCTCTGAAATAAGCAGTGTACAAAGTCTGATCCTGACAAATTGGGTTGTTAGAAGGTCACCAATTCCCTTCTGTGCACTTGCTGCAGACAAAGCTCTAGAACATGAAAACAGAGCAATGAACGTTGTTAGAGGGTTGATGGGCATAACACAGCATCCAAATGCGCTTTCCCAGTTTTTCTTGATAATCCCAAAACTCCATGGAATTGCAAAAGAAACATTAAGCATGGCTGAAATTACTTCCCCAGAAGTAACTAAGCCTCATCTAGACTCATTAGGTACTGTTAAATGGTAAGAAGGGGCAATTTTTAAAGCTACAGAATGAGCTTACTTGCTCTTGCAACCTATTTGCGTATGACAGACCAGAGCTCATTAATACCATGATGAAAACAGTCTTCAATGATGAGATAGTTAAATATGTCAGTTGAATGGATACCTTGGATCATGGCTTGTACAAAGCCTTCAAAACCCAAAGAATTATCCAATGCTCCATCAATCTGTGGGCTCCAAACAAGAAGAACAGACTAAAGCTGTGTTTGAATGCAAAGAAGAAAGCTAGAGTGAAGGTGGCAGGGGCTATTACAGAATTAAATGCACAGAGGTCATTGTTTGCTTGAATCCTGGTTGTGTCTAGGTTTCAATGTGATGTTGATCTATGTGACTGGCTAAGCAGCAGTTCTGCAGAAAAGGACCTGGGGTTACAGTGGACAAGAAGCTGGATATGAGTCAACATTGTGCCCTTATTGCCAAGAAGGCTAATGTCATATTGGGCTGCATGAGTAGGAGCATTGCCAGCAGATTGAGGGAAGTGATTATTCCCCTGTATTTGGCACTGATGAGGCCGCATTTGCAGTATTCTGTCCAGTTTTGGGCTCCCCACTACAGAAACGATGTGGACAAATTGGAGAGAGTCCAGCGGATGGTAACAAAAATGATAAGAGGGCTGGAGCACATGACTTATGAGGAGAGGCTGAGGGAACAAGGCTTGTTTAGTCTGCAGAAGAGAAGAGTGGGGGGGATTTGATAGCAGCCTTCAACTACCTAAAGCAGGGTTACAGGGAGGATGGAGCTAGGCTGTTCTCAGTGGTGGCAGTCGACAGAACAAGGAGTGATGATCTTATGTTGCATGGGGGGAGATCTAGGTTGGATATTATGTAAAACTTTTTCTCTAGGAGGGTGGTCAATCACTGGAATGGGTTGCCTGGGGAGATGGTAGAATCTCCATTCTTAGAGGTTTTTTATTCTGGCTTTAGTAAGCCCTAGCTGGAATGATTTAGTTGGGGTTGCTTTGAGCAGGGGGTTATACTTGATGACCTCTTGAGGTCCCTTCCAATCGTAATAGTCTATGATTCTATGGTAAGTTACTGTCTCATCCTCGAAGGGTGAGTTAACAATATACCTTTTAGGAAAAACGCTCCAGTATGAGAAGAATTGTTCGAAGAATTGCATTGCTACATGTCATAATGAAGCTACTGCCTTGCACTGTTCAGTGGAGTTTCTTTCTAGTTCCCATGGGAAGGCTGACACTAACATTATCTTGCATGCCATGAGTGCCACAGAGAGAAGTGCTATTAAATCTAGATTTTTTCACAAGATGCAGATAGTCTAGTGTTCTCTGTGTGATGCTACTCAAGACTTCCGCAAGATTCTATTTTTGTGCCTACTGCTGTGTAAACCTAAGAGATTTGTTCCTATCACTTGAACAATTGAAAGCTGCCACACTGTCAGGTGTCCATGCCCTTTCACTATATGACATTATGGGAAAGTTAGCCAGAAAGACCAAATTATCTTACTGGAAGGCATTTGATTCAGCTTCCAAAAACTCTTTCCTCACTCTGAAGGTGCTCAGAATGGGTGAGACAGTCATTGATGAAGACATAAATGAACTGGAGGCATTCATATGCCAAGTTTACCATTTGAAGACCAACACTTACAACACTTGCAGAACTAAGTTGGTGGATGTTTTCTAAGAAGCAGAAAAATTGCCACAAACAAAAGGATGCATTTATACTGGTGTCACATGGGCAAACTATCAAGCAATGGAATAGCTCTGGGATGATTGGGCATATCCAAATCTACCTTCCCCTACTGGGACTGATTGGGATTTGGAGAATGGACTGAAATACCAGGCATTCTCAGATCAGTCCTTCAGCTAATCAAATGCTCAGGTGCAAAGACCAGATGCTTGCCACCCTTCAAATGTTTGGCCAGCAGCTCGCCTTGCACAAAGATATGCAAGTGCAACACAGACAAGGATCAGTGTGACAACATATTTAGCAATGATGCCGTAGATGGAGATGACATTGATGATGATTTTGATGAATAAATTTTTTCAGTCCCCATGTCAAGGCTAACTTCCCAAGGATTACAAAATGTCTTTTTTTATGTAACCAATGCATCCCTCTCTTGAGGAATAATTTTTAAAAGTTGATTTTAAACATTTTTTGAATATATATCTTCATAATTATTTTGTTTGTCATGTTTGGTGCCATTGTGTTGATGGGAGAAAGGGCTTTCAAATGATATCCAACTCAAGTCATTTCTGACAGCACTGTATTATCAAAATTTCCACCAACCGGAGCACTTGAGGCTGAGAGACATGGCAGCAATCCACCCTCCTCCCCCACCATGCCCCAGAAGGTGGCACAATTGAAATTGTGTTTCTGTAGGTTTTTAGGAATCAAATTACATCTCCTTCACGTTTCTATGACTAATATTTGCCCACAGAACGAAGATTTTACTGTATTATGCTCCCAGTTTTATGGTGGGGAAAAAAAGTGGAGAAAAAAGCCATTAAAAGGGGAAACATATAACTTCTAATAATAGTTACGCAAATCATTTTGTATTTGAATAAAGTGAATTATGAATAAAATCACAATGGTCTTTGTGTCTTTTTTAATTTGTAAATTTCCTTATAAACATTGTCGGCATAGCTTATAAACATGACAGCATGAAACTGTGTATATATTCCTGCCTTTCCCCAAGCATACCTCCAATTTCTTAATAAAAGAGTAATCTGTTCCTTAAAAACCATAATCTGTTTATTTTGGATTTGTTTATTTCCTAAAATATGAATAATATAATAGAGAGAAAAGGTGGGTGAGGTGATATCTTTCATTGGACCACCCACCTTCTTGTGAGAGAGACAAGCTTTCAAACTTACACAGAGTTCTTCTTCAGGGAGTGACTACGATGGCTACAACAACACTGCATATAATAATTTAATAGACATCCTTTGATCACCCATTGAAATGGCATCTATAGTCTCCTTGACAAGTTCTTTCTGATGTAGATATATGTTATAAACACAATTTCATGAAACTGACTTCTCTCCCTGCATTTCACCAAAAACATGACTTTAATTTAAAAAAACACAAACCCAAAATACACATTGTTGAGCATTACACACACCTACTAATTAGTAATGAAATTTGGCTCCCATTCCCTATGGGATGTTTCCAAAAAAGGGTTCTGTAAAAGGGTTTCTGAAAAGACGAGACACTGAGGACCTAAATCTATTTTCCATTTTTTTAAAAAACATAAATACTTCACAAACCAAAAATCAACTCTATATAACAAACATACAGAAAAGTAGAGAACCTTCAAAGTTCTAATCTCTATTTCGGGGCTTTCTTATTAAAAGATTTAGCACATTACCAAATCATTACCTTGTGAAACTGAAAACCCTGATTCAAGCTTATCTACGGTCTTTCTACCACTCCACCATAAGCACAGTTAAAAAAAATGTGGTTTGTTAATATCTCTGTTGTAAAGAATTATATAAAAACACATTTCATGATTCTTATGGCTATGAATAATAGATAATATGCACAAAATTTTCCTAATACTAAATTATGTTTGTAATTACCCTTTGCCCAGGTATACTCAATTGGAGGCACAGGAACGAGGAGGAAAATTTTAATTTTAGAAAACAAGGAAATTTCTATGTTAAAATTGAGTTAATGCTGTTAGCACATACCAGTAACTTGGGACTAAAAACATTATAAGGATATTATTGTTATCCCAACACATATAATGTAATGAAACAAGGCAGGGAAGAAAATCCAAAATGTGCTCAATAAATCAGTTTAAACTACTCTAAGACTGGAAGCACTAATATGCATCAGTCAGAAGTGTGTGGTTATTGTTTGTAATAATTACAGGGTAGATTTAAAGTTGTTTGGATGCCTAAGTGTACATACCCATCCTTAGCGTGTTTTGATTCCATAACCTTAATTCTGAATTTTCTGGGTTTATAATGCTTGTTTTGGGAATAATCGCAACATCCCTGCAACGTTTCCTACCCTAAATTATATTGATATGCTGATAGATATACTTAGCCTTAACTCCAATATATTGTAAATCTGGTCTGTGAATAATATAAATATTAGAGCCGGTCAGGTAGTAGTAAACTTCACTAAAAAGAAATGAAATGAAAGAAATGAAAATCTTTGGTTTAATTTGAAATGTGAATTTTTTTTACATTTTGAAATAAATTTTTTGAAAAGTTTTGGTAAGGAAAACACTATTTTCTCACTCTTTTACTTATTTTCCCTGCAACAAGGTCAGAGGTGGAAAGTAAAATAGTGAGAGTGTTTGTTTTTTTCACACTGAAACAACTTCAAAATATTAAATTTTGATATTTGTCAAAAAATGAAATTTTGAGCAATATGAAAAATTTTAAACGAGTTCTTATATTGATTGAAAAGGCATTTTCTGTCAGTTTCGTGGGGGAAAGTGTTGCTTTGTAATGTGTGTATCTATGAGTTACTAGTTTACAAAATAATTTCTAGGTTCACTTTATAGATTACAATGTAAACTTTAACCTTTTGCAGAGTTCAGATGCATTTGTATTTTGCCAGCTAAATGAATCTTTTTTTGTAAATTATGTAAATAATTACAGTACATTTAACACTTTAAATTTTTTTTTCAATAAGTGAGAGATCTACCACCAATTTGCCTTGACGTTAGGCAAAAGCAGCGCATCTCTATAGATACACTACCACCGGAACTGAAAGCTCCAGTCCCTACAGAGCCTTGCCTTCCCATCAGAACCAAAACTGTGAAAGACTTCCAGTAAGTTGTATTGGTGTTTTAACTGTATGTTCTGTTTTAGTTTTTATTGACTGACTTTCCATGTATTTTTGTTTATTTTCTGGCTGAGTTTTAGTGATGGGATCAGTACAAGATAACAGAATTCTTGATACAGTGTGATTATGTAAGTTAGTTTGGCTAGGATGTTGGAATTAATATCTCCATAACTGTGAAAATTGTGGTGACACCTTGGTCAGCTGGAGTTTTTTGCATCATCTAAAATATATCACTATCAGCAGCCACATGCATTTTGTCTATCATTACTGTTTTGGGGGGGAGAGAACTACTGATATTTACTGTATATTTAGTTTTAGTCAGAGAAAAGACAGGCAGAGATATTCTCCGGGTACAGAAGCTCTTTAGATATTTCAACCACGTCTCTGAAGCTTTGCTGTTTATCATCTACTCATTTGGGGCCCAATCCAATCAGGTGCTGAGCATCCTCAACTCTGACTGAAGACATTGCATACCAGGCCTTTAATTTGTAATGTTGTATATTTTAGGACCTGTAACAATAATTAATAATATGAGCTGTGCCACATCCCATTTAAATGTTGGTTAAAATGTAGAAATATTTTTTCATGTATTATATTAAAGGATATTGATATTTACAGTTCACTCTTGTTGTAATTCCTGTTTATTTCTTTTTGATCCATCTGTCTATTGTTATGAGTACTATTTTAAATAGTGTAATTAAGCTTGACCATTTAGTGGAAATCCCCTTCTTTCAAATTTTAGTTCCCTTGTGTGAGAACCACTACACTTAATAGGCCTTTTATTTCTGTAGACTTAGATCAAAGTCCATACGGGTGAGCTTCATACTGCTGTCCTCTCAGAATTTAGCAAAAGGACAATAAGACCACATTGCCAGATCAGTTTGGTTTTGTTCCACTTCCATGTTTACTTTCTCTGTCAGCACAAACCTAAATGACTGTTTTGGTTTGTCAGGTTTTTCTTCACTTGGTGCAGAATTATGAGTCAGGTACCACAAAGGATTTGGTAAAAGAGAATATTTGGCCAGAACTTAAGTGGTCAAAAAATTGAAACGTGAGACACCCGTCTACCAAACATTTTTTTTATTTAGAGTAAAATTTTCAAGGTCTGTGACATACAAACTTAAGCTCCATTGACTTGCAGCAAGACTTAAGCTTCTAAATCCTTTAAGCACTTTGAAAATGTTACCTTTATTTTAACATTTAGTGTGTTTCATTGAAATAAACATCATATGAGTTAATATATAAAAAAAAGTTTTATATTGTAGAGGAAAAAACAAATTGTGATTTGTATCACTAATATATAGGGCCAGTGTTTTCTGGAAATTGCTGTTATTACCGTGTTCTTTTCCAAAATCACTTCATTTCCAGAATTGCCCTTAATTTCTGGAATCGCCATTCAGAGGATAGGCAGGGCATGCATAGTCCCACATTCCCAGATTTCTACTTGTAGACACCTGACTCTTCCCCAAGAAGCAGAGCACAGGCTGGGGGCTAGATGATGTTGAGACTCACTGTCAACTTCATCCCTCCTCACACAGACCTGGTCTTGGCAAACTGCCACTTCCCCTGGGTGGCAGGGCATTTGGCAGCGGGGCACATCGCATCTGCTCTTGGCAGCATCCACAGCGCCTCTCACCCGCTGACCTCGCCTGCACAGGTGGCTCCTGCCTCCTTTTCCCACACACAGCTTGCCTGGCTCTAGTCCTCAGTGCCCAGTGTCTGACCGTCCTCCCCTGCACACAGCTGACCCTAGCCCTTAGTGCCCGGTGTCTGTCCCTCACCTCTCCTGCACAGCTGGCTCTAGCCCTCAGTGCCCCCAGCATTTTTGTGCTACAAAGCAGTCGTTTTCAAAGTATGGAGCTAAGGAGGCATGGAGGAACGTTCAGGGGGTCATGTGGTGGGCCAGAGCCAGCCCCCAAGAGGCCTGGGGAGGGAGCACCATGCTTCCAACCCTGCTTTACTTCCTGGCCCAGCTCTGCCTCCAACCCATTCAGCCCCCAGTCTTGCTCCACCTCCAGGCCCATTTCTGCCCTCACTCCCTCTCTACCCCGAGACTAGCTCCTACCCCAGCCACAGCTCCATTCCTCCCCCTGCTCTATCCCTAGACCATCTCTGTCTCTAGCCCCAGCTCCTTCCCCAGCTCTGTCTTGAGCCCAAGCTCCGCTCCTGAGGAAGCCTTGGCTATTCAGTAATGGAGGTGGGTGGCGCAGGTAGATTCCATTACTGGTAAGGGTGGGTGCGCAACTGGAAAATTTTGAGCACCGTTGCTGTAAAGGATTACATATTGTTCATGTTTGTCGATACTTGTATTTTTTGTATTAATATAATGCATATCCAAAATTTCCAAAATATATAACTTTGAAAATCCAAAATTATTTTCATTGCTGGAAAACACTGGACCTACTAATATGGAAATAAGTTGTAGATTCTTGAGTACACATTTAGTTCTATGCGTTGAACTCATGGCTTTGCATAAATGTTTTTAATTTTATTTTCAGGGTATTTGGATTTTTCCATTATTTCAGATATTAGTTCTTTATGGGTGTTTAAAATGTTCACATAACATATCCAAGAGGTCCTTAAAATTTCCCAGCTTTTAACTAGATGTGAATCTCTGAATTTTATAATTGAAACAATGAATGAAATCTCATACATAAAATATAGGAATTTTAAGGCTTGTGATAGAGGCAAAGATCAGTACTTGTAATGTTAAAATTAATGTCTTTAAGAGGTTACTTATTATTTTATATTATTTCTACACACTGCCTAACAATTTGTATTATATTAGTAATATCACATTATTCTATTAGTAATTTGTTTTAAAATACTGAAATCATAATCCACTTCAGTAATAAATATTATGATCCAGGTAGTGCTGAAATATATTTTTCACAACGAATGTAAAATGCCTTCATTCTCTTAGAGCGTCAGAGTTTCTAGAGTTGCAGGTATAATATTAGAGCAGAAGTAACTTTAACACTTCAAATCTTAAGTTCACCTTTCTCATAAATATGTCTAGAAATGAAAGACACTGGAGTAATAGTGAAGTATGAAGTACAAAGTCTATTTTATAAAGTGTTTAATATCTGTACATGAGCTTGTGTAATAGATTTATTGTGAATTTTCTTTCTAGGGAGGATATGGAAAAAGCTAAGTCATCAGGAGATTGGAAAGCTGTACATGATTTTTATTTAACAACATTTGATTCTTTCCTGGAGCTAAATGCTGTATTTAAGGTAGAAAACAATTCCGAATGTTGCTTAGCTCTTATAGCTTTTATATCTTCAAGATGCTATATATCCATCAGATAAAATTTATGTTTATCTTGTTTACTTAAACAGACTAAACTCATTGTATTATCTTGTTTACCTTACCCATACACTTTGTAATTATATTATTTCAATGATTCATTTACGGTTCCATTTATTATTTGCTTTTAGTAAACCATTTGTCCATTATTTATTTATTAGTAAACTAATGTTTCAAGCACATTTGTAGGGTTTAAAACAAAAGAAATACAAAAATTGGGGTCCTGAGAATTAAAGAAAATGAAAAGACTTTATAAAAGCTGGCTCTGTACAAACAATTCCTGAAAGATTAGCTTTGCATTATAGTAAATGAAATTGTATAGATATTATTCTGTTAAATTTTGTAATACCTTTGTGATGTTGACCTCCAAGGGAGCCATGCTGAGATAGTTTAAACAGGGCAGACTGCAAAGCCCTAAACACTGGTGTTTTTTCTCCCTTAAGATATTCCAAGCCAGCAACAAACAGCTTCTGATCACCTCCCTGATCATTCAGAAGACAAAACACAGTTTCCTTAAAACTATCCAGCCCTTTGGCTAGCACCCAGACAGCCAAGTCAGATATGATGGGGATTACTGAAAAGCTTTAACCATCATATGTAAAAAAGTTATGTCAATCCCAAAATATCGGACACATTACCAAATAGGTCAGTATATAGTTCAGATCTTACCCAAATACACACTTAAAGGCAATGTGTATTAACTAAACTAATATTTATTTAAAAAATTAAAGAGAGTAATGGTTAAAAGCTCAGTATACACACACAGGAAAATAAAGTTATAAGTCAATTTCAAAGTAGAGATGATCACTGAATTGCAAAGTCTCTGAAACTGCAAAGTCTCTGAAACTACCCAGGCAGGTTGGGGGTATCAGTCCTTGTTTAGAGCTTCTTTGTTAGAAATCCAGTCCAGAGAAATGAAGACTAAATAGTCTGTGTGCAGAGTTTGTTCAAATTCTCCCATGAAAATTAGCAGGGCGATTCCAGGCTGGTGCTGGGATCCCAAACTTGCGATCCAAACTTGGACAGATTTGAGATAAAAAGGATCAGACCTGAAGCTTCCTTTATAGTTGAAGCAAGGTGGGAACATGCAGGTAACTCCCTCATGTGGACTTTGATGAAAGCGAGCCAACCCTTTGGTCTTTACTCAATGGGTCCTTCCTCAGACAATATAGTCAGCAATAGCCATTTAAACTATCAAGACAGTCCACAGATATTTCCTTGAGTGAAGAATAGTAATGTATATTGTCCTTTGAAGTAAAATCTTCATTAACTAGGCACACATAGGTAATTAGCTGCATTAGCACAATTAACAGACAGTTTACTTAAATCTCCAAGAGCAATACAGGTAAATGATATTATTACACCAAAGATCCATCTAGATGTTAATATTCCCTTTTGACCTCTTAATCAATAGAACAACAGTAATAGTCAGGAAAGCAGTGTATCTACATTGTCAACCTGTAACAAAATGTATGTAAACAACATCAAATGACTACCAACAATACACTTGCATATCAAAGCTCTAGTCTACTTGTAAGGAATGACCCTCATTACCATTTGTATTTTCCTTTAATATGTCTTTAAAGGTCAGATCTGGGCCATGCAACTTGCAAAGTTGCTTAGCCCTTTTGGGCCCAGTGTCACAACCTTATGACTATGGATTTGCTTTACTACCTTTTTAGACTATTGTTGATGTAGATTCCATTCCTGGTAAAATAGGTGTCTGACAACCTTGGTTCAGACTGAAGCCCTCAATCACCAAATCAAGTACAGTATGGTTTGTGGCAATGCAGTCTTCCTTGCATTGCCTTCTTAATGTGCTTCAGTCCTGATTCTGAAAGGATCACATCTGTGGATGGGGACTTTAGTCTCCATGCCCAAAATCCTTGGTATTTATTCAATCTGTCTATTGCAGTGCAAAATGTGATTATGGTATTTGATGTGGACAGTAGGATCTGAATTGAGGCCATTAATTCATTTCACATAGGCTATCCAACAGATATTGTGGATGATAGTAATTTTGTTACTCTTGACTGTTGCTGAATTTGAACCAATGACTTGAAGTGATAGACAAAATCACCCATCATCTATCAACTGACATCTAATATAGCTTTTAGACTTTTGACAAATTGGACCCATGTGAACTTTGCTAACATAAAGATTTGTATTCTTGTATTAGAATTTGAAAAGATAGAATATCGTGTATGACCTGCTTTCTTTTTTATTTGTTACAAAACTATCAATTTAATTTTTTTCTTTGTACATACTGTTTTCTAAACTTCTTACAAATGTTAGCACACCTTTTATTTTTAAGGGAATTTTAAAATGACATTTGAAATAATTTGAGTAAAAAAAAAAGAAATGAGTAATATATTATGATCTGAATTTGCAGAAAGATGTCAGTCTCCCCTTCAGTACCATTGAAGACTCTGGAATCAATGCTAAATTTGTGAATGTTGTCTATGATGCCTTATTAAATACTGTAAGTAAAAAAGATAAAAGCCATTAAAATGTTTTAAAAGATGCAGTTATAAGCTCAGAAATCTGCTGAATTTGCGCAAACTGTGCAAGCTTATATGAGATCATCATAAAATCCTGAAAACTGCACTGTACGGATAGGGCAACTTTTAGTTAATAATATTGTTTGCATTTTGGTAGAACCTAGAGGCCTGAATCAGGCCCAATACCCCACTATGCTTTGCTGTACAAACACAGCAAGGCGTGATTCCTGCCCCCAAAAGTTTACTGTCTGAATTGAAACAAGATGCAAAAATGAGTGTAGGAAGCAAGGGGGAAGATGGAATGAAATTGACAGTCATAAGAATATGCTTTTTGCACAGGCAAGTTAAATGTGCAAATGATGGTCCAAATAATTTGAAAGTTATTTTTTCTTTAATAAATAAATGCATAATATAGGCTACTCTTAACCACTTCTTAATTTAACCAATTTTTTATTATTTATTTGGTTGATTTTTTGTTGGTATCACAGTACTCTGTGACCATTGGAGTTTTGCTGGACAAAAATATTTGTATCTGCTATTGTGAACTTAATATTCTTGTTCAGTAAAGGATATTGTGTAACCATTAGTTTGAATATAGGCTATCTGTTTGCATGGTACTAAACTGTTCTCTTTTGAGAGGCATGAAAGAAAATAAGGTAATGAGGGTCTTTTTTCCCACAATATCTGGGGTTCATACTTAGGCTAAGATCCCGAAATTGGCTATTGCAGGTAGATTCCTGTGATGGTGCAATACATCACCAATTTCAAACAAGGTTCTACATTGTGTATAAAGGTCTTCCCATGCAGAATTTTAGTGAACTCAGAGGGGCCCTGCACTGCATACGGCTCTGACCTCATGATCAGATTGCAGGATTGGGGACTTGGACAATAGAAAGAAAGAGCCTTTTCTTATATACTAACAAGTAGTCAGGCAAACAAGGTAATAGAAAAAGAAACTGTAAGATAATATACAATACATAAGAGACACTAGTGATATCAAAAGTTAAACTTAGGTGTGCAACAGAAAAATATATTGCTTTATGGTGTATTAATTCAAAACAGTGGTGCACTTGTTACACTTATAAAGAAAATAAACAGCAGGATTTTATTTAGGGGGAGAAGGCAATACGCTGCATTTATTGTGAATACAAAAGTTTAAAAAAGCAATTGCATACACACACACACACACACACACAAATGTTCTGCAGGCAGAGTATAATTACTAGCCCATGAGTTGCTCGAGCCAGGCCACTGGTCAGGTGGACTGAACTCGAGGATGGAGCCGGGCTCTGTCGGTCGCGAATCCGATGCTCCTAAATGTTTGCAGAACGAACCCAAAGTCTCCATGTCTTCATCCCATTTTTATAGAGGTCCATCCCCATACAGATCTATGTGTCTTGCTGTGTCATGCTGCTTTCGCATTCTGGTGTGATTGTCAATCACCCGTCTGTTGTTGCAAGTATGACCGTTTTTGTGTTATCTCTCACACTTTGTCTTGTTTCTGTATTTGGGGTGGACTCCTCTGGACTTGGTGTTATTTTGATTTACGTTTTTTGGCCATTTGGACTGTAAAAGTTGTTACAGCCAAGTCTTGCTTCACTCCCTTTTGTTATTAGAAAGACTTAGAGTTGCCACCTTTTTACTTCATTATTACATACACACCATTCTTTCGTCAGTCACGCTAACTAACTTCTACTTCAAAAACAACCCCAAACTCAAACCAAAAATTACAACTTCCAATTAAAACTACGTTCCAACTAACTGATATATACTTTCAAAAAAAAGAGGGGAATAAAAGTTATTACAATCCTAAAAGTGCTAAAGTGGAAATAGCCATCAATATGGATTATTCCACTGACATAGAATAACAAAGCACATTCACAGTAAATGTTCTTATATGTGGGTCAGACAGTTACTTGTGTAACAAAAGGCCTCAAAATATTTCTAAACAGCAAACTAGACTGTGAAATATTACAGGCAAAATGCAAACAGAACTGCGAGATGTTACAAGCAAAATGTTCCCAAACACATGTAAACATAATTATAGCAACAGAGTCCCAGGATGTTAGGATGTTACAGTTACTTCTGCCTCCTGAATACTGGTAACGACAAATTAGTTGCTCTCGGCCTATACACTGAACTGGGTAAAATCTTTATCTTATCACTTTCACTGGATTCACGCTCTAAAACCACCTTCTAAGTATGGATGATATGCCTTTGAGATGGGGTAGCTTTTTTTTTAAATATAATTTTTTCCATGTTTGCATCCAGTTGGAATGTTTGGTATCTATTTAATAGCATTTAGTATAAGATAAAGTCTTCTGCTAACTTAAACAATATTTTATGGTAACTAAACTTAGAGCCTAGTAGCAATAATTTGTCTAGCGTGGTATCTATTTTTGTTTGTCTTCTACACATCCAGCCTTGATAATTTGTGTTATTTTAACAATCCTCCTATGGTATTATCTAATTAAAGATTTGGGGAAAATGTAATAAAATTATAATGTTTTGACTGGGAAGTGTGGCAGTGGTGAAAACAAATTCTTCCCTGATTTGTTTTTCTATTTCAAATTCTGCTTGTAGTACCAAGAAAAGCTTTGAAAGGTCTGGAAACTAAAAGGTTTAAGTTTGTATATGGGAAGGAAAAACTATGTGTTGAATTTTTCTAGTCAGATTAGATTGATAGGATTTGCCCTTCCTAAATGTTACAAATGTTATCAAGCTATCAAACAAGAGCTTCTGTTGACTAGAGCTAGAATGATCAAGAAGTATTCAGTAGACCTTGGACAGTTAACTTTTATAGAGAAGGTAATTTGCATGAAGGAAAAAAATAAGGTCAGCTTACTTATACCATTAACCTAATACTAAAGTCAGTATAAGGTCATCCATTTTATTTACCATTATATGAAAATTAATATTTAATTCTAAATTAGTACAATGGAATCTTGGAGACTGGAAATGAGGGAGTGTGAAGATAGTATTTATTACATATTCAATGACTCATTAAGAAATTCAATATTATTTCTGCATCAAATCTGATACATACATACATACTCAGTTATCATGTCCTAAAATGAGAGAATTTTAATAACTAATTTAATAAACCTTGTCAAATATAATTTACCTATAGACCTAGTATTCAAAATTCAACTAATTGAACTAAATATTCAGCTGAGAGTTGCAAAGAGTAAAATAAACTTATATATGCAATTTTCATTGACGGTTTCTCATAGACTACTTTCAAATCAGATTCACCCTTAGAATGGGTGGCATTACAATCTTATAATTTACTGCTCCGTGTAGTTCAATATAGGTGTATATGTGCTGTATTCCACATTTTAAGTATAGGGATAATCTAAATACAGTAGTGTGGTAAAGTCAAATTGTTAGAAGCACCAAAGGTAAGTTTAACATTTTCTCCTGATTTCTTTGCTCAGCAGTAAAAGTCCTAATTCTTCTACTAATCCATTAATTTTACTTCATTGTGAACGAAGGGCAAAATCCAATAAACATTTACATGTACGTTAACTTATGCATCTGAATAGTCCCAGTGTGGAACTAACCTGAGCATTTCTCACAGTGAAGGTAGCAGAATAGTATACATGTATACATTTCCTGTTAATGTTAATTGTATTATCATTACTTTAGATTGTTTTAGTTATATATTTTCTGTGAAGTAGACAAAATAAAAAGTTGAGTTTTTTGCAGAGTAAAAACACTATTCCTAATTTTTAAATAAGAATGTGATCTTACAGTCATGCTTCAAGAATTGTATTATATAAACTGTAAAAAAGAAGTGTATTCTTTAATATAATATTGTTCATTTTTTTTCTTTCCATTCTTCCTAGCCTCAAGATATTCAGAAGTCTGTCCTAAAGGGAATAATTAATGGTCTGTTACAGGAGTGGAAAGGGTAATTATAACCAGCATTTACATTCATTACAGAAGTTTACATGCATTTAGTGAAAAATCAGGGTTTATTGTATCTAGTATATTATCTTTCCATTATACGTGACAAGGGTCTAGCATGTTTTTAGACCAAGAAGGAAAAATTATTTGTGTTACAACTTATTTGTTTTATAGAAGTTTCTCCTTTGAAGAGACACATCTACTGTTCATCTAAATTTTGGTAAAATCCCTCTCAGTGATTGATCAGAAGTAAGTGGAGCTCCCATGGTATGCTGAAAAAAAACCCTTTAATTAGATAGGAGAGACAAGGAGGGAGACGTGCTCTTTTATTGAACCAACTTCTGCATTAGCTAACTCAGATTGTGAAGACATGGCAAACTCAGTTTAGCAATTCATGTTCAACTGCATGTCCCCTCTAGGTTTGAACTCAAGCTGCTAACCCAAGTTGAAATCCAGGTTAACCATGTCTTTGCTGCTATTTTAACCCATGTTAGCTAATGTGGGTTAGCAAACCCAAGTTAAGAATACACTTTTTTTGTTTTTTACAATGTAGTCCTATCCTCAGTCATGGTGGACACTGGTTCAAGAGGGCCTCTCCCCAACTTCCTGCTAGAAATTTCTTAGGAAATGGATAAGCAACTCTGGAGCTCCCCCGGGATGTTCCAAAAAACCCTTTATTTTCTAGCTGCAAAACCACTTTTTCTTTTCAGCTTTTTGCTTTCAGAATCTCTTCTCTCTGTTGTCTCTCCACAATGCAAATTGCTCTTCTTCTGCCAGGGCAGCACTTTGGCTAGTGGCTTACGATGGTGAACACATAGGAGAACTGCCATTGTTCCAGACACAGAGTTCTCTTCTCCACTCTACTCCTCGTCATTTCTTGCAGTTTTGGTAGATATCTCTTTGCTGGATAGAGAGGAATATGATGGATAGGCTACTTCCCAATTTCCACCAAAATGGGTCAGCAAGCAGCAGTAGCTTAAAACAGAAGAGCCTGTACAGAGGCACAAAAAATTCAGGGAGGGAGGCAGGTCCAGTGGTGACAGTAACAGCAGCAGGAAAGTAGATGAACAGCAAGAAGCAGCAAAACCAGACTAATACACCTGTCGTGATGCACAAGGAGACAAGTAGGTAAATCCTCTATTATGAAGGGAAATCAGAGCATCCATGCTCCTCTATAACAGAAAAAAGAGTGGGAATCTCCTTCTTTTCCTACATTATTCCCAGCTCCTCAGGTGTCTCCCATTCCATGAGATTCCCTCCCACCTCTAAGACATGGTGATGGTTGTTAATAAATATTTATTTTAACTAGGATTGGGATCTCTTGTGCTGAGTGCTAGAAAAGATATAGAATATAAAGATATAGAAGAATATATGAGAAAAGATGCTAAGATAGCTGGCTGACATTGTTTCTGTTGCTTCAGGTCCCCCTCACTTAGAAAGTAGCCAAAATTTGGTAAGGGTCTTCCCAAAGGTCTCTTTCAGTCAATGGCTTTCATGGAGAGCAATGGGATCCTATATGTAATGAGCATTAAAAGAACTTATTCTTCCTCTCACCTCCTGAATGCTTAGACACTTTTTCTGTCATGGACATAAGAGCCAAGATTAAAGAAATACAAGAAAAATCGAAAAGCCTTGGGAGTGCTACTTGATGTCTTCTCTAACTCAAACACTTCCTTCCACTCTCTTTTCTCAAAGAACTACTGCCTGAATCTATTCTTTAAAATCTGAAATAGGGTTCCAAGAAAGACTTTTTACCCTATGGAATATTGCAGCACCATGATTAAAAGGATTATTTTGGCTCTGGAGTCCTCACCAAAAAGAAAGAATCAGTTAAAGCCTAGGTGGTTATATATTTTCCTGCTAGCACATGGACTTTCCTTTGAAATGATTGTTTAAAGAACAGTAAACTCAGAATGAGAGCAGCCATGAAAAAGCAATTGCCTATACCAGCAGATCAGTAACTTTTGTATAAGCTCCAAAGGAAGTAACTGTCCATTTTGCCCAAGAGTGATACTATATTGACAGGCATGATGAAGGAAACCATCTTCTTCATTAAGAAAGATTTTTTACTTAAGCACTTTGTTGGACAGGAAGTTCATCATTCCAAGGAAATTGAGGCCATAGTGTTATTTTTCCAGCCCTCGGTCTTTGTCAACTACTTTGCTGGAGCATCTGTATTTAGGTTCAGAAGACATAGGGTGGGCTTTTCAAAAGTCCTCAGCATTGGCCTTCTCTGCTCCCATTAAATCCAGTGGGAGTTTTATCATTGATCTAAATGAAAGCAGAAGTAAGCCAATGGTGAGAGCTTTTGAAAATTCCATCCTACAGAACTACAGCCTCCAAACACACAATAATGCAGGCTGTCTTGAAGACCTCTCATTCCTTCTTTCATAGTAGATGTCACCATTAGTTCAGTTTGACTCTCCTCAAGATCATTGACCCCAAGCACAATTGTCAGGAAACAAACATAGCTGTGCTTGTGGAAAGCTAACCACCAATGCAACTGATAACCCCCAGACAGCTCCAACAGATGCTACAAGAATGAATTCACTTTTTCTAGAATATGAAAGCAAATTATTACAAAGTAGAGAAGAACTCTGGGATTTCTGCAACATTTCCTATGTCAGAAATTAGTGGGCAGTTTGATTATGCTTGTAGTACCAACAACACTGGAGAATGATTCCTGCTTTCTGCTCTCATGAGCGGGGTTCATCAGAGACTTCTGCTTCCAGGCTATGACATGGATTTACCTTGTGGGATTTACCTTGTGGCTAACACTTCCTCAGAGTGTATCAGTATCAAAAGTCATAGTAGTTGAGCCTCAATATGGCATATTTTATAGGGAACAAAGTAATCCTCATGATTTCAGACTTAGAAGTGTATCTCATGTCTTACTATCCTGTTATTTTACCCAAATCTAAAATGCCCCCAAAAAGAAAAATGATATATCCTGGATTTTTGGTTTTATTCTCTTAAAATAAATCTTGAGAACAGAGCAGTATTGATGGTCAAGCTCTTGACCTTTATCTTATCCTTATATTATATATATAAGATTATATATATAGTCTTCAACCGAGTCAGAAGATCCAAAATGAACATAGTCTGTTTTTTAATCTAATGCTATGTTAGTAAAACATAGGTCACTCCTCCTTGGAGGGACTATGGACATGCTTCTCTGAATCAGCTTCATTTTCATGGGCAGAGAAATCTTGAGCATCAGTCAAGGAAATGTATGAAGTAACCATTTGATTCCAAAGTGGAGTTCTGGGTATCTCTTTATACAGTGTTTCATAGGAGGGTATTCAGCTAAGTGGTGCTTCAACAATTTCTTTCTATGCTTTCCAATACTTCTGGCCTAATCTTGTTCTTCTTTGAGTGCTTGTTCATGTCCATTCCACTATAGGTGTGTGCATGCCTCCGTGCACGGTTAACCGGAACTTTTTTCCCTTTAGCAGATCCCGTAGGGCCGTCTCCGGCGCCCCCTGGAGCCATGCGCACATGCCGCAATATATGAGTTGCTGCCGGCCCTACATCCCCTCAGTTCCTTCTTTCCGCCCGTGGAACTAGCCTTGCTCTCAGCAAGTACTATTCCCCTTGTTTGGACTTCTTTGTTATTCTAAGTTAGTTTTAGTTAGTTAAGTAGTTATTAAGCGTTGTTAAGAGTAGTTAGAGATAAAGCAAGTCCCTGCGGGGACTTTGAGTGGCCGGGCTATACCCCGGTCGCCGGGATTCAAGTCGTGTGCCTCCTGCGGGAAGACCTTCCCACTCAGCGACCCCCACGACCGCTGCCTTAAGTGCTTGGGGGAAGCACACATAAAAGAGAAGTGTAAGATCTGCAGGGCTTTTAAACTGAGGACTCAAAAGGACCAAGAAATCCGGTTGAAAGCCCTGTTGATAGAGGCAGTGCTCTGCCCAGTGTCTGAGCCAGCCTGCTGCACCTCGGCACCAAGCGTGACCTTGGTACAGAGCACACCGCTGGCACCAGCCTTGACTCGGCATCACGCAACATCGCCAGCACCAAAGAGGAAGAAGCAGTGTGCAGAGCGTGGACACTCCCCTGCGTTGACAGTACAGGCAGGGTCGAGTACGGAGATGCACCGGACCCGGCCCGTCAAGTCTTCTCCAGTGCCTGCATCTCTAGTCAGGGAGCCTCCCGCGACTCCTGGGAGTGGGAGAGTGCCCCTGCCGACGCCGTCAACATTAGAGGCTTTTCAGGTGGCAAGAGCCTTATTGGCTTTGTCTATGCCACCTCCGCCCCCCTCCCCCGCCGAGGGAGGAGGGGCCGGTGTCATGGGGGAAGCCCGCGTTGGGTCCCCCTGAATGGTGGTGGAGATCCCCGATACGTGGAGGAAGATCTCCCGCTGGACGGTCTCCGAGGGTAGAGCAGAGCCGCTCCCCCAGTAGTCGCTCCAAGTCGGCGTTGCCGAGCTGACCTGCTCTGGCACAGGACGTGGAGTCTCCCTCTCAGCGCCAACGTCGATCCCCAGCACCGGAGGCAGCGCATGCCAGGAGGCGGCATCGGTCGAGGTCTGCCAGGTGGCACCCAGACAGCTCCCGCTCCAGTTCCCGGCACCGAGGAGTTCGCCTATACCTGGATGGCGCAGAACCCGGTCACTGTCAGAGGACCCAACATCAAGGAGTTCGCCCACACCGAGGCAATGCAGAACCCGTTTGCCATCAGAGGACCCAGCACTGTTCAGTCCATGACGCGGAACCCGGTTTCCGGAGTCCGGCTCGGCCCCAAGGAGTTTGGAGCGGCACTGACCTCAGTCACCAAAGTTGTCTGCAGGGCCGCAAGGCAAGCAGCAGCGGAAATCATCGGTACCGAGATGACGCCCCGGTACTTCAAGCTGTTCGGAGCACACCTCTGTTTGTCGGCATCGTTCCCGGCGATGGAAGCAGTCCTCATTGTCCTCCAGGTCAGAGGCGTCGAGAGGGCAGTCCCCAGCATGGAAGTGCGCCTGGGACCTAGGATGTACACGGCACCACCAGTCCAGTGACTTGGGGTCTCCTGGGGGAACAGTTGTCCGGAGAGCCAAAGCCCCCACAAAGCATTACAACCTGTGGCGCAGTCAGTCCTGGGTTGGTTCCAGGGTCAATGGCTGCAACAATGGCCTAATTGGGCCCCATGGGGTATCCAGATGGGGCTGGGGCCCCAATCCATTATGTCATTGGGGGTGCAGTCATGCCTCCGGCACAGGAGAAGGCCCATAGACACCACTCCTCCACACTGGAGGGACCCTCAATGGGTGCAATCCTTCGCCAGGAGGGGGCGCACCCATGGGACGCTCCTCAGCAGTCCTCTTCCTCCTCACCGGACGAGGCAGTCTCCTGGGACCACTCGGCGTCACTGGAGGATTTCAGGGCGCACCAGGAGCTGCTCAAGAGGGTGGCCTCCAACTTGGGGCTGGAGGTGAAGGAGTTAGAAGAGGCCAAAGATAGTCTCTTTAACGTGCTGGCAGTGGCTGCTCCAGCGAGAGTGGCCCTCCCAGTCCACGATAGGGTCCTTAAGATTGTAAAGCCCCTGTGGCAAACCCCTTCCTCAGTCGCCCCTACGTCAAAGGTGGCCAAGAAAAAATATGTTCCGGACAAAGGGTTTGAGTATTTGTTCACTCACCCTGCCTCAGGAACCCTGGTGGTAGAAGCGGCTAACCAACGAGACAGACAAGGTCAGCCAGGGTCCACTACCAAGAACAAAGATAATAAGAAGCTGGACTTGTTTGCGAGAAAGGTTTATTCCACGGCAAGCCTGCACTTCAGGATTACCAACCATCAGGCCCTCCTGGGTAGATATAATTTTAACCTGTGGGACTCCCTCAGGTGGTTCGCTGAGGCCCTGCCCCAGAACCAGGCTGCAGACTTTAGCACCATAGTGGAGGAAGGAACCATGGTAGCTAGGGCAGCACTCCAGACGTCCTGTGATGCTGCTGACTTGGTGGTCAGGGCCATAGCCTCCACCATCTGTATGAGAAGGTGCTCCTGGCTGCTATCCTCGGGCCTGTCCCAGGAAGTGCAGCAGTCTGTTCAGGACCTCCCCTTTGATGGGTCGGTCCTATTCTCCGACCAGACTGATGCAAAGCTGCATGGTCTGCAGGACTCCAGGGCCACGCTTCGCTCCCTGGGCCTTTACACACCCCAGTTTTCCAGGCGTCAGTCACGGCCCCAGGCACAGCAGCAGCCAAGGCCTCCGCCCAGGCCTTTTCAACCCTATAGGAATAGGGATAGGAATAGGGGGTTTAGAAAGAGAAATCAGCCCCCCAGCTCGTCCTCAGCTTCCCAGCAGGGGCCCCCCAGGAGGTCAGGCAACCAGGGTCTGGCGCCATTTCGGCCTTCCATCAGCCGCTAGAGGGTAGATCCCTGTTTTCCCATCCCATGTCAGTCATGTTCCTCAAGGGGGTGGAGAGGCTTTATCTGCAAGTCTGTGACCCAGTGCCCCCCTGGGATCTCAACCTGGTCCTCTCGAGACTCACGGGGCCCCCCTTCATGCCCTCTGCTCCTGCTTTCATGGAAGGTAGCCTTCCTTGTGGCCATTACCTCAGCCAGGAGGGTCTCCGAGATTAGGGCCTTGACCTCAGAGCCCTCTTATATAGTATTCTATAAGGACAAGGTCCAGCTGAGGTTGCATCTGGCCTTCCTACCCAAGGTGGTTTCCCAATTTCATTGTAACCAAGGTATTTTTCTCCCTGTGTTTTTTCCCAAACCTCATGGTTCGGAGGAGGAGAGGAGATGGCATTCTCTGGACGTGAGACGAGCCCTGGCCTTCTACATCGAGCATACAAAGCCATTCCAGAAATTGACATAGCTCTTCGTCGCAGTGGCTGACTGAATTAAAGGCTCACCTGTCTCCACCCAGTGCATCTCCTCGTGGATTACATCATGCATCAAGTTCTGCTACGAGCAGGCGAGGGTGCCGCTTCCAGGAAGCATCACAGCGCACTCAACCAGAGCTCAAGCCTCATCTACAGCCTTCCTGGAGAGAGTGCCCCTGCAGGATATCTGCAAAGCTGCCGCCTCGTCGTTGGTGCATGTCTTCACATCCCACTACGCCATCATCCAGCAAGCGAGAGAGGACGTGGGATTCCGCAGAGTGGTGCTCACCGGTAACTCCTACCCACCTCCAAATGTATTGCTTGTTAGTCACCTATAGTGGAATGGACATGAGCAAGCACTCGAAGAAGAAAACAGACCTACTTACCAGTAACTGATGTTCTTTGAGATATGTTGCTCATGTCCATTCCACAACCCACCCCCTGTCCCCGCTGCTGGAGTTGGCAGAAAGAAGGGACTGAGGGGGCATAGGACCGGCAGCGCCTCATATACCGCGGCATGTGCGCGGTGCTCCAGGGGGCACCAGAGCCGGCCCTACAGGATCTGCTAAGGGGAAAAATGTTCCAGTTAACAGTGCATGGAGGCGTGCACACACTTATAGTGGAATGGACATGAGCAACACATCTTGAAGAACATCAGTTACTGATAAGTAACCTTATTTTTCCTGCCTGTCTACTTTTCACTGCAGCTATGCTTTCTGTGTAAAGGATCAATGGGTAAGCCTGTGTAATAAGAGACATGTTCTTACTTGTCAGTTTCTCTTACCTGAGCATGTCTGCTTGTCCTTCTTTATATTTTTGCAGGAATACGTAGGGTCAATCAACTTGGAGTATATTCAAAGGGTTCTTCATGGTCATATTGAGATCCAGTTAGCAGATGTTTTCCCTATGTACATAGTTATTAACAGTAACATTATGTTTCTTGTTTCTAATAACTTTGGAAGAATTCTTTCTGGCGGAAAGTAGGTGGATGGTGGGTTTTATAGCTTATGGCTTACAACGATAGCCTGCTTTTGCTTCTCCTGACAAATAAGTGAAAGGGACCCAGCATATGTGTAGATTGTAGAAGATCAATAGGTATGATATCTTTGGAGAAGCAAAACTGAGAGGTTAGACGCATGTTTTCATTGACTGTTAACGTTTGTTTATATACTTACATATGATTTTGGTATAAATCTGTTTGTTTTTAGGCCACGAACAAAAGATGATCTTAGAGCATACTGTATACTTCTACAGGTAAGAAAAATAGAAACTTTTTAGTAAAACACATGATATGTTTAATGCATGATGTACAGTGCTGTATACAATCTAACAAATTAAAAATATAAGTTGAGAGGCTTTTATATTAAATGGATTTATATTTAATTTCCTTCTATACGGAAACTGTACTGAAATATTTACAGCTATCTTAATTAACAGAAAAGTCTACTGCTGTGAGTTTTTTCTTTTAAAATTTTAGATTTATATGAAAAATAGAGGCTTTCTTTTCAATTAACGTGCAAAAAACAATAAAAATGTACTGCCTGACAACTGCTATCTTACAGGATGAGAGAGCAAAATGGGTTATTTTATTTCCTCCACATCCCCAGCTCTCCTGCATTGATCTGCCCTCATACCCACTTTCCCAACAGGCTACATTCTGCATATTTTCAGCAGTGTTTTGTTCCAACAATTAAATAAGGCTGTAATGTTGCAAGAAACATACAAATATTATCGATAAATGCATCACGATACAGAGGTAAGGATACCCGAGATCTATTTATGCTAGCATTTGACCGTTGCTGCCACTGGTGGAGTTGTCAGTGATGAATATGTCTGAATTTTACTAACGTAGACAAGACCTATGGGTGTGTGTTGTACACAAGAGAGCAGTTCACCAGTATTTGGGGATAAAGTCAGCTAGAAATCTAATTCATGTAGGAGAAAAAGTTTTCAGCTGCACTGGGGAGGGGAAGCAACTGTAAACTGCATGAAATGTAACCTGATGTGGTAGTGGGAGCGTGATCAGTCCAGTGCAGGGGTGGAGATACTAATGCTCTAATCCTGGAAGATATCAATCATTAGTATCTATGTGGAGATATATAGTTATTTATAATATTGAGCTGTAGGATCTGTGACATAGGAATATTGAAACTTCCATTAGAATTGCTTATCCAATATATTTTAATTGATACTCACTTATAGAGTCTTTGTTAAATAAACAAACCTCTGATTTCTGTTTAAAACATGAATGTTCTTAAGTTTTTCTGTTGCAATATTGAAGTTGTTCATATCTTTTAACTTTGAACGGAAGAGGTAAATAAAAAATATCTATTGTTTTATAATCTTGACTCTTATCACAACAATTTTCTGAATGATATTTTCATCCATGATTGTATTCGTTGGAAAAGTCTAATGGCTTGTTTCTTTATACAAGTTTTGGTACTAACAACATGTTTTTAATATTTTCTGCAGAATCCTCAGTTTAGTAATACATCTACTTATGTCATCTATGCCCACTTGCTAAGACAGATAGCAACCTTGGCAGAAGCTGACCATCATTTCCTAGCTCACTGGTTTAAAAAGTAAAAAAAAAAACAACTTTCCATTATATAGGATTACAATCTTTACTGTACTTTCATTGAAAATGAATGTTTTTGTATTCTGACAAACTTTAATTATATTAACTGCAAAGTTTTATTTTTTTAAAAACATATATGGAGTCAGGAAGGAGCAGGCTGGGAGGTACATGCATAGTTTCCCTTCTAAACTCATGGAAGTTACAAAGCTATGTTAACTTTTGGACAGTTAAGTTTTTGCCTTTTTCATACTACATACATGAAAGCTATGTATTATACAATATAAAAAGTGTTTTTAGAGTACTTAATCCATACTCAAGAGTGCATGACGTTTTTTTATTGTCTCTGTTCAATGAGGCAAAATATTTCTAAATAAAAAAATCCGAAAAGCTGTCAGGATTAAAATACAAACTTCACAGAGAGCAGATAATTTCTATATTTCTACTTACCACTTTAATAAAGAGTCAATTAACTATTTAGGAAAGAAGTAACTTTTCATACAGAAGTCTTAAATAGATGTGTATGAGATTAAGGCATATCTAGGGTATGCCTGATGCATTCAATAGAATTACTAAATCCTTTAAAAGAGAAATATTGCCACATGTCGATGTTTACAAGTATGCAGATGTCATTAAACTTTATATTTGGAATTTTGTCCATTATATGGTAATTTATTATAGTGGGCTTCAGTGGGGCACAGTACTAGCATAAGAATAACTTCAGTTTGTTCTTTTAGGATTTCGCAGAGGAGGTTTAAGCAGTTGGTAGACAGGCTGCTGCAATTTATTTCTTTACGTCTGTTTCCTGCAAAACCTGAAGAATTCCCACCCATGATAAAATGTACATGGTGGATTCCATCAGCAACCAAAGTCTTGGCTTTATTCAGTAAGCTTTTCTAACTAAAATTGATTATTCTTAGTTCATATCTCTGCTAGGATATATGCTTTTTCTTTTTACCATAGATCTATAAAATGGTAATTGCCAAAATAGATTCTGTAATCAGTCTCATCAACAGACCATTATGTTGCCAGGGCATGTCTGTTTTTGCCACTGAATGCTGAATCAGCGGCAACACGTAACTGTCAATAGTAGGAGGGCACAATTTAAAGGTGGGGGGGACGTGATTGCTCCATGCATCATCTCTGCTGCCCACCCATCAGCCCTTTGCATGCTCCCCTTCTTGCAGCGTCCTCCTCCAGCTCCCCCTCTCACTGACCCGTCCCCGTTTTGCCTCTTCACCCCCCCATATCTACTGCTCCTCCATAAACCCCAAGTGGGCCATGTCCTGCTCCCAGTGCTGTGCAAAGAACCAGTGCCTGGCAGGAGCACTCAGCCCACCTGCAGCCTGCCTGGCATGCTCTTTCCTTTCCCACTGTCTCTGGCCAGGCTGGTGCTCCAGGAAAGCCCAAGACCCTCCTGCACGGACCGCTGCCCAGGAGAAGCCAGCCCCTGCATGTGCCAAAGTGGCCTTGAGCCCCACACAGCGCCAACACAGAGGAGCCTCTCTGACCATCAGAAAAGCACTGGGGAGAAGTGATTTCCATCCCATTTCCATCCCGAACTCGGAAGCTTCACAGCAGCCCCCTGGTCAGGGCTTAGAGCCCTCTTTGCCCCTCCACCACCCTGCTTGGCCCTGGCCCTGGCCCCGGCCCCAAGGAGTGCAGCACTGCTCTGTCCCCTAGGCTGTGTGCCCGAGGCAGCAGCCGTGTGTGGTACCGCTGCTCCTTCAGGGGTGCTCTCCCCTGCTGAGCCATCTCTAGGTAGGCTCCATGGTGGCCGAAGCCCCTACAGTCAGGTTCCTAGGCCCCAGTGTACAAAACTCCTTAAGACTTAACCCCTTCCTGCTTGCACTACCACAGGAATGGTTATGCCACAGGTTATGTCGGTGGCCAGCAGAAGCCTGGAGGCATTTGGTACCTGCATTGGTGTACCTGCATTTGCTGCCTTTTGGTACTGTGTGAGGGAACTGAAGGAGGAAGGGATGAGGTCTGCAAAGACATGGGCCAGCGGCAAGGCAAAGGGAACGAGGATAGCAGCACTCACGAGGTGGTTCTGACGTTCTGGTATGAACCCTGGCAGAAATCTGGGGTGTGTGTGATGCCACGTGCCTTCTCCCCCAGGTGTTGCCTTTGGAGGAGATGCAACCCTTTCTACATCTACCAAATACCTTTAATTTTATCCCAGAAGAATGCCTTTAAACTGTACTCAAAACCAAGATCTTCCCTGTGGACATGATCTAGTCTAGATAATTATCACTTCTTTCCTAAACCTGTATGTATATTTAGGGAGAAGGGGCCATCTCATCTTGCACTTAAGGGGACTACACCGTCTCCCATAAATTTGTGACCAATTAAGATTTAGTCAAAGCTCACAGGTGCAAATAGGAATATATTGATTATACAGTAGGTTGCTCCAACTACTGAATAAGACTGTAATTATGTAGTAAGGATACAGATATTCTTACCACATAAATACATATAAGGTAGCATGAACACAAATCAAACGTGACTGGTCAGCATTTAGTCTGTTTCCCCTTAAAAGAAAATAGACCAAATGAATGTGAAGTACTCTGAGTCACATTGATAGCCCATACCAACCACAGTGATATTTCCCATATGTTGCTGACATATCAAATCCATCAATCCCATTGGCACAAGCCTTTTAGCAAACATGCATATGGATTGGCAGATCTTAAAAATTTGCAAACTATGCAGCGTTCAACTAATTTCATATAGAGTGAAAGTCAGAAACCCTGTTATAGTGAAATACTTTGTACAAGTTTTTTATTGTTGAGTGAACAGATATTTAGAAACATTTGTATTAAATTTGGGATTGCAAATCCAATGCATTGCTTGACTGATCACAATAAATGCATTGCAACTCATAAATACTGGGTCAATTATGGGGAGTAGTTTCAAGTCTACTGTGTGGGTCCTCTTTTTACATCAAGACAACAGTTGATTGAAGATCAGTTCTCCATGTTCGCTAAATCTGGTTCTCATTTAGTACCTAATTTTTTTACTATGAAGCTCAGACTAGAGGATAAAGAATTGCAATCCTGAAAGTAAATAGGCAGGGTCTGGGGAACATTAGTGTCTTTTTTTCCCTTTACTAGGACTGCACTGAACTTGTACATGTAATGTAAAAATATATTATGTCAATAGATGTGTTTGAAATACCTAGATAAATTAAAAGTTCAGGGTATTGAAAAATAAGTAATCAATTGATTCCTTAATCAGATTGTTCTGGTGACTATGTATTACTCTATTTATGGTTTATATGAGTAGACTACACTTGTGTGAAATCCTGGCCCCACTGAATTTGATGGGAGTTTTGCTGCTCTTTAGTGGGGCAAGATTTCACCATTACAGTCAGATAAAGTCAAACTAAGGTATTTTTTCAGGAAAGCAGTCTTCTATTGTTGATTAGTAAAATACTTTTTAGATTTCCATTGGAATTTCAGGGTTGTTGTTTTTCTTCTTAAATTCTCACAGTATATTTTAAAAAATGGAAGCAGAAATAATTTACCATGGAATTTTGGTCCCTGTTATAAGTCACTGACCATTAGCATTACCTGGTACTTTTATTTTCAGTGACAAAATGTGTTGCTTCTTCCCAAAATACCAAAAAAAATAAATTATATTATACATATCAATTACATGTCAAATTTCCATATGTCAGAGACATGTTTGAGATAGCAAGAAAAGCAGCTTGACGCCCTAAACTTACTATTGTTTAACACTCAAACTGAAAAATAAAAATATTAAGAAAATGATCTTGAGTTTAGAAGTGGTTTGTCTAGTTTCTCTTTGATCATAGTGATTTGTAAAGTTTTCTCATTAAGTATTGGTGTGCCATCATGACAATATTTATAATAGGAGAGTGATGACAGTGCTATAGCTAAGCTTTGACAGTCACATGTCTTGAAAATTGATGTGCCTCATTGGGAAAGTAGTTTGAGAGAGTTCCTGATAGTGACTTCATGTGTTTTCTTTGCAGATGCTGCAAATAGCCTGGCTAATCCTGCTATTATTCCATACACGGATTTCTATAATTCTACATTGGATCACATTGATCTCATGGAAGAGTATCATAACTGGCAGTGTTATGGAAATTCTCACAGGTAAAAGAAAAACTGTCAAGACTCAGGTTTTGCTAAATAGTGACTAAAAATAAATTACACTTTTTTGTTGATTATAGATTTATCTATTTATTTTAAAGTTCAGCACCTTGTCTTTTTCATATAGATAGATTTGACAGTTTGGGTAAATTCTGACCCCATTGAAGTCATTGGAAGTTTTGCCATTGACTTTAATGGGACCAGGTTTTCACACTTCATTTAAATCAGATAAAAGGTGAAAATTATAGACCGTAATATAAGTTCATTGTTTGCTAATATTGACGTAATACAAAAGGCAGCTGGTGAAGTCTAATTACAAATTTTTAATATGAATGATATTTATCATGATACAAATTATTTTTGTCTGCCACACAATAAGAGATACACCTGTTAATATCAAGTGGTATTTACCATTTTACTATGTAAAACATATCAAACATTCATATACTATATGTGTCCTTCCAGAATTTGGGTCTAATCCTGTCTAGACTTAAACATATGCTTAACTTTACACATTGTGATAAGGTTCACTGAGGTCAACAGGACAATTTTCAGTGCATGAAGATTGCATATATGAAAGCCTCTGTAGGCATAGGGTCTTTAATGATCACTTTTGGCAACAAGTCTTTTGTTCTAAGTAATACATTAGATTATTAAAGTGGAAGAAAATGTAAAATTCAATTTATTTTTCACTATTGTTTTATAGTTTGCATTTTGTTCAGCTTGTGCAATGAAATTAAGACTTTGGATTCTCATGAGACAGCACAATGTTTGAGTTATGAACACAGAAAAGGAATATTTATTAAAACTTTCCTTTGACTTTAAAAACATCTTTAATGAAAACATTTTTCATTGATTTCACAAAAGTTTGTATTTACAAAATGAAAATTTTGGATCAGATTAGGCAATCTAGCATCCTATTAAGGTTTTTTGACTGGCTCTTGGTGGTTTGAATCATGAGAGATGAATTTAATCTTTCTGTATTTTTTTTTTTATTTCAAGGTACACTGAAATGTTCTCAATGAGTTAAAGATATTAACAATCAAATGTGGCTTTGTTTATATATGAGCAATTTGTATTGACTTTGGTAGGAGTTAAGGAAAACCTTAAGGGCAGAATTTGTTCCCACCATTATAGGTATTTTAGATTAGACTTCAGTGTGATACTTGATATTTGAATTTGGAAATATAAAAGCATTTTACAAAATGGATCATGGAATCTTATGATACAAATATCTTGAGAAAACTACAAAATTGCATCTGCATATTCACTTGTATGTCCCAGTGCTGCTGAACTTAAGGAACTTTATAGAAAACAATTGAGTTCACATGACTGCCTTCTCATAGCTCTGAACATTAAAAACCAAGCCTTTAGTAGGGCCATGTGGCCTCCACCCACCTCATTTTTTTCCGTTTCTTGGTTAGCTGTGGAGAGACCTTCTGTTGATTGCCAGACAGGTTTTGTTTGGCTTTTGGCCGCAATGTAATTTAGTCTAGCTATATCATTCTTGGTGTAATTTTAATTCCTTTTTACTTTGGGAGGTTTTCCCCTTGTTTCTGCAGCATTATATAGTCTAAATCCCCAGTGGCTTCAGTGTCCTCTGTTCTGAGGCCCAGTTTCAAGATGTGTGTTTTGTGTGCGGTCTTTACCATTCTTGCTACCACAACCAGCTCCACTAACTATGATTGCTTCCCTCCCTTCAGCTAATATCTGTGATAATCTGCCTGGCTTGGAGGTGGAAGAAAATAGTAAGATGTCAGTGTTGACTGCTGATGTTTATATGGATTCTGCATCCACTAAGCAACCTATTTAACAAGTTGCCTGAGAAACCTTTGCCAGTCATTAATTTCCTGTGTTCCTCGTTTGTTGGGGGCCATTTGGTCCATTTCCTTGCAGTGTGGAGTGAAATTACCAGGGATCATTGGTGGTTAGAGTTTGGTTGGGCCACACCATCTAATTCCATGGGGCATCCCAGCATTTCTTCCCATATCCAAGGTTCTGTCTCAGTAAACACTACTCAGAGCAGAGGAGAATTCTCTGTAAAGTTTGAAACTACAGAAGTAAGTGCCTCATCAGCACAGAGGGGATATGTAAATCAAGATAGATCCATAAAGATATGAAGGCTAAAAAAAATGAACAGAGTTAATGAAGAAACTCACATTACAAATGCTGATATTGATTTCCATCATTTTAACCCTTTCTTTATGAAACCTGTACAGGCCTATCAACTTTTTAAAAATATGCTTACATATTTCATTCATACCTAAGTGCAAGCAATAGTCATAACTGGTAAATCAGAGAATACTAGTTTGGCTGTAGTTGCACCATACGTCTTGCATCAAGGTATTCCAATGTACCTGTACTTGGAGAACTGGCTGGTTTGCCTTTGTATACCACAAACCTTAGAAGAATTCCTGAAAGTGACATTGGCATTGCTTCGTTTCTCTGGTACCTACTCAGATGATATCTTCTTGGTGCAATCCTGGACTCTTTACAAGCCAGTTATTTTTTTCTTTCTGAAGAGAGATTTCAGGATGGTTTCCACACTACTATTCCATTCAAGAATAATTATCAAATGCCAGTGAATTTCTTTCTAAGGTGGTTGGGTTTCATGGTCTCCTACATTTACGTCATGGGACCTAGTGGTCCCTGCCTATGAATGAAACTACTGCAACACTCGTTAGCTGCCAGTCACATTCTCCAGACAAGGACGATATAAGATCACTTCTCATCATCCTGTTTTATCCCTCATAATCAGGAATATACAGAGGCAAGTCTTGGATAAAAAAATGATTATTCACCAACAAATGTAGTTCTTTAGCAGTGTTGCCTCTGCATATTCACACTCTGCTCCCATCTTTCTCTCTTCTTCACAGCTTTGTTCTCGCAGGATTCTAGAGTTCATGGTTGTAGGCTTCATAATCCTTTGTGTAGGTTTGAGCATCAATGTTCAGAGTAACAGTGAGGTGCTTTCTAGAAAGTTCCTGAAGATCAGCAATACCAGGGCACACATCCTATAAATGTGAACAGAAGTAATACACTCAATCTAAAGTTATTGATAAGTAATCTTTTTTTGTTAGGTTTTAGAAAAATTATTGATGGAAATACTGATGCTGTTCACATACATTTCTTATTTTTGTTTGTTATTAACGTAGTTGTAAATACTTGTATTATAATAGGAATTATGGACCATTTCATCAATCTTAGAGTTAGATTCAAATTGATTTTAAATAAGTTGTGTAGAATATTTAGTAAGTTCATTTTTAGTTTACATGGTGAATCAACTTTTCTGCTGTCTTCTTTAGTGGATGATGCCTCTTACGATTTAGAATACTAACTGTTGACTTGTGGCATTTCAGATATGCCTATATAATTTTGTTAAAGATGAAGGATGAAAAAAACTTAAGGTATTAGATGAAAGATGACACTGGTTGTTTGACAGATGGTATAATGGGCTAATATGCTATCCTGTTTGAAGTCCAAATTCCTGCACAAGTTCCAAGGCAAATTTTGTGTTGGGAGGGAGTGTCATACTTCACTGTTTTATCATAGTTTTATGATATGTATAATGTTCTACACTGTTGTCTGTGAATAAGCTAAAGACAAATAACATTATTGCATGTCATGACTGAATACTAGCATAGCTGCATGAAGAACTGTGGACAGTATCTACATGCAATGTGCTTTGCTCAAGCTAGTGCTGCTATTGCCTCACTTTCATGATAGCTTAAATTTAACAAAGAAAACTAACAAAAGAACCATTGGTGATTGTCACCTTTGAGATTCGTGAGTATTTATCATCCTTATTACTGATCACTTGCAACATAATGTTACTAATGGCCTGATTTTTTCAGAAGTGCTGGTCACCTGCAGCTCCAGATGTCAATCAGGCCCCAGCAAATAGCAAAATTTACAAGTATTTCCATTATGTGTTTTAATTGACTGGAAAATAGTAGACATGAGACATCTTTTTTGCATGTTTTTAATAGTAATGTTTTATATTCATTAGCTTGGCTTAAGAATTCAAATTTAGTATTTAACACCAAAGATATTGTTTGCATACTATAGTGGGATGGCTTTGTTCTTTAGTAACATGAATGTGTAATGACGGTAGATGCTACAATAAAGACAAAAGGTCTATTGTGAAAAAGTAGATACAAATACTGTGACTGCTGAGTTCTCGTTAGTTAACATTAAAATGGTTTGCACAAGATTAAATTAATATGTGTACACAATACAGGAAGAACAATACCTATTTCAGAAGGAGAGTTATTTACAAATGAGATCTTAATGGAGGGGAGAGTTACTAAACAGTAATACAATATTGATTCTTGTTTTAATATCTTCAATAAAAATTACACCTTGTTTAAATTCCTGTCTATTTTGTCATTCAGGTTTTCTTTCTGTCAGTATCCATTCATTATTTCTATAGCAGCTAAAAAAGTTATTATTCAAAGGGACTCAGAACAACAGATGATAAGCATGGCACGGGTAAGTCACTTTGTGATAAATTATGTTCATGTAAAAATAATTAATGTTATACATTTTAATCTGTTAAACATTCTGTAGAATTATTCATTACAATCTCTGAAAATTAGAGCTAACCTCTAGAAAAATAAATTAGGTCATACTGTAACTTTTAATCTGCAAAAGGCCATTAAGGATGCTCACACAGTGTTTTTATTTTAGTGTGCTTAGGGCTATAGTACCTTCATAAATGTGTTTCTACAGTATAAGGTGCTGCTCTTTTGTCTTCTGCAATATAGAGACCTTTCTTCACCACTCCTATGAGTGATAGGCAAGCCAGATTAATGAGACAGATAATTTTGAGGGGACACATTTCCCTGAAAAGCTTGATCGGTTGTCTATTTTATTGTGCTAGTGTGGACAACGAAAGGTCGGAACACAACTGTACAGGTCACTGGACAGAGTATTGGATATAAGGGAATAGTAGCTGTTGAGAGAAAATGACTGCTGCTAGATACTGAGGGCTGATCTGGCTTCTTAAAGAAAAATGTTGTATATGTAAAATAATTTTTTTTTTAATTCCAAATAGCAAAGCCTTGTGGACAAAGTCTCTCGCAGGCAGAGACCTGACATGAATATGTTATTCCTAAACGTGAAAGTGAGAAGGATGCACCTTGTTAGTGATTCACTTGATGAGGTATAGAAAACATAAATTAATTAATGTTTGTTGAAAAGTATCTGTAACATTTTTAATTCAGACTGATAGGACTTATTTCTATAGTGAATCTATTTAAAACATTTGTGATGGTAGCTGAGGACTCTAACCACTTTTTCAGTCATTGTCTTCCTGCACATTTACCCTCCTTGCTCAGATGGAGCTATGTAGATTTTGTGTATTAATATTCTAACTAAAAATAAATTAAAAAAATATTAATATAAAATTAAGCCATTAAGAATACTGTGCATAAACATCAGATTATATTGTATCATATTCCAAGATAAGAGTTCCTACTTCTTCTAACTAATTCTTTAGATACTACGTGATTTCTTCCTTCGCTTCCTCAAATTTTATAATCTGGGAGCACAATGTAGTAAAATCTCATTCTGTGGGCAAACTAGTGTTAGAAAGGTAAAGGGGTGGTGTTTGATTCATAAAAGTCTACAGAATCATAATTTTGGTGGTGTGGTGGGGTGGGCTCACTTTCCCCTGGCTCCCCACTCCAGGTCCTCTGGTTGGTGAATATTTTAATTATAAAGTGTGTTGTTGGAAATAGGCCCAGTAGGGTATTATTCGAAAGCCTTTTCTCTCACCTACCCAATGGCACCAACTGTGACAAGCCTGGAACAATTGTGTAGCTGTATATTCAAGAAAATATTTAAAAATCAATATTTGAATTATACTTCAACAGAGACATGTCAAACATGGCAGCTCTCACAAGTTTCATTGATGCCCTTGACCAACAGTACTGTGTTATCAGGTAATCCTCAGAACATGATACCTGGAATAATTTTTTAATGTTACAGATTACTATAAATAGAAGGAATGCTTGAAGTTGATTGCCATCATCGATAAAAAGGTGACTCCACTGAAATTATGATTCTGTAGATTTTAATGACTCAAATTATTCACTTATCTTTCTGTCATAAACTTGTCCACAGAATTACACATCCTTCCAGATTATTAAATACTTTAGGCTTTCTTATCCCAATTTCTACCCAAATTTTTAACCCACTTCTGCCTTACCCAGGATCCAGTTTCTCACAGAGAGTGGGTAAGAGATGTTTGGTGCCTTGGCTCCTAAGATGGCATCCAATTCTAGGCAGAGACCTCATGAGCCAGGAGAGAGAATGGCCAACCAATTATGATTAGCCGTCTCCCCCAATCCAGACAGTTGTTTGCATGCAAATTTGACCTATGAGTTAGAATTCAATAACTTTATGGATTTATATTTCACACAAAATAATACCTGTAGAAATAAAAGAAGGACATCTGTGTTATCCAGAAGTTCTGTTACATTAAATCAGTGGTTCCCAACCCGTGGCCCGCAGGCCAGAAGTGGCCCACAGGGTCTTTCAGAGTGGCCCGTGGCTCCCCTCCCGCTGGCTATAGAAGGGAGCCGCTGCCAAAGTACCCAGGCGGAGTGCATTGCCAGTACAGGCTCCTTGCTTCAGCCAAGGGGGTGAGAGATCAGTGCTCCCCTCCCCCTGGCTGTAGCAAAGAGCACAGCAAAATGCTCCGCCTGGGTCCCTAGGGTCTGGGTCCTGCTGGACACGGAGGGGAGCACTGATCTCCTGTCCCCCTGTCTGCAGAAGGCAGCCACTGCCTAGGAATGCAGGTGGAGCGCACGGTTTCCCTGCTGCAGCCAGGGGGACGAGAGATCCTCCTTGCTGAATTCCTTCCCTCTGGCTGCAGTGGGGGGTGAGGGGAACTGCTGGTGGAGACTTGTAGCCTTTCAGGGTTGTAAAAATTATATTTGTGGCCCTTGAGCCAAGAAGGTTGGGAACCACTGTATTAAATACTTTGTGAGTCTCCATTTTATTGATATTCTTACTTTTCAATAGCTGACACGGAAGAGGGCAGATTTGAAAAAAAAGTTGAAAATTACATTTGTAGGGGAGGCCGGTCTTGATATGGGTGGCCTGACAAAAGAATGGTTTCTTCTCCTTATTCGCCAGATTTTTCACCCAGACTATGGTGAGTCTTCATAATTTACTTTTTGTAAAATTAACAGATTAAAACAGGATTAATCAAAGCATGGATGGATAGGCATTTTTAGTTTTTCAGATGGTTAGCCCATACACCCTGAATCTTTTTTTTAATATTCCTTGTTTGGGGCATGTCGCTTATCTGGAGTAGTAGGGGTGGGCCAGGTCGTTTGTGAAAGATTTGTGGGGTGGGAGGTGAAGATCAGTAGCAGACAAACCAACCTGCAGTTACTAGCTGCATCTGTGAAAACAAAACAGGGAAAGCTACAATTGTATGTAAAAGGAAAACTTAATGCCTAGAAAATGAATAGAGGAGAAAGTGCAGATTGCTGGGTCAGTTGAGAAGGATTGGCATTCTGCCAAGACAGTTCCCAGTGTTCTAGGAGAGCTGAGACCTTGAGAATTTGAGGGTGAAGACTTAGATCACACTAAATCTACTTCTCCAATATGACCAGGGTTACTCTAATTCCTGCTCCTTTACTCGCTCATTATATCCTCTTACAACTCTTGCCCAGGCTCCTGCTTTTCAGGGCATTGGTTAGAAAGCTGAGGGATTCCAAACTGGCAGGAATTCTTCTTAGGTCCTGCAACTGACCTGCTGTTCCACTTTGTTTCCAGTTCAGGGGCTTAAAGTTTTGTACTTCCTTTCCAGAGGTCAGGATCCTAGGCTGTAGGATGATGGGACAAGGCCACTGACTCCTTTGGGAAAGGATATCTTAAACCTTTATGTCTCAGATGGAACTAGGTCTCCAGGAAGGGTCACAGAATCATAGAATCAAACAGTTAGAAGGAACTGCAAGGGTCATCCAATCTAACCTCCTGCCAAGATGCAGGATTTGTTTTGTCTAAACCATCCAAGACAAATGGCTATCCAGCCTCCTTTTGAAAACCTCCAGTGAAGGAGCTTCCACAACCTCCCTAAGCAATCTGTTCTTCCACTGTCCTACTGTTCTTACAGTTAGAAAGTTTTTCATGAGATTTAATCTAAATCTGCTATGCTGTAGTTTGAACCCATTGCCTCTTGTCCTGCCCTCTGTGGCATGAGAGAACAACTTTCCTCCATCTTTTTTATGGCAGCCTTTCAAGTAGTTGAAGACTGCTATCATGTCCCTCCCCCTTTAATCTCCTCTTTTCCAAACTAAACATATCCAGTTCCTTTAGCCTTTGCTTATATGGCTTAAATTCTATCCCTTTGCTCATCTTTGTTGCTCACCTCTGGATCTTTTCCAGTTTCTCTCCATCCTTTCTATACATTAGTGACCAAAGCTGAAGACAGTACTCCAGCTGAGGCCTAACCAGTCCTGAGTAGAATGGTACTGTTGTCTCCCATGACTTATATGCTATGCCTCTGTTAATGCACCCTAAAATTGTATTGGCTTTTTTTGCATCAGCATCGCACTGTTGCCTCATTTTGAGGTTGTGATCCACCACAACTCCCAGATCTTTCTCAGCAGTGCTACTGCCAAGCCAGTTATCCCCCATTCTGTATTTGTGCATTTGGTTTTTCTTCCCTAAGTGTAGCACCTTACATTTGTCTTTGTTGAATTTAATTTTGTTGTCTATAGCCCAGTTCTCTGATTTATCAAGATCCCTCTGAATTTTATCTGTCTCCTCCAAAGCGTTGGCAAGCCCCCTGCTTTGTGTCCTCTGCAAATTTGATCAGTATGTTCCCTATTCCTGCGTCCAACTCATTAATAAAGATGTTAAACACCAGACCCAGAACAGATTTTCTGTGGAACCCCACTCGAGACCTTTCTCCAATCTGACATCATTTCATTAGCAGTTACTCTTTGTTTGTGGTTTTTAACCAATTCTGTATCCACTTAATGGTACTTCTGTGAAGCCCGCATTTCTTCAGTTCAGCTATCAGAATGTCATGTGGGACTGTGTCAAAACCCTTGCTGAAGTCCAGGTATATTAAGTCCACCTCATTTCCCCCTATTCACCAAACCAGTTACTCTTTTAGAGAAGGAAATCAAGATGGTTTGGCATGATTTGTTCTTAGAAAATTCATGCTGGCTGCTAGTGATTATCCCTTCATTCTCCAGTATTTGTAAATGGAATGTTGTAACTCATTCTTTGCCTTGGCTTTCCTAATTTTGTCCCTACACACTTGCACTATTCCCATGCATACTTCCGAGGCAGCATGCCCTTCCTTCCATTTCCTGTATGTATCCCTTTTGGTTTTTAGATAGCTAAAAAGCTCCTTGTGCAGCCACATTGGCTTCCTGTCACTCTTCTTATCTTTCCTCTGCGTCAGAATAGCTTGATGTTGAGCCTCCAGTATTTCATCTTTTAGGAACTGCCAGCCCCCTTTGACTCCTTTTCTTCCTAATTGGTTTTTTCATGGGACCTTGCCTACTATTTTTCTGAGTCAGTTGAAATCTGCCTTTCTGAAGTCAAGTGTCCTTGTTTTGCTGTTCTCATGTCCTCCTTTCCCTAGGATCTTGATCAGATCATAATAATTTCCTCCCAAATTCCCGACCACAACTAATTCATCCCTGTTGGTAAAAACCATATCCAAAATGGATGACCCCTAGTTATTTCCTTGACTTTCTGAATCAGCAAAAATGCTAAGAATTTGCAGGGCATATTATGTTTTGCTGTAATAGTCTTCCAATAGATAGGGAAGTTAAAAATCCCCATTAATACTAGTTTATGTGTGTTAGCTAATCTTGTTACCTGCTTTTAGAATGTCTCATCCACTTCCTATTCCTGATTTGGTGGTCTATAATAAACCACCACCATAACATCACTACTGTTCTTTTCTCTTTTTATCCTCACCCAGAGACTCGCCATAGGTCTGTTGCTCACTTCCTCCTGGACTTCAGAGCAACAGTATTCATTCTTAACATACAGCACAACACCTCCTCCTTTTTCCCCATACCTATCCAATCTCACTGCAGAGGGAGTGTTCTTGAGCAATAATTCAGTTGACTGCTTTGGTTTACTAATAGATTAGACAGAATAAGCTAAATCTATACAAGCCATTCAACGAAGACCTTGTGTACCAAAAAAGCTATTCCAGAATAATTATATTAGATAACATTTCAGTACAAACCCCTGCTTCGATATATTTCCAGCATATCTGGAAAAGGCACTCTTATTGTGGAATAAATACTAGCACAAGAGTTTTATTGAAATTGCTATTCCAGAATAACTATTCAAGAATTATTATTATTATTCTGGAATAGTTATTTTGGTAAATTTCCAACTGTAGAGGAGCCTTAATTCAGCTGTTTTGTTCTCTCATCCATCATTCTTGCCTCTTCTCTCCTCTCCTATGTATGCTATTGCCTTCCTCTTTCTGCATTTTCCATCTTTACCCTTCCCTCTTCTGTAGCTGAGAGTGCTGTTTAGGGGGCTGCACAGGCTTATAGAGGTGTCAGAGGAACTGGCTGAATTGTGCTATTTGTGCTCCGCCAGGGGCAACATCCTGACAGTTGGGACAGCCCCAGAGTAAACGCTTCAGATTTGCAATCGATCACTTCGAGTATATCTACACAACAAAGAAAAACCTGCAGCTTGAGCCCAAACTCTGAGACCCTCCCACCCTGTAGCATCCTAAAGCCCAGCCTCCCCCCCAAGTCTAGAAGTCTATTGAGCAATGAAACAGCCCTGCAGCCTGAGCCCCACAATCCCGAGTTGTCTGGCACAGGCCAGCCATGGGTTTTGCTTTGCTGTGTAGACATACATTCAGTGTCTATAAGCTGAAGCACAATAACTGTGTTTAGATGTGGGACTTGCCTGCATGGGGGTCCAGCTCCTTATGTGATAATTGGGCATTTATTGTGAACATGGTAGTCAGTGTTGTACTATCCAGTGAGTCACTCGGTCTCTTCAATTTCTAAACCATTTATTCTGAGGCCATTTCTAGAACATGTTTTGCGCTTGTTTTTTCCAGCAGTTTTGACTCACTGTAATTTTCTGATTTTTTGGCTCCATAAATATGGAGATTAAATCTGATTCTTTAGAGAATTAGCTACAGTATTGTCAATTTCACTATTGTTTGGTGGTTTCTCTGACACAGCCCACAATCATGCCTTATGTGGCAGTAAGGCTTGAGACGTTTGTGTCAGTGAATATGTGCCAGCATCCTCCAAGATTGTCAAATGACTACTGCTATGGAAAGGAAGGAAAATATCTAGAATGAAGGCACTCACTGATATGTTAGCTAAAAAAAGGATTAAGGAAGCATGAGACAAATATATGTTTTTTTGGGGGGAGGCTCATTGCAGATAAACAGTGTTGTGAAATAATTTTTACATTCCACAGGTATGTTTGCGTATCACAAGGATTCACACTGTCATTGGTTTAGCAGTTTTAAATGTGATAACTACTCTGAATTCCGATTGGTTGGAGCTGTATCCTTTGTTGTCCACTTGAAGGTGCTATGGGCATAGTAGTTTAATCAGTTACTTCATGTAAAAAAAAAAAGCCAGTAAGTTCTAATTAAGTATAAATATACAATATGAGAATTATTTTTTATTTTTCTTTCCTTTTTCAGTAAAAGATCTCGTGTTTTAAAAAGCTAAACAAAATAAACTGATTAGTGATTTTTCTAGGAAAAATAAAAATAAGGAAAGTATATATTGTGTATATGTATACATATAAATTACATACAAAAATCTACATTAAAATAATGTTAAGTTTGCAAAATCAAGCACTCCAAAGTTAGGAAATTAAGAATTAGATATTTTTTTAAAGTATGGAACCCCTATTAGTAACAAGTTTAAAAGCTGTTTTATAGTAATGGTTTATTGAATATTAAGTTTCATCCTTAAAATTGAATCTTTGGTTTAAATGTTGAAAATAAAATTTTCTTGCTGAATGTTAAACCAACTGATATATAATGTAATATAGGTTACTGACACTGCTGTTGTTATAAATGACAAAACTTCTCAACAAAATGATGAGCAGTAGACTAACTGAAATTTTTTTAAAAAAATCATTAAACAGTATATGCCAGGGGTGTCAAACTCATTTGCTATGGCAGGCCAGATTTGAATTAAATGTACTTCAAGTGGGCTGTACATACCATAAATCGAAATACTAGGCACTTTTGGAGTGCTGAGTCTCGTGCACACAGTGCTCCATGCGCTGCTGCCAGAGTACACAGATCTCGTGGCAGCGCGCGACACCGCGAGACCTCGCGGCGTCGTACCCTCTGGCGGCAGCGCGCACTGCCATGAGATCTCGCGGCTTCGTGTACCCTCTGGCGGCAGCACGCGACGCTGCCAGAGAGTACAGTGCCGCGAGATGTCATGGCAGCGCACGCTGCCGCCAGGGGTCAGACCAAAAAGGTTGGTGGGCCGTATCTGGCCCATGGGCCGGATGTTTGACACCCCTGATATATTCATTCCAAATAGAATGAATAAACAGGATTTAAGCTGTAAAAAGAAAATCAGCATGGTGCAAAAGGCAGCAAATTGGATGGTTTATATACCTATTTATTAGAATTGGCATATTTAATAAATAGAAGCCAGTAGCCACTTCTTATATTTAAGTTTTATATAAGGAGAATATCCCATGCTTTACCCAGTTGGCTGCCTGGCATAGGAGGAAAGTTAAACTAATGGGATGTAATAACAAATCTGGCAGTAACCAGTAACAACCACAAAAGTGGGGCGGTTTCTCTTGATGGCTAATTAAATTCTCAAGTAGAACAATAGTCATTGATTTATACAAAAACACCTACAACCAACTGATTTCTCATTAATAGTTCCCAAAAAAATCTGGATCTTTGTGCAGTCCCACCAAATATGCCTGAATGTGCCAGGTGTTGAACTACACTGCCAGCATAAGTTTGTCTTAATGTGTTTAATTTTTATGGAAACATTGGTATGTTAAGACCTCTGCAGAATTTTTAGATTAAAGATACCCATATCTATAGTTTCGTACTAACTTTTTTTCATATTACCAATAGTTAAAAAAATTGTTTCATGCTGTACTCATTTAGAATCTTAATTATGAAGGAATTCAAGTGTTGAATAGAAATGCATTATTTGATCATGTTAATATTTTTAGTTTAGTAATTCTTACATTAGACAGCAGACTTCTAAAAGAATGATGACAATGTTGAAAAAAAACATATTTTCTTTCCTTTTCCGTTTTGTTTAATACTTATAGAGTACTCTCAGTAACAATGTTAAATATTCTTCTAAAGTGATCCTAAAAAGAATATTAACTATAATAAGAATGTGATTTTCTACTTAACATCTAACATGTATAGCTTATGGGACTTGCTGTATATAACAGTATCACCTTGGATATTCGCTTCCCACCTTGCTGTTACAAGAAACTTTTGAGTCCTCCCATTGTTCCCTGTGATCAGAACACACCTGTAGGCATCAGTAGTGTTACATTAGATGACCTGTGTCAAATTATGCCAGTAAGTATAAAGCAGTATTTTAAAGGATAGTTTATTTAAATAATAATTGGTTCTTCTCTGAGTGCTTGTTCATATCCATTCTCAAATTAGGGGTGCATGTGCACCACATGCACCAATGCTGGAAATTTTTTCCCAGTGGTATCCATAGGGCTGGCTCTGGTGCCCCCTGCAGCCGTACATACATGCACCAGCATATAGGTGCCACCAGCCCTCCAGCCCTCTCAGTTCCTTCTTACTGGAATGCTCTCTTGCTCCACAAGATCTCTTATTGAACCTAGTGGTTTTTCAATCATATATGTGTATATAGTTTTAGTTTTTGCTGTAAATAAGTATTTGTTAGAGTGAATTTAGTCACCCAGAAATGGGGCATATCCTGATCTCCAGGTTTCAAACCCTGCACTTTGTGTAAAAAGCCGATGCCAATCAGTGACCTGCACTAGAGCTGTCTCAAGTGTCTAAGAGAGGCCCACGTGCAGGAAAAGTAAAGGATTTGTAAGGGATTCTGACCCCATACCAAGAAGGACTGGGATATTCGGCTGAAGGTTATCCTGATGGAGTCGGCACTTAGACCAGCATTGGAACTCAGGTCCAGCACTCAGGTCCCCGAGCATATCAGCCTCAGTGCGGAGTGCCTCACTGGCCTCGATGTCTTCTCAGCACCAACCAGTATCTCCAGTGCCAAAGAAGAAACTAAAGAAGGCACAAGCGGAACGGGAGCATTCACCAGCGCCAAAGAGAGGCAAGAAGGGCACGGGAGACCAGGTAAGACCCGAGTCAGGTCATCAGTCCCCCATGACTCCCAGAGAGTCAACTTCTTGGGTTCCAAGCCCTGGCTTGCATCCACTGCTGACTCCTGGAAGTGGCAAAGGGCCACACCATCTGGCAGTCCCCAAGAAAGAACTCTTGGTTTTACCGGTGCTGCAGACGCCCAGAGAGGAAAGACCCCTAAGCCAGGACCAGGCACCGTCATCGACAGCAGCAGTGCCCTCCAGAAGGAAACCGATGAAGAGACCGCCGCAGCACTCCTCAACGCCAAGGCACCATTCTCAGGCCCATGAGTGCTCTCCAGACCCTCATTACCGACGTGAGGAATGGCACCAAGAGTGATCAGTCTCAAGCTGCCGGTCTCCAGTCTCTTGTCACCGGACTGTGGAGGAAAGGCACCAATTTCCGGAAGGCCGTCAGTTCCCCGAGATCCGGCACCGGCCTTTGGGGTACCGCACTGATCCCTGGCTTCACAATCCCAGTCTCCAAACCCGTACAGAAAACCAAAGGACAAGAGCTGATCGCGGGAAGCGACCCGTTTGAGCTCCCAACACCTCACCCCAACACCAGAGCATATGCACTTCCCTTATGGACTGAAACAACCGTCCGCAATGGTTCCATCATGGTCCTCGCAGAGCAGCTTGGACTTGGAGATGGGAGAGGTGACCCTGCCAAAAGGACAGTTCACTGCCGCAGGTGTGGGTTACCCCATGGCACCCCTATTGGGAGCATGGCCGCAAGGCCATTGAGCCATCCTATGGCAATTTGGTACCCTGGATGTTGATTCAGACCAAGAGAGAGGTACATCAGCACCAGGGGTTACCTCGGCAAGGGAGGAAGACCAGGACCCTCAACCTCTGCCGATCTCTTCTTCCTCATCCCCTGACGAGGCCATCGCAGGACTGTCAATAGCTGTCTTGCTAGATGATTTCAGAGCCCAATGAGAGCTCCTCAAATGAGTTACCCCCAACCTAGGGCTCAAAGTTGAAGAGCTGAAGGTGAAGCTGGCAAAGATCCTGTGTCAGACTCCGGCCTTCCTGCCATCAACATGAAAGCGGATGGGAAAGAACTATTATGTTCCCACAGAGGGCTTTGAATACCTCTACACCCACCCCTTCCTGGGATTGTTGGTAGTGATGGCAGCCAATGAACAGGACAGACAAGGACACAAGCTCTAATCCAAAAAATAAGGATGAGAAAAAGTTTTTGACCTTTTGGGGCATAAAGTTTATTCCACGACTAGCTTATTATTACACATATCTAACCAGCAAGCCTTGCTAGGTAGATATTATTTCAACATCTGGCAGTCTTTGGAAAAATTCACAGTCTGCCTGCCCCAGGCCTCCAGACAGGACTTTGAGGCAATCATAACCGAGGATATGGCAGTGGCCAAGGTCTCCCTGCAGGCAGCTTCAGACGCAGCAGATTCAGCAGTCAGAATCATGGTGTCAGCAGTTTCAGTGAGAAGAGTGTCTTGGCTTCAGTCATCTGGCCTCTCATCAGAGGTCCAGCAGCCCAATCATGTAGGACGCGGAAGAATATTGTGATGCGAGGGCAGCATAAGTGGCAATGGCTAGGCCTGAATTAGCATAAGTAATAATGGCTAGGCCCAAAATGACCCAGCCATGAACCCAAGAGAAAGCAGAAGTATGCTAACCACAGAACCAGTTTAAATCAGCTAAAATTTAGCTAAGGCAGTAAACAAGTAACTGCAGCTTATAATGGATTGGTTGTTAGGAAGTTACCAATAGTAAGGAGAATAACAAGTGTCAATACCCAATCCCCAAGTGGATTGAGAAGTAACCAATAAGCATATTGCTAGGATAAGGGAGAGTGTTATATTAGGACCAGGGGTAACGCCCTGCCACAGAGCTCCCCATAGACCTGTTGTGTGCATGGGTGGTGCTACGTGAAGCAGGCCTGCTCCTGGTGCAGCTTGCTTATTGGGAGGAAATGGGCTTCCCCTCCCTTATTGTGGTAGGCGCCTGATTGTACCTCTAACAGCTTGAGTGTTGTAACAGCAGCTTAGACTGATTTGTACCTCTAGCAGCTTGAGTGTTGTAATACTAGCACAAATAAACTAACTTCGTGGGCATTTCCTCATCCGACTGCTCTTTCGCGCCACCAAGATCTCAAACCACGAACCCTCCGTCTCGGCGGAGTACAATCCAGGGCCTCACCTTCGATGGTGCAGCCTTGTTTGCAGACCAGACAGACTCGAGATTGCATGGGCTGAAGGACTCAAGGGCTACCTTGCATTCCTTGGGACTATACACTCCATCGCCATCTAGACAGCATTTTAAATCCCAGTAACCTCACAGATCCTGAAGTCAGCCTAAGGGAGACCCCTATAGAAAAAGACACAAAGGTTATAAGAAGCGCCAGGGCCAATCTCCAGCCTCAGTGCCCCGCTCAGGCTTGAGCCATTACCAGCCAGGGGGAAAGCATTCCTTTTGAAGGCACGCCCAAGAACAACCTACCAGCCATTTCCCGAGATCCAGACCGCCTGTTGTTTTCACACCGTCTTGCCCCTTTCCTCCCGGCATGGGCTACAATAACATCAGACTGCTGGGTCCTCAGCACTGTAGCTTCCGGGTATATCCTTCAGTTCACCTCACTCCTGCCTTCCCACCCACCCTTCCCATCCTTCTTCAGGGATCCCTCTCATGAGCAACTTCTCGCCAGGGAGGTGCAAGCCCTCTTACGAGTGGGAGCCATGGAAATCGCTCCTCAAGATCGGAGGGAGACAGATTTTTATTTCTGATTTTACTTTCTGATATCAAAGGCGAAGAGAGGCTTGAGGCCTATCCTGGACCTGCGAGGCCTGAACAAGTACCTCAAAAAACTAGAGTTCCAGATGGTCTCCCTAGCCTCTGACATCCCCTCTCTGGATCCAGGTGACTGGTATGCCACCCTCAATTTAAAGTATGCCTGCTTCCATATTTCCATTTTCCAGGGCCACATAAGGTTCCTGTGTTTCAAAGTTGGCGACCAGCACTATCGGTTTACAGTACTATCCTTTGGCCTGTCAATTGTACCCCGCGTGTTCGTCAAGTGTATAGCAGTGGTTGCGGCCTATCTCAGATAGCGAAATATTCAGGTTTTCCCTTACCTGGACAATTGGCTCATCAGTGGTCGATCAAGGGTACAGGTGCATCATAGCATCCAGGTCGTCCAGCTCACTTGTCAAGCCCTTGGCCTGTTGATAAACAGACAAAAGTCAACTCTCAACCCAGTCCAGAGGATAGAGTTCATAGGTGCAGTCCTAGATTCCACAAGGGCAAGAGCGCTGTTGCTGGAAGACAGGTTCTGGACCATGTCAGAGCTTATAGCCCAAGTGTCAAATCACCCACTCACTATGGCAAGTGTGTGCCTCTGGCTTCTGGGGCACATGGCAACCTGTACTTATGTGGTCCAACACACCAGACCTCTGCAGATGTGGTTGGTGACGGTGTAGTCACCTTTTAGGCACCACCCAGACATGGTCCCCATGGTCCCTCCATCGATACTCATCTCCCTTTCATGGTGGACAGTACCGCATCACATGCTCAGAGGAGTGCCTTTTGTAGCTTGCGACTGACGCTGTCACTTGTGTCAGATGCTTCAGATCTAGGGTGAAGAGCCTACCTGGACACCATCCAGACTCAGGGCCTCTGGTCCAAGGACAAGCTGGTATTGCATATCAGTGACCGAGAGCTCAGAGCAATTCGGCTGGCTTGCACTTTGTTCCTGCCCTGGCTATCCAGCAGGGTGGTACAGGTGTTGACAGACAACATGGCCACAATGTATTATATAAACACGCAAGGGGGGCCAAGTCTCCAGCCCTTTGTCAAGAGGCCATATGTCTGTGGAACTTCTGCATAACCCACCCATTCTCCTCAAAGCTGTACACCTCCCAGGGGTCAGGAATACCTTAGTGAATCACCTCAGCAGGTCGTTTTTCTCTTGCCATGAATGGTCTCTGCACAGGGATGTGACTGAAGCAATCTTCCAAAGGTGAGGTACTCCCCGAATGGACCTATTCACCAACAGATGGAACAAGAAGCGTGAGCAATTCTGCAGCTCCTTGACCAATGCCTTCTTGTTGTCATGGTTAGATGGTCTTATGTACGCCTTCCCACTGATACCGCTTATTCACAAGGTCCTCGTAAAGCTCAAGAGGGACAGGGCACAAGTCATACTGATACTCACCAGCATTGGTTCGGAATGCTGCTCAATCTGTTAGTGGCCCATCCCTGGACACTTCAATCATGGCCGGACCTTCTCTCCCAAGACCAGGGTTAGACTGGGGACCGACGAGCTGGGCAGCAGCTCTGCAGAAAAGGACCTGGGGGTAACAGTGGATAAAAAGCTGGATATGAGTCAGCAGTGTGCCCTGGTTGTCAAGAAGGCCAATGGCATATTGGGCTGCATTAGGAGGGGCATTGCTAGCAGGTCACGGGAAGTGATTATTCCCCTCTATTCAGCATTGGTGAGGCCGCATTTAGAATATTGTGTCCAGTTTTGGGCCCCCCAATACAAAAAGGATGTGGACAAGTTGGAGAGAGTCCAGCGGAGGGCAACAAAAATGATTAGGGGGCTGGAGCACAGGACTTATGAGGAGAGGCTGAGGGAACTGGGCTTGTTTAGTCTGCAAAAGAGAAGAGTGAGGGGGGATTTGATAGCGGCCTTTAACTACCTGAAAGGGGGTTCTAGGGAGGATGGGGCTAGGCTGTTCTCGGTGGTGGCAGATGACAGAACAAGGAGCAACGGTCTCAAGTTGCAGGGAGGGAGGTCTAGGTTGGACATTAGGAAAAAGTTTTTTACTAGGAGGGTGGTGAAGCACTGGAATGGGTTACCTAGGGAGGTGGTGGAATCTCCATCCTTAGAGGTTTTTAAGCTGCGGCTTGACAAAGCCCTGGTTGGGATGATATAGCAGAGGTTAGTCCTGCTTTGAGCAGGGGGTTGGACTAGATGACCTCCTGAGGTCCCTTCCAACTCTAATATTCTATGATTCTATGATTCTATGATTCTATCTGCTTCACTCGGACTTGGCCTCCCTGCATCTGACAGGATGGCTGCTCTGTGGCGAAGCTTAGAGGAATGGGCCTGCTCAGAACAAGTCCAGTAGATCCTATTGGAAGCCAGAAGCCTTCCACTAAAATATCATACCTGGCTAAGTGGAGACGCTTTATCTGCTGGGTATCCACTCGCAGCATCTCCTCATCTGAAGTGCCCATCCAGGCCATATTGGATTACTTACTCAACCTGAACAGGGAAGGTCTGGGCTTCTCATCTGTCAAAGTGCACCTGGCGGCCATTTCAGCTTTTCATCTTCCTATAAAGGGAAGAATGGTGTTCTTTCACGACATGTCGGAGTTCCAGCAAGAAGAAACTGAGGGGCAGGGAGGCCGGCGGTGCCTATATACCGCTGCATGTGTGCACCGCTGCAGGGGGTGCCAGAGCTGGCCCTACAGATACCACTAGGGGAAAAATTTCTGGCACCGGTGCATGTGGCTCACATACACCCTCTAATTTAAGAATGGACATGAGCAACACATCTCAAAGAATCACAGTTTCAAGGTAAGTAATCATTCTTTTCATTCATGCTGCTTGGCTGCTCCTGTTTCATTTAAATGTTGCAGAACATTTTACATTATGAGCCCCCTTTTTATATGCTTTCCAAACCATTCACCTTTTGTATTGACATTTTCTCTCTGCTTTAAGATTTTATTTATTTATTTATTGCTTCTAAAAGATAGAACAAAATTTTCCTTTCTGCCATTTGAGTTATGGGAATGAAAAAAACAACAACAACACACATGAAACTGCACATCTAAGAAATTTACTATGCAGAACTCCACTCTAAGAGACCAATGTTATACTTTGCAATCCGTGGTATCACTAGATGCAGTAAAACTCCCAAAGGTGTACATGAGCATCTGGATCTAAGCATTCCAAGCCACAGTTACAAATGGCCTTAGCCATTTAATTGACCTCAGTTCCTCTATATCCACCTACTAGATCATTCTCTTTTTTCATTCTTGTAGTTTAAAAAACCCAAAAAAGTATTGTAGTGGTCAGATTCATTTCTAGTGATTTTAGTGGGGTTAGTCTCTACAGTTGAGTAGCAATATTCTGGATTCTGCATCAGAACAAGATGATATGTCCTAAAAAGAGTTTGGGATTAAAAAAAAAATGCATCATGCAATTGGAAGATGTCGTTACCCTATCACTAAAGCACTTTTTATACTGATGGGTACCTGCATTAGTATTATTTTGTTTTTGTGGCACCAGATTCAGGGTAGGGGTAACAAATATGAGCTCAGACTTAAACTTCTGTCCCTGGATTGAAGTCTGACCTGCTCAACTCCTTTCTTCAGATGTCTCAGAAGCTTCAAATTTGAAATCGGAGATTGTCTTTGGGTCCAGCTTCCCCAGCAAAGAACCCATCAGATCGTAAATTGAAGACAAGATCTTCAGATCTTATTTTGCCTGGCGAGAAAGCACTTTATCGATCAGTAGGTTTCATTTTTGAATACTGAGAGTCATAGTTCCTCTTGCATTCATACTGAAGAGGAAGGGGGAGGCAAAGCATTCCTCCAAATACACATATGCAGACCAGACAGTAGATTTACAAAGGTGCTTAGGAGCTAGAGCTGCAGATAGGCACCTAGTGGAAGTGCCTAACTCCCACTGACTTTTAGTGGGAGTTAGGTACCTAACCTGCTTAGGTGTTTTTATAAATCCCAGTAAATGCCTAGGCATGTAAGTACCTTTGTAAATCTGGCCTCTGTTGTTTTCATGCCACAAAGGGAAATTACATTGCATAGGCTGGACATGGAATGGGCTATTAGTTACCATCTGAACACACTGAGCCATTCACTAGCTCACCACGGTTATTTGGGCATTTGAGGAGAAGTACATTTCTCCCTCAGTAAATGCCTCTCTGAATCCCAGTGTAGAAGGATAACATACAATAACAGAACCAAATGGCATCAAAGGAGTACTTTTTTTTTAATTGAAGGGCTGCTCTCCCAATATTAGCATCTGATCTTTATCCCAGTGTCAAGAGTGTCATGGTTTTTTAAACAATATAAAACTGGAAACTAAACTTTAAGTGGCAGTCCTACAGATTTGCAAAATACATACATTCTGGGTGCAAGCATTCCAAGCAGTAGAGCAAGACTTCAGCTAGGATTCCAGCTTGCCTGTTTCAGACTTAGATAAGTGTGATATGGTAGAAGTAGACAAAACGCGGAAGCAGCCCCTTTCCTATGAGCTCTTTCTTTTGTTGAACCTTTCTTTCAGAAGTAACATATCTAGAGAACAATTATTGATAAATAATCTCCCGTTTTTCCATATGTTTAAAAACAACTAACAGGGTTTATTTTAGATCCATTTGTAACTGATGTTTGAAAGATAAAATTCACGATGAACATATTGGAAATAAGTTCCTTTGCCTGGTGAATGGAAAAATTCAAAATATAGTTATAATTGATTGAAAAATCATTACTGTACATGCTGAGTAGCATGATGCTTTATGTATAGTATACTTTAATGTGTAATTTTGCCCAAGGTGTTTCTCAGTAGTAAGTTATTGTACTTTAAAAGGAGAAGGTGGAATTGTAGCTAATTTAGTAAATGTAGTTAATTTTTCCTCCCAGGAGTTGGCCCATGGATTAAGTGAGCTTCTATCCTATGAAGACAATGTTGAAGAAGACTTTTATTCAACTTTCCAGGTATTATAGGTACACAAAGTCTACAGTTTATAGGTTTATTCATATGGGAATGGGTCCATCACAGAGAGTGATTGCTCATTGTCTAGAATTCAGTGTGGTTTGGGGTTAAAGAACTATAAAGCTTGCCCCAGCTTTGAAAGAGTCAATATAGCATAGGACAGAGGCCTGCTGTAACTTTGAAGGACCTAGTCAGCTTGGGACAGAAGTTGGCCTGGAAACGTGACTTAGGCAGAAGCCTACCCAATTTGAAAGACTTGTTCTAGCCCTGAAAGACTATCTAATCTGGGGGCTAGTTTTAGGTATGTACACTTGCACTAACAATTTGATATACTCCAGCCTGGAAGACTGACATAAAGAGAGTCCTGATCCCTTATGAAAGACTTGGTATGCCTTTGGAGCTTTAACCTAGGCAGAGGCTTGCTCTAATCTAGAATGATTTAGTCTAGCCAGGGAAGCTTGCATTTAGGCCTGCACCAGCCTGAAAACAGTTGTTAGGCTTGTTCTAGTTCAAGGCCTTTTTGCGTTAGCAGGGAATTATATTGTCATCAAGTGGTATGACAATCTTCATAACCTGAATTATTTCCATTCTTATGGGACCTATAATTAAGAGAGTTTATTTCTTCTAATATATTTAATACTCCTAAGTCTTTTTCTGGATCTTTCTTCTACATGTTACCCGAGACTTTCCACACGCCTTGCATACATGTTAGACTGCTGTGAGCTTGGGTCCATTTTGCTGTTTGTTTTTTTTAAATAGTGTATTTGTTTATTAAGAAAAATACTAAAAACTATAATATTTTTAAAAATCTCTCAGAAATGTGGCAAAACTATTGATAAATAATTTATTTACCATAACAGACCAAAGGAGTTACATGTACTATACCAACTTCTCTCTTTCTCCAGGTTTTTCAAGAAGAATTTGGAGTCATAAAATCTTATAACCTAAAGCCTAGTGGTGATAAAATTCCAGTTACGAATCAAAATAGAAGAGGTACACTAAAGATCTAAATATGCCAACTGAAATGCACCAAACTTCACTTGTAACTATAGATTTTGTTGTTTAGCTAAATCAGTGGTTCCCAACCCATGGCCTGTCTTTCAGAGTGGCCTGCCAATCCCCTCCTGCTGGCTCCAGAAGGGAGCCGCTGCCTAAGGACCCATGCAGAGCACGTTGCTGTGGGGCTACAAGATGATGCAGGCTCTTTGCTGCAACCAAGGGGACAGGAGATCAGTGCTTCCCCCGCCCCTTCTCCCCTCCCCCGGCTGCAACAGGGAGCACGGCAAAGTCCTCTGCCTGGGTCCATAGACGCTGGGGTCCCTGCTGGAGCCAGAGGAAGGGGAGATTGGTGCTCTGCTCCCTCAGCTTCAGCAGAGAGCAAAGCACTCTCGCTTGGTCCCTGCTGAAGCCAGAATGCGGGGAGCACTGATCTCCAGTCCCCCTGGATGTAGAAAGGAGCTACTGCTTAGGGACCCAGCTGGAGCGCATGGGCTACAGGATGCATGTGGTTTCCCTGCTGCAGCCAGGAGGACTGGGGATCAGTGAGGAGGCAGCCTCCTTGCTGAACTCCTTCTGTCTGGCTGCAGTGTGGGGGAGGGCTGCTGATGGAGACTGGCAGCCCTTCAGAGTTGTAAAAATTATGCCTGTGGCCCTCGAGTCAAAAAGGTTGGAAACCACTGAGCTAAATGATCAAAATAAAATTGAGAATGCATTTGCTAATATACTTTCTATTTATAATGCTACATAGAGTAAAATGTATTTTAAATGTTTCAAATTATTTCAGCTCAGTTTAAGACAATAAAATAAATGGTAGTCTGAAAGTATTTTAATATCTAATAAAAAGGAAATCAAATGCTTCTTTTTTTTTCAGAATATGTGCAGCTTTATGTTGACTTCATTCTCAACAAATCAATCTACAAACAGTTTGCAGCTTTTTATTATGGTTTCCATAGTGTCTGTGCTTCTTATGCATTGATGGTAAGAATAAGATGAAAAGTCTTATAATAAACTTTATTTAATATTATCTTAATAAAGTTTGGTGCATTTTTATTATAAATATGTGACAAAAAATTGCAAATGATTGATCTGAATTATATAAATAAACTTCAGTAATTCAATTGCCTTTTTTCAGTGTTCATAGAGGTTCTTGATTCAGCAAAATACGTAAGCAAATGCCTGATGTTAAGCATATGAGTAGTCCCCTTGAGATCAATAAGCCTTGCTGAATATGATCAGAAAACTATTTGAGAAAAAACAGTATATAATTAAAATAATATTTAGGACTCTGCAATATTACAGAATTGGAAAGTATATTGTTTTCATTAGAGAATCTTAAAGGTCTTTAAAAATATTTAATGTATTTCCTTTCACAGTACTGCTAGTTAGTAATGAGTATGATCCCCATTTTACAGACAGATAATTGCAACAGACTAAGGCTATGATTTTTTCTTTTTACCAAAGGGTAGGATTTTTAACAGTTAGGATTCGGGCTGGGCTGATTTTTCAAAAGTGTTTACCCAGCAATTTCCACTAAACTTAATTGCTGCTCATAACTTTTGAAAATCAGGCCATTTATTTAGGTGCCTAAATGTGAACTCAACCCTCACTTAAGTAACCCGTTTTTTTAAATCTTGCCTTAAATAACTGAAAATCTGTAGAAAAAACACAAATGGAACCTCTGTTTCCTCAGTTCAGTCTTTAGTTTTAAGCCAGTGATTCTTTGCTGTTCAGAGCCCTCTTCTGTGTCAGGTTTGCAGTGGTGCCCCCATTGTCCATCCTGATATAGCCCAGATGGTGTCATCTAGTTTAGTCCATTCTCTTTCCCTCTGCATCCTTACTCTTATTCTAGCCTTATAATCGGGGGGTTGGAGTACTACTAGGATCTGTTAATGAACAGTTTAGTGGGCATTTGGGGTGAATTTTAAGTTATTTTCATCTTAGAAAGTAACAGGGGAGAAAAAGCAAAGAGAACTTGCCCAAGACTCAGCAGAATGAGCATAAAATCCTACAGTGACCCCCCACACCACTGGCTGGCTGACTTGAAAAATCATACCTTGAAAATAATATCATTCCACCTTTTTCCCCTTCAGCTTCTCTTTTCTCCCTCACTTCTCCCCATGGCTTGCGTCTGCCTAGTGACCTTGCCCCCTAGGGTGAGCTGACCACATCTCTTGACCATTAGAGAGGATCAGAACTGGAAGCCCAATATGTGCAGTTAGGAGGCTGCCAACAGGTAGTAGAGGAAAGAGTGACTGCCTGTCTCACACCCCTGGGATGCTGACCAAGATGTGAGTTACCTTTGGGCAGGTTTTCTAAAGTCAGGCCTGTTCTGGCCAAATTAGAATTATTGGCAGATATACTGGTGGCTTCCCTCCTCTGCTCTCACCCACCATTTCTAGTGGGATCATTGGGAGGGATTTGTCAGGATCACACAGTCCTTGTGTACTTCCAAGGGAGTAAATAATGGGTGCTGGAGTACTCAGTGTTACTCAGAAAGAACATGAAGGGAAGCCAGGTAGCCATTTTAAAAGCCATTCTTTGTCCCGCCGTTTCAGCCCCCCACCTGTGGATCACCTCTTCAGTGGGGGTAGGAATCTGACAACTTCTCCAGCACTACTGCTTCTCTCTTCCAGTCTTTGCTGGCCTCTCCAGCTGCTACATCCATCTCCCTTCTCATGAACCATGGAACCGATCAGAAATAGGGAAAGGGTCTGACGCTGGAGTTTAATCTCCATTTGCTTTTCACCACTTCTGCAAGTTGAATGTCAGTGGCAGCCACATAGCTTGAACTAGCCCCAGGGCAGTATTGCATGTTTGAATATAATAATAATACAGAATGGTAGATAATTATCTAAATTGGAATTATTAATTAGAGATTATTAGTTAAAGATGAATACAGCACGATACAGAATACAGGAAGTATACTTTACTATCCTCTGTAAATTGTGAAGAGATGGCAGCTTGTTCTCTTGTTCTCTTTTTTTTTTTTTTTTTTTTTTTTTTTTTTTGTGAATAACTGGGGAAATGATGACACCTTGTTCACTTCCAGCTAACTTTCCAAAATGTATTCCTTTATATACTGGTTTAGGACAAACAAAGTTTATATGTTAGGAGGGAAAAACTGCTTTCCCACAGCTGATTCTTTGTGTTTTGCTTTAATATATTAATTTATTTTATTACTTATGGAATTTTTATGGTATTTTTATTTACATGATAGATTGATACGTGAAAGATTTCTAACCCCAGTTGTTAAAAACATCCTTGAATGTGTCATTATTTTATAAATAATAGAAAATATTTGTGTTCACAAATACTTCTTATTAATCACAGTACATAACTGGATTATAAGCACTCCTTATCAATTATCTGACCTTGTTCATTATATCATATATACTTCTATGGTAATAGACACCCTTTGCTAGTGCCAGGAGTCACTTCATTATTGAGTACATGCCTATATTTTCTTACGCACTAAGGTTTAACTTAAGCACAGAAAAAGGATTTTGGTTAACATATAAAATAATTAAACGGGTTTTACAATCAGCTTTCAGCAGGTATTGAATACTGATTGACAACCAGAAATACCAATCAAGGAGTATATTCTTTCCACTTATTAACCACAGAGCAGTGAATTTAGTGAGACTGCGGCTGCAGGTCCCCTTGGCTGCTGGGACAGTTAATTCCTTCCAGGACAGGGAAGAGCCTGTTAAGATTGCTTGAAATTGGCTTTATGTTAATGTGGCTCCTAATGTGACCAACAGCATGCCAATTAGTTGCTCCAGGGTCTTGCTTCTGATTGATTAGAAGCTTTTCTGGTCCTGAAATTAAGGGGCCGCAGGTTCATACATGCCACTTCCCTGCTCCCTACATTCATAGGCCCCTCACTAGTACTTCAGGGGGAAGGCAGAGAAGTTTAAAACTAGTAGTATTCACCGGGTGAAGACTCTCTCTTCTCAGCAAATGGAGCCTAGGAATATTACACAGAAAGAACTAGATGCCCTAAAGCACTGGGTTAATAGAAATTAGATGAAATTTAATAGTATCAAGTGCAAAGTCATCCATTTGGGGAATAATAATAAGAATTTCTGCTGCAAGCTGCGGCTCAGCTGTTGAAGGCAACAGGAGGAGGGAGACCTGGCTGTGTGGGTTGATCACAGGATGACTATCACCATGAATGAGATGCAGCTGTGAAAAAGGCAATTGCGATCCTAGGATGTATTAGGTGAAGTATTTCCAGTAGAGATTGGGAAGTATTAATACTATTGTACAAGGCAGTGGTAAGACGTCATCTGGAATACTGCATATAGTTCTGGTCACCTATATTCAAGAAAGATGTATTCAAACTGGAACAGGTAAAGAGAAGGGTTACTAGGACAATCAGGAGAATGTGCGGCTTATCTTGTGAGAGGAGACTGAAAAAGCTTAGTTTGTTTAGCCTAGCAAAACTAAATGAATGCTCTCAAATATATCAACAAGGTAAACATCAGGGAGGGAGAAGAGCTATTTAAGTTAAAGGAAAATGTCACAAGAACAAATGGATATAAATTGGACATGAACAAATTTAGGTTCAGACATTAGAAGATTGCTAACTGTCAGAGGAGCCTCCCAATAGGAGTAGAAGGGGCAAGCAAACTAATTAATTTGAAGATAGAGCTTGATAAATTTATGAGTGGGATTGTAGGGTGGGGTTGCATGCAGTGACAGGGGGATTGGGCGTAATGGCCTAGGGGATCTATTCCAGTCATAAATCGTATGGTCCTTAATCTCATGCTTTAGCTGTAGAGGTCAGGAAGAATCTCCCCCTAGGTGTATTCTGTATTTTTTTTCTCCTTCCTCTGGAGCATGAGATAGGACATTGGACAGGGTGGGCCAGTGCTCTGAGGCCTACAGAGAATTCCTTCTCAGATGCTTAGCTTGTGGGTCTTGCTCACATGCTGAGTGTCATGCTGATCACTATTTCCAGGATCAGGAATAATTTTCCCCAGGTCAGATTGACAGGAACCATGGGGTTTTTTACCTTCCTCTGCAGCATGGCATACATGTTGCTTGTTAGAATAGAATCATCTGGGTATAACTCACCTAATCAATTCCCTGCCATTGTAGATGCCTTGAGTATTGCTGTTCCTCACTCCTTCCTGTTCTCTGCCTCTGGCATACAATAATTTACTCTTCTAAGGGCTATAATATATTGGTCTAATCCACATTATTGGACTCTGTGCAGGTGTAACCAGGCTGGGTTTAGGGCCTGTGAATGTGCAGATTCGATGGCCTAAATGTCTGACTCTAAGTAAGTGTAACAAACATTAGGAAGAAATAGAATATGAAGAAGGGTAATAGTAATAACAACACATTAATGGATATTTTACAAATTTGTTTTGCTTGTTAATAAACTATTTTAAAATTAAGTACTGCAGAATTGATCTTCCTGCAAAATAGTAAATACTGGAGTTCACCTATAAATTTTTATCCATGGAAAATGTTCTTAAGAAAATAACACAATTTGTCTATAAAGCATAACAAAACATCTGCAATTTAATGTTTCAGTTCTTAGTCTGAATTGTATTAGCATCATTATTTATGTTTAACAAGTGTTCTGCCAGCAAAAATTATGTCTTTTTGCAGTTACTTCGTCCAGAAGAGGTTGAAATTCTTGTTTGTGGAAGCCCTGAACTGGATATGTATGCTCTACAGAGAAACACCCAGTATGATGGCTACCTGAAAACTGATCTTACTATACGGTAGACTTAATTTTTATTCTTCTTAATACTCCTTTAGAAGAACAATATAGACTGATGCAGTAATGGGAACAACTAAAATCTGATTTTCAGTATAGTCTCAAAGTATTGAGATATGTATTAAGTTTTAAAAAGATTATCTCAAAATGAGATAAAAATAATGTAGTCTTATTTTCTTAAGTAGGAAAAGCTCTATTAGTTGAACCTCCTTAGCTATTCACTATTATCTTGCCAAGTAACTTTAAAAGGACACAATTGGTTTAAGTCTAGTTAGTTAAAAAGTAGTTTCAGGTACTACACCAACCCATTGTGTGGTTTTACAATATTTTCCTATATTTAAAAATGTTATCTCTCTTTTCTGATGATGTGTGAAAGATCCACACAAACTGGGGCAACTGTCTATACACACAATGTAAAATGCATAAAAAATTGAGAAGAAAATATTTCCCTATGATCTTTCTATAACACCTAAGCATTTCTTGTAACTAATAGGTTTTTTAAAACGTTTCAGACAGAAATGTAAATGTGTATCTTTAACTAAACCAACATTTGAAAAATAAGGGTTTGTAAGATTCAGCCAAGATTTCATCTATACCTTAGCCAAAACATCTCTTCCTTTTGCCCCACTACTCCAGTTATAAAATCTGGCTCTAAATAATGAATTTCTCTTTTTAATAGAGAAGTGTCACTAGCATATTTTATAACAGTGTTTGAAAATGTATATAAATACTATGTGCTTTAAGTTCACCGGTTAACTATATATTTATGGGGATTTTTATATTAAGTGGCAATATTTGAGCCTAGGGTGTGGAGAAAACTTTACATTGCTTTTGTCAAGATATTAACTCTTCCCTTCCCCAATTAATATTGTAGATACTTTTGGGAGGTAGTACTTGGATTTCCTCTTGATCTGCAAAAGAAGCTGCTACATTTTGCTACAGGAAGTGACAGAGTACCTGTGGGAGGTATGGCTGATTTGAATTTCAAGATTTCAAAGAGTGAAACATCCACTGACTGGTAAATAATTTTTAGTTTGTATTCTTAAATATTTTTTTAACAGAAGAGTCTTATTGCTGTTTGTGCACGTGTTGTAAACAAAAGCAAACTTATTGAGAAACTATATTATCTCTGTTTTAGCTTGGTTTACAAATGTTATTAAAATCAATTATTGATTACACAAATTTAGCAGATGTTCATCTAATATAGAGCCGGCTCTATGAGCAATATGTAAATCTGGAATTCAGCTCTGCTTTTTAAAACAACAAGTGGTCCTTATGCTTCAGTTCAAAAAGTGATTTGAATTAGTCTTTGACACTGGAGCTGAACTGGTGAAAAATAAACTACCATAATAGGAGTTATGCTGGATCCATTTGGGCATTCATCACTATCTATACCAGTATCCACAGCTGGAAGGGAGCCCTTGTTTCTAAAGGTTGATCTGAATAAGGCTTTTTAGCATGCAAGCCTGGAACAGGTGGACCATTGCTTTCGGATCTCTATAGAGTAAATGGATAGATGGTCCAGAGGTTCCCCTCTGTAGGTGAAACAAGGCAGCCTGTAACCTGCAGTTGAAGGTTATAAATATTTGTGTTCTCTGCTGGAACCTTTTATATCCTTTTGAACTCATGCGGAAAGTTTCTCATTCCTTACTCAAGCTAGCTTTTGGATGGCTGTTTTCTCCAAAAGGTTAGGAGAAATTCAGCTCAATTAATTTGGATAGCTATATAGAGAATTTTATTATCACCAGAAATTCCTGATCCCAGTTTGCGTTGTTAAGTCTTCAACATCATAACTAATTATAGATTTGAGATAAGTACAGTACATGAGAACTTTTTTCAAAAATCAGTTTATCGTAATTGGCTTTAGCATAATATTGCAATGCTTCTATTGATTTTTAAATCAAATGACTCATGAATCCAATAATGTGCTAAAGGACAATCAGGGCAATAAAATTCAGAGCTGACGCTAATCTATTCTTAATTCAGTCCCAATTTGAAATTCTCAAAATTGTATATGATTATACATATATTCAGGTACATGCAACACATATCTTCTAGCTGTCTTGTGCAGTGGCACAATATAAAAATGGAGTAGTAGCTTTTAAATAAAAGATAAATGTTAGAATAATGTAGAGCCTGATCCTATAGTGTCATCTTTGCCGTCACATTCTTACATCCATGCAGAGCCTGTTGCCTTCCATATGGCTCTTAATAAGCATAAGGATCAACCTACATGGAACATACTACAGAATCCAGGCAGTAGTAATGACCAAAATTTTCAAATCTGAGTGTCCAGTATTAAAGTCCTGCAGCCATTGTCTAGGTACCTAGTAGTGGTCTGAGTTTTAAAGGTGCTGAGCACCTGCAGCTCCTATTGACTTTAGTGAAATGTGTGGATTCTCAGTGCTTGTAGACATATATAACCTGTCTTTCAGTGGCAGAAAGGGTGTGGTTTTTCAAAAAAGCATTCAGTGTTGGGCTAACTCTGCTATCACTGAAGTCAAAGTTAGGCCAATGCTGAGAGCATTTGAAAATCCCACTGCAAATACGAATTTAGAAACTTAATTTTAGACATCTAGGTTTGGAAATTTGCCAATATGTCAGTCAGTTCCATACCTATTCCACTGATGATGCGCATGCAGCCCATGCACTTGATTTTTTTATTCTTTTGACTACCAACGTCCATAGGAGTCTATGTCTGTGCTCTGAGTGTTCTTGTGCCTCCCACTTAAGGGTTAAAGGGCAGGGCAATCATACCCATCCCTCAGTTCCTTCTCAGTACCTATGGCTACAAGTCGGAACTTTGGCAGTGTCTGAGTCTCTTGATCACTATGCCCATTCTATTTTGGGGTCAATACCTTAGTGTTAGGATTAGCTTTTTACTTAGTGTTTCCTTTCTCTTTTAAAACAAAAAAAATTCTCTGAGCAACTTCACCTGGAACCAGATTTAGTCCTTATAGCAAAACAGATGTATCCTCGATTAAGAATTGTCCTTATGAGGCAGTAATGCCACTTAATGATGGGCAAATGGGTGTTTATGCCTTAGCAAGGAGGCATGTTCCTGAAAGAGGTGCAATTTGCAAATTGTTCTTGAAGCGAACACAAAAGGCAAGATTGGCTCTCCAGAAGTTTCTTTTATTGGCGATACTGAAATGGCTGGTTATGAAATTTTTGAGTGGTCCTTTTCCAAGAATACTCCAGTCAGCTCTTTAGCCTACTGCTCTGAAGCGTATGTCTAAGGACCTTCCTCTCTGGCTTGTAAAATATCTGAGGTTGGGAGAGAAAGGATCACTGCACCTCTAAAGGGATCTCGGTGTGTCCCCCTCTCACCAGGTCCTGTGATTCTGCTACTCAGAAGGGTAGTTCAAATGAGTGGGTCCCTCTGACACCCAGTCCGCACCAATCACCATACCCTAGTACCAGCTCCTGTAGAGCATCATACATAATCCAGTACTGACTTGTCACTGAGGCTTCTGGTACCAATCTCTTCCATTCACTTGGTACCAAGTACCAAGGCCCTTTACAGCATCTCACAGTCTCTGTAGTATTCTTGTTGTTGTTGGTCTAACTTCCTCTTGCAGTACCAACCACTCCTCTCTCTTCAGTACTGAGCACATATGTGGTACCAGATAGACAACATACTGAAGACTTGCCTAGCACCCATGCTGGTACTGCTTCTATGTTAGAAGAGCAGTAGTCTTTCTCCTCCTCTTGTTCAGACAATAGCAGGGAGGTGTCACCATCGCATTCCCTGGAGTCCTTTGATCCCTACACACCAGAAAGGATCCCAGGGTGCACTTCTATCATCTAAGACCCTGAAGTTCTAAGGGAGACACTATGCCTTGGTATCCACCCATGGCCCCCTCATTCAATATCCATACCAGGACCTTGGCAATCATACCCATCCCCATGGCTCCCTGTTCAATATCCATACCAGCACTCCTGGCAGCGATCCCTTGAGCACAGCACAACCCATCTGAAAAGTGTCAGAGAATCCAAACGAGGAAACTATCTGCTTCTGCTGCATCATCATCTCGTCTTGCAATGACCCCATCAAGGCAAAAATTTGACTCCTGGGTTGGGAACAGCGTACAACCTCAGTTGGATCTTTCTTTTACTTACTTACTTACATACACACACACACTCACTCCTGTTTGGGATCTGGTTGTTTTCTTTTTATGGGGCCTTGAACACCAACACTATAAACCACTGGATCCTAGAAATCATAGAGTTGGAGTACTCCATCCAGTTCAAAATCCTTTCTGCGCACTTTCCCCATCCCTTTTCAGAGACCACTCTCATGACAGCATGCTACATCAAGAAGTGCAAACTCTTTTAAGTTTTGGAGCAGTGGAGGAAGTACCTCAAGGAGACAGAGAGATACCTTTTATCCCTATTACTTTCTGATACACAAGAAAAAAGAGGACTGACACAACTTGAGACAGCTAAACATCTTCATCCACAGATTCAAGTTCAGGATGGTAACACTGACCTCTAATTCCCTCTCTCTAGAGCCACAGGACTGATTGGCAGCTCTTGACCTTCATTCAAGATGCTTGCTTTAATATTGCAGTCTATCTTGCCCATAGGAAATACCTACAATTTCAAGTGGACAATTCACACTGCCAATACAGAGTCCTGCCATTTGATCTATCAACAGTGCCCAGGGTATTTACCAAATGACTTGTAGTAGCATCTTACCTGTGGAAATAAGGAGTCCAGGTTTATGCGTAGCTAGACTGGTTCATTCAAAGAAAATATCTGCAATAGGTGACTGACACTACACAACAGACTCTTCAACTTTTCACCTCCCTTGAACTCAAGGTCAATGAAGAGAAATTAGGGTTAGTTCTATTCAAAGGATAGAATTTATAGGAGTGTGTGACATACCAGAGTACAATCTAGACCAGTGAGCGGCTGGGTCACTCCTGTCCTTTAACCTGGGGTGCCTTTATAATGTCTTGCAGCTGTAACCTCCAACCTGGACTGCTCTCAAACAGCCACCAGCCTGCTGGTCACTCCCAGATGCTTCTGTGTCCTGCTGCCTACTAGCCACACCTTGGCTGTCACCAGCGTTGATTATTACTACAAGGTGACCCCATCACACTCCCAATCCCAGACTTTCCCACAGAAATACTGCACTCTCCAGCCCTCTCCCATACAGTTCTGAAATATTAAATTCATTATTGCTTTGAGGGAATAATATACACCAGATTATCATGTTAAAGACAGTTAGCTAGACATTTTAACTTAAACACACTGGATTAGGTGAAACAATAAAACATATTTTAACTACAAAGAGAGAGATTTTAAGTAAGTACAAGTAATGAGGCATAAATGTCAGAAATGGTAACAAGAAAAATAAAGATAATAACACTTTCTAGTGCTTACTTAAATTCTTTAGATTCAAAGTAAAGTTTCTCACCACTCAGTTCCCGCTGCATTATTAACCAAACTCTTTAGGTCAGGATCCCTTCCCCCAAAGTCCAATGGTTGTTTTCCTTTTTCTTCATAGATATGATGCCAGAGAGGGACAAGGAGAGAGAGGGTTGTCTTGGGATGTTTGCCTCTTCTTTTTATAATTTTTAGTCCCTCTTTGAAAAGCATTTCTAGTTGACAACCAGGAAACATGCAGTCTGCTGGAGGAAGGAGACTCCATGCTGTTTCTTTGCTAAGATGCAGATCTCTTTGTCCCTGCCCCCTTTTCTTGACAAAGAACTGCCACTTCATAGATAATGTCCCATCAGCTTTGCTGACACCTGGCTGAGATGTCAGCTTGCCCCTTTGTCTTTGAGAAACTGGTTTAACCACTCCCCAGATTCATATGGGAAACATACTTCAGTCATGATTTCAGCTTATGTTCATAATTTTACATACCAAGTTGTTATATGCCAGTGGTTCTCAATCTTTTTTACCATTGTGGGCCGCACCTAATACTACTTTATGGCCCTGAGAATATAACATGGGCCACAGCTGTGTGCTGAATGGGCCGCAAGTGGTTGAGAACCACTGCTATATGCACTTTACCATGATAGTACTGATCAGCATGTTATGAGTTTTCAAATGATACCTCACAAGCCCATAGCTTATACAAAGATTATTACAATAGTGCGTAGGGTGTGAATGTGAATGTATGCCATCATGGGGTACTTCTGGACTCCACTACAGTGAAGGCCTATCTGTCCCAGGAAAGATTCCAAGCTGTAGCATGTCTGATCAGCCATCTACAAGCTCATCCATTGACACCTGTAAGAACTTGTCTCAGACTCCTGGGGCATGTGGCCTCCTGCACATACGCAACTCAGCATGCCAGACTTCACCTTTCATGCATGCAGGGGTAGATGAAGTCTATATATTGGCCAAACAGGCATCTTCTAGACATGAAGGTACAGTTCCCCTGATAGTCCTATCATCATTAAACTGGTGGAAGGAACCTCAAGATATGCCAAGGAGTACCCTTTTCTCCACCATTGCAACTGAAGTCTTTTGTCACAGATGTCTCCAGTTGAGGGTGGGGAGCCCACCTAGACAATCTTCAGACACAAGGCCCCTGTACTTCTAGAAAGCCTGCTTGCATATAATACTAGAATACCTTCTGTACCTTAGGAAGCTTGTAGAGTCTTGAATTCCTTAAGATCCACCTAACAGACATTTCAGCTTTCCATTTTCCCATTCAGGGCTATTCAGCATTCTCATACCTCAAAGTAGGTAGATTCCTGAAGAGCCTTATAAGAGTGTATCTCCCAGTTGGGGACCCTCCTCCTTCTTGGGATCTTAATCTAGTGGTGATAGGTCTGATGTGTCTGCTGTCCCCCATCCCTTTGAGCCCCTAGATACACATTCCCTCTTCCACTTGTCTATCAAAACAGCTTTCCTGGTTGCAATAACAGCAGCTATCAGGGTGGGAAAAATGCAATTGCTACTGCAGAACTTTCATATACAATATTTCATAGGGATTGGATGACGAGGCCTCACCTGAAGCTTTTGCTAAAAGTGTTAATTCCCAAGCCACATGCCAACAAGGAAAATGTTAAATTTCTATGATGTGCTTAGGGTCTGATCCTATCCAGATAGGACTAAGCCTTTTCAGGTGTCCCCTAGGGTGTGTGTTGCATCACATGCAGATAGGGAGAAAGGTCAGGCAGTATCAACACATATACTATCTAATTGAATTCTGCTTGAATTAAACTATGCTATAACTTAACCCACCAACTCTTCGTGGTTCACCCTGAAAATGTCTTACTGATGGCTAATGAGTTGTAAATTCAGTTCTGAGATTCCTATTTGAGATTCTATCTTCGAGTGATTGCTCATATCCATTCCCATTTAGGTGTGTGTGCGCTCCGTGCACAGTTTCCCGGAACTTTTTTGCCCTTAGCAGTCCCGGTAGGGTCGGCTCAGGCGACCCCTGGAGTCCCGCGCCCATGTCGTGGTACATAGGGCACTGCCGACCCCACCGGCCCCCAGTTCCTTCTTTCCGCCCGTTGACGGTTGTTGGAACATTGCCTCTTGCTTGCTTGCAAGTCGCAAACCCTTAGCTACCTTTGCTCTTCAAATCGAGAACTGTTAGTAGATACTCAGAAAAGCCCTCAGGGTTTTTTTCTCTCTGTGTTGGGCCATGCCTGGTTCAACCGGATTCAAGCCGTGCACTGAGTGTGCCAAGCCGGTACCTGTGAGTGACCCTCACTCACGCTGCCTCCGATGCCTCGGGGAGCAGCACTGCAGGGACAAGTGTTCGATCTGTAAGGCCTTCAAGCCGCGGACCCAGAAGGAGAGAGAGGCGCGGCTGAAGGCGATTTTGATGGAGTCCGCTCTACGCCCGGACCTCGTACCAGTGCGGTCATCTGCGGCACCGAGCATCTCCTCGGTGCGGAGCGCTCCGCCGGCACCAACTTCGTCATCCAAGGGGCCGGCACCGAAGCTCCGCAAGAGGACCGCACACCGGGACTCCTCCGCACCGCTGCCCCGGCACCGGGGGAGTCCGGAGATGCCCCAGCCACGTGCCGTTGAGAGTACTCCGGCACCGGCATCTCCGTGCAAGGAGCTCTCCCCGACTCCTCGGAGCGGGGCAGAACCCTTGCAAGGGCCATCAACGCCGGAGGCGTTCTCCGCGGCATGCGCCCTCATTGGGCCTGCCCACGCCTCTGTCCCACCCTCGGCCGAGGATGGGACCTGTGTCTCGGGGTAAGCCCACAATGGGTGGACCCGGTGGGTGGCGGAGACAGGAGTCAAAGTCTCCCCCCAGACGGCCGAGGAGGGTTGAGAGTGCGGGCTCCCCTCCCAGCTCGGGCACCGAGTCCAGCTACTCGACGCCGTGGCACCGTGGAAGGTCGAGGAGCTCACGGGGGACAACGACTCCGTCCTCCGTTGATAGCCCAGCTCGGCGCCGCAGCTTTCGGCACCGGTCTAGATCCCCGGCACCCAGTCCGGCGCGGATACCGGTGTCTTTGGTGGCACTGCCAACGTCATCGGCACCGCCACCACCACCGCCGACGTCGGCCCTGCCAACTGCATCATCGCCGACCACGGCACCGGCCTCCTCGGCACCGCCGCAGCCAGCACCGGCATCCTCGGCACCGACACCCCCGGCACCGACGCGCAGTCCATCCCGCGCTCGGTCCCGTTCTCCGGGGCGGCACCAATCCCGGTCCCAATCCTCTCGACGGCACCGACGGCACTGCTCCCGATCACCAAAAGGGGGCAAATGCCGTCGTAAGTCATTGAGAGGGAGGAGACGCTCGGGCTCGAGCAGCTCCTCTTCCCGCCGGCACCACTCACGATGGCACCGACACTCCTCGTCGTTGTTGACTTCGTGGAGCCGTTCCCCCAAGCCTAGGAGCAAACGTCGTTCCAGTGGGTCCGGCTCCAGATCGCGGTACCGGGCATCTCACTTGGCACCAATGCCGGCTCCAGCTTGGCCCCAGGGACCTTGGCAGTGGCCTTATTGTGGCCCCTGGGGTACACAGGTGGGACAGGCGTCGGCTTCGCTCAAGTCATCTGCGGCGCCACCACCGCCTCCTCCAGCATCCCACGTGAGGAGGGATCATCCCTCGGACGAGGGATCTGATCCGGAGGAAGGCCCCTCCGCAGGGCCCCTTCCTCAGTCCTCCTTCTCATCCCCCGATGATGTCACCTTCCGGGGTCGTAAGGGCCCTTGGCCAGACTTTCGAGCTCACCAGGACATACTTAAAAGAGTCGCTGGCAACCTGGGTCTAGATCTGAAGGAGCTCTCTGAGGAGGAGGACCCCCTATTTGGAGCCTCAGGGGTGGTAGGTCCATCTGGAGTAGCCCTCCCTATCCATGAGAGGGTGCTCAAGGTGGCCAAATCCATTTGGCAGACTCCAGCCTCGGTTCCTTCCATGGCCAAGGGAGCCGAAAAGAAGTACTCCGTCCCTGTGGAGGGGGTGGAGTACTTGTACATTCACCCGGCACCGTGCTCTCTGGTTGTCGATGCAGTCAACCAGAGAGAGAGACAAGGGGGTCAATCTAACACCCCAAAGAATAAGGACGCCAAGAAACTGGACCTCTTCAGCCGCAAGGCCTATACAACGGCGTCTCTGCAGCTGAGGATCGCCAATCATCAGGCGCTCCTAGGGAGGTACAACCTCAACCTATGGTCCTCGCTGCAGAGGCTCGCCAAGGTCCTGCCGCAGGTCCTGCCCCAGGACAAGACCGCGGTTTTCATGGCGGTAATAGAGGAAGGGGCTGCAGTGGCAAGAGCAGCCCTGAACTCCTTTAGCGATGTGGCGGACGCCGCTATGCGGGCCATAGCATCGGCCATCACTATGAGGAGGGCCTCGTGGCTCCAGTCTTCAGGTCTGTCCCAGGAAGCCCAGCGTACCATCCAGGATCTTCCCTTTGATGGAGCCGGACTATTCTTGGACAGAACTGATGACAAGCTGCACGCCCTCAAAGACTCCAGGGCCACGCTATGCTCCCTGGGGATTTACACCCCTCAGGCTGCAAGGCGTCAATCTCGCCCTCAGGGCCAGCGGCAGCCTCAACCACCACGGAGGCAGCCCCCCAGACCTGCTCAACCCAGGAGGGGTCGGGAGAGGTTTAGAGGCCCTAACCGCCGTAATCGTTCGGGGTCTTCGGCGGGGACCCGTGGCTCGAATAAGTGCCAGAATAATAAAAAGTCTTTTTGATGGTGCGCAAGGGGGTGGTACTCTTACTTACCCCCTGCCTCTCGACTGACCCTTTGCCCACAGGTTGCGGCCGTACTACGCCCACTGGCAAAGTGTCACTTCGGACCAATGGGTCCTTGGTATAGTCCGCAGGGGCTATGCACTACAGCTCACGGCCTTCCCCCCGGACTCCCCTCCTGTCCGGGCCCTCTCCAGGGACCCATCGCACGAGCAACTCCTCACTCAGGAAGTCTGCTCCCTCCTCCAGCTGGGGGCGGTGGAGGAAGTCCCTCCAAGGGAAAGGGGACAAGGGTTTTACTCCCGGTACTTCTTGGTCCCCAAGGCCAAGGGGGCCTGAGGCCCATTCTAGACCTCCGCCGTCTGAACAAGTTTATCAGACGCCTAAAGTTCCGGATGGTCTCCCTGGCCTCGATCATTCCTACCCTAGATCCAGAGGACTGGTATGCGGCCCTCGATCTCAAGGACGCATATTTCCACATTTCTATCCTCCCAGGACACAGAAGGTTCCTAAGATTCATGGTAGCTGGTGTCCACTACCAATTTACAGCCCTGCCTTTTGGTCTTTCGTCTGCCCCCAGGGTTTTTACGAAGTGTATGGCAGTGGTGGCAGCGCATCTGCGCCGCAAAGGAGTCCAGATATTCCCATACCTGGACGATTGGCTAATTCGGGGCAGGTCCTGGTCATGTCAGGTCATGTCAGGAACAGCCTGGAACTCACGTGCGCAGCTTGCACCGACCTGGGTCTGCTCATCAACGAGCAGAAATTCTCACCCCGGTGCAGCGCATAGAGTTCATTGGGGCCACGCTAGACGCCACCCAGGCCAGAGCCTTCCTCCCGAGACCCCGCTTCGAGGCAATGGCTGCCTTGATAGACAACGTTCACAGATCCCCCACGACGACAGCCAGGCGATGCCTTCAGCTGTTGGGACACATGGCAGCCTGCACGTATGTGGTGCGGTTAGCTCGCCTCAGACTCAGGCCCCTTCAGAGGTGGCTAGCTTCTGTGTACACCCCAATCAGACATCCTCTCAACAGGATAGTCACTTTACCCCACCCAGTACTGACTTCCCTGCTTTGGTGGAAGGATCCGAGGGAGGTGTTGAAGGGAGTTCCCTTCAGGGAGATGGTACTGTCGGTAACCTTGATCACCGATGCCTCCGATGTGGGGTGGGGAGCGCACATCACGGGCAACCTCAGTACCCAAGGGCGCTGGTCACCAAGCGAGATCTCCCTGCACATCAACGTCAGGGAACTCAGGGCAGTCCGCCTTGCTTGCAAGGTCTTCCTCCAATTCCTCCGGGGCAGAGTGGTACAGGTCCTAACGGACAACACGGCAGCCATGTTCTCCATGAACAGGCAAGGGGGAGCACACTCCTCGGCCCTGTGCCAGGAAGCCACGTTGCTCTGAGAATTGGCGGTGAGGCACGACTTCCACATAGCTGCCTCTCACCTCCCGGGCGTCAGGAACGACGAGGCAGACCGCCTCAGCAGATCGTTCCTTCCCCGGCACGATTGGTCATTTGTCTTCCACAGGTGGGGGGTTCCCCATCTGGACCTGTTCGCATCGGCCTGGAACAGGAAATGTCCAAGGTTCTGCTCACTCCGAGAGCGCGAACCGGGCTCTGTTTCCGATGCGTTCCTGATAGAATGGACGGGGGCCCTCATGTATGCATTTCCCCCCGTCCCCTTACTATCCAGAGTCCTCTTGAAAATCAAGAGGGACAAGGCAGACATCATACTGATCGCCCCAGCATGGCCCAGACAGCACTGGTTCAGCATTTTGCTGGACCTGTCCATAGCCACGCCCCTGCCACTCCCGAGGCGCCACGACCTGCTCTCCCAGGACCAGGGTCGCCTGCTCCACCTGGACCTGGACTCCCTCCACCTGACAGCATGGAGACTCTGTGGCTAACAGAGGGAGAGAGGGCCTGCTCCATATCAGTGCAGCAGGTCTTACTTAACAGCAGGAAACCTTCCACCCAGTTAGTATACAGGGCCAAGTGGAAGCGGTTTACGTGTTGGGCTCAGTCCCGGGGCATCCTACCGAGCTCCTCGTCAATCCAGGCGATTTTGGAGTACCTCCTTCACCTGAAGTTGCAGGGCTTAGCCCTGGCCTCTCTCAGGGTACACCTGGCGGCCATCTCAGCTTTCCACCAGCCGATGGAGGGCAGATCCCTGTTCTCACACCCCATGTCATCTAGGTTCCTTAAAGGGGAGGGGAGGCTATATCCCCAGGTCTGTGACCCGGTGCCTCCCTGGGATTTGAACCTGGTCCTCACCATGCTGACAGGACCCCCCTTCGAACCCTTGGCGACATGCCCGTTGCTCGTACTCTCATGGAAGGTGTCCTTCCTAGTGGCCATTACATCGGCCAGAAGGGTCTCTGAGATAAGGGCCTTAACCTCAGAGCCTCCCTATACGGTCTTTTACAAAGATAAGGTCCGACTGAGACCCCACCCAGCCTTCCTGCCAAAGGTGGTGTCCCAGTTTCATTATAACCAGGATATCTTCCTCCCTGTGTTTTTTCCCAAACCACACGGTTTGGAGGAGGAGCGGAGATGGCACTCTTTGGATGTCAGACGAGCCTTGGCCTTCTACCTAGAGAGGACCAAGCCCTTCCGGAAATCGTCGCAGCTATTTGTGGCAGTGGTGGACCGGATGAAAGGCTCACCTGTCTCCACCCATTGCATCTCCACCTGGATCACCACCTGCATCAAGACCTGTTATGAGCAGGCAAAGGTACCGCTTCCAGGGGCTGTAACGGCGCACTCGACCAGGGCCCAGGCCTCATCGGCGGCCTTCCTGGGAAGAGTGCCCCTGCAGGACATCTGCAGAGCAGCGACCTGGTCGACGGTGCATACCTTTACGTCCCACTACGCCATCGTGCAGCAGGCGAGGGAGGACGTGGGGTTTGGCAGAGCCGTCCTGGCAAGGGCGGCACAACGTTAACTCCTATGGCTATCTAGTCACCTAAATGGGAATGGATATGAGCAATCACTCGAAGATAGAAAACAGGGTTACTTACCAATAACTGTTGTTCTTCGAGATGTGTTGCTCATATCCATTCCACACCCACCCTCCGTCCCCACTGTCGGAGTTGGCAGAAAGAAGGGACTGGGGGCCGGTGGGATCGGCAGTGCCCTATGTACCGCGACATGGGCGGGGGACTCCAGGGGGCGCCTGAGCCAACCCTACTGGGACTGCTAAGGGCAAAAAAGTTCCGGGAAGCTGTGCACGGAGCGCACACACACCTAAATGGGAATGGATATGAGCAACACATCTCGAAGAACAACAGTTACAGGTAAGTAACCCTGTTTTCCTATTGAGCATTGATCAACACTGACCTTCTGCCTCGTTATGAAGTTTAAACTCTCAACTGCCCCAGGATCCTACAGCTGAATGTTAAGGGTTTCACCCCTGTCAAGAAGGACATGTTGTTACACATTGCCAACACTACCAATGTGCTTGTTTTATTGCTGCAAGAGATGCAGCTGTGCAATAAGAGTAGAGCTAGCATCCCAGGCTTCAAACTTCTTGCCTTCACAGACAGTCCCCATCACGGAATCGCTTCCTGTGTGAGGTCTACTGCACATGACTGCATAACAATAGCTATGTCTTCACCAAGCATAGAGCTACAATGGCACACCATCAAAGTACAAGACCTGCACATCGTGAATGTGTATAAACCCCCATCCACTATACTGCAACCTAATGACCTCCCATTGGTTCTGTCACCCACCATGTATATGGAAGACTTCAACAATCAGCACACAACCTGGGGCTATAATTACTCCACACAAACGGGGAAACATTAAGTAACTGGGCCTCCAAACTGGATCTGACTCCACTCCCTGATAACAAACAACCAGGCACTTGCTAATCAAGCCACTGGAATTCATCAACTAGCCCAGACTTGACCTAGTGGAGTGGTATATACATGTGATATACCAACTAGAATAATCCTTGACCATTTCTCTTTCTCCCATCACAGACCAGTTCTCCTCAAAGGCACCCCACTACTTACCCCGTCTTCTTCACTCCCTATTAAAAGGTAGAACTTCCGCAAGGCCGACTGGGAATGTTTCAGCAACTTAACTGATGATTTAGTTCATACTCTACCCCACTCAGACTCTGCAGACATTAATAACACTTACTCTGCCTTCTGTGATGGAATTGTCACTGTGTCCAAGTCATAAATCCCTCGTGGCAGACGCAGGACTTTCATCCCACATTGGGATGCAGAATGTGAGCAATTACGTCAAACTTTCAAAAGCACACCAAATGAAGAGGAAGCGACCAATGCCGCACGTGACCTAAAAGCTAGACTGGATGAAGCAAGGAAAACAAGATGGAAAAAGACCGGTGAAGGAATCAACTTCACCCACTCAAGCCGGAAAGAGTGGCAGACAATCAACCGCCTCATAGGGAAGTCGGTGAAGCGAGAACCCTGCCTGGGCTCAGCAGACGATATTGCACACATCCTTATTAATAATGGGAAATACATCCACCAAGACAGAGCCTTCTCACACCTGGTCAAAAACAAGATTAAGGAAGCAAGATACCATCTGCTAATCTTGACCTGTCAGGAGAATTTTCCTCATATGAATTCAAATCTGCATCAGACAACTTAAGCCTGGGAAGGCACCAGACCCTGACAACATACATCCCGAGCAACTCATCCATGCAGGTCCTCTACTCTTAGACTGGCTCAGGGACTTCATGTCACATTGCCTAGCCAGAGCAAAATTTCCCCACCTGTGGAAAAGAGCCAACATTGTTGCCATTCTGAAACCACACAAACCAAACAATGATCCAAAGAGCTCCCATCCCATTTCCCTCTTGTCAGTTCCATTTAAACTTATGAAATGCTTAATATTAAACAGGATTGAGCCACAGATTGAACAGGCCTTACCTGAAGAGTAGGCTAGCTTTAGGAAGAACAGGAGTACAGAAGATCAGGTCTTTGCAGCCACAGACTATACTGAAACAGCTTTTGAGTCCAACCAAAAGTGTGGTGCCATGTTCATCAACCTCAGCCTACGACACTGTCTGTCTCAGTGGCCTTCTCCTCAAGCTATATAATAGCCTCCAAGACTGTCATATGACACGTGTTATACAAGAAATCATCACCAACCATTGCTTCCACATTACAATCAAGGGACAGTCCAGCCAGACAAGGCTTCTCAAAAATGGTGTCCCACAAGACACCTTGGCCCCTGCACCCTTCAACCTCTATACTGCTGACCTTCCACACACCTCAGGCATGAAGCTCACATATGCCAATGACATGGTCATTCTCTAATCCAGCAAGTCCTTTGAAGACGCGCAACAGATCTTACAAAGGAATATCCAAGCAATGTATACTTATTATCATCAGTGGTGGCTTCACTTTAACATTAAAAAACAACCTGCTCAGCCTTCCCCCTGAAGATCAGGGAGGAAAATGAAGAACTCATCATCCAACTCAGTGGATCATCCCTGCCATTCTTGAGCACCCCAACCTATTTAGAGGTAAAGCTGGTCAGAACCTTTTCTTTCCGCCATCATATTAATGCAGTGGTAGCGAAAGTGACAGCCCAGATCAATCTGCTGCGGAGACTGTGCAGTTATGACTTGGGTGCACATTTCACAACCCTGTACTCTACTGCATTGGCACTTATGTACGCTCCAGCAGAATTCTGTGTGTGTGTGCTTAGGGCAGGAGTACACATTCACCTAAGCTGGACACACATATCAATGCTGCCTTTTGCATTATCAGCGGATGCCTACGCTGCACGCCATCTTACAAATTGCCCATTCTGTCTGGTGTTCCACCCCACCACCTGAGATGGCTGGCTGCAACCAGGCAGGCAGCATTCAAAGCTGCTAACAGCCTATTCCACCCACTTCATGAAAGGATCTTCCAGCCTCTGCCGGCTCAACGCCTCAGGAGCCGCAGACCTTTCATAAGAGCGGCTCAGGCCTTCATACAGGCAGATAATGACCAAAACTGGAGTAAGTCGGTCATGAGCCAGTGGAGGAAGGAACAATACCCTTGTAGACGGCAACAACTGCCTCTCATCTCCACCTCACCCATAGGCTGAAGTCTGCCACAAAAGGCGTGGACCCGCTTAAACCGCCTAAGGATTGGTGTTGGGCACTTTAACTCCTTCATGCACAGCTGGAACCTTTGCACTGCAGCCTGCAAGTGTGGAGAAATACAAACAGCAAGGAATCTTGTGGGGGAATGCCCCATCCACCGCCTCGAAGGAGGATGGGTTTCCCTCAGCCTCCTGACCGACAAAGAACTGGAATGGCTGAGGTCTGCCACATACAGTTGTTGAATGAATGCTCAAATGGAGCTCTACACCACACGCAAGAAGAAGAAGAAGAAGACCTCCACTATTGAGAATTACGGCTTACTCCACGAGGACGTAAGCAGCTTCTGCAGCTTTTTAAGAAGTGTTCCAGTAGTGGAAATATGTAGGGAAGCAACTTTGGAATTCCATGCATACATTTACCAAACATTACTCCATAGCTGAAGCATCAAAATCTGATGCTCCTTTTTGGCAAAGCTGTCTTATTGTTAGACTCCTAGCATCCACTTCTTGTGATGTAGGTCACTGCTTGTGAGTCACCAACAATGGAATATATAAGGGCAACTCTGTAAACAGGAAGAAAACTGTTACCTATTTTAGAGTAACTGTGGTTCTTCAAGATGTGTTGTCCATTTATATTCCACAGCCCACCCCGCTCAATATTACAGAGTCTAATAACACCTGGATTCTGTATTGGCAAAAAGGCTAAGTTATCCCTCAGGTATATATGGGGTTGCTTCATCCTTTGTGCACTGAGGTTGGAGGCACAAGGACACTGCTGGCCAAAAAGAATCCAAACTTGAGGGCATGGGGCACATGTATACCAGCAGTAGAATACATATGAACAGCACATTTTGAACTCTAGTTCCTGTAAGGTAAGTAACACTTTCTTCATATGGGTTTGCAAAAGTAATGCACATAAATTAAAAGTACACAGGTAACTGGTAATATCCTAGTTCTATTATATTTCTGTTTAAAAACAAATGTATTATTTTTAAATATTAAATATTTTTAAAATATTTTTAGGTTACCTGTGGCCCACACCTGCTTCAACCAGCTTTGCCTTCCTCCTTACAAGAACAAAAAAGAACTTAAGCAGAAGTTGATCATTGGAATTTCAAATGCAGAAGGTTTTGGTCTAGAATAAGATGAAAAATTTAAAGTACAGGATTTTTATGTAGCACTCACTTTCCTATTAATTGTGCCTTTAAGCTTTTCATGTTTCTGTCTCTTGATACTGTGCTAGTCTTATCCAACTTAGAACATGAATTTTTTAATTAAATGCAGAGTGCATTTGTTTTTGCTGTATGGCAATATGTTTACTGCTTGCTTTTTCACAAAGTAATTTTCATGAAATACAGAATGCTGCATTACTTGACAGAAGAAAGCTGACAGAGGTGGCAAATTCCAGGTTACAGTTTTGTCTCTGATTATTCTTGGAGCACTTTATAATTAATCATAATTTACATCATTATGTATATTCCACTGGGAAAGGAATCACAAAAAGGTTTCTTAATTAATTAAGCCCAGTGGCAGAATGTATTTAATTAATACACACAGTAGCCAAGCGTATGACTGCCATTAATATGCAACACGAGGCCATATTTTCATATTGAGACAAATAGCAATTTTAGCCTGGATAAAGTGTATACAGTTTAATGTTTTGGCTTTCATTATCAATTAATCAGGATGTTTAAAAAGCATGTAAATAGCTGCCTATGGAAAAATAGGATTTTGATAGTGCCATTTACTGCTAAAGATTTATTTTTACAAAATACAGGATTTTAGATGTTATATATTCAGCTTTTACAGATCAACAGAATTGATTTGTACAGGAATGTTAAAAGTACTATTTTCAGTATAACTGGACTCAAGGACAAACTCTAAGTATTAAACAACCTGCAGCTAACTAGTCAGTTTGGCTGTAGATATTGTAGTTTTGTAACCATGGCTTACTTAAAGAAATTGAATGTCGACAGGTAAATTCTAAATCTTTTTAAATCACTTCAGAAATAAGTCTTATCCACGGCACATGAACAAATATTAAAATTTTAACTTGTGTACTATACTGTCATTTGATCAACAATTTTATGCTAGAAATCTTTTACTAGAAGTTTATTAGAGTAAGCTATGACAAAAGTGAATACAAGAACATATCAAAATGCTGTAGCTTTCATTTAACTTGAAGGCCAGTATTTAGACAATGTTTGTTTTTTTCACTGCACACTGAATAAAGTAAATGTAAAGATATTCTTGTCTGAAAGTTTTAGCAAATTTGAAGCTGGTGGAGAAACTGGTTGTAAAATGCAGGTATAATTACATGTTCATTTTTATTCACAAATGGAAACAGTTCAGAAGTATACAGTATAGTATATTGTATTTTTTTACATCAAGTAATACCTACTGTATGTTCTATAGATTTTGCAACTGAACTTATTTGCAATAACAAAATATACAGTAATTTTTCTGATACTTTTCTTATTCTGGCTATTTCTTCCTTTCTATACTACTTACATACAACCAGCAGATTTCTACATTGGTTAATAAACTAATCTGGCTACTCTCTAACCTTAATGCTATTAATCCTTCAGTAAATAAGTGCACATTTCATTCTGTTCTCATCCTTAAATAAGATAGTGGTGTTTTACCATTTTTATTTTATTAGGAATAGAGATTAGTGGTGGGATTTTTTAAATAATTCAGCATCAGCCTAATAACTCTGCTCCCGTTTGTCAGTGGTATAGCTACCATTGACTTCAGTGGGAGCAGATTTAGCCAATAGTTGGTGCTCTTAAAAATGCCACTCTATATTTATATTTTTAATCTGGAAATTTAAAGTGAATCAGTTACACAAGTCAGACTGCTTCACCATTGCACTGCCTGAATTAGAAAGACATTTAAAATGGGTAAAATACTAATAAACACAAAAATGTGGGTGTATTTTAGAAATCAGAATTATGTATATTTTTATTAAGTAAACTGGAAACAACATTTTTGTTTCAATAAGAGTGATTCATGGAAAGTTGTCTTACGCATTTTTGTTTATGAATTAATAGCTATATAGTTTCTCATGTAAAAATGCACATAAATAAGTCAATATTTTTATGACTCAAGCCCACATTTAATAACTGAAGCATTGTTTCTGGCTATATTAAGATAAAAGCGTTACATTTTAATTTTTATCACAGAATTGCACTTTGCCTTCGTTTAGTTTTATTTATTAAAAGCTTTTTTGGTTTATTGTGTAATATTACCTCAAAATTTTAAAAGCTATTATATTTGCATTCATTTTTAAATACACTAGAGAACTGTCATTCAATTACATTTTATATTTCCTGACATTGTTAAATAATTGTAATTTTTGTATTTGTTAAATGAAAGCATTGCACAGTATTTATGAAATAAGCCTCTGTCTGTTCTCCTCATTTAACATTGTTTCCTCATCTACATTTGTTTTTTTGTACATAAATCCAACAAAACCTTTTTTTCTTCCTTTTTTCTCTCTACAATTATTTTGTACATTACCTAAGGAAATTTGGTTTATATACATTTGTTCATTACTGGGTATCTATTTTTATGTATTGAAATTGTGTAGTCATTAAATCAAACATCTTTCAATTTCCAAGTCCTACCTATTTAAGTGCTGTATTTTTTTTTTTATTGAAACATTTTCTTTGCACTAGCAATTCATTATCTTCCCTAAATCTCTGCATGTTTCACTGAATAAGAAATCCTGATTTACTAATACAGATATGTCCATCAAAAAACCCTAAATTAATATTCCATATTGTATCTTGAACTATCAATGTTTCAGTGCATACCATTCTATAAACACAAGAATGTAAAATAGTGTTGATTCTGAACCTATTTCTCCTTATTTCTAGGAACAATCCTGATCCCTCAGCCTCAGGGCTGTTCTAATTTGCGGTGACAGAAACTGGCTCAGATGGCAGCATGCTCCAGCCATATTTCCTCTTAGCTCTACAATGACCCCTACACCAGGGGGGGGAGATAAGGTTAGGGAGAAAGAACTATAGAAGTAGGTTGGCTGGCTTTCCAATGCCTGAGGGTTCCCCTATGCAGGCATAATCTCCAGCCAGCTGTTAAAGTTATCTTTCCATCCCCTTTGCTTGAGTGGCACACAGCGGATATCAAGGACCAATATCTGAACTATTATAAATGTCAGAGTTCCTTCTTAACTGTGACTTAACTTTTCAAGTCTGTTGTCAATTAAGAAATGTTTTATTTTCTAAATATGCTGTTTCTTTATGACAGCTCAGTCAGTAGATATAAATCCTCCTTCCAGCAAATGGAAATGGGGAGGGAGGGAAGCAATTCTCTTCCAGCTTCACTCTGTAAGGGGAGAAGTGGCAGGTGGCTTGCCTAACTCTCGTATCTTGTATCTGCTTTCATTTTCATCCTTGCCAAATTTGGCTTCTTGATCCTATGATTGTGTCTTTCATCTGGTGAATACAGGTAGTCAATCTTCACCAATGGTCACTCTTAAATCCTCTCGATTGTACTCACAGTGGACATGAGCCTAGTAGAAATAGACACTGTAATCTGGGACAGCTGTTTGTTGACACAGAAGATTCTCCTGATCAGTTGGCTAGAAATTGGTGCAGCTGGCAGGCAATTTACCACTTCAGCTAGGATCCAAAGGTCTAGACAGGAAAAATTCAAACCGTTGTTGTTGCAGTGTTGTTATAACCGTGTTGGTCCCAGGAATTTAGAGAGACAAAGTGGGTATGGTTGGTCTAATAACAGATATTACCTAGTCCACCCCTGGCCTCTCCAGTATCCTAACCAGTCAACAAGGGAGCACACTGTAAAAGGAGCCAAATTCTATTTTCAGCAGAAAGGAGTTTTTTGTATTCCTTGTGGTCATCCATGTTACTAGGGGTTCTGAACTTCAGAGCAGACAGACTTCTAGAACTAAGCAAGGGAATATACCAATCAGCATTCCTCCTAATTTGACACAAAGGGAGTCCTTAGATGAGTCTGATAGCCTTCTGGTCAAACATGGAGACAGATGTCTTCTTCTCCAGGATCTGTTAGTTTTAGGCATAAGGGTGCTCTCTTTTTGGAAGTTTCAGCCAGGATACCTTCTATTCTACATCCCTATCAAATGAGTGCACAATTAGTTGAGTTTTTCTGATAGCCGACAATACTTTATTATGAGACTGGCTAAATCTCTCCTAAATCACTCTCTGATTCCTCCCCTCAGATAGGACATTCTGGCCTAAGATCAAGTCCACCATGAGAATCTTGGTCAAGTATGTTATTTGGCCTAGTTTATGAAGTGAGTCTCATGAAGGAGGATTTTATAGAAGGGTAGCTTCACCAGCTATTTGCACATTAGTCGTCTACATTCCCTGTATGTTAGTCTGGGCCCCTTAAGAGCATAATGCAAGGATGGAAATTTAAATCCTTTAAAAATGTGTTATTTTTAACAGTCTTGCCTGAGCATGGGCTCTCATTACATCCAAATGACTGATATTGGGGCTTTAAAAGCAAAATGGAGCGTTATTCTGTGGATTCTGATCAAGAAGTGGTGAGATTTTTTGGTTGGCTGGATTATCATTAAAGCTAAGGAAGGACAGAGTCTCTGTTCTGTCTGAGTGGTTCTAAATACACTCTCAGAATCTCCTCCTCAATTCCTGAAGAAGTTCTGAGGGTTCCTGACTCTTAAAAACTGACCTTCTGTCCAGGAGAATGCAGGAGCATACAGTTTTTTTTTTCTTGGGTTTTTTTCCCCCTTGCAAGAGTCTATGCCAGATATTTCATCAGGACATGTTAGTGATTCAGGATATGTCTTCACCGATGGCAGCAAATTTGGCACCGTCAGATTGATTCTTTGGGATCGATTGAACAGAAGTGGAGACTCGCTCAGTCCATCCGGATATCAACTTAATAAATCCACCCTTGGAAAAAGAGTAATGCTGTGACAAAGGGAGGTCAGGAGAATTTAGGAAGTCAATGGGAGATACACAAACTACTCTACGTAGCTTGCGTATCTCCCATCGATTGCCACCAAATTTCATGGTAAATGTAGACCAGGCTTAAGATATTTGTTTTCCAAGATGGTTTCTCCTTTTCTCTCGGTACCTTTTAAGTAACTACCTTACCGATCCACCAGCATTCTCTCTCCTGGATCTCTTTTTCATAATGTTTGTTTGGTGAAAACTCTAAAATCTTTAAAATGTTTAATCTCCAAGCCAATGCTAATAGGATGGAGATCTGTACCACCCACTGCAGGGGATCACATACTACTTACTGATGTTGAACTTCCCAGTCAGGTTTTTTTTCCCTCCCCATAGTGGCTAGCAACAGAGCTCCAGTTGCTAACTCAGTCTCTTCTAGTCTGACTGCTTAAAGCACAATGACTTTATCTAAAAGACTATAAAAGGAGGTAAGATGGTTGTGTTACAGTATAATAGTTATTAGTATAGCTGAATTCCCAGATTTAAGGTGTTCACAGCCATAGAAAATGTTTGATCAAAAATAACTCATTCTACAATGTATGTATGCAAAGGAACAAAGTGGAGAAGATGGAAGTGTGGTGTGTTTTTGTAAACAAACCCTTTATTATGTGTTTGCACAGCACCTGGCAAAAAGAGTCTTTGGAAACTACTGTAATATTAATTTTAAATAAAAATTAGAGAGTATATTGTATCTAACTATACAAATAAGAAAAACAAAATTGTATAAAAATATACAAATTAATAGTTCATTTGCATATCTTGATGCTTAGATGCTGCATTATTATAAATCAGTACTTGCTTACATAGCTAGTTTCTAGTGTCACTGATATCTATGTTTAGAAATCTGTAGTGAGTGGCATAAGCAAATGGAGTCTGTTTTCCTGCCAAATATTTCCTCCCTAAGAAAGTGGTGCCAGATCACGTAGATATGTGACCAGACTTTGTCTAAGGACATCTTGTGTATATAGTACTTTGACTTTAAACTATGGCTATAATCCCAGATACCTAAAAGCCATACACCCTCCAGATTCAAACTTGTGCTCTAGCATAAAATCTTAACAGCAGTTTCACAGGTTGTTCTATCAGCTGACTGCCATGTCTGTCACGTGCACCATACATGTGAGAAATTATTTTGCCTGAACATTGATGAGGTCAGTATTAAGATTTTGTGCTAGAGCACAAGTTTTATGAAGTTGGGGTAGATATTACTTTTCACTGTTATCAGTGGTGGTGTAGGCAGTGTGAAAGCAGCAAGGAATGCAGGAGGATTTCCCTTATCTTTTCACGGTGCTGAGTGGAGGGGAGATATTCTGATGCAACCTTACCTATCAAAGTAATGCACATTGGAAAACATAATCCCAACTATACATATAAAATGATGGGGTCTAAATTAGCTATTACCACTCAGGAAAGAGATCTTGGAGTCATCTTGGATAGTTCTCTGAAAACATCTGTTCAATATGCAGCAGCAGTCCTAAAAGCTAACAGAATGTTAAGAATCCTTAGGAAGGGGATAGGTAATAAGACACAAAATATCATAATACCCCTATATAAATCCATGCTATCCCCACACCTTGAATACTGTGTGCTGTTCTGATGACCCCATCTCAAGAAATATACATTAGGATTGGAAAAAGTACTGAGGGGCAATAAAAATTATTAGTGGTATGGAATATTATCCATATGAAGAGAAATTAAATAGACTGTGAATGTTCATCTTAGAAAAGAGACAACTAAGGGAGGATATGATAGAGGCCTGTAAGGTGTGGAGAAAGTGAATAAGAAAGTGTTATTTACCTCTTCACATAATACAAGAACCACGGGTCACCCAATGAAATTAATAGCAGATTTAAAACAAACATAAAGATGTACTGTTTAACACAATGCACGGTCAACCTGTGGAACTTATTGCCAGGGCATGTTGTGAAGGCCAAAAGTATAATGGAGTTCGAAAAAGATTAAATAAGTTCATGGAGGATAAGTCCAGCAATGACTGTTAGTCAAGGTGGTCAGGAACACAACCCCATGCTCCACTTGTCTCTAAATTTCCAACTGCCAGAAGCTGGGTACTGGATGATGGGATGGATCACTTAATAAATTGACCTGTTCTGTTCATTCCCTTTGAAGCATCTGGCATTGGCAGCTGTCAGAAGATAGGACATCAGGCTATATGGACCAGTGATCTGACCCAGTATGTTGGTTCTTATGTCGCTAAACTAAGCTTTTGTGTCAATTTCTTAGGTTTTTTATTTCTATATAGGGATGGTGTATCTCACAAGGTAGGTTCCCTGTGTCAGAGGGGAGTTGATAATGACTGAAATGCAACATACCCCTTCTCAATTGTTGCTTAATTTACAGAAAATTATTCTTTGGTTACAAATGTTGCAGCATGATCATTGTGTGTATAGGCACCCTGTACTTCAGGAGCCTTGGGACTTAATTGAGAGTTTACAGTTGGGAAGACCCTGGGAGACTACAACTCCCATGATGCCTTGGGGAAAAAGGAGAGAGACTCTTCCCTTTCCAGGGAGTCAGAAAAAAGCATGTGGGGGACTCCATTTTGATGCTGGGGTGGAGTGCAGCCAACGCTGGAAGCTGCTCCCTGCCTCCTTCCGGCTACTGCCTGCTGCCGAGATCCCAAAGCTACTGCAGAGAGTCTGCTGGAGTTTGATCAAGCAGGGAGCTTCGGAGGTTGGTGGCATTGCCCAAAGCCAGGGCAGGGACTGAGCCTGGAGCTGACTGAGGTGGGCCTGCAGTGAAGGTGGTGTGAGTGGCCCCCCCCTGTTGTTTGGGGCAGGGTTTGTAAAGGAAGGGGCACTGCAGAGAGACTTTGACTGGGCCTGAGAAGAGGCAGAGAGAGAGTCCCTTCAAGCAGGGCCAGAACATTTGGTTGGGCCAACTCCAAATCTCCAGCTTAATAACTGGGCTGGACTGGTACACTGAACCAACAGAGTGCTGTCTCATTCTTCAGATCTTCAAGCG